>NC_091977.1:224327968-225596319 GCF_044704955.1 Pristiophorus japonicus | reverse complement strand
GAGCCGACGAACGCGCGGCGGGGGGGGGGGGGGAAGGGAGCCGACGAACGCGCGGGGGGGGAGGGGAAGGGAGCCGACGAACGCGCGGGGGGGGAGGGGAAGGGAGCCGACGAACGCGGCGGGGGGGGAGGGGAAGGGAGCCGACGAACGCGCGGCGGGGGGGAGGGGAAGGGAGCCGACGAACGCGCGGGGGGGGGGGGGAAGGGAGCCGACGAACGCGCGGGGGGGGGAGGGGAAGGGAGCCGACGAACGCGCGGCGGGGGGGGAGGGGAAGGGAGCCGACGAACGCGCGGCGGGGGGGGAGGGGAAGGGAGCCGACGAACGCGCGGCGGGGGGGGAGGGGGAAGGGAGCCGACGAACGCGCGGCGGGGGGGGGGGGGAAGGGAGCCGACGAACGCGCGGGGGGGGGGGAGGGGGAAGGGAGCCGACGAACGCGCGGCGGGGGGGGAGGGGAAGGGAGCCGACGAACGCGCGGCGGGGGGGGGGGGGAAGGGAGCCGACGAACGCGCGGCGGGGGGGGGGGGGGGAAGGGAGCCGACGAACGCGCGGCGGGGGGGGGGGAAGGAAGCCGACAAACGCGGGGGTGGGGGGGAGGGAAGGGAAGGGAGCCGACAAACGCGGGGGGGGGGGAGGGAAGGGAAGGGAGCCGACAAACGCGGGGGGGGGGAGGGAAGGGAAGGGAGCCGACAAACGCGGGGGGGGGAGGGAAGGGAAGGGAGCCGACAAACGCGGGGGGGGGGAGGGAAGGGAAGGGAGCCGACAAACGCGGGGGTGGGGGGGAGGGAAGGGAAGGGAGCCGACAAACGCGGGGGGGGGGAGGGAAGGGAAGGGAGGCGACGAATGCGGGAGGGAGAGAGCCGACCGAACGCGGGCGGGCGGGCGGGAGGGAGCCGACCGAACGCGGGCGGGCGGGCGGGAGGGAGCCGACCGAACGCGGGGGAGGGAGCCGACCGAACGCGGTGGGAGGGGGGGGGAGGGAAGGGAGCCGACCGAACGCGGAGGGGGGAGGGAAGGAGGGAGCCGACCGAACGCGGGGGGGGAGGGAGGGAGGGAGCCGACCGAACGCGGGGGTGGGGGGGGGGGGGGGAGGGAGGGAGGGAGGGAGGGAGCCGACCGAACGCGGGGGTGGGGGGGGGGGGGGGGAGGGAGGGAGCCGACCGAATGCGGGGGGGGGGGGAAAGGGAATGGAGCCGTTCCAGACGGCTGGCGGGAAAGAGAGAAGGCTGCAGGAAGCCTCAGAAATTGAGGAGCCATTTCCTGACGGCAAAAGGGAGAGGTCATCGGGAAACGGCTGCCTCAACTTTCTGAGGCTTCCTGCACCCTTCTCACTGCTACAAGAAGCCTCTGTGCTGATGGCAATGTACTTCTTTTAAAAAATGTTCAAAAACTAAACAGCTACAAAGAACTACAAAAATGGCCGAGTGCCAATGTTTTTTTCACACTGAGCATGCGCGAACGCTCCAACGCGCACGTGCAGCGTTGCCGGCAGGAAAAAAACTAATTTAAATAGTACCCGCCCCCTCCCACTTACAAAATCGGCGCGAGTGTAGGCTCCGCCCCCCTGGGCACTGCGCCAAACAGACAAGGAGATGCAGAACGCTCCAGAATCGCTCGTTTTTTTTCCGGCGCCGTTTTAGGCGCAAAAAACGGGCGCCCAGCTCGGAGGGGCGCCCGTTTTTTATCATGTGGAAACTTGGGCCCCATATGAGGAAAGGTTGGATAGGCTGGGGTTGTTTTCATTGGAACAGAGGAGGCTGAGGAGAGACCTTATTGAGGTGTATAAAATTATAAGGGGCCTAGATAGAGTGGATAGGAAGGACCTAACTCGCTTTGCAGAGGTGTCCAGAACCAGAGGGCATAGGGTTAAAGTAATTGGTAGGAGTTTACAGGGGATTTAAGGGGAAATATTTTCACCCAGAGGGTGGTGGAGGTCTGGAACTCACTGCCTGAAAGGTTGGTAGAGGCATAAACCCTTACCACATTTAAAAAGTACTTGGATATGCACTTAAAGTGCCCTAACCTACAAAGCTATGGACCAAGAGCTGGAAAGTTGGATTAGGCTGGATAGCTCTTTGTCGGTCGGCACGGACACGATGGGCCGAATGGCTTCCTTCTGTGCTGTAAATTTCTATGATTCTATGATTCTATATGAAGAATGGAACCAATTGGACGATGGTGGAGAGGAGTTGGAGGAGGATGGGGTGGTCAACAGTGTCAAAGGTTGAACGTGTCAAAGGCTGTAGACAGGTCGAGAAGGACGAGAAGGGATAGTTTACCTTTGTCACAATCACAAAGGATGCCATTTGTGACTTTGATGAGAGCGGCTTTGGTACTGTGGCAGGGACAGAAACCTGATTGGAGGGATTTCAAACATGGAGGTGCAGCAAAGGTGGGCACAGATTTAGGAGGCACCAACACTTTCAAGGATTTGGAGAGGAAAGTGAAGTTGGAGATGGGGCAGTAGTTTGCAAAGACCGAGGGCTCAAGGATTGTTTTTCTGAGGAGAGGGTTGATGATGGCAGATTCGAAGGATATGTGGACAGTGCCTCAGGAAAGAGAACCGTTAACAATGTCAGCTAACATGGGAGCCAGGAAAGGAAGTTAGGTGGTCAGCAACTTAGTTGGAATAGGGTCGAGGGAGCAGGAAGTGGACAAGATGGGCGTATTTTTTTTGAGGGCAAATTCTAAATAAACACACCCATAACTGGGACACTCAGAAATCATCAACACATTTTTAGGAAAAAAATCTGCCTCAAGTTTTGTGCATATCAAACAATGGATGAAAGTAACATCTGATTGGCTGCAGCCCTGCCATCCAGCTTATTGGGTTCAGCTCGGCTCCAGTCCCACCCTCCAAATGATCTGATTGGTTGATATGGACAACCTGCAAAATCTGCAGGAAAGCAGCTGATGTTTTTGCATTCACGGACAAATGTACACATGGCTTAAAAAGCTAATGGTTGACATAATTCTTAAAAAGCGTACAATTGACATGAATACACAGGGACGACGGGTTGAATGGCCTCCTCTTGTGCTCAATGATTGTATGATAAACAATGGACTCACAATGGGTACAGTATCAACAAATGGATGACCGGCAAATGAGACAATGTGACAGTGCTACAATATTTTGTATAAACATAATATCAAAGTTGCAGATAATCTTTGAAGCCTTGTGTTGGTCTTGACAAGTGGTGTTTACGTATAAATAGAGCATCAGTGGAGAAGTGGAGAAGGCTGATTTCAATTCTCGGTTGCTGAAACAGCAGCAGTATTATTGTTAACAGTGACACTTCCTCTGATGAACCATATAGAATTTAAGCACAGAAACAGGCCATTCGGTCTGTGGCTCAGTGGGTAGCATCTTTGCTTCTGAGTCAGAAGTTTGTGGGTTCAAATGCCACTCCAGAGAGTGGAACACAAAAGTCTAGGTTGACGCTCCAGTGCAATGCTGAGGGAGTGCTGCACTGTTGGTGATGCTGTCTTTTGGATGTAATGTTAAATTGAGGATCCGTTTGCCCTCTAAGGTGGACCTAAAAGATCCCATGGCACTATTTCAAAGAAAAGCATGGGAGTTATCCCCGGTGTCCTAGCCAATATTTATCCCTCAATCAACATAACCAAAATAGAGAGGTCAAAATTGCCCTCCGACCCTTTTGTGTTCAAAAACGACCGGGGGTAGTGCTGGGGACAGAAGAGTCGGGAGCAGGGCGGAAGGCGGGCAAGGTCATTTAGCGCCGCGCTGAGCGTATCAGTGCGATGCGGAAGTGCCGTGCTGATGCATAGCAACTTCCCTCCACTTCACTTAAATGGGAGGGATGCTGCGAGGCCTTGCGAGGCTTCCTTGGCGCCCACTGGGCTTTGGCTGGGCCAGCAGTCCGTCACACAAGAGGGGGTGCTGGGCTGCTTCTTGGTGGCCCGGCCAAATCAGCGGCCGACAGAGTGGTGGACGCGCTGCCCAGCCACTGGCAGCTTCAGCTGCGCTCCCACAGGGTGGAAAAGGGGTCGCCGCCGGTCAGTAAGAGTTTGGCATGCGGCCGACAACGGGTCGGAGCGCCGGGCGCGGCGGAAACCCGTTTCTGCTACCCCCCGACCCGGGCGCAACTTGGATGAGTCACACCATCCACCTGCCCCCGGTTGGAAAGACCTTCCCGTCCTATTAGAGATGGTAATGGGCCATAAAAAGGGGCAATTTCGCACCAGCGTATCTGGTCATTATCACATTGCTATTTGTGGGAGCTTGCTGAGCGCAAATTAGCTGCCGCGTTTCCTACATTACAACAGTGACTACATTTCAAATGTATTTCATTGGCTGTAAAGTGCTTTGGGACGTCCTGAAGTTGTGAAAGGCGCTATAGAAATGCAAATCTTATGTTTTTTATCTGTCCTATCAGCATATCCTTCCATTCATCTATGCTATCTGCCTCAACTACTCCCTGTGATAGCGAGTGCCACATGAAGGCTGAAAGTGAGTTAATTACCTGTACCGAAGCTCTCCTCCCCACAAAGGGAACATTTTCCAGCATCCATCAAATTCCCAAAGAATTTCCAGCCTGTTGGAGTTTCATATACTGGGATCTTCATGACTTTTCCTACCCTGTGAAAGCAAAACATAGGGATTTTTGTTGAAGTGAATGCATTGGCAAAAAATAAGAAACAACATGACTCAGAAGGTCGTGGGTTCAAGTGCCACTCCAGAAAATCTAGGCCGACATCCAATGCTGAACTGAGAGAAGTGCTGTCTTTTGGATGAGACATTAATCCGAGGCCTCCTCTACCCTCTCAGGTGGACCTAATAGATTCCACAGCCACTATTTTGAAGAAGAGCAGGGGAGTTATCCCCGGTATCATGCCCAATAATTCTCCCTCACTCAACATCACAAAAGAAAAGATGATCTAGTCATTATGACATTGCTTGCTGTTTGTGGGAGCTTGCTGTACGGAAATTGGCTGCCGTGATTACACTCCAAATTACTTCATTGACTGTAAAGTGCTTTGGGACATCCTGATGTCATGAAGGCGCTATATAAATGCAAGCCATAATGGTTCCATAAGAGGCAATATATGTGGTAGAAGAGTTTTTTACTGGACTTCTGTGCTCTGTAAGATCTGTGCCAGATTTTGCAGTTCTCTGTTTTTTACAAATTCATTGCTTGTTTTCATTAGCAGACACAATGGCAACAATGCATAAACACTGTGGCTACAAGAGCAGGTCAGAGGCTGGGTATTCTGCAGCGAGTGACTCACCTCCTAACTCCCCAAAGCCTTTCCAATATCTACGAGGCACAAATCAGGAGTTTGATGGAATACTCTTCACTTGCCTGGACAAGTGTGGCTCCAACAACACTCAAGAAGCTCGAAACCATCCAGGACAAATAGGCCCGCTTGTTTGGCACCCCATCCACCACCTTAAACATTCACTCCCTCCACTACAAGTGTGTACCATCTATAAGATGCACTGCAGCATTTCGCCAAGGCTTCTTCAATAGCACCTCCCAAATCCGTGACCTCTATCGCCTAGAAGGACAAGGATAGCAGGTGCATGGGAATACCATCACCTCCAAGTTCCCCTCCAAGTCACACATCATCACTGTTCCTTCAGCATCGCTGGGTCAAAATCCTGGAACTCCCTCCCTGATAGCAATGTGGGAGTACCTTCACCACATGGACTGCAGCGGTTTAAGAAGGTGGCTCACTGCCATCTTCCCAAGGGCAATTAGGGGTGGGCAATAAAAGCTTGCTAATCCAGTTACACCCACATCTCATGAATGAATAAAAAACACAGCTTAAACTTGCCAAAGCTGGAGCATGTATCAGACCATGAGTACTTTTACAAGATATTACAGTGTAAGTTCACACATCACACTGGGTGAAAAACTCCAGCTACAGTGTTGTAGTTGTACAACTGAGTCACACTCCCTCCATAGTGTGTAGAGTACTGCACCGCACTTCAGGAAAGATATACTGGCCTTGGAGGGGGTGCAGCGCAGATTCACCAGAATAAAACCGGGGATAAAAGGTTAAATTATGAGGACATCTTGACCAGAATAGGCTTGGATTCATAAGAACGTAAGAACATAAGAAATAGGAGCAGGAGTAGACCATTGGCCCCTCGACCCTGCTCCGCCATTCAATAAGATCATGGCTGATCTGATCATGGACTCCGCTCCACTTCCCTGCCTGCTGCCCATAAACCTTTACTCTCTTATTGCTCAAAAATCTGTCTATCTTCGCCTTAAATATATTCAATGACCCAGCCTCCACAGCTCTCTGGGGCAGAGAATTCCATAGATTTACAACCCTCAGTGAGAAGAAATTCCTCCTCATCTCAGTTTTAAATGGGCGGCCCCTTATTCTGAGACAATGGGACTAGATTTTACATTTTTGTGCAGATCGCCCAAAAATGAACGGTATTTCTGGCATAGGCGGTAAAAATGGGTTTTCAGATCGCCGGCTTGTCGTCCATTCTCAAAGCCCCAAGTCTCCATTTTTGAAATTGGGCATTACCGCGAGCTATATGAAATGGACGGTAGCGTTAAATCTCTTGGCCTTCTGCCGTAAAGTGTCGCCGTCCTTAGCAACGGCATGGCAACGCTTGATTCCCGCGATTCAGGAGGTCAAGGGGCATCATGACATGTGCCGAAGAGGAGACAGAGAGAGAGGGAGCTGAGAGGGAGTGAAGACGTGTGTGGGTGTGGTGTGGCTGCTTTGGGAGGAAGGAGGGAAAGTTTAGAGCTTTAGAGCAAAGAGGGAAACAAAAATTAGCTGTTACCAGCCAGATATTTGCCTGAATTTGGTGCCTATAATGGAGAGAGAAGAGGAGGCATCACAGCACGCTGTAGAGACTGATGCTGGCGAGAGCAGTGAGCTGGGAGAGGAGCACATTGGAGGGCGCAAAACAGTGAGGAGGTTCTCGGACGAGGCAAATGCCTCCCTCCTACAGGAGGTCGAGTTACGCTGGGGTGATTTGACCCAGGGAGGGTGTGGGAAGCCCACTCCAAAGGCCTACCAGTAGATATGGGCCAAGATAGCAGAGGTGGTCTTGTTGGTAAGCAACGAGGTGCGTGAGGGTAACCAATGCCGCAAGCGATGGAACGACCTTGTTGGATCTGCAAAAGTATTACATTTATTTACACGTACTTATGTATTTATATAATTTGATTTGTAACAGTCATGAGTGATTATCAGCAGATGTGAGGTCTTTCACTTTTACCGGGAATGTTGTAGTCAAAGCATGCGGTCACGGTGCACGTCTTTAGGTAAAGAATGATAATTATCATAATAATCATGATTACATCTGTCGGTTATGTGTTGTATCAGTCTCTGTGACAGTACCTAGCAATGATATCATGCAATGATCTCATGCCATGTCATCCTGTCACCTTTTACAGAAGAAGCTATCGACAATGAGGTCCGTGCAGAGGCGAACGGGTGGTGGGCCACCAGTCACCAGCGACATCACTGAGATGGAGGAGCGGGTGCTCACACTCGTGGGGAAGCACCACCGGACTGCCACGCAAGCATCTGCAGACCCTGAAGTGATGCGACGTGAGTAAAGTTTACACCATTGCGTGATGTAAAGTCAATAGATGCCACACCCACTCATATCCGAACAATCATATATGATAGATGATTTCTAAAATTATCCTAGAAATAATTCTGGCCTAATGAAAATCATTGCAATGCAGAATGTGTTGATGATCATGAAATGTGATGTCTGGGATGATTTTGATAGCGGTGGTGCTTTTGTCGTGCATATGCTGCGTGTCGCGCTGGAATCACCTTGTGACCCTAGCACCCCCTTCTCCTCTAATAACCTCATTTGTGTTTTGCAGCTCAGCCAGCAGCGCAGCCCCAGGTAAGACCACAGAGGCCAGAAGGTGGGGGCGCGGGGCCGGACTAGCCGGACGATCCTACAGCTGGTGCTGAGGAGCTCTGATTCTCGCCCGTCAATCCTCTGGGTCTGTTCTCTACGGATGAGAGCGCAGACCTCGAGGAACCTGCATCGTCACGCTCCAGAAGCCATTCCACCCAAAGGCCATCTCGTGCTCCTCTGGTCATTCCTGCCTCCACTCTGGAGGTACCGGCCCCAAGCACCTTGCCACAGTGCACCCCATTTGTCCCCAGGACGGCGCCGACCCTGCGGAGGCCTTGTGGACACGGCAGGTCTGGTCCACGAGAGCGGAGAGATGGTACAGTTGTACAGGAAGACTGTAGACATTGGTGACCAGCTCATTGAAGCATTAGGGGGCATATCCCGACAGCTGGCCACCGTGACTGAGTACTTTCTGCGGATAGCAGGGGCCATGGAGGCGATAGCCAGGAACACTGCTGGCACAGGCCTCCCAGTGGTCCCGGAGCGCGGCACTCCACCCCTAGGTTCCGCACCACCACTGCGAGCGACAGATGAGAGACAGGACCAAGATCCTGCTTCTGGATCAGAGAATGTTCCTCCCTTTGCACCCCCCGCTCCAGTACCCGTGCAACCACCGTCTCTGCCTTCATCCCCCCCAATGAGGCACTGCCTGAGGAACTCTTCGGCCAGGCGGTGTGGAGCGAGGAGGGGAAGGGGTAGAGGTGGGGAGAAGAAGGGGAGGGGGGAAGGAAAGTGAGGTGTATGTCCACAGGTGATGGCTGTGTTATATCTCCATCTGGTTGTATGCAATTTGTTGTAATGTATGGGGGAAGGGGGCCACCCTCCTGCTTTACATTTATAATCTGTGTTGCTGGACATGTTCAACATTTGATTGATGTCAAAGGTGGAGAAAGTGTGCTGTGGGTGGGGGTGGGGTGTTTTTGGCCATGATACTTATGATTTTAGACAAATGTTGGTATAAAAAAAATTTATTCAACATAACCTTGTTGCACATTGTCTCAGATAGCTGGACCGTTACACACTGGTGATTCATTAATATGAAAGGGTTAAATAAAACTTAACTTCAATCCATGTAAACTTTAACTGGCACCAAGGTGATGCCCACCATTGATGTCTGAGCTGCACATACACAGCAGTGTGTCAGCTTTGTCACTCACAGCAACGTTCTTTCAGGTAAATCGTTCAGTTATGAGCTTCTGATGTAAGAGTCTTGCAGCTATGTAGCCACCATGGGCCCTTTCCTGCGGTCTGGAGGGGGTCGTGGGCATGGTTACATAGTCAGCCTGATTGTCTGGCCCGAGGTCAGCGTCCAGCTCCTCGTCCTCCTCTTCCTCTCTCCTGAGGTGGAGCATCAGTCCCTTCTGGCATTTCTTGGCCCCTCCTGATAGCCAGGTTGTGCAACATGGAGCACACGACCATGAATTTAGCTACTTGCTCAGGGTTGTATTGTAGCTCCCCTCCTGAGTGGTCCAGGCATCTAAAGCGCTGCTTAAGCACAGTTATTGTTTTCTGAACCACATTGCGTGTGCCTCTGTGGCTCCGGTTTTATCACTTCGCAGCCTCGGTGTGGGTGTCATGCAGGGGGGTCATCAGCCAGGTGGCTAGGCCATATCGGTTATCACCAAGCATCCAGCATTGTCCTTGTGGCTGACTCTTAAACATGTCAGAGACAGCGCTCTCACGCAGGATGTGAGCCTCATCGAAGCTGGCCGGACATTTGGCATTCACTGCCATTATAATCTGGTTGTGGTCGACAACTAGTTGGACCTTCAGGGAGTGAAATCCTTTTCTGTTACAAAAAAGCTCTGGGTCCTGAGAAGGTGCCCACATGGCGATGTGAGTGCACTGTATTGCTCCCTGCACCCTGGGGAACTTAGCAATGTGGTAGAATGCTCCAGCCCTGTCAGTCTGAGCCTCCGTGGTCATAGGGAAGCTGATAAAGTCCATCCTCGAGTGTACAGAACCTCCGTGACCTGTTTAATGCAGCGATGTGTGTCATGGTGAGACAGAGGGGAAATCTCGACCGCGGAGGCCCGAAAGGAACCGGACGCGTAGAAAGACAGTGCCGCGGTGACCTTGACCTCGACCGCCACCAATGTCCTGATGGCAGACTGCATATGTGGCCTGATGAGCTCACATATTTCATTGATCACCACCTTGTGGAAGCGCAGTCTCCGCAGGCAGGTGTCCTCGGACACGTCGAGGTAAGACCTCTTCTCCCTGTACTTGCTGGGTGTGTATGGTCTGGACCTCTTCCTCTTTCTGGCACGTCTTAAATTGGACACATAATGAAGTGCATTAGACATTGAGCCATTTGCACTCTGCAGCATCTGTGTATTAATCGATGCAGGCTGATAAATGGCTGGCCCCATTGCATTGAAAGTATAATAGCGATTGATCAGAAGCAATAATTTCCTCACTAAAATACACCTACAGTCAACCCCCAATAGTCCAGAGTCTGAAAAGATGTCTGTTGAGATGGTCACTTCAACTGAGAAGAACTCCAAAGTCAATCCAAACTCCCCCGAAGTTGAAGCTTTTGAATGAAGCAACTTGCAATTTTAAAAATGGTGCCCACACCGCTGTGATTCGTTCAGAACAGTTCCACTTTTTCTGCGCGGTGTTTTAGGCGAGCGGTATTGTGGGAGAGATGTGTGCGAGGTGGTGAAAGTGACATTAGCCGATCGCCTGGGCGTTAGTTTCGGCAAATGTGATCTTTACGACAAAAAAAGTGGACGGGCGGTATTATTGAATCTCGGCATTAAATACGAGCGGAAAGTAACACTGGGCGATATTATGGGCATTGGTTTCGCCCATTCTGATGATTCCGCCCGAAAAAAGTGGGCGGGCGGTATTATGTTTTCCCGGGGTTACTCACATTAGCATAAATGTCTGAAAGATGGGCGTCAGTTTCCATTTTGTGGCTAAATGGGCGATATCTGGGCATTATACCTCATTTCAGCAGTAAAATGGACATTAAGTGGGCATTATGCATGCAAAAAATGTGTAAGATCTAGCCCTATGTCCCCTAGTTTTAGTTTTCCCTATGAGTGGAAATATACTCTCTGCATCCACCTTGTCAAGCCCCCTCATTACCATATATGTTTTGATAAGATCACCTCTCATTCTTCTGAACTCCAAAGAGTATATGCCCAACCTACTCAACCTATCTTTATAAGTCAACCCCCTCTTCTCCGCAATCAACCAGTGAACCTTCTCTGAACTGCTTCCAATGCAACTATATCCTTCTTTAAATACAGAGACCAAAACTGTATGCAGTACTCTAGGTGTGGCCTCATCAATACCCTGTACAGTTGTAGCAAGATTTCTCTGCTTTTATACTCTATCCCCCTTGCAATCAAGGCCAACATTCCATTTACCTTCCTGATCACTTGCTGTACCTGCATACTAACATTTTGTGTTTCATGCAGAAGGACCCCCAGGTCCCTCTGTACTGCAGCACTTTGCAATTTTTCTCCATTTAAATTAGTCCCTTGAGTATAGAAGATTAAGTGGTGATGGAATTGAGATGTTTAAGATGATTAAAGGGATTTGATAGGGTAGATAGAGAGAAACTATGTCTTCAAGTGGAGGCAGTCCAGAACAAGGGGGCATAACCTTACAATTAGAGCCAGGCCGTTTAGTGTAATGTCAGGAAGCACTTCTTCACACAAAGGGTGGTGGAAATCTGGAACTCTCTCCCCCAAAAAGCTGTTGAGGCTGGGGGTCAATTGAAAATTTCAAAGCTGAGATTTATAGATTTTTGTTAGCAAGGGGTATTATGAGTTATGGAACCAAGGTGGGTAGATGTAGTTAAGATACAGAGCAGCCATAATCTAATTGAATGGTGAAACAGGCTGGAGAGGCTGAATAGCCTCCTCCTGTTCCTTTATGTGTATCCTCTCTAGGAGTATGGAATTGGTATCTTTCCCCTCATCCCATCACAAGAGATATGATCCCATTTCAACCTCCTCCTGACATCTGTTCCAAATGTAAATGAGATGTGAAAATTTTCTGATTAAATATACTTTGTGCAATAAAAGAGGGCATTTTCCACTACCACATTGTAAAGTTTTCAGTATACCTAGTTAGGATGTTCATTCAGAGCACTAATCATTCTTTCCACATGCCTTTTGTTCCCAACACTGTCATAGGAAGCCTGTGTATGGAAGCTTTGTGGTGAGTACAAATAAGAGTGTCAGAGAGGAGCCCAAATTCTAACACTTCTCTCAAGAACACTTGATTAAAAAAGGTCAAAGGTTAAACATTTCCCTCTCGACTGAACAATCAGCGGTTCCATCACCCCTGGCTTGACATGCACTGTACATAATATCGCACTGCTTCCTGTACATTCTCTGATCTCCTGCACAGAAGGCCATTCCGGGGAACATGATTACAGCTTTCTCAGCTTCCCTCATCTTCTGAAATCAATTTATTATCTAGGGGCCATAAATATAAGACAGTCACTTAATAAACACAATAAATGCAATACGGAATTCAGGAGGTACTTCTTTACCCAGAGAGTGTTGCGAATATGGAATGGTTGAGGCGAATAACGTAGAGGCCTTTAAGGGAAAGCTAGATAAGTACATGAGGGAGATAGGAATAGAAGGTTATGCTGATAGGGCGAGATGAAGTAAGGTGAGAGGAGGCTCATGTGGCGCACAAACACCAGCTTGGATCAGTTGGGCCGAATGGCTTGTTTCTGTGCTGTACATTCTATATAATTCTATCTATGGCCAGTTTCAAAAGTATGCGATAATGGGACAGGCTAACCTTCCAAAAACATTCCCTGGACTTCTCTGTTGCAGAGAAAGAGAGAGAGAGAGACAGACAGAGAGGGAGACAGAGAGAGAGACAAAGAATGAGACAAACAGAGAGAGTGAGACAGAGAGAGACAGAGAGAGAGGTAGAGAGAGAGAGACAGAGAGAGAGAGAGAGGAGAGAGAGACAGGCAGAGACAAATAGAGAGAGACAGAGAGAGAGAGAGAGAATCAGAGAGAGAGGGAGACTGGGAGAGACAGAGAGAGACACAGGCAGAAAGAGACAGAGAAAGAGAGAGGGACAGAGAGAGACAGAAAGAGAGATAGAGACAGAGAAAGAGAGAGAGACAGACAGACAGACAGACAAAGAGACAGAGGGAGAGAGAGAGACAAAGGGAGGCAGAGAGCGGGAGCAGGAGTGAGCAATGCTATTACATGGAACACCGAGAGTTTGAAATGGAGTCCGAGAGGCTGTAATGATGGAGTCTCAGAAGCACTTTGGACAACTGCTAATGTTTGTAGGAACAAGATGCAAACCACATATTTGTAGCACAATTACCATTGTACCTCTCCACCATCTCTGTGCTGCCTGTCCAGTCTTGGAGGAGCCACTGTTTCCTCCAGCTAGCCTTTGGGAAGACACAGCCATCATCTTCGGGCTCCCATCATAAACTCCATACCCTCCACACCAACTCCATCCCCCTCCCCAGCCACCGCCTCAAGCTGAAGCAGACTGTATGCAACCTCATTTTCCCCAAGCTGAGCTTCCGATTCCGTATCCTTTCCAGCTTACCTCTGCAGTTGCAACATCATCCACCACTCTCCTTACCTCAGCCCATTCCCCGCTGAAACCCTCAACCATGCCTCTGTCATTTCCCGACACCACAATTACAATGTACTCCTGGCCAGCCTCCCATCCCTCAGCTCCTCCAAAACCCGACTGCCTGCATCCTATGTTGATCCAAGTCCCGCTTTCCCATCATCCATGTCCTTGCTGACCTACATTAGTTCCAATACCTCAAATTTAAAATCCTCATCCATCTGTTTATACCCCTGCATGTCCTCAGCCCTCTCTACCTCTATAACCTCCTCCAGCGCTATAAACCCTCCCCCAAAACTCACTATGATTCTAACCTCCAACCTCCAGTGCATTTCTCCTTTCTTTGACCCCTTCAGTTGTTGAGGACTCATGCTCCGGGATTCAAACCCTCCGCCTCTCCATTCCCCTCTCATAGAATCTTACCGCACAGGAGGACATTTGGTCCATTGTGCCTGTGCCGGCTCTTTGAAAGACCAGTCCCATTTAGTCCCACAGCCCAGTTTTTCCCCAGAACCCTGGAAATTAGTTACCTTCAAGTTCTTGTCCAATTGCCTTTTGAATGTTCCTATGGAATCTGATTCCACCACAACAATAAAAACAACTTGCATTTATATAGCGCCTTTAATGTTGTAAAATGTCCCAAGGCACTTCACAGGAGCATTATGAGATAAAATTTGACACCGAGCCACATAAGGAGATATTAGCCTCGCCCCTCCCTATCTCTGTAACCTCCTCCAGCCCTACAACCCTCCGAGATCTCTGCGCTCCTTCAATTCTGGCCTCCTGTGCATCCCTGATTTCCATTGCTCCGCCATCTGTGGCCATGCCTTTAACTGCCTAGGCCCTAAGCTCTGGAGTTCCCTCCCAAAACCTCTCCGCTTTTACCAAGCTTTTAGGACCTGACCTAATATTTGCTTCTATGCCTCGGTGTCAAAATGCTTGATGATGCTCTTGTGAAATACCTCAAGATGTTTTACTACATTAAAGGCGCTTATATGAATGCAAGTTGTTGTGTGGGGCAACCTCAATGAAGATAAAACTCTTGTGAAACCTTTCCCTGCCTCTTGAAATGAAATGTGTACAATATTAGTCCAGTCTTAGCTGCATTCATGGATGGTCCATGCATCTTTTGATCATCTCTCTGTCTCTCCTGATCCATAACCCTGACCAAACAATTCTATACATTGGTTGATCAAAACCTAAGTCTGTCACCGATTTGAAACAGAAAAATGAAAGTGTGCTATTCGGGTTAAATCACTGTAGGAGCAAATCGCAATATGAGGCCCTTTCTGACTCGAGATGGTATAAAAGGAATGTTTTGTTTCTTTTATCTCTCCATAAATCAAAAGGAATAAAGTGAAATATTCCTCCCCAGACTCCTGTCTGGCAGGAAACAGAACCAAAATCTGCTTTTCTTTATTTAGTTAAAACCTCATTCAAAAAGTCATGAAATGTCATCTCTGGATTTAATTTAAGCCAAGGATTCCAACAGTGAGAATGGCCAATTAAATCTAACAGCATCAATGTCATTTAACTATTTAAACCATAATTACAGTTTTTAAAAGATGAAACCCCAAAGATTCATTTTCTCCAAATCATTATTTTTTTTTTAAAGTATATATTTTGCAACTTCCCAGTGCCTATCTCTGGCTATCGCTGTTCCAGAAGATTGAGAATCAATGAGAACAAGAGTTCCTGCCTACAGCATACTGAGGTGATCAATCCTTCACAATAACAGCAAGAAATAGGAGCCAGAAGTGGTGGTGAGTATGTGTGTATGTATGAGTGGGAATGTGGGAGTGTGTGTGAGTGTGTGTGAATGTGTGTGAGTGTGAGTGCATGTGTGTGAGAGTGAGTGTAAGTGTGTGAGAGTCTGTGTGTGTGAGTACGTGTGAGTATATTTATGGGAGTGAGTGAGTGAATGTGTGTGTGAATATGAGCGTGTGTGAGTGCGAGTGTGTGTGAGTGAGAGCATGTGTGCGTGTGCATGTGTGAATGTGTGTAAGAGTGTGAGTGCGAGTGCAAGTGTGAGTGGGTGAGCGTGAGTGTGGGAGAGTGTATATGTGTGAGTGTGAGAGAGTCTGTGTGTGTGAGTGTGTGTGTCTGAGTGCGAGTGTGTGTGTGTGTGTTTGTGTGGCCAAAGACCGCTCTAAGTCGAGGAAGTGCATCCGGGAGGGTGCTGAGCACCTCGAGTCTCGTTGCCGTGAGCATGCAGAAATCAAGTGCAGGCAGCGGAAAGAGCCAGTCCAACCCACCCCTCCCCTCAACTACTATCTGTACCACCTGTGACAAAGACTATGGTCCTCGTATTGGACTGTTCAGCCACCTAAAAATTCATGTTAAGAGTGGAAGCAAGTCTTCCTTGATTCCGAGGGACTGCCTATAATGATGTGTGTGTATGTGTGAGTGCGAGTGTGTGTGTGTTGCGGGGAGTGAGGCTCAGCATGGAAGGAGAAGGTGAAGAGAAAGTGCTAGTATGAACTGAGGGCGAGGTGAAAAAGCAGTCCAGCACGAAATAAGGGTGAGAAAAAGAAAAAACAAAAAAGAAAAGATTTGCATTTTTATAGCACCTTTCACAATCTCATGATATCCCAAAGCACTTTACAACCAATGAAGTACCCTGTACTTTAAATGTATAGTCACTGTTGTAATACAGGAAACGTGGCAATCAATTTGCATACAGAAAGCTCCTACAAACAGCAATGAAATAAATGACCAGGTAATCTGTTTTAGTGAAGTTGGGATAAATATTGGCCAGGACACCGGGGGGGGGGATCTCCCTTGGTCTTCTTCAAAATAGTGGCTGTGGGATCTTTTACATCCACCTGAGAGGGCAGACGGGGCCTCGGATGAAATTAGAAAGGCCAGCATTAGCTGCGAGTGGAGGGGAGAGAAGGCTGGCAATTTGAATTACGGAAGAACAAAGAGCAGAGTTCCACTCTATGTTGGTGACGGGGAAGGATGAAGAGTATCAGCACGAACTGGGGGAAGCAGGAGTGAAGAATGCATTTGGAGACTAAAGCAGAGAGGGAAGAGTGCCATTGTAAACTGGGGGATGAGGAGAAGGAAGAATACCTCTACACATTAAGGGGGGGTGGGTACATTAAAAGGGGGGTGGGTGCTGACCAGTTACTGTGACAACCTTACTAATAATTTCAAATCAATTTCAAATCAGATTTAGCAACCGAGAGTACAATATGCATCCACAATAGCCTACAGCAATATCTCCTCATGAAACGGGGTAAAATCAGTACAATTGGTGCCACATTCCTCCAAGGGTGTGTTGTTGCCCTCCTCACAGGTGCAAATCACTGATTTGATGTGAATGTCAGCTTTTTATGTCCTATTCTTGTTCTAGAAATCCTTGAAGAAGTTAAGCCTTGTTGAATGAGATGTAACTGAGTTTTTAATGGCGTACTGATTCAAAATTACTGTTGAACACCCTCTCTGGTCCTGAAAAACTAATTTTATATTTGTGGATTGTCAAATTTGGTCATTCCATGATGGAAATTCTGTAGATTTTTAAAATAATAAAAATTATCTTTTTTTAAGTTTGTTTATGATATTTGAGCTTCTACCTTAATCCATGTGTATGTCCCAATCTTTATTTAATTTTTTGTAAAATGACTAAAAGGTGATTGATAAAATCTGCTTATTACTTTCTGGTTTGCTGTCTGTGAGAATTTTTCCATGTCATTGGCTGCTTAGCCTGCTTGATGACATCAGTGCTGCTCGTCACCTGAGATCCCTTATAGATGGCACCAGAATGAAATTAACTTTGTGTCATGTATCTCACACCACTGTATATAACTGTATCTTTCCATGCTATACATGACTGTAACTAGATATGATCTGTAACCACAAGCATACTTTACCACCAGGGGTGCACTTGCAGGAGACACTGCATACCTGTTTCACACAGGTATATAAAGGCGGGTCTCAGGCACTCGAGAGCTGTGAAATAAAGGTGCAGGTCCAGAGTGACCTTGACTTCAGTATGTGTCTCATGTAAGTCTGTACTGCAGGGTCAGGACTTTACAGTGGCGACAAGTTACGGGATCACAGAATCCACAGAATGGCTACCAACGGCTCAGATGAGAAATACAATGCTGGAGACAATTGGGAGGACTTTATAAAAAGGCTCCAGCAAAGCTTTGTAACCAAAGACTGGTTGTGCGACGACAAGGCAGACAAGAGAAGATCCCACCTCTTGACCAGCTGTGGCTCGAAAACATATGCTTTAATGAAGGACCTGCTGGCACCCAAGAAACCAGCAAGCAAGTCGTTTGAGGAGTTGAGCACACTGGTGAGAGACCACCTGAAGCCAGTGAGCAGCCTACACATGGCCAGACACAGGTTCTACAACTACAGACTCTGTGTGGGCCAGAGCATACCCGACTTTGTGGCGAAACTTCGGAGGCTGGCTAGTTTATGTGAGTTCTCCGATGAACTAAGGAGAGAAGTACTGAGAGACTTTTTTATTGAAGGAATAGGCCACGCAGGCATATTCCAAAAGCTCATAGAGTCCAAGAACTTGACCCTAGAGGCAGCAGCACTGGTTGCACAGACATTCTTGGCAGGAGAAGAAGAAACGAAGTTGATCTATACTGCGGGTACGACAACTAACAAAACATCGGAACAAGGGATTCACAGCGTGAAACAAGCCGCTACCCCCACACAGACAAAGGCAGGAGAGCAGGCCTTCAACAGCAGGCAGTGGCACCAGAAGCCATCAAGTTCACACCTCATCAACCCACAATGCGAGCAATCAACTACAGACTGAGAGAAGCTCAAGAGAGATCAGCCAGACGCAGCTCATCCTTCGGAAACAATGGAAGCGGTCTGTGCTGGAGATGTGGGGGAAGGCACTCAACAAGGGGGTGTCGATTTCAGCATGCTGTTTGCAGAAACTGCAACTATACAGGGCATCTGGCTCGCTTGTGCAGAAAAACAGCAGCTCGACTGGAATACGAATCGGAAGAGTCGGAAAGCGGAACAGAAGACGGTGGGGACAGTGCCCGGGACGCTGGGGTACAGCGGGTCAACACGATCAATGTCCACTGTTCTTACAACAAGACGCCTCCAATAATGATGAGGGTCCTACTCAACGGGATACCCGTCAACATGGAACTGGACACGGGAGCGAGTCAATCTCTCATGAGCGTCCAACAATTTGAACAGCTGTGGCCGCACAAAAGCAACAGACCAAAACTCACAAGGATCGACACCAAACTAAGGACCTATACCAAAGAAATCGTCCCAGTCCTTGGCAGCGCCATGCTCTCAGTCACACACAAAGGGACGGTGAACCGACTTCCCCTGTGGATTGTCCCCGGAGATCTCCCAGCACTGTTGGGGAGAAGTTGGTTGGCAAAACTAAATTGGAAATGGGATGATGTTCACGCCATGTTGTCAGAGGAACGGACCTCCTGCTCAACAGTTCTAAGTCATTTTGAACATCTCTTTCAGCCAGATGTGGGCACCTTCAAAGGGGCTAAAGTTAAAATCTATATCACACAGGATGCCAGACCGGTCCATCACAAGGCTAGAGCTGTGCCTTATGTGATGAGGGAAAAAATTGAACACGAACTGGACCGGCTTCTGCGGGAAGGTATTATCTCACCTGTGGAATTTAGCGACTGGGCAAGTCCCATCTTCCCCGTCATGAAGCCTGATGGATCAGTACAAATCTGTGGGGTTTACAAGTCCACCATAAACAGAGTCTCCCTACAGGACCAATACCCGCTGCCCAGAGCGGAGGACCTATTTGCCACATTGGCTGGAGGAAAACTTTTCTCGAACTAAATCTCACATCTGCGTATATGACGCAAGAACTGACCGAAGAGTCTAAGCTACTCACCACCATCAACACACATCGAGGCCTTTTTATGTACAATCGATGCCCATTCGGCATCAGGTCGGCAGCTGCTATATTCCAGCGCAACATGGAGAGCCTGCTCAAGTCCATCCCGGGGACGGTTATGTTTCATCACGGGCAGGGACACCGACTCCCATCTCCGCAATTTGGAGGAAGTACTAAGTCGATTGGATCGGGTAGGCCTAAGAGTTAAGAAATCCAAGTGTCTGTTTCTCGCACCCGAGGTTGAATTTTTGGGCAGAAGGATTGCTGCTGATGGAATCCGCCGAACAGAATCTAAAACCGAAGCAATTCGTCTGGCACCCAGGCCCCGGAATGTCTCGGAACTGCGCGCCTTTCTCGGGCTACTCAATTACTTTGGGAACTTTATGCAGAACTTGAGCATGCTGCTGGAGCCTCTCCACGTGCTACTCAGAAAGGGGTGCGATTGGTTTTGGGGGGACGCCCAAGAACGCGCCTTCAATAAGGCACGCAACCTTCGGTGTTCCAACAGTGTTTTAGCCTTTTTTGACCCAGGTAAAAAGCTAGTTCTTACATGTGATGTGTCAGCATACGGGGTCGGGTGCGTTTTACAGCATGTCAATGATGCGGGTAAATTACAACCCATTGCTTATGCCTCCAGGTCACTTTCGCGGGCGGAGCGCGGGTACGGTATGGTTGAGAAGGAGGCGCTCGTGTGCGTGTACGGTGTCAAAAAGATGCACCAATACCTTTTCGGGGCCAAGTTTGCGTTAGAAACCGACCACAAACCCCTCACGTCCCTGCTATCCGAGTGCAAGGCAATAAACGCCAACGCCTCGGCGCGCATTCAGCGGTGGGCACTCATGCTGGCATCTTACGACTACACAATAAGGCACAGACCAGGCACAGACAACTGTGTCGACGTGCTTAGCAGGCTACCCCTGGTGACCACGGAAAGGTCCAATGAACAGGACTGTGAGATGGTCATGGCAATCAATGCCTTTGAATCCACAGGCTCGCCCATGACGGCTCGCCAAATCAAAGCCTGGACGACCAGCGACCCCACGTTATCCTTCGTCAAAAGATATGTTTTAACTGGTGACTGGGCAGTGGTCCGTGATGCCTGCTCCGAGGAGATCAAACCTTTCCATAGGCGCATGCATGAACTCTCACTACAGGCACACTGCCTGATGTGGGGCAGCCGAGTAGTTATGCCCTTGCGAGGCAGAGAGGCGTTTGTCCAGGAGCTCCACCGCAAGCACTTGGAGATCGTCCTTATGAAGGCCATAGCCAGATCCCACGTCTGGTGGCCTGGCATTGATGTGGACTTGGAGCTCTGCGTCCGGCGGTGCACCATTTGTGCCCAACTCAGTAATGCCCCCAGGGAGGCCCCCCTAAGCCCCTGGCCCTGGCCCACCAAACCGTGGTTGTGGGTGCATGTAGACTATGCGGGCCCATTCATGGGCATCATAATCGTCGATACATTTTCAAAGTGGATCAAGTGCACCATTTTAAACTCGAGCACCACCTCCACCACTGTGGAGAGCCTTAGAACCATGTTTGCAACGCATGGAATTCCTGACACATTGGTCAGTGATAATGGTCCGTGCTTCACCAGCGCAGAATTTCACGATTTTATAGTTGACCACGGCATAATTCACGTTAAGACGGCACCGTTCAAGCCGGCCTCCAATGGCCAGGCGGAGCGAGCAGTGCAAATCGTTAAACAAGGCATGCTAAAAATCCAAGGTCCCACGTTGCAGAGCCGCCTGTCGCAACTGCTGCTGGCATGCAGATCTCGCCCACATTCATTGACTGGGGTTCCCCCGCGCAACTATTGATGAAACGGACCTTAAAGACTAGGCTCTCGTTAACCCTCCCAGACATGCATGAAACTGTTGAGGCAAAGCGCCGTAAGCTGACTGAGTACCATGACCGAAATTCGAGGGGGAGGTGGAATAAGATAGGGGACAAAGTGTTTGTGCTAAACTATGGCAGGAGTCCCAAGTGGCTTGCAGGGACAGTAACAGGCAAGGAAGGAAACAGGCTACTGGTTGTACAAATGGACAATGGCCAAACCTGCCGGAGGCATGTAGACCAAGTCAAAAGTAGATTCACCAACAACACTGCAGAACCAGAGGCAGACTACAATGTGGAACTCACACCACACCTGGTGGACAGACAGAGGGAACAACCTGAGGAAAGTGCAGTCTCAACAGACAGCCCAGGCGAGATACCAGCAATCACACCAAAAGAAAAACAGGCACCAAGGCAAACAACTGAACCACAACTAAGATGCTCCACGCGAGAGCGTAGACCACCTGAGAGACTGAATCTATAAAGACAATAAGACCTTGGGGGAGGGTGATGTCATGTATCTCATACTACTGTATATAACTATCTTACCATGCTATACATGATTATAACTAGATATGACCTGTAACCACAAGCATACTTTACCACCAGGGGTGCACTTGCAGGAGACACTGCATACCTGTTCCACACAGGTATATAAAGGGAGGTCTCAGGCAAGTGTGGCACTCGAGAGCTGTGAAATAAAGGTGCAGGACAAGAGTGACCTTGACGTCAGCATGTGCCTCGTGTAAGTCTGTACTGCAGGGTCAGGACTTTACACTTTGGGAAAGGTGAAATCCACACCACAGAGCCCACTAAATGTTCGTGGGCAGCTTTCTTCGGAGTCATCGATGAGCGCATCACTTTGCTGCTGACCGCAAAATGCGGGGCAATATTTTGCTAACCTTGCTTGGGGGTTTATCGTGGTAAGGCATTCAATGACAACATTGATACAGATCCCACAGAGATTTAATAGTGGTTTAATTTTTTAAGTACCAAATAATTTTCTAATTTTAAAATTCATATTCTTTACATTGGCAAAAGAGACTTTCCATTAACTTTCAGTAATAAATAAATATAGAGAAACTATAGCAATAATTTCATGGAATTAGATGGTCATTTTTTGATTTTGATGAGAAATGATACTGCCAGTTCAAAATTGTCTCGAGTTCTGAGATGCGTCACTTAAATGCATCGCTCGTTGTGGAGATAGTGATTCCCAAATAAAGAAGTCCCAATCCCGTTAGGTATCAGCCGTGTCTCAGTAGTATCAGTCTCACCTCTCAGAGGGTTGTAGTTCCAAGTCCAACTCCAGAGACCTGAGCACAAAATCTAGGCTGACACTTCCATTGCAGTACTGAGGGAGCGTTGCACTGTTGGAGGGTCAGCACTAAGAGAGTGCTGCACTGTTGGGGGGGCAGTACTGAGGGAGCGCCGCACTGTCTGAGGGTCAGTAGTGAAGGAGCTCCGCTGCACTGCCAGAGGATCAGTACTGAGGGAGTGTTGCACTGTCGGAGGGTCAGTACTGAGGGAGTGCTGCACTGTCTGAGGGTCAGTACTGAGGGAGTGTTGCACTGTCGGAGGGTCAGTACTGAGGGAGTGCTGCACTGTCAGTACTGAGGGAGTGCTGCACTGTTGGGGGGGGGCAGTACTGAGGCAGAGCAGCAGTACTGTGGAAGTGCAGCACTGTCTTTCAAAGGAGATCTTTTAAACCGAGTCACCGTCTGCCTTCTCAAGTAGATGAAAAAGATCTCACTGTACTATTTCGAAGAAGAGCAGGGAAATTCTCCTGGTGTCCTGGGCCAATATTTATCCCTCAACCAACACTTATTATGTGGTCATTATCACATTGCTGTTTGCGGGAGCTTGCTGTGCGCAACTTGGCTGTCTCATTTCCAACATTAAAACAGTGACTACACTTGAAAAATACTTCACTGGATGTAAAGAGCTTCAGGGCATCCTGAAATCGTGAAAGACACTTTAGAAATGCAAGTCTTTCTTTCTTTTCAGCTTTGGGCCATACAGTCACAGGTTGAGCATTTCAACACAGAGAAGGATGAGGGGATTAAATGTAGTATCTCCAAATTTGCGGATGACACTAAGTTGGGTGGCAGTGTGAACTGCGAAGAGGATGCTATGAGGCTGCAGAGTGACTTGGATAGGTTAGGTGAGTGGGCAAATGCATGGCAGATGAAGTATAATGTGGATAAATGTGAGGTTATCCACTTTGGTGGTAAAAACAGAGAGACAGACTATGATCTGAATGGTGACAGATTAGGAAAAGGGGAGGTGCAACGAGACCTGGGTGTCATGGTACGTCAGTCATTGAAGGTTGGCATGCAGGTACAGCAGGCGGTTAAGAAAGCAAATGACATGTTGGCCTTCATAGCGAGGGGATTTGAGTACAGGGGCAGGGAGGTGTTGCTACAGTTGTACAGTGCCTTGGTGAGGCCACACCTGGAGTATTGTGTACAGTTTTGGTCTCCTAACTTGAGGAAGGACATTCTTGCTATTGAGGGAGTGCAGCGAAGGTTCACCAGACTGATTCCCGGGATGGCGGGACTGACATATCAAGAAAGACTGGATCAACTGGGCTTGTATTCACTGGAGTTCAGAAGAATGAGAGGGGATCTCATAGAAACGTTTAAAATTCTGTCGGGTTTAGACAGGTTAGATGCAGGAAGAATGTTCGCAATGTTGGGGAAGTCTAGAACCAGGGGTCACAATCTAAGGATAAGGGGGAAGCCATTTAGGACCGAGATGAGGAGAAACTTCTTCACCCAGAGAGTGGTGAACCTGTGAAATTCTCTACCACAGAAAGTTGTTGAGGCCAATTCACTAAATATATTCAAAAAGGAGTTAGATGAAGTCCTTACTACTAGGGGGATCAAGGGGTATGGCAAGAAAGCAGGAATGGGGTACTGAAGTTGTATGTTCAGCCATGAACTCATTGAATGGCGGTGCAGGCTTGAAGGGCCGAATGGCCTACTCCTGCACCTATTTTCTATGTTTTCTATGTTTCTAAGGAAAAACAGCAGTCAGGACACCCTGGGCCACTCTCTTGAATCTACTGGCAGCATGTTTAGGAACGACACGGCATTCTCGAATGAAAATGACATATGGTTTACGGTGGACCACTGTTTTCCAAATGAGAAATGACAGATCGATCATTTGTCAACTGCATGTGTATCTGATACAGCAGAGAAGAAGACAATTCGGCCCATCGTACATGTGCCGGCTCTTTGAAAGAACTATCCAATTAGTCCCACTCCCCCCTGCTCTTTCCCCAGAGCCCTGCAATTTTTTCCTTTTCAAGTAGTTATCCATTTCCCTTTGTGAAAGTTACTATTGAATCTGCTTCCACTGCCCTTTCAGGCTATGCATTCCAAATAAAATCATAACAACTCACGGCATTAAAAAAATTCTTCTCGCCTACTCCCTGGATTTTTTGCCAATCTGGGTTCTCTGTTTATATAGCACCTTTAACGTAGTAAAATGTCCCAAGGTGCTTCACAGGATCGATTATCAAACAATATATTAACCCCATAGTCCTGCAAATTTCCCCCTTTCAAGTATTTATCCAATTCCCTTTTGAAAATTAATATTGCGTCTGATACCACCACCCAGACAATACATTCTAGATTATAACAACTCGCTGCGTAAAACCATTTCTGCTCATCTCCCCTCTGGTTCCTTTGCCAATTATCTTGAATCTGTGTCCTCTGGTTACCAACCCTTCTGCCAATAGAAATAATTTCTCCTTATTTTCTCTTCTCAAACACCTTCATGATTTTGAACACCTATCTCCCCTCAACCTTCACTGCTCTTTACATGTAACTGAAGTCCCTCATTGCTGGTTCTATTCTAGTAAATCTCCTCTGCACCCTCTTCAAGGTCTTGATGTCCTTCCTAAACTGTGGCCCGAATTGGACATAATACTCTAGCTGGGCCTAACCAGTAATTCATAGTTGTTTAGCATAACTTCTGTTTGTAAAGCCCAGGATCTTATATCCTTTTTTAACAGTCTTATATATTCATGCTGAAAATATTTTGCTAAAGGACTGCAGCTATAACTGAGACTTGATTTAACTGTGATTATTAAAGCATAAAAGTCTGCTCTGCTTTTTGCCACAACTGTCTGTGAAAAGTATACACTGTTATGTCAAGCTGTGAAAATCACATTCTTCATGTTGATCTCTTCCGTGTCTGCTTAATGTTCCTTGGCACATTAACTGGCACAAACACCCAGCTATTAGAACATTATTTGGCCGTTTACAATGTGAGTATCTGATACAAGAAATCACAGAAAATTAAACTTTATACCAAAGGTACAGAGATAAAAGTGAAAAGAGCTTTCCATTCTAGCAATTTTTTTCAAGAAAAACTAACATTTGTACAGCACCTTTAATGTAGTAAAGCTTCACAGAAGTATTATCAGACAAAAATGTAATACCATGCCCACATAAGGAGATGTTAGGACAAGTGGCAAAAAGCTTGGTCAAAGAGGTAGGTTTAAAGGAGCGCCTTAAAAGAGAAGAGAGAGCTGGAGAGGTGGAGAGGTTTTGGGAGGGAACTCAAGAGCTTAGGGCCGCTTCCAGTATCCCTGACGACTACATGTGCAGGAAGTATATCAAGCTGCAGCTCCTGACAGACCACATTGCGGCATTGGAGCTGCGCATGGATTCACTCTGGAGCATCCGCGATGCTGAGGATGTCGTGAATAGGACATTTAGTGAGTTGGTCACACCGCAGGTAAAGGTTACTCGGGCAGATAGGGAATGGGTGACCATCAGGAAGAGCAGTGGAAGGAAGGAAGTGCAGGGGTCCCCTGTGGTCACCTCCCTCAAAAACAGATACATCATTTTGGGTATTGTTGGGGGAGATTACTCATCAGGTGAAGGCAGCAGCAGCCAAGTTCATGGCACCGTGGGTGGCTCTGCTGCACAGGAGGGCAGGAAAAAGAGTGGAAGAGCTATAATGGTAGGGGATTCTATTTTAAGGGGAATAGATAGGCGTTTCTGTGGTCGCAACCGAGACTCCAGCATGGTATGTTGCCTCCCTGGTGCTGTGAATGTTTGAAAATGTATCGAGACATTGAAGTTGAGAACATGGGAATTATATATGGACAGTGTAAGCTAACAAAGAATTCATGGAGGAATAGCCATGACATCTCAGACTCGAGACTGCAAAATGTTACAATACTAACACATATTGAAACAAAACCCACAGCTTGCAGAAAAACCTCAAGGTCTTAGTAACTCATAATGGGCCTTTGTGTAAAATCATACCATTCTTAGAATAATGATCATCGCTTTTAAAATAATGGAGAAATTAGAAACTATTAGGTTATAAGTGTACCAGTTTTTGTAAATTTATGATTATGAATATGAAATTATGCTTCGAGAAAGAGAGATAGAATTAATGGCATTAATGCATTACAAGGCACGTATTAAGACACTTAGAGAAACTTGTGATTTTGTGTAAACAGGTACAAAAAATGTAATAGCAGATGCCCCACAACGCAATGCTTCATCTTCAGGATATACCATTTTCGGTAAAAGATAACAAGATACAATTAGAGTGACATCCTATTTCAGCCTATCCTCTTTGATCCCTCTTTACCATTGTCCACTCATAAGCCGATCTAAGAATAGTATGATTTTACACAAAGGCCCATTATGAGTTACTAAGACCTTGAGGTTTTTCTGCAAGCTGTGGGTTTTGTTTCAATATGTGTTAGTATTGTAACATTTTGCAGTCTCGAGTCTGAGATGTCATGGCTATTCCTCCATGAATTCTTTGTTAGCTTACACTGTCCATATATAATTCCCACGTTCTCAACTTCAATGTCTCTATACATTTTCAAACATTCACAGTGCAAGGGTCAAGGATGCCTCGGAGCGGCTGCAGGACATTTTGGAGGGGGGAGGGTGAATAGACAGTTGTCGTGGTGCATATAGGTACCAACGATATAGGTAAAAAAATGGGATGAGGTCCTACAAGTTGAATTTAGGGAGCTAGCAGTTAAATTAAAAAGCAGGACCTCAAAGGTAGTAATCTCAGGATTGCTACCAGTGCCCCGTGCTAGTCAGAGTAGGAATTGCAGGATAGCTAAGATGAATACGTGGCTTGAGGAGTGGTGCAAGAGGGAGGGATTCAAATTCCTGGGGCATTGGAACCGGTTCTGGGGGAGGTACGGCCGCCAATGGTGGGCAATGAAAATAGGCGATGCACAATAGGCCAGAATTTGAGGAAGGCACAGATAAAAGAGGGTTGTAGGACTGGAGGAGGTTACAGAGCTAGGGAGGGGCAAAGCCATGGAGGGATTTGAACATAAGGTTGAGAATTTTTAACTTGAGGCGTGGCCAGACCAGGAGCCAATGTAGGTCAGCGAGCACAGGGATGATGGATGAACGGGACTTGGTGGAAGTTACGATACAAGCAGCAGAGTTTTGGATGAGCTCACGGTTAAGCTCCAAGACTCACATCCTATCATTCCATGCATACAGCTCTTTGGAGAACCAATACATTGAGCCACCTCGTATCAATGGCTTTTGAAAATTGAAGCATTTAAAACTAAAGCCCAGCCGTGAAATAATTCCTTAAAACATATCTGTTCTCATTGTTCCCCTCTAATTACTTGGACTTTCTCTGTGGATAGTCTGCGTTGCAACACCATTGCTTCTGGCTAAGAATTATATGTAAGGGTTATAATTGATTTCCTGTTAAGCCCATCCCCATCACACACCACAACCCAAGTAATAGAAAACAGCTGAGAAACATTCACAAGAATTATAAAGGACAGAAAATTGAGCAGTGCACGTAAGGAATTACTTCAGCTTTCCTTTAAATCCATTTGTGGCAATAACAGGGAAGAGCAAAAATTATCATCGTCCAGTCTTGTAAAATTTACTTTAAAGTACTGTAGTATAGTAAGCCCTGCACCTTTCTAAGTACATAGTCAATCATTTTCAATGTTAGTAGCTCATTCTGACTCATAACCCTTTCCTAGTTAGACTTTTACATTTCTTGAAGCATCTTGGCATCAATTGTCTGGAGGAGATCACTTTCATAATCTGAGACATATTTGCCTGTAAATTACTCTATGTCAGGCAACATCCAGAAAAGACTTCTTGAAATAAACTCTGCGGCAATAAAGACTAGGGGGCTAAAATTGCCCTCCACTCCAAATGGGGCGCACTTACCGATTTGTAATTTTCTTTTCCACCCCAATCCATGGGGCGGAGATTGATGCGATATTGAGGTCTATGTTTTTTTTGGTGTCACTGCGGTGTTCCGGGCGGATGTGGAGTGGAAGTGCTGTTGTGTCAGGTCGGCCGCCGCTCTGACTCATCAGCATCGCGCTGACGCGTCACAGCGTCCCTCCCCTTCAGTTACAAGGGAGGGCCATTTCAAACTCTCCATTTATTTCAGTTAGGTCCACTTAGCCACCAGGGAGGGTTTCGGCCAGGCCAGCGGATTGGCACCCAAGAGGGGGTGCCGGGTTGCCTGTTGGAGGCCCTTCCGAACCCATGGCCACTATTGTCAGGCTGACCTTGGAGTCGGCCGACAATTAAAATAAAATGGCGGCTGTGGAAGAGCACTCTCCCCTTTTAGGGTGGATGCGCCGCCCAGCCACAAGAAGCTTCCCACCATGAAAGCTGTCGGGAACACCGAGCGGCGGCCAATCCGTTCCTGTGGGGCAAGTTCCCGTCGGGCAAGTTCACATGCGGGGCGGAAAGGGGGTCACTGTCGGTCAGTAAGGGGTTAGCGCGTTCCTGACGGGGCGGGAAGACGGCCGGGGCATTCCCATACACCGCTTCAAAAACAGAGGAGGACCATTTACAAAATGTCGGCCCCTCCACGCCAACTGAGTGGTGATTGCTTTCCGCACCATTGCCGCCTCTTTGAGGCGGTAACGACTCTTAAATAAAGGGGTAATTTCGGCCCCTAGGTTTGTGTAATTTTTTTCATCTGGCAAATTAAAATAGATGTGATGAAGACCATTATTATGTTTTCATTGTTGATGTAATTATTCTGATAGTAGCAGGAGGTCCGCTTATCCTGCTGGGGAGGCAGAGAGATAGAGAGAGAGAGAGAGAGAGAGATACACACACACATATATATATATAGAGAGATAGAGAGAGACATACAGAGAAATAGATAGAGAGAGATAGATAGCGATAGAGAGAGTGAGAGATAGGGAGATGGAGATAAACAGAGAGAAAGAAAGACAGACAGACAGATAGAGAGTGATAGAGAGAGAGCTAGATAGAGATCTAGAGAGATAGAGAGAGATAGAGAGAGATAGAGAGAGATAGAGAGATAGAAAGAGATAGAGAGATAGAAAGAGATAGAGAGATAGAAAGAGGTAGAGAGAGAGAGATAGAGAGATAGAAAGAGATAGAGAGATAGAAAGAGATAGAGAGATAGAGAAATAGTGATAGAGGTTGATAGAGATAGAGAGATAGAGATCTAGAGAGATAGAGAGATCGACAGAGGGAAATAGAGAGAAAGAGAAAGAGTGACAGAGAGTGATATAGATAGATAGATAGATAGAGAGAGAGAGAGAGAGAGAGAGAGATAGATAGAGAGAGAGATAGATAGAGAGAGAGATAGATAGAGAGAGAGAGATAGAGAGAGAGAAAGAGCGAGATAGAGAGAGATCTAGAGTGATAGAGAGCTAGAGAGAGGGTGATAGAGAGAGCAAGAGAAAGATAGAGAAAGAGTGATAGAGATAGAGATCTAGAGATCTAGAGAGATAGAGAAAGAGATAGAGGGCGATAGAAAGAAAGAGAAAGATAGAGAAAGAGTGATAGAGTGATAGAAATGAAAAAGAGTGATAGTGATTGATAGATATAGATAGAGATAGAGAGAGAGATAGATAGAGAGATATAGAGAGATAGAGAGAGATAGATAGAGAGAGAGAGAGAGAGAGATATAGAGAAAGAGTGATAGAGAGAAATAGAGATAGTTAGAGAGGGATAGAAAGAGATAGAGGGATAGAGAGAGATAGAGATAGAGGGATAGAGAGAGATAGAGATAGAGGGATAGAGAGAGATAGAGATAGAGGGATAGAGAGAGATAGATAGAGAAAGGGAGATATAGAAAAAGATACAGAACTAGAAAGAGAAAAATAAATTGCATTTATATAGCAACTTTTATTGAAGACATTCCTTGTGCTAAAAACATCACAAAATAACTTCACAATCAATAAATTACTTTAGAAATGTAGTTAGTTGTATCGTAGGAAAATGTGGCAGCCAATATGTGCGCAGCAAGCTGAGCACCTCGAGTCTCATCGCCGAGAGCATGCAGAAACCAAGCGCAGGCAACAGAAAGAGCGGGCAGCAAATCTGTCCCACCCACCCCTTCCCTCAACGACTGTCTGTCCCACCTGTGACAGGGGCTGTAGTTCTCATATTGGACTGTTCAGTCACCTAAGGACTCATTTTTAGAGTGGAAGCAATTCTTCCTCGATTCCGAGGGACTGCCTATGATGATGATAATGATGAGCAAGCTCCCACAAACAACAAGTGAGATTAATGACCAGTTAATCTGTGTTAATGTTGTTCTTTGAACGATGATATTGGCCAGGACACTGGGAGAACTCCCTGCTCTCTGAAAGATCCCATGGCACTATTTTGAAGAAGAGAAGGGAAGTTGTCCCTGGTGTCCCAGCCAATATTTATCCCTCAACCAACATCACTAAAAAAACATTATCTGGTCATTATCACATTGCTGTTTGTGGAAACTTGCTGTGTGCAAATTGGCTGCCGCATTTCCCACATTACAACAGTGATTACACTTCAAGAAGTACTTTATTGGCTGTAAAGCGCTTTGGGGCGTCCTGAGGTTGTGAAAGGCACTATATAAATGCAAGTCTGTCTATTTCTACAAAGAGCTAGGCTTCCTAAAATTGAACAATCATTGTCCCTAGTCCTGATGTTCCCCACAGGCTGTAGTCGGGGTTTTCCATGCTATCGCAGACATCACAATTGTTTACTCACTATATGCATTCAATAGCCAATCCAATGTAGAAATGACAGGGCACCAAGACGATTGGACGTTTTAATTACCATAGTACTCAAAAGCCACTCAGCTGCGGAATTGTCTTTAATGGCAACGAGGCTGGACTTAGACTGCTGTCAAAACTAATCCCATTCAGCACTGAAGCTGAAAGAGGAATTGCTCTTGCAAAGATACTAATATAATTTTAATTTCATATGTTTCTCTGAAATAAACTTTCCAAAATCCTGATAACAGTGTATTCTGATAGCATATATCTTCACCTAATGGCAGGGAAATTATCCCCGGTGTCCCGGCCAATATTTATCCCTCATTCAAAATCTAAAAACAGATTATTTGGTCATTATCTCATCGCTGTTTGTGGGAGCATGATGTGTGCAAATTGGCTGCTGCGTTTCCTACATTACAACAGTGACTACACTCCATAAAGGACTTCATTGGCTGTAAAACATTTTGGGACGTCCTCAGGTTGTGAAAAGCGATATAGAAATGCAAATCTTATAACTCTTGAAAAATACTCATAAATTTATGTTATTTATGGATTATGTGGGATATTTTTTGTTTCTAAAAATAGGGTATTAATCTTACTTTTTTTGTTATAAATTTTACTGAAACTAATTGAAGTATGGCTAATGTCTGTTTGCCACTGAGTGAATTCCTTTAGTAGAATTTTATTATTGTCAGTAACAGAAATCTGGCCAATACAGACTTGCCTAATAATGCTTATTTCCTGTCTCTATACAGGCGTTAACTAAGCAAGTACTGACCAAAACTGTTAATGTAGCTCTGGTGAGCAAGAAACTGCAGCAAATTGCATAGAGTAATGAATTGGCAAAGCCTGTTTTTTATTTAAATATCTTTAGTATCTCTGCATTTGAATAAACATAGGAACAGTAAGAGGCCATTTATCTCCTCGAACCTGTCCTGCCATTCCATTAGATCATAGCTGATCTGTTCCTTAACTCCATCTACCCGCCTTGGTTCCGTAACCCGTAATAACCTTGCATAACAAGAATCTACCAACCTCAGCTTCGAAGTGTTCAATTGACCCCCAGCCACAACAGTTTTTTGGTGGAGAGAGTTCCAGATTTTCACTACCCTTTGTGTGAAGAAAGTGCTTCCTGACATCACCCCTGAATGTCCTAGCTCTAATTTTAGGGTTATGCCCCCCCCATTCCAGAGGAAATATCTAGGCCTTTTGGCTAAGAGCATTGGCGCAGAGTGATCCTTGATGTGTGCAAGGTGACCTCTGGCGTTTGTGATTTGACAAAGAATTGGAAAGATTGGCAACGAATTTAAAAAAAAACAACAACAAAAAAAATGTTTCTCTTTATCTACTCTATCAACTCCTTTAATCATCTTAAACACCTCAATTAAATCACCATTTAATCTTCTATACTCAAGGGAACAAAAGTCTAGTCTATGCAACCTGTCCTCATAATTTAACCTTAACAAGCAACAACTAACAAGGATAACACAGCTAATTCTACTTATCTATACATCATCTCCATAGGCTCTCCCTACCCAAATACTATCAATATCCATGTCTTGATCCCCATATTAATTCCAAAATGAATCATTTCAGACTCTCCATGTTTATAACAAAACATGGTCTAACTATATTGCCTTAGTTACCCTGAGCAGGTGATGGTGTGCCTTCTTCTTCAACCACTTTGTCTTTGTGGTGACGGTACCCCCACAGTGGTGTTAGGTAGGATTTTGATCCAGCAATGATGAAGTAACAGTTCAAGGAAGGAGAGTGTGTAGCTTGGAGAAGAACTTGGGAGGGTGATGGTTGGGAGCATAGCCCCCCAAGACTGCCTACTTCTATGTCCATAACATCGCTCGTCTCTGTCCTTGCCTCAGTTCATCTGCTGCTGAAACCCTCATCCATACATTTGTTACCTCTAGACTTGACTATTCCAATGCTCTCCTGGCTGACCTCAAAACTTTCACCCTACATAAACTAGAGTGGATCCAAAACTCTGCTGCCCATTTCCTAATTCGCACCAAGTTCCGTTCACCCATCACCCCTGTGCTCGCTGACCTACATTATCAATGCCTCGATTTTAAAGTTCCCATCCTTGTTTTCAAATCCCTCCATGGCTTCGCCCCTCCCTATCTCTGTAACCTCCTCCAGCCCCACAACCCTCTATACTCTTCCCTAATTTTAATCACTCCACCATTGGCAGCTGTGCCTTCAGCTGCCTGGATCCTAAGCTGGAGAATTCCCTCCCTAAATCTCTCCACCTCTCTACCTCTCTCGCCTCCTTTAAAACACATCTTAAAACCTACCTCTTCTGGTCTAATATCTTCTTATGTGGCTCGGTGTAGAATTTTGTTTGATAACACTCATGTGAAGCACCTTGGGGCATTTTACGATGTTAAAGGTGCTATATAAATGCAAGTTGCGGTTGTTGTTCTCATGATCTTGCTGCTTTTGAGCTTCTTGGTGGTTGAGGTCACGAGGTTGGAAAATAAACTTGGTGAGTTATTGCAGAGCACCATGTAGACAACCAGTGCATTGGTGGTGTAAGGAGTGGAATGTGGAGTCCAGTGGCAGGGATGCTGATCAAGTGGACTGCTCTGTACTGAACTTCTCGAGTGCCATTGCAGCTGCACATATCCTGGCGCACAGTGAGTATTGCATCACATATTTGCCTTGAGCCTTGTCGATGGTGGAGAGACATTGAGAGGTCAGGGGATGAGCCACTCATCATAGAGTACCCAGCCTCTACCCTACTCTTCTTATTGTGGTGCTCTATTTCTGTGTTTGGGCAATTCCATTAACATAGCACCTTTCATGACCTCAGGATGTTCCAAAGCACTTTACAGACAATGAAATACTTTTTGAAACGTAGTCACTGTTGTAATGTAGGAAACACATTAGGAAACAATGTAGGCTACATTCCTCCAGCAATGGGCCTCCATCCCTCCAGCGACGGGCCTACATCCCTCCAGCGATGGGCTTACATCCCTCCAGCGATGAGCCTCCATCCTCCAGCGATGGGCCTCCATTCCTCCAGTGACGGGCCTCCATCCCTCCAGCGGGATCGGGCCTCTCCTCCTCGATGACGGCTGGACCTCTTCTTCCCCCTGGTGACCTGGCCTCCTCTAACTGGTGAGCATCATGGCTGTGACTCTTCCACTCTCCCACTCCTTACTGATCTTCCACCAGGAACCCCAGTGGACCACTGACCCTCCCAATGCCTGTCCCCAACCAAGCATCGGACCACCTACCATCAAGGGCGCTACTCGGTGCCGAGCTTGCAGCCAGCATCTCACCTTAAGCAATTAGACTTATACGGTAGTGCCTGGTCTCCAGTTGTCTTGGACCCCCTTGCCACTGGACCAAGACCTTGCTCAGCTAAGCCCGTGCAGTAGCCGGTGTGCAACGACCACCCCACATTAAAAGGACTCTCGCACAGGCATCTTCCACTCCTCTAACATGAAGTTCGGGACCTGGAACGTCAGGACCCTCATGGACAATCCCAACAGCGACAGGCCGGAACGCTGTACCACCATAGTTACCCGGGAACTTAGACACTTTGATATTGACATCGCTGCCCTAAGCGAGACCCAGCAGGCAGGGGAAGGCCAGCTCAAGGAACAAGGTGGAGATTACACCTTTTTCTGGAAAGGGAAACCAGAGGAAGAACACCACCTCCACGGAGTCGGCTTCGCCATCAAAAATGAACTGGTCGACCGCCTCAAAGACTCCCCCTGTGGGGTTAACGAATGCCTCATGGCTCTTTGACTCACCCTATCCCGGAACCAATGTGCCACAGTCATCAGTGCTTACGCCCCAACACTCGATGCAACGAATGAGATCACAGAGGGTTTTTACTCCAATCTCGAAAAATCCCTGTCCCACGTCCCCACGGATGACAAACTGATCCTCCTCAGTGACTTCAACGCCAGGGTCGGCAAAGACACAGCCCTCTGGGGAGGCGTGATTGGCAGAGCGGGGGCAGAAAAAGCAAACTCCAACGGTACCCTACTCCTGACAAAATGTCTAGAACATGAACTCCTCATCACCAACACCCTGTTCCGCCAGAGGGACAAATACAAGGCATCGTGGCAATACCCTCGCTCCAAACACCGGCATTTGCTTGACCAAGTCATCATCCGAGCCAGGGATCGCAAGGATGTGCGCATCACCCGCGCCATGACAGGAGCTGACGACTAATCCGATCCATCATCGACATCAACATAGCCCCAAAGCAGAGGGGACAGCAGAAGCAGTGTCGCAAAAAGGTCAATGCCGGGGCACTTAAAGACCCAGCTAAGAGAGCCCTATACAGCCAGCGCCTCACAGCTAACCTGGCGTGCCTTGATGACCCTGAGATGCAGAATGCCCACAGCGCTTAGTCTACCCTCCAGGCCTCTATAACCAGTGCCTGTGAAGAGACACTTGATCACTCAAGCAGGAAACACCAGGATTGGAGGGATGTAACCTACATTGTTTCCTAATGTGTTTCCTACATTACAACAGTGACTACATTTCAAAAAGTACTTCATTGGCTGTAAAGCGCTTTGGAACTAATAGATCGCAAGTGCAGAGCATTTCTGAGCCTTAAGCAACAACCCAACTCGGGAGCAGCAAAGCAACATTACAGGCGGCTCAAAGCTGAGGAACAACAAAAAAACCTGGGACCTAAAGAACAGGTGGTGGATGGAGAAAGCACAGGAGATACAGCTGGCCAACAGCGAGGATTCTTCATCGCAGTCAAGGCCACCTACGGTCCAAACTCCCAAGGCCCCACCACACTGCTGGCCAAGAACAGGGAAACACTCATCACGGACACCGAGGCAGTCAGGGCCCACTGGAAGGAGCACTTTGAAGATCTCCTCAATCGAGACTCTGACTTTGACTCGAGTGTTCTCGACTCCATCCCGCAGCATGCAATTCGCCACCAACTCAGTGAAACCCCAACACTACACGAGGTAGGAAAAGCCATAAGACAGCTTAAAAACAACAAGGCTACGGGAGCGGATGGAATCCCTGCTGAGGCGCTAAAGTATGGCGGAGAGGCATTGTTGGCACGGATACATGACCTCATCTCTCTCATCTGGAGGGAGGAGAGCATGCCGGGAGATCTCAGAGATGCAGTGATCGTGACCATCTTTGAAAAATGGGACAAGTCCAACTGCGGCAACTACAGGGGAATCTCCCGGCTATCAGCCACTGGGAAAGTTGTCGCTAGAGTTCTCCTCAACCGTCTTCTCCCTGTGGCCGAGGAGCTCCTTCCGGAGTCACAATGTGGATTTCGTCCCCTACGGGACACAACGGACATGATCTTTGAGCGTGACAGCTGCAGGAAAAAGCGCCAGCCCTTATACATGGCCTTTTTTGACCTTATAAAGGCCTTTGACATTGTCAACCGCGAAGGTCTAGAGCATCCTCCTCCGTTTCGGATGCCTCCAAAAGTTCGTCAACATCCTCAGCCTGCTCCACGACAACATGCAGGCCGTGATCCTTACCAACGGATCCATTACAGACCCAATCCATGTCCGGACCGGGGTCAAACAGGGCTGCGTCTTCGCCCCAACCCTCTTCTCAATCTTCCTCGCTGCCATACTCCACCTCACAGTCAACAAGCTCCCCGCTGGAGTGGAACTAAACTACAGAACCAGTGGGAAGCTGTTCAACCTTCGTGGTCTCCAGGCCAGGTGCAAGACCACCCCAACCTCTGTCGTCGAGCTACAGTACGCGGACGACGCCTGCGTCTGCGCACATTCAGAGGCTGAACTCCAGGACATAGTCGACGTATTTACTGAGGCATATGAAAGCATGGGCCTTACGCTAAACGTCCGTAAGACAAAGGTCCTCCACCAGCCTGTCCTCACCGCACAGCACTGTCCCCCAGTCATCAAGATCCACGGCGCGGCCCTGGACAATGTGGACCATTTCCCATACCTCGGGAGCCTCTTATCAACAAAAGCAGACATTGATGAAGAGATTCAACACCGCCTCCAGTACGCCAGTGCAGCCTTCGGCCACCTGAGGAAAAGAGTGTTCGAAGACCAGGCCCTCAAATCTACCACCAAGCTCAAGGTCTACAATGCTGTAGTAATACCCGCCCTCCTGTATGGCTCAGAGACATGGACAATGTACAGTAGATACCTCAAGTTGCTGGAGAAATACCACCAGTGATGCCTCTGTAAGATCCTACAAATCCCCTGGGAGGACAGACGCACCAACATTAGCATCCTCGATCAGGCCAACGTCCCCAGCATTGAAGCACTGACCACACTCGATCAGCTTCGCTGGGCAGGCCACATTGTCCGCATGCCAGACATGAGACTTCCAAAGCAAGCGCTCTACTCGGAACTCCTTCATGGCAAATGAGCCAAAGGTGGACAGAGGAAATGTTACAAGGACACCCTCAAAGCCTCCCTGATAAAGTGCAATATCCCCACTGACACCTTGGAGTTCCTGGCCAAAGACCACCCTAAGTAGAGGAAGTGCATCTGGGAGGGCGTTGAGCGCCTCGAGTCTCATCGCCGAGAGCATGCAGAAATCAAGCGCAGGCAGCGGAAAGAATCTGTTCCACCCACCCTTTCCCTCAACGACTGTCTGTCCCACCTGTGACATGGACTGTGGTTCTCATATTGGACTGCTCAGCCACCTAAGGACTCATTCTAAGAGCGGAAGCAAGTCTTCCTCAATTCCGAGGGACTGCCTATGATGATGCTGATGATGATGTAGGAAGGGGTTTGGGTTTGTCAACTTTGCACACAGCAAGCTTCCACAAACATCAATGTGATAAATGACCAGATAATCTGTTTTAGTGATGTTGGTTGAGGGATAAACACTAGTTAAGACACCGGGGAGAACTCCCCTGCTCTTCTTCAAAATTGTGGGACCTTTTATGTCCTTCTGAGAGGGCAGATGGGGCCTCGGTTTAAAGTCTCATCCGAAAGGCAGCACCTCCAATAGTGTAGCGCTCCCTCAGTACTGCACCGGGAATGTGCAGTAAGAAATTCTAGAAGGTACTGTGAATTGTGACAAACATATCACAGTTAAAGTTAATGCATTGCTGGCAGTGCAGATTGCTGAAGTCTAGCCCTGCTTTGTAATTGCGCCATTTAACACTACTCTGGGGAAAATCATACCTTCTGTTTATTACCATCTGTGACATGTAGTATTTATTTTTGAAGACTAGCATATACAGTGAGATTGTGTACAATGTCAAATGTTATAAGAAAGCACATTGGGGAATTAAGATTTATAGTTCTGTAGGCACAGAACTCCCGAGACTCTTTTCTTTCCTTAATCAGGTGCAGCAAGAATTAGGAACCTAGCCAGAGATAAACTGCCGCAAAGCAGCCAGAAACTTTATTTTTTAATTTTTTTTTAGGAATAACTAGATATACATATTCAAAATAAAAACGGAATATGCTGGAAACACTCAGTAGGTCAGGCAGCCTCTGTGGAGAGAGATCAGAGTTTACGTTTCATCAGAACAGGAAGATGGTAGAGATTTAATCGTTTTTAAGCAAATACAAAGGCAGGGAAAAGGGGTAGGACAAAAGGGAAGGTCTGTGATCGGGTGGAAGGCAGGAGTCATTAAATGACAAAAGGAATAATGGGACAAGGTGAAAAAGGGTGGTAATTGGACAAGTAAAAAACAAAGGTGGGTCCAGAGGAGCTGTAGCAGCAACAGTAGAGTTTTACCAGCACCTGCTCTCCAGGAAAGTGGCAGGCAGTAGTTATGATCTAACCATCTTGCACCATCGTCCTTTTTGTCATTTAATCACTCCTGCCTTCCATTCAATCACAGACCTTCCCTTTTGATTTTTCCCACACGCCCCCCCCACTTTTCACTGCCTCTGAACTTGCTTAAAAACTGTTAAATTTCTAGGGCTAGAAATTGCATAGTACCCCGTTTGGGGCGAGAACTTTTGCAGGAGCTCAAAAGTATCGCCGGGCGCTACCCAATTGAATCTGACACGAACTTCTGGTTTAACACTCCAGGAGGGAAGTCGAGCACTAAATCAAGCACAACCACTTCCCTTGGAGCATTAAACAGAGCAAGAGGGGCGCTGCACAGTGTCCCATGCAGCGCTGTCGGAATCACAGGCTCCTTCTCCCCTTAAAGGGGGTCATTTCATGGTAAGGCTGGGAACAGTTGGTGACGGCACTTGCGATCCACGAAGGGCAGCCCCAAGCTCTCTGAGAGAGTGCAGGGCTGATCAATCGCTGGATTGAAAAAATTCAAAAGACAGTATACGGGGCGCAGGAGATCTAGGCGGAAGGCTTAGTGCTAGCTTGCCATGCATGTTCGCGAGTGTCGGTAATTTCACCGCGCCCGGTCGGTAAGCTGTTAGCGGCCCTTTATCGCCTCCTGGAGGTGCTAACGGGAGGTGCAAAGGAGGCTAATTTCTCCCCCCCTAACCTTTTCCAGTTCTGATGAAAGGTCATCGACCTGTAACGTTAACTCTGTTTATCTCTCCACAGATGTTCCCTGACCTGCTGAGTGTTTCGAGCATTTTCTGCTTTTATTTCAGATTTCCAACATCCGCAATATGTTGCTTTTGTTTTCTACATATTCAAGGTGACCGGCTAGAGGGTTAAATTATGAGGATCGGTTGCATAGACGAGGCCTGAATTCCCTCGAGTATAGGAGATCAAGGGGCAATCTAATTGAGGTGTTTAAGATGATTAAAGGATTCGATAGGGTAGATAGAGAGAAACTACTTCCTCTGGTGGGTGAGTCCAGAACAAGGGGGTATAACCTTAAAATTAGAGCTGGGCCGTTCAGGGGTAATGTCAGGAAGCATTTCTTCACACAAAGGATAGTGGAAATCTGGAACTCTCTCCCTCCAAAAGTTGTTGAGGCTGGGGGTCAATTGAAAACTTCAAAACTGAGATTGATAGATTTCAGTTAGGCAATGGGTATTAAGGGTTACAGAACCAAGCCAGGTAGATGGAGTTAAGGTACAGATCAGTCATGGTCCAATTGAATGGCAAAACAGGCTCAAGGGGCTGAATGGCCTCCTCCTGTTCCTATGTTTAGCCAGTTGAATTTGCATCTTTCACATCACTCGAGATGTTGAGCAACAACAATAACTTACAATTATATAGCGCCTTTAACATAGTAACATGTCTCAAGGCGTTTCACAGAAGCGTTATCAAACAAAATTTAACACTGAGCTACATAAGGAGCAATGAGTACTAGTGACCAAAAGCTTGGTCAAAGAGGTAGGTTTTAAGGAGCCTCTGAAAAGAGGAGAGAGAGGCGGAGATGTTTAGGTAGGGAATTTCAGAGCTTAGGACCCAGGCAGCTGAAGGCTTGGCCACCAATGGTGGAGTGATTAAAATCGGGGATGCGCAAGAGGCCAGAATTGGAGGAGTGCAGAGATCTCGGAGAGTTGTACGGCTGGAGGAGATTACAGAGATAGGGAGGGGCGAGGCCATGGAGTGATTTGAAAACAAGGATGAAAATTTTAAAATCGAGACGTTGGCAACTACAAACAGCATGCAGCCTCAAGGCTTGGCTTTTGTCAAGATCTTTTTCAGAAATGTAGTCTGTTAAAGACTTATTTTTCACACACGGTAATCCCAGGTTGTGGGAAAGTGTAGCTATAGGAAGAGACTCGAGATACTGAGGTTATTTCCACTGGAGCAGAGAAGGCCAAGGGGAGGTTTGATGGAATGTTTTCAAAATGATGAGGGGTTTTGATAGGGTGAATAGGGAAAAAATGTCTCCACTGTTTGGAAGTCAATGATAAGGGGTCGTCAATTTGAAATTGTCACTAAGAAAGTTAAGAAAGTTGTTCCTGACGCAGAGAATTGTTCTTTCAGATGAGACATTAAGCCGAGGTCCCGTCTTCTATCTCAGCTGGCGTAAAAGATCCCTCGGCCACCATTTCGAAGAAGAGCAGTAGAGTTCTCCATTATGTCTTGGGCCAATATTAATCCCTCAACTAATGCTACTAAAAACAGATGATCTGGCTGATATTACATTGCTGTTCGTGGAATATTGCTGTGTGCAATTTGGCTGCCATGACTCCTGCATCACAACTATGACTACACTTCAAAAAGTACTTTTTGAAAGGTGCTCTATAAATGCAAATTCTTTCTTTATAAAACTGGATTATTACTGATCTGCAGTGCGATCTGCACGGAATAAATATTGTCATCAGTTTAGAGATACTGGACTCAATTATAAGAACTGAAAGCCAAGAGAAAATAAATAACAGCGTTTAAGGCACCTCCGACAGTGCAGCAGTCCCTCAGTGGGAATATCAGCCTAGATTTTGTGCTCAAGTCTCAGGAATGGGACTATGAACCCAACCTTCTGACTCAAAGATGAGTGTGCTACCAACTGAGCCATGGCTAACTCCTTTCTATTCATAGATGTATAAATCATAGCCTTCTATTTAGAGAACTTAAAATATGTTATGAAGGTGTGGATTTTGTAATCTACTTTTAACTCATTCAAAATTCTGCTACCTGTATCCTAACACGTATCATGTCCCATTTCACCAGTTGCCTAAAGGGTACAAGGACTGTGTGGTAAAGTATTGAATTATATAGACCAGAAGGTCCCTAACTCAATTCCTAGTCTCTGTTGAGTCAGCTGATCTGAACTGGGTTATCAATTAGTACTATCTTTGACCTATGTGTGTGTGCGTGCATATGTGTTTGTGCATATTTGTGCATGCGTGTACGCACGTGTGCAAGCGTGTGCCTGTGTGTTTGCATGTGTGCATGTGTACGTGTTTGTGCATGTATGCGTCTGTGCATGCATGTACATGTGTTTGTGCATGTGTGCATGTTTGTGTGTGCATGGTGGGTAAGGATAGAACTGGGTTTAATTATAGTGCCCTCTGCAGTTAAATAGCCAGTTTAAACTCACTGTCTGAACCATTTGCGTGAGTTGAGAGATTGGATCAATTCTGGAATCCCTGGGACTATACATAGAATCATAGGGGTGGAAATTTGGCCGCGCCTCAGTTGGGGCGTGTTCTGGGTGGAGCGGTAAATTTTGTGCTGGCAAATGGTTTGCGTCTGCTGCCACAAAATTCATCAGCTGGGCCCGGAGTTTAGAGTGGGGCGCGAAGGGAGGCGTTCCACACCTCTTTTAGGGCGCTAGGCCAGCTGAGCAAGGGAAAATCCCAAGCTAAGGAGCCAGCCTCGCAGCGCCCTAACAGAGGCCTGGGGGGATCCCCCCACCCCCCTAAAAAAAAAAACACCAAAAACATTCCCAAAATATAGCTCATGCCACCACAAAAAAAATTTTTAAAAACCAGTCACACTTACCTGAAGCCGGCATTCCTTACCTGACTGCGGCTGCTACAGTTTGGAACGGCAGCTTTCAGAGGCGTTCCCACCAGGGCGCTCGACGACGTGCTACATGTTGGGCACGATCCACAAATCGAGCCGGTGTCGCAACCAGGGGCGGTTGTACACTGGCTCGCCTCGCCCAGGAGGTACTGCTCCGCCCCACTTCGATACCTGCACCGAATGTCCCAGTGGGTGCTGGCAGCTAGCAGCCCAGGCGCAACTGTTTTCCGCCGCCATTGCCGCCCCTCCGGGACACTAAGAGGGGCAGCAGAAGACCAAATTTCCACCCCATGGAATCAAACAGCACAGAAGGAGACCATTCAGCACATCGTCTCAGTGCCGGTGTTTATTCTCACCACATGCTCCTCCCACCCCTCTTCATCCAGCCTTTTCAACATATCCTTCTATTCCTTTCTCCTCAAGTGCTCATCTAGCTTCCTCTTAAATGCATCTATACTCAACCACTCCATGTCGTAGCGAGTTTTACATTCTAACCACTCGCTGGGTAAAGAAATTTCTCCTCATGTATGTATATTGTTTTAAAAGGCATGAACGTTACACTAATATAGCAGCAATGTCAAAGCTAATTGATTTTGATTAGTGAGGTGATAAAGACTGGAATGCTCACCCACTCAGATCACTCAAAATGTAGGAAAGAACTGCAACAGTGGTTGGAATGTGCCAAGAATAACTTGCAGTCGACACTTTAATTAATATGACCCAACCATCATCTGTAGCGTGATTACATAGGAATATTTTCACTTGTGCATGGTCCTCTCAACAGTCCTGTGATTGCCGGGATGGTAGAAGACCAACTCGAAAGAAAAAGACTCGCATTTCTATTTCACAACCTCAAGATGTTCCAAAGGGCTTTACAGCCAATAAAGTACTTTTTTGAAGAGTAGTCACTGTTTTGCTAATTTGCACACAGCAAGCTTCCACACACAGTAACGTGATAAATGACCAGATAATCTGTTTTTTTTTAATGATGGGTAAGGGATAAATATTGGCCAGGGATACCAGGGAGAACTCCCCTGCTCTTCTTCGAAATAGTGTTGTGGGATTTATTTACACCCACCTGAAAGGGCAGATAGGGCCTCCAATTAACACCTCATCTGAAATATGGCACCTCCACTAGTGCAGCACTACCTCAGTACTGCACTGGAGTGTCAGCCTAGATTTTGTGTTCAAGTCTCTGGAGTGGGACTTGAACCAACACACCTTATGGCTCAGAGGCGAGAGTGCTACCCACTAAGCCACGTCTGACATTACTCAAATGAAACAAGGACGCTCTTGTAATTTCCTATACATTACAACAGTGACTACACTACAAAAGTAATTCAATGGCTGTAAAGCGCTTTGGGACATCCTGAGGTCGTGAAGGGCGCAAGTCTTTCTTTTACAGCACTGTGAATTGGTAAACAAGCAAAAAGTTTGCCACACTTTTCAATAAAGACAATGCCCCTTTAAGATCATCTGCTGTGCTATGACCTGATTTTTCATGCATACTTTATAAGCCCCTGACTAATAATGAAACCATATAGCACTTATTTATTGTATGCATTTTCTGTACATCCCGAAAAGCGTGTAATAGAGACAGTCCCTACTGTGCCTTCCATCTCTATGATGAATACATATAATTGGCTCTTGGTGTAAAACCTGTGTATTCAATTTGTTTCCTCAGATGGGGAGGATGCAGCATTTTCCTGAACACTTTATGATATACTTTGGCAGTGGCAGACTGTAATTACTTGCATTCCCTCACTGTGCTATTATTGCAGCAATGGGTTCGGCTTCACTCTGCTTTGCCAAACATTCAGAAACTCCCACTGGGCAAAAACAGTTTCTTGTTTCCATCCAGCTGATAATCTCGCTGGTCAGCTGCAGCTGTGGAGGGCGGAGGGAAAGCTACACAGAGTTTAGCTGCAATCTGTTCCTGTTTATTTGTATTTTGCAACTGCGCGGCCCTCTGTCCTTGTCACTACACCTCTTTCCCCGGAAAGTCATGAAGTGCATGAGCTCCAAAGGCACAGACCCCAAGCAGTGCTGACTCATTTAACACCCCAGAACGAGTTTATGAACACGTACTGAAATTGTGCAATTGTTAAAGCAATATTCATAAGAATTAGGTGCAGGAGTAGGCCATACAGCTCCTCGAGCCTGCTCCTCCATTCAATAAGATCTTGGCTGATCTTCTACCTCAACTCCACTTTCCTGTCCTATCCCTATATCTCTTGTTTTCTTTAGTCTATCCATCTCAGCTTTGGATATACTCAACGACTGAGCATCCACAGTCCTCTGGGGTGGAGAATTCCAAAAGATTCACAACCCTCTGAGTGAAGAAATTTCTCCCTGTGCCAGTGCTGGTTCTTTGAAAGAGCTATCCCATTAGTTCCACTCCCCTTGCTCTTTCCCCATAGCACTGCAAATTTTTCCTTTTTAAGTATTTATCCAATTCCCTTTTGAGACATACGATTGAATCTTCTTCCACCGCCTTTTCAGGCAGTGCATTCCGGATCACAACAACTCACTGTGTAAAAAAATTCTCCACATCTCCCTCTGGTTCTTTTGCCAATTATCTTAAATCTGTGTCCTCTGGTTACTGACCCTCCTTCATAATTTTAAACACCTCTATTAAATCTCCCCTTAACCTTCTCTGCTCTAAGGAGAGCATCTTTAACTTATTTAGTCTCTCCACATAACTGAAGTCCCACATCGCTGGTACCATTCTAATAAATCTCCTCTGCACCCTCTCCAAGGCCTTGACGTACTTTCTAAAGTGTGGTGCCCAGAATTGGAAATAATTCAGATATGCTTTTTTCCCCCCACCCCCCCACCATTCTTCCTGTTTTCTCCTGAAGACAGCAGCTCTCTCTGGTTCCATGGGCACTGTAAACGCTTCAGTCACAATTCTTTATGTGTGAATCTATACTCCCTATCTCTGTAACCTCCTCCAGCCCTACAACCCTCTGAGATCTCCACACTCCTCCAATTCTGGCCTCTTGTACACGCCCCCGATTTCCATCGTTCCATCATTGACGGCCGTGCCTTCAGCTGCCTAGACCCTGAGCTCTGGAATTTCCTCCTTAAATCTCTCTGCCTCTCTACCTCTCTTTCTTCCTTTAAGATGCTCCTTAAAACCTACGCCCTAAAATCTCATTTGACTCAGTGTCAAGTTTTGTTTGATAACGCTCCTCTGATGCACCTTGGGATGATTTACTATGTAAAAGGCGCTGTTTAAATGCAAGTTGTTGTTGTTAGTTGCTGAATGCTGGGATATTATTCAACAATAGAGAAACTGTAGCTTGAGCTAGCAAGGTATTGGGTGGTATTATTGAACCTATGGCTCAAATTTCTCCAAGAGTTGCCCTGTATTTTTTGGAGTAAGTAGCTTTTTTTGGAGTAACTTAAAAATCGCAAATTTCCCCATTTAACTTGCTCCAGTGTAAGTCAGTTAGATACGTTTTTTTCTAGTTTAGTTTGTTCTCTCTAAAAGGGGGCGTGACCAGCCACTTATGGCTCTTCTGGCCATAGAAGCAAATTTGACCAGCTGAAAGTTACTCCAAACTAACTTAGGCCAGTGTATGTGGCCACTTTTGTAGGCACAGAAAAACCTTACCTACATTTAAGAAATCAGCGCAGGTAGCCAGAGATTGAGGGGGGGGGGGGGGGGGGGTGGTGAGTTAGAGGATTCTAAAGCACTAAAGACCTTCACAACATCAGCACAACATTACAACATCTTCAGCACAACAGCTGCACAACATCATCAAAAATAAATGAAAGATAAATCAGCTACTGAAAATAGAGCAGTCCTACCTTGCTGACTACAGAACACACCAGCTAGCCCTCCCGCCAGGGCTAGGGACGGCAGGCACGCATGACTGTAGGGATGAGGGATTTTTACTTTTTACAGTTGTCCCTAAATGTTGCGTGGTCCTAATGGAGCATGATTCAGTTTTGATGCAAAATACCTTTTATTGGAAATTTTACAGTGCACTTCAACAACAACAACAACAACAACAGCAATAACAGCAAAGAAAGGCTGCACCCATCCCTCACCCACATCTCGGGGAAAGTGCACTTCCTCATAGGGTCGGTGATGGTGGTGGGGGGAGTTGGGGGCCTGGCTTGGGTATGACCGGTGGCTGGTGCGTGGATTGAAGTGGGAGTGGCATTTGAGTATCCGGCCTTTGTGCCCTTATTGCAGAAGCCAGCTCCCTCATGGCATCTGCCATCGTTTACACACCCTCTGAAACGCCCGCCCTCACTTCCCGTATCAGTGCTGAGATTTCACCCGACAGTGGCGCTTCCTCATCACGCACCCCACTGACGGCCGCCACGAGTGATCTTGTGAGGGCATTGGTCTCCTCACCCAATGACACAAGCTGATTAACCTCTGTTGAGTGCTGCATCTCAGGAGAGACTGGTCGGCTTCTCCTTCCCTTCACCGTGGGTCTGCCTAGTGGCACCCCTCCAGTGCGAGGTGCAGGCTGGAACAGTGGGGGACTGGGTGTCCCAAGATGCATTTCACAACCGCCACTGGGACCCACGACCTCAGAAGGTGTGAACCCATGGAATGTTGCCGAGGTGATCATGGAGGTTTCTGGTAGTGTGATGCCCTGTACTATGGACTGATCCATATCGCGGTCAGCATTCTCCCGTGAACACATTTCCATGGACCCCTTCTCCCCCCGCCCGCCTTGGTCTGGAGCGCACAGATCTGGATCCTCTGGTGGATCTTCAGGATGTTGAGGAGTGTCTTCTTCTTCTTCTGCAAAATATAACAGAACAGTCAAATGGTTAGTAGCACAGGAGGGGCCAGGATGGGTGGCATGAGTAGTCTCACGCGTAGCAGGCCACTCAGCAGGTTGATTTGAAGGGTGAAGATGCATTTTAATGACTCACCCTCACCCTCGCATGTGGGTCCAGCTTGTGCAGAGCTGATTCTTTTTCTGCCGGTGTGACTCAGCAAGGCAGCAACCCTCTGTTCCAGGGGTGATAGTTGGTGCAGATTTGGTGGACCTCCTCCTGTTCTAAGTCTTTCCCTTTTATTGTGGGCCAATTTCTTCTGCAAAGATGAAAATATTAATTTTCAGACACGGTGCGCTTCTGATGGGTGGGACACATACAGATGGTCACATTTTCAATTGCAATTCCATTTAACACTCACTACTTGACCAACGTCCTGGCATTTCTTCTTGCACTGGCTTCCAGATCTTGCGGTATTGACCCCCGCAGAGTATTCTTCTGCAACTAGGTTCCATCTTCTCATTTCCTTGGGTATAACTTTTGACGGACCACTCGTGCTGATATCCAGCTCCAGCCATTTCTCCTCAATGACAGTCACTAGTTTCTCCACTTCCTCATGGAGGAAATTCTTTGTTCGTCTTGCATGCTCTTGCGCCATTCGTGTATTGGACTCACATTCAGGTAATGTTCAAAAATCACTCTTCTCACCTTTCTTCCACCTATCCAGCACTCCTTTCCATTCCCTCAGCCACACAAAAATCAATATTTCAACCTTACCTTTATAAATGGTCCATTACCAATGATGCTGAGGGCGCTCTCCCTTTAATTGGCCGATTGCCAAGCTTCCTGTTGCACTGCGCATGCTCAAACAGTCATGCATTCCCCTGCCGGTACTCCACAAGACGCTGGGCCCAAGCCCTGCCCCCCTGCTGGCTGCACTGAGCAAGCGCGGCAGAAGCTCCACCACCCCTCCAGGCTCTGCAGCGCTACTCCGATGGATCCGGACGACGAGGGAGTGGCCAAATTAACAGGTACATTTATGCCGCTTTTTTTGCTCCAAAAAGTCGGCGTGCCGCCCCTAACTACGCCGCTCTAGGCGGCTTGGGAAATTTGGGCCCAAAAGTGTAAATCAGAGGACACGATTTTGACACTGTACAGGTTGCTGGTCAGACTGCACCTGGAGCAATGTGCCCAGATTTGGTCCCCCACATAGTGGGTGATATAGTGGCCTTGGAAAAGGTCCAGAGGAGCGCTACAATAATGATTTCCTACTTAAATAACCTCAGCTAATCAAATAGATAGATCCTTGATCTATTTACTTTAGAACAACATAGACTCAGAGGCAATGTACCCTTTAAGCCACACGGCCTCCAGGGAGTCTGCACAGCCAGCTTGCAGGCTTTTCATTACAAAAACCTTGCATGAACGGTAATTTGAATGGCCCACGTAGAACCAAACAAGATTAGAGGGAATACGGCTTAGAGGTGACCTGATACAGGTCTATAGAATAATGAAAGGGCTGGATAGCGTCGCTATTGACAGATTATTCCAGTTTAACAGATTGGAGAGGACCAGGGGACATGAATTTAAACTGAGTAAGAATGGGAATAGATGGGATGTTGGATGTGTCTTCATTTCCTAGAGAGTAGTGAGATGATTGGCGTAGTGGGTGCTGACTCTCTGCCTTCAAGAAGGGAGCTGGACCGGTTCCTGACTGGGGCAGGGATCGCATCATATAGAAGATAAGTGTCTTTATAGAGAACCTTGATCCTTGTGATCTTCTGGATTGGTATCAATCGGCCGAGAGGGTCAGAGAGGAATTTTGCAGAGTATGTTTTCCTCTTATTGACTCTGGGCTTTTTCCGGGGAGTTTCTGGGTTTTCTTTGCCTCTCTCAGAAGATTAAATGGCTGTGGGGTGGGGGGGGAGAGATGGGAGCAGGTGGGAATTTGTGAGGGGGGGAGGGGGGGTGGTGGAGACCAGGGGGAGTGGAGGGAGGCAGCGAAGATGTGTCTAGTCATGATGTTCCAGTCATCATGGTGTAGGGCAGGCTTGATAGACCAGATGGTCTTTTCCTGCCCGTCATGTTGGCAATTCTAAAGTATTACAGCTGAACCCAACCTTGATTGTACCTGCCCTGGCAGATTCCTAAAGTGAGATCGGGGGATAGCAATCGCAAAGGGACCCTGGGTTTGCATTTCCCCCCACCCCATGGGTGCTGAAACTAACTGTGACATCCCTACGAGTGCACTTGCTAAGTCCAGCTTACCCAGCACAGATTCAGCATCAAACCTGGTACTTTCTGATCTGTAGAGCTCAGTATGACTCAGTGCAATACAAGGGAGCTTGGCTAATGTTTTGAAATTCCAAATTGGAAGGCTCACTGCAACAACAATCCAGTCTATTTGTCTGTAACTGAGACAGATAATAGCCACAGTATGTAGGTTGCATGGATCAAAAATGGGCCAACTGCTAGACTGGTGCAAAAATAACTTGGTATTAAATTGCAGGCTAATGCTGTATTAGAAAGCATAACTTTAAAATACTGTACAATTAAAGTCTGTACTGTGAGTTAGGTCTATCTATGTAACTGAACAAAGCAGAAAGACTGCCCTTGACAACAAGATAGCATTTGACCGAGTGTGTCACCATGGAGCCCGAAAGTCAATGGGGATCACTGGGAAAACTCTCCACAGGCTAGAGTCATACCTAGCACAAAGGAAGATGGTTGTGGTTGTTGGAGGCCAATCATCTCATCCCCAGGGCAATGTCCTCGGCCGAGTTATCTTCAGCTGATTCATCAATGACCTTCCCTCCACTATAAGGTCAGAAGTGGTGATCGCTGATGATTGCACAGTGTTCAGTTCCATTCGCAACTCTTCAGATAATAAAGCACTCCATGCCCGCATGCAGCAAGACCTGGACAACATCCAGGCTTGAGCTGATAAGTGGCAAGTAACATTCGTGCCACACATGTGCCAGGCAATGACTATCTGTAAAAGAGTGGGTCTAATCACCTCTCCTTGACCATTGCATTACCATCGCCGAATCCCTCACCATCAACATCCTGGAGGTCACCATTGAGCAGAAACTGAACCGGACCAGCCACATAAATGCTTCAGCTACTCGAGCAGGTCACAGGCTGGGCATTCTGTGGTGAGTGTCTCACTTCATCACCCGAAAGGGGAGTTTTAACTTGTTGTATTTGCCTTATTGTGGAGCCAGGAGGAGCACCAGATACCGAGTATTAAAAAAGGGGATACCTTAAACCCCTCATGTTATTAAAGTGATTATAATAGAAAGATAAGACTGGATCGGAAAGACTATTATGGTCCACCTAATCAGTGCTAGAGTTTACAAGCAGAACATGCAGTTCACTACCTGTATCCCACAGTTGATGTTTTGCACTAAATATCTGCCCAACACCCTCTTAACGTTATCAATCATCCTGGACAGACCATTCTGAATACCCTTCACCTCTCTGGGTCCAAACTTTTATTTGAAAAGTTTCTAGGGGCTAGAAATTTCACTCACATTGCTGGCGCTCGATCGTTAGCGGTATTACAGCGGTTGCGTCTTTTTAACCGCCGGAATACAGCTGGTTTTCGATCCTCGATGTCGGTGGCAGCAAAACCCAGCGATAGCGGACTCGAGCGGGCATCCAAACCAGGAGAAAAGTCAGCGATCACCTTACCTTGAGAAAGGGAAGCAGAACCGCTGTACAAAATGCTTCTCTGCGCATGCGCGGCCATTCTCCTGCGATTCCGGGGTCAAGGGTGACCCGGAACATGCGCAGAGAAGAGAAGGACAGCACTCAACATTTTCAAGCTGTAGAGGTTAGTGCATGTCAGTGAGAGAGGAGCTGAGAGGAGTTTTCAGGTTTTTTGAGGAGTATTTAGTATCACGACAATTATATCATATTATAAAATAATATAATTAATAATATAACTAATAATGATACATCTTAATAATATTAATTAATTAATTAGATTGAAATAGATATATATAAATAAATATCCAAAGAATGGAGAAATAAGCCATGGAAGTGGAGAGGGAGTTAGGTGGGAGAAAAAGGACCACTCGTTTCTCGGAGGAAGCCCAGGAGTCATTGGTGGGCAAAGTGGAGGCCCGTTGGAATGAGCTAACACGGGGTGGGCGAGGGAAACTGTCACTGTCCGTATAACAGAGGTTATGGCGAGAGATCGCTGAGGCGATCCGTCATGCCCGTGATGCGAGAGCTGAACCAGTGCCGCAACCGGTGGAATGACATAGTTGGGTCTGCGAGAGTAAGTACTAACTTTTATCATGCATTGACGAATAACTCTTGAATAGTGACACATTTTATGATGTGGTAAAACTTGGTGTCATTTTTATTTCCCATCATCGATCTCATTGTGTTATTCCTCTGTTTTACCATGTGTTCATCAAGCAACATTTGCATGCAAACAAAACTTAAATCGTGCGCTTGTTGATGAAGAGACTGGAGGACGGTTAATTGGGGATGTGTCCCAATATATTGTGTATGTATGTATGTATGTGTGTGCTCGGTATTAGTAGCTGTCAGATTAGTTCACACATATTTTTTGTCACCTTTGCAGAAAAAACTAGCCGGCAATAGGGCGGAGCTCCGCAAAGCGGTCGGTGGTCCGTCGAAGACTATTCCTCTCACAGACCTCGAGGAACACGCTGCAGCCCTGACGGGGGGCGTATGATCGCACTGCCACGTGTGTTGGTGCCAAACCAGTTCTCCCGGACGGTAAGTCTGCATAATGCCTGGACTGTACTGCGGTCATGTAATTCAATGTTATGGCAATATAATGTACAATGTAATGTAATGCTGGGAGCACGAAATGTTGTTAGTTCTAACATGATTTTTTAGTTGATCACACTCTGCTACTTGGAAAGCAAACTGTTTGGGACTGAAGTTTTGTTATGTCGTGTACTTTCTCTATACTTTGCTTATGATACTTTGATGTAATGATTCTCAGTAAAAAATGTTTGCTCTCCACATAAACCTGCGCAAAGTGAATTGCTCTGATGTTACCTCTGACCCCACCCTCCCCTGTCGCCAACCATTAATGTTATGTTTTTACAGTTGCAGAGGTGGAATCGCCTACCACTCCCAGAGAGGAGTCATTACAGGGAAGACAAAATGAAGAGATGGTGGTGGAGGAGACGGAGGAGATGGTGGAGGAGCTGGAGGAGAACACTCCTCAAAGCGTTGTAACGCTGGTGTTGCAGGGAGGAGGGAGGGGTGGCGGGACTTCAAGGGTCCTTTCTACCTGCGGCCACCAGTTCCTCATTGGAATCCAACTTTCTTGGATTCCGGTCTGAGGAAGCGGGACTAAGCGAACTGCAACGGCGCACACCGACTCCCGTGGTGAATTCAGGGCTGATCCGCCAAAGTGGGAATGCTGTGCGACAAGCGGATGCTAGCCTGGACATGGTGGGACTGTCCAGGATGAGCATCGACTAATTCGAGAGCTCCTCCAGGCCATTGCTAGGTTGTCCGAAAACATCGCAGCTTTAGCAGTCCATCAATCAGAGGACATGGCGGAGCTGACTGCTGCGGTGAGGGAGAACACCAGACTGCCAATGCCAATACAATGCGGCAATCGACGGTTGTGGGATATGGCACTACACCCCAAGATGCCATACCACCAATGGTGACAGCACCTGATCGTCGGGAGGAACCGGTTTCTTCCGACTTTGAAGATGGGTCCTTAACAACAACTTCTCCAGAACCCCCAAACATAGCGCTGCCATTGTCACCCCCCCTTCGCAGTCACGCTTGAGGTGCTCTGCTGATGCACGACGTACTCGCCCCGACGTGGCAGTGTTATATATGTAAACCTGTTTAACCACCAGAGGGCTCATCCCCTGGAGTCCCAAGGGATCCCACAATCGCTCGGGAGCACCTATACTTAAGGAGGCCTCACAGGCTGGAGAGGCACTCTGGAGACCTGCAATAAAAGCCTACGGTCACACTTTACTTTGAGCTCACAGTATCTGGTCAGACTCTTTATTCACACACCACAACTGGCGATGAGATGACGAACCCCACCACAACGATGCACAGAACAGTGGGCATCCTGGAGGAATTTTCGGAGAGAGATGATTGGTAAACCTTCGTGGAGCAACTCAACCCAATACTTCGTGGCCAACGAGATGGAAGAAGAAGCGAACGCTGCCAAACGAAGGACGATTCTCCTCACCGTTTGCGGGGCACCAATGTATGGCCTCATGAAAAATCTGCTTGCTCCAGCGAAACCCACAGAGAAATCATATGATGCTTTGTGCACACTGGTCTGGGAGCATCTTAACCCGAAGGAAAGTGTTCTGATGGCAAGGTACCGGTTCTACACATGCAAGAGGTCTGAAGGCCAGGAAGTGGTGAGCTATGTCGCCGAGCTAAGACGCCTTGCTGGACATTGCAAATTTGAAGGACATTTGGAGCACATGCTCAGGGATTTCTTTGTACTTGGCAATAGCTATAAAGTAATACTTCGCAAACTTTTGACTGTAGAGACCCCAACTTTGAGTAAAGCCATAGCGATAGCCCAGGCGTTCATCGCCAGCAGTGACAATACCAAGCAAATCTCTCAGCACATGAGTGCTGCCACAAGTACTGTGAACAAAGTAATGTTGTTTTCGAATCATAACGTACAGGACAGGCCTCATATGCCTGCAGCAACATGTCCGCAGATGTCTCAGAGTCCACAATCAAGGGTGATGAATGCAAGGCCATTAACACCTTGTTGGCGCTGTGGGGGTGATCATCGATTCCATTCATGCCGCTTCAAGGAATATGTTTGCAAGGGCTGTGGAACAATGGGACACCTCCAACGTATGTGCAGGTGAGCTGCAAACCCTGCTAATCCTGCAAACCACTATGTTGCAGAGGAGGACAGATCCACGGTGGATCACGAGGAACCAGAGCCTCAGACTGAGGAGGCAGAGGTATATGGGGTGCACATATTTACCGCAAAGTGTCCCCCGATAATGCGGAAGGTTGAATTAAATGGACTCCCGGTGGCAATGGAGCTGGACACGGGTGCGAGCCAGTCCATTATGAGCAAAAAGACTTTCGATAAATTGTGGTGGAGCAAGGCCTCAAGGCCAGTCCTGACTCCCATTTGCACTAAACTGAGAACTTACACAAAGGAACTGAATCCCGTACTCAGCAGTGCTACTGTAAAGGTCTCCTACAATGGAGTGGTGCACAAGTTACCACTCTGGATGGTACTGTGCGATGGCCCCACGCTACTCTGCAGGAGCTGGCTGGGAAGATACACTGGAACTGGGACGACGTCCGAGCGCTCTCGCCCATCGACGATACTTCGTGTGCCCAGGTCCTAAACAAGTTCCCCTCGCTGTTCGAACCAGGCATCGGGAAGTGCCAAGGAGCAAAAGTGCCGATCCACCTAATTCCGGGGGCACGACCCATCCATCCACAAGGCGAGAGCAGTAACATAGAAACATAGAAACATAGAAAATAGGTGCAGGAGTAGGCCATTCGGCCCTTCAAGCCTGCACCGCCATTCAATAAGATCATGGCTGATCATTCCCTCAGTACCCCTTTCCTGCTTTCTCTCCATACCCCTTGATCCCCTTAACCGTAAGGGCCATATCTAACTCCCTTTTGAATATATCCAATGAACTGGCATCAACAACTCTCTGCGGCAGGGAATTCCACAGGTTAACAACTCTCTGAGCGAAGAAGTTTCTCCTCATCTCAGTCCTAAATGGCCTACCCCTTATCCTAAGACTATGTCCCCTGGTTCTGGACTTGCCCAACATCGGGAACATTCTTCCCGCATCTAACCTGTCCAGTCCCGTCAGAATCTTATATGTTTCTATGAGATCCCCTCTCATCCTTCTAAACTCCAGTGAATAAAGGCCCAGTTGATCCAGTCTCTCCTCATATGACAGCCCAGCCGTCCCTGGAATCAGTCTGGTGAACCTTCGCTGCACTCCCTCAATAGTAAGAACGTCCTTCCTCAGACTAGGAGACCAAAACTGAACACAATGTTCCAGGTGAGGCCTCACTAACGCCCTGTACAACTGCATTAAGGCCTCCCTGCTTCTATATTCAAATCCCCTAGCTATGAAGGCCAACATACTATTTGCCTTCTTTACTACCTGCGTGCCCACTTTCAGTGACTGATGAACCATGACCCCCAGGTCTCATTGCACCTCCTCTTTTCCTAATCTGTCACCATTCAGATAATAGTCTGTCTCTCTGTTTTTACCACCAAAGTGGATAACCTCACATTTATCCACATTATACTTCATCTGCCATGCATTTGCCCACTCATCTAACCTGTCCAAGTCACCTTGCAGCCTCTTAGCGTCCTCCTCACAGCTCACACCGCCACCCAGTTTAGTGTCATCTGCAAACTTGGAGATATTACACTCTGTTCCTTCATCCAAATCATTAATGCATATTGTAAATAGCTGGAGTCCCAGCACTGAGCCCTGCGGCACTCCACTAGTCACTGCCTGCCATTCGGAAAAGGACCCATTTATCCCGACTCTCTGCTTCCTGTTTGCCAACCAGTTCCCTATCCACATCAGTATATTACCCCCAATACCATGTGCTTTGAATTTGCACAAAAATCTCTTGTGCAGGACCTTGTCAAAAGCCTTTTGAAAGTCCAAATACACCACATCCACTGGTTCTCCCTTGTCCACTCTGCTAGTTACATCCTCAAAAAATTCCAGAAGATTCGTCAAGCATGATTTCCCTTTCATAAATCCATGCTGACTTGGCCCGATCCTGTCACTGCTTTCCAAATGCGTTGCTATTTCATCCTTCATGATTGATTCCAACATTTTCCCCACTACTGATGTCAGGCTAACCGGTCTATAATTACCCGTTTTCTCTCTCCCTCCTTTTTAAAAAGTGTTGTTACATTAGCTACCCTCCAGTCCATAGCAACTGATCCAGAGTCGATAAACTGTTGGAAAATGATCACCAATGCATCCATTATTTCTAGGACCACTTCCTTGAACACTTTGGGATGCAGCCCCAGGGATTTATCGGCCTTCAATCCCATCAATTTCCCTAACACAATTTCCCACCTAATAAGGATATCCTTTAGTTCCTCCTTCTCACTAGACCCACTGTCCCCGAGTATCTTCGGAAAGTTATTTGTATCTTCCTTCGTGAAGACAGAACCGAAGTATTTGTTCAATTGGTCTGCCATTTCTTTGTTCCCCGTTATAAATTCACCTGAATCCGACTGCAAGGGACCTATGTTTGTCTTCACTAATCTTTTTCTCTTCACATATTTATAGAAGCTTTTGCAGTCAGTTTTTATATTCCCTGCAAGCTTCCTCTCGTACTCTATTTTCCCCCTCCTAATTAAACCCTTAGTCCTCCTCTGTTGAATTCTAAATTTCTCAAAGTCCTCAGGTTTGTTACTTTCCCTAGCCAATTTATATGCCTCTTCCTTGGCTTTAACACTATCCTTAATTTCCTTTGTTAGCAATGGTTGAGCCACCTTCCCAGTTTTATTTTTACTCCAGACAGGGATGTACAATTGCTGAAGTTAATCCATGTGATCTTTAAATGTTTGCCATTGCTTATCCACCGTCAACCCTTTGAGTATCGTTTGCCAGTCTATTCTCGCCAATTCACGCCTCATACCGTCGAAGTTACCTTTCCTTAAGTTCAGGACCCGAGTTTCCGAATTAACTTTCTCACTCTCCATCTTAATAAGGAATTCTACCATATTATGGTCACTTTTCCCCAAGGGGCCTCGCATAACAAGATTGCTAATTATTCCCTTCTCATTACACATCACCCAGTCTAGGATGTCCAGCTACCTGGTTGGTTCCTCGACATATTGGTCTAGAAAACCATCCCTAATACACTACAGGAAATCCTCCTCCACCGCATTGCTTCCAGTTTGGTTAGCCCAATCAATGTGTAGATTAAAGTCAGTCATGATTACTGCTCTACCTTTATTGCACACATCCCTTATTTCTTGTTTGATGCTGTCCCCAACCTCACTACTACTATTTGGTGGTCTATACACAACTCCCACTAGCGTTTTCTGCCCTTTGGAATTCCACAGCTTCACCCATACCGATTCCACATCATCCAGGCTAATGTTCTTCCTTACAATTGCATTGATTTCATCTTTAACCAGCAACGCCAACTCGCCTCCTTTTCCTTTCTGTCTATCCTTCCTAAATGCTGAATACCCTTGGAAGTTGAGTTCCCAGCCTTGGTCACCCTGGAGTCATGTTTCCGTGATGCCAATCACATCGTATCCGTTAACTGCTATCTGCGCAGTTAATTCATCCATCTTATTCCGAATACTCCTCGCATTGAGGCACAGAGCCTTCAGGCTTGTTTTTTTAACACACTTTGCCCCTTTAGAATTTTGCTGTAATGTGGCCCTTTTTGTTTTTTGCCTTGGGTTTCTCTGCCCTCCACTTTTACTATTCTCCTTTCTATATTTTGCTTCTGACTCCATTTTATTTCCCTCTGTCTCCCTGCATAGATTCCCATCCCCCTGCCATATTAGTTTAACTCCTCCCCAACAGCACTAGCAAACACTCCCCCTAGGACATTGGTTCCGGTCCTGCCCAGGTGCAGACCATCCGGTTTGTACTGGTCCCACCACCCCCAGAACAGGTTCCAATGTCCCAGGAATTTGAATCCTTCCCTTCTGCACCACTCCTCAAGCCACGTATTCATCTGAGCTATCCTGCGATTCCTACTCTGACTAGCACGTGGCACTGGTAGCAATCCCGAGATTACTACTTTTGAGATCCTACTTTTTAATTTAACTCCTAGCTCCCTAAATTCGTCTCGTAGGAACTCAATCCCGTTTTTTACCTATGTCATTGGTATCGTACATGATGATAGAGAGGGTGGAGATCGAGCTGGACAGGCTGCAACGAGAGGGCATCATTTCGCTGATCGAATTCAACGAGTGGGCCAGTCCGATTGTTCCAGTCCTCAAGGGAGACGGCACTGTCAGAATCTGTGGTGATCACAAAGTAACTATCAATCATTTCTCCCTGCAGGATCAATACCTACTACCAAAGGCAGATGATTTTTTTGCGATGCTGGCGGGAAGAAAGACATTCACGAAGCTGGACCTGACCTCGGCCTACATGACGCAGGAGCTGGAGGAATCATCGAAGGGCCTCATCTGCATCAACATGCACAAAGATCTCTTCATTTACAACAGATACCTGTTTGGGATTCGATCAGCCGTGGCGATATTCCAGAGAAACATGGAAAGCTTACTGACGTCAGTCCCGTGCACCGTGGTCTTCCAGGACGACATCTTGGTTACAGGTCGGGACACCGTCGAGTATCTGCAAAACCTGGAGGAGGTTCTTAATCGGATTAATCGCGTAGCACTCAGGTTAAAACGTTCGAAGTGCGTTTTTCTGGCGCCTGAAGTGGAGTTCCTGGGAAGTAGAATCGCTGCGGATAGCATCAGGCCCACCGATTCGAAGTCGGAGGCAATCGAGAACGCACCGAGGCCACAGAGAACGTGACGGAGCTGCGGTCATTTCTAGGACTCCTGAACTACTTTGGTAATTTCTTACCGGACCTCAGCACACTGGTAGAACCACTGCACACCTTACTGCGTAAAGGAGATGAATGGGTATGGGGTAAAAGCCAATAAATTGCCTTTGTAAAAACTAGAAAACTGTTATGCTCAAACAAATTGCTTGTGTTGTATGATCCATGTAAGCGTTTGGTACTAGCATGTGATGCGTCGTCATAAGGTGTCGGGTGTGTATTGCAACAAGCTAATGAATCTGGGAAATTGCAACCAGTTGCTTATGCATCCAGAAGTCTGTCTAAGACTGAGAGAACCTACAGCATGTTCGAAAAAGAAGCGTTAGCATGGGTTTCTGGGGTAAAGAAAATGCATCAATATCTGTGTGGGCTCAAATTTGAATTGGAAACTGACCATAAGCCACTTATATCCCTCTTTTCGGAATGTAAGGGGATAAATACGAATGCATCGGCCCGCATCCAGAGATGGGCACTCACGTTGTCCGCATACAACCAAGCCATCCGCCACAAGCCAGGCACAGAAAACTGTTAAGCAATGCACCCAGGGAGGCGCCACTAAGTTTATGGTCTTGGCCCTCCAAACTGTGGCCTCGGGTCCATGTTGACTATGCAGGCCCGTTCTTGGGAAAAATGTTGCTCGTGGTTGTAGATGCGTACTCCAAATGGATTGAATGTGAGATAATGTCGGCAAGCACTTCCGCTGCCACCACTGCCTGCGGGCCTGCCTGATGTCCTCGTGAGTGACAACGGGCCATGTTTCACCAGTGCTGAGTTCAAAGAGTTCATGGCCCACAATGGGATCAAACATGTCACATCTGCCCCGTTCAAACCAGCATCCAATGGTCAGGCAGAGAAAGCAGTGCAAACCATCAAGCAGAGCTTGAAGAGGGTAAATGAAGGCTCACTGCAAACTCGCCTATCTCGAGTCTTGCTTAGCTACCGCACGAGACCCCACTCGCTCACTGGGATTCCACCCGCTGAACTGCTCATGAAAAGAGCACTTAAGACAAGGCTCTCGTTAGTCCACACTGATCTACACAAACAGGTAGAGAGCAGGCGGCTTCAACAAAGTGCATATCATGATAGCGCAAATGTATCACACAAAATTGAGCTTAATGATCCTGTATTTGTGTTGAACTATGGACAAGGTCCCAAGTGGCTTCCCGGCACTGTCATGGCCAAAGAGGGGAGTAGGGTGTTTCGGGTCAAACTTTCAAATGGACTCATCTACAGGAAACACTTGGACCAAACCAAACTTAAATTCACGGACAATCCAGAGCAACCCACATTAGATCCTACCTTTTTTGACACTCCGACACACACACCAGTGGCAACCGACACAGCGGTTGACCACGAAACAGAACCCATCAGCCGCAGCAGTCCAGCAGGACTCACCACACCAAGCAGCCCTTCAAGGCCAGCTGCAGAGCAGCCCAGTGAGGGCCCAACAAACAATTCACCAAAACCAGCATTTGCACCGAGACGATCAACCAGGGAAAGAAAGGCCCCAGATCGACATACCTTGTAAATAGTTGCACTATTGACTTTGGGGGGGGGGGGAGTTTTGTTATATATGTAAACCTTTAAATACCTTGTTTAACCACCAGAGGGCTCATCCCCTGGAGTCCAAAGGGATCCCACAATCCCTTGGGAGCATAGGTATTTAAGGAGGCCTCACAGGCTGGAGAGGCACTCTGGAGACCTTCAATTAAAGACTAAGGTCACACTTTACTTTGAGCTCTCAGTATCTGGTCAGACTCTTTATTCATACACTACAGGCAGGGCCAGGAGTATTGTTAGCAGAAGGAGGAGGAAGGGGTCAGGGCCAAGGGTCAAGGGGGAGTGGGGAGGAAAGGTGGCCACAGGTAGAATTGTGGGAGGATGCAGGGTCTTTTCAGTGGTGTTTGTTTATAATGTTTGTTGTTGTCAAAATTTGTATTCATAAATTTTTTTTTATTTTATTACATTGTTAATGTTTCATACAAATTACAAGTTTTATATAAAATTTTATTCAACCAAACCATTATTGTACTGTGTCTCACTTACTTCAGGGAAGGGGAAAATATCTCCCATTTGACAACTTTAAATGTGTGATTGACGGTGCCCCTTGTAAACTCATACCTTATCTTGCATGACCGAGACCCAACTGACTGGGGTTTCCTTGAGTCTTGTGAACCTCACGTAACTGGGTAAACCACTCACAATGCAACAGCTCTACCATCTTGTGAGCATTCTCACAGGTGCATACATTACAGTTGTGATACCTGCTACAGTTGAATAGCCCCACGACCACACTGTCAAGCCATGTGAAGAATGATTACTTGGATGTACACCTAGTGACTGAAACCCTCCCCCTGCCCCCAGGTCTCCCTGTACACCCAGTGACTGACTCCCTTCTCCATCCTGCCACCTCCGCCCTCTCAGGTCTCCTTGCACACCCAGTGACTGACTCCCTTTTCCCTCCCCTCCACCCCCCCCCTTTCCCCCTCAGGTCATTATGTACACACAGTGACTTGGATGAGGCCCCCATTGCATGGACACAACCCCTCCCCCTCCGTGTGAGAGAGTGAGCCTCTTTGAATACCCCTTAGAATATGAGAACTTTTTAATTACATAATCCAATAATTTGCAAGGCTTTTAGAGGTCACTATCCTTCATAGACTTCCTGATACACTGTTTGCACATTGGTGAGGTGATATTCCAGGCCACCAGAGTCGAAGTGTCATCAGCTAACCACTTTATAGCAGAAACTCAGCATATATGTCAGCCCAAAGCCTACTGAACAAAAGGTTCTTCCAATCACATTCAAAGATAAAAAAGTTCATTTTCTGCATAGAATCACTTATCTACAGTAGAGATGGTAATCTTGTCGAATCCTCACATATCTGTTAATATGTACACTAAATATAATTAGATTTGCATCAAGAATTTAAAGGTTTTCTTCATTATCCACAATCTTCTGGGAAACTGTAAAGCTGCAAACAAAATGGAGGGAGGCATAACGCTGGGCCCAAGTCAGGTAAGTACTCCAAAAATGGGCGGTTTCTATCGCAGCAATAACGGGCGGTAGCAAGCCTTAAAAAAACTTTTTCATGGAATTTAGTGCTGGAGTGAATTTTCCGAGATTTCTAGATCTCCAAAGTGGGCAGGCGATTTGCAGCAATGCTGGTGTGGTAATGGTCGGCCTAAATTACCGCCGGTGCTAATCGGGAGCTGAAACTGACAGTAATTTACATTTTTTATCAAAACAGGCAGTACCTGGGTGGTAACTGTGTGCTAAATGGGTGATGTGAGAGGAAATTCTAGCCCAAAAAAGTAAAAAAAACAGATTAAAAATCTTCAAGTAGCAATGCACCTCCAGCACCAAGTGATTGTTGTCAAGCCACAGACTGTGGTTGCTCTGCCTCCAACAGCTTCAGAGTTTCGGTGTTCACTTGGCAGACCAGAGTTATACTGCCAGCTGCAACTTGCAATGGCATTAGCCGCATTGGTGTGTTTTTCTTAAATTATTCCTTCTTGGGATGTGGGCAATGTGGAGAAGGTGGGCATTTATTGGCTATCCCAAGTTGTCCTAAGAAGGTATTGGTGGGCCTTATCCCTGATCTCTTGCTGTTCTTGTGGTGACAGTGTTCCCACCATGGTGTTAGGTGGGGAATTCCAGGATTTTGCCCCAGTGATGCTGAAGGAACGGTGATGTATGTTCCCAGTCATCCTGGTGTGTGACTTGGAAGGGAACTTGCAGTCGATGCTGTTCCCACAACATTGCGGCTCTTGTCCATCTCAGTGATAGGATGCAGGTCAAGGAGCCGGGATGTGCGGTTGTAGTAAGCTTAGAGAGTTGCTCTAGTGCATCCCGTAAAAAGAAAGACTCACATTTCTATCGCACCTTTCACGACCTCAGGACTTCCGAAAGTGCTCTACAGCCAATTAAATACTTTTTGAAGTGTAGTCACTGTTGTAAGATAGGAAATGTGACAGCCAATTTGCGAGCAACAAAATCCAACATAAAGCAATGTGATAATGATCAGATAACCTGTTTTCATGATTGTTGTGTATAGAAGAACTCCACGAGGCTGAGTACTGAGAGCTAAACTTAGTGTGACCTTAGTCTTCTTTATTACAACTCCAGAGTGCCTAAACAACATGGCAGCCAACCTTTTATACTGGCCCTGCATGTGTGTGCAGGTGACCATTAGGGCTACAAATAGTTACATCACTCCCCCCCCCCCAAAGTCTTCGGTACAAGTTATTTACAAGTTGAGGCGATCTGGAGTCCTTCACTCCCTGGTTGATCGTCTAAGTTCAAATCCTGGCGTGTGTGAGTTGATCGGACCATTGCTGCACTGCACCGCGGCTGGTCTGACCGGACTGTCAGGAACGGTGGGTTCATCCTTGTGATTGACAGCGAGGTCGATTGCTGGTTGGCTGTGTGTTGGTGGATCGTCGATGGTGATGTCCTCTTCAAGTCGCTCCTGGTTGTCAATAAATCGCAATTTGGTCTGATCTAAATGCTTTCTGCACATTTGACCATTTAACAGTTTAATTATAAACACTCTATTTCCCTTCCTTGGACAAAACAGTGCCAGCAACCCACTTGGGACCATGACCGTAATTCAGGACAAACACAGGGTCGTTAACATCAATGTCACATGAAACAGCCGCGCGATCGTGGTACATGTTCTGCCGGTGTCGCCGGGTTTCCACATGATCATTACGATCCGGGTGGACTAAGGAGAGCCTGGTTTTGAGGGCTCTTTTCATTAACAATTCTGCCAGGAGAATCCCGGTGAGCGAGTGAGGTCACATCCGGTAACTGAGCAGGATGCGAGACAAGCGGGTCTGCAGGGAGACGTCCGTCACGCGTTTCATGCTCTGCTTGATAGTTTGGGCTGCCCGCTCCGCTTGACCGTTAGACGCGGGCTTAAACGGAGCAGACCTGACATGCTTGATGCCATTGCGGGTCATAAACTCATTGAATTCTGAGCTGGTGAAACACAGTCCATTGTCGCTGACAAGGACGTCGGGCAAACCATGGGTGGCGAACATGGCCCGGAGGCTTTCAATGGTGGCTGTGGATGTGCTGGATGACATGATTATGCATTCAATCCATTTGGAGTAAGCATCCACAACTACTAAAAGCATCTTTCCTAGAAAGGGGCCGGCAGGACCACGGTTTGGAGGGCCATGACCACAGACTCAGTGGAGCCTCCCTTGGTGCATTGCTCAGTTACGAGCAAGTGTTGCACTGATGCACGCATGACTCCAAGTCCGAGTCAATGCCGGGCCACCAAACATGTGACCTGGCAATTGCCTTCATCATGACAATGCCTGGGTGGGTACTGTGTAGGTCACATATAAATGTTTCCCTGACTTTTTTTGGCAAAACCACGTGATTACCCCATTAGAGACAATCCGACTGGATGGACATTTCATCTTTGCGTCAGTAAAACGGCTTAATTTCATCTTGCATTTCCCCAGGAACGGCCGACCAGTGCCCATTTAGGAGGCAATTCTTTACTAATGATAGCACAGGATCCTGGCTGGTCCAGATCCTGATCTAACGAGCCGTGACGGGTGACCCCTCGCTCTCAACAGCATCCATGACCAGTAACAAGTCTGCGGGCTGCGCCATTTCAACCCCAGTGGTGGGTAATGGTGATCGGCTGAGAGCATCGGCACAGTTCTCCGTGCCTGGTCTGTGGCGGATAACATAGTCATAGGCGGATAATGTTAGTGCCCATCTTTGGATGCGGGACGAAGCATTGGTGTTTATACCTTTGCTTTCTGAAACCAGCGAAATGAGCGGCTTGTGGTTAGTTTCAAGCTCAAACCAAAGTCCAAATAGATATGGGTGCATTTTCTTCACCCTATATACACATGCTAATGCCTCTTTCTATAGACCATACTATAGACTTCTAGACGCATACGCAACCAGTTGGAGGTTGCCCGATACATTGGGTTGCTGTAACATAGAAACATAGAAAATAGGTGCAAGAGTAGGACATTTGGCCCTTCGAGTCTGCACCAACATTCAATAAGATCATGGCTGATCATTCACCTCAATACCCCTTTCCTGCTTTCTCTCCATACCCCTTGATCCCTTTAGCCGTAAGTGCTATATCTAACTCCCTCTTGAATATATCCAATGAACTGGCATCAACAACTCTCTGCGGTAGGGAATTCCACAGGTTGACAACTCTCGAGTGAAGAAGTTTCTCCTCATCTCAGTCCTAAATGGCTTACCCCTTATCCTTAGACTGTGTCCCCTGGTTCTGGACTCCCCCAACATTGGGAACATTCTTCCTGCATCTAACCTGTCCAGTTCCGTCAGAATTTAATATGTTTCTATGAGATCCCCTCTCATCCTTCTAAACTCCAGTGAATACAGGCCCAGTCAATCCAGTTTCTCCTCATATGTCAGTCCTGCCATTCCGGGAATCAGTCTGGTGAACCTTTGCTGCACTCCCTCAATAGCAAGAATGTCCTTCCTCAGATTAGGAGACCAAAACTGAACACAATATTCCAGCTGAAGCCTCACCAAGGCCCTGTACAACTGCAATAAGATCTCACTGCTCCTATACTCAAATCCCCTAGCTATGAAGGCCAACATACCATTTGCCTTCTTCACCGCCTGCTGTACCTGCATGCCAACTTTCAATGGCTGATGTACCATGACACCTAGGTTTTGTTGCACCTCCCCTTTTCCTAATCTGCCGCCATTCAGATAATATTCTGCCTTTGTGTTTTTGCCACCAAAGTGGATAACCTCACATTTATCCATATTGTACTGCATCTGTCCTACATTTGCCCACTCACCTAACCTGTCCAAGTCACCCTGCAGCCTCTTAGTGTCTTCCTCTCAGCTCACAGGGCCACCCAGCTTAGTGTCATCCGCAAACTTGGAGATAATACACTCAATTCCTTCATCGAAATCGTTTACGTATATTGTAAATAGCTGGGGTCCCAGCACTGAGCCCTGTGGCACCCCATTAGTCACTGCCTGCCATTCTGAAAAGGACCTGTTTATCTCAACTCTCTGCTTCCTGTCTGCCAACCAGTTCTCTATCCACGTCAGTACATTACCCCAATACCATATGCTTTAATTTTGCACACCAATGTCTTGTGTGGGACCTTGTCAAAAGCCTTTTGAAAGTCCAAATACACCACATCCACTGGTTCTCCCTGTAACTAGTCCACTCTACGAGTTACATCCTCAAAAAAATCTAGAAGATTTGTCAAACATGATTTCCCTTTCATAAATCCGTGCTGACGAGGACCGATCCTGTCACTGCTTTCCAAATGCGCTGCTATTTCATCTTTAATAATTGATTCCAATATTTTCGCCATTTTTATGTTCTCAGCAAGCTTCCTCTCATACTCTATTTCCCCCCTCCTAATTAGACCCTTTGTCCTCCTCTGCTGAATTCTAAATTTCTCCCAATCGTCAGGCAATTCAGTCTATAATTACCCATTTTCTCTCTCCCTCCTTTTTTAAAAAGTGGGATTACATTATTTACCCTCCAGTCCACTAATCTGCAATTGATCCAGAGTCGATAGACTGTTGGAAAATGATCACCAATGCATCCACTATTTCCAGGGCCACTTCCTTAAGTACTCTGGGATGCAGACTATCAGGCCCCGGGGATTTATCGGTCTTCAAACCCATCAATTTCCCTAACACAATTTCACGCCTAATAAGGATTTCCTTCATTTCCTCCTTCTCACTCGACCCTCGGTCCCCTAGTATTTCTGGAAGGTTATTTCTGTCTTCCTTCATGAAGACAGAACCAAAGTATTTGTTCAACTGGTCTGCCATTTCTTTGTTCCCCATTATAAATTCACCTGAATCTGACTGCAAGGTACCTACGTTTGTCTTCACTAATCTTTTTCTCCTCACATATCTATAGAAGCTTTTGCAGTCAGTTTTTATGTTCCCAGCAAGCTTCCTCTCATACTCCATTTTCCCCCTCCTAATTAGACCCTTTGTCCTCCTTTGCTGAATTCTAAATTTCTCCCAGTCGTCAGGTCTGCTGCTTTTTCTGGCCAATTTATATGCCTCTTCCTTGGATCTAACACTATCCTTAATTTCCCTTGTTAGCCACGGTTGAGCCACCTTCCCCGTTTTATTTTTACTCCAGACAGGGATGTACAATTGTTGAAATTCATCCATGTGATCTTTAAATGTTTGCCATTGCCTATCTGCTGTCAACTCTTTAAGTATCATTCAATAGTCTGTTGTAGCCAATTCACATCTCATACCATCGAAGTTACCTTTCCTTAAGTTCAGAGCCCTTGTCTCTGAATTAACTGTGTCACTCTCCATCTTAATAAAGAATTCTACCGTATTATGGTCACTCTTCCCCAAGGGGCCTCGCACAACAAGATTGCTAATTAGTCCTTTCTCATTACACATCACCCAGTCTAGGATGGCCAGCCCTCTAGTTGGTTCCTTGACATATTGGTCTAGAAAACCATCCCTCATACACTCCAGGAAATCCTCCTCTACCGTATTGCTACTAGTTTGGTTAGCCCAATCTATATGTAGATTAAAGTCACCCATGATAACTACTGTACCTTTATTGCACGCATCCCTAATTTCTTGTTTGATGCTGTCCCCAACCTCACTACTACTATTTGGTGGTCTGTACACAACTCCCACTAGCGTTTTCTGCCCTTTGGTATTCCGCAGCTCCACCCATACAAATTTCACATCATCCAAGCTAATGTCCTTCCTTACTATTGCGTTAATTTCCTCTTTAACCAGCAATGCTACCCCACCTCCTTTTCCTTTCTGTCTATCCTTCTTGAATGTTGAATACCCCTGGATGTTGAATTCCCAGCCTTGTAACACACAGCCGACCCCAAATGATGAGGTATCACAAGCTAGCACTAAACATTTACATGGGTCATAGTGTACAAATAACTTATTTGAACATAGCAGGTTCCTGGCCTTCTCAAAGGCTGTGTCTTGAGATTTGTCCCAAACCCAGTCATCACCCTTACGTAGCAACATGTGCAAAGGCTCTAACAATGTGCTTAACCCGGGTAGAAAGTTACCGAAATAGTTGAGGAGTCCCAGGAATGAACGCAACTCCGTCACATTCTGTAATCTGGGTGCATTCTTGATGGCCTCCGTCTTTGAGTCCGTGGACCTGATGCCGTCTGCTGCAATCTTGCTCCCCATAAATTCGACTTCTGGCGCCAGGTAAACACACTTAGAACTTTTCAGCCTTAGTCCCACTCTGTCTAGGCGACTTAGAATCTCTTCCAGGTTGTGTAGATGTTTGATGGTGTCACGACTGGTGATCAGGATGTCGTCTTGAAACACAACGGTGCACGGAACAGATTTCAGCAAACTCTCCATATTTCTCTGGAAAATGGCTGCAGCCGAACGAATCCCGAAAGGGCACCTGTGGTATATAAACAGCCCTTTGTGTGTGTTGACGCACGTCAGTCTTTTCGAAGATTCAGCCAGCTCCTGTGTCATGTAGGCGGAGGTTAGGTCCAACTTGGTGAACGACTTCCCCCCCCCCCGCTAACGTTGCGAACTGCTCATCCACCTTGGGCAGCGGGTACTGGTCCTGTAGTGAGACTCGGTTAATCGTTACCTTGTAGTCTCTGCAGATTCTGACCGTGCCTTCGCTTTTCAACACCGGAACAATTGGACTGGCCCACTCATTGAACTCGACTGGTGATATGATTCCTTCGCATTGGAGTCTGTCCAGTTCGTTCTCGACTTTCTCCCTCATCATGTATGGAACTGCCCAATCCTTGTGATGGACGGGCCGTGCATTGGGGCCCAGATGGATCTGTACCTTGGTCCCTGTGAAGTTGCCGATGCCTGGTTCGAATAGCGAGGGAAACTTGCTCAGCACTTGAGCACACGAGGCGTCATCCACTGAAGATAGTGCTTTGATGTCATTCCAATTCCATCTAATCTTTTCTAACCAGCTTCTGCCGAACAGCGTTGGGCCATTGCCTGGAACAATCCACAGTGATTGCACAGCTCCATCATACGATACCTTCACTGCCACACTTCCAATGACTGACATGAGCTCTTTGGTGTAGGTAGGTACGCAGCTTTGCATTAATCGGGCTCAGTTTGGGCCTTTGTGCTTTATTGCCACACAGTTTCTCGAAAGTCTTTTGGCTCATTATTGACTGACTCACACCCGTGTCCAATTCCATGGATACTGGAGCTCCATTCAATTTGACCTTCAGCATTATAGGAGCGCTCTTGGTGGTGAAGGTATGTACCCCATACACTTCTTCCTCGGGTTGAGTTGCCTGTGCTGCGTGATCCGCGCCGGATCGATCATCCTCTGCCACGTGGTATGTCGCAGCACATTTACACATTCGCTGGAGGTGCCCCATCGTTGCACAGCCTTTGCACACGTAGTGCTTGAATCAACATTGGTGGTCCTGATGATTACCCCACAACGCCAACACGGTGCTAATAGAAATATAGAAACATAGAAAATAGGTGCAGGAGTAGGCCATTCAGCCCTTGGAAGCCTGCACTGCCATTCAATGAGTTCATAGCTGAACATGCAACTTTAGTACCCCATTCCTGCTTTCTCGCCATACCCCTTGATCCCCCTAGTAGTAAGGACTACATCTGAACACACATTCACCCCCGATGTCATCACAGGTCTTGCAGCCGTAGATATATAGGCCCTGCCATATGCAGTTCGGCCTGCTAGCGATGTCATTTTATGCACAGTACTTGCCAGTGAGCTTCGATGTTGAGAAGATATCTGTTTGGTGTTATCGTCCGTGGCCATGCATGCCTGGGCGATCGTGATGGCCCTGCTCAGGTCTAGGGTTTCGGCAGCCAGCAGCTTTCAAAGAATGATCTCGTGGCTGATGCCCAGCACGAAAAAAATCCCGCAACATTTGCCCCAAAGCAGCTCCAAAATCGCAAGGTCCTGCGAAGTGTCTCAGGTCGGCGACATAATCCGCCACGTCCTGGCCCCTGGAGCGATGGTGTGTGTAAAAACAATATCTGGCCATGAGGATACTCTCCTTCGGCTTGAGATAGTCCCGAACCAGCGTGCACAACTCGGTATATTCCTTCTACGTTGGTTTTGTCGGTGCGAGCAGATTCTTGATGAGGCTGTATATTTTAGGCCCACAGATGGTGAGGAAATTTGACTGCGCTTGGCCACGTTAGTGTCTCCTTCCAGCTCGTTGGCCACGAAGTACTGGTTGAGACGCTTGACGAAGGCTTCCCAATCATCACCCTCTATGAATCTCTCTGATATTCCAACGGCAGCCATGATTGCGTGAAGGTTCTTATTCTGTTACTCATTGCCAATTGTTGTATATAGAAGAACTCCACGAGGCTGAGTACTGTGAGCTAAACTTAGTGTGACCTTAGTCTTCTGTATTACAACTCCAGAGTGCCGAAACAACATGGCAGCCAACCTTTTATACTGGCCCTGCACATGTGTGCAGGTGACCATTAGGACTCCAACAGTCGCGCCCTCTGGTGGCAAGTATTAGATAGTTACATACATAATGATGTTGCTGGAGTGATAAATATTGGCCAGGACATCAAGGATAACTCTCCTGTTCTTCTTCAAAATAGTGGCTATAGAATCTATTATGTCCATCTGAGAGAGCAGACTGGGCCTCGGTTTAATGTCTTGTCTGAAAGACAGCACCTCCAACAGTGCAGCACTCCTTCAATACTGATGCATACTGCAGCCACAGTGTGTCGGTGATGGAGTCGCATGCGTACGCAGAGTTCTGCTCACAAGCAGCTAATTTTTAATGGTTGGTGAGCACTGGGGCCAAGGCCAGTCCTTTACTCACATTTAAAACATTGAAAAGGAAATTATTGATCTCCATCTTTTGCTGTGGCTCAGTGGGTAGCATATTCACCTCTGAGTAAGAAGATTCAAGTCCCACTCCAGAGACTTGAAAGAAAAAAGAAGACTTGCATTTCTATAGCGCCTGTCACAACCACCTAACATCCAAAAACGTTTTTCAGCCAATGAAGTACTTTCTGAAGTGTAGTCACTGTTGTAATGTAGGAAACACAGCAGCCAATTTGCGCACAGCAAGCTCCCACAAACAGCAATGTGATAATGACCAGATAATTTGTTTTTAGTTATGTTGATTGAGGAATAAATATTGGCCAAGACACCAGGGTAACGCTCCTGCTCTTCTTCAAAATAATGCCATGGGTTCTTTTACGTCCACCTGAGAGGGCAGACAGGTTCAACATCTCATTTGATAGACAGCATCTTTGACAGTGTAGCAGTCCCTCAGTACTGCACTGTAGTGTCAGCCTAGATTTTTTTGTGCTGAATTCCCTGGAGTGGGACTTGAACCCACAACCTTCTGACTCAGGTGACGGTGCTACCACTGAGCCACAGCTGATACTTGAGCACAAAAATACACGCCAACATTCCCAGTGCAGTACTAAGGGAGTCTTTAGGATGAGACGTTAAACCGAAGCCCCGTCTGCCCTCTCAGGTGGATGTAAAAAATCCAATGGCACTCTTTTGAAGAAGAGCAGGAGATTTATCCCCCTTGTCCTGGGCAAATATTTATCCCTCAATCAACATCACAAATGCTTATCTGATCACTTCCAGATTGGTGTTGTGGGAGCTTGCTGTGCGCAAATTGGCTGCCGCGTTTCATATATTACAACAGTGACTACACTTCAAAAGTACCCAATTGGTTGTAAAGTGCTTTGAGACATCCTGAGGTCATAAAAGGCGCTATATAAATGCAAGTTTTTCTTTCTTTCTGGCCCCCAAGTTATCACTGCTTCTGAAACTAAAACTGCTTTGCACAAACCCTCTACTCCTTTAAAGTCAAAGTTGCTTCATTCAAGTATCTGATAATTCAAAGCACTAAATTTGAGTTTCTTGAGTACTTTACACTGCTTAAAACAATTGACTGTACAATGCAATTTCTTGGTGTTTTTTCAGGACGAGACTGCACCTGAAAGTGGAAGCTAACTGCAAGCTAACAAGGTGACTGCGTTGCCTATGCTTTTTGATTAGCAGAATATAAAATCACTAGCCCCACTATGAACCCAACACTGTGCTGCAGTCTCCCACAGATCATGTTGATTCTGGATCAGGCAAAAGCAGATGTTTCCTTGCGGTTATGTTAATGACTCCCAGGGTACTTGTTTTATTCCATTTTGATAATTGAGCAGCCTTCACATTGTGACATGGTTAGCATCATTGTCCCAATATTACCAAGCAATTTCATTTCTTGTTGTTATTACTTAATACCGGACATACCGAGCTATATCCTCGGAATACCCTAGGAATACCTTAACTATACTCTAGGAGAAACCTAGGATTTTCCTAGCTATACTCTAGCTCTACCCTAGGAATACCCTGGGAATGCCCCAGGAAAACCCTAGCTTTACCCCAGGAATACTCTAGGAATACCCCAGGAATACACTAGGAATACTCCAGGAATACTCCAGGAACATCCTAGGAATACTCCAGGAATACCCCAGGAATATTCCAGGAATATCCTAGCTATACCCTAGGAAAACCATAGGAATGCCCCAGGAATACCCCTGGAATATACTAGGAATACCCTAGCTATATCCTAGGAATACCCCAGGAATACCATGGGAATATTGTAGCTATAACTTAGGAATACCCCAGGAATACCCTGGGAATACCATAGGTATACCCCAGGAATACCCTAGGAATACTGTAGCAATATCCTAGGAATACCCCAGCTATACCCTAGGAATAGCCCAGGAATACACTAGGAATACTCCAGGAATACCCCAGGAATACACTAGGAATACACTAGGAATACTCCAAGAATACTCTAGGAATACCCTAGGAACATCCTAGCTCTATCCTAGGAATACTCCAGGAATACCCCAGGAATATTCCAGGAATATCCTAGCTATACCCTAGGAAAACCATAGAAATGTCCCAGGAATACCCCTGGAATATACTAGGAATACCCTAGCTATATCCTAGGAATACCCCAGGAATACCCTGGGAATATTGTAGCTATAACTTAGGAATACCCCAGGAATACCCTGGGAATACCGTAGGTATACCCCAGGAATACCCTAGGAATACACCAGCTATACCCTAGGAATAGCCCAGGAATACCCCAGCTATACCCTAGGAATAACCCAGGAATACCCTAGGAATACCCTAGCTATACCTGGAGATTTAAGGCAAGAATATAGGTGGGTGGAGTTGGTTTATGAGAAAGGGATCGCCTGTTTGGGCCGACTGGCCTTTATCTAGTTCCTACAAATTCCTATGTACTTTATAAATCAGAGTCAGTGAAAATCTGTTGAGTTGAGTTAAATGATTTTGTTAATTTTTTTAACCAATCTGCAAGCTTGTCACCAATGAATTAATCCCTCTCCATGATTTCTTCTTGCAATTTTAAGCGCTACATAGTGCAACTGTACTGACATCATTAATATTTTGAAATAAAATACGACGATGGTAAAATGTATTGGAAATATTCTAATCAAAGTGATGATAATAATCCAAAAAAATAGCTGAGAAAAAAAATAAAAGATTATGCCAACAGTTAGGTTGTGCTTCATATCTCCACAAGTGAGGCTGATCAAACAGCACAGGAGCAACAAATTCAGGAGTGAGTTATGGTCAGACTTACGAGTGGAGTTCATAGAATCCTACAGCACAGAAGGAGGCTATTTGACTCATTGTGCCTGTGCCAGCTCTTTGAAAGAGCTATCCAATTAGTCCCACTGCCCTCCTGCCCCCTACTCTATTGCCCAAACCCTGCAATTTTTTACTTTTCAAGTATTTATCCAAATCCCCTTTTGAACGTTACTATTGAATCTGCTTCCACCACCCTTTCAGGCCGTGCGTTCCAGATCATAACAACTTTCGCTGCGTAAAAAAGATGTTTCCTCATCTCCCCTTTGGTTCTTTTGCCAATTAACTTAAATCTGAGTCCTCTGGTTACTGAACATCCTGCCAGTTTCTTCTTATTTACTCTGTTAAAACCCTTCACAATTTTGAACACCTCTATTAAATCTCCCCTTAACCTTCTCTGCTCCAAGTAGAACAATCCTAGCTTCTCCAGTCTCTCCCCATAACTGAAGTCCCTCATCTCTGGTAGCATCCTCGTTATTAATCAAATCATATGTCCACATGTTTAAAACGTAAGGGTAGATTTCCCAAGAACCCAAATACTGTGAGATAGCTTGCCATGTGTGTGGATTCAGAAAATCCACCTATATTTTTTACGTTAATTTATGTTTTATGGTATTATTGCCGAGATATTTCTCCATGCAGTACATTTATCCCACAGCCAAATCATGGAGCCACTATTACTTTGTTACAGAGGAACTTTGAGCCTGCATGCTACATAAAGAAAATCCCACCATAGTTCTCATGTATGCAAAGCATTTTAAGTGTACAGTTGATAAGGTTTGTATTGCAAGACACTGGGCCCGAAATTTACTGTCCCCGAAGGGACGGCTACCGCAGAGCTTGGGCGGTCGGGTACTTTCCCCTCCCTGAGCCATATTCAACTCGGGGAGGATTTCAGCGGTGTTCACTTCCACCGGAAACGGCGCGGTGAAGCCGCTGTAAAGGAAGGTTTCCAGCGGTGAGCTCTGCAGCGAGGAAAAGGAAGGACTTTTCCCGGCAATGCCCCCGTGAGGTTTTCAATGTGGTCCTTGAATGCGACACCACTGGGGCCCTTTGGTAGGTAAAAAGTTTTTTTTACTTATTATCGTTTTTATTTCATTTTGCAGCATCCCCAGTATTTATCTTTTGATATAGTTTTATTACTTATTAGTGTTTTTATGTCATTTTCCAGCATCCGCAGTGTTTATCTTTTGATATAGATTTATTAATTATTAGTGTTTTTATGTAATTTTCCATGGTCCACAGTATTTAGCTTTTGATATAATTTTATTAATTGTTTTGGTTCCATTAAACCTGCTGAGTGCTGCTCAGAGGTTTGCACATACCCCTGTACTTTTGTACAACTTTCAGATCTGACTCTTTAGTGGAGTCCTGTGGGCTGCAGAGACCTGCTTGGCAGGGTTCACCCTGAGGTTGGGAGGAGTGTTGGGAGGGTGACACCTGGTACACCTGGTCAGAAGCAGGGCGGCCGCAGGAGAAGGCATCACCATCAGCACTGTGCTGACAGGCAGCGGGCAAGGGAGCCAGCAGCCATGATTCGTTCATACTGTGCCAGACCAGTGTGCCCGCCATCTTCACCGGCCCAAATCAGGATTGTGGTTGGCTGCTTGGGGACAAGGGATATCTCCTGTCCACTTGGCTGCTCACTCCACTGCAGAACCCCAGGACAGCGCCAGAGCATGAATACAATGATGCTCATTGTGCCACCAGGTGCATCATCGAGCAGTGCATAGGCATCCTTAAGCAGAGGTTCCAGTGCCTGGACCGCTCTGGTGGCACCTTGCAGTACTCTCCTAAATGGTTCTTCATAATCGTCGTGGTCTGTTGCATGCTACACAACCTAGCCATCATGTGGGAACAGCCGCTGGAGGTTGAGCTAGCAGTACCTCCTGAGGAGGAGGAGGAAGAGGAGGAGGAGGAGGAGGCACAAGAAGAGGAAGAGGATCCTCGTCGCCCCAGAGCTAGGTACCCTGGAAGGGCCAGGTGCAGACTGGACAGCACCCTCCTGGGAGGGTGCGGCCTCACATATATGGAGGTGACCGACACCTCCCCTGCAATCTCCCTCCATGCATTACTGTTTTTCCACGTCAGGAAACAGTATTCTTCTTCTGTCCTTCACACCGTCCATCAGTGCCTCCAGCTCCGTATCAGTGAGCCTGTTGGCTCTCCTTGCACCTCTTACACCTTCCAACCTCCTACCCCGCCTCCCCACCCCCGCCCCTCAGGGCCTTGCTGCAAACCCTGGCCTTTTTAAAGGCCAGGGAGCAGCTGTCTCATTAGAAACCTTTACCTGCATGCTGAATTTCTCAGTCGTGATAACGCTCAAATGAAGACAGCCACGCCGCTGAAAAATCTACTTTGGAAGGGTTCATTAGTGCTGGAACCCATTTGTTCACTTTTGGAGCTGAATATGGGGTGGCCCAGCCACAAAAAAATGTCAGTGCAAAAAGGTGGGGGAGCACCAGCTTCCCAGCGGTACTGAATTTCGGGCCCATTATCTCATGGTTCAAAAATAGTGTGTACAATTCTGGGCACCACACTTTAAGAAGGATGTCAACGCCCTGGGCAGCATACAGAGGAGGTTAAACAGGATGATACGAGGGATGAGTTATGTGGAGAGATTGGAGAAACTGGGATTATTCTCCTTGGAGCAGAGAAGGTTAAGGAGGTGTTCAACATTCTGAGGGGTTTTGATAGAGCAAGTAGGGAGAAACTGTTTCCTCTAGCAAGTGTGTCAGTAACCAGAGGTCATGGATTTACAATCATTGGCCAAAGAACTAGAGGTGAAATAAGGAGAAATTTCTTCACACAGGGTTGTTAAAATCTGGAACACATTCCCTGAAAGGGTGGTGGAATCAGATTCCATGGGAACTTTCAAAAGGCAATTGGACATGTAACTGAAGAGGACTAATTTTCAAGGTTACAGGGAAAACCTGGGGAGTGGGACTAATTGGATAGCTCTTTCAAAAAGCCAGCACAGGCACAACGGGCCAAATGACCTCCTTCTGTGCTACAATATTCTATAAAGCTATAAAACCTTGCAGTGATCAGTGATACCATTATGATTAAAATAATATGAGACACCACCCAAAAAATATCAGTTCAAACATAGTTATGATACAATAGGGATCGGATTATGGCTACCCACACTTGTAATCCTACTAGCTATTATAGATTTCTTCATCTTTTACTGGCCTTTATTTGAACTTAGATCCCACTGCGGACAAAGCAATCTTCCAGTACACCATGGTTTCACTCACTTACATGTTTTTCATGAAGTGTCCTACTGGATTCATGCAGAAGAACTGAAACATAACTCTTCACTACAAACACTCATTCCCTCATCCAACCAGTTACTTGTCACATTACATTAATTCTGCATCTATATTATACATGGACAGTCAGATTTTGTTATTACGAACACATGGTAGACTTGCAGGGCTTCTCATTAACCCCAGGTTTCAATTCCATCATCAGCCTTCTCATCCCCAAATCCTCTCCACCCCTCCATGCTCCACAAACACAATGGCCCGGATTTTTGCGGTCAGCAGTGACGGAGCAGCACATGCCGTTCACCTCGCTGACGGCTGCCCACAGAGTTTCCGTGGGCTTTTCAGCGGCAACTTGCTGTCACCGGGTGTCTGATGCAGTGCGGCGCCCTCTACTGGGGATCTGCGGCATGTGTGAGCAGAACAAGCAAAGGCGTGGCTCTTCAACCAATCAGATTGAAGAATCCTTACTGAGCCACACAGAGTCGAAACCAAGAGGTATTAACGAGGAAGTATTGATTAAATTTAAATCAAGGTAAAATCATGTACAGAAAGAAATAATGAGAGGGAAAGAAAGATTTAATTAAGAGAGAGAAAGAGATAAAAGAGACAGAAAGAAAAAGTAAAGAAAATATAATTAAAAAAAAATCTCCAACAGTAACTAAATTCTGAAGGAATGCGACTCTACGCTTCTACAGTAAAATTTTCAGTGCCAGAGCATTTTTTTGGCAGTAATTATGACTTATCACGCTGTTGAAAATTCACTTACACCTGACTTTTTCTGTCGTGTTTCGTGGGGAACTGGTGGATAGGTACCGCAACTTCACGCCCTTGCATGGAGATACCGGCATAACAAAGCTTGTGGAGGAGCAGGGTGACGTGGACCGCAAATTCCTGATTTCCACGCTTAACGGCGCATGAGCGGACTGCAGAAGTTGTTGTCTGATTTACTCCATAATAAATAGTGAGCGCTGATAAGAACATATAAGAAATAGAAACATAGAAACATAGAAACATAGAAAATAGGTGCAGGAGCAGGCCATTCGGCCCTTCTAGCCTGCACCACCATTCAATGAGTTCATGGAAGAACATTCAACTTCAGTACCCCATTCCTGCTTTCTCGCCATACCCCTTGATCCCTCTAGTAGTAAGGACCTCATCTAACTCCTTTTTGAATATATTTAGTGAATTGGCCTCAACAACTTTCTGTGGTAGAGAATTCCACAGGTTCACCACTCTCTGGGTGAAGAAGTTCCTCCGCATCTCGGTCCTAAATGGCTTACCCCTTATCCTTAGACTGTGACCTCTGGTTCTGGACTTCCCCAACATTGGGAACATTCTTCCTGCATCTAACCTGTCTAACCCCGTCAGAATTTTAAATGTTTCTATGAGGTCCCCTCTCATTCTTCTGAACTCCAGTGAATACAAGCCCAGTTGATCCAGTCTTTCTTGATAGGTCAGTCCCGCCATCCCGGGAATCAGTCTGGTGAACCTTCGCTGCACTCCCTCAATAGCAAGAATGTCCTTCCTCAGGTTAGGAGACCAAAACTGTACACAATACTCCAGGTGTGGCCTCACCAATGCCCTGTACAACTGTAGCAACAGCTCCCTGCCCCTGTACTCAAATCCCCTTGCTATGAAGGCCAACATGCCATTTGCTTTCTTAACCGCCTGCTGCACCTGCATGCCAACCTTCAATGACTGATGTACCACGACACCCAGGTCTCTTTGCACCTCCCCTTTTCCTAATCTGTCACCATTCAGATAATAGTCTGTCTCTCTGTTTTTACCACCAAAGTGGATAACCTCACATTTATCCACATTATACTTCATCTGCCATGCATTTGCCCACTCACCTAACCTATCCAAGTCGCTCTGCAGCCTCACAGCATCCTCCTCGCAGCTCACACTGCCACCCAACTTAGTGTCATCCGCAAATTTGGAGATACTACATTTAATCCCCTCATCTAAATCATTAATGTACAATGTAAACAGCTGGGGCCCCAGCACAGAACCTTGCAGTACCCCACTAGTCACTGCCTGCCATTCTGAAAAGTACCCATTTACTCCTACTCTTTGCTTCCTGTCTGACAACCAGTTCTCAATCCATGTCAGCACACTACCCCCAATCCCATGTGCTCTAACTTTGCACATCAATCTCTTGTGTGGGACCTTGTCGAACGCCTTCTGAAAGTCCAAATATACCACATTAAATAGGAGCAGGAGTGGGCCATTTGGTCCCTCAAGCCTGCTCCGCCATTTAATAAACTGAATGGCTGATCTGATCATGGACACAGCTCCACTTCCCTGCCCGCTCCCCATAACCTTTTACTCCCTTATCGCTCAAAAATCTGTCTAACTCTGTCTTAAATATATTCAATGACCCAGAATAGGCGGCCCTTTATTCTGAGACTATGTCCCCTAGTTTTAGTTTCCCCTGTGAGTGGAAATATCCTCTCTACATCCACTTTGTCAAGCCCCCTCATTATCTTATATGTTTCAATAAGATCACCTCTCATTCTTCTGAACTCCAATGAGTATAGGCCCAACCTACTCAATCTATCTTCATAAGTCAACCCCCTCATCTCTGGAATCAACCTAGTGAACCTTCTGTGAACAGCCTCCAATGCAAGTATATCCTTCCTTAAATACGGAGGCCAAAACTGTACGCAGTACTCCAGGTGTGGCCTCACCAATACCCTGGACAGTTGTAGCAGGACTTCTCTGTTTTTATACTCCATCCCCCTTGCAATAAAGGCCAACATTCCATTTGCTTTCCTGATTAATTGCTGTACCTGCATACTAACTTCTTGTGTTTCTTGCAAAAGGACCCCCAAGTCCCTCTGTACTGCAGCACTTTGCAATTTTTCTCCATTTAAATTATAATTTGCTGTTCTATTATTTCTGCCAAAGTAGATAACCTCACATTTTCCCACATTATACTCCATCTGCCATCACCATTATTCTCAATGCAAGATCTGAGCCATCTAGCTATGAATGCACTACAGCAACAACAATAACTTGCATTTATATGGCAACTTTCGCATAGTAAAACATCCCAAGTGCTTCACAGGAGCGTTATCAAACAAAATTTGGCACCGAGCCACATATGGTGATATTAGGACAGGTAACCAAAAGCTTGGTCAAAGAGGTAGGTTTTAAGGAGGATCTTAAAGGAGAAAAGACAAAGATGTTTAGGGAGGGAATTTCAGAGCTTAGGGTCCGGCAACTGAAGGCACGGCCGCCAATGGTGGGTCAAAGGAAATCAGTATGCGCAAGAGGCCAGAATTGGAGGAGCGCAGATATCTCGGACGGTTGTAGGGACTGGAGGAGGTTACAGAGATAGAGAGGAAGCGAGACCCTGGAGGGATTTGAACACAAGGATGTGAATTTTTAATTTGCGGCGTTGCCAAACCGGGAACCAATGTAGGTCAGCAAGCACAGGGGTGATGGGTGAATGGGCAGCAGAGATTTGGATGAGGTCCTCTCCACTAAGTGAAGCATTCTTAGACTGGTCCTCACCTTGAGGGAAGATTCCCTCTGTTTACTATTTGTACTGAAATCAGTAATATCTCTTTATATTCATTTTTATGATTTTTCCTACAAAGATCAGATAATCGAGAGGAAATATCTCTCCCTACTTGTGTAGGTTATCGCTTACTATATCACAGCATTCAGTCAATTAGAACCTTCATTAAGCCATGCTACCACTGCAATGGGTAGCACTCTCACCTCTAAGTCAGAAGGTCATGGGTTCAAATCCCACTCCAGTGATTTGAGTGCAAATCTAAACTGACACTCCAGTGCAGTAGTGCGGCAATGCTACACTGTCAGAGTGGCTGTCTTTGGGATGAGACGATAAACCAAGCCCCTTTCAGGTGGATGTAAAAGATCCCACAGCGTGATTTACAAGATCCGGGAAGTTCTCCCCAGGGTCCTGGCCAATATTTATCCCTCAACCAACATCACTAAAACAGATTATCTGGTCATTAACTCATTGCTGATTGTGGGATCTTGCTGTGCACAAAATTGGTTGCCGTGTTTCCTATATTACAACAGTGACTGCACTTCAAAAATACATAATTGGCTGTGAAGTGCTTTGGAACAACCTGAGATTGCGAAAGGCACTATAGAAATGCAAGTTCTTTCATTCATTGATGAATGTCTCTTGAAAACACTTTACAGTTTAATTATTCATCGAAGCCTTGAGTGATTCATCCTTCCTTTCCTTACCTGTCCAGGGCGGTACTGGTGGGCATGCTTCTTGCGAATCCTCGAATTCCTGTGTTCTGGAAGTATGGAATGCAGGTGATATTTGCCGCAATCACGGCAACAGAGTCTGAGGGATTGACGAAAAACCCGTTCCGCCCAAGAATCATGTTGCGGTCCTGTAAAGAAGAGAGTGATCTCCTTTAACATCTGTAACTTATCCCCGTCTTAAATGCTGCCATTTGCCTTCCTTATCCTGGGCCAATCTCCAGCAGCTATGTGGAACAGTTGAATTCCCACACCTGCCCAATGTTCTTTTCATTATTTTACTTAGATTTTGGGAAAAGGTAACAGTCAACCAACTTAACAATAACAACTTACATTTATGTAGCACCTTTAACATAGTAAATCATCACCGGGCACGTCGCAGGAGCGATTATCGAACAAAACTTGACACCGAGCTGCATAAAGAGATATTAGGACAGGTGGCCAACAGTTTAGTCAAAGAGCTAGGTTTTAAGGAGAGAGAGGTAGAGAGGCGGAGAGATTTAGGGATGGATTCCAGAGCATAGGGCCTAAGCAGCTGAAGGCATGGCCGCCAATGGTGGAGCGATTAAAATCAGAGATGCTCAAAAGAGGCTAGAATTGGAAGAGTGCAGATATCTCAGAAGAGGAAGACAGGAGATGAAATGTATCATTTTGAAGATCTGTTTTGAAACCCTGTACTTTACATACATGGACTACAACCCAGTAGTAGATATTTTGAGATTCAGTCCCATTAATAATATGGCTGGTACTGCTTTGATGTTTAAATTAACATAGAAACATAGAAACATAGAAAATAGGTGCAGGAGTAGGCCATTCGGCCCTTCTAGCCTGCACCGCCATTCAATGAGTTCATGGCTGAACATGCAACTTCAGTACCCCATTCCTGCTTTCTCACCATACCTCTTGATTCCCCTAGTAGTAAGGACTTCATCTAACTCCTTTTTGAATATATTTAGTGAATTGGCCTCAACTACTTTCTGTGGTAGAGAATTCCACAGGTTCACCACTCACTGGGTGAAGAAATTCCTCCTCATCTCGGTCCTAAATGGCTTACCCCTTATCCTTAGACTGTGTCCCCTGGTTCTGGACTTCCCCAACATTGGGAACATTCTTCCTGCATCTAACCTGTCTAACCCCGTCAGAATTTTAAACGTTTCTATGAGGTCCCCTCTCATTCTTCTGAACTCCAGTGAATACAAGCCCAGTTGATCCAGTCTTTCTTGATAGGTCAGTCCCGCCATCCCGGGAATCAGTCTGGTGAACCTTCGCTGCACTCCCTCAATAGCAAGAATGTCCTTCCTCAGGTTAGGAGACTAAAACTGTACACAATACTCCAGGTGTGGCCTCACCAAGGCCCTGTACAACTGTAGCAACACCTCCCTGCCCTTGTACTCAAATCCCCTCGCTATGAAGGCCAACATGCCATTTGCTTTCTTAACCGCCTGCTGTACCTGAATGCAAACCTTCAATGACTGATGTACCATGACACCCAGGTCTCGTTGCACCTCCCCTTTTCCTAATCTGTCACCATTCAGATAATAGTCTGTCTCTCTGTTTTTACCACCAAAGTGGATAACCTCACATTTATCCACATTATACTTCATCTGCTATGCATTTGCCCACTCACCTAACCTATCCAAGTCACTCTGCAGCCTCATAGCATCCTCCTCGCAGCTCACACTGCCACCCAACTTAGTGTCATCCGCAAATTTGGAGATACTACATTTAATCCCCTCGTCTAAATCATTAATATACAGTGTAAACAGCTGAGGCCCCAGCACAGAACCTTGCGGTACCCCACTAGTCACTGCCTGCCATTCTGAAAAGTTCCCATTTACTCCTACTCTTTGCTTCCTGTCTGACAACCAGTTCTCAATCCATGTCAGCACACTACCCCCAACCCCATGTGCTTTAACTTTTCACATTAATCTCTTGTGTGGGACCTTGTCGAAAGCCTTCTGAAAGTCCAAATATACCACATCAACTGGTTCTCCCTTGTCCACTCTACTGGAAACATCCTCAAAAAATTCCAGAAGATTTGTCAAGCATGATTTCCCTTTCACAAATCCATGCTGACTTTAATCTATCATATCACCTCTTTCCAAATGAGCTGCTATGACATCCTTAATAATTGATTCCATCATTTTACCCACTACCGATGTCAGGCTGACCGGTCTATAATTCCCTGTTATCTCTCTCCCTCCTTTTTTAAAAAGTGGGGCTACATTGGCTACCCTCCACTCCATAGGAACTGATCCAGAGTCAATGGAATGTTGGAAAATGACTGTCAATGCATCCACTATTTCCAAGGCCACCTCCTTAAGTACTCTGGGATGCAGTCCATCAGGCCCTGGGGATTTATCGGCCTTCAATCCCATCAATTTCCCCAACACAATTTCCCGACTAATAAGGATTTCCCTCAGTTCCTCCTCCTTACTAGACCCTCCGACTCCTTTTATATCCGGAAGGTTGTTTGTGTCCTCCTCAGTGAATACCGAACCAAAGTACTTGTTCAATTGGTCCGCCATTTCTTTGTTCCCCGTTATGACTTCCCCTGATTCTGACTGCAGGGGACCTACGTTTGTCTTTACTAACCTTTTTCTCTTTACATATCTATAGAAACTTTTGCAATCCGTCTTAATGTTCCCTGCAAGCTTCTTCTCGTACTCCATTTTCCCTGACCTAATCAAACCCTTTGTCCTCCTCTGCTGAGTTCTAAATTTCTCCCAGTCCCCGGGTTCGCTGCTATTTTTGCTATTAAGGAAGATAACTACGCAGTTAAGAAACATCACGGACATTTACTTAGTTCTAGAGGTCCTCAAGTAATTTTTTTGCTGTTTCTTTTCTGTTCATAGGAACGGGAGGAGGCCATTCAGCCCCTCAAGCCTATTCCGCCATTCAGTTAGATCATGGCTGATCTGTATCTTAACGCCATCCACCTCTCTTGGCTCCATATCTTTTTAGCAAAAATCGTAGAATCATAGAATAGAACAGCACAGAGAAAGGTCATTCAGCCCATTGGGTCTGTGCCGGCTCTTTCGAAGAGCAATCCAGATAGTCTCACTTCCCGCTCTTATTTCTCCTTCAAGTGTGTATCCAATTCCCATTTGAAAGCTACTTTTGAATCTGTTTCCACCACTCTAACAGGCAGTGCACTCCAAATCCTAACCACTCTTTGTGTAAAATCAATCAATCTAATATTTAAAATTATTAATTGTGCTAGCCTCTACTGCATTTTGTGGAAGAGAGTTCCACACGTCAGGCACCCTTTGCGTGAAGGAGTGCTTGCTAACTTCTCTCCTGAATGGCCTGGCTCCGATTTTAAGTTTATGTCCCCTTGTCCTAAACTCCCTTACCAGCAGAAAATGTTTCTCTCTATCTACCCTATCAATTCCTTTCAAAATCCTAAAATTATCAATCAAATATAAAAGAAACACTGCATACGTCTCGATTTGCTTCTGTCACATTTCTGGGCTGTTAATTGCCTTTTTGCTCCAAAGAAATGATTTGGAAAAAATAGTTACATTTATGGGTTGTGTCTTAAAGCAAAGTGTCTTAACACAAGTTTGAAACCCAAAACTCCGAGTTGAAAGGTGGTTAAAATGCTAATGATTTAGATTTTGAAACCGATTTCTCTCATAGACTGTAAGTATAAGCAGTCCATTTGCCTGTCTCGATGATTAATAAACATCTTATACACATTGTGATCGGAGCTCCCTGGTTCTGGATGCTCAACAGAGGTTATCTGATATCAACCCTCCCCTCTGCTTGTAAAAGATAGGATGGAGATGCACGGGATCAGCAAAGGTTTGAAGGCAGGAGAGAAATTAGAAGTTATTTTGTTTTAAATCAAGCACCCACTGATGTGGGGAAATACAGCATGTTCATTATTTTGTATTGCTACACAAAGATAAGTCGTACGGACTAAACTAAATGAGTCCAACTGTATTGTTACTTGTTACTGGGAAATAAGGCAGCTTAATGATTCGTATCTGAACTTGCGTTAACCTTGTGCTTTGTCAATCCGCTTTTACAAGATTGGAAAGACACAACTGGGACATTTGCGGAAGACACAGACATCCAGTTCAGATCACAAGGGGCCACTGTTGTTACCTCCCTGGGTCATGCTGTGGTATAGTTAGATATTGGGCAGTACAGGTACAACCCCTGAACATAAAAGCATTCAGACCGTTCACGGGAATGATTAGCTTCTTTGTGAGTGAGAAAATATCTCAGGCAAGATCATAAAGTTTTAATAGCGACAGTGGGGAATGAAATGACCTTTTGGCAAGAACAAAAATGATAATGATAATAAATCATGCTAGATGAAATCATACCCCATCTCCATCAAAAGCTGCTCCAAACCCATATTCTCCTCCTTTCATGGCCTCAAGCAGCGAGGTAGCGTACGTTAGATTTGGATCTGGATGTTGTCCGCCAAAATCCTCCAGTGGGACACAATTGACCGCAGAGTTCACAGGAGCTCCGAGCTCGTCACAGAGTATCCGCCTCACATAGGGACCCATAACTGTATGAACAAAGAGCCATGCATGGTCAATCTGACTTGCCATTGCCCTGCAAGCCTTTTGAATAACGTAAGAAATAGGAGCAGGAGTGGACCTTACCTCCCCTTTGAGCCTGCTCTGCTATTCAATGTCATGGCTGATCTTCGACCTCAATTCCACATTCCCACCCAATCCCCATATCCCTTGATTCCCTTAGTGCCCCAAAATCTATCGATCTCTGTCTTGAATATACTCAATGACTGAGCATCCACAGCCCTGTGGGGTAGAGAATTCCAAAGATTCACAATCCTCTGAGTGAAGACTTTTCTCCTTATCTCAGTCCTAAATGGCCGACCACTTATCCTGAGACGATGACCCCCTGGTTCTCGACTCTCCAGCCAGGCGAAAGAACCTTTCAGAACTTGATTTGCTCAGTTAATGACAACATAGGTATTATTTAAAGAATATTAATTCTATCATCATTCTGATACCAATAATCTATATTTTACCCTACGAATCCTTTTCAATGAATCTCTCTCATCCTGTAGAGGGTCTTTAGCCTCTAATAGCCTTGTCTGAGCTAAGAACAGGAAGGGTTTTGACAGAGTAAATAAATGAAAAACTGTTTTCACTGGCAGAAGGGTCTATACTTGCGGGAATACAAGCCTAGTCTATGCAGCCTGTCCTCGTAACTTAACCCTTTTATCCCCGGTATTATTCTGGTGAATCTGCACTGTACCCCCTCCAAGGCCAATATATCCCTCCTGAGGTGCGGTGCCCAGAACTGAATGTAGTAAAAAAAGGATGGGAGGAAACTCATTGTTACTTTACCCATTTAATTACTACGACTAATCCCCGTCAGTCAGCTCAGCGGTGACGATGGGGCTGGATGAATTCACTCCAGTGTTGTCGGTTCTGAACTAGCCTGGCCACTTCAGTCATCTGTATCCCTTCCTGTAACCAGTCACTCTTTGACGTTGTCAATCCAGCGCTTCCATGTCCCTTTGTGTGCAACTCCATGAAAGGTATTCCAGCTCTTTCCATTCTTAAAAAGTTCCCCAAAAACCAAGGCAGTCCTCTCTCTCGGACCTTTTGTATAAGCATTTATTTTTGGTCCAAGCCATGTTCTTACTGTATCATTCTTGATCCTTTGCATCCTGGATGTCCCCCAGTATTCCTCTTTACCAACTCATCTCTGCTGTTAGTATCTCTTGCTTGTCAACTTTATAGAATCATAGAATCACGCAGCACAGAATGAGGCAGTTCAGCCCATCATGTCTGTGCTGGCACTTTGAAAGAGCTATCCAAGTAGTCCCACTCCTCCCCCCCCCCCCCTTTTTGAAAAGTTGGAACATTTCCCCTGTTCCAACACCCAGATCCCTATAATAATATGGGGATAACCATCTAATTAGTATAAGAAATACTTGCCAGCTCTACCATGGCAGATTTCATGGTGCTGGCCTCTGGAAATGACACAAGATCAGCACATGCATATCAAGGAATGCTTGCTGCACTCCTGTGGCACAACCTCAGACCAGGACTGGAACATATACCCGACTATCTCACTCATTTTTTAAGAAAAGATTCAATATTAATGGGTGTAGGTTGGTCAACTAAATGATGTCTTGCACAAAATAGATTCCTTGCAAAAGATATTCTGGCAGGCGATTAGGAAGGCTGATAATTATATTACAGAGGTACTTCTATAAGGCTGTGGTTTTAGAATAGAAATTATATCTGTTTTCTGATATATTTCTATTTTAACCAATTAAAAAAAACTTTCAGATCGATGGCCATTTTATATCATCAGGCTGCACCACTGCCTAATTAGAATCATAGAATGGTACAGCACAGAAGGAGGCCATTCAGCCCATCGAGTCTGCACCGACTTTTTTGAAGAGCAATCCAATTTATCCCACTCCCCCGCTCTTTCCCCATATCCCTGCAATCTTTTCTCCTTTCAGTATTTATCCAATTCCCTTTTGAAGACTACTATTGAAACTGTTTCCTCCACCCTATCAGGCAGTGCTTTCCAAATCCTAACCTTTCGCTGCGTAAAAAAAGTTTTTCCTCATGTCACCTCTGGTTCTTTTGCCAATCATCTTAAATCTGTGGCCCCTGGTTATCGATCCTTCAACCATTGGAAATGGTTTCCCTTTATTAACGATATCTAAATCCTTCTTGATTTTGAACATTTCTATCAAGTCTCCTCTTGGCCTTCTCTGCTCTAAGGAGAATGTTGTAGGCATTAGGCACCTGCTGAATATATCAAAACACTAGGCATTAGGCACCTGCTGAATATATCTAAACTCATATAAGTTTAAAGTGGCCACATATAAAATGGCTGCCCAAGCATGATGGGAACCCCGTTAGTCAAGTAATGAACTGGGGCTGACCGAGCAATGACCCTGTGAGGCCCACTACTGGGAATGCCTTGGCTCACTCACTTGAGACAAGATAACTATAAACGAACCATTATAATACCTGATGTGGAATGTCCTTTGACTAAGCAGAGCCCGAGGAACAGAGATAAGGGGGGGGGGGGCCCACCTCACATAACAATGTCATTAATCAGCCCGAGCTGACAAAAACCGAACATACAGCCCCTGAGGTATCAGGGGAATTCTATTGGGCTAAAGAAACCTATATGTAATCTATAATCATTATGATTGTATTGTGTCCAGCCGAAGTGGGCTGAGTAACTGTAAAGAACTATTGTAAAATATATAAATATCGATGAGTTTCTTTGTTCGTCGGAGAGAAGTGCCTGGATCCAGTCCTGAGGCTTCCTCCCCACTAGCGAAAATAAAGGCCGCATTGGCGTTGGAACCGACTCTGAGTGTTGAGTGATTCTTCTGAGAAAACATTCACGCTAACAAGAACAACCCCAGTTTCTCCAGTCTATCACGTAACTGTAGCCCCTCATCCCTAGAAACATTTTAGTAAATTTCTTCCGCAACCTCTCCAAAGACTTCACGTACTTTCTAAAGTCCGGTGCCCCAAAATTGGACCCAATACTCCAGCTGGAGCCGAAACATGCCATCTTAAGCAACCACTGAATAATATTTTTTATATTATATATATTAATATAAGCCACCAACTATGCAATTGAAAGGCCAAGAATTTTAAAAAGCGAGCAAAATACAAAACAATCATCAATCCATGAGAAATGATGCTGAAACTTGCCTCCATGCATGGCATCTATCCTTATTTTCAGTTGGTTGGGTCCAGTTAGTAACCCCTTGATCGCACTGAAGTCAAAAAGGGTTCTCAGCATGTTGAGGTAAACTTCTACTGTGTCCACAATTTCAACTGGAAAAGCAGAAGGAAACAATCAAGAGATGATTACAATTAATGTTTTATTGTGTGGCTTCTTGGGTGTAGCTCATTAATCAGGCATCGGCACTTTCTAAATTGTGCAAGCAATGAGAGAAAACCTATCTTTTCTTCAGCCACCCATAAAAATTGCCCCGTCAAGAATTTCAGCCATACCCAGAAACTCTTGTAAAAGAAGCTGAAGCCTTTATGTAAAAAGTCAGGGAGATAATTACCTAACTCACTCTTGACCAGTGAGCGAGAACTCAGGGCAGCGTCAGAGGAGGGATTTCAAACAATTGGGCTTGCAGCATCTACATTGAACCTGTATCTGTACAGGAGGGGAATGGAGGAAAGGAAAAGAGCTTCGAAAGATTGGTTTACCAGAATCAAAGATTTGTGGCAATTATTGAGTTTAAAGTTGCATTTCTGACTGCCATGATGCCATGTGCTGAACAACTGCACTCCATCCATCATTTTATCTTTTCGTGTGTTATGCAAGATAATGGATGTCAGTAAAAAATGACAAATACTGCGGATGCTGGAAATCTGAAATAAGAACAGAAAATGCTAGATAATATCTAGCAGGTCAGACAGCATCTGTAGAAAGAGAGAAACAGAGTTAATGTTTCAGGTCGGTGACCATTCATCAGACCTGGAAAAAGATAGAGATGGAACAGGTTTTAAGCAAGTACAGAGGCTTGTCATTTTAATTTGCTGCCTCACTCCCACTCTGACCTCTCTGTCCTCGGCGTTTTATACTGTTCTAATGAAGCTCAATAGAAGCTCGAGGAATAGCATCTTATCTTTCGATAAGGCACTTAACAGCCTTCCGGACTCAACATTGAGTTCAACAAGTTGAGATCATAACCACTGCTCCCATTTTTTCAGACAACAGTTTTTGGTAACGATACTGCTCTTGTCATTTGAAGCTCCTTTAGACCCATCTTTCATGTCCTTTTGTGTACCATTACCACCTCCTTTTGCCTTGCACCGTCATTCCTTTTGTCACTTAATCTCTCCTGCCTTCCACCCTATCACAAACCTTCCCTTGTGTTCTTTCCTCCCCTCCCCTTTCTCTGCGTCTGTACTTGGTTGCAACCTGTTACATCTCTAACGTATCCCAGATCTGATGTAAGGTCACTGACCTGAAACGTTAACGCTGTTTTTCTCTCTCCACAGATGCTGCCTGACCTGCCGAGTGTTTTCAGCATTTTCTGTTCTTATTAATGGATGTCAGTGCTATGTAATGGAACACTTTTCCATTTTGGATGCTAGTGTTAGCATCAGGCACACCCAGGTTAGGCATTTCACAGCCAAACGCTGCTTTGCTTTAATCCTGCCTTCAAACAGTACTCGCCCTCCTGTGTCATTGTGACTTTGCCCACGTCAGCCATCTGAATCAAATTACAGATTTGTTACCGAATATTGGGCGACATTATGCCTTGAACCGACTTCCAACTACAAACAGGATTAAACCTGCTTAAATTAATTTCATGTTGGACTCTTACAGCCATCACACAAAGGAAGCTTGCATCATATCAGCATGCTGTGACTTGGTATCCAATGATGGAAGGACAATGTGTAAACTTATGGGAGTCGAGTTCCCGCTTGTTCACACTTGTTATATCAGCGCAATCCGTGCAGAATCGGCCAAACCAGCGTAAAAAAATCAGGGAATTTTAAAACGTAGGTGACTTGCACCCAAAACCGCTTACGCTCGCGTTTTCTGCGATTTGTTACGCTGTTTCAAGATTCCATTCGCCCAGAACAGGCCCCGCCCACAAAACTGCCCCCACCCCCGGTCGACATTCCAAGATTCTGCCGATTGAGCTGGTTCGGGAAGGTTCTTCAAATTGGGTTCGGTTTCTCTTAGACACACAGGCACTAATGGGCACATTTCAAAAGTCTTTTCAAAGCAAAAAAATATAATTTACACAGGGCCCTAAATTAGTGAAAGCCAAGTTTCGCCCAAATGCTGCCGAAAGGACTGCCGATGGCAGCTGAGAGACCGGGCGCTACTTTCCCAGGAAGATTCCTCTAAAAGAGATGGCAGTACTGCCCGGCCGCCAAATAACGGCTTACGCTGTCAATCTGGGCGGCAGCGGGCAGGAGTCTCAATCTCGGCAGCAAATGCGATTGCTGCCCAAGTGCCCCGAGGATGGAGTCGGGCCCAGGGAGGGTGGAAGGCCTGAAAATAAAAATCATCACCAAAAAGAAAATCACCGGAAGACCTTCAGGGGAGCCCAAACAGGTAAGACGGAATTTTTTTAAAGTTCACTAACTTTTTTTTTGCAGGTCTTCATACTTACCATCGGGGTTAGACCCACCTCCACGCAGCGGTCCTTCCCCCTGCTGCCACGACTCCCGCCCGCACCAATCTGGCAGCTCGGCGGGCAAGAGGACACTTGCACCACTTGGCCGCCAGAGGTCGTCAGCGGGCGGTTCCTGGCGGTACTCCCCTTCCCGCCGGCTACAGCCCAAGTAGAAACTGGCACAGAGGGGAGACCGGCAGCAAAATTCGGTGACAGTGGGCGGCATCCGGCGGCAGTGGTCGGTAAGGCCACCAATTTCAGGGCCAAAGAAACTGACTGGTGTATACCAATTAAACTATTAAATGGTTCAGTATAGTTTTTTTAAAGACATTTTCAGTGAGTTTAAATCAGGTTTCTTAGAGGTGGAGGACCGGACACTCTTAGTAACAATGTTTATTTTAGCTGTGTTAATCAAATGGAACCAGGTTACCGCTCTTAAATACATCAAGGAAATTTTTTATGGAAAGAATAATAATATAAATGATTACATTGTATGACACCGCCCGATTGTGCTGGTTCTTGGAAGATTTCGCATTTGTGAGTATGCAAACAAATGTTAGTGGAAACTTGAAGTGTATCCTAGCCAGCGCAATTCTGAGAGCATTTTGTGTGCAATTTCACGATTGCATCCAAAGCAGAAACTCTACCCCTCTTTACATGATAACTGAAACTATTGTGAAAAATCTCTGTCTTCTGCATTTCATAACATGGGTGTATACAATAAATATTCAACGGGAAATTTAGCCGTAGGGAACTCTTCAGAGAACCAGCTGTGTGTGTAATTGTTGGAGTGACCCATGCTTCTTCTCGCCAAGGCTTCTTCGACAGCACCTTCCAAACCCCCGACCTCCACCATCTAGAAGGACAAGGGCAGCAGGCGCATGGGAACACCGCCACCTCCAATTCCCCTCTGAGTCACACACACCATGCCAACTTGGAAATATATCGGTTGTTGCTTCATGGTCGCTGAGTCAAAATCCCAGGCACACGGACTGCAGTGGTTCAAGAAGGCGGCCCACTACCACCTTCTCAGGGGGCAACTAAGGATAGGCAAAAAATGCCAACCTTGCCAGCAATGCCCACATCCTAGGAATTAATATTAAAAAACTAAGAGGTTTTAAGAAACCACAGGAAGTGGTTGAGACAAAAAGCTTAGATGCTTTCGAAAGGAAACTAGACGAGTACAAGAGAGAAAAAGGGAATCGAAAGATATGCTTAAAGGCTGAGATGAGGTGGATGGAATGGGAGGAGACTCGTGTGGAATATAAACACCAGAACAGACTAGTTGGGCCGAATGGCCTGTTTCTGTGCTGTATATTCTATGTCTGACATACGAATTAATGTTAGCCTTTGTTAGATGGATGGTGGGTGAAGCACTTATATCAGCAATAGCTGAATTAAATACCAGTGCAGCCTCAAATTGTCCCACCCCAAGTACACAGGTCCCAGGTCAGTCAAAATTTCTAGTCAGCTATTCTAACAAATATTTTTTTTTTGCCAAGGTTGCTGCTGTCAGTTTGACAAGTGGATTTCCCTCAGCAGCTGCCTCAGTGCTTGTACAAACTTGAAGATTGCAACCATCTCCACCGCAGCAGTGATGACATATCAAATCTCTTGGAGGAACTTTCCTCGCAAACCGCAGCTAGTTATTTAGCAATCGAGAGTCTAGCAAAATAAATATGCCTTTAAAATAGTAGACTAGATAGGGAGGGTAGATGGTTCTCGCACTAACCCCGACCCACTAGGTGTTAGCTGTGGCTCAGTGGATAGCGCTCTCGTCTCTACGTCAGAAGGTTGTGGGTTCAAGTCCCACTCCAGACTTGAGCACACTTGTGTCGCTGAGGGAGCACTGTACTGTTGGAGGTGGCATCTTTCAGATGAGACGTTAAACCGAGACTCCTTCAGCCATCTTGGGTGGATGTAAAACATCCTATGGTGCTATTTTGAAGCAGTGAAATTGAAGAAAACCTGACACTGAGCCCCATAAGGAGATATTAGGAGAGGTGATCAATAGATAGGTTTTAAGGAGCGTCTTATGGAGGGCGGAGAGGTTTATGGAGGAAATTCCAGAGCTTGGGGTCTAGACAGCTGAAGGCACGGCCACCAATGGTGGGATGAAGGAAATCAGGGATACACAAGAGATCTCGGAGCCTTGTAGGGCTAGAGGAGGTTACGGAGATAGGGTTGTCAGATTGAGATGGATCCGTTTTGCTAGTGGGAGGTGCAGAACATTAGCAGCAGCCGTTTGTCTCTCTGCAACCCCATAGTGAACTTCCTCCCTTTAATACTTTTACCGAGAAAATAAAAGAGAGAAAAAAAGAAAAACACACAGAAGAAGTTGGTGGTTCCTGGGGCAGCAAATCAGCCGAATCCTTGCAAACTTATGCTATTTGCTGGTGTGGATTGACGTTAAGCAGTGTTTTTGCAATGCTATTAATCTGACCACGATAGTCCTAAAGCCTCACATTAACTCTCAGTTAAGATGATGGTTAGCCAACCAACTTCCAACCCTCTGATCACAGTGTAAACTTCAGCTCATTCAAAACTCTGTTGCCTGTATCCTAACCCGCATCAAGTCCTGTTTACCCATCACCCCTGTGCTCCCTGACCTACATTTGCTCCCAGTTCAGCAACGCTCAATTTTAAAATTCTCATCCTTGTTTTCAAACCCCTCCATGGCATCGCCCCCTCCCTATCTCTACAACCATCATCATCATCGGCAGTCCCTTGAAATCAAGGAAGACGTGCTTCCACTCTAAAAGTGAGTTCTCAGGTGACTGTACAGTCCAATATGGGAATTACAGTCTCTGTCACAGGTCGGACAGACAGTGGTTGAAGGAAAGGGTGGGTGGGGAGTCTGGTTTTCCACAAACTCCTTCCACTGTCCGTATTTCATTTCTGCATGCTCTTGGCGATGAGACTCGACATGCTCAGCGCCCTCCCGGATGCTCTTCCTCCACTTAAGGCGGTCTTGGGCCAGGGATTCCCAGGTGCCATAGGATGTTGCACTTTATCAAGGAGGCTTTGAGGATGCCCTTGAAACATTTCCTCTGCCCACCTGGGGCTCGACATGCAGGCCGTGATCCTAACCAATGGATCCACCACAGACCCAATCCACGTCCGGACCGGGGTCAAGCAGGGCTGCACCATCGCGCCAACAGTAGTAGTGATGTTGGGGAGGGCATCAAACATGAAATTAGGGGTGCGTGCAATAAAGGTGCAGCAGTTATAATGGGTGACTTTAATATGCACATAGATTGGGTTAACCAAACTGGAAGCAATACGGTGGAGGAGGATTTCCTGGAGTGCATAAGGGATGGTTTTTTAGACCAATATGTCGAGGAACCAACTAGGGGGGAGGCCATCTTAGACTGGGTGTTGTGTAATGAGAGAGGATTAATTAGCAATCTCGTTGTGCGAGACCCCTTGGGGAAGAGTGACCATAATATGGTGGAATTCTGCATTAGGATGGAGAATGAAACAGTTAATTCAGAGACCATGGTCCAGAACTTAAAGAAGGGTAACTTTGAAGGTAAGAGGCATGAATTGGCTAGGATAGATTGGCGAATGATACTGAAGGGGTTGACTGTGGATGGGCAATGGCAGACATTTAGAGACCGCATGGATGAACTACAACAATTGTACATTCCTGTCTGGCGTAAAAATAAAAAAGGGAAGGTGGCTCAACCGTGGCTATCAAGGGAAATCAGGGATAGTATTAAAGCCAAGGAAGTGGCATACAAATTGGCCAGAAATAGCAGCGAACCCGGAGACTGGGAGAAATTTAGAACTCAGCAGAGGAGGACAAAGGGTTTGATTAGAGCAGGGAAAATGGAGTACGAGAAGAAGCTTGCAGGGAACATTAAGACGGATTGCAAAAGTTTCTATAGATATGTAAAGAGAAAAAGGTTAGTAAAGACAAACGTAGGTCCCCTGCAGTCAGAATCAGGAAAAGTCATAACGGGGAACAAAGAAATGGCGGACCAATTGAACAAGTACTTTGGCTCGGTATTCACTGAGGAGGACACAAACAACCTTCCGGATATAAAAGAGGTCGGAGGGTCTAGTAAGGAGGAGGAACTGAGGGAAATCCTTATTAGTCGGGAAATTGTGTTGGGGAAATTGATGGGATTGAAGGCCGATAAATCCCCAGGGCCTGATGGACTGCATCCCAGAGTACTTAAGGAGATGGCCTTGGAAATAGTGGATGCATTGACAGTCATTTTCCAACATTCCATTGACTCTGGATCAGTTCCTATGGAGTGGAGGGTAGCCAATGTAACCCCACTTTTTAAAAAAGGAGGGAGAGAGATAACAGGGAATTATAGACCGGTCAGCCTGACATCGGTAATGGGTAAAATGATGGAATCAATTATTAAGGATGTCATAGCAGTGCATTTGGAAAGAGGCGATATGATAGGTCCAAGTCAGCATGGATTTGTGAAAGGGAAATCATGCTTGACAAATCTTCTGGAATTTTTTGAGGATGTTTCCAGTAGAGTGGACAAGGGAGAACCAGTTGATGTGGTATATTTGGACTTTCAGAAGGCTTTCGACAAGGTCCCACACAAGAGATTAATGTGCAAAGTTAAAGCACATGGGATTGGGGGTAGTGTGGATTAAGAACTGGTTGTCAGACAGGAAGCAAAGAGTAGGAGTAAATGGGGACTTTTCAGAATGGCAGGCAGTGACTAGTGGGGTACCGCAAGGTTCTGTGCTGGGGCCCCAGCTGTTTACACTGTATATTAATGATTTAGACGAGGGGATTAAATGTAGTATCTCCAAATTTGCGGATGACACTAAGTTGGGTGGCAGTGTGAGCTGCGAGGAGGATGCTATGAGGCTGCAGAGCGACTTGGATAGGTTAGGTGAGTGGGCAAATGCATGGCAGATGAAGTATAATGTGGATAAATGTGAGGTTATCCACTTTGGTGGTAAAAACAGAGAGACAGACTATTATCTGAATGGTGACAGATTAGGAAAAGGGGAGGTGCAACGAGACCTGGGTGTCATGGTACATCAGTCATTGAAGGTTGGCATGCAGGTACAGCAGGCGGTTAAGAAAGCAAATGGCATGTTGGCCTTCATAGCGAGGGGATTTGAGTACAGGGGCAGGGAGGTGTTGCTACAGTTGTACAGGGCCTTGGTGAGGCCACATCTGGAGTATTGTGTACAGTTTTGGTCTCCTAACCTGAGGAAGGACATTCTTGCTATTGAGGGAGTGCAGCGAAGGTTCACCAGACTGATTCCCGGGATGGCGGGACTGACCTATCAAGAAAGACTGGATCAACTGGGCTTGTATTCACTGGAGTTCAGAAGAATGAGAGGGGACCTCATAGAAACGTTTAAAATTCTGACGGGGTTAGACAGGTTAGATGCAGGAAGAATGTTCCCAATGTTGGGGAAGTCCAGAACCAGGGGACACAGTCTAAGGATAAGGGGTAAGCCATTTAGAACCGAGATGAGGAGGAATTTCTTCACCCAGTGAGTGGTGAACCTGTGGAATTCTCTACCACAGAAAGTTGTTGAGGCCAATTCACTAAATATATTCAAAAAGGAGTTAGATGAAGTTCTTACTACTAGGGGAATCAAGGGGTATGGCGAGAAAGCAGGAATGGGGTACTGAAGTTGCATGTTCAGCCATGAATTCATTGAATGGCGGTGCAGGCTAGAAGGGCCGAATGGCCTACTCCTGCACCTATTTTCTATGTTTCTATGTTTCTAACCCTCCTCTCGATCTTCCTCGCTGCAATGTTCCATCTCACTCTCAACAAGCTCCCCGCTGGAGTGCAACTAAGCTACAGAACCAATAGGAACCTGTTCAATCTTCGTTGCCTCCAGGCTAGATCCAAGGTCGTCCCATCCTCTGTCATCGAACTACAGTACGCGGACGACACTTGTATCTGCACACATTCAGAGGCCAAAGTCTACAACCATTATCTACAAAGTGGATAAATCGCCATGCCCGGATGAAATATATCCCAGGCTGTTAAGAGAAGCAAAGGAGGAAATAGCATAGGCTCTGACAATCATTTTCCATCCTTCCTGGCTACAGATGTAGTGTCAGAGGACTGGAGGACTGATAACAGTGTATATTTGTTTAAAAAGGGATAGACTGAGTAATTACAAACTAGTCAGCCTAACATTGGTGGTGGGAAAATTATTGGAAAAATTCTGAGGGACAGGATAAATATTCATTTAGAAAGACACAGATTAATCAAGGACAGTCAGCATGGATTTGTTAAGGGAAGGTTGTATCTGACTAACTTGATTGAGTTTTTTGAAGAGGTAACAAGGAGTGTGGATGAGGGTAGTGCATTTGATGTAGTGCATATGGATTTTAGCAAGGCATTTGATAAGGTCCCAAATGGCAGTCAGTCACGAAAGTAAAGCCCATGGGATCCAAGGCAAAGTGGCAAGTTGGATCTAAAATTGGCTCAGAGGCAGGAAGCAAAGGGTAATGGTTGATGGGTGTTTTTGTGACTAGAGGGCTGTTTCCAGTGGGGTTCTGCAGGACTCAGTACTAGGTCCCTAGCTTTTTGTGGTATATATCGAAGATTTGGACTTGAATGTAGGGGATATGGTTAAGAAGTTTCCAGATGATCCTAAAATTGGCTATGTGATTGTTAATGAAGAAAAAAGCTATAGACTGCAGGAAGATATCAATGAACTGGTCAGATGGGCAGAGCAGTGGCAAATGGAATTCAATACGGAGAAGTATGAGGTAATGCATTTGGGGAGGGCTAACAAGGCAAGGGATTACACATTAAATGGTAGGACACTGAGAAGTGTAGAGGAACAAAGGGACCTTGGAGTGCAGGTCCACAGATCCCTGAAGATAGCAGGCCAGGCAGATAGCTGATTAAGATGGCATATGGAATACTTGCCTTTATTAACCGAATGGAATACAAGAGCAGGGGGCTGATGCTTGAAATGTATAAAACATTAGTTAGGCTTCAGCTAGAGTACTGTGTGCAGTTCTGATTACCACATTATAGGAAAGATGTGACTGCACTGGAGAGGGTACAGAGGAGATTTACGAGGATGTTGTCTGGGCTGAAGAATTTTAGCTATGAGGAAAGATTGGATAGGCTGGGTTTTTTTTCTTTGGAACAGAGGAGGCTGAGAGGAGACCTTATTGAGGTGTATAAAATTATGAGGGGCCTAAATAGAGTGGATAGGAAGAACCTATTTCCCTTAGAAGAGGGCTCAACAACCAGGGGGCATAGATTTAAAGTAATTCGTAGGAGGTTTAGAGGGGATTTGAGGGGGAGCATTTTCACCCAGAATGTGATGGGGGTTTAGAACTCACTGCCTGAAAGGATGGTAGAGGAAGAAACCCTCACCACAGTTAAAAAGGAATTGGATATGCACTTGAATTGCCGTAACCACAGGGCTATGGACCAAGAGTTGGAAAACGGGATTAGGCTGGATAGCTCTTTGTCGGCCAGCGTGGGCATGATGGGCCAAAGTGGCCTCCTTCCATGCTGTAAATTTCTATGGTTCTATTCTATGAGACATCCGGTGGTCGTGAAAGGCACTATATAAATTTAAGTCCTTGTTTCTTTCTTCTTAATCCTGCGACATCTCTGCACTCCTCCAATTCTGGCCTCTCGTGCACCCCGATTTTCATTGCCCCATCATTGGTGGCCGAGCCTTCAGCTGCCTAGGCCCTAAACTCTGGAATTCTCTCCCTAAACGTCTCCGCCTCTCTACCTCTCTCTCTCCTCCCTTAAGATGCACCTTAAAACCTATCTCTTTGACCAAGCTTTCTTGCAGGCACATTTCAAAACCTACAGGAAGGATTAAGATCACTCTTAGAAATGAATATCAGTTCAAATCAAGTTGGATAGTTCTGAGCACATCATTATTTTCTCAATAACCTAAAATACTTTCAGGAAGTTAGGGATTAGGTGACCAGTCTGAGATTAGAGAAAATGCAACTCTCACTATCAGACTTGCAGCAAGGTTCAGTCCATCTACTCCACAAGATGCAGCACTGACCCCCAATGCAAGACTGATATTTCAGTAATTGACTGTTATGACGCAGACTAATCCACATGAATGCATTTGGCTTGATTCTCCATCTCTTGTGCACAGGTGTCAATCACCGGTTCCAATCAGCAATCTTTGATGGAGATCTTGCCACCGATGGGCACGTCACTGGCCAATTCAGTACAGCTGTCTCATGTCACGGCCACTCAGCACTCGGTTGAGGAAGTGTGGGCCAAGTGGGAGTCAGTGGTATGTGACCTTTCAACTCTCGGGAGCCAGCTGCAATCTTTGCCAGTGTAACAGCTGGGCAAAAATTGCTGAAACCTCGAATTGCTTCACTCAGTCTTACAAACACACAGATATAGGGGTCAATCTTCATTCCCTGCACCTGGTGTTAACTGGGGAGGAGGGTGTGTAATGGTAGAATGGGGTCGTTAGCCTCACTGTCCCATTAACACAGGCAATTCGTCCGCCACCATTTTGAAAGGGCCTACCATTAGGTGTCCAAAGCGCCTGTCCGTTGCAGGCGATAGGCCCCTTTTAAATTGGAAATTGGGGTCTGACGTTAATAGGACCCCAATTGCCATTTTAGCTCAGAACAGGTCGGAGTCTTTGTTGTGCTCACAAAGACCAATTCCACGGGCAATAGAAGAGAAGATGACTTCTAAAGGTACACAGGAACAGGAGTAGACCATTCAGCCCCTCCAGCCTGGTCCACCATTTGGTTAGATCATGGCTCATCTGCATCTTAACTCCATCCACCCGCCTTGTGTCTGTAACCCTTAATGCCCCTGACAAACAAAAATCTATCAATCTCAGTTTTGAAATTTTCAATTGACCCCCAGCTTCAACAGCTTTTGAGGGAGAGAGTTCCAGATTTTCACTACCCTTTGTGTGAAGAAGTGCTTCCTGAATCACCCCTGAACGGCCTGGCTCTAATTTTAAGGTTAAGGCTCCTTGTTCTGGACTCCCTCACCAGAGGAAATAGTTTCTCTCTATCTATCCTATCAAATCCTTTAATCATCTTAAACACATCAATTAGATCGCCCCTTAATCTTCTAAATTTGAGGGAACACAAGCCTAGCCTATGTAAACTGTCCTCATAATTTAACCCTTTTAGCCCCTTAAATCACAACTTACTTTAGTGGCCAACAGAGGAGCCCACCAGCCTCGATCACAACCCCTTCCCCCCCACACCTCAACTTTCCTTGCTTCTGGCAGCTCTGGTCCGATTCCCAGTGGCTGATCTGGCGAGTTGCCTGTTTGATGGTCCCTGCAGCTTGTTTAGTAAATGTAACTGAGGACTGGAGCCTCAAAATGATGGGGAGGAGGGGTGGGGGTCTCTTCACCCCCGGGAATGGGTGGCCAACCAAAAGTCCAAATCTATCCCACAGAGTCAATCGGTTACAGGTGACAAAGAAAGAAAGATTTGCATTTATATAGCGCATTTCACAACCTCAGGACATCCCAGAGCACTTTACAGCCAATGAAGTAATTTTGAAGTGTAGTCACTGTTGTAACGTAGGAAACGTGGCAGCCAAATTGCACACAGCAAGCTCCCACAAACAGCAATGTAATAACGGCCAGGTAATCTGTTTTTTTTTTTAGTGATGTTGGTTGAGGGATAAATATTGGCCAGGATACGGGGGATAACTTTGCGGCTCTTCCTCAAATAGCGCTGTAGGTTCTTTTAAGTTCACCTGAGGGAACAGACTGTTCCTCAGTTTAACATCTCATCTGAAAAACGGCATCTCCGACACTGCAGCGCTCCCTCAGTCTAGATTTGTGTGCTCAAGTCCCTGGAATGGAACTTGAACCCACAACTTTCTGACATGGAGGCTAGAGTGCTACTCACTGAGCCATGGCTAGCCAATGGGGAATAGCAGGCGATCAGCTCTAAAACCTAATCTTTGAATCCAAATCAATTTGAATTAAGTAGTCTATCTTTTGTACCACTTTGAACAGTTCAGATCGGTTTATTTTTTTGAAGAAAAATCCTATCACTATGGTCAGTTGCTGTTTATTGATACACTTTACACCTGCACTCCATTGTGTGTGTCAATAACACACATTGCACACCTCCATGTCCCACTTCTTCTGGTGGCAACAGTTGGGACAACGTTACTGACAAGCCTTGAAAATTATTTCCATAATGTCCATAATATATTCCAATGTTCTCCTGGCTCCCATCTCCCCTCCTACATAAACTGGTGCTTATCCAAAACTCTGCTACCCGTATCGTAACTCACACCAAGTCCCGTTCATCCATCACCCTCTGTGCTCGCTGATCTATATTGGCACCTGGTCCAGCAACGCCTCGATTTTAAAATTCTCATCCTTGTTTTCAAATCCCTCCATGGCCTCGCCCCTCCCTATCTCTGTAACCTCCTCCAGCCCTACTATCCTCTGAGATATCTGCGCTCCTCCAATTTTAGCATCTTGCGCACCCCCGATTTCCTTCGCTCCACCATTGGCGGTCGTGCCTTCAGCTGCCGAGACCCTAAGCTCTGGAATTTCCTCCATAAACCTCTCTGCCTCTTCACCACTCTCTCCTCCTTTACGACACTCCTTCAAACCTACCTCTTTGACCAAGCTTTTAGTCACCGGTCCTATATCTCCTTATGTGGCTCGGCAATTTTTTTTTGATAACGCATCTGTGGGTCTTGGCCCATTTTGCTAGATTAAAAGTGCTATATAAATGTTGTTGTTTAAGGGAATTTAACGAGAATTTTTTTGTTAAAGTAAATTGGGTAAACGAAAATGTGGGAAAATACTGTTCATAGCACAATGTGAATTTAAGATTCAGTGAAACACTCAATCAGCCCATTTGACCCTGGGGAAATATTGGGTTACTGAATTAAATGAGATTCTGAACTTGCTGCCAGTGTGTTAAACGGATGTTGTGTATTCACTGCTCCTTGTACAAACTGCCCGATTTTCATTTCATTTCAAGTTGAAAATCGACGCACAATAGATCTTAGCTGGGAACAGAATTCAAACTGACCGTCAATTTATATACTGCGTTGATTAAAGTTCAGATTACAAACAAAACCTAAAAATTTGAACCTGTAAGTGATTATAAAAGCAAATTCAGAAATCAATTCAAATAGCAATTGTAGAAGTTTTATTAAGCAAATTTCTGTTTTATCTGTAAATCTCTTGAATTTTAAAATAGTAGTGAACTCTGCAATATTAAAAATTAAATTGGGCCTCTCCAGAGATTTTAAAGCAGGGGAGTTCTCTCCAGTGTCCTGGCCACTATTTATCCCTCAACCTACATCACTAAAACAGATGATCCAGTCAGCAGAATTAGTCTAAACTAATGATCTATCTTCTGTGAAGATTTTGACTTCTTCTGTTCCTGCAAGATCAGCATGGCCTTCTGTTGCTTTCACCCTTATGAGCTTGTTTAGCTTTGCTGGTTGTGGGAGCTTGTTGTGCGCAAATTGGTGGCCCCTTTTTCTACATTACAACAGTGACTACCCTTCAAAAGTACTTCATTGGCTGTAAAGCACTTTTGGGCATCTAGAAGTCAAGAAAGGCATTATGTAATTTTTATTTTATTTATTCATTCATGCGATGTGGGTACCGCTGGCAAGGCCAGCATTTATTGCCCATCCCTAATTGCCCTAGAGAAGGTGATGGTGAGCTGCCATTTCAGAGGGCAGTTAAGAGTCAACCACATTGCTGCAGGCCAGACCGGGTAAGGACAGCAGATTTCCTTCCCGAAAGGACATTAGTGAACAAGATGGGTTTTTATGACAATCCAGTAGTTTCATGGTCACCGTTACTGATACTAGCTTTCTATTCCAGATTTTTAAAATTTAATTAACTGAATTTAAATTCCCCAGCTGCCATGGTGGGATTTGAATTCATGTCCCCTGATCATTAGTCCAGGCCTCTGCATTACTAGTCCACTAATATAACTACTATGCTACTGTACTTGTGTCAATTAAAAATGATTGTACTACCCGAAATGGAAACAGAAGTTGGTGAAAACCATTTCTTTAAGAGCTGGCAGAAAGTGCTAGAAGAAAGAATAAATACAACAGTTCAAGGACTTGTTGGAAAAAGATGCCTCTAATTGGGACTCTAAAATGGTGACACTCTCCAGAGGTTCCTTGGCACAATGGCTGGCACATTTGTTTAATCAACCATTTACAGCTGGTGTCCTCCCTGCTGACTGGAAGTTGTCAATAGTCACATCACTCCATGTATAGAAGATATGCATAAAAACAATCTTCAGCCATCTCCTCATTCCCAAGCCAGCAGAGAAGGCCATGTCTGAATGAGTGACAGCGTGTAGTCTCTGTGTCGTTTAAAAAGTATTAAAAAAAAGAAAGTCAATGATTTTCGATCCCAGGAAAGGGAAATAAAAGAAAGGAACGCTTTCTGTATAAACCAGGAAAAGAACGAACTTGCATTTATATAGCGCCTTTCATGACCACCGGAGGTCCCAAACGCTTTACAGCCAATCAAGTACTTTTTGAAGTGTAGTCACTGTTGTAATGTACGAAACAAGGTAGCCAATTTTCCACTAGCAACATCCCACAAAAAGCAATGCGATAAATGTCTAGATAATTTATTTTAATGATGTTGGTTGATGGATAAATATTGGCCTGGAACACCAGTGAAAATGTTCCCGTTCTTTTTCGAAGTAGTGCCATGAGATCTTTTACGTCCACCTGAGAGGGCAGACAGAGCCTCAATTTAATGTTAATAAGATAGTACAATCCCTTTTATGAAAGGGAAATCATGTTTGACAAATGGAAATTATGTTTGACAAATTTGCTGGAGTTCTTTGAGGATGTAACGAGCAGAGTAGATAAAGGGGAACCAGTAGATGTCGTGTATTTGGATTTCCAGAAAGCAATCAATAAAGTACCACACAAAAGGTTACTGCACAAGATAAGGGCTCACTGGGTTGGGGGTAATATATTAGCGTGTATAGAGGATTGGCTAAGTAACAGCAAACAGAGAGTCGGGATAAATGAGTCATTTTCAGGTTGGCAAACTGTAACTAGTGGGGTGCCACAGGGATCAGTGCTGAGGCCTCAACTATTTACAATCTATATCAATGACTTGGATGAAGGGACTGGGTGTAACATAACCAAGTTTGCTGATGATACAAAGATAGGTGGGAAAGCAAGTTATGAGGAGGATGCAAATAATCTACAAAGGGATATAAATAGGCTCAGTGTGTGGGCAAATATTTGGCAGATGGACTATAATGCGGGAAAATGTGAGGTTATCCACTCTGGTAGGAAAAATAAAAAAGCAAATTATTATTTAAATGGGGAATGATTACAAAATCCTGTAGTACTGAGGAATTTGGGGGGTCTTGTACATGGAATGTATAAGGGTTGGTTTTCTAGACCAATATGTCGAGGAACCAACTAGAGAGCAGGCCATCCTAAACTGGGTCTTGTGTAATGAGAGAGGACTAATTAGCAACCTTGTCGTGCGAGGCCCCTTGGGGAAGAGTGACCATAATATGGTAGAATTCTTTATTAAGATGGAGAGTGACACAGTTAATTCAGAGACTAAGGTCCTGAACTTAAAGAAAGGCAACTTCGATGGTATGAGACATGAATTGGCTAGGATAGACTGGTGAATGATACTTAAAGGGTTGACGGTGGATAGGCAATGACAGACATTTAAAGATCACATGGATGAACTACAACAATTGTACATCCCTGTCTGGAGTAAAAATAAAACGGGGAAGGTGGCTCAACCGTGGCTAACAAGGGAAATTAGGGATAGTGTTAAATCCAAGGAAGAGGCATATAAATTGGCCAGAAAAAGCAGCAAACCTGAGGACTGGGAGAAAATTCAGCAGAGGAGGGCAAAGGGTTTAATTAGGAGGGGAAAAATAGAGTATGAAAGTAAGCTGGCAGGAACATAAAAACTTACTGCAAAAGCTTCTACAGATATGTGAAGAGAAAAAGATTAGTGAAGACTAATGTAGGTCCGTTGCAGTCAGAATCAGGTGAATTCATAATGGGGAACAAGGAAATGGCAGACCAATTGAACAAATACTTTGGTTCTGTCTTCACTAAGGAAGACACGAATACCCTCCAGAAAATACTAGGGGACCGAGGGTCGAGCAAGAATGGGGACTGAGGGAATTGAGGGAAATCCTTATTAGTCAGGAAATGGTATTAGGGAAATTGATGGGATTGAAGGCCGATAAATTCCCAGGGCCTGATCGTCTGCATCCCAGAGTACTTAAGGAAGTGGCCCTAGAAATAGTAGATGCATTGGTGGTCATTTTCCAACATTCCATGGACTCTGGACCAGTTCCTATAGATTAGAGGGTAGCTAATGCAACCGCACTTTTTAAAAAAGGAAGGAGAGAGAAAACAGGTAATTATAGACCAGTTAGCCTGACATCGGTAATGGGTAAAATGATGGAATCAATTATTAAGGATGTCATAGCAGTGCATTTGCAAAGCAGTGACAGGATCGGTCCAAGTCAGCATGGATTTATGAAAGGGAAATCATGCTTGACAAATCTTCTAGACTTTTTTGAGGATGTAACTAGTAGAATGGATAAGGGAGAACCAGTGGATGTGGTGTATTTGGACTTTCAAAAGGCTTTTGACAAGGTCCCACACAAGAGATTAGTGTGCAAAATTAAGGCACATGGGATTGGGGGTAATATATTGATGTGGATACAGAACTGGTTGGCAGACAGGAAGCAAAGAGTGGGAATAAACAGGTCCTTTTCAGAATGGCAGGCAGTGACTAGTGGAGTAGCGCAAGGTTCAGTGCTGGGACCCCAGCTATTTACAATATATACTAATGATTTAGACAAAGGAATTGAATGTAATATCTCCAAGTTTGCAGATGACACTAAGCTGGGTGGCAGTGTGAGCTGAGAGGAGGATGCTAAGAGGCTGCAGGGAGGTATTGCTGCAGTTGTACAGGGCCTTGGTGAGACCACACCTTGAATATTGTGTACAGTTTTGGTCTCTTAATCTGAGGAAGGACATTCTTGCTATTGAGGGAGTGCAGCGAGGGTTCACCAGCCTGATTCCCGGCATGGCAGGACTGACATATGAAGAAAGACTGGATCGACTAGGCTTATATTCACTGGAATTTAGAAGAATGAGAGGGGATCTCATAGAAGCATATAAAATTCTGACGGGATTGGACAGGTTAGATGCAGGAAGAATGTTCCCGATGTTGGAGAAGTCCAGAACCAGGGGTCACAGTCTAAGGCTAATGGGTAAGCCATATAGGACTGAGATGAGGAGAAACTTTTTCACTCAGAGAATTGTGAACCTGAGGAATTCTCTACCACAGAAAGTTGTTGAGTCCAGTCCATTGGATATATTCAAAGGGGAGTTAGATGTGGCTCTTACGGCTAAAGGGATCAGGGGGTATGGAGAGAAGGCAGGAGTGGGGTACAAAAGTTGCATGATCAGCCATGATCATATTGAATGGTGGTGCAGGCTCAAAGGGCAAAATGGCTTGCTCCTGCACCTATTTTCTATGTTTCTATGAAATGCAAAAAGTTAGTATGCAGGTACAGCAAGTAATCAGGAAGGCAAATGGAATGTTGGCCTTTATTGCAAGGGGCTAGAGTATAAAAGTAGGGAAGTCTTGCTTCAAGTGTACAGGGCGTTGGTAAGACCACACCTGGAGTATTGTGTACAGTTTTGGTCTCCTTATTTAAGGAAGGATTTACTTGCATTGGAGGCAGTTCAGAGAAGGTTCACGAGGTTGATTCCTGAGATTAAGGGCTTGTCATATGAAGAAAGGTTGAGCAGGTTGGCAGATTGGAGTTTAGAAGAATGAGAGGTGATCTTATTGAAACATATAAGATACTGAAGGGGCTTGACAGGGTAAATGCAGAGAGGATGTTTCCACTCATGGGGGAATCTAGAACTAGGGGACATAGTTTCAGAATAAGGGGTCGCCCTTTTAAAACAGAAATGAGGAGGGATTTCTTCTCTCAGAGGATCGTGAATCTTTGGAATTCTTTACCCTAGAGAGCTATGGAGGCTGGGTCTTGGAATTTATTTAAGGTAGAGATGGACAGATTCTTGAATGATAAGGAGGTCAAGGGGAGTGGGCGAGAAAGTGGAGTTGAGGCCAGGATCGGATCAGCCATGATCTTATTGAATGGCGGAGCAGGCTTGAAGGGCCAAATGGCTTACTCCTGCTCCTATTTCTTATGTTCTTATGCTCTTATATAGATAGGCTAAGTGAGTGGGCAAAAATTTGACAGATGGAGTATAATGTGGGAAAATGTGAGGTTATCCACTTTGGTAGGAAAAATAAAAAAGCAAATTATTATTTAAAGGGGAGAGAGATTACAAAATGCTGCGGTACAGAGGGATCTGGGGGTCATTGTATCTAAAACACAAAAAGTTAGCATGCAGGTACAGCAAGTAATTTGGAAGGCAAATGGAATGTTGGTCTTTATTGGAAGGGGGATGGAGTATTAAAGTAGGGAAGTCTTGCTACAACTGTTCTGTGTACAGTTTTGGTCTCCTTATTTAAGGAAGGATATACTTGCATTTGAGGCAGTTCAAAGAAGTTTCACTCGGTTGATCCCTGAGATGATGGGATTGTCTTCTGAAGAAAGGTTCAGCAGATTGGGCCTATACTCATTGGAGTTTAGAAGAATGAGAGGTGATCTTTTTGAAACATGTAAGATTCTGAGGGGGCTTGACAGGATAGATACAGAAAAGATGTTTCCCCTTGTGGGGGAATCTAGAACTAGGGGGAGTAGTTTAAGAATAAGGGGTCGCCCTCTCAGAGGGTCGTGAATCTTTGGAATTCTCTACTCCAGAGAACTGTGGAGGCTGCGTCATTGAATATATTTAAGGTGGAGATAGACAGATTTTTGAACGATAAGAGGTTAAGAATTATGGGGATGGGCAGGGAAGTGAAGTTGAGGCCAGGATCAGATCAGCCACGATCTTATTGAATGGCAGAACAGGCTTGAGGGGGTCAAATGGCCTACTCCTGCTCCTATTTCTTATGTTAATACCACAGGTAATGATAGGGAGATGGCAGAAATATTAAATAATTATTTTGCTTCAGTATTTACCAGGGAGATAGACATGATAGAAACATAGAAACATAGAAAATAGGTGCAGGAGCAGGCCATTCAGCCCTTCTAGCCTGCACCGCCATTCAATGAGTTCATGGCTGAACATGAAACTTCAGTACCCCATTCCTGCTTTCTCGCCATAACCCTTGATCCCCCGAGTAGTAAGGACTTCATCTAACTCCCTTTTGAATATATTTAGTGAATTGGCCTCAACTACTTTCTGTGGTAGAGAATTCCACAGGTTCACCACTCTCTGGGTGAAGAAGTTTCTCCTCATCTCGGTCCTAAATGGCTTACCCCTTATCCTTAGACTGTGTCCCCTGGTTCTGGACTTCCCCAACATTGGGAACATTCTTCCTGCATCTAACCTGTCTAAACCCGCCAGAATTTTAAACGTTTCTATGAGATCCCCTCTCATTCTTCTGAACTCCAGTGAATACAAGCCCAGTTGATCCAGTCTTTCTTGATAGGTCAGTCCCACCATCTCGGGAATCAGTCTGGTGAATCTTCGCTGCACTCCCTCAATAGCAAGAATGTCCTTCCTCAAGTTAGGATATTGGATGATGAGATGAGTAATGAGATAAGTGTATTTAAAATAAAAAAGGGGGAAGTGGAGTTGAGGCCAGGATCCCCGCAGATCATCAGTGATCTTATTGAATGGTGGAGCAGGCTGGAGTGGACAAATGGCCTACTATTGCTTCTATTTCTTAACTTCACTTCCCTGCCCGCTCCCCATAACCCTTGACCCCCTTATCATTCAAAAATCTGTCTATCGCCACCTTAAATATATTCAATGACACAGCCTCTACAGGAGCGGGAGTTCAGGCAGTCGAGCAGCCTATAAAGGCCCGAGAGTCAGAGGAGGCGGCCACAGGAGCAGGAATTCGGGTAGTCGAGCGGCCTATAAAGGCCCGAGAGTCGGAGGAGGCGGCCACAGGAGCAGGAATTCGGGCAGTCGAGCGGCCTATAAAGGCCCGAGAGTCGGAGGAGGCTAGCTGGTGCAGGGGCAGGGTCAGAAAGTAAACAAAGAAGTAAGAAGAAATTGAAGTGGGATGTCACAGCCAAGCGGGTAAGTGATTGGCTAGTTGGGAAGTATTTGATCTTTTATTTTTCTTAGCAGTAAGAAACCGTTGGCATTGTTACAAATTAAGTTAATCTAAGGGTTAAGTCATGGCAGGAGAGCCCAGACCCGTGTCATGCTCCTCCTGTGCTATGTGGAAAATCAGGGATAATACCAATGTGCGGGAAGTGTATCCAGCTGCAGCTCCTGACAGACCGCGTTGCGGCACTGGAGCTGCAGATGGATTCACTCTGGAGCATCACAATGCTGAGGATGTTGTGAATAGTACGTTTATTGAGTTGGTCACACCGCAGGTAAAGGTTGCACAGCCAGATAGGGAATGGGTGACCATCAGGAAGAGCAAGGGAAGGCAGGTAGTGCAGGGGTCCCCTGCGGTCACCTCCAGACACACCATTTTGGGTACTGTTGAGGGAGGTGGCTCATTAGGGAAGGCAGCAGCAGCCAAGTTGATGGCACCATGGGTGGCTCTGCTGCACAGGAGGGCATGAAAAAATGTGGGAGAGCTATAGTGGTAGGGAACTCAACATCCAGGAGTATTCAATATTCAGGAAGGATAGGCAGGAAGGAAAAGGAGGTGGGGTATCGTTACTGGTTAAAGAGGAGATTAATGCAATAGTAAGAAAGGACATTAGCGTGGATGATGTGGAATCTATATGGGTAGAGCTGCGAAACACCAAAGGGCAGAAAACATTAGTGGGAGTTGTGTACAGACCACCAAACAGAGGTTGGGGACGGCATCAAACAGGAAATTCGGGACACGTGCAATAAGGGTACAGCAGTTATCATGGGTGACTTTAATCTACATATTGATTGGGCTAACCAAACTGGTAGTAATACTGTGGAGGAGTTGTTCCTGGAGTATAGAAGGAATGGTTTTCTAGACCAATATGTCGAGGAACCAACTAGAGAGCAGGCCATACTAGACTGGGTGTTGTGTAACGAGAGAGGATTAATTCGCAATCGGGTCGTGCGAGGCCCCTTGGGGAAGAGTGACCATAATATGGTAGAATTCTTCATTAAGGTGAAGAGTGACACAGTTAATTCAGAGACTAGGGTCCTGAACATAAAGAAAGGAAACTTTAATGGTATGAGACGTGAATTGGCTAGGATGGACTGGCGAATGATACTTAAAGGATTGACGGTGGATAGGCAATGGCAGACATTTAAAGATCACATGGATGAACTACAACAATTGTACATCCCTGTCTGGCGTAAAAATAAAAAAGGGAAATTAGGGAAAGTGTTAAATCTAAGGAAGAGGCATATAAATTGGCCAGAAAAAGCAGCAAACCTGAGGACTGGAAGAAATTTAGAATTCAGCAGAGGAGGACTAAGAGTTTAATTAGGAGGGGGAAAATAGAATATGAGAGTAAGTTTGCAGGGAACATAAAAACTGACTGCAAAAGCTTCTATAGATATGAGAAGAGAAAAAGATTAGTGAAGACTAATGTAGATCCTTTGCATTCAGAATCAGGTGAATTCATAATGGGGAACAAGGAAATGGCAGACCAATTGAACAAATACTTTGTTTCTGTCTTCACTAAGGAAGACACGAATAACCTCCCGAAAATACTAGGGGACCGAGAGTCTAGCGAGAAGGGCGAACTGAGGGAAATCCTTATTAGTCAATAATTGCATTAGGGAAATTGAAGGCACTGAAGGCTGATAAATCCCCAGGGTCTGATCGTCTGATCGTCTGCATCCCAGAGTACTTAAGGAAGTGGCCCTAGAAATAGTAGATGGTCATTTTCCAACATTCCATGGACTCTGGATCAGTTCCTTTGGATTGGAGGGTAGCTAATGTAACCGCACTTTTTAAAAAAGGAGGGAGAGTAAGCAGGGAATTATAGACCGGTTAGCCTGACATCGGTGGTGGGGAAAATGCTGGAGTCAATTATTAAAGATGTAATAGCAGCGCATTTGGAAAGCAGCGACAGGATCGGTCCAAGTCAGCATGGGTTTATGAAAGGGAAACCATGCTTGACAAATCTTCTAGAATTTTTTGAGGATGTAACTAGTAGAGTGGATAAGGGAGAACCAATAGATGTGGTGTATTTGGACTTTCAAAAGGCTTTTGACAAGGTCCCAGACAAGAGATTAACGTGCAAAATTAAGGCACATGGTATTAGGAGTAATGTATTGACGTGGATAGAGAAATGGTTGGCAAACAGGAAGCAAAGAGTGGGAATAAACGAGTCCTTTTCAGAATGGCAGGCAGTGACTAATGGGGTGCCGCAGGGTTCAGAGTTCAAAAGGGAGTTAGATGTGGCCCTTACGGCTAAAGGGATTGAGGGTATGGAGAGAAGACTGGGGTGGGGCACTGAGGTTGAATGATCAGACATGATCATATTGAATGGTGGTGCAGGCTCGAAGGGCCGAATGGCCTATTCCTGCACCTATTTTCTATGTTTCTATGTTTCTTGTGTTCTTATTGTTATATATGCAGAATATAGATATATTCTCTGTATAGTCACTGTAAAGTTGCATAAAATGGAGACTTTTTCACCTGATGTACTATCAATAAGGTTTAAATTGAGTCCATACATGCTGGCACCACTAGAGGGTGCAACTGGTGGAGACTGGGGTTTCCTGTCCTGCCCTGGTGGCAGGGGCTGTATAAAAGGGGAGCCACCATACAGTTGTCTCACTCTAGAGTTAGGAATAAAGGACTAAGGTCACAACAATTTGAGTACAACACATTGCCTCGTGGAGTCATTCATAGGCACAGTACAAACATAATAACTGGCGACGAGAATAAGGACTTTCACGCGATATAATGGCTACCTTTGGCACACTAAAAGACTTCACAGAGGGTGATGATTGGGATGCTTTCATAGAAAGGCTCGAGCTATATTTCGTGGCAAACGACCTGGCAGGGGAGACGGACACATCGGCGGAGAAACGCAAGGCTACACTGCTGACCAGTTGTGGGCCCAAGGTCTACCGCCTCGTCAAGGACGTGCTGGCACCCACAAAGGCCAAGGATAAGACATACGATGAGCTGACTGAACTAATTCGCGACCAACTTAAACCAAAAGAGAGCATGTTCACGGCCAGGCACAGATTCTACACACGCCGCAGACCTAAGGGCCAGGAGATTGCAAAATATGCAGCCAACCTCAGGAGACTTGCAGCACCGTGTGATTTTGGCACGCACCTCAGTGAAGCATTGCGAGACATCTTCATTATAGGAATTAGCCACGAGGGCCTCCTTCACAAGTTATTATCTGCCGACACCACAGTCAACCTGCAGAAAGCCATCGGCATCAGTCAGGCGTTCATGACCTCGACCTGCAGCAGCAAGCAAATCATTCATCCTGTGGACTCAAACCCAGCAAGTACTGTACACGGATTGGTGCCTTTCACAGGCAAGACTGTAGAATGTGGCTCTGCCCAGGGCAGGGAGCACAGACCTCAGGGTTCCAGAACTCAAGAGTCCGCTGTGGGGTGCTAATCTAGTAGCACCATGCTGGCGTTGTGGATGAAACCACAGGGCTCACCAGTGCCGGTTTGCTGAGTACGTATGCAAAGACTGTAACACGAAGGGCCACCTCTAGCATATGTGTAAAAGAAATACGACTCACCGTCTATCAGAGGACTCGATAAATGACTTTGAATCCAGCGGGGAGTATGATGATTTGGCCAGAGAGGCAACTCAGCCCCAAGGAGAAGTGTATGGAGTGTATATCTGCACCACCGATTGTCCTCCGGTGAAGATGGAAGTCGAGATAAACGGTGTTCCAGATTTCATGGAAGTGGACACAGGAGCGAGCTAGTCAGTGATGAGCCAGGATGCCTTCGAGAAGCTATGGAACGAAAAATGACCCGAGCTGGTTCCAATACAGGAAAATTTGCACACCTACACCAAGGAACTGATCCCAGTCCTTGGTAGTGCGGATGTAAATATAATCCATAATGACATGGTGCACAAGTTACCTCTGTGGATTGTTGCAGGTGATGGTCCAACACTACTCGGAAAAAGGTGGATGGGGAAGATCCAGTGGAAATGGGAAGACCTCTTCACTCCAGCAATCAATGTCCCCCATGCTCAGAGGCAGAGCAAAACTTCACCTTCGCTTGGGCCAGGCACCAGAGAACAGACCAGCGCAGCACCTGAGACACAGACAGTCCATCATGACTGTGTGGCAATGATCCGACCGGAACAACCTAAAAGTACCTTCCCGGCTCCAGTGGCTGGGCTCCTGGGGAAGAAGATCGAATTCACAGGCACTCTTGCAGCTTTTGTGGCAGAATCGCGGGAGAGAAGGATCAAGGCAGTCGACCTCGAGGACAGAGGCAAGATGGTGTCTCTGCTGCGGTGAGGAGCAGCGTGGCGTGGCAGGATTTCTTAAAGGAGACCTGCAACAAACTGAACTTAAAGAGACATTGTATGCATGGCAATCAATGTAACGAACCGATTAAGATTGTGAGCAAAATGTTGCAAGATGTCGGGAACAGTGTGTCCCCAAAAGTAGCAAGCAAGTGAATTCAGGAGGGTAAAGATGCCCTGCCCCAGGTGTCCCCACAAGTTATAGGCCAGTGCCTCAGGAGAGTGAAGGCACTGATCCTGATACCTGCCCCAGGTCTATCCCACGCTGCAGGCACCCGATGGCACTATGAAAACGGGGCCAATACGTGCAGTCGGCCATCGTTGCCCACCACCCGGGTGGAGACGGTGCAGCCCCCAGACCCAGTCTCTACCTCGGCCATGTCCGGGAGCGAAAGGTCAGCACCAAGAGTTCCCCAAACAGGACCTGGAACAGCCAGGTTCCCAACACCGTTAGAGAGCAGGCAGAAGATTCTGCAGCCCTCAAAGGAGGACAGGGAGGCCACACACATCTGTGGCTCTGCCCACCACTAGACAACGGCAAAGGCCCTGAGTCCTGGCAAGGTGAGTGAACCAAGTCCAACCCCACTAGCAGGGGGCGCAGCGCCGCCATCAGATGACTAGGACCCCGTCCGGTTGCTCTGGAACTAGCGTCCTCGCATACCTATACTGCTACCTCAGTACTGACCATGTCTGAACCATGAATGCAATCTACCCAATCCTGGCGCACGACTGTAAAACGTAACGAATGTACGTCACTGAACCAAGGTGTCACGACACAAACTGTAAAAAAATAATTTTTTCTTCCTTTCTTTGTACTTGCACTGTGTCTGATCCTGTATGTTTATGTAACGGGCCAGCTGCATGATCTCGCTGTATGGTGGGGGGGGGGTGGGGGGGGGTGGGGTGGGGGGGGGAAATGGATGTATGTAGCCATGGACACACACATGGATCACACCCAGAACCCACTGGAACCTCAACTGCATCATCGAACCATCCAAACTGGTAACCACTACCCAACGTTGTGGCAAAAGGACTTGGGGGTTAACAGGGAGAGAGCCAAGCCAAAGCACAGCCAAGGTGCAAGGGCTATTGGCACTTAAATCTGGGGAGAGCTAAGCCAGAGCACATAGTGCAAAGGTAATTGGCACAAAGGACTTGGGGGAGAGTGATGTTATATATGCAGATTATAGATATACTCTCTGTGTAGTCACTGTATAGTTGCATAAGATGGAGACTTGTTTACCTGTATTATCAATAAGGTTTGCACTGTGTGTATACATGCTGGCACCAATAGAGGGTGCAACTGGGGTTTCCTGTCCTGCCCTGGTGGCAGGGGCTGAATAAAAGGGGAGCCACCATGCGGCTGCCTCACTCTGGAGTTAGGAATAAAGGACCAAGGTCACTACAGTTTGAGTACAACACATTGCCTCGTGGAGTCATTCATAGGTACACTACAAACATAATACTTATGTTCATCCAAAAGACGGCATCTTCGACAGTGCAGCACTCCCTCAGCCTAGAGTTTGTACTCATGTTCTTAGAGTGGGGCTTGAACCCACAACCTTCTGACTCAGAGACAAGAGCGCTACCCACTGAGGCACAGCCAACATCTTAAGGTCCTCCTCACGTATATTAGGAAATTCATCATCATAGGCGGTCCCTCGTATCGAGAATGACTTGCTTCCACGCCAAAAAAGGATGAGTTCACAGGGGTTTCAATGAAAGACCTAATATTCCAGGTCCCGAACTGCAAGTTGAAGTGTGGAAGATGCCTGTGCATGGCTTTTTTTACCGTGTGGTAGCCGTTGCACTAACCACCACACGGGCTTGACAGAGCTAGGTCTTGGTCCAATGGCAAGAATTAACCAAGATGACTGGAGACCAGCTCTGCTGCACGGACCTAGTGCGTGCACACATATTGCAATATGGGCTGGCCCATGATGCCTCTGGGCCCTCGACTCTTCTGGGCTCCGAACTCACGCCTCTCCTGGGCCCCAATCACGTCGCTCCACAATCACTTGCCGCTCCTGCGCCCCAACCTCGCCGCTCCAAACTAAACTAAAGGTGGCGACATACATGTCCTTCATGAAGCTTGTACCTCTCAAACAATCCAAAAAGAAACACGCTTTAGTGTCAAGACTGTGGACAATCTGTTTTTCCTGTTCCCCAGCTTTGACATTCTAAGCACACCAGTGCTTCCGTTCAAGGATTTCTGACTGCAATGATGTTATTTTTCTGAACCATCATAGCCTTTCTTTGAAAGAACTATTTAAAAACTTTCGGTAGAAAAGAAAACAGACTGCCCATTCCCCTGGAATCTCAAACCTGCTTCAATCCTCTTTCAAAATGAGGCAACGTCGGAATGCTTGGTGAATTCTCTCATACAAAGATGATAACTCGGCCCAATTTAGAATTGGAGATGGTTGTACAGCTGCACACAATCCCACAAAATACCTCTGAAGGGTTTGAACTTGTTCTCCAGATCAAATTCTTGCCTGCCCAGCCGAGAAAGGTCTATTCTCAGATCGGGACAGATGGCAAACTCTTCTATAGTTTTGCTAATCTGGTAGATCTTTTCCGTCACCGACTCAGGAGCTGGACCTAAGTAAACAAAGGAGAGAGTACAAATAGTTAAAAAATAATTTAAACTAAAGCAAATAGGCTCAATATGAGCAAAGCCAACAGCCCGGAATTATTTCTACAAACCGATTGTTGGGTTTGTACAAGAAGGATAAAAAGCTAACCATAGTACTGTAATGAACATACTGGGGCCGAAATTCAGCCTCCTGAAAAGGCCTCTTATCGCCGAAAGCGGTCAAGCAGCAGAGTCGAGTCGAAATTCTCCTGGGTGCTTTTTCCCCACTTCTGCCCAACTGCTGCCGACCCCTCCTAAGTGCTTCATGAAAGAGCACGCTGCCAATCTCCCGCACCTCCATCGAAATTCAGCTACAAAAATCTTCGGGCCGCCGAACGGTGCCCCCGACAGCTTTTTCTGTCGGTGCACTGTGTTTTCAATGTGCGTGACATGGCTGTGCGGCGGCCATTCAAGGGGAGGGTGCACTGCCACGCCCGCCATTTTTTTTTTTGTCAGCCGACTGCCAGGTCGGCCTGACAATTATGCCCCCAAGCTCGGTTGGGTCGCCAACAGGCAGCCTTTGGGTGCCAGGCCGTTAGCCCAGCCAAAACCCTCCCTGGTGGCCCAGTGGACCTAACTAAATTAACCACAGCGCTCACAGCAGCTCTTCCCTTTAAGTGAAAGGGAGAGACGTGGTGACGCACACACATCATGACATCATCAGCGCCAGGCTGATGACTAATAGTGGCGGAGACTCAGTCCCGCCTCCACTTCCACCCCTCTAGAGTGCTCATCGCCGCACTTCCGCCCCTATTATGACCAACTTCCGGTCCGTTCCAAAAAACTGTCAAAGAGCTGAATTTCACGCAGGAGGAAACCTCATCCATTGCGGCAGTGAAAACACATCAGAAGCGGTAGGTGCGACCTGTTTCTGGCAGCGCTGAATTTCTACCCCACTAGCTCTTCATGTGATGTCGTGCTTCCTGTTCATTTTTAGCCGAGAAATTCTGGGTTGTTAAAGAAGTGATGATTTTTTTTCATGAGCTTTACTTGATGCTCCTCCGAGATCTCTGCGCTCCTCCCATTCTGACTTCCTGTACATCCCTGATTTTTATCACCCAACCATTGGCGGCCGTGCCTTCAGCTGCCCAGGCCCTAAGCTCTGGAGTTCCCTCCCAAAACCTCTCCGCCTCTCTCTCTTCCTTTAAGTCGCATCTTAAAACCTACCTTTTTGACTAAGCTTTGGTCATCTGTTCTAATATTGCCATATGTGGCTCGATGTAAAATTTCTGTCTGATAATGCTCCTTGGGACATTTTACTGCATTAAAGGCGCTATATAAATGCAAGTTGATGTTATCAGAAGAAACATATTCTGATACAATTTTCTTTTCATTTCTGGCTAGTTAATTATCTTGATTTTTTAACTGAGACATTTTGTGAAATTACCTTTGCAGATTGGATTGATCTAACAATCCCTTACTCTCACTCTTGTGATTGGCTGGGTCAGTTAACACTGTTTCAAACAGTAGTACAATAGGGGGGTCACATTTATGAAAAAAATGTTCATATATAACCTCACAGGAGTTTATTATTTTAACTTTATACAACAATTTAGTTACATAACAATAAAAGTTAATGATTGTTTTCTACATAAACAACAGCATTTAAAAGAAAGATTGGAAAGACTAGCATTTATAAAGCAACTTTCACAATCTCAGAATGTCCCAAAGTGCTTTACAACCAATGACGCACTTTGGAAGTGTAGTCACTGTTGTAATGTAAATCGCAATTTGTTGGCTTAACATTCACTTCAGGGCAGCATGTGAGAAACTCTTGACCGAATTGCTGGCTTGCATCTCCAATTCCTGGTGAAATCATTATTCAACATTTGTGTATTAAAAGACCTTCCTCTAACTGCAGTCCACAACACTCAGGAAATCCTGTGGTTGTGTAAGTAACAGGACAGGATGACAGTCATTTTTGTAATGGAGTGATTCCGTGATCCCGCACTCTCAGTAGGGAAGCTGTGCTTGAAGGGAAAAGACGAGCCACATGCAAGGCTGTAACATTACAGCCCCGGTACTCACTGCAAGCACAGCTCCCTCTGGGCATTTAGTGATTGAAAAATTCATAGGTGTTTCTTAACCACTTTTGCTGCCGTTCCTTATGATATATGGTGATGTAACTCATCTAGAAGAAGGTTTCCTCTATGTGCTATGTGTTACAAAATTGGGAATCCATTTCTCAAGAAATCCTTTGCACATAAGGGTGTATTTTCCGACTGTCCCTTCCTGGCGTGGAACTTGACCCACTGTGAGAGGCACAGGGAGAATTTAAAGGTACACTTCCCACAATTTTCCAACAGTGGATGAAAATCACAGCGAGCGTGCCTGTGATTTCCCATCGGATGAGGCTCTATGCAAGAAGTGAGTATTTAGATAAATGACCCTACAGTGCATAGAATATAGCCAACACCATTATCTCTGGAGTCCCCCAAGAATCTATTCTTGGCCCCCAACTCTTCTTTGTCTGCATGCTGCCCCTTGGCAACGTCTGACATGAAGTCAGGTTCCATGTGTACATTAAGTGACACCCAGCTCGACCTCTCCGACACCTCTCTCAGCCCCATCACTGCTGCCTCTGTGTCGTTAGATCAAAGCCATTGTCTTCGGCCCCACCACAAACACTGTCTCCTCGCCACTGATACAATCCACCTTCGACAGCTTCCATCTTGGGTTGTACCAGACTGTTTGCACCCTCAGCATTCTATTTGACCTCGAGCTGAGTTTCTGACCTTTCCATCACCAAGACTGCCTACTTCCACTTCTATAGTTTCGCCCATCTCTGCCCCTGCCTCATCCATGACGTTTTTACCTCCAGACTTGACTATTCCAATAGTCTCCTGCCCAGCATCCCATCCTCCATAAACTTCAGCTCACCCAAAACTCTGCTGCCCAATTTGCACCAAGTCCCGTTTAACCAACACCCCTGTGCTTAGTGACCGACATTGGCTCCCAGACCCCAACACCTCAAATTTAAAATTTTCATCCTTGTGTTTAAATCCCTCCACAGCCTCACCCCTGCCTATCTCTGCAACCTTCTCCAGCCCTATAACCCTCCAAGATCTCTGCGTTTTATCCAACTCTGGCCTCCTTCTGCAACCCCAACTTCCTTCGTCCCACCATTAGCAGCTGTGCCTTCAACCATGTAGGCCCTAAGCTCTGTAAATCATTGCCTCTCCATCGTCTCCTTTAAGACACTCCTTAAAACCCACCTTTTTGACCAAGCTTTTAGTCACTACTCTTAATGATATGTCCTTACTATACAGTATAAATGCACACGAGGCCCATACTTGAGAGAAGGTCACTCTGTGACCAGTTACCTTTATTACCAAGACCTCAAGAGGCAGATCGTGAGTGGAGCTTCCCCTTTTATACCTGAAAGTCCAGGTTAGGAGTGTCTCCCACAAGTTCGCCTCCTGTGGTCAATGTTCTCAAGGTGTACAACTTAGGTCAGCTTATACATGGGTTACAATGATAGTTGAATACGTGACATCACCTCCTCCCCAAAGTCTTATTGGGATCATAGGTTAAGTCTCTCTGGTGGCTTACGCTCCCTTGTAGAGCGCCTGAGTTGGGGCTCCGGTTGTTGGGCGCTGGCCTGAGTATCTGCTTTTTGCGGTGCCTCAGGTCTGTCCAGATTGCCCACAGTGACTGGGCTCTCCTCCACTTGGTTCCGATGTTCGGTCACCTGTGGTGGAGTAAACTCTATGTTGTGTTCTTCCTCTGCTTCTTCTATAGGGTTGCTGAACCTCCTTTTAGTTTGATCCATGTGTTTGCGGCAGATTTGTCCATTGGTAAGTTTAACTACCAAAACCCTATTCCGCTCTTATTGGCAATCACAGTGCCTGCAAGCCATTTGGGCCCTGCAGCGTAATTAAGGACAAAAACAGGGTCATTGACATCAATACATCGCACCCTCGCATTCCTGTCATGGTAGTCACATTGTGACTGATGCCTGCTCTCAACAATTTCTTTCATAGTAGGGTGTATAAGGGATAACCTGGTTTTGAGCGTCCTTTTCATTAGCAGCTCTGTGGGTGGAACCCCTGTGAGCGAGTGTGATCGGGATCTATTGGCCAACAGGAGGCATGATAAGCGGCTTTGTAGGGAACCCCCTTCGATTCTGAGCATCCCCTCTTTGATTATCTGCACTGCTCATTCTGCCTGGCCGTTTGAGGCCGGTTTGAACGGTGCCATTCTGACATGGTTGATTCCATTGCCTGCCATGAAGTCCTGGAATTCAGTGCTTGTGGCCTTTATCGCTGATGAAGATGTCTGGTAGAACATGGGTGGCGAACATTGCCCGTAGACTTTCTACCATGGCAGAGGATGTGCTTGAATTTAAAATGGCACACTCAATCCATTTGGAGTAGGCGTCTACTACAACCAAAAACATTTTTCCCATGAAAGGACCTGCGTAGTCCACATGGATGCGTGATCATGGCTTGGCGGGCCAGGACCAGGGGCTAAGGGGGGCTCCCCTGGGTGCGTTGCCCAGCTGAACACATGTGTTCCACCTGCGAACACAAAGTTCCAGGTCTGCATCTATCCCTAGCCACCAAACGTGTGACCTGGCAATTGCCTTCATCATGACAATGCCCAGGTGCTCATTGTGAAGTTCTCTGATAAACACTTCTCTGCTCTTCTGGGCCATAACTACTCAGTTTCCCCACAGTAGGCAATCGGCCTGAATCGAGAGTTCATCCTTGCGCCTATGAAGCAGTTTAAACTCCTCAGGGCATGCCCCGTACGTGGCTGCCCAGTCCCCATTCAGGACACATTTCTTAACTAAAGATAGTAGCGGGTCTTTATTTGTCCAGACTTTAATCTGATGGGCTGTCACAGGTGAGCCTTCGCTTTCGAAAGCTTCAACAGCCATGACCATCTCAGCATCATGTTCAGTTGCCCCCTCAGTGGTGGCTAGTGGGAGCCTGCTGAGTGCATCGGCACAGTTTTCAGTGCCCGGTTAGTGCCGAATTGTGTAGTCATAGGTGGCTAACGTAAGTGCCCACCTCTGTATGTGGGCCGATGCATTTGCATTTATGGCCTTGTTGTCGGCCAAAAGGGACATTAGGGGTTTGTGATCTGTCTCCAGCTCAAATTTCCTGCCAAACAGGTACAGGTGCATTTATTTTACTGCATTTACACATGCTAGCGCTTCCTTTTCTACCATCCCGTAGCCCCTTTCTGCCTGGGACAGACTTCTGGAGGCATAAGCTACCGGCTGTAACTGACCATTGGCATTCACATGCTGCAACACACGCCCGACACCATAGGATGACGCATTGCACATTAAAACTAGTTTCTTACACGGGTCATATAACGTTAACAGTTTGTTGGAGCATAACAAATTACGTGCTCTATCAAAAGCCCTTTCCTGGCAGTCCCCCCAGACCCAATCGCGACCTTTGCGTAGGAGCATGTGTAGCGGCTCTAACAGTGTGCTCAATTTGGGAAGAAAGTTGCCAAAATAGTTCAGGAGCCCCAGGAACGAACGCAGCTCCGTTGTGTTACGGGTTCTGGATGCTCTCTGGATCGCTTCCGTTTTGGACGCAGTAGGTCTGATCCCGTCTGCTGCTACCCTCCTCCCCAGGAATTCTACCTCTGGAGCTAAGAAGACGCACTTCGCCTTTTTCAGTCGCAGCCCTACCCGGTCCAGTCTGCATAGCATCTCCTCCAGGTTGTGGAGGTGTTCTTCAGTATCGCAACCCGTGATGAGGATGTCATCTTGAAAAACCACCGTCCTTGGAATCAACTTGAGGAGGCTTTCCATATTTCGCTGAATGATCGCGGCGGCCGAACGAATCCCGAACGGACATCTGTTCTACTCAAACAACCCCTTGTGTGTCATGATGGTGGTCAGCTTCTTCGACTCACTCGCCAGCTCCTGGGTCATGTAAGCTGAGGTCAGGTCCAATTTTGAAAAAAGTTTGCCACCGGATAGTGTCGCAAAGAGGCCCTCTGCTCTCGGTAGCGGGTACTGGTCTTGGAGTGACACCCGATTGATGGTGGCCTTGTAATCGCCACAGATCCTGACCGACCCATCCGCCTTGAGCACCAACATGATCGGACTCGCCCAGTCACTGAATTCGACTAGCGAGATGATGCCTTCCCTCAGCAGGCGGTCCAATTCGCATTCTATCTTTTCCCACATCACGTACGGCATTGCTCTGGCCTTGTGGTGTACTGGCCTGGCGTCCGGGTTTATGTGAATCACTACTTTGTCCCCATGAAAGTGCCAATGCCGGGTTGAAATAATGAGGCAAATTTGTCCAGGACCTGTGAGCATGATACTCGCTCCACAGAAGAAATTACATTGACATCGCCCCATTTCCAGTTCATGACAGCAAGCCAACTCCTCCCCAGTAGTGCGGGACCGTCCCCCGGGACAATCCAGAGTGGCAACCTGTTCTCCGAATCTTTGTGGGTCACGACTACCGCTGCCGCTGGCGCTGCCTAGCACCGGAATGATCTCCTTTGTATATGTCCGTACCTGTGCGTCAATCGGCAATAATTTTGGCCTCCTGGCCTTGGACATCCACAACCTTTCGAACTGTTTGATACTCAACAGGGTCTGGCTGGCCTCCGTGTCTAGCTCCATTAATACTGGGATGCCATTGAGAAGCACTTTCATCATTATCGGTGGTGTCCTGGTATATGAACTGTATATGTGCTGCACATGAACTCGCTGAACTTCAGCTTCCAACGATTTCCCCCATATTCATTTGGCCTCGTAGGGCTTACATCGGGCCCGTCCTACTCGTACATCAACCTGGCTGCAGGCTTCCTGAACATACGCGCCAAGTGACCGCTGACGTTGCAGTTTCTGCAGGTATATTGCTGATACCTGCAAGCTCTGGCTGGGTGTTTGCCTCCACACCTCCAGCATGAGCTGAAGGCCCCATTGTTGGAAACAAAAGGTCCATTACCAGTCAATCGTCTCTGACTGTCTCTGTAACTGTCCTTAAGCGCACCATTAACAGGTGTTGATGGCCCCATTACTGGCCGCATTTTCCATTGTGATGGCATGAATCGCCATTCAGCTAGCCATTGTCTCTGTTGAATTCACCCTTTGGGTTCAACTGCATGCTGGGGCATGGCCGATTGCCCTTGTCTGCCTAGAGAACTGTGTGCCGCATTAACAATGTTGACTGCCTGGTCGTTTGCTGCATTTGAACCAAGATTTTTGCCACAAATCATTCTGGTCTCTTTCTCCCCTGAGATAATTGTCTGGGTATCAGAGCCGCCGCTTCCAAGGTCAAGTCTTTGGTCTCAATCAGTTTCCTGAAAATCCCAGCGTGCCCAATGCCCTCAATAAAAAAGTCTTGCAGGATCTCCGCTCTGCATGCATCTGGGAACTTACATAGCCTCGCCATTCGCCGGAGATCTGCCACGAAGTCAGGAACGCTTTGCCCTTCTCGCCGCCAGTGCGTGTAAAACTGGTGTCTCGTCATGTGCGTGCTGTTCGCCGGTTTAAGGTGTTCCCCGATCAACTTACTGAGCTCTTCAAACGTCTTGTCCGCCGGCTTCTCTGGCGCTAGAAGGTCTTTCATCAGGGAGTACGTTCTGGATCCACAAACCATCAGGAGATGAGCCCTGCGTTTGTCGGCCGAATCCTGTCCCAACTATTCCTTAGTGACAAAACTTTGCTGTAGTCTCTCAATAAAGTCGTCCCAATCATCACCAACACAGTACCTCTCTTCTGTGCTGCTAGTGGCCATGCTCGCGTGGTTTAAATCCCAGTTTCTCGTTGCCAATGATATGTCCTTACTATACAGTATAAATGTATAAATGCACACGAGGCCCATACTTGAGAGAAGGTCACTTTGTGACCAGTTATCTTTATTACCAAGACCACAAGAGGCTGAAGGTGGGCGGAGCTTCCCCATTTATACCGGAAAGTCCAGGTTAGGAGTGTCTCCCACAAGTTCACCCCCTGTGGTCAATGTTCTCAAGGTGTACAACTTAGGTCAGCTTATACATGGGTTACAATGATAGTTGAATACATGACACTTAATATTTAGTTCTATGGCTCGGTGTCAATTTTGTCACATAACGCACCTCTAAAGCGTCTTGTGACATATTTTTTCTATTTTAATAATAAACACTGATTTGCAATAAATGTTTTAGAAGATGCTTTATCTGTTCATACTCTAGTCCTTATCTCCTATATAATTACATCTTCTCATGAATGAGCGGCTGTAATGGATGAGACTCACCTCCGTTAGCCACATTAAACTTCACACCAAAATCCCCGTCTGGTCCTCCAGGGTTATGACTGGCTGTAAGAACGATTCCTCCAATAGCCTTTATCTTTCTGATGATGCAGGACACAGCTGGTGTGGACAGGATCCCATGCTGACCAATCACCAATCGCCCAATCTGCACAACATAAAAATTGCATTTAGAACACCATAGGAGAAGTGTAACAATAAGTCTAACAAATGCGTGACTTGACACATTAAAGATTAATATTATTACGTAGAATTACATAGAATTTACAGCACAGAAACAGGCCAGTTGGCCCAACTTATCTATGCAGGTGTTGATGCTCCACATGAGCCTCCTCCCACCTCTCTTCATCTCACGCCATCAACATATCCTTCTGTTCCTTACTCCTGCATGGGCTTATCTAGCTTCCCCTTAAATATATCTATACTATTTGCCTCAACCACTCTATATGATAGCGAGTTTCACATTCTAACCGCTCTCTGGATAAAGACGTTTTTTTCTGAATTTCCCATTGGATTTATTAGTGACAATCTTATATTGATGGTCCCTAGTTTTGGTCTCCCTCATAAGTGGAAAAATCTGTTTCTTTACATTGAGTGCTTCTGGTAGTTTCCACCCTATCGAACCCCTTCATAATCTATCAATTCATCCAATGCCCTTCTTTTTCCTAGGGAAAAGAGCCCCAGGCTGTTGAGTCTTTCCTCATAGTTATATTGATTCTGTACCTTGGTGAATGCCCTGTCCAATGTCATACTCAACCATACAGACCAATAAGAACCCAGGTTCTAATCCATTTTGTGTTGGGATAGCTGATCTCAGGATGGCATGGTGGGGGAGGGGGGGGGGGGGTCCAGGGAACTATAATTGAGTTTGGGACCCTGGGCTAAGATGGGAAATTAAAACTTTGATCACTTGGTTTGGCTAAACGTTTTTAAATATAGACAGAAAATGTTGGAAACTCTCAGGCAGCATCTGTGGAGAGAGAAACAGAGTTAACGTTTATGCTCCTCACGCACCTCTTCCCACCCTACCAGCATAACCTTCTATTCCTTTCTCCATCATGTGTTTATCGAGCTTCTCCTTAAATACATCTACGCCATTCACCTCAATTACTCCTTGTGGTTTCAGGCCGGTAACCTTCCATCAGATCTGAAACGTTAACTCTGTTCCTCTCTCCACAGATGCTGCCTGACCTGCTGAGTATTTCCAGCATTTTCTGTTATTATTTCAGATCTCCAGCATCCACTATATTCTGCTTATTTATAAACCTTTATAAATGACTGGTTGGACCTCAGCTGCAGTATTGGAGGGGAATATTAATCATCAAGGACAGGTGGGTTGGGGCGGGTGAAAAAATTCTCAAACCTGACCTCAACCAATAACTTGACAACTTGTTGACAGTTTTGACGGAGGCGGGATGGGGGCGGGCAGCCAATCCGCTCCAAGGAGGCGGTTCAGTCACTGAAATCCTTTAAGGAGGCCGCGTGCCTCCATTTTAACAGCATTTTCATTTTTAGTCCATGGTGGCTGGGATTCGCAGCAGATAGAAGGAGGCGAGGAGGGCTGGATCCATGAGGTCAGTGCCTTTACAGCACTGCTTATCATCCCGTGATTTCCGACACCCCAAGCGATCTCTGACTTGAAGAATTTGGAGAGGGTGCAGAGGAGTTTTATTAGAATTATACCAGGGATGAGAGGCTTCAGTTACGTGGCGAGACTAGAGAAGCTGGGGTTGATATCCTTAGAGCAAAGACGGTTAAGGGAAGATTTAATGGAGGTGTTCAAAATTATGAAGGGTTTTTTTTTTTAAAGAGTAAATAGGGAGAAATTGTTTCCACTGGAAGGCGGGTCGATAGCCAGAGGGCACAGATTTAAGATCATTGGCAAAAGAACCAGAGGCGAGACGAAGGGAATTTTTTTATGCAGCGAGTTGTTGTGATCAGGAATGCACTCCCTGAAAGGGTGGTGGAAGCAGATTCAATATTAACTTTCAAAAGGGAATTGGATAAATTCTTCAAAATTTGCAGGGCTATGGGGAAAGAACAGGGGGAATTGGATTAATTGGATAGCTCTTTCAAAGAGCTGGCACAAGCACGATGGGCCGAATGGCCTCCTTATGTGCTGTAAGATTCTATGAGGGCGCGACCGCCTGCTGGGAAATTGCCCCGGAGGTTTGGGAGGTGCTGCTTTGGTAATGCCACGCCATGCGATTAGTGCCCTGGGCCGCCGTGCAACCGGCAATGACGTCATCACCGTGCAGAGGCCTCTCACCGCCCCACGCTGACACCTTAACGCCCCTCGGATCTGAAGCTGGCGGACATCCACTCTAGGGGTGCTGTTTAAAGGAAAGGCCTGTAGCGCCCTGGGTCGCCATTTTTTTTGTCGTATGACTTGCGGGTGGGCTCACGGTCAGGAGTTCGGGCAGTCGGAGCAGCAGTTGGGAGCAGCAGGAGGTCGAGGATCGAGGCCTATAAAAGGCCAGGAGTTCGGGCAGTCAGAGCAGCTAGCTGGTGCAGGGACAAGAGTAAATAAAGAAGTAATAAAAAATCGAAGTGTGATGTCACAGCCAAGCGAGTATGTGATTGGCTGGTGGATTGGGGAGTATTTAATCTTTTTCATTTTCTTTTTCTTTTCTTATCAGTAGGTAACCTTTGACATTGTTGCCAAATTAAATTAATTTAAGGGTTAAGTCATGGCAGGAGAGCCCAGACACGTGTCATGCTCCTCTTGTGCTATGTGGGAAGTCAGGGACGCTTCCGGTATCCCGGACTACTATGTGTGCAGGAAGTGTGTCCAGCTGCAGCTCCTGACAGACCGCATTGCGGCACTGAAGCTGCACATGGACTCACTCTGGAGCATCCGTGATGCTGAGGATATCATGAATAGCACGTTTAGTGAGTTGGTCACACCGCAGGTAGAGGTTACACAGGCAGATAGGGAATGGGTGACCATCAGAGAGAGCAGTGGAAGGAAGGTAGTGCAGGGGTCCCCTGCGGTCATCTCCCTCCAAAATAGATACACCATTTTGGGTATTGTTGGGGGAGATGACTCATCAGGGGAGGGCTGCAGCAGGCAAGTTCATGGCACCATGGGTGACTCTGCTGCACAGGAAGGCAGGAAAAAGAGTGAGAGAGCTATAGTGGTCGGGGATTCTATTGTAAGGGGAATAGATAGGCGCTTCTGCGGCTGCAATCGAGACTCCAGGATGGTATGTTGCCTCCCTGGTGCAAGGGTCAAGGATGTCTCGGAGCGGCTGCAGGGCATTCTAGAGGGGGAGGGTGAACAGCCAGTTGTTGTGGTGCATATAGGTACCAACGATATAGGTAACAAACAGGATGAGTTCCTACAAGCTGAATTTAGGGAGCTAGGAGTTAAATTAAAAAGTAGGACCTCAAAGGTAGTAATCTCAGGATTGCTACCAGTGCCACGTGCTAGTCAAGAGTAGAAATAGCAGGTTAGTTAAGATGAATATGTGGCTTGAGGAATGGTGCAAAAAGGAGGGGTTCAAATTCCTGGCACATTGGAACCAGTTCTGAGGGAGGTGGGACAAGTACAAACCGGACGGTCTGCACCTGGTCAGGACATGAACCAATGTCCTAGGGGGAGTGTTTGCTAGTGCTGTTGAGGAGCATTGAAACTAATATGGCAGGGGGATGGGAATCTATACAGGGAGAGAGAGGGAAGTAAAATGGGGGCAGAAACAAAACGTAGAAAGGAGACAAGGAAAAGTGGAGGGCAGAGAAATCAAAGGCAAAAATCAAAAAGTGCCACATTACAACATAATTCTAAAAGGACATAGAGTGTTAAAAAAAACAAGCCTGAAGGCTCTGTGTCTCAATACGAGGAGTGTTCGTAAAAAGGTGGATGAATTAACTGTGCAGATAGCTGTTAACGGATATGATGTAATTGGGATTACGGAGACATGGCTCCAGGGCGACCAAGGCTGGGAACTCAACATCCAGGGGTATTCAATATTCAGGAAGGATAGACAGAAAGGAAAAGTAGATGGGGTAGCGTTGCTGATTAAAGAGGAGATTAACGCAATAGTAAAGAAGAACATTAGCTTGGATGATGTGGAATCTGTATGGGTAGAGCTGTGGAACACCAAAAGGCAGAAAACGCTAGTGGGATTTGTGTAAAGACCACCAAACAGTAGTAGTGAGGTTGCGGATGGCATCAAACAGGAAATTAGGGATGCATGCAATAAAGGTACAGCAGTTATCATGGGTGACTTTAATCTGCATATAGATTGGGCTAATCAAACTGGTAGCAATACAGTGGAGGAGGATTTCCTGGGCATAAGGGATGGTTTTCTAGACCAATACGTCGAGGAACCAACTAGAGAGCTGGCCATCCTAGACTGGGTGTTGTGTAACGAGAGACGATTAATTAGCAATCTTATTTTGCGAGGCCTCTTGGGGAAGAATGACCATAATATGGTAGAATTCTTCATTAAGATGGAGAGTGACACAGTTAATTCAGAGACTAGAGTGCTGAACTTAAAGAAAGGTAACTTCGATGATATGGGATGTGAATTGGCTGGGATAGACTGGCGAATGATACTTAATAGGTTAACGGTGGATAGTCAATGGCAGACATTTAAAGATCACATGGATGAACTTCAACAATTGCACATTCCTGTCTGGCATAAAAATAAAATGGGGAAGGTGGCTCAACCGTGGCTAACAAGGGAAATTAGGGATAGTGTTAAATCCAAGGAAGAGGCTTATAAATTGGCTAGAAAAAGCAGCAAACCTGAGGACTGGGAGAAATATAGAATTTAGCAGAGGAGGACAAAGGGTTTAATTAGGATGGAGAAAATAGAGTATGAGAGTAAGCTTGCAGGGAACATAAAAACTGACTGCAAAAGCTTCTATAGATATGTGAAGAGAAATGATTAGTGAAGACAAAAGTAGGTCCCTTGCAGTTAAAATCAGGTGAATTTATAATGGGGAACAAAGAAATGGCAGACCAACTGAACAAATACTTTGGTACTGTCTTCACTAAGGAAGACACAAATAACCTTCAGGAAATACTAGGGGACAGTGGGTCTAGCGAGTAGGAGGAACTGAAGGAAATCCTTATTAGTCAGGAAATTGTATTAGGGAAATTGATGGGATTGAAGGCCGATAAATCCCCAGGGCCTGATAGTCTGCATCCCAGAGTACTTAAGGAAGTGGCCCTAGAAATAGTAGATGTATTAGTGGTCATTTTCCAACATTCCATGGACTCTGGATCAGTTCCTATGGATTGAAGGGTAGCTAATGTAACCCCACTTTTTAAAAAAGGAGGGAGAGAGAAAACAGGGAATTATAGACTGGTTAGCCTGACACCGGCAGTGGGGAAAATGTTGGAATCAATTATTAACGATGTAATGGCATTTGGAAAGCAGTGACAGGATCAGTCCAAGTCTGGATCAACTAGGCTTAGATTCACTGGAATTTAGAAGAATGAGAGGGGATCTCATTGAAACATGTAAAATTCTGACGAGATTGGACAGGTTAGATACAGGAAGAATGTTCCCAATGTTGGGGAAGTCCAGAACCAGGGGTCACAGTCTAAGGGTAAGGGGTAAGCCATTTAGGACCGAGATGAGGAGAAACTTCTTCACTCAGAGAATTGTGAGCCTGTGGAATTCTCTACCGCAGAAAGTTGTTGAGGCCAGTTCGTTAGATATATTCAAAAGGGAGTTAGATGTGGCCCTTACAGGTAAAGGGATCAAGGGGTATGGAGAGACAGCAGGAATGGTGGGTACTGAAGTTGCAAAAATGATCAGCCATGATCATATTGAATGGTGGTGCAGGCTCGAAGGGCCGAATGGCCTGCTCCTGCACCTATTTTTTATGTTTCTATGTTTCATCGATGGCGGCCCTAGCATGGTCCGGGCCGCCATCATGCAGCCCCGCACTCCGTCTTGGGTGCCGGGCTGCTGGCCCAGTCTCACGCTGCCCTGGTGGTCCAGTGGCAGCCACCAAAGGGCCATGCAGAGTGTGCAGCGGCCCTCCCCTTTAACGCATCCACGTAGCACTGGTCTCAGCACTGTACTACTGCCCCCAAAGGAAGCGGAGCGCCGGAGACAGCACTCCACTTTCTTTGAGGGGTAGGCCCAATTCCCCATCAGGGGTGGGACATCCAGGCTGTGCAATAAAAGTCCTGACCCCGTAAGGTTACCACACCCGATCGGGCCGCGGGTCAATTTCACCCCATGCTGAAAAGTTAGTGTATGTTAACACTCCCCTCAGAAGAACAGCAAGCAATACCCACCATCCCTCCTCCTGCTTGCTGCAAAGAAGAGGCATGTGGATACATTTTCTGTAATTGTAATTATATTATTGGGCTGACCGAAGTGGTTATGTCCCCTTACCCTCAAATCGACCATCTTATCCAATCCAACCAACCCCTCCCCCACCACTAAAAAAAACACACTGGATTTCCTGAGTGCGAAGGTCATAAAACAAAATGATAAAATAAATTAATTTCTCTTTCCTCTCTGTCATTTTATGTTGAAGTTGTGAGCCAACGAACGTATTTATTTTTCTAGGTCTCTGGTGTCTTGTCACAGATGACCGTTTGTTTGTGTGGTAATAAAGCATCAGTGATTTTTGACAGCGCAACGAACTCTTGCATTAAGGGTCACTTGGCATCTCTGAACTTGACTGGCACAGAACCAGCTGCCAGGCTTTTCCGCAATTTAGTACTGTTGGCCTGTCTCCATTGAAGATTCTGCAGAGACAGCCAGTTCGATTTACTTGCAGCCCTTGACAGTAATCGGCAGCTACGCTTACACTGAGATCTGAACTGAACATAATACTTCACTGCTTTGCATTAACTTCTGCCCCGATTCCTCCCATTTCATTATTAACCATTAGTTCAACAGCCTCATGGGATTTATTTCTAGAAGTATAAAATTCAAAAGTCGTGACGTTATGTTAAACTTGCATAGGACCCTGGATAGGCTGCACTTGGAATACTGTGCACAGTTCTGGTCTCCATACTATATAAAGGACATAGAAGCACCGGAGAAAGTGCAAAAAAGATTTACAAGGATGATAGTGTAACTGAGAGATTACATCTATCGGGAAAGATTGAACAGGCTGGTGCTTTTTTCTTTAGAAAAGGGAAAACTTGGAGGAGACCTGATAAAGGTTTTTCAAATTATGAATGGGTTGGACAGGGTGGATGTGGAGCGAATGTTTCCACTTGTGGGAGAATCCTAAACTAGCGTCCATAAATACAAGATAGTTACTAATAAATCCAACAGGGAAATAAGGAGAAATGTCTTTACTCAGAGAATGGTTAGAATGTGGAACTCGCTACCAGATGGAGTGGTGGAGGCAAATAGCTTAGATAATTTCAAAAGGAAACTAAACGAGTACATGAGAGAAAAGGGAGTAGAAAGATATGCCGAAAGGCTGGAATAAGGCAGATGGAATGGGAGGAGACTCGTGTGGAACATAACCTCTGCGCAGACTAGTTGGGCCGAATGGCCTGTTTCTGTGCTATGTAATTCAATCACTGTGATTTTTTATTCTTTGGCCTGAAAGTTAAATTTAAATATGTTTTATGCCCCTTTAAATTAATATTGCTCAAAAGATTCACTGCGTTTATTTTCAATCCTTCCGATATGATCAGAATAAAATATTGGCTGATGCGGTAGGTACTGATTCTCTGTACGCCTTCAAGAGGGGAGCTAGACCGGTTCCTGACTGGGGCAGAGATAGCAGCATATCGAAGATAAGAGGCTTTATAGAAAACACTAAATGATACAATTGACAATATAAGCAAAATGGTACAATTATAAAGGCGTTTCAGGTACAGAGAGACCTGGGAATGTACGTACACAGATCTTTGAAGGTGGCAGGATAAGTTGAGAAGACTATTAAAAAAGCATTTGGGATCCTTGGCTTTATAAATAGAGGCATAGAGTACATAAGCGAGGAAATTATGCTACACATTTATAGCATACTGGTTAAGCCTGTTCTGGAGTATTGTGTCTAATTCTGGGCACCACACTTTCGGAAGGATGTCAAGGCTTGGAGACACTGCAGAGGTGATTTACTGGAATGGTACCAGGAATGAGGGACTTCAGTTAAGTGGAGAGACTGGACAAGCTGGGGTTGTTCTCCTTAGAGCAGAGAAGGTTAAGAGGAGATTTAATAGACAACAATAATAACAATTTAACTCTCACATTAATGCATGGTATCCATCTTGGTTTCCATACCCACAAACTAGAGGTGTCCAAAATCATGAAGAGTTTTGATAGAGTAAATAAAAAGTAACTGTTTGCACTGGCAGAAGGATCAGTAACTAGAGGACACAGATTTAAGGCAATTGGCAAATGAAGCAGAGGTGACATTAGGAGAATTTCTTTTACGCAGCGAGTTGTTGTGATCTGGAATGCGCTGCCTGAAAAGGTGGTGGAAGCAGATTCAATAGTAACTTTCAGAAGGGAAATGGATAAATATTTGAGGAGTAAATTTGTAGGGCTGTAGAGAAAGGGCAGGGGATTGAGACTAATTGACTACATCTCTCAAAGAGCTAGCACAGGCACGATGGGTCGAATAGCCTCATTTTACCCTCTATGACTTGGTCCGTGTGATCTTCTGGACTGGTTTTGATCACCTGAGGGGGTCAGAGAGGAATGTTTTCCCTTATTGGCCCTGGATTTTTGCCTCAGTCAAGAGATTACAGGGCTGCAGGGATGGAGTGGGGTAGTGGGGGGAGGGGCGGTGGAGGAAGGGAGAGAGTGTAAGAAAGTGTTTCAGTCATAGAGTGTGGGACAGGCTTGATGGACCAGCTGGTCAATTTATGCCTGTTAATTTTGCATGTTCGTCTATCAGAAAGGGTAGCATTTATTGTGAACAATGCCAGGGTTAAATCATTCTGCTGCTTACACTGGGAGAGTTCCAGTGAATCAAATACACGCATACAAATATGCAGCTGTGTTTCAGGAGACCTTGGACCCAATTATCCCCTTGATACTCTCGACTGGATATTCAGGGTCAGAAACACATAAACATAAACATAACAGCAATGCAGAAACAGATGTGTCAAGGTGCATATCCCAATTGTCACTGATTTCTGGTGTCCCTCTGATCTTTGTGTATTCTCACAGTGGAATTATCCAAAATTTCATAGCTTCGGATTTTGTTGGAAATATAACGGTGTTATTAATGCGTAAATTATCCAGTGAGTTCAGGGGATTAAGAGATACACTGTGAATTGTGAATCTCCAGAATTAGCTGGTCCATTTACACCGCTCCATCGATTACTTCACACAAACGGTATCTCGCTCTCAAGCTCCCTGTTATTTTTAAGAACTTGTTGGATTTACACATTAATTGCCCATTAAACTCACCACAGAAAGTTAGGGCTGGTTATTAACAGTGTAAGTACACTTTTAACAACATGGCAATTATTAATGCAATGCTTTTCAGTAACCACTACTACCAAGTGGTATGTACGTGAGCATCGGGTGAAGGCAGGGTTGGGCACAGCTGTCATACCCCCTGGTTGACACCCTACTTGATGCTCATTGGCTCAGGCATTAAAGTATAGCCATAGACAGGGTACTAGAAGACTGCTGGCACTTCAGAATGATCTCATTATGAAAGAAAGAAAGAACTTGCATTTATATTGTGCTTTTCATAACGTCTGGAAGTCCCAAAGTGCTTTACACCCAATGAAGTACTTTTTGAAGTGTAGTCACTGGTGTAGTGTAGGAAATGCGACAGCCAATTTGCGCACTGCAAGCTCTCACAGACAGCAATGTGATAATGACCAGATAATTTTTTTTTTGTGATGTTGGTTGAGGGATAAATATTGACCAGGTCTCCCCTGCTCTTGTTCAAAATAGTGGTCGTGGAATCTTTTACATCCACCTGAGAGGATAGATGGGGCCTCGGTTTAACATCTCGTCCGAAAGAAAGGAGAGGCAAGTGGAGAAAAGTGTAAATCACATAAGCCTAAAAGTGACTGATGTCGATATTAGCGGACAAACTCTTCACATAATTGCAGTTGAGCAGAGGTGGTAACCTATTTCAAATAGATTAGCTAATGGTTGCATTAAAATAGCAGAGAGAAAGGAATGTCGTAGACACTAGTCATACTAGCATCACCAGCAGAAATATCCAGCCTGATGGTGCTCTGATAAACAGAAAAGTACAAAAGAAACGTCCAGAAATGTCACTGCAGGACTCACTCTGTAATCAAATAGCAAATGTGATACTTATAATGTTGCCACAATAAAAAAGAACTTTGTGGAGCAAGGATGTGTTTGGATTAATTCTCAACTGGCCCAATAAAACCTGCTGAAACTTCACAACTCCTCAACTTCTCAATAAAAAAAATGTTACTGTGCACGCACCAATTGGAAAGTAAGACCGAGAGAGCAGGACAAGGTTACAGGTTCAAACTAGTGAAAGGCAAATTCAGGCCCGAGGTCAGGAAATTCTTCTGGACACACAGACATTGATTAATACGTACAAGATATTTCCGGCTCGGGGGCCGGGGGTGGTTGGTGCAGACAAGAACCCAAAAGGCTTGGAATAATTTTAAAACCAGCTGGATGTTGTAAGGAGGGGATTTGTTCTTTCAAGATAAAGAAAGAAAGAATTGTAATTATACAGCATCTTCCATGACCTCAGGACATCCCAAAGCACTTTACAGCCAATGAAGTGCAGTCGCTGTTGTAATGTAGGGAAACACGGCAGCCAATTTGCGCACAGCAAGTTCCCACAAACAGCAAGGTGATAATGACCAGTTAATCTGTTTTTAGTGATGTTGTTTGAGGGATAAATATTGTCCAGGACATTGGGGATAACTCCCCTGCTCTTTTTCAAATAGTGCAGTGGTAACTTTCACATCTACTTTAGAGAGCAGACAGGGTCTCAACTTAAGGTCTCAAATGAGGCACAGCACCTCCGACAGTGCAGCACTTCCTCAGTACGGGAGTGTCAGCCTGGATTTTGTGCTCAAGTCTCTAGATAGGACTTCAACCCACAACCTTCCGACCCAAAGGCAAGAGTGCTACCCACTGAGCCATGGCTAGAATGGCCTGCATGTCACTCCTCGTGGGGGATCTTGCAATAAGAATCCGTAACGATAGGGCTGTGTCTGTACTTAAGACAAATTCCTGAATGCTATAATTCCTATAGCTAACCCATTGACCAGAGATAAACCCATTTGGAAAAATATACTTCATACAAAACCCACAATATTAGAATGTAAATCTTTAAGCTGCTTAGATTCCAACAGTGAGGAACTATGTCCTGATTTTAAAGAGCAGAGCAGCCTTGAAACATCTTATAACTGGGATATTTCAGACACCTGCTTAAAACAGATCAACCATTTGTCAATCTTTTGTGTCTGACTTGTGTCTCTGTTGCATTGGTGGGCTGCAAACCCATCATATCAGGTTTCCAATGCCAGCCCAGCGACAGAAAACAAACGTTATTATATCTGCACTTATAGGACTAGTAATGTAGGTCGCTGTTTGGGGGGTTTGAAAGTGGTTGAGGTCACTTCATGAGCTGTTATGAACTGGAATGAACTGCCTGAAAGGGTGGTGGATGCAGATTTAGGAGATACTTTCAAAAGAGAATTGGATAAATACTTGAAAAAAAGAAATTTGCAGGGCTATGGGGAAAGAGCAGGGGGAATGGGGCTAATTGGGTACTTCTTTCAAAGAGCCAGAACAGGCACGATGGGCCGAATGGCCTCCTTCTGTGTTGTAGGATGCTATGGGGGCAAAACTGCCCCTTTTTATAGTCCCATTAGCGGTGCACGGCAGTTTTTGCCTGGGGAGGGGGCGCTCCTGCCTCCCGGAAATTGCCCCAAAGGTTTGGGAGGCGGTGCCCCGCAGTTAGCGCCCCGAGCTGCCACACAACCGGCAATGACGTCATCGCCATGCCCAGTGTCCCCTCACCATCCCGCACCGTACTGCCCCGCAGGACTGACACAAGCGGATGTCAACGGCAGCTTTGCGGATTGTGATGCTGAAGGATATCCGCTCCCGGGGCGCTGTTTAAAGGGGAGGCCTGCAGCGCCCTGAGCCGCCATCTTTGTTGGTCGGCTGAATCGTGGGTCGGCGCAACCATGGCAGCCCTAGTGTGGACTGGGCCATTATCGTGCAGCCCGACACTCTGTCTTGGGTGTCGGGCCACTGGCCTGGTTTCACGTGTCCTTGGTGGCCCAGTGGCGGCCATCAAAGGGCCATGCAGAGTGTGCAGCGGCCCTTCCCTTTAATGGCAGGGGAGGTGCGCGTCAGCGCCACATGGAGCATCCACATAGCACTGGACTCAGTGCCACGCTACCTCCCCACTACTGCCCCCAAAAGAAGCGGAGCACCGGAGACAGAGCACTTCTTTGAGTGGCATAAATGTAAAACTGGACAGGGTGAAGGGTAGGCCGGGATGCATGCTGTGTCCGGCCAAAGGAGTTGGTGTGGGGCCTCGAGCCACTTTCATGGCCGGGCCTCATTTGCATTAGCCCAGATCTTGCTGGAGAGGGGCTTCTCGCGGCGTGCCCCATTAGTTGGACTTCTTCCCACACCCTTCAATTCGACTTTTTTTTTTGCTGTGTAACTTTGCTGGAGGTGCGAGCTGATAACAGTGCAGCGAGGGCAACGGGGCATCTGGGACCCCAGTGAACAATGGGACCAACAGTATCTCCTTAACCAATGATATTTCAGGATTGAGAAAGAAACAGAGGAATGATAGAGAAGGAAACGGTTTGAATTAGAGTCAAATCAACTACAGAAAGAGAAATAGAGAGGGAAAAAAGAATGGATTAAGTAAAAGGGAGAAAAAAAGACAGAAAGGAAAAGTTTAATTTTTTTTAATTTCTAAGAATGAGATTCCACTGTTTCAGTTGTTCCTTTTCTGGACTGGAGAGATTGAGTGGCATTGCAGGAACATAAATCTCTTCAGTAAAAGAGCCCTGATGCTGTTAAGTACCAGCCCTAACTTTCTGCAGCGAGTTTAATGGGTAAGTAATGCGCAATGCAGCAACTTCAGGAAACTCACGGGGAGGTTGAGGGAGAGATGCCCTTTTCACAAGGCTGACGGTGGAGCAGCGCAAATCGTCCAGCAACTTGTGGCGATTCGCAATTCACGGGGGATCTCTCCCTCACCACAAGTTGCTGGACGACTTATACATTATTAACAGTGAGCGCCATTGATCTCATCATTAATTTGGCAGCAAAATCTGGGCCATTAGTCCAGTGAGCTTTCAGCATGATAGGCGCTCCTTATAGGCAGCTCATGGATATGGGAGCTGATTTTGAAAGGGCTGCTTCAGCACCTTAATGGGGAGGTGGTGAAGCATTGAAAGAGAACAATTCCCAGTTGAGATACTTGTATATGGGGGAAGGCCAGTGACAGAATAAATTCAATATGGAGAAATGTAAAGTGAACATGGGAGAAAAAGTATGCCCTCTTAATGGTGCTGACCTACATTGGCTCCTGATCCTGCAACGCCTCAGTTAAAAAATTGTCATCCTTGTGTTCAAATCCCTCCATGTCCTCCCTGCCTCTGCAACCTTCTCCAGCCCTACATCCCTCTGAGATCTCTGCGCCTCACCAATTCTGCTCTCTTACACATCCCCATTTTTCATCGTTCTCTTATTGGTAGCCGTGCCTTCAGCTGCCTAGGCCCTAAACTCTGGAATTCGTTCCTTAAACTTCACCGCCTCTCTACCTCTCTCTCTTCCTTTAGGACGCTCCTTCAAACCTACTTCTTTGACCAAGCTTTTGATCACCTGTCCTAATATCTCCTTATATGGCTCGGTGTCAAATTTTATTTGATAATCGCTCCAGTGAAGCACCTTGGGATGTTTTATTACGTTATAAATGCAAGTTGTTGCTGAAATAGGTTAGGCTGAAGGTGAAAGAGATCAAGAGTTATTAGATTTGGTATTAACAGGTTGTGGTTTATGTAGAGCAGCGATCAACAAAACAAATAGTGTGCTAAGGTACATAACCAAAATAGTAGAGAATAAATTTAACAACGTCACGTTGACACTGCAATGCACAATAAGAACATAAGAACATAAGAATTAGGAACAGGAGTAGGCCATCTAGCCCCTCGAGCCTGCTCCGCCATTCAACAAGATCATGGCTGATCTGGCCGTGGGCTCAGCTCCACTTACCCGCCCGCTCCCCGTAACCCTTAATTCCCTTATTAGTTAAAAATCTATCTATCTTTGATTTGAATACATTCAATGAGCTAGCCTCAACTGCTTCCTTGGGCAGAGAATTCCACAGATTCACAACCCTCTGGGAGAAGAAATTCCTTCTCAACTCGGTTTTAAATTGGCTCCCCCGTATTTTGAGGCTGTGCCCCCTAGTTCTAGTCTCCCCGACCAGTGGAAACAACTTCTCTGCCTCTATCTTGTCTATCCCTTTCATTATTTTAAATGTTTCTATAAGATCACCCCTCATCCTTCTGAACTCCAACGAGTAAAGACCCAGTCTACGCAATCTATCATCATAAGGTAACCCCCCTCATCTCCAGAATCAGCCTAGTGAATCGTCTCTGTACCCCCTCCAAAGCTAGTATATCCTTCCTTAAGAAAGGTGACCAAAACTGCACGCAGTACTCCAGGTGCGGCCTCACCAATACCCTGTACAGTTGCAGCAGGACCTCCCTGCTTTTGTACTCCATCCCTCTCGCAATGAAGGTCAACATTCCATTCGCCTTCATGATTACCTGCTGCACCTGCAAACTAACTTTTTGGGATTCATGCACAAGGACCCCCAGGTCCCTCTGCACCGCAGCATGTTATAATTTCTCCCCATTAAAATAATATTCCCTTTTACTGTTTTTTTTCCCAAGGTGGATGACCTCAGAAAGCAAGTCTGTAGACTTGTTAAGAAGGGCCAGGAGATGATTGCAAGTGTCAGAGGTCTCAGTTTGGAGGAAAGATGGTACAACTGTGCATTACTCAGCCTCAAAAGGTGAGCAATTAAAGGGATACCCTGGTACAGGAATATATTAAATAACAAGATGGTATAGGAAAGGCAAATCAGTACAGTATGAATATGATATAATTGGTATCACGGAGACATGGCTCCAGGGTGACCAAGGCCGGGAACTCAACATCCAGGGGTATTCAACATTCAGGAATGATAAACAGAAAGGAAAAGGAGGCGGGGTGGCATCGCTGGTTAAAGAGGAAATTAACGCAATAGTAAGGAAGGACATGTTTTTATTTATTTATTTATTTTTTATCCAATTTCGTTCCAGATCAACTCTAACGCCAAAGATCACTTTGCGCCAATGTGTTTGATCTTAGGCCAAAAGGCCGAGAGGCGAAGTTGCACCGTTCCTGGAAATATTGCAATACCAGGTCGGTGCATGGAGTGGACGGGGCATGCCCCTGATCCAGCTCCCTGTCCAAAAATCAATTCAATATCATGTCCCCATAGGGGATATTAAACTGATAAGAACAGATACTACACTTGATCTTAGCCAAAAGGCCGAGAAGCGATGACATTAGCTTGGATGATGTGGAATCGGTATGGGTGGAGCTGCGGAATAACAAAGGACAGAAAATGCTAGTGGGAGTTGTGGTACAGACCACCAAACAGTAGTAGTGAGGTTGGGGACAGCATCAAACAAGAAATTAGGGATGTGTGCAATAAAGATACAGCAGTTATCATGGGCGACTTTAATCTACATATAGATTGGGCTAACCAAACTGCTAGCAATGCAGTGGAGGAAGATTTCCTGGAGTGTATTAGGGATGGTTTTCTAGACCAATATGTCGAGGAACCAACTGGAGGGCAGGCCATCCTAGACTGGGTGATGTGTAATGAGAAAAGACTAATTAGCAGTCTTATTGTGCGAGGCCCCTTGGGGAAGAGTGACCATAATACGGTAGAATTCTTTATTAAGGTGGAGAGTGACACAATTAATTCAGAGACTAGGGTCCTGAACTTAAGGAAAGGTAACTAGAGTAGCCTGGCCAATTATACTTAAAAGGTTGATGGTGGATAGACAATGGCAGACATTTAAAGATCATATGGATGAACTTCGACAATTGTACATCCCTGCCTGGAATAAAAATAAAAAGGGGAAGGTGGCTCAACCGTGGCGAACGAGGGAAATTAGGGATAGTGTTAAATCCAAGGAAGAGGCATATAAATTGGCCAGAAAAAGAAGCAAACCTGAGGACTGGGAGAAATTTAGAATTCAGCAGAGGAGGACTAAGGGCTTAATTAGGAGGGGGAAAATAGAGTACGAGAGGAAGCTTGCAGGGAACATAAAAAGTGACTGCAAAAGCTTCTATAAATATGTGAAGAGAAAAAGATTAGTGTAGTCAAACGTAGGTCCCTTGCAGTCAGAATCAGGTGAATTTATAATGGGGAACAAAGAAATGGCAGGCCAATTGAACAAATACTTTGGTCCTGTCTTCACGAAGGAAGACACAAATAACCTTCCGGAAATACTAGGGGACCGAGGGTCTAGCGAGAAGGAGGAACTGAAGGAAATCCTTATTAGTCAGTAAATTGTGTGATGGAAATTGATGGGATTGAAGGCCGATAAATCCCCAGGGCCTGATAGTCTGCATCCCAGAGTACTTAAGGCAGTGGCCCTCGAAATAATGAATGTATTGGTGATCATTTTCCAACAGTCTATCGACTCTGGATCAGTTTCTATGAACTGGAGGGTAGGTAATGTAACACCACTTTTTAAAAAGGAGGAAGAGAGAAAATGGGGAATTATAGACTGGTTAGCCTGACATCGGTAGTGGGGAAAATGTTCGAATCAATTATTAAAGATGAAATAGCAGCGCATTTGGAAAGCAGTGACAGGATTGGTCCAAGTCAGCATGGAATTATGAAAGGGAAATCATGCTTGAAAAAACTTCTAGAATTTTTTGAGGATGTAACTAGTAGAGTGGACAAGGAAGAACCAGTGGATGTGGTGTATTTGGACTTTCAAAAGGTTTTCGACAAGGTCCCACATAAGAGATTGTTGTGCAAAATTAAAGCACATGGTATTGGGGGTAATATATTGACATGGATAGAGAACTGATTGGCAGACAGAAAGCAGAGAGTCGGGATAAACGGGTCCTTTTCTGAATGGCAGGCAGTGACTAGTGGGCTGCCGCAGGGCTTAGTGCTGAGACCCCATCTTTACAATATACATCAGTGATTTAGATGAAGGAATTGAGTGTAATATCTCCAAGTTTTCAGATGACACTAAGCTGGGTGGCAGTGTGAACTGTGAGGAGGATGCTAAGAGGCTAGAGGATGACTTGGACAGGTTAGGTGAATGGGCAGATGCATGGCATGCAGTATAATGTGGATAAATGTGAGGTTATCCACTTTGGTGGCAAAAACATGAAGGCAGAATATTATCTGAATGGCGGCAGATTCGGAAAAGGGGAGGTGCAACGAGACCTGGGTGTCATGGTACATCAGTCATTGAAAGTTGGCATGCAGGTACAGCAGGCGGTGAAGAAGGCAAATGGCATGTTGGCCTTCATAGCTAGGGGATTTGAGTATAGGAGCAGGAAGGTTTTACTGCAGTTGTACAGGGCCTTGGTGAGGCCTCACCTGGAATATTGTGTTCAGTTTTGGTCTCCTAATCTGAGGAAGGACGTTCTTGCTATTGAGGGAGTGCAGCGAAGGTTCACCAGACTGATTCCCGGGATGGCAGGACTGACATATGAGGAGAGACTGGATCGACTGGGCCTGTATTCACTGGAGTTTAGAAGAATGAGAGGGGATCTCATAGTAACATATACAATTCTGACAGGACTGGACAGGTTAGATGCAGGAAGAATGTTCCCGATGTTGGGGAAGTCCAGAACCAGGGGTCACAGTCTAAAGATAAGGGGTAAGCCATTTAGGACTGAGATGAGGAGAAACGTCTTCACTCAGAGAGTTGTTAACCTGTGTAATTATCCTCTACAGAGAGTTGTTGATGCCAGTTTGTTAGATATATTCAAGAGGGAGTTATATATGGCCCTTACAGCTAAAGGGATCAAGGGGTATGGAGAGAAAGCAGGAATGGGGTACTGAGGTGAATGATCAGCCATGATCTAATTGAATGGTGGTGCAGGCTCGAAGTGCTGAATGGTCTACTCCTGCACCTATTTTCTATGTTTCTATGTTTCTAACAAGGAGGCACAGACTCTAATGGATAGAAGACAAATTGTGAACAACCGGCAGGATAGACTTCCAAATTGAGCACTGGAGGCAGGAAACCCAAAAGCATTTGAGGGCTGTGATGGTACATAGGAACAGGAGGAGTCCATGCAGCCCATTCAATTATATCATGGCTGATCTGTATCTTAACTCCATCCACCCGCCTTGATTCCGTAACCCTTAATATCCTTACCTCACAAAAATCTAGCGAATTCAGTTTTTAAAATTTCAACTGACCCCCAGCCTCAACAGATTTTTTGGGGGAGAGAGTTCCAGATTTCCACTACCCTTTGTGTGAAGAAGTGCTTCCTGACATCACCCTGAACGGCCTGGCTCTAATTTGAAGGTTATGTCCCCTTGTTCTGGACTCCCTCACCAGAGGAAATAGTTTATTTCTATCTACCCTATCAAATCCCTTAATCATTTTAAACATCTCAATTAGATCACCTCTTAAATGGGAGGACCATTGACTCATTTTGGATGGATAAGCCGATAGGGGCTAAATAGTCTTCCTCATTCATACTCTCTTGTAAGCTAGATTTTTAAAGCCATAACTGTGGAAAATGTTTACCAGTTTTTTTAAGGGACTACTGGTTACACGTGTAAAAATCTGGCACTCCATAGCAATACGGTAGTGCAGGGCCTTACGGCACCCACGTACCACACCAGGGTGTGCTATGAAACATATTTGATCCAGATTTCTCTTTTCTGATTTTAGTCATGCTGCTATGAAGAGGCAACGTAGCACCAGAGATTTTAGAAAGGCGAGTCCTGTTGTCCCAGGAACTGAGTGTGTCTGAATTCTCTATAACCAACCGATCATATCCCTTAAATGGCAAAATAGTCAAATACTTCAATATATATTACAAAATATTCTTAAGCAACCTCACTCTGAAAAGGCCTCATTATGAATCAGGCAATGATTCAATCATTTAATGGGGTTTTCTTGGCAAATCTGTTCTTTTGCAGAGCCCTCCCTAGTCTGTACAAAAGAGCAGTTTGTAGTTATACTGTATGAGTGAGTGCTCATTTAGTGATCTGTGAACACCTATGATCTATACACAGCCTGCACATCCACCATCCACCCCAATACACCAGTGTTTGTCCATGAGTTGTTTTACGTTCCTTAGATGCATTCTGTTTCCACACAGCACTTCATCTATCAAAACCGGCTAAAATATATCCAACGGAGACAAAAATGTTCAACTGACAGACAGCCTGGGACTTGACCCCATGATCTCCCAGCTGGGAGCTGAGCTCAGATTGCCAACTCTGACTGGATGTAATCCTGAAGGTTTCATCACATGACCTCTTCCCTCTAAACTGCCCCGTCCCCACGCTCCCCTCATGGTCGCCCGACACGTTCAACCTCACGACCCAATTGGACAGCAAACAGACTTTTCGTTACCCGGTTAGATGATTCTTGCCTGTCAGTCAAACAGTTTTCTCTTTCTCGACCTCAACATTTTTATAACTAATAAACAAAAGTGTTGAAAGATAAATTAATGCCCCAATGATTTTTTTTCCAAACGGACATTTCTCCCAGCAGTATCCAGGAGATTAGTCTTCAATTCCTGGAGATGCCAGGACATTCCTGGAGGGTTGGCAACGCTAGTCTGAACACTTAACAATGTGAACAAAACAGTTGCTTGTGTCTTGGCCAGGGGGTGAATTTTAATAGGACATGGCAGAATGTTGGATTGGTTCAGGTGAGGGAACTCTCACCGTTAGGTCAGAAGGGTATGCATTCAAACGTCACAACAGGAGATTGAGGTCATAATCCAAGTGGCCAGTACTAAGGCAGTGCTGCATTAGCACAGATGCTGTCCTTTGGGTGGAGTGTGACATCAAATGTACAGCACAGAAACCGGTCATTCGGCCCAACTGGTCTATGCCAATGTTTATGCGCCACACGAGCCTCCTCCCACTCTATGGGCTAGAAATATGATGCATTTGCGCCTCCCATGGGATGCAAATGGCTTACCGCCCTGGTGCGACGCTGTTCATGACTCCTGTCATATGGGGCAGGGGTTTAGCGGCGGCACTACAGTGTTGCACCCCAATCTCCTGCGCCCAGAGATCGTGATGTCATCAGTGTGCGCATCGCCCCGTTATTTCCCCCCCCGAAATTGGCTTTTGCCCCCTGCAGCAGCGCCGGGCGAAAACAGCGACAGCTTCAGGGGGACATGTGTCGGGCGGCTGGCCGCTACCAGTGCAAAAATTAAGGACAAGGTGGTCGAGTTCCAAAAAAAAAGTACTTTTTTGTTGTCGCTCCAGATGCGGTTTCTTTGCAGGGTCATGGCCGCGATTGCTCAGCCTGGCACTTGGTTTGAGTGCTGGGTTGATTGCGTGGCTTCCTAGCTCCTGGTGGTCTGGGTAGGTGTCTTTTCTCCTTGCAGAATATACAGCTTGGGCCATTCCTTTTAAGTAAGGGAAGAGCCCCTCGCACACAGCAGTGCTGCACAGCCTAGTGTGTAGCATTTGCTGAGGTGTCCACATGGATAGTCAAGGGCCTATGGTGGGGGAGGAACTTAACACAATCGCAATCACCAAGGAGGCGGTACTCAGTAAGATAATGGGACTAACGGCGGATCAATCCCCTGGATCTGATAGCTTGCATCCTAGGGTCTTAAGAGAAGTAGCGGCAGGGATTGTGGATGCATTGGTTTCAATTTACCAAAATTCCCTGGATTCTGGGGAGGTCCCAGCAGATTGGAAAACTGCAAATGTAACGCCCCTATTTAAAAAAGGAGGCAGACAAAAAGCAGGAAACTATAGACCAGTTAGCTGAACATCATGGTTGGGAAGATGTTGGAGTCCATTATTAAAGATGCAGTAGCAGGACATTTGGAAAAGCAAAATTCGGTCAGGCAGAGTCGGCATGGATTTATGAAGGGGAAGTCATGTTTGACAAATTTGCTAGAATTTTTTGAGGATGTAATGAACAGGGTGGATAAAGGGGAACCAGTGGATGTAGTGTATTTGGACTTCCAGAAGGCATTTGACAAGGTGCAACATAAAAGGGTTACTGCACAAGATAAAAGATCACTGGGTTGGGGGTAATATATTAGCATGGATAGAGGATTGGCTAATGAACAGAAAACAGAGAGTAGGGATAAATGGTTCATTTTCGGGCTGGCAATCAGTAACTAGTGGGGTGCCGCAGGGATCAGTGCTGGGACCCCAACTATTTACAATCTATATTAGCGACTTGGAGGAAGGGACTGAGTGTAACGTAGCCAAGTTTACCGATGATACAAAGATGGGAGGAAAAGCAATGTGTGAGGAGGTCACACAAAATCTGCAAAAGGACATAGACAGGCTAAGTGAGTGGGCAAGAATTTGGCAGATGGAGTATAATGTTGGAAAGTGTGAGGTCATGCACTTTGGCAGAAAAAAAATCAAAGAGCAAGTTATTATTTAAATTGAGAAAGATTGCAAAGTGCTGCTGTACAGCGGGACCTGGGGGTACCTGTGCATGAAACACAAAAGGTTAGTATGCAGGTACAGCAAGTGATCAGGAAGGCCAATTGAATCCTGGCCTTTATTGCAAAGGGGATGGAGTATAAAAGCAGGGAAGTCTTGCTACAGTTGCACAGGGTATTGGTGAGGCCACACCTGGAATACTGCGTACAGTTTTGGTTTCCATATTTACGAAAGGATATACTTGTTTTGGAGGCAGTTCAGAGAAGGTTCACAAGGTTGATTCCAGAGATGAGGGGGTTGACTTATGAGGAAAGGTTGAGTAGGTTGGGCCTCTACTCATTGGAATTCAGAAGAATGAGAGGTGATCTTATCGAAACATATAAGATTATGAGGGGGCTTGACAAGGTGGATGCAGAGCGGATGTTTACGCTGATAAGGGAGACTAGAACTAGAGGGCACAATCTTAGAATAAGGGGCCACCCATTTAAAAGTGTGATGAGGAGAAATTTCTTCTCTCAGAGGGTTGTGGATCTGTGGAATTCGCTGCCTCAGAGAGCAGTGGAAGTTGGGACATTGAATAAATTTAAGACAGAAATAGACAGTTTCTTAAACGATAAGGGAATAAGGGGTTATGGAGAGTGGACAGGGAAGTGGACCTGAGTCCATGATCAGATCAGCCATGATCGTATTAAATGGTGGAGCAGGCTCGAGGGGCCGTATGGCCTTCTCCTGGTCCTATTTCTTATGTTCTTATGTTCTTATGTTCTTCTGTTCGCGCACCAGGAACACTTCCTTCCGGGGGCAGTTACCCGAAATTCTCAAGCGTTTGGTGCTAAGTCTTGCGCGTCCCGGATGTTACTGCCCCCAAACGGGGTGATAAAAAATTTCACCCCCTATTTATTTCATCTCATCCTATCAACATATCCTTCCATTTCTTTCTCCCTCATGTGTTCATCTAGCTTCCCCTTAAATGCATCTACACTATTCACCTCAACCACTTCAATTCTCCTGATTTCCTTATTGGATTTAATAGTGATTATCTTTTATTTATGGCCCCTAGTTTTGTTCTCCCCAACAAGTGAAAACATCTCTACTTCTTTACATTGAGTACTTGTTCTGGTAGTTTCTGTGGAAGTTACACGTACTATGGCATTATTTGAACAGCAGTAGAGAATTCTCCCAGTATCCTGGCTAACATTCCTCCTCAGCCAATATCCCCCCACCCCAACAGCAGTTTAACTGGTTATTGATCCCATTGCTGTTTGTGGGGTCTTACTGTGTGCAAAATACTTGCCCCAATACTAGCACTTCAAACAGTCATGCATTTTATGTGACATGCTTTGAAATGTATAAGGCACACAAATGCATGTCTTTCTTTCTGTTAGTCATCATTTTATTTCACTTAAATTCTTCTGTCTGAACATTCCCGGACAGAATAGAGATGATTGGGTAATCCCCCCATCAATCACGCCGGAGATCGCACTGTTGTAAGGGACTGGGATTGATTTGATGCACAGAATTTATATTGTGTAACTATCCTCCTCTCACTGCATTTTGCTGCAGAAATAATCCTGCTTTTATCAGGAGACTTTGCTGTAGTTTGTGTCATGGGCTCTGTTGGCTGTAGTCTGATTGCTGTCACGCATTTAGGGTTAGGGTTAGGGTTAGTCTGTTTAAATAGACTCTCTAGACTGATTGCTGTAGTGCACTATTTAAATAGACTCTGTAGACTGATTGCTGTAGTGCACTATTTAAATAGACTCTGTAGACTGATTGCTGTAGTGCACTATTTAAATAGACTCTGTAGACTGATTGCTGTAGTGCACTATTTAAATAGACTCTGTAGACTGATTGCTGTAGTGCACTATTTAAATAGACTCTGTAGACTGTCACCCACAGTCCAAGATCGGGAGTTTAGCTTTTGAACTGCAGCATTACACTGCTACTTCCTTGAACAAGGGCTGCAAACCATCTCCCCTGATCTTACAACTGAACCCCATGTATTAGTGTACACCAATAATGAATGGTATATATAATAAGCACAGGGAGTTTTACAATAAGGCTTGAGGTTAAAAGTAGTCATGGCACTTTCAGCGTTTTACCCTGAGTTTCTAAACAAGTTACCATCACACACTCTTCTATGAAATCTATGTAGAAGCCCATTTAGTTTCCTCACAAATCAATCTATATGCTACAGTCGATGGTTTACTCTACTGATTATATTCTCTCAACTTGGGGTTCCCCAGTACTCTGTCCTTTCTCCTATTTTGTTCCTTCTACTAGAATAGAATCCTATAGCGCTGAAAGAAGCCATTCGACTTATTATGCCTGTGCCGGCTCTTTGAAAGAGCTATCCAATTAGTCCCACTCTCCTGCTCTTTCCCCATCGCCCTGCAAATTTGTCCTTTTTAAGTAAAGAACAAATTCCATTTTCAAAGTTATTATTGAATCTACATTCCAGATCATAACAGCTCGCTGAGTAAAATATATTTTCCTCATATCCTCCCTGGATTTTTTGCCAATTATTTTAAATCTGTGTCCTCTGGTTACAGTCATGCCTTCACATAAATATGCTCCTCCTTTCATTATCCAATCTTAACCATTCTATTACTGATGATTCCATTCTATACTCATCAGCATCCTTCAGACCACACAACTTCCATAGTAATAACAGAGTCTACACTTCTATTAGCAAATCCAGTCTTCTTATACTGAATCCTCCTGTGAAGCGCTTTGGGATGTTTCTCTACGTTAAATACGCTATATAAATACAAGTTGTTGGTGTTGTTGTTGAATCACGACTGCCTGATTTCTTCCATGCCCATTGTCTCCAAGTATAAACTTCTCCCTGTCTCTTGTGAATCTAACCAAGATTAGCTACCTTTTAACTTTAATGGTTCCACCCTAAATCTCTCTTAATCCATCAATACTCTTACCCCTCTAACTCCCTCCCTCTCCTCTCACTCCCTCCCTCTATAACTCCCTCCCTCTCCTAACTCCCTCACTATCCTCTAACTCCGTACATATCCTCTACCTCCCTCCCTCCCTCTCCTCTAACTCTCTCCCTCTCCTCCACCTCTCTCCCTCTCCTCTAACTCCCTGCCTCTCCTCATCTATTGCTAAAGTTGCCTCTGTGAAGTTTGATTTCCACTTCCATGCTGACCACTGTTCTTTCCGCCTCAATGACTCTCAACCCCCTAAAAGGATGTCGGATCACGGGTTCACCAGAATGTTACCATGTCTCCGGGGTGAGATTATGAGTAGAGATTACATAAACTAGGCTTGCATTCCCTGGAATATAGAAGGTTAAGAGGGGATTTGATTGAGGTTTTTAGGATTTTGAAAGGAATTGACTGGGTAGATAGAGAGAAACGTTTTCTGCTGGTGTGGGGAATCTAGGACAAGGGGACATAATTTTAAAATAGAGCCACGCAATTCAGGAGAGAAGTTAGGAAACATTTCTTCACACAAAGGATGGTAGAAGTGTTGAACCCTCTCCCACAAAATGCAGTAGATGTTAGCTCATTTAATAATTTTATATTTGAGGTTGATAGATTTTTGCTAGACAAGGGTATAAAATGATATGGAGCCAAGGTGAGTGGATGGATTTAAGATATAGATTGACCATGATGTCACTGAATGGTGGAACAGGCTCGAGGGGCTGAATGGTCTACTCCTGTTCCTATATTCCTATGTTCCTATGATCAAGGCTGGAATATTACTCTCACATCTGAGGAGTGTGTTTTTCTGACAAATCCTGTGCACTTTTGCACAGGATATTTATAATCACACACAAGCAGGGAAGTCATTAAATGTGATGGCTAAAACGTGGGATTTCTGGAGTCCAGTCTTGTTACACATTAACGACATAAAACTAAACGCTGCCAAACATTCTGGTTCATAAATCTATACACAGCCTGTTTTGAATTATACTTTAATGAACAGAATGCTAAGTGACGTTTCAGAAATGAGATAAAGATGTTTGAAATGAAATTAAGCTATGGAGAGATACACCCTCTTCTTTTATTAAATATTCTTTGTATAGCTCCAATAATAATCTTATACAGTTTATATCAATAAATTCATATTTGGAATGTCTTCTTTTTGATACCCTCACTGCAAAAGTAAATTATTGTTAACTGACTTCTTAATTGCTTGCATTGTTCTAATTGCCAAATTTTAAACAAAAGTGTTTTACTGAAGCATCGCTGTGTCCACTACGTAGACTTCCAAAGATAAATAATGACTGAGCCTGCCAGTAATACTTTGAATAACTATTAATAACGTGTCACACTCACCTTACTCTTAAAGACTAAAAATGTATTAGAACCAGTTAAGTGTTCAGGGATTATGTCACAAAGCAGTAATTAAGTTATACATTGGAAACTCTGAACATAATTAAAATAGCTCCTGTCTCTATCTCACTGACTCACACTCATGGACGGACAATCCCTAGCTGCATAAACCAGTAGTGCAAGTGCCCCAAAATGGAGTTCGCAGCAATTTCGCTGAACTCTGGGAAAGCAGGAAAGAGTTAATGCTAAGAATCAAGTTACAACTGCAAGGTCAAGGAACTTTCACAGCAGAGATGATAGACCAGGGTTGTCAAAGCCACCAATCTAACAACAACTTGCATTTATCTCCCTATCTCTGTAATCTCCTCCAGCCCACAAACCTCCAAGATCTCTCCGCTCCTCTAATTCTGGCCTCTTGCACATCCCCCACTTCCTTCACTTAACCACCTACTTCCCTGTCACGTTAGACTGCCGCAAAGTGCCATTACCCCACACCATACTTCAATAGAGAGGGAGAAAGGAATAGAAGGATATGCTGATAGGGTGAGATAAAGTCGGATGGGAGGAGGGTCATGTGGAGCACAAACACTGGCATAAACCAACTGGATCGAATGAACTGTTTCTATGCTGTAAATTCTATGTCATTCTTGAACACGATAATAATCAAAAGTTTTAAATCAGTAAGGGAAATATAAACTGGTAATACTACAAAGTTTTGGGGTTCAGCTATGAGGCTGGGTGACTAATATAAAGCAGGCTGATGACATTAAAATGAATTGTGAAAATGGATGGGGTGTCCATTATAAAAGGCCAAAACGGGGATTTGGATGTGATTATTGACCATTTACTGAAAATATCCAGTCTAGTTGAACCTGTTATTAAAGACTAATCAAATACTGGGATACATTTAATTGTCGGTTGAAAAACTGTTGAGTTACTGTAAACTTAGTTAGTCCATTTGTAAGATGCCACTTTGAATATTTTGTGGAATTTTAGATATTCCGAGGGAAAGAAATTACCCTTCACCAATCGAGGCTCGTTGAAGGAAAAGAATCTCAGGCGTGGAATGAAACAGGCTGCTGATTCACAATGAGCTTGTTTTGCGTGACTGGCAAAGATCAATTTCATCCCCTCAATATTCAACGGACCATAGTGCACTAGGGTGGGTTCAAAAAAGAAAGCATGACTAGTACCAAGACTTAGGATGTTCTTATGAAGAAATTAGAATCATAGAACTACAGCGTCATAAAATGATACAGCACAGGAGGCAGACATTCATTCCATTGTGCCTGTACCGGCTCTTTGAAAGAGCTATCCAATTAGTCCCACTCCCCCTGCTCTTTCCCCATAGCCCTGCAAATTTTCCACCTTCAAGTATTTATTGAATTCCCTTTTGAAAGTTACATTGAATCTGCTTCCACCATCCTTTCAGGTAGTGCATTCCAGGTCCTAGGGGGAGTGTTTGCTAATGCTGTTGGGGAGGAGTTAAACTAATATTGCAGGGGGATGGGAACCTATACAGGGAGACAGAGGGAGACAAAAAGGAGGCAAAAGCAAAAGACAGAAAGGAGATGAGGAAAAGTGGAGGGCAGAGAAACCCAAGGCAAAGAACAAAAAGGGCCACTGTACAGCAAAATTCTAAAAGGACAAAGGGTGTTAAAAAAGCAAGCCTGAAGGCTTTGTGTCTTAATGCAAGGAGTATCCGCAATAAGGTGGATGAATTAATTGTGCAAATAGATGTTAACAAATATGATGTGATTGGGATTACGGAGACGTGGCTCCAGGATGATCAGGGCTGGGAACTCAACATCCAGGGGTATTCAACATTCAGGAAGGATAGAATAAAAGGAAAAGGAGGTGGGGTAGCATTGCTGGTTAAAGAGGAGATTAATGCAATAGTTAGGAAAGACATTAGCTTGGATGATGTGGAATCTATATGGGTAGAGCTGCAGAACACTAAAGGGCAAAAATCGTTAGTGGGAGTTGTGTACAGACCTCCAAACAGTAGTAGTGATGTTGGGGAGGGCATCAAACAGGAAATTAGGAGTGCATACAATAAAGGTGCAGCAGTTATAATGGGTGACTTTAATATGCACATAGATTGGGCTAGCCAAACTGGAAGCAATACGGTGGAGGAGGATTTCCTGGAATGCATAAGGGATGGTTTTCTAGACCAATATGTCGAGGAACCAACTAGGGGGGAGGCCATCTTAGACTGGGTGTTGTGTAATGAGAGAGGATTAATTAGCAATCTCATTGTGCGAGGCCCCTTGGGGAAGAGTGACCATAATATGGTGGAATTCTGCATTAGGATGGAGAATGAAACAGTTAATTCAGAGACCATGGTCCAGAACTTAAAGAAGGGTAACTTTGAAGGTATGAGGCATGAATTGGCTAAGATAGATTGGCTAATGATACTTAAGGGGTTGACTGTGGATGGGCAATGGCAGACATTTAGAGAACGCATGGATGAATTACAACAATTGTACATTCCTGTCTGGCGTAAAAATAAAAAAGGGAAGGTGGCTCAACCGTGGCTATCTAGGGAAATCAGGGATAGTATTAAAGCCAAGGAAGTGGCATACAAATTGGCCAGAAATAGCAGCGAACCTGGGGACTGGGAGAAATTTAGAACTCAGCAGAGGAGGACAAAGGGTTTGATTAGGGCAGGGAAAATGGAGTACGAGAAGAAGCTTGCAGGGAACATTAAGGCGGATTGCAAAAGTTTCTATAGGTATGTAAAGAGAAAGAGGTTAGTAAAGACAAACGTAGGTCCCCTGCAGTCAGAATCAGGGGAAGTCATAACGGGGAACAAAGAAATGGCAGACCAATTGAACAAGTACTTTGGTTCAGTATTCACTAAGGAGGACACAAACAACCTTCCGGATATTAAAGTGGTCAGAGGGTCTATTAAGGAGGAGGAACTGAGGGAAATCTTTATTAGTCGGGAAATTGTGTTGGGGAAATTGATGGGATTGAAGGCCGATAAATCCCCAGGGCCTGATGGACTGCATCCCAGAGTACTTAAGGAGGTGGCCTTGGAAATAGCGGATGCATTGACAGTCATTTTCCAACATTCCATTGACTCTGGATCAGTTCCTATCGAGTGGAGGGTAGCCAATGTAACCCCACTTTTTAAAAAAGGAGGGAGAGAAAGCAGGGAATTATAGACCGGTCAGCCTGACCTCAGTAGTGGGTAAAATGATGGAATCAATTATTAAGGATGTCATAGCAGCGCATTTGGAAAATGGTGACATGATAGGTCCAAGTCAGCATGGATTTGTGAAAGGGAGATCATGCTTGACAAATCTTCTGGAATTTTTTGAGGATGTTTCCAATAAAGTGGACAAAGGAGTACCAGTTGATGTGGTATATTTGGACTTTCAGAAGGCTTTCGACAAGGTCCCACACAGGAGATTAATGTGCAAAGTTAAAGCACATGGGATTGGGGGTAGTGTGCTGACGTGGATTGAGAACTGGTTGTCAGACAGGAAGCAAAGAGTAGGAGTAAATGGGTACTTTTCGGAATGGCAGCCAGTGACTAGTGGGGTACCGCAGGGTTCTGTGCTGGGGCCCCAGCTGTTTACATTGTACATTAATGATTTAGACGAGGGGATTAAATGTAGTATCTCCAAATTTGCGGATGACACTAAGTTGGGTGGCAGTGTGAGCTGCGAGGAGGATGCTATGAGGCTACAGAGTGACTTGGATAGGTTAGGTGAGTGGGCAAATGCGTGGCAGATGAAGTATAATGTGGATAAATGTGAGGTTATCCACTTTGGTGGTAAAAACAGAGAGACAGACTATTATCTGAATGGTGACAGATTAGGAAAAGGGAAGGTGCAACGAGACCTGGGTGTCATGGTACATCAGTCATTGAAGGTTGGCATGCAGGTACAGCAGGCGGTTAAGAAAGCAAATGGCATGTTGGCCTTCATAGCGAGAGGATTTGAGTACAGGGGCAGGGAGGTGTTGCTACAGTTGTACAGGGCCTTGGTGAGGCCACACCTGGAGTATTGTGTACAGTTTTGGTCTCCTAACTTGTGGAAGGACATACTTGCTATTGAGGGAGTGCAGCGAAGATTCACCAGACTGATTCCCGGGATGGTGGGACTGACCTATCAAGAAAGACTGGATCAACTGGGCTTGTATTCACTGGAGTTCAGAAGAGTGAGAGGGGACCTCATAGAAACGTTTAAAATTCTGACGGGTTTGGACAGGTTGGATGCAGGAAGAATGTTCCCAATGTTGGGGAAGTCCAGAACCAGGGGTCACAGTCTAAGGATAAGGGGTAAGCCATTTAGGACCGAGATAAGGAGAAACTTCTTCACCCAGAGAGTGGTGAACCTGTGGAATTCTCTACCACAGGAAGTAGTTGAGGCCAATTCACTAAATATATTCAAAAGGGAGTTAGATGAAGTCCTTACTACTCGGGGGATCAAGGGGTATGGCGTGAAAGCAGGAAGTGGGTACTGAAGTTTCATGTTCAGCCATGAACTCGTTGAATGGCGGTGCAGGCTAGAAGGGCTGAATGGCCTGCTCCTGCACCTATTTTCTATGTTTCTATGTTTCTAACTCCCTGCATATAAAAAAATCTATTCATTTCCCTCCTGGAATTTTTGCCAATTACCTCAAATCTGTATCCTCTGGTTACCGACACTCCTGCCAGTGGAAATCGTTTCTCCCTATCTATTCTATCAAAATCCCTTCATAATTTTACATGTTCAGCAATTCTTGCAAAACTAAACTTGTTTTGTTGGAGAAAAGAAAAATGAAAGGAGAAATGAGCTATGTATTTAGAAATTGAGAGACATTGATAATGCAGATGTAAGCAGGTTATAAGTACATAAAACTATCGTTGCAGAATTGCAATGTGTAAAAATTAACAAGTCTCACACAAGAGCAGAGATTAGAAGTTCAGATCAGACCTCTACCACCGAAAAGGACAAGGGCAGCAGGTATATGGGAACACCAACACCTCCAAGTTTCCCTCCAAGTCACACGTCATCCTGACTTGGAAATATATTGCCATTCCTTCATTGCCACTGGGTCAAAATCCTGGAACTCCCTACCTAACAGCACTGTGGGAGTACCTTCACCACAAGGAATTCAGCAGTTCAAGAAGGCAGCTCACCACCACCTTCTCAAGGGAAATTAGGGATGGGCAATAAATGCTGGCCTTGCCAGAAATGCCCATATTCCATGAATGAATTAAAAAAACGTTCCCAAAAAAGTGCCCAGGATGAGAAGTAGAATTAGTAAAAGTAGTTAAATCCTTTAAAAAAAACACTACAAGTATAACTGGTTAAGAGTAGGGTTGAAGGTTGTAGGAATAAGTATAGACAAAGATGATTAAATGCTTTTGGAATATAATAGTCACTGTGATGTTGTGACCTTGAGAGATGCAATCTGTGGAATGCAGCAGGTCAGGGTTGTAATATTAGACAGATATTCTAGCATTTTGTTCAATTGCCTCAGAGGGTCTTATTAAAGCTTCAATTCTTGAAAATATTAACTCTCTTTGTTTACCTCCGTCGGGATTTTAACCCTTAGACTGCTAGCAGTCCTGGAGATATTCCTGGCTTCCTGCACTGGTCATTTTTTAAAAATGTTTCAATGTGCACGTTCTTTTAATTGAATAAACAAACTGGGCAAGTTGTAAATCGGGCAGCTGATTTTCTATCACCCAATTTGTGCTAGCGCACGAGATCAATTATTGCAATAATTAAGCTACACAAATCTCAGGATTAGTTTTGCTACTTTAGTATTAATCTTATCATAGAATCTTAGAATCATACAGCACAGAAGGAGGTCATTCGGCCTATTGTGCCTGTGCCGGCTCTTTGAAAGAGCACTCCACTTAGTCACCAACCCTTGCTCTTTCCCCCATAGCCCTGCAAAATTTTCCCTACAAATATTTATCCAATTTCCTTTTGAAAGTTACTATTGAATCTGCTTCCACCACCCTTTGAGGCATTGCATTTCAGATCATAACAACTTGCTGCGTAAAAAAAACCTCTCCTGATCTCTAATGTTCTCTTTAAGCTGCGTGGCTGTGCAGCACTCCTGAGCTCCCACACAGTCGGTGAACCGGCTCTAAAACTGAAAAAGCCGCACATGCACAGAATTATGAATGGGCCATGCAGGCCGTTAAAGGGGCCATGCGACCCCAAAAAATGACAGGGATCATTGCTCATCTCCCCTCAGGTTATTTTTTTGGCAATTACCTTGAATCTGTGTCCTCTGGTTACCGACCCTCCTGCCACTGGAAACAGTTTTACTATCAAAACCCTTCAGAATTTTGAACACCTCTATTAAATCTCCCCTTAATCTTCTCTTCTCTAAAGTGAACAACCCTGTGTAATATAAATATAATATCACATTTACTATTTGTCTCAATTATAGAAACAACACATGTAGGTGTAAAGGGGCATTACAGTAGGCAGGACTCATAGGCATCACTAACAAAATATTCCTATTAAACAGGAGCTTTGCATTAAATCATCAAAATAAAAGCAGCATTTTTAAAATCCCAATCCACTTCAATATTTTTTTAATGGTGTCCAAGTTAGGAATTACACACAGCCTCATGAAATACTTAGAGACATAGCATCACAGTGAGTGAATAGCATTCAAACTGTATATTGAGGAGTGCTGCACTGTCGGAGGTGCCATCTTTCGGATGAGACGTTAAAACCAAGGCCCAGTCTGCTCTCTCAGGTGAACATAAAAGATCCCACGGCACGATTTTGAAGAAGAGCAGGGGAGTTATCCCAAGTGACCTGGCCAATATTTCATCATTATAGGCAGTCCCTCGGAGTCGAGGATGACTTGCTTCCACTCCAAAAGTGAGTTCTCAGGAGAGTGAAGAGTCCAATGCAGGTCCAGTGCAGCAGCATAGAGTGGCATTTGTGAGTTTGGTAAGTGGGTGAGTTTTAAGGGTTATGCTCTTTAAACCATTTGGAGGCTGGAGTAAATTGTGAGTGGCAATTGCCAGGAGCTTCTAAGTAAGTAGCAGTTTAATTTAAAGGGGAAAAGTTAAATAGTTGGGATTCTTTCAGGTTTAGGCAGAGAAAAACAAGGTAACTCTCCAGTAGGAGGCAATTAGCAGCTAGTTAAAACCAGTTCTGTAAATGACTGACCAGTAGTGGGTCATCTGACCTAGATACAGTTTAAAAAGAGGCAGCTCATGCAGAGCACGGAGTGCAGCAGCATAGAGTGGCATTTGTGAGTTTGGTAAGTGGGTGAGTTTTAGCAAGCGGGGGTGGCAGGTGCTGTTTTGTCTTGTTTTTCCTACCAGTGCCGACACTAAAGCAGCTGATAAGGAGTGCGAGAGTAGAAGATGGAGGCCCAGAGACCAGCCCAACCAGCTGCAGACAAAGATAGAGGGGTGGGAAATTAAGAGGTGACGTCAGAGTGCGGGGAGGAGCAGCGTCAGCGGCAGTCCGGGGTCAGCGGCCTACAAAGGCCCAGCGGCAGTCGGTGAGCGAGCAGTGCGGGGAGGAGGGACAAGAAATCAAAAAGTAATGTCACAGCCAAGCTGGTAAGTGGTTGGCTGATCGGCTGATGAGTATATCTCTTTGATTTTGTGTTCTAATAGATAAGAGGATAAATTACTAAATAGCTGTTTAGTGTGTGTAGTGGGAGTCAGTGTTTTTGCTGGGTAATTTAAGGGGAACCAGTGGGATGGCAGGGCAGCTCGTTCAAACAGAATGCAACACCTGTGCCATGTGGGAATTCCTGGATGCTTCCCGCAACGGGGATGACCACATGTGCAGGAAGTGTCTCCGGCTCCTCCAACTCGAATGCCGAGTCTTGGAGCTTGAGCGAGGGCTGGAGGCACTGAGGAGCATCCGAGAGAACGAGAGGTACGTGGATAGCTCATTTCAGGCGTTGGTCACCCCACAGATTAAAAGGGTACAGGAGGATAGGGAATGGGTGACCGTCGCACACAAGAGTATGGCGAGGCAGGTAGTGCAGGAGTCCCCTGAGGCTATCCCGCTCTCCAACCGGTACTCTATTCTGACGACTGGCGAGGGCGGTGATGCCTCTGGGGAGTGCAGCCAGGGCCAAGTCCACAGCACCGTGGGTGGCTCAGCTGCACAGGGGGGGAGGAAGAAGACGGGAAGGGCTATAGTGATAGGAGATTCAATAGTTAGGGGAGCAGATAGGCACTTCAGCAGCAGCAAAAGTGACATCAGGATGGTGTGTTGCCTCCCTGGTGCAAGGTTCAATGATGTCACTGAGCGACTGCAGGGAATTCTGGGGAGGGAAGGGGAACAGCCAGTGGTTGTGGTCCACATTGGTACCAACGACATAGGTAGAAAGAGGGGTGAGGTCCTGAAAGCTGAGTTTAGGGAGCTAGGAGTAAGATTGAAAGCCAGGACCTCAAAGGTGGTAATCTCGGGATTACTGCCAGTGCCACGTACTAGTGAGGGTAGAAATAGGAAGGCTAGTCAGATAAATACGTGGCTGGGGCATTGGTGTAGAAGGGAGGGCTTTAGTTTCCTGAACAATTGGGAACGCTTCTGGGGTAGGTGGGACCTGTACAAGTCGGACAGGTTACACCTCAACAGAGACGGGACCAATGTTCTCGCAGGTGCTTTTGATAGTACGGTTGGGAGGGCTTTAAACTAGTTTGGCAGGGGGATGGGAACCCAGGAGAGGGTTCTGAGCTAGTTAGAGTGGGTGAGAGCTCAGATGAACAGAACCCCAAGAAAGGATGCAAAAGGCAGGAGGCAACAGAGCAGAGTAGCACTGGGATAAGTGTAAACCACAAGGTGATAGGAAGGGAGAATATGTATGAATATAAAGGGGCTGCAGGAGGGGTCAAAACTAAAAATCATGGTTTAAAAACTAGTATTAAAACACTTTACCTAAACGCACGCAGCATTCGAAACAAAGTAAATGCGTTGACGGCACAAATCATTACAAATGGGGATGATTTGGTGGCCATTACAGAAACGTGGTTGCAGGGTGGCCAAGACTGGGAATTAAACATACAGGGGTATCTGACAATTCAGAAAGATAGACAAGAAGGGAAAGGAGGTGGGGTAGCTCTGTTAATAAAGGATGATATCAGGGCAGTTGTGAGAGACGATATTGGCTCTAATGAACAAAATGTTGAATCATTGTGGGTGGAGATGAGAGATAGTAAGGGAAAAAAGTCGCTGGTGGGTGTAGTTTATAGGCCCCCAAATAATAACTTCACGGTAGGGCGGACAATAATCAAGGGAATAATGGAGGCATGTGAAAAAGGAACGGCAGTAATCATGGAGGATTTTAACCTACATATCGATTGATCAAATCAAATCGTACGGGGTAGTCTGGAGGAGGAATTCATAGAATGCATACGGGATTGTTTCTTAGAACAGTATGTTACAGAACCTACAAGGGAGCAAGCTATCTTAGATCTGGTCCTGTGTAATGAGACAGGAATAATAAACGATCTCCTTGTAAAAGATTCTCTCGGAATGAGTGATCACAGTATGGTTGAATTTGTAATACAGATTGAGGGTGAGGAAGTAGTGTCTCAAACAAGTGTACTATGCTTAAACAAAGGGGACTACAGTGGGATGAGGGCAGAGTTGGCTAAAGTAGACTGGGAACACAGACTAAACGGTGGCACAATTGAGGAACAGTGGAGGACTTTTAAGGAGCTCTTTCATAGTGCTCAACAAAAATATATTCCAGTAAAAAAGAAGGGCGGTAAGAGAAGGGATAACCAGCCGTGGATAACCAAGGAAATAAAGGAGAGTATCAAATTAAAAACCGATGCATATAAGGCGGCCAAGGTTAGTGGGAAACTAGAAGATTGGGAAAATTTTAAACGACAGCAAAGAATGACTAAGAAAGCAATAAAGAAAGGAAAGATAGATTACGAAAGTAAACTTGCGCAAAACATAAAAACAGATAGTAAAAGCTTTTACCGATATATAAAATGGAAAAGAGTGACTAAAGTAAATGTTGGTCCCTTAGAAGATGAGAAGGGGGATTTAATAATGGGAAATGTGGAAATGGCTGGGACCTTGAACAATTATTTTGCTTCGGTCTTCACAGTGGAAGACACAAAAACCATGCCAAAAATTGCTGATCACAGGAAAGTGGGAAGGGAGGACCTTGAGACAATCACTATCACTAGGGGGGTAGTGCTGGACAGGCTAATGGATCTCAAGGTAGACAAGTCCCCTGGTCCTAATGAAATGCATCCCAGGGTATTAAAAGAGATGGCGGAAGTTATAGCAGATGCATTCATTATAATCTACCAAAATTCTCTGGACTCTGGGGAGGTACCAGCGGTTTGGAAAGCAGCTAATGTAACGCCTCTGTTTAAAAAAGGGGGCAGACAAAAGGCAGATAACTATAGGCCAGTTAGTTTAACATCTGTAGTGGGGAAAATGCTTGAAGCTATCATTAAGGAAGAAATAGCGGGACATCTAGATAGGAATAGTGCAATCAAACAGACGCAACATGGATTCATGAAGGGGAAATCATGTTTAACTAATTTACTGGAATTCTTTGAGGATATAACGAGCATGGTGGATAGAGGCGTACCGATGGATGTGGTGTATTTAGATTTCCAAAAAGCATTTGATAAGGTGCCACACAAAAGGTTACTGCAGAGGTAAAGGTACGCGGAGTCAGAGGAAATGTATTAGCATTTATCGAGAATTTGCTGGCTAACAGAAAGCAGAGAGTCTGGATAAATGGGTCCTTTACAGGTTGGAAATCGGTGGTTAGTGGTGTGCCACAGGGATCGGTGCTGGGACCACAACTGTTTACAATATACATAGATGACCTGAAAGAGGGGACAGAGTGTAGTGTAACAAAAATTGCAGATGACACAAAGATTAGTGGGAAAGCGGGTTGTGTAGAGGACACAGAGAGGCTGCAAAGAGATTTAGATAGGTTAAACGAATGGGCTAAGGTTTGGCAGATGGAATACAATGTCGGAAAATGCGAGGTCATCCACCTTGGAAAAAAAAAACAGTAAAAGGGAATATTATTTGAATGGGGAGAAATTACAACATGCTGTGGTGCAGAGGGACCTGGGGATCCTTGTGCATGAATCCCAAAAAGTTAGTTTGCAGGTGCAGCAGGTAATCAGGAAGGCGAATGGAATGTTGGCCTTCATTGCGAGACGGATGGAGTGCAAAAGCAGGGAGGTCCTGCTGCAACTGTACAGGGTATTGGTGAGGCCGCACCTGGAGTACTGCGTGCAGTTTTGGTCACCTTACTTAAGGAAAGATATACTAGCTTTGGAGTGGGTACAGAGACGATTCACTAGGCTGATTCCGGAGATGAGGGGGTTACCTTATGATGATAGATTGAGTAGACTGGGTCTTTACTCGGAGTTCAGAAGGCTGAGGAGTGATCTTATAGAAACATTTAAAATAATGAAAGGGATAGACAAGATAGAGGCAGATAAGTTGTTTCCACTGGTCGGGGAGACAAGAACTAGGGGGCACAGCCTCAAAATACGGGGGAGCCAATTTAAAACCGAGTTGAGAAGGAATTTCTTCTCCCAGAGGGTTGTGAATTTGTGGAATTCTCTGCCCAGGGAAGCAGTTGAGGCTAGCTCATTGAATGTATTCAAATCACAGATAGATAGATTTTTAAACAAAAAGGGAATTAAGGGTTATGGGGAGCGGGCGGGTAAGTGGAGCTGAGTCCACGGCCAGATCAGCCATGATCTTGGTGAGTGGCGGAGCAGGCTCGAGGGGCTAGATGGCCTACTCCTGTTCCTAATTCTTATGTTCTTATGTTCTCTCTCACAGGTGGGGCAGACAGTGGTTGAAGGAAAGGGTGGGTGGGGAGCCTGGGTTGACGCATGCTCCTTCCGCTGTCTACACTTGGTTTCTGCATGCTCTCTTCGATTTGACTCGAGGTGCTCAGCGCCCTCCCGGATGCTCTTCCTTCACTTTGGGCAGTCGTGGGCCAGGGATTCCCATGTGTTGGTGGGGATGTTGCACTTTATCAAGGAGGCTTCAAGATTGTCCTTGAAGCGTTTTCTCTGCCCACCTGGGGCTCGCTTGCCGTGTTGAAGCTCCAAGTAGAGCGTTTGCTTTGGAAGTCTCGTGTCGGGCATGTGGACGATGTGGCCCACTCAATGGAGCTGATCGAGTGTGCTCAATGCTTCGATGCTGGGGATGTTGGCCTGAGTGAGAACACTGACTTTGGTGCGTCTATCCTGCCAGTGGATTTGCAGAAAATTACAGAGGCAGTTTTGGTGGTACTTCTCCACCGTTTTGAGGTATCTACTGTAAATAGTCCACGTCTCTGAGCCATATAGGAGGGCACAGAGTTAATCTGGTCCCACTGGCATTTCGGCCTCTCATCGGCCGCCGGTCCCGCTCAATTGTGGAGGCGAAAGCAGCTGGAAAAATCGCGGTGGAGCCTCTGTCGGGCACGTGGTGCATGTAATGGCGGCGGGAGGAGGCTGCACTCCAGAACGGCATAATTAATTGCCATACGACCGCGTTTACCCCTCTAGAAAAAGCCGCACTGAGAGCTGTCTGCGGGGCGCAGTGGAAAAGTGCGAGCGGGACCCCAGTGTCTGTCCTCAACCAGGAACAAATGCTTGGGAGAGGGAAGCATTGCCTCAGGTCTCTCCACACCTCGGGCCAATATTTATCCCTCAATCAACATAACAAAAACACATTATCTGGTCATTATCACATTGCTGTTTGTGGGAGATTGCTGTGCGCAAATTGGCTGTCGTGTTTCCTACATTACAACAGTGACTAGACTTCAAAAAATACTGCATTGGCTGTAAAGCACTTTGGGACTCAATATTTCAACATGTTCAAAGTGAATTCTTGTAGGTCTCAACACATTTTCTGGGGATGAATTACAACTCCTATAGACTGTGTAACAGTGAGAAAGGGATATCCCGAGGTCGTTAAAGGCGATATATAAAAGCAAGTCTTTCTATTCTTTTTTAGTGATTCTTTAGTGAATTATACTTATTCCTGAATATCGGGTAACATATTTGCGAGCCTTTTCAAACTGCGATCATTTCAGCACTTTTGGTGATTGGCTACATAAATAACATGTTTCCCATTATAAAGTCTGGAATTTTCTCTGTATATTAACTGCAATCAGTTTTACTGGAAACAAATGCCGCTGTACCTGGGCAGCGTGCATCCCATTGTATTAACGAACTACCCACAATGATGCAACACAGATGTCCCATTACTGCTATTAAAAAACATTCTTTAATTTTCCATTTTGGGTTCATCTGCATTTGCTCCAGAAACATTTGTCATTTGTCATTTTCAGGAACAAAGGCCAGGCAAAACTCAACGAAATTGAGGCTGTTTCCCCTTGCTGCAGGGTCTATAACTAGGAGGGTCACAGTCTCAGGATAAGAGGTCGGCCATTTAAGACTGGGATGAGGAGAATTGTCTTCACTCAGAGGGTTGTGATTCTTTGGAATTCTCTACCCCAGAGAACTGTGGTTGCTCAATCATCATTATCGATGAGGTCCAATGCGCCAGCGCAGCCTTTGGCCGCCTGAGGAAGAGAGTGTTTGAAGATCAGTCCCTCAAATCTGGCACCAAGCTTATGGTCTACATTGCTGTAGTGATACCCGTCCTCCTGTATGGCTCGGAAACATGGACCATGTAAAGTAGACACCTCAAATCGCTGGAGAAATACCCCCAACGATGTCTCCGCAAGGTCCTGCAAATACCCTGGGAGGATAGATGCACCAACATCAGTGTTCTCGATCAGGCCAACAACCACAGCATTAAAGCACTGATCACAATCGACCAGCTCTTTTGGGTGGGCCACATTGTCCGCATGCCCGACACTAGACTCCCAAAGCAAGCGCTCTACTCGGAACTTCTACACGGCAAGCGAGCCTCAGGTGGGCAGAGGAAACGTTTCAGGGACACCCTCAAAGCCTCCTCAATAAAGTGCAACATCCTCACTGACACCTGAGAGTCCCTGGCCAAAGACCACCCTAAGAGGAGGGCACTGAGCACCTCGAGTCTTGTCATCGAGAGCAGGCAAGAAGCAAGCACAGGCAGTGGAAGAAGCGTGCGGCAAACTAGACTCCCCACCCACCCTTTCCTTCAACGACTGTCTGTCCCACCTGTGACAGAGACTGTGGTTCCCGTATTGGACTGTATAGTCACCTGAGAACTCACTTTTAGAGTGGAAGCAAATCTTCCTCGATTTCGAAAGACTGCCTATGATGATATGACGAGTATACTCAAGACAGAGATTGATAGATTTTTTGGGCAATAAGGGAATCAAGGGATTATGGAGATAGTGTAGGACAGTGGAGTTGAGGTAGAAGATCAGCCATGATCTTATTGAATGGCAGAGCAGGCTCAAGGGGCCAAATGGCCTATTCCTGCTCCTATTTCTTATGCTGTTATGTTCTTAAAACATTTAGGGCTAGATTTTACACTTTTGTGCAGATCGCCCAAAAATGAATGGTATTTCTGGCATGGACGGTAAAAATGGGTTTTCAGATCGCCGGCTTGTTGCCCATTCTCAAAACCCCTAGTCTCCATTTTTGAAATGGGGCATTACCGCGAGCGATATGAAATGGGCAGTAGCGTTAAATCTCTCTGACCTTCTGCCGTAAAGTGTTGCCGTCCTTAGCAACGGCATGGCAACGCTTGATTCCCGCGATTCAGGAGGTCAAGGGTCATCATGACATGCGCAGAAGAGGAGACAGATAGAAAGGGAGCTGAGAGGGAGTGAAGGTGTGTGTGGGTGTGGTGTGGCTGCTTTGGGAGGAAGGAGAGAGAGTTTCGAGCTTTTAGCAAATTGGGGAAAAAAAATTAGATGTTACCAGCCAGATATTTGCCCCAATTTGGTACCTATAATGGAGGGAGAGGAGGAGGCAACACAGCACGCTGTGGAGACTAATGCTGGCGAGAGCAGTGAGCTGGGAGAGGAGCACATTGGAGGGTGCAAAAGAGCAAGGAGGTTCTTGGACGAGGAAAATGCCTCCCTCCTACAGGAGGTCGAGTTACGCTGGGGTGATTTGACCCAGGGAGGTCGTGGGAAGCCCACCGCAAAACCTACCAGAAGATATGGGCCGAGATAGCAGAGGTGGTCTCGTCGGTGACCAACGAGGTGCGTGAGGGCAACCAAAGCCGCAAATGATGGAACGACCTTGTCGGATCCGCAAGAGTAAGTATTACATTTATTTACATGTACTTATCTATTTATATAATTTGATTGTAAGAGTCATGAGTGACTATAATCAGATGTGAGGTCTTTCATTTTACCGGGAATGTTGTACTCAAAGCCTGTGGTCATGGTGTACGTCTTTAGATAAAGAATGATAATTTTCATAATAATCATGATTACATCTGTCGGTTATGTGTTGTATCAGTGTCTGTGACAGTACCTAGCAATGATATCATGCAATGATCTCATGCCATGTCATCCTGTCACCTTTTACAGAAGAAGCTATTGACGATGAAGTCTGTGCAGAGACGAACGGTGGGGGGGCCACCAGTCCCCAGCGACATAACTGAGATGGAGGAGCGGGTGCTCACACTCGTGGGGAAGCGCCCCCGGACAGCAACGGACGCATCTGCAGACCCTGAAGTGATGCGACGTGAGTAAAGTTTACACCATTGCGTGATGTAAAGTCAATAGATGCCACACCCACTCATATCCGAACAATCATATATGATAGATGATTTCTAAAATTGTCCTATAAATAATGCTGGTCTAATGAAAATCATTGCAATGCAGAATGTGTTGATGGTCATGAAATGTGATGTCTGCGATGATTTTGATAGCGGTGGTGCTTTTGTCGTGCATATACTGTGTGTAGCGCTGGACTCACCTTGTGACCCTAGCACCCGCTTCTCCTTTAATAACCTCATTTGTGTTTTGCAGCTCAGCCAGCAGCGCAGCCCCAGGCAAGACCACAGAGGGGTCGCAGGGCCGGACTTGCCAGATGATCCTCCATCTGCTGAGGAGCTCCGATTCTCGCCCGTCAATCCGCTGGGTCTGTTCTCTACAGATGAGAGCGCGGACTTCGAGGAACCTGCATCGCCACGCTCCAGAAGCCATCAAGTGCTCCTCCGGTCATTCCCGCCTCCACTCTGGAGGTACTGGGCCCAAGCACCTTGCCACACGGCACCCTATTTGTCCCCAAGACGGCGCTGACCCTGCAGGAGTTTCGTGGACGCGGCAGGTCTGGTCCACGAATGCCACATGAGAGCGGAGAGATGGTACAGTTGTCCAGGAGGACTGTAGACTTTGGTGACCAGATCCTCGATGCATTGGGGGGCATATCCCAACAACTGTGACTGAGTATGTTCCGCAGATAGCGGAGGCCCTGGAGGTGCTAGCCAGGAACACTGCTGGCACAGGCCTCACAGTGGTCCCGGAGCGCGGCACTCCACCTCTAGGTTCCACACCCCCAGTGCCAACGACAGATGAGAGGCAGGACCAAGATCCTACTTCTGGATCTGAGAATTTCCCCCCCCCCCTCGGCACCCCCCGCTCCCGCACCGGTCCAACCACCGTCTCTGCTTTCATCCCCCCCCCAATGAGGCACCGCCTGAGGAACTCTTCGGCTAGGCAGTGTGGAGTGAGATGGGGAAGGGGTAGAGGTGGGGAGAAGAAGGGGAGGGGGCAAGGAAAGTGAGGTGTATGTCCACAGATGATGGCTGTGTTATATCTCCATCTGGGTGTATGCAATTTGTTGTAATGTATGGGGGGAGGGGGCCACCCTCCTGCTTTGCATTTGTATTCTGTGTTGTTGGACATGTTGACCATTTGATTGTGTGTGATTTCTAAATCTCTGGCATTAAATTTGACCGTGAGACAATCCTTCTAAAACAATTGGAATAGTTTATTAAAAAAACATACACATGCACACCCACCTTAGTTACAACAGATACAATGAGGTTATAATAAAGAGTGATTTATGTTACTTCCCTTTGGCTGGCTGGTGGAGGAGAGAGAGAAAAGTCTTTGCCTGAGTTCTTTATACGTCTCAAAAGCCATTGTCCCTCCGAAAGCCTCCGGATTGGACCTTGGTTCCAGGGCAGTTCCTTATTGGCTTTCCTCACACATGTGGCTATCTGGCCTGGCTCAGCCATTGATTAGTTTAAATGGCTTTCCAATACTGAAAACCATGCGGCAGATCTGTGGGCTTTCATTTTGTTTCAACACAAACAGGCATTTCGATATAATCTACACTTTTAACATTTATACATACACAGAATCAATTTTAATCATTAATAAACATTTTTATTCTTACAATTGATGTCAATGGTCGAAAAAGTGGGGTGGGGTGTTTTTGCCCGTGATACTTATGATTTCAGACCAATGGTCGTATAAAAACATTTTTATTCAACAAAACCTTGTTGAGCATTGTCTCAGATAGCTGGACCGTTACACACTGGTGATTCCTTAATATGAAAGGGTTAAATAAAACTTAACTTCAATCAACTTAAACTTTAACTGGTACCAAGGTGATGCCCACCATTGATGTCTGAGCTGCACACATACAGCAGTGTGTCAGCTTTGTCACTCACAGCAACGTTCTTTCAGGCAAATCGTTCAGTTATAAGCTCTTGAAGTAAGAGTCTTGCAGCTATGTAGCCACCACGGGCCCTTTCCTGCGGTCTGGAGGGGGGGGCGTGGGCATGGTTACATAGTCAGCCTGATTGTCTGGCCCTAGGTCAGCGTCCAGCCCCTCGTCCTCCTCTTTCTCTCTCTCCTGAGGTGGACCATCAGTCCCTTCTGGCAATTCTTGTCCCCTCCTGATAACCAGGTTGTGCAGCATCGAGCACACGACCACGAATTTAGCTACTTGCTCAGGGTTGTATTGTAGCTGCCCTCCTGTGTGGTCCAGGCATCTAAAGCCCTGCTTAAATAGAGTTATTATTTTCTGGATCACATTGCCGTGTGTCTCTGTGGCTCTGGTTGTATCGCTTCTCGGCCTCAGTGGGGGAGTCACACAGGGGGGGTCATCAGCCAGGTGGCTAGTCCATATCGGTTGTTAACAAGCATCCAGATTGTCTTTGTGGCTGACTCTTAAACATGTCAGAGACAGCGCTCTCACGCAGGATGTGAGCTTCATCGAAGTTGCCCAGACATTTGGCATTCACTGCCATTATGATCTGGTTGTGGCCGACAACTAGTTAGACCTTCAGGGAGTAAAATCCTTTTCTGTTACGAAAAAGCTCTGGGTCCTGAAAAGATGCCCACATGGCAATGTGAGTGCACTGTATTGCTCCCTGCACCCTGGGGAACTTAGTAATGTGGTAGAATGCTCCAGCCCTGTCAGTCTGAGCCTCCATGGTCATGAGGAAGCTGATAAAGTCCATCCTCGAGCATACAGGGTCTCCATGACTTGACTAGTGCAGCGATGTGTGGCATGATGAGACAGAAGAGAAATCTCGACCGCAGAGGCCCGAAAAGAATCGGACGCACAGAAAGGCAGTGCCGCGGTGACCTTGACCTCGACCAACACTGATGTCCTGATGGCAGGCTTCATATGTGGCCTGATGGGCTCACATATTTCATTGATCACCAGTGTGTGGAATCTCAGTCTCTGAAGGCAGGTGTTCTCAGACACGTCGAGGTAAGACCTCTTCTCCTTGTAAGTGCGGGGTGTGTAAGGTCTGGACCTCCTCCTCCTTCTGGCTCGTTTTAAATTGGGCACATAATGGTGTGCATCAGACATTGAGCCATTTGCACTCTGCAGCATCTGTGTATTAATCGATGCAGGTTGAGAAATGGCTGGCCCCATTGCATTGAAAGTATAATAGCGATTGATCAGAAGCAATAATTTCCTCACTAAAATACACCTACAGTAAACCCCAATCGTCCAGAGTCTGAAAATATGTCTGTTGAGATGGTCACTTCACCTGAGAAGAACTCCAGAGTCAATCCAAACTCCCCCGAAGTTGAAGCAGCCTTTTGAATGAAGCGACCTGCGATTTTAAAAATGGCGCCCACACCGCTGTGATTCGTTCAGAACAGTTCCACTTTTTCTGAGCAGTGTTTTGAGAGAGTGATATTGTGGGCGAGATGTGTGCGAGGTGGTGAAAGTGACGCTGGGCGATCTCCTGGGCGTTAGTTTCGGCAAATGTGATCATTATGACAAAAAAATGTGGACGGGCGGTATTATTGAATCCCGGCGTTAATTACGTGCGGAAAGTAATGGTGGTCGATATTATGGTCGTTGATTTCGCCCATTCTGATGATTCCGCCCGAAAAAAGTGGGCGGGCGGTATTATCTTTTTCCCGGCGTTACGCACATGGGGAAAGTAACGCTCGGCGATAAGTATCCGATAAATGGGCGTCAGTTTCCATTTTGTAGCTAAGTGGGTGATATCTGGGCGTATACCTCATTTCAGCTGTAAAATGGATGTTAAGTGGGCGTTATGCACGCAAAAAAAGAGTAAAATCTAGCCCATAGTTTGGGGATTTTAACCATGCTCTCTCCCCCCTGGTGAAAATTGTTACTTAAATGACAAATCAAGAAATTGCCACAGAACTCTTACTAAAATTATTACTGGAATATATTCAACATATAGTTCAATATTTCAACGTGTTCAAAGTGATTCTTGCAGGACTCAACACATTTTCTGGGGATGTATTACGACTCCTTTCGACTGTGTAAAAGAGTGAGAAAGAGACAATATGTTAGCAGTGCTGTATCCGTGATAGGGGTACAGCTTTAAGCAGTTGTATGAAATGTCAGAATGATCAAGGTAAGGTGGTATAGCTTCAAGAAATCATTGATCTTAATTGCCTTTCATCAGAAACGACTCCCAGCCTGGAAAAGTAAAAGGCAGGGATATAGTTTAGTTGAGGGTAGGAAATTGGTGAGGACGAAGCTGAGATTGGGAAGAAGCAGGCAGGAAAGTAATCCCGTTGTTGTCTTCTTCATCGCTGCACTTAAAGGCGCAACTACTCACTTGTCTCTAGTCTGTATGTCGAACCGACCATTGATTCCAGGCCCTATTCAGCTTGTTGCAAGCTGCTATTATCATAGAATCACAGGTCTAGTAATTGGGCTGCTTATCGCCACCCGTTTGTACCACTGTCCTAGTAAAAAATGGCGGCCGCCTGTCTAGCCCATCTCTGGCGTGGGACGAGCGGCCGCCATTTTGGTGAGGGCTTTAGCACTGCAGCAGCGCTGGCCCTGGAGATGTAAATGAAGAGAGCGTGAGGTCAGTCGGCATGTAACACTGAATTGAATCCACGTCTGCAAACTTCGCCCTTAGCACAGAATTCAGCTACATCCTAAGCTCTCTCTGAAAAGCAAGCGTTCAGCAGACTGACAGACATGTCAGTGCTTCTTAAAGGGGCATACACATTTTTCAGGTACGTTTGCATTTAAGATTTCAGACTGGATTTTTAAAATTTTATTGAACTAGTGGCTTGGTGCAATACATGTTAAAAGTTTTTGAAGTGTTCAGGGAGTGCTGCTGGAGACTTGCAAGGCCTTGGATCATAAAGGAACGCCCCTGACAAGGCAGAAAATGCTGGAAATATTCAGCAGGTCAGGCAGCATCCATGAAGAGAGAAACAGAGTTCACATCTCAGGTCGAGATGCTGACTAACCTGTTGAGTACTTCCAGAATTTTCTGCTTTTATTTCAGATTTACAGCATCTACTTGCTGAGGGAAGAGGAAGACACAGAAGAGGAGGAAGCAGAAGCAAGGATGCAATCCAGACAGCCCCTCTCTGGCTGGGATATCCGGGATCTAATCATCCAGCTGTGGTACCAGTGACACAACCCCAATTCCCCTTTCAACATTTGTCCCACACCTTACCTTCCCTCTGTGACTGACCATCACAGCGTCCTCTTGGCCACAATGCTGAATTAAAAGCAAACTTTCCAATCCACCCTTATGCATTCCGCTTTCCTCCTCCTCCTCCTCAAGCTACATTTCTTGGGTGTGTGAAATGAGGAAGGCACTCGGGTGGGGTTTGGTGAGGGGAGGGTGGGAAAGCAAGAGGTGCAGCCAGAAGGAGGATAATGTATTTGGATACCAGCATCTTTTATCCTTTCAGCCCTGCTGCTGCTGGCCAAGGGCTCCGCCATGCCCCTACCAAGAATGGCCAGCGCTGTCTCCTCCAAGGGGGTGAGGTGAGGCTATGAATGGGAGATATGCTTCATGTTTGGTGCAGATTGTTGGTAGGTGAGTGATTGGGGGTGGGTCATGCATTGATCAGTGTTTGAGGTTAGTGGTGCAGTTGGTAGGAGATAGCTCTTGAAGATGCATTCACTGAACTTGACCACTTGGTCTGAGGTCATGAAACTTCAATGGACACTGGAGCCAGGTCCTGGGGGCGACACTGCAGGAAATGATCGCCTCGGTGATCTGGTTCCACATCCTTCTTTCTGGAAAGCCTCCTGGCCCCTGTGGGCAGAGGACCTCTCTTGCAGTGTTGACCCCCTGCACAAAGCTGGAGTGCTATGTGCAATACCCTGAGTGCCCCTTGCCTGGCGTGTTGAGCCATTTGTGTTAGTGCTAAAGCACTTTTCCCATTTTTTTAAGTGCGGAAGGGAATTCAGATTTAAGAGCTGAAAACTCCCATTTGGGAATTCTTTTTAATGTTGACATATGAGGAGAGACTGGATCGACTGGGCCTATATTCACTGGAGTTTAGAAGGATGAGAGGGGATCTCATAGAAACATATAAAATTCTGACGGCACTGGATAGGTTAGATGCAGGAAGAATGTTCCCGATGTTGGGGAAGTGCAGAACCAGGGGACATAGTCTAAGGATAAGGGGTAAGCCATTTAGGGCTGAGATGAGGAGAAACTTCTTCACTCAGAGCATTGTTAACCTATGGAATTCCCTACCGCAGAGAGTTGTTGATGCCAGTTCATTGGATATATTCAAGAGGGAGTTAGATATGGCCTTTGCGGCTAAAGGGATCAAGGAGTATGGAGAGAAAGCAGGAACAGGGTACTGAAGGCATGATCAGCCATGATCTTATTGAATGGTGGTGCAGGCTCGAAGGGATGGATGGCCTACTCCTGCACCTATTTTCTATGTTTCTATGTTCATTTTTTTCAGAAGGCAGTTGAGCTGTAAGGGCTAAATGTGCCTATTTTTACATTACTTTTTTTCATTACAGAAGGCAGTTCCCCTTTAAGAGAGCGACACTGCTTTCTGAAACAACAGCTTCATGTTCAGAGCAGGCTATTCTAGCTGCAATGATACTTCAGCCATGCTACATTGAGGCCTCCTGCCAGGACGAACACCACCAGGACAGCATTGCATAGTGAGTTTAGTGCTGGGCTAATGTTAATTAGACCCCAGCGCCAATTGTTCGGTCCTGCCAGTGCCACCATTTTCAGGCACCGGCAGCTTTTGTGGCATTCACAAATTTCTAGGCCATAGAATCATAGAATAGTACAGCACAGAAGGAGGCTATTCGGCCTGTCAAGTCCACGCCACTCACTCGCTCTATCCTCATATCCCTGCAATTTTTTCTCCTTCAAGTATTTATCCAATTCCCTTTTGAAGGCTACTATTGAATCTGTATCCACCACCCGATCAGGCAGTGCATTCCAAATCCTAACCACTCGTTGCATAAAAATGTTTTCCCCCATGTCGTCTCTGTTCTTTTGCTAACCACCTTAAATCTGTTCCCTCTGATAATCGACCCTTCAGTCATTGGAAACGGTTTCCCTTTATTCTATCCAGACCCTTCATGATTTTAAACACCTCTATCAAATCTCCTCGACCTTCTCTGCTCTGAAGGAGAACAACCCCAGCTTTTCCAGTCTATCCCCGTAACTGGAATCCTTCATCCCTGGAACTATTTTAGTAAATCTCTCCTGTGCCTTTTCTGAAGCATTCACGTCCTTCCTAAAGTGTGGTGCCCAGAACTGGACGCAGTACGCCAGCTGGGAGTGTTATGTTGAAGCTCAGTGATTTCTATAGGGCTGTTTCAGTCAGGGTGCTACTCTTCCACTTCCATAATATGTTGACTACCAAAAAGAACATCCAAATCTAATTGTTTTGAAGTGCTCAGTTCAAAGGCTGCAACATCAATTTGCAAATAAAAAGCTTTCTAAATTTGGAAATATTGAATTAGATTTTTAAATGATGGTATTTCTAAACTGCCTCTAAATAATTGCTGTCATTTATCAAGCATCTGTGTAAGCAATAATCTAATGTAGTTTCAATTCTGGTCTTTTGTGCATCTCCTATTTTCATCACTCCACCATTCAGCTGCCAAGGCCCTAAGCTCTGGAATTCCCTCACTAAATCTCTCCTCCTCTCGCTCCTCCTTTAAGACTCTCCTTAAAACCTACCTCCTTGCCCAAGCTTTTCGTCATCTGCCCTAATATCTCATGTGGCTCGGTGGTATATTTTGTTTGAAGCAACTTGGGTCGTTTTATTACATTAAAGGCGCTATATAAATGCAAGTTGTTGATGTTGTTGATGAAGACAATATGAGATAGCTCTTTGATGAAGCACTGAAGATGGTGACCCAATTCAACATACCTAACAAGTGAAAATGGTGATACCAAATAGCCTTGAAACTTGCTCCTATTAGACTACTATTACTGCTTTTAAACATGACAACATCAACCGATGTCATGCATGTACCTTAAATTCAAAAGTATACTCTGATTAATTGTAAGTTTGATATGGGTTTAAGTTGATTCATTTACCACTTGGACAAATGTACCAGTGTGGATCAGAGGAATAAAAATTAGAGTTAGAATGTCCTGGGTCAACATTTATCCCTCAACCAACATCACTAAAACAGATTATCTGGTCATGTATTTCATTGCTGTTTGTGGGAGCTTGCTGTGCACAAATTGGCTGCTGCGTTCACAACAATGACTACACTTCATTGGCTGTAACGCGCTTTGAGACGTCCTGAGGTCATGAAAGGCACAGTATGAATGCAAGTTATTTCTTCTTTCTTTTATAGCTTTGTAAAAGCATCATTTTTAGGGCACAAAATTTGTTTCCACAAAATACCGAATCCTTCCTTCCGAAAGTGTGCTGCCCAGAGTTGGACACAGAAGGGGTGATTTTAACCCTGCTCACTCAGCAGAAACCTGGCGGGCGGACAATTAAAAATTACCCTGGCTCTTACCTGTCCGAAAGCCATCATGATCGAAACAAAGCTAATGCTACAACCATTTGTACCTTAAGCTTCATTCAACAATCAGTGGAAACCTAACACAACAACTTACATTTATATAGCACCTTTAACGTAATAAAATGTCCCAAGGCATTTCACAAGAGCATTATCAAATTACGTTTGACATCAGGCCACAAAAGGAGAGATTAGGACAGGAAGAGGTAGGTTTTAAGGAGCATCATAAAGGAGGGGAGAGAGCCGGAGTGGTTCAGGGAGAGGACTCCAGGGCTTGGGGCCTAGGCAGCTGACAGCACTCCACCCACCGGGCTTCAGGAGAAGTGGTATCCTGCCGCATACTCTATATCACCCTGACTAGTGGTCTCAGCTTGCAATTCCGTGACCAGAATGGCAAAGCTTTGGCGGTTTAAAGGATAAAAATACGAATGAAGAATTAGCAGTGTTACCAGTGTAAGATTCAGCGAAAACATTGGCGTCAACTTTTGGACTTATGAGTTTTGAACTTTGCTGGGACACAGTCACTGTACAGCAGAAAAGCTGACCTGGAGCTGGTCCAAACATGTTTAAGTTGAATACACATCAACTGGGTGAGAATGAGAATGGCTGAATACAGTAATATCATGATTGACAAGCGCCTTTTGCTATGGAATTGTAATCCATAAGCGAGACATTAAGTAAAGTGGACGAGGTTTCAGGTCATCGAAAGACAAAGGAAAGCTATTTTGACCACAGACTCATCGGAGCCACCCATCGAGGGACAGCCCAGTTGACAAAGGGGCAGGCAAAGACTTGATTTTTGCTTTTCAGTGGGACAGCCTCAGGCGGGAAGGACAGTTGGATTTTAAGCAGTCTTGCAGGTCTAAGAATGGCAGTTGGAAGCCATCTCTCTCTCTCTCCCCTCTTCTACGCCTGCTTGCAACGCACAAGGACCGAGCACTCCATCTGGAATGGAGAGAAGAAACCACCATCTACAAGCCGAGAGAGCCTTGCTACTTCGACTGGGAGGCTGATCTTGAGACTGAACTTGAATACCACAGTTTGGTACAGACTCAGAAGAAATGCCTCATCGGGAGAAGCAGTGAGTAAGCCAGAGGGGTAATTGATGAGCATTTATCCCAGCCCTCGGATCATTAAGACCACCGCATAGTGTGAAAGGATGTCATGTGTCCCAACCAAGCTTTAAGGGTTTTCAGGGAAGGTATTTTAGACGTGGGTACTTCGCGTTAGGGACCTGATTAGGCAGGCCACACTGTGTATTGTACTGTATTTGTTTGTTTTACACACCAGGGTGTGTGTGGTTTTATTGGGTGCAGGTGTGTGTTTTAACTTTAATAAAGCATTGCCGGTTGAGACAGAGGTATCTGTCCGTGACTCGTTCAACTGTTCCGTACGGTAATAATTCCCAGTGTTAGAACTATTGCAAAGTGGGGGTGCTTCGAAAACACCTAAGAGAAACCACTTACAGAATCTGGTGACCGCAGGCTGGACGTTGGGTGTACTGAACAGAGAGTTATGGAGGATATCACGGCCAAGAGATTGGCAATGGGAGCTAGGATTCCCTCATATATCTTTGGGAAAGTTAACGTAATACAACAGTGGGTACTAGACATTTTGCGGGCTGAAAGTCCGGAGGACAAAGCTGCTGAGTGGACGGGGAGTAAGGAGCATAGAAAGGCAAAAGAAAAGGCCATCTGGCTCCTGTGTCTGCAGAAGCAAGTCCAACTGTTTAGGGAGCAGGTTGGTAGGCTTCAGGCAGAGCTCAAAGAGTCCGAGGAGCAGTCAGCCGCAAGGACCATGGTATGAACGAGGCTTTTATATGAATTGATCGAAGAAAAGCAGGAGAGGCACACTCAGGAGGAAACCTCCCGTAACAAAAGGGGAGTACCTGCAGTGTTAGGTAACAGAGGCCAAGCTCAATGAGCAGGTCACACGGGAGGAGACCGCTCGTGTAGCAGGTAAAGTAAATGGGCTGGAGGGGCAACTGAAGGATATTAAGACAGCTGACAGGGTAGCTAGCAGTAGGGGGTTTGAGAGTGGGAATCACGGGCCCTGCCAAGAAAAAATCCAAAGCTTGACTCAAGCTCTAGCCAAAGTCAAAGGCATGGTTTGCTTGATGGCCCCGGGGGAAGCTCGGATGGACTGGGAAGAGGAAGAAGATAGCGAGGATTGGGGGGAGAGTAGGGATGTCTGACCAACGCTTGAAGCGCCAAAGGGACCGATGTGGCCCACACGGCAGCAGCAGTTCGGCCCGCCCATAGAAGGTCAGGGGCGCTGCAAAGCGATTTTGTGGTCCCATTCACAACCCCACAGCTGCAAAATATGATTTCAGGACTGTCCAAGCTTACCAAAGAAGGAGGCCCATCGGACCACTTCACGGAGGTGGAACAGGTGGAAGGGATTAATGGGTGCAACGAAGCAGAGGTTCACAAGCTGCTATTAGTTTCCTGGAGGGGAAGATGTATCAGGCCCTATCTGCCGAAAGCAAAAGGGGGCAGGGAATCATAACGGGCTTAAAGGAGGAAATCCTAAGAGCCATGCGTTACACCCAAGGTAGTCCATTCTCCAGGGTGGAAAGGACGCGCCAACTGGCTGGCGAACTGCCTCAGGCTTTTGTGGACCGGCTCTGGCCGGTCTATAATAAAGCCTGTCATGGAGTGCTGGACCGAGCGCAGCTGCAGGGGGAGCCAATGAACCATTGGCTCAGGTCCTTAGTGTCAAAGAGTTTACATAAGAACATAAGAATTAGGAACAGGAGTAGGCCATATAGCCCCTCGAGCCTGCTCCGCCATTCAACAAGATCATGGCTGATCTGGCCATGGACTCAGCTCCACTTACCTGCCCGCTCCCCATAACCCTTAATTCCCTTATTGGTTAAAAATCTATCTATCTGTGACTTGAATACATTCAATGAGCTAGCCTCAACTGCTTCCTTGGGCAGAGAATTCCACAGATTCACAACCCTCTGGGAGAAGAAATTCCTTCTCAACTCGGTTTTAAATTGGCTCCCCCGTATTTTGAGGCTGTGCCCCCTAGTTCTAGTCTCCCCGACCAGTGGAAACAACCTCTCCGCCTCTATCTTGTCTATCCCTTTCATTATTTTAAATGTTTCTATAAGATCACCCCTCATCCTTCTGAACTCCAACGAGTAAAGACCCAGTCTACTCAATCTATCATCATAAGGTAACCCCCTCATCTCCGGAATCAGCCTAGTGAATCGTCTCTGTACCCACTCCAAAGCTAGTATATCCTTCCTTAAGTAAGGTGACCAAAACTGCATGCAGTACTCCAGGTGCGGCCTTACCAATACCCTATACAGTTGCAGCAGGACCTCCCTGCTTTTGTACTCCATCCCTCTCGCAATGAAGGCCAACATTCCATTCGCCTTCCTGATTATCTGCTGCACCTGCAAACTAACTTTTTGGGATTCATGCACAAGGACCCCCAGGTCCCTCTGCACCTCAGCATGTTGTAATTTCTCACCATTCAAATAATATTCCCTTTTACTGTTTTTTTTCCCAAGGTGGATGACCTCACACTTTCCGACATTGTATTCCATCTGCTAAACCTTAGCCCATTCGCTTAACATATCTAAATCTCTTTGCAGCCTCTCTGTGTCCTCTACACAACCCGCTTTCCCACTAATCTTTGTGTCATCTGCAAATTTTGTTACACTACACTCTATCCCCTCTTCCAGGTCATCTATGTATATTGTAAACAGTTGTGGTCCCAGCACCGATTCCTGTGGCACACCACTAACCACCGATTTCCAACCTGAAAAGGACCCATTTATCCCGACTCTCTGCTTTCTGTTCGCCAGCCAATTCTCTATCCATGCTAATACATTTCCTCTGACTCCGCGTACCTCTATCTTCTGCAGTAACCTTTTGTGTGGTACCTTATCGAATGCCTTTTGGAAATCTAAATACACCACATCCATCGGTACACCTCTATCCACCATGCTCGTTATATCCTCAAAGAATTCCAGTAAATTAGTTAAACATGATTTCCCCTTCATGAATCCATGCTGCGTCTGCTTGATTGTACTATTCCTATCTAGATGTCCGCTATTTCTTCCTTAATGATAGTTTCAAGCATTTTCCCCACTATAGATGTTAAACTAAATTTGCCCCGGATTAGGGTAAAGTCCGAGAACTGATTTGACTCTGAGAATCTCCAGAACACGGAGGCCGATGTGCTCCGTCACATGAGTCTGGCATTTAAGGCCGGCGTCGAGATAAAGGCCAGTGAGGGTAGTAAAAGGGAATGGCGCCAGGAAAGGGGTAGCTCAGAGAGGGCTAGGTTATGTTTTGGGTGTGGGAAGATAGGACATTGGAGGAGAGACTGCCTGGCCCCGAGAAGGGGGAAAAGCAAAGGGGATCCTCCAGTGCCTAAGACAAAACCTGTGGAGGTGAAGGGACCGACCCCGGAACAATTTGATGTTCTGATGGCCGCCCTTCGGACAGTTGTTGTGCCAGAGCAGAGAAGGGTAGACGCTGCCGTGAGCAGGGAAATCCCGACCGCTCCGGTAATCCCACCACTCTGACTAGCGCGCACCCAGCCTGAGTACCTGTGTTCGCTCACATACGATGAGTGGAGTAGACCATGCGTGAAGATGGAGGTGGAGAAGATAGTGGGGAAGTATTTGTTTGACACCGGGGCTTCCAGCACGGTGATTCACGCAAATAATCTGACTACCTCACCTTTGTGTAGCAAGGTTCCATACAGTCTGGTGAGGTTCACAGGGAACGAGCAGGTGGGGTCGATCTCCAGGCCACTAGCCATAAATTTAGGATCACTCCACGCAAAATGGAAGTGCGTCCTGCTGAAATGGGAGCAGCCGGGGTCAGGAGTCCCAGGGGCCGACTTTATGTTAGCCCACAGGATTATAGTGGATTTGAGGAATCACTGACTTTGGGGAGCTGTGGGTTCCGATCAGGAGGATGAAGCTGTAGTGATCCCAAGGAAAGGGGGAGGGTAAAGGCACAGGGTGTACGATGAAGCCAAAGGGTAGTTCCGACCTAGAGCGATTGGTCAATACTATCCCGGCCGAATACCAAGCTTAACGTGCAGGACAATCTCACATCATTTGCCACACACAAACACGACTGCGGTAGGGTGACGGAGGTAGAAGTCAGGGTACAAGGAGACCCTATGTCCCAGCCGCAGAAACAGTATAATTTCCCCAGGGAGGCAGAGGCCGACTTAGAGACGGTACTGGGATCCCTGGTAGCCCAGGAGGTGTTGAGGTCCATAGTCACACACGTGAACTCTCCACTTTGGCCAGTTCGGAAACCGGACCAGTCGTGGAGGGCCACCGTGGACTGTCGGGTACTCAACAAGAACATCCCAGCTTGCGTGCCCACTGCCGCGTCCGTAGCTGACCTGATAGGGAGCATTCCAGCATCCGCAACCACATTCACGGTGCTGGATATATCGAACGGGTTCTGGTCAATTCCCCTCAAAAGAGAGGACCAGTACAAGTTCGCATTCACATTTAAAGAGCAACAATATACCTGGACGTGCTTTTCCCAGGGTTACCACAACAACCCCTCCATTTTTCACCAATGTATAGCCAACAGTTTAAAAGGTTTCAGCAGACCCCAGCAATTGGTGCAATATGTGGATGATTTGCTTTTGCTCTCCGACGAGCGGGAGGAGCATGGTCCACTGCTGGCGGAGCTACTTGAGCTGTTGAAGGACACCGGGTTCAAGGTCAATCCCAAGAAAGCTCAGATCGGTCAGAGGAAAATAAAATTCCTCAGGCTGACCGTGAGGACTGGGGAAAGGGCTATAGACGAGGCCAAACGGAAGGCGGTACAGGAGTTACCAGCCCCCACGACCGTGACGGGGGTGATCCTTCCTGGGGCTCACGGGGTACTGCAGGGATTTTATTGAGGATTACACCGCCACAGCAGCCCCTCTACTTCAGCTACTCCACAAGGGAGTGGGATGGGAGTGGGATGAGGACTGCACGCAGCGTTTAATCGCCGCAAGGGAGACCTGCAGATGGCACCCGCACTAGGGGCGATTAATGGTGGGGAGGACTTCTTTTTAGAAGTAGCAGCCAGCGGGACAGTTTGAGAGTGGTGCTGCTCCAGGAGCAGCACGGCAAACTGAGACCCGTGGCTTACTCCTCGAGAGTCCTCACAGATGTAGAAAGGGAGTACTCCAATTGCGAGAGGCATCTCCTTGCCACGCATTGGGCTGTGAAGCAATCCCAGCCCCTCACGGGGTCATCCCAGATCATTCTACTAACCCACCATACTCCCACTCAGATGTTATTAGATGGGAGGATAAAGGACGGCACAGTGAGCAGTGCTCGCATTGCTCACTGGACTTTATTGCTCTCACAGATGAATCTGAATGTGCAAGGCCTGTGTGAGCTCAAGCTGGCAGCTAACATGATCTATGCAGGGATGGCCCATAAGTGTTCGGTAGAGGGAGTATGGGACGTAGACATAGTATTTTGGACCGTGTTATACTCCACGAAATACATGTCGATGGATCCAGTTCGATGGTAGCAGGGGAGTGTTTGATCAGGTGCGGGATTTATGACCCGACGGCAGGCATTGCAAGGGCCATTAAACTCCCGAGCACCCTGAGCGCTCAGCACGCCAAACTGTCGGCGGTGGTGTACGTCGTTACCCACGCCGACGAGTTCCCCACCCCTTACACCATCTGCTCAAATTCCATGTTCACATGCAATTCGTGCACCGAATACTTGGCCATTTGGTCTCGTCGCGGTTTCACATCCGCAGACGGGAAGCCCTTAGCAACCAAACCACTGTTGCAAAGGATCTTAGAGGCCACGGGAACCCAGGGAAGCCACTACATTCATAAAGTAAAGGCCTATTCCAAGATAGAGCCCAGAGGGGAAGATAACCAAAAGGCTGATGAGTTAGCCAAGGAGGGATCCAAAACAGGAGAGTTTTGGGACCCATACAGGTCCAGCCCAGTAGCAGCGATCCGGGACAAAGGGGGAACACAAGGGAGTGTAGGGGTAGCATTGGCCTCAGATTTGAGGAAAGTCCAGGCAAAAGATCCCGTCCTCAAGGTTGTCCTGGAACAGCTGGCTAGAGGAGAAAAAGTAGAAGGCCCATTCGGGGTAGCGGGCATTACTTTAAAGGAGGGAATGCTTTTCAGGGGAGGTCAGTGGGTGGTCCCAGAACGACACCAGAGGAAATTCCTCCAGTTCGCCCACGGGGACCCAGGAGCAGGACACCCAGGGCCAGAGGCTATCTAGCAGAGGGTAGAACAAGCAGGATGGTGGCCGCAACTGAGGGAGGATGTCCGCGATTTTTGCGCAGACTGTCTGGTGTGCACAGCGAATAACCCCGATCCCCAGAAAAGAAAGGTTCCCATGGGAGAAGGGTAGAGGGACCATGGCAGTCGGTACAGGTCGATTACATCGGGCCATTGCCCATCGCAAAGAGGGATTACAAGTACTGTTTGGTCCTAGTGAACGTTTTCTTGAAGTGGGTTGAAGCCTTCCCTTGCTGATCAGCCACAGCGTTGGTGATGGCAAGGATTTTGGTGAAGGAAGTGTTCTCTAGGTGGGGACTGCCACAGATCGTGGAGTCCAATCAGGGGAGCCACTTCACAGGGCAGGTCATGCAGACTACCTTGAAAGTTCTAGGGATAGAAGGAAAATGGCATGTGGCTCACAACCCACAGTCATCGGGGGTTATGGACCGACTTAATTGGACCTTCAAAGAAAGGCTGCGGAAAGAAACAAGACAGTCCCTGAAAAAGTGGGTTGAGGTCCTGCCGTTTATCCTGATGGGGGTCCGAGCCAGCCTCTCCAGAAGCACAGGGTAATCCCCGCATGAGATCATGACCGGTAGGGTCATGCGCACGCCCACCCATGTTCTGGCACCAGTTCTCACAGCGGGTCAGGTGAGAGAGGTAAACCGGGACAAGTTTGTCAAGAATCTGTTAAAGCATTTGAAACAGATTCATTGGCAAGCTGCCAGCAACATGGGGAAGCAGCATCGGAGCAATCAGTTGCTGCTCGAGCCCCGGAGAACCCACCAGTGGAAGGTAGGGGATTAGGTCATGATTCACAATTGTGCTTGGGTTGGCACGTTTGAGCCTTTGTACATGGGACCCTACAGCAGATAAGACCACTCCCATTGTGTACACAGTTAAGCTTCCGAAGCGCCAAAAGTGGTTCCATGTGAACCAGTGCAAGTTGTTTAACCCGGGGGAAAGAGCGAGAAACAGAAAGAAGCACCAAGGTGCTGTAAACAGCATGGTGGACGCAGGTCTTCCTCCCATAGTTTGGGACAGTGAGGAGCCCGTGGTGGTGGTGGTTAGGAGGAGTAGCAGGATCCCACGGCCAAGAACGCCGTGGTCACCTCCTTACACACCGCCGAGGAGCCGTAAAAGGCCCAGGGTCATAGAGACCTAAAGCGTGGCCACCCAGAGACGGGTGGCGGTGTATATAGTTTCCTTCTCAGTTTTGTGTTTTACAGAGTGTGTTTTGATGAAGCCAGACCTGTGGAGGTATATCCTCTCACAGAAAGATTGTTGTTTCTTTGTATCTTCACAGGAAGCCGAGAGAAAGAGGGAGACAACCCTGGTAATCGTTCTTTGGAGCTTGGCCGGAACAGGGTACAGCAGGAGGGGGAACGCTGAGTCGTCCTTCCTCTACAGCTGAGCTGGGGGGAACTGACCCACCGTGACACAGGGGGGTAGGACAGAGGACACGGACGGGATGGCAACCTACTTCCACAAGGGAAGGTGGCCAGGGTGGCTGGGGTTGAATTCGACGAAATACTCCAACCACGCCGGGTTCACATACGGGGAGGCTTCCATACCGTGTTCCAGACTGAAGGTCACAGCCTCACGGGTTGGGGTGACCGAGGGCAAGCGCGTATGCTTGAAGTGCAAGGGACACATTCCCCTGGGACGGTGATGGTGGCTCAGGAAATTGTGTCAGGACACGGGGAACCTGACAGCGGACTGTGAATGACTGGGGAACGATACGTACCGACAGATCACGGGGTTAAAGGGGGGACTAGAAGTGTGCTGGGACAAGTGGTGGAAGGAGGAACAGGGAATTTATGTATATGTGGGGGTCGGAGCGGATCTGCCCAGCGGGTGTGTCGAGTGCCCAGCGGGTGTGTCGATTGCCTTTTCGAGGCAATGGCAGGATGCCGGGGCTGGGATCAGATGGGATCGGACTATGGACTCCTGCGTGATCCCAGACCCTCCCAACACAATAAATGCCAGGGAACTTGTAGCACACAAGAGGAAGCCGCTGACCACAGCCCCACCGGTACAGACGACAGAAGTTAGGTGTCCAGCCACCACACCATGCCCAGGGAATGGTTTAGTTTTAGTCCCGACTGGAAAGGTTTTATTCCAGGGGCTGCATTACGCGGTCGCGTCAGTCATTTTAAACCTAACCGGGGTCCATCTGCCCGAGTGGTGTCCAAAAGAAACTGAGCAGCTGTATGAGGCACTCATTAAAGAAATGTTCCGCCAGTTCTTTTGAACTCAGTTACGGGGATGTGAGTCGGGAAAGACTGGACGATATGGGAGTGTACGATAACGTTAGTCCGGGGAGGCAGAGGCGAGGGGTGCTCAATGATGTCATGACGGCATTTAGCGCGGGTGCATAAAAACCGTTGAGCTCTCGCAGAAACATTATTTCACACTGGAACAGACAAACCGGGACATAGGAGAAAGAATTAAAGGGATAAATTCCCCACCCTGGTGGGACCTTGGTATAAGTGTGGAGGTTCCTCCATTGATCCGGATATGCTCACATGCTCTCGTCATTGTACAGTTTTTGATTGTGATATGCCTGTTGTGTATTTCTTGTAAAAAGAGAAGTCAGGCACTCCAGAGTCGATGGGAGGCCGTAGTTAACGAACCTTGAATGTAACTTTCTGTATCTGTATTGTAATAGTGCAATGCACGGTTGTATTTCAGGGATGTATATTGGGGTGTTAAAAGTAAAGTATATAGGGTTGGTTGGACCACGACGTGTTTTCACCAGTGGATGTTTGATATTCCAGAAGTATTCTTGAAATATCATAGGGGCGACTGTAAGATTCGGCGAAAACATCGGCGTGAACTTTTAGACATAAGTTTTGAACTTTGCTGGGACATATTCACTGTACAGCAGAAAAGCTGATCTGGAGGAGGCCCAAACATGTTTAAGTTGAATACACATCAACTGGACGAGAATGAGAATGGCTGAATGCAGTAACATCATGGTTGATAAGTGCCTTTTGTTATGGAATTGGAACCCATCAGTGAGACATTAAGTAAAGTGGCCAGGGTTTCAGGCCATCGAAAGACAAAAGAAAGCTATTTTGACCACAGACTCATCGGAGCCACCCATCGAGGGACAGCCCAGTTGACAAAGGGGCAGGCAAAGACTTGATTTTTGCTTTTCAGTTGGACAGCCTCAGGCGGGAAGGACAGTTGGATTTTAAGCAGTCTTGCAGGTCTAAGAATGGCAGTTGGAAGCCATCTCTCTCTCTCCCCTCTTCTACGTCTGCTTGCAACGCACAAGGACCGAGCACTCCACCTGGAACAGAGAGAAGAAACCACCATCTACCAGCCAAGAAAGCCCTCCTACTTCGACTGGGATGCTGATCTTGAGACTAAATTTGAATACCACAGTTTGGTACGGACCCAGAAGATACGCCTCATCGGGAGAAGCAGTGAGTAAGCCAGAGGGGTAATTTGGTGAGCATTTATCCCAGCTCTCGGATCTTTAAGACCACCGCATAGTGTGAAAGGATGTCGTGTGTCCCAACCAAGCTTTAGGGGTTTTCAGGGGAGATGTTTTAGACATGGGTACTTCGCGTTAGGGACCTGTTTAGACAGGCCACACTGTGTATTGTACTGCATTTGTTTGTTTTACACACCAGGGTGTGTGTGGTCTTACTGGGTGCAGGTGTGTGTTTTAACTTTAATAAAGCATTGCCGGTTGAGACCGAGGTATTTGTCCATGACTCGTTCATCTGTTCCATACGGTAATAATTCCCAGCATTAAAACTATTGTAAATTGGGGGTGCTTCGAAAACACCTAAGAGAAACCACTTACACCAGCAATACGGCACCGGACATTAATTTAAGATGGTTTACGAGGAGTGCCACAGCTACACCATTTCTTAAAGGGGCAAACCATATATATATTAATTTAATCATTCATGGGATGTGGGCATCGCTGGCAAGGCCAGCATTTATTGTCCATCCCTCATAGCCTTTGAGAAAGTGGTGATGAGCCACCTTCTTGAACTGCTGCAGTATGTGTGGTGAAGGTATTCCCACATGGCTGTCCCATATTGGACTGTTCAGTTCGGGAGGTGCGTGGAAAGGCTACAGTCCGGGGTCAGCGAGTCGTCGAGAGGCCGCGAGATCAGGAGTTCGGGAGGTGCCTGGAGAAGCTACAGTCCGGGGTCAGCGAGTCGTCGAGAGGCCGCGAGATCAGGAGTTCGGGAGGTGCGTGGAGAGGCTACAGTCCGGGGTCAGCGAGTCGTCGAGAGGCCGCGAGATCAGGAGTTCGGGAGGTGCCTGGAGAGACTACAGTCCGGGGTCAGCGAGTCGTCGAGAGGCCGCGAGATCAGGAGTTCGGGAGGTGCCTGGAGAAGCTACAGTCCGGGGTCAGCGAGTCGTCGAGAGGCCGCGAGATCAGGAGTTCGGGAGGTGCGTGGAAAGGCTACAGTCCGGGGTCAGCGAGTCGTCGAGAGGCCGCGAGATCAGGAGTTCGGGAGGTGCCTGGAGAAGCTACAGTCCGGGGTCAGCGAGTCGTCGAGAGGCCGCGAGATCAGGAGTTCGGGAGGTGCGTGGAGAGGCTACAGTCCGGGGTCAGCGAGTCGTCGAGAGGCCGCGAGATCAGGAGTTCGGGAGGTGCGTGGAGAGGCTACAGTCCGGGGTCAGCGAGTCGTCGAGAGGCCGCGAGATCAGGAGTTCGGGAGGTGCGTGGAGAGGCCCAGCTTGCGCAGCTACAGGAGGAAGGCAAAAAAGAAGTAAAAAGAAATAGAAAGGTGACGTCACAGCCAAGGGGGTAAGTGATTGGCTGGTGACTGGTAAGTAGTTTTTCTTTTTTCTTTTTTCTGTTCCAGATCAGTAAGTAACTTTTAACATTGTTGTTGCCAATTTAAGTTAACCTAAGGGTTAAGTCATGGCAGGAGAGCTCGGACACGTGATATGCTCCTCCTGTACCATATGGGAACTCAGGGACACTTCCGGTGTCCCTGACGACTACGTGTGTGGGAAGTGTATCCGCCTCCAGCTCCTGACGGCCCGCGTTGCGGAATTGGAGCTGAGGGTGGATTCACTCTGGAGCATCCACGATGCTGAGAATGACGTGAGTAGCACGTGTAGCGAGTTGGTCTTACCTCAGGTGAAGGGTCCACAGCCAGCGAGGGAATGGAAGACCAGCAGGAAGAGCAGTGCAAGGAAGATAGTCAGGGGTCCCCTGTGGTCATACCCCTGCAAAACAGATACACCACTTTGGGTACTGTTGAGGGGGATGACTCATCAGGGGAGGGCAGCAGCAGCCAAGTTCATGGCACCATGGCTGGCTCTGCTGCACAGGAGGGCATGAAAAAGAGTGGGAGAGCGATAGTGATAGGGGATTCAATTGTAAGGGGAATAGATAGGCGTTTCTGCGGCTGCAACCGAGACTCCAGGATTGGATGTTGCCTCCCTGGTGCAAGGGTCAAGGATGTCTCGGAACGGGTGCAGCACATTCTGAAAAGGGAGGGTGAACAGCCAGTTGTCGTGGTGCACATTGGTACCAACAATATAGGTAAAAAAACGGATGAGGTCCTACGAGAGAAATTTAAGGAGCTATGAGCTAAATTAAAAAGTAGGACCTCAAAAGTAGTAATCTCGGGATTGCTACCAGAGCCACGAGCTAGTCAGAGTAGGAATCGCAGGATAGCTCAGATGAATACGTGGCTTGAGCAGTGGTGCAGCAGGGAGGGATTCAAATTCCTGCGGCATTGGGACCAGTTCTGGGGGAGGTGGAACCAGTACAAACCGGACGGTCTGTACCTGGGCAGGACCGGAACGAATGTCCTAGAGAGTGTGTTTGCTAGTGCTGTTGGGGAGGAGTTAAACTAATATGGCAGGGAGATGGGAACCAATGCAGGGAGATAGAGGGAGACAAAATGGAGACAGAAGCAAAAGACAAAAAGGAGATGAGTAAAATTGGAGGGCAGAAAAACCCAAGGCAAAAATCAAAAAGGGCCATTGTACAGCAAAATTCTAAAGGGTCAAAGTGTAATAAAAAGGTAAGCATGAAAGCTCGGTGCCTCAATACAAGGAGTATTCGGAACCCAGGAGAGGGCTCTGAGCTAGTTAGAGTGGGGGAGAGCTCAGATGAACAGGACCCCAAGAAAGAATGCAAAAGGCAGGAGGCAACAGAGCAGAGTAGCACTGGGGTAAGTGCAAACCACAAAGTGATAGGAAGGGACAATATGTATGAATATAAAGGGGCTGCAGGAGGGGTCAAAACTAAAAATTATGGTTTAAAAACTAGCATTAAAACACTCTACCTAAACGCACTCAGCATTTGAAATAAAGTAAATGAGAGGTCGGCACAAATCATTACAAATAGGTATGATTTGGTGGCCATTACAGAAATGTGGTTGCAGGGTGACCAAGACTGGGAATTAAACATACAGGGGTATCTGACAATTCGGAAAGATAGACAAGAAGGGAAAGGAGGTGGGGTAGCTCTGTTAATAAAGGATGATATCAAGCAGTTGTGAGAGACGATATTGGCTCTAATGAACAAAATGTTGAATCATTGTGGGTGGAGATTAGAGATAGTAAGGGGAAAAAGTCACTGGTGGGCGTAGTTTATAGGCCCCCAAATAATAACTTCACGGTAGGGCGGACAATAATCAAGGGAATAATGGAGGCATGTGAAAAAGGAACGGCAGTAATCATGGGGGATTTTAACCTACATATCGATTGGTCAAATCAAATCGTACGGGGTAGCCTGGAGGAGGAATTCATAGAATGCATACCGGATTGTTTCTTAGAACAGTATGTTACAGAACCTACAAGGGAGCAAGCTATCTTAGATCTGCTCCTGTGTAATGAGACAGGAATAATAAACAATCTCCTAATAAAAGATCCTTTCGGAATGAGTGATCACAGTATGGTTGAATTTGTAATACAGATTGAGGGTGAGGAAGTAGTGTCTCAAACGAGCGTACTATGCTTAAACAAAGGGGACTACAGTGGGATGAGGGCAGAGTTGGCTAAAGTAGACTGGAAACACAGACTAAACAGTGGCACAATTGAGGAACAGTGGAGGACTTTTAAGGAGCTCTTTCATAGTGCTCAACAAAAATATATTCCAGTGAAAAAGAAGGGCAGTAAGAGAAGGGATAACCAGCCGTGGATAAACAAGGAAATAAAGGAGAGTATCAAATTAAAAACCAATGCGTATAAGGTGGCCAAGGTTAGTGGGAAACTAGAAGATTGGGAGAATTTTAAACGACAGCAAAGAATGACTAAGAAAGCAATAAAGAAAGGAAAGATAGATTACGAAAGTAAACTTGCGCAAAACATAAAAATGGATAGTAAAAGCTTTTACCGATATATAAAATGGAAAAGAGTGACTAAAGTAAATGTTGGTCCCTTAGAAGATGAGAAGGGGGATTTAATAATGGGAAATGTGGAAATGGCTGAGACCTTAAACAATTATTTTGCTTCAGTCTTCACAGTGGAAGACACAAAAACCATGCCAAAAGTTGCTGGTCACGGGAATGTGGGAAGGGAAGACTTTGAGATAATCACTATCACTAGGGGGGTAGTGCTGGACAGGCTAATGGGACTCAAGGTAGACAAGTTCCCTGGTCCTGATGAAATGCATCCCAGGATATTAAAAGAGATGGCGGAAATTATACCAGATGCATTCGTTATAATCTACCAATATTCTCTGGACTGTGGGGAGGTACCAGCAAATTGGAAAGCAGCTAATGTAACGCCTCTGTTTAAAAAAGGGGCAGACAAAAGGCAGGTAACTATAGGCTGGTTAGTTTAACATCTGTAGTGGGGAAAATGCTTGAAACTATCATTAAGGAAGAAATAGCGGGACATCTAGATAGGAATAATGCAATCAAGCAGACGCAACATGGATTCATGAAGGAGAAATCATGTTTAACTAATTTACTGGAATTCTTTGAGGATGTAACGAGCATGGTGGATAGAGGTATACCGATGGATGTGGTGTATTTAGATTTCCAAAAGGCATTCGATAAGGTGCCACACAAAAGGTTACTGCAGAGATAAAAGTACGCGGAGTCGGAGGAAATGTATTAGCATGGATAGAGAATTGGCTGGCGAACAGAAAGCAGAGAGTCGGGATAAATGGGTCCTTTTCGGGTTGGAAATCGGTGGTTAGTGGTGTGCCACAGGAATCGGTGCTGGGACCACAACTGTTTACAATATACATAGATGACCTGGAAGAGGGGACAGAGTGTAGTGTAACAAAATTTGCAGATGACACAAAGATTAGTGGGAAAGCGGGTTGTGTAGAGGACACAGAGAGGCTGCAAAGAGATTTAGATAGGTTAAGCGAATGGGCTAAGGTTTGGCAGATGGAATACAATGTTGGAAAATGTGAGGTCATCCACCTTGGAAAAAAAAACAGTAAAAGGGAATATTATTTGAATGGGGAGAAATTACAACATGCTGCGGTGCAGAGGGACCTGGGGGTCCTTGTGCATGAATCCCAAAAAGTTAGTTTGCAGGTGCAGCAGGTAATCAGGAAGGCGAATGGAATGTTGGCCTTCATTGCGAGAGGGATGGAGTACAAAAGCAGGGAGGTCCTGCTGCAACTGTATAGGGTATTGGTAAGGCCGCACCTGGAGTACTGCGTGCAGTTTTGGTCACCTTACTTAAGGAAGGATATACTAGCTTTGGAGGAGGTACAGAGACGATTCACTAGGCTGATTCCGGAGATGAGGGGGTTACCTTATGATGATAGATTGAGTAGACTGGGTCTTTACTCGTTGGAGTTCAGAAAGATGAGGGGTGATCTTATAGAAACATTTAAAATAATGAAAGGGATAGACAAGATAGAGACAGAGAGGTTGTTTCCACTGGTCGGGGAGACTAGAACTAGGGGGCACAGCCTCAAAATACGGGGGAGCCAATTTAAAACCGAGTTGAGAAGGAATTTCTTCTCCCAGAGGGTTGTGAATCTGTGGAATTCTCTGCCCAAGGAAGCAGTTGAGGTTAGCTCATTGAATATATTCAAATCACAGATAGATAGATTTTTAACCAATAACGGAATTAAGGGTTATGGGGAGCAGGCGGGTAAGTGGAGCTGAGTCCACGGCCAGATCAGCCATGATCTTGTTGAATGGCGGAGCAGGCTCGAGGGGCTAGATGGCCTTACCTGTTCCTAATTCTTGTGTTCTTATGTTCGTATGTCACCTAAAGACTCACTCTGTCTGGTTTTATTGTTATTGTTGTTTTTCGTAGCAGTTTATCCCACCTGAATGGCTTGCTACACCATTTCAGAGCGTAGTTAAGAGTCAAACACCAAGGCCAGACCAGGTAAGGACGGCAGAGTTCCTTCCCTAAAGGACATTAGTGAACCAGGTGGGATTTTACGACGATCCAATAGTTTCATGGTCATCATTAATGACAATAGCTTTTTATTCCTGATTTTTAAATTTAATTTACTGAACTTAAATTCCCCAGCTGCCGTGGTGGGATTTGAACTTGAGTCTCACGTCTCACCTGTCCTTGATGTCTCCTTATGTCAAATTTTGTTTGATAATTGCTCTTGTGCAGTGCCTGGAGACGTTTCTACTACTTTGGAGGTGCTGTATAAATACACCGTGGGCCGCCCCAACCTGTGTGAGAACACCACCACAGGTCGGGGCTATAGAACTGGAGCGCTGGGCCCTGGCGAATGAAGGTATGGGGCCCAGAAGAGCTGAAGGCCCAGGGACAGCATGGACCTGCCCACACTGCAATTTGTGTGCGCACTAGGTCCGTGCAGCAGAGCAGGTCTCCAGTCATCCTGGTTAACATAGAAACATAGAAAATAGGTGCAAGAGTAGGCCATTCAGCCCTTCAAGACTGCACCATCATTCAAAAAGATCATGGCTGATCATTCCCTCAGTATCCCTTTCCTGCCTTCTCTCCATACCCCTTGATCCCTTTAGCCGTATCTAACTCCCTCTTGAATATATCCAATGAACTGGCATCAACAACTCTCTGCAGCAGGGAATTCCACAGGTTAACAACTCTCTGAGTGAAGAAGTTTCTCCTCATCTCAGTCCTACATGGCCTACCCCTTATCCTAAGACTGTGTCCCCTGGTTCTGGACTTCCCCAACAGCAGGAACATTCATCCGGCATCTAACTTGTCCAGTCCCGTCCCGTCAGAATCTTATATGTTTCTATGAGATCCCCTCTCATCCTTCTAAACTCCAGTGTATAAAGGCCCAGTTGATCCAGTCTCTCCTCATATGTCAGTCCAGCCATCCCGGGAATCAGTCTGGTGAATCTTCGCTGCACTCCCTCAATAGCAAGAATGTCCTTCCTCAGATTCGAAGATCAAAACTGAACACAATATTCCAGGTGAGGCCTCACCAAGGCCCTGTACAACTGCAGTAAGACCTCCCTGCTCCTATACTCAAATCCCCTAGCTATGAAGGCCAACATACCATTTGCCTTCTTTACCGCCTGCTGTACCTGCATGCCAACTTTCAATGACTGATGAACCATGACCCCCAGGTCTCATTGCACCTCCCCTTTTCCTAATCTGCCATCCACCATTCAGATAATATTCTGCCTTCGTGTTTTTGCCCCCAAAGTGGATAACCTCACATTTATCCACATTATACTGCATCTGCCATGCATTTGCCCACTCACCTAACCTGTCCAAGTCACCCTGCAGCCTTTTAGTGTCCTCCTCACAGCTCACACCGCCACCCAGTTTAGTGTCTGCAAACTTGGAGATATTACACTCAATTCCTTCATCTAAATCATTAATGTATATTGTAAAGAGTTGGGGTCCCAGCACTGAGCCCTGCGGCACTCCACTAGTCACTGTCTGCCTTTCTGAAAAGGACTCGTTTATCCCAACTCTCTGCTTCCTGTCTGCCAACCAGTTCTCTATCCACGTCAGTACATTACCCCCAATACCATGTGTTTTGATTTTGCACACCAATCGCTTGTGTGGGACCTTGTCAAAAGCCTTTTGAAAGTCCAAATACACCACATCCACTGGTTCTCCCTTGTCCACTCTGCTAGTTACATCCTCAAAAAATTCCAGAAGATTCGTCAAGCATTATTTCCCTTTCATAAATCCATGCTGACTTGGACCGATCCTGTCACTGCTTTCCAAATGCGCTGCTATTTCATCTTTAATAATTGATTTTAACATTTTCCCCACAACTGATGTCAGGCTAACTGGTCTATAATTACCCGTTTTCTCTCTCCTGCCCTTTTTAGAAAGTGGTGTTACATTAACTACCCTCCAGTCTATAGAAACTGATCCAGAGTTGATAGACTGTTGGAAAATGATCATCAACGCATCCACTATTTCTAAGGCCACTTCCTTAAGTACTCTGGGATGCAGACTATCAGGCCCTGGGGATTTATCGGCCTTCAATCTCACCAATTTCCCTCACATAATTTCCCGCATAATAAGGATATCCTTCAGTTCCTCCTTCTCACTAGACCCTCGGTTCCCTGGTACTTCCAGAAGGTTATTTGTGTCTTCCTTTGTGAAGACAGAACCAAAGTATTTGTTCAATTGGTCTGCCATTTCTTTGTTCCCCATTATAAATTCACCTGAAGCCAACTGCAAGGGACCTATGTTTGTCTTTACTAATCTTTTTCTCTTCACATATCTATAAAAGCTTTTGCAGTCAGTTTTTATGTTCCTGGCGAGCTTCCTCTCGTAATCTATTTTCCCCCTCTTAACTAAACACTTTGTCCTCCTCTGCTGACTCCTAAATTTCTCCCAGTCCTCAGGTTTGCTGCTTTTTCTGGCCAATTTATATTCCTCTTCCATGGATTTAACACTATCCTTTATTTCCCTTGTTAGCCACGGTTGAGCCACCTTCCCCGTTTTATTTTTACACCAGACAGGGATGTACAATTGTTGAAGTTCATCCATGTGATCTTTAAATGCTTGCCATTGTCTATCCACCCTCAACCCTTTAAGTATCATTTGCCAGTCAATTCTGGCCAATTCACACCTCATACCATCGAAGTTACCTTTCCTTAAGTTCAGGACCCTAGTTTCTGAATTAACTGTGTCACTCTCCATCTTAATAAAGAATACTACCATATTATGGTCACTCTTCCCCAAGGGTCCTCGCACAACAAGATTGCTAATTAGTCCTTTCTCATTACACATCACCCAGTCTAGGATGGCCAGCTCCCTAGTTGGTTCCTTGACATATTGGTCTAGAAAACCATCCCTAATACACTCCAGGAAATCCTTCTCCACCACATTGCTACCGGTTTGGTTCGCCCAATCAATATGTAGATTAAAGTCGCCCATGATAACTGCTGTACCTTTATTGCACGCATCCCTTATTTCATGTTTGATGCTGTCCCCAACCTCACTACTACTGTTTGTGGTCTGTACATAACTCCCACTAGCGTTTTCTGCTCTTTGGTATTCCGCAGCTCCACCCATACCGATTCCACATCATCCAAGCTAATGTCCTTTCTTACTATTGCATTAATTTCCTCTTTAACCAGCAATGCCACCCCGCCTCCTTTTCCTTTCTGTCTATCCTTCCTAAATGTTGAATACTCCTGGATGTTGAGTTTCCAACCTTCGTCACTCTGGAGCCATGTCTCTGTGATGCCAATTACATCATAACCGTTAACTGCTATCTGCACAGTTAATTCGTCCATCTTATTCTGAATACTCCACGCATTGAGGCACAGAGCCTTCAGGTTTGTCTTTCTAACACCCTTTGCCCCTTCAGAATTTTGCTGTAATGTGGACCTTTTTGCTTTTTGTCTTAGGTTTCGCTGCCATCCACTTTTAATTTTCTTCTTTCTATCTTTTACTTCTGCCCCCATTCTACTTCCCTCTGACTCCCTGCATAGGTTCCCCCCCCCCCCCCCTGCCATATTAGTTTAACTCCTCCCCAACAGCACTAGCAAACACTCTCCCGAGGACATTGGTTCCGGTCCTGCCCAGGTGCAGACCGTCCGGTTTGTACTGATCCCACCTCCCCCAGAACCGGTTCCAATGTCCCAGGAATTTGAATCCCTCCCCTCTGCACCACTCCTAAAGCCACATATTCATTTGAGCTATCCTGCGATTCCTATCTGATGAGCACGTGGCACTGGTAGCAATCTGAGATTACTACTTTTGAGGTCCTACTTTTTAATTTAGCTCCTAGCTCCCTAAATTCATCTTGTAGGACCTCATCCCATTTTTTACCTATATCATTGGTACCTATATGCACCAAGACTCACCCTCCCTTTTCAAAATGTCCTGCACCCGCTCCGAGACATCCTTGACCCTTGCACCAGGGAGGTAACATACCATCCTGGAGTCTCGTTTGTGGTGCAGATATGTCTATCTATTCCCCTTACAATTGAATCCCCTATCACTATAGCTCTCCCACTCTTTTTCCTGCCCTCCTGTGCAGTAGAGCCACCCACGGTGCCATGAACTTTACTGCTGCTGCTCTCCCCTGATATGTCATCCCCCTCAACAGTACCCAAAGCGGTGTATCTGTTTTGCAGGGGTATGACTGCAGGGGACCCCTGCACTACCTTCCTTGCACTGCTCTTCCTGTTGGTCATCCATTCCCTATCTGGCTGTGTACCTTTTTCCTGTGGTGTGGCCAACTCACTAAATGTGCTATTCACGATACCCTCAGCATCGTGGATGCTCCAGACTAAATCCACCCGCAGCTCCAGTGCCGTAATGCAGTCTGTCAGGAGCTGCAGGCGGATACACTTCCCACACATCTAGTCGTCAGGGACACTGGAAGCGTCCCTGACTTCCCACATATTACAGGAGGAGCATAACACGTGTCCAAGCTCTCCTGCCATGACTTAACCCCTAGATTAACTTAATTTATTAACAATGCTAAATGTTACTTACTGATATAGAAAAGAAAAAGAAAAACTACTTACCAATCACCAGCCAATCACTTACCCCCTTGGCTGTGACGTCACCTTTCGATTTCTTTCTACTTCTGTTTTGCCTTCTCTCCCTGCTGCAGCTGCAGCGGCTCGCCTCAGCGATCTCCCGCTCCACCTCCCGACTCGACGCTGGATAAAGACCTAGCTCTGTCAAGCCTGTGTGGTGGCTGATGTGCAATGGTCACCACACGTTAAAAAAAATGCACACACAGAATCTTCCACCCCCTCAACTGGAGTTCAGGATTGGAACATCGGGTCCTTCATTGAAACATCTGTGAACTCTCGTGGAAGCAAGTCATCCTCGTTCGAGGGACCGTCTATGATGATGACCTAGGCCCCAAGCTCTGGAACTCCCTCCCTAAACCTCTCCACCTCTCTACCTCTCTTTCTTCCTTTAAGACGCTCCTTTGACCAAGCTTTTGATCATCTACCGTAATTTCTTCTTATGTGGCTCAGTGTCAAATGTATTCGTTTTATCTTATAACATTCCTGTGAAGCGCCTTGGGACATTTTACTACATTAAAGGCTCTATATAAATACATGTTGTCAATTATTTGTTACCAGCTTGAATTGGCATGACTTGCTCTTTCTTGATGCTTGTTTGTTTCCGATTTACAACACCAAACCTCGCACTCCTTCAAAGTGATTCCCTTGTGGAAGGAGCAAGTGTGCTGGATGGCTGCAGGATTTCCAAATCCTGTTGCGATTCTGATGGCGTGAGACGTTCTTGGGTTATGCACTGCCAAGAGACCTGCATGTGAGTCAAGCACATTCAAGACTGTGCTGGTTGACTGATGTTGGGTGCTTTTAGCCAACTGATCCCAGACTTAGTATAACAGGCATTATTATGGTGGAGGGACATCAGTTCCATAAATTATCACTAAATCAGATTATCTGATCATTATCGCATTGTTCTTTGCGAGATCTTGCTGTGGGCCAACTGTCGCGTTTCCCTACATTACAACAGTGACTACACTTCAAAAAGTACTTCATGTGGAATGTCCTGAGGTCATAAAAGGCGCGGTATAATGGCAAGTTATTTTGTTCTAAATTGAATGCCTCTTCTCCATGTCTCCTTGCAGTGGGGTTTACAGCTCTCCAGTGTACAAGTGGTTGCTTCATCCACCTAATCCTACAGCAATTCTGCCTTCACCTCCCCAGTGCTATTTCAGAGGCGTATTCATTGAGGCGTATGAAAGCATGGGCCTTACACTAAACATCCGTAAGACAAAGGTCCTCCACCAACCTGTCCCCGCCGCACAGCACTGCCTCCCCAGTCATCAAGATCCACGGCGCAGCCCTGGACAACGTGGACCATTTCCCATATCTCGGGAGCCTCTTATCAACAAGAGCAGACATTGACGACGAGATTCAACACCGCCTCCAGTGCGCCAGTGCAGTTTTCGGTCGCCTGAGGAAAAGAGTGTTCGAAGACCAGGTCCTCAAGTCTGTCACCAAGCTCATGGTCTACAAGGCTGTAATAATACCCGCCCTCCTGTATGGCTCAGAGACATGGACCATGTATGGTAGACACCTCAAGTCGCTGGAGAAATACCACCAACGATGTCTCCGCAAGATCCTGCAAATTCCCTGGGAGGACAGACGCACCAACGTTAGCGTCCTCAACCAGACCAACATCCCCAGCATTGAAGCACTGACCACACTTGATGAGCTCCGCTGGGCAGGCCACATTGTCCGCATGCCAGACACGAGACTCCCAAAGCAAGCACTCTACTCGGAACTCCTTCACTGCAAACGAGCCAAAGGTGGGCAGAAGACACCTTCAAAGCCTCCCTTATAAAGTGCAACATCCCCACTGACACCTGGCCAAAGACCGCCCTAAGTGGCGGAAGTGCATCCGGGAGGGCGCTGAGCACCTTGAGTCTTATCGCCGAGAGCATGCAGAAATCAAGCGCAGGCAGCGGAAAGAGCTTGCGACAAACTAGTCCCACCCACCCTTTCCCTCAATGACTATCTGTCCCACCTGTGACAGAGATTGTGATTCTTGTATTGGACTGTTCAGTCACCTAAGGACTCATTTTTAGAGTGGAAGCAAGTCTTCCTTGATTCCGAGGGACTGCCTATGATGATGATGAGTCTTAAGTGCAGTTCACAGCTAATTAAAAGTACTTCCCACTTTTCATTTTCTGGTCTATTAATGTCAACTGGCTTATAACAACAAAATCATGAGAAAAACCAGCAGACTTTGTTACACCTGAAACATTTTAGTAACCCATGTTTAATGCTTGACTAGCATACCAATAACAATGTCTATGCTACAATTTCTTCGAGGCAATCATACATCTAACTGCCTCTTATCTTTGATAGTTCAACCCTTAGTCCTATTTTTAAAATCAACATTCTTGACTTTGTTATCTACTCCGAACTCAAGTAGGATTCCCACATCGACTGTTACTAAAGCCGTCTCCAAACAACTTAAGTTTTCACTTCTGTGCAAAATTCTTCTTTCCCCTTAACAATTCTGAACTCTGTCTAAAACCTGGGTCCATCTAAGACTTCAATAGCAATCCCACATCTCAGGAAACTTGTCTAGCTTCTAACTCACGCTACTGGAGAGGATACAAGAAAAAACTTGTCTTCCAATAGGTAACTTAGTTCTCATTAGGTGTTATCTGTGGCTCAGTGGGTAATACTCTCACTTCGGAGTCAGAAGGCTGTGGGTTCAAGTCCCACGCTAGAGACTTGCGTGTAAAATCTAGACTGACACTCCAGGGAACACTGCACTGTTGGAGGTGTTGTCTTTCAGATGAGACGTTAAACCTAGGTCCTGTCTGCCCTCTCACGTGGAAGTAAAAGATCCCACAGCACCAATTGGAAGAAGAGCAGGGGTTCTCACTGGCGTCCTGGGCTAATATTTATCCTTTAACCACATCACTAAAATACAGATTATCTAGTCATTACCTAATTTTCAACTTTAGCCTCCAATCTCAAAATTATACATCAATACTCCTATGGCCAATGATCACTGAACTTTGATGTTCCTTCATTAAATAAAGCAAACCAAGGGATTCATTTCTGGAGGGATAGAATTGATAAGCAGAAAAGTTAAACTTGTCTAGAACTTTGGTTAGACCACACATGGAGTGCTGTGAACTGTCCTGGTCTCCATATTATAAAAAAGGATATAGAGGCACTGGAGAAGGTGCAAAAATGATTTACTACAATGATACCAAAACTGAGAGGTTATGCCTATCAGGAAAAATTGAACAGGCTGGGACTCTTTTCTCTAAAAAATAGAAGATTGAGGGCTGACCTGATAGAGGTCTTCAAGATTATGAAAGGGTTTGATAAGGTAGACGTAGAGAAGATGCTTCCACTTGTGAGCGAGACCAAATCTAGGGGCCATAAATATAAGATGATCACTAATAAATCAAATAGGGAATTCAGGAGCAACATCTTTAGCCAGAGAATGGTAAGAATGTGGAACTCGCTACCACAAGGAGTAGTTGAGGTGAATAGTATAGATTCATTTAAGGGGAAGCTAAATAAACACCTGAGGGAGGAATTGAAGGATGTGTTGATGGAGTGAGGTGAAGTAGGGTGGGAGGAGGCTCGTATGGAGCATAAACCAGCATAGACCTGTTGGGCTGAATGGTCTGTTTCGGTGCTCTAAATACTTTGTCATACATTGTAATACTTGTAAATTGCAAGTACTCTATCCTACATACTTTTCCTCCACCCAACATTCTCACTGTGTTGAAATCAAGACACATCATACAGTCTCCAACTCTTAACCCTCTCCTCCAGGACCAGGAAACCATTGACTCTTCAGCAACCTCTTTCCTTCTTCTACAGTCATCAGACTTTTAAAAATCAGGATGCCGCATCATTTAATCACTACTACCTGATTTATCTCATAATTTCTTAAAACTCTTTTCAAGTTTGGCAGTGTCCTGCTTCATTGCCTTTAGCCCTTTTCCGTTTGATCAATTTAAAAAATGCCACTGCCAACTTTACACAACATTCAAGATGGGAAATCTATGTCAGTGGCAAACATGTCCCCCTACTTGTTTTCAAATCTCTCCATGGCCTCGCCCTTCCCTATCTCTCTAAACTTCTCCAACCCTCCGAGATCGCTGCGCTCCTCCAATTGCAGCATCTTGCTCATCCCCGATTTCCATCGCTCCACCAATACCGGCTGTGTCTTCAGCTGCCTAGGCCCTAATCCTGGAATTCCCTCCCTAAACCCGACCGCCTCTCTCTCCTCCTTTAAGACAATCCTTAAAACCTACTTCTTTGACCAAACTTTTGGTCATCAGTCCTAATATCTCCTTATGTGGCTTGGAATTAAATTTTGCTCCTGTGAAACACCTTGGGCCATTTTACTACATTAAAGGCACTAAATAAAGGCAAATTGTTGTTGAGTTCCCAATTATCAAGTTACGATGGAGCTACCCATAAGGTGCTCAATAGTGAGATCAACACCCATTATTGCCAGGTTTCACCCATCCCCTTGCCATAAACATCTAAAGTAAACTTTCTGCCTAGATTTTGTTTTGTGGGATCAATATACCAAATTCAGATGGGTAAATGCACTAATACGATCTGTCTAAGTCGCTGCCTTGCTTATTGGTTTGTAAATCAACAATTCTGGCTTAAAACTTCAAAACATATAAAGCGAAACTTCAAAACATATAAACTGGTTGGGCTCTTCCAGATAACATCACGTCATGCTCGCATATGTATGTAAGGTGCCGGCATGTTAAACAATAAAATCTAAACCAAAATAAATCGATATTTAATTCCCTTCCACGTCATCTGGGTCCGTTTGAAAAGTGGGGCGAGGGGTCCACTCTCAACCAGGTCGGGGTAGAAAGGGAAAAGGAGCAGCTAATGTCCAGACTGGTATTCCGAAGCCATTCGCCAGAAACAACAGATTATTTCCCTAGGCGCCAGTCTATTTATATAAAGACAATGCTACCTGTCCCTCTGCTCAATGCACGGACAGGATTTAGGGTGAGACTTTTCCAACTAGTGCAGAATTAATGTCACTCCGTTTCTTTATAACCCTATCTGTCACACTCTTGTACAAACAACAACAAAAACATTCACATTGGCCGGGGTGTTAAATTAGAAAAGAGTAATTGTGCTTTGGTTATTATAAATTATACCCTGTTCCTAACAGTTAAGGTATGAAAAGAGTGAGGAAGATATTGAGATTCATGGGGGAATTTACAAGCCTCTATGAGGAAACTGACTTCTTGTTAATGCTGTGTCTGCCTCACACAGTGTCCGGAATCACTTCACACTCGTTTGGGGTATTTTGGGGGAAGTTTTGGAAAGCGTTCTGCTCCTTACCCCGTTAGCAGCTGCCATCTGGACGATGGTCTCTATAGCGGTCCTGCTGAAGTATCGCCCATCGCTCCCCACCACCATGGTGCAGCCCTGCCGGTCTCGCAGGTCTATGGAAGACAGGACACTTTGAGTGAAGTTCTGCAGATAGTTCCTTTTGCTCTCGAAGACGGAGGTTTTCTTCCTCAAGCCGCTGGTCCCGGGTCTCTGGTCGTCGTAAGGGACGGTCTGGACGGTAACGACGGGGATGGGAGTGTTTTCCATGATGGTTGTCCTCCCTCAGCACTCGGGGATCTTCTGACACTGGGTTGTCCTTAGCTCGCAGCCTTTGAGCGAGGAGTTGCCAACAAAACACACACACAAAAAGCAACGAGAAGAGGAGGGGAGGGGAGGCGGGGAGACTTTGAAATGAACTGCAACAGCGAACTAAAAATAGCCCCTAGAAGGAGCGTCGGAGAATTATCGACTTGCGCCAGTGTTGTAACTGGATGCTGTGTGGGGTGTGTGTGTGTTGCAACCAACATTTGTTCGGGGGAATCAAGTCCTGTCAGCCCGAGCACAGCTTCAAAACTTGCTCCCAAGGTGCTTTTGCCCCGGTGATAATGTTTCCAAAGGCACCTCAATAACTTTTATTTTGTTCTCAGCTGTGGCTCAGTGCGTAGCACTCTCACCTCTGTGTCAGAAGGTCCTGCGTTAAAGTCCTACTTCCAGAAATGTAACCACAAAATCCAGGCTGTCACTCCAGTGCAGTGCTGAGGGAGTGCTGCAGTGTCAGAGGTGCTTTCTTTCAGAACAGATGTTAAACTAAAGCCCCCTCTGCCCTCTCAAGTGGGTGGAAAAGATTCCACACACTATTTCGAAGAGCAGCAAGGGGGGATTCTCCCCAGTGTCCAGTCCAATATTTATCACTTAACCAACATCACGAAATAAACAGACTATCTATTATATTGCTGTTTGTGGGAGCTTGCTGTGCACAAATTGACTGGCGTGTTTGCAACATTACAACAGTGACCACGCTTCAAAAAAGTACTTCATTGGCTGTAAAACACGTTGGGTCATGAAAGGTGCTATAGAAATGCAAGTCTTTTTTCTTTCTATTTATAAATCAGTGTACATGGTGTGGTATAGCATACAACTATTTATTATCTTGATGCATTGTTTACACTGTGGACATGTAATTCCCAAATATTTTCTGATTTTATGCTTCCTTATTTTATGACGCAAACCGATAATTAGATTTCAACCTTGCAAGCTGTTTTTGTTTCATTACAATAGTCCTTTAAACAACTGGAATATTCTCACATAAGTTGGAGAACAGCATAGCTGGTGGCCATACGTAGAACTACAAGATCTGTGCCTCCATCAAATCCAATACTGTAACCCCTACTTCTGACAGCGGGATGTCGAGGGCACAACACTGCGGCTGTGGGCCGAACACTTCACTGAGGCTTTACATTCTCGAGTAACAGCTCGTGTAAACGGTGTAAGAGTGTGCAGTGTTTTAAATAAAGGAATGTCTCTATTGATTGCATTCTCACCGTAAATCTCTCCTTTAAGAGGCTTCTTAAATCCAACCTCTTTGACCAAGCTTTTGGTCACCTATCCTAATATATGTGGCTCGATGTTAGATTGTGCCTGATAGCGCTCCTGTGAAGCCTCTGGGGACATTTTACTACGTTAAAGGCGCCATATAAATACAAGTTATATAGAATTACAGCACAGAAACAGGCCATTCGGTCCAACCACACGAGCCTACTCCTTGGTGTTGCTGATAGAAACAATGTTCACTTCCAAAACAGAGTTGTGGATTACAATCCTATCTACAGTTTAAAAAAGTGAAGGGAAATGTAGCAGTTTGAAAATTACAGATGCTGTTTAGCTATATGAGTATATTGAACCAATGTAAACTCTACAAATTAATTTGTTAAACTGTAATGTTACTACACTGTTAAAATACACACACACATATATATATATATATTAAACAATCCCAATTGTCATGGCATTCAGCAACCAGGAGTGAAACAGAACGACTGGCAAAGTAACTCAATGTTTTCAATAACTAAGTTGGAATAGCCAACTGCAGGACCCCCACTTTGCAAGTCCAATGTCTTGAAAGCTCTCCCTTTCAAACAACATCACAATAATTTGCTTGTGCAACATTATAGTTAGGGCCCCATTTTCCGGACAACACTACAACCTCTGCTTAAATGTTTGCCATTAAACATAAGATGCCCCCTCCCTATCTCTGTAACCTTCTCCAACCTACAACCCTTCAAGTTCTCTGCGCTCCTCCAATTTTGGACTCTTGGGCATCCCCTATTTTAATCGCACTATCATTGGTGGCAGTGCCTTCAGCTGCCTGGACCCTAAGCTCTAGAATTCCCTCCCTAAACCTGTCTTCCTCTCTCTCTCCTCCTTTAAGATGCTCCTTAAAACACCTTTGTTTGGTCATCCTATCTCCTTATGTGGCTCTGTGTCTAATTTAGTTTGATAACACTCATGTGAAGCACCTTGGGATGTTTTACCACGTAAAGGCAATATATAAATGCAAATTGTGGTTGAAGAGACAAGGTCCTATAGATCTTCCCTTCTGCAAATCCTTTTCTTTCCTATTGATATTTATAATGTAATTCATATAACCATGTTACTTTCTTTTGTTATGCTTATCGCGATAAGTGACGTTACTTCTGGGGAATAGCACTCTTCACATTTCAGGCACCCGGTGTCATTAGAACAGAACCACAGCATAGGGGCCAACACAGCCATTCAACCCACAAAAACCTATGTAACCCATCATGCCTGTGCTGGCTTTCAGAAAGAATTATCCTCGCCCTTTCCCCATATCCGTCAAGCAATCCCCAGGTTAGGTATAGCAGAGCCACATGCAGAGTAAAGCACCATGTACATGCTTGTATCTCAACCTCAAGAGCACCCTCTACCGCACCAGCATGGCATTGTTTTGCATTTCCATCCTAGTTAAGTTATGACAGGATGCACAACCTAGGCTTGTATTCCCTTGAGTATAGAAGATTCAGGGGTGATTTAAGTGAGGTGTTTAAGATAATTAAATGAGCTGATAGAACGTAAGAATTAGGAGCAGGAGTAGGGCATTTGGCCCTTCGAGCCTGCTCCGCCATTCAATAAATCATGGCTGATCTGATCATGGACTCAGCTCCAGATCCCTGCCTGCTCCCCATAACCGTTTACTCCCTTATCGCACAAAGATCTGTCTATCTCCACCTTAAATATATTCAATGACCCAGCCTTCACAGCTCTCGGGCAGAGAATTCCATAGATTTACAACCCTCAGAGAAGAAATTTCTCCTCATCTTAGTTTTAAATGGGCGGCCTCTTATTTTGAGACTATGTCCCCTAGTTTTAGTTTCCCCTATGAGTGGAAATATCCTCTCTGCATCCACCTTGTCGAACCCACTCATTATCTTATAAGTTTCAATACGATTCTCTCATTCTTCTGAAGTCCAATGTGTATGGGCCCAACCTAAACCTATCTTCATAAGTCAACACCCTCATCTCCGGAATCAACCTAGTGAACCTTCTCTGAACAGCCTCCAATGCAAGTATATCCTTCCTTAAATACGGAGACCAAAACTGTATGCAGTACTCCAGGTATGGCTTTACCAATACCCTGTACAGTTGTAGGACTGCTCTGCTTTTATACTCTATCCCCCTTGCAATAAAGGCCAACATTCCATTTCCCTTCCTGATTATTTGCTGTACCTGCATACTAACTTTTTGTGTTTCATGCACAAGGACCCTCAGGTCCCTCTGTACTGCAGCACTTTGCAATTTTTCTCCATTTAAATTATAATTTTCTTTTCTATTTTTTCTGCCAAAGTGGATAACCTCACATTTTCCCACATTATACTCCATCTGCCAAATATTTGCCCACTCACTTAGCCTATCTATATCCCTTTGCAGATTTTTTGTGTCCTCGTCGCAATTTGCTTTCCTATCCATCTTTGTATCATCAGCAAACTTGACTCCAATACACTTGGTCCCTTCATCCAAGTCATCAATAGAGATTGTAAATAGTTGAGGCCCCAGCACCGATCCCTGCGGCACCCCACTAATCATTGTTTTCCAACCGGGAAATTACCCATTTATCCCGACTTGCTGTTTTCTGTTAGTTAGCCAATCCTCTATCGATGCTAATATATTACCCCCAACCCCATGAACTTTTATCTTGTGCAGTAACCTCTTATGTGGCAGCTTATCAAATGCCTTCTGGAAATCCAAATACATCACCATCCACTGGTTCCCCCTTCTCCACCCTGCTCGTTACATCCACAAAGAACTCCAGCAAATTTGTCAAACATGATTTCACTTTCATAAAACCTTGCTGGCTCTGCTTGATTGAATCATGCTTTTCCAAATGTCCCGCTACTGCTTCCTTAATAATGGACTGCAGCATTTTCCCAATGACAGATGTTAGGCTAACTGGTCTATAGTTTCCTGCCTTTTTTTTTTAAAATAGGGGCGATCCATTCAGTTTTCCAATCCACTGGGACCTTCCCAGAATCCAGGGAGTTTTGGTCGATTACAACCAATGCATCCACTATCTCTGCAGCCACTTCATTTAAGATCCTAGGATGTAAGCCATCAAGTCCGGGGGACTTGTCCGCCTTTAGTCCCATTATTTTACCTAGTACTATTTCATTAGTGATAGTGATTGTATTAAGTTCCTCCCGCCCCATAGCCCCTTGATTATCCACTATTGGGATGTTTTTAGTGTCTTTTACCATGAAGGCCGATACAAAATATTTGTTCAATGTCTCTGCCATTCCCCAGTCTCATCCTCTAGGGGACCAACATTTACTTTAGCCACTCTTCCTTTTTATGTACCTGTAAAAACTCTTACTATCTGTTTTTATATTTCATGCTAGTTTACTTTCATAATCTACCTTCCCTCTATCATTTTTTGAGTCATTCTTTGCTGGCTTTTAGAAATGTTCCAATCCTCTGGCCTCCCACTAGCCTTGACCACATTGTAGGCCCTGGTTTTCAATTTGATACTATCTCTTACTTCCTTAGTTAACCACGGATGGTTATCCCTTCTCTTGCAGTCTTTCCTTCTCATTGGGATATATTTTGTTGCGAGTTATGAAATATCTCCTTAAATGTCTGCCACTGCTCATCAACCGTCGCATACTTTAGTCTTAATTTTCCCAGTCCACTTTAGCCAACTCTGCCTTCATATCTTTGTAGTTTCCTTTATTTAAGCTTAGGAGCCTGGTTTGAGAACCAACTTTCTCACCCTCCAACTGAATTTGAAATTCAACCATGTTATGGTCACTCATTCTAGAGGATCCTTTACTACGAAAGCATTTATTAATCCTGCCTCATTGCACAGTACTAGATCTAAGATAGCTTGCTCCCTGGTTGGTTCCGCAACGTACTGTTCAACGAAACTATCCTGGATACACTATGAACTCTTCAAGGCTACCCTAGCCAATTTGCTTTGTCCAATCAACATGAAGGTTAAAATCACCCATGATCATTGCCATTCCTTTATTACAGGCCTTCATTATTTCTTGATTTATAGGGATAGAAACTTGGAGGGGGGGGGGTTGGTGGTGGAGTCCAGAATAAGGGGACACAACTTTAAAATTAGAGCTAGGTCGTTCAGGGATGCTGTCAGGAAGCAGCTCTACAAAAAAGGGTTGTGAAGATCTGGGACTCTCTTCCCCAAAATGCTGTTGAGGCTGAGGGTCAATTGAAAATTTCAAAACAGAGATAGATATTTGATAAAGGAAATGGAACCAAGGCAGGTAAATGGAGGCAAGATACAGATCAGCCATGATCTAATGGCAGACCAGGTTCAAGGGGCTGAATGGCCTCATGTTCCAATCATCCTGCAGCCTCTCTGAGACTGTCAATTAGTGTTGAAATAGAGGAAATTCTGTGCTGGCGGCAGTTTTATATCCACTAGGAGTTGGATTGGGAGCTATACAAACTCATTTCACAACCTGTTATTTTTACTTTCATTTACATCCTTGCTAAAAAAATCTCTACCAGTAGAGTGTTTCTTCTCCTATCACTATAAAGAAAATAAGTTTTGAGCCTTTAATAAACATTGTGACCATCCTTTGAACAACCATCAATTTGTTTATTCCTTATCGATTACATGCTTTTTCTCGTTTCATTTTTCTAATTTGATGTTTTCTACTTTTATTCAACAATCATATTGCACAAAATCTGTCTCGCAAAATTTTCTGCCACAATCAAAAATAAACTTAGCTTGTCCTTTTCTTAGACTTGCTGCAATTATACAGGGCTTGTGTGAAACCACACCTGTAGTAGTGTGTAGTTTTGGTCTCCTTACCAGAGGAAGGAGATACATGCCTTAAGCTGGAGGGGTGGGGGTGGGGGGTGCAACAAAAGTTCACTAAATTGATTGCTAGGGTGAGAGGTGTGTCCTATGAGAAAAGATATCCTCCAGAGTTTAGATGAGAGGTGATCTTATTGAAACATATAACATTCTTAGAAGGCTTGATAGAGTAGATGGTGATAGGTTGTTTCCTCTAGGTGAAGAGTCCAGAAATAGGGGTCATAGGATAAGGGGTCGGCCATTTTAGGACTGAGATGAGGAGAAATTTCTTCACTCAAAGGATTGTGAATCTTTGGAATTCTCTACCTCAGAGAGCTTAGAATACTCAGTTGTTGCATATATTCAAGAGATTGACAGATTTTTGGACACTAAGGGAATCAAGGGATAATGGGATAGGGCAGAAAAGTGAAGTTGAGGTAGTGCAGCCATGATCTTATTGATCGGCGGAGCAGGTTCGAAGGGCTGTATGTTCTACTCCTGCTCTTATGTTCCTACTCCTTCAAATCATACAAAACAGGGTAATGCCTGACAACTTTCCTGTTAAGCTGCGCGGCCACTTACCTGAAAAAAAAATTATGGGTCCATTGGTGCCTGGGAGTGTAATGTGTACTTTGACATACTGTACAATGTTACTTTACTGTGGGATCCAGATTTTTTTTATCACCTCCTCCAAAAACAATTTACACCAAGACTTAAGACAACAACCTAGCACTAAGAACAGCAGCAAAATACTGCAGGTGCTGGAAATCTGAACTAAAAACAGAAAATGCTGGAACACACTCAGCAGGTCAGGCAGCATCTGTGGAAAGAGAGAAACATAGTTAATGTTTCAGGTTGGTGACGTTTCATGCTGGAAGAGGAGATTTAACCCTTTTGATTCACCATGTATAATATCCTGTGAGTGTACAAAGATTGCCGATTTGTCAAATCACCTAGAGCAAAAAAAGATTCCTCTTATGCAGAGAGCACCAGCAACGTTCCCACAGTATCGGCTTTTCAATGGAATTAATCATGCATGTACAAAAAATTGAAAAGGACTGCGCGCCAAAAAAAATTACAGAGAACATAGGTCACCAGAATCTCAAAAGGGAGGCAGACATACGCCTCGAGCTAGTCTTTCACTTCGTATTATTGGTTTTCTTAAAATGATGTGCTATACTTTCTAATTTAAAAATGTCCAATCCATTAGTTTTACAAATGCAAAAAAAAAAGACATTTTACAGTCATGTTTTGAAAAGACATTTTATTGCAACTCTGGTTAAAATATAAACTTTGTGATTAGACCCAAATGACAAAATCTCCACATTAACAGATATCTTCTAGGTTGTCAATTACTTCCAAGTAAAGTCCTAAATGGCCATTATTGATGGAACAGGTTCTGGAAATGGGACAATTTTGCACTGTCCATCAGATCCCCACACCCAACAGTACAGTAACTTTAAAATCTTAATGAATCAAGATGGATAGGAGGGCAGTGATGCCATTGTGTATCTCTGCCAAGGAAGCTTCACATCTACCCTGAATCAAATTGACCGAGTTGAAACCACTGAATAACATGGAATGTTTTATTTTGTAACTGCTGATCAGGGACCCTTTTTCACTGCTGTATACAGGAACTTTTCTGAATGCATGATTCTAATCTTCGCTTATAGTCACAATCAGCAAACCATGAAGCTAAATAAATGAAGTGAAAAACTTGCTTCAATACCAATTCACTTACCAGTAAATTCATGGTCTTTGCAACAGAAAAGGCTTGTGCCCAACAACCAAAATATAGAACCAAGGACGGCAGAGGTTTTACATTAAATTGTACCCATAACCCAGTGCCTGCTTTTTCCTGCTGATTCATTATTAATTTGGGTTACCAAGGGATTCACCAAATGACTGAATATATACATTTACTGAAGTTCTTTCATCTGTCTGCCACTCACTTCCCAATGCAGAAATCCCAATGGGGAATACGAGCAAGGATGTGTAGCACAATTGAAAAAAATCAGAAGTTACTCTCAAAATGTCCCTTTCCACAATGGAGAAAAAGAAAACAGGAACAGGAGGCCATTCAGCCCTTCGAGCCTCTTCCACCATTCAATTAGAACATGGCTGATCTGCATCTTAACTCTGTATCTACCCGCCTTGGTTCCATAACCCTTAATACCCTTGCCGAACAAAAACCTATCACTCAGTTTTGAAATTTTCAACTGACACCCAACCTCAACAGCATTTTGGGGCAGAGAGTTCCAGGTTTCCACTCCTCTTTGTATGAAGAAGTGCTTTCTGACATCACCCATGAACGGCCTAGCTCTAATTTTAAGGTCATGTCCTCCTTGCTTTGAAATCACCGTACAGGAATTTTTTGGGGTGGGGGGGTTGAGGTGTAGAGGAAAGATAGGGGGGGAAATAAATTGAAATTTAAAACAGTGATTAACTTATACATCATTTGGCAGGTAATTGCAGCTACACTTCAGTAAATCTACTTTTCTTGGGACCATTTTCCATACATCTTCATTTAACTGTCAGTAATGTAAGTGGCAACATAATCTTTTAAAAAAAACAGCTGTAATATGCAACGACACTGAAAGCAGTTACAGCAATCCAGTTTGGAACTTAGATTTACACAGTAGGTCGAATACATGAAGCAAATTGAAAAATCACTTAAAATCCTTTGGCTGGTTTATTCAGAAACTGCTTGCACTATGGTTAATTGTACAGCTTTGAGCAAGCAATTCCTTATATACAAACTAACAGCACAGTATATTGCAGTAAAAATTAAACATCTTCAACTTAAAAAAGGCATATTGCATTAAGAACGTTGCTGACACGTCAAAATTAAGACAGAATTATAAAGAAAACAGTGGTGTCACTTGTGATATTTCAGTTTTATTCCCTTACAAAGAACAAAATAGTGTCAAAAATAATTCAAATAAGCCCAGCAAGAGCTTCACTTGGCAGTGGAGACAATATGATTTATTTCTCAAAGACGAGAAAGTTGGATTTGTTTTAAATAGTCTTTCATTCTGTGAAAATTCAACCTGACCATTCATCTGAAAAAGGTTTTTAAAAAGTGTGTTAACAACTTTCAAACTGTAAATCATATATCCATCATTTTGAATTTCATTACTTGTAAGCTTATATTACAAGAGAAGAGGTGGGGACAAAAGAAGAATAAAAACTCGGCACTTGCACATTAATCCATGTACACTAACCCATACTTGGATACAATTTTTTTATAATGATTAGTTGAAGAGGATGTAGACAGCATCAGTCATAAGCATTACCAACTCTTAGCGCCTCAACTTCCTCAGGTGCCGCATCTCAATAGATACTCACCAAGAGTATTGCAACAAACTTGTTATTTTTCTAATATAAAGTTATAATGCACAAAAATGCTGCATCTCTCAAAATATTTCCCATTACACAGGATCTTCAGTTTCTGGAATGTTCCAATTAACCAGTTCCCGTACTGATAAACGAGACTGCTACAAGAGAGACGTTTTGGTTCAGGAACTGAGTTTTGTCGATTCTGGAGTACAAAAATACATCGAAGTTAAATCGTTCTTGCAAGTGTAGAGAAGCGATATTTAAAAAAAAAAACAAGTCCCCACTAAACAGACGGCCACAGTTTGATTTGTTAATAGGACTTTGGTGGTAATTGCTGCTTGTACATTCCCGCCAAGGCTTTGGCGGCACTGTAGATCATCTGTCTTCGAGACATCCCGGTAAGCATGATGTGCCAATCAGTCCGATTGACCTGGGGTATATTCCTCTGCATCACTTCACCTAGAGTCACCATCAGCCCAGACCATCTCAGATTGTAATCAGTTGGTGTGAGGTTTTGTGCCTGTTTTTAAAAAAAAACACGTTCCTGTTTTAAGCAAATGCACCAAGGGCACTGCAGAGCCAACATTTCCTCCCAAATGAATTGAACGACAAACATAAATACTGATCCGCACTTCACAGGTTCATCCGAAAATGCCACGCCCAATTGCAAAATTGAAACTGTGTCCTATCCTTCCAACAGCATCATTGTATCAAACTACAAATAGAATGGGTTTGTTCATTAGACCCCCTTATCCCCAAAATAGGTTTTCTTGTCTGCGCTCAAGCAGAAAAGAAACCTGGCTGAGGACATGTACCAGATTGTACTTTAAAAAAATATTGAATTAAAAAAATTTAGCATTTAAAAAGGACTACATAGAGTTCATTTCTTAGAGCAGAGAAGGTTAGGGGGGGATTTAATAGAGGTGTTCAACATTGAAGGGTTTTGATCAGAGTAAATAAGGTGAAGCTGTTTCCACTGGCAAAAGGGTCAGTAACCAGTGGACACAAATTCAAGGTAATTGGCAAAAAAGGAGAGATGAGAAGAATTGTTTTTCCCCACAGCGAGTTTTTATGATCTGGAATGCACTGCCTGAAAGAGCAGTGGAAGTAGATTCAATAGCAACTTTCCAAAGGGAATTGGACAAATATTTGAATGGGGTATAGTGGGGGCGTTGGACTAATTGGATAGCTCTTTCAAAGAGCCGGCACTGGCACAATGGACCGAATGGCCTCCTTCTATGCTGCTTCACTGTGATTCCAATGGTAGGGGATAAATCAGGTTGCAACACCTGATTATTGATTTAGAAGCTTTTCTCCGATACTTCCCAAGAAGAACGGCATAAAATAAGAATGGTGGAGAACTATGTGCAAGGACAAGCTTATTTACAAAATGATCAAAAAGAAAATGAACTTTCCAATACAAATATAAGTAAACTGGCAAAATAATGTACCATTCTATAAAGTTAGTTCTGTTCAATCAAATATAGCATTCAAGAAAATAATTAATAAAAGTCCCACGTTAAACTATCTAATTCGCTTGATGGAGATTAAAGTTGAGTATCACAGGATTTTGCATTAAGATGGAGACTTTAATACCACAAAGATAATTTACATCAACAGATTACTCAAGAGGCAAGTGCTTTTAAGTGTATTTTTCTCTCTTCTTTACCAACCGTTCTCCCCACTCTCGAACAATTCATCAGTATCTAAGGTCAATCAGTTAATACCAAGTGAGTTTGTTAAGAGGACATCCTCACTTCCATTTCTTTGGATTTCAGACCAGTGACAAACTACTTGTACCACGGCAGCTTTGAAGTTGCGCTGTGGAACAATAAATATGAACTCAAGGCATGTGTCTGAAATTCTTCGGGCTGCTACTTTAGCAGAGATAGTAAGTAAAATGAGAAGTTAATGCCTGCATTAACTGAGAGGAGAGAGAAATTTCAAATAAATACGAACATGTACAAAAAGGGCGACAGGAATAGACGTCTCGTCCATTGACACCGTCCCAAATTAGAAAACAATAAAAGATGGCTTGTGACTGGGCTCCAAAGGCAGTTTATGCACATTCGTAAAACATACAGCACAAAAACAGGCCATTCAGCCCAACTGGTCTCTGTCGATTTGTATGCTCCACATGAGCTTCCTCCTATCCTCCTTCATCTCACCCCAACAGCATATCCTTCTACTCCTTTCTCTCCCATGTGTTTATCCAGCTTCCCCTTAAATACATCTATGCTAGTCACCTCAACCACTCCTTATGGTAACGAATTCCACATTCTCACCACTCTGAGTAAAGAGGTTTCTCCTGATTCCTTATTTTAGTGACTATCTTATATTTATGACTATATATACATATAATAATTTATCTAAAGAGATTCCTTTTGGCCAGATTACCAGACCACATCTGTTTCTTTCATAGCATGCAAGTACCTAAACAACTTTACAAAGAAGTCTCACAGCTAGTTTGTGTTCTTTAAAAATCTTAAACACTTTGGGCATAAATTTAACACACAAAGTACCTACCCCAAGTTTCCTTACCTTTAAAATACTGCATGCTATAATATATATATTACATTTGTACCAAAATCCAAAATGATGTACATAAATATCATATCTATGCTCTGGTTCAATACAAAGTTGAGTGATCATTTTAATTACTGGAACAACAGGGTATTCCATTACTCACTGCCGATGTCAAAGTGAAACATTTTAAACTGAACCAGAGTCAGATTTTAAAGCGGCAGTTATTTTCTGAACGAGACCAGTATTAATGAGACAGACTGACCTGTTGCACATATTGTAAAGGCACTGGTGTTGCCTGTGTGAAATTTTCCAAACGAATACCATGCACAGGATCTTCAAGAATCAGACAACCTATGTCAAACCACCTGGAAAACAATGCTTATAAATGAAGGCTGGGATAATCACATCTGGTAACTCCAGGGTGCAAACATCAACTGTGGACAATGTAAACATCAAATTACAGCAGCAACATCAGATTTGCACTTTTTAAACAATGAATTTGAACTCTCTCTGCCCAGCGGGAATTGGGCAGAACGGGTGGGGGAGCGGTTAAAATCCAAGCAGTATCACTCGTTTACCACTCTGCTGTTATTTTACCGCCCTGGGTCTTTTCCCCTGGCCAGCCGAGGCATCGTTGTCTGATTTGCTTCACCAGCCCCATCGGTCCCGCCCAGACTCGGCCGAGAGCCTCAAACACCATCCGGGTTTACTACTACAGTCCCCGACTTTTATAGCATGCGCATTTGTGTGAACGCGATTTGCCCGCTACGTGCGCGGCAGCGTTAATAAACATTTTAAATCATTATCGTTAGCTGCTCTTAGATGGCTGCTGAACATAATTTGCATAAAGAAAACAGGAGATGTTTTAACTCTCAGATGAAAAAAAAATTATCTACCACCAAATCTGCCAGTATTTTACCTCACAAACTAAACTTCTGTCAAACCCACAGTTTCACATTTGAAGGTAAAGCTTAGGAACAGGAGGAGGCCGTTGAGCCCCTCGAGCCTGTTCCGCTATTCAATTACATCATGGCTGATCTGTACCTCAACTCCATTTACCCACCTTCAAGTTCATCAATTCCTTATTTCCTATTACAGTCTCATCTGCATATATCTTTCATGGGCCCACATTATCCTTTGACACATACACAAAATATTTATAAAACCTTTTACTGTGAGAACATGTCAAAAATTAGAAGTAGGCCATACGGCCCATCAAGCCTGCTTTGCCGTTCAATAACATGGCTGATCTTTGCCCTCAACGCCACTTTCCCACATGATCCCCATATCCCTTGATCCCCTTAAGAGTCCAAAAATATATCTATCTCAGCCTTAAATATACTCAACGACTGAGCATCCACAGCTCTTTGGGGTAGCAAATTCAAAAGATTCACAACCCTCTGAATGAAGAAATTCCTCCGCATCTCAGGCTTAAAATGGCTGACCCCTTATCCTGAAATGATGCCCTCTAGTCTGGACTCTTTAGCCAGAGGAAACAGCCTCTCAATCTACCCTGTCAATCCCCCTCAGAATCTTATGTTTCATTCTTCTAAACTCGAGAGTATAGGCCCAATCTTCTCAATCTCTCATCATAGGACAACCCCCTCACCTCTAGTGAACCTTGGTTGCACCACCTCTAAGAGTATGTCCATTCTCAGAAAAAAACAAAAGCATGCACAGCATTCCAGGTGTGGTCTTACTAAAGCCCTGTACAACTGTAGTAAGATTTCTTTATTCTTACTCGAACCCCCTTGCAATAAAGGCCAACATGCCATTTGCCTTCCTATGTGCTTGTTGTACCTACATGGTAACTTTCTGCATATAAGGACAACTACATCTTTCAGAACACCATTAATTAGTTTCTTGCCATTTAAAAATTGTTTTTCTATTCTTCCTACCAAAGTGAATAACCTCATTATACTCAGTCATCTTGTTGCCCATTCACTTAACCTGTCTATATTCCTTTGCATGCCTTATGTCCACCTCACAGCTTACTTTCCCACCTAGCTTTGTATAGTCAGCAAACTTGGATACACTGCACTCAGTCCCTTCATCCAAGTCATTAATATAGATTGTATATAGCTGTGGCACCCCAGCACGTCAACTGGAAAATGACCCATTTATCCCTACTGTTTTTTGTCCGTTCACTAATCCTCTATCCATGCTAGTATTATGGGGTAGAATTTGGCCAGTACAGATTTCTGGCGCACTCACCAGAGGTGTGCTGCTTTTGTCCACCTTGAACTGCTCCAAAAATCTCAGGCCGAGTTTGGTCACTCCCCAGCCTCTCCTCGATGGTGGTGTAGCATGACCACTGGATTCAGGGGCGGAGCCAGCTTCCAGCACTGAAAACAGTGCCGGGATCTCTGCACGTGTGCTAGAGTGTGCGCGCATGCATAGTAGCTCCTCGCCACCAGAATCTGAGCGTGTGCGCTGCAGACTGTGTGGGAGGGGCCAAAGCGTGCTGCTCCTATCCCTGGCCGAATGGTCTCCCTCATCGGGGCCCGCTGCCTTCCCGGGCTGTGTTTTGGTAGGACTTCTATTTTTTATGTGTTATTGATTGATTGATTGCTTATTACTTTGGTCTTGGTGCTTTAGGTGCAGGGTTGCTTCTATTTTTTTATTTGTTAATTAATTGCTTATTACTTTTTGTACTTTGTTTAGTACTTTGTAAGTCTTGGTGCAGGTCCTCTCAGCTTCCTTGTATTTTTTATGTGTTATTGAATGCTTATTTTTGTGCTTTGTTTAGTGCTTAGTGCTTTAGAATGTACTTACCTGCGCTGATTTCTTAACTCTCTGCAAGGGTTTTCTGTGCGGGCCACAAATGCTGGCCTAAGTTAGTTTGGAGCAACAATTAGCTGTCCAAACTGGCTTAAATGGACAAAACAGGCATAGGTGGCTGTAACGCCCCCTTTTGAAAAAAAAAACTAAACTAAAAAAAATCCTAACTAACTCACTTACACTGGCACAAATTAAATGTGCAGAATGGGGATTTTTAAGATACTCCAGAAAAATCAAGTTGCTCCAAAAAAAAAAAGAGCACCTCCTGGCCAAATTTGGGCCCATTATCCCTTGCAAGTTTATTTTTTCATATTCCAGTTTTGCACCCATTACCTTCTTTGTATTCCGTTGTTGCTTTTTACAGCTCTTGCAGTATGCAGGATTTCCACTTTTCCTTGCATTTGTTCCCTTTTTTTTTTAAAAAAAGCTTGATGTAGTCTCTTACCTCATTTGTTGACCATGGTTGCCTAACTACACAAGTGGAACTTTCCTGGTAAAAACATTGCTAGATAATTATTTTAAGAGGGAGATGCTGCTTACTTGTCTGGGAGCAATTCTGCAATGAAGTTCTCAATGGAAACCGTCACCTGTTTTTCATGAATCATTCCTGACCGCCGCAGACTATCTATCCTTTCCTGGGCTCCCTGGAGAAATATGAAATAACCGCACATTAAATGCAACTTCAACTTTTCCACTTCATTTCATTTTGCAAAAATTTGTTGGTAATTTTATTTGAAGGGTAAAAGATCCAAGTTGCCATGACCTTGAAACAAGATCAGGGATGTTTTGACAGCATTTCAGAAATGGGCAATTAATTGGGGTCGCTGAAGGATTCTTTTAAATCAGATTATTGTAGATTGTGCCTAAATATGATCCACAATTGCATGATTAAAGTCCGATTGCAAGACTTAATGGCGGCAAAATTCAACTGTGGTGGAGGTGCAAAACAGGCAATAGACAATCAGCCAGCCGTTATATACCTCTGTCCCGATTTTCCTTTCCATTGGCTTTGTAGGTGCTTGTTTTATTTTGGTATTCTGCACCCTCTAGTGGCAAGTGTAAAATAGTCCCTAGGCATAACAAACAAAATCAAGTCCACGATATTTCAAAGTTAAGGTAAATATAGATGAAGGTAATTCGGCCCATCCATCTTTTTTTAAAAAACCCTACAGTTGCCCATTATGGGGTTATTGTTTCTTATAGGATTCTAGGCTTTTTGTCTTCATTACTCGACCTAGAAGTCCATTTCACATGTTGGTCACTCCTTGTGCGAAGAACTTCCTGACATTGGTCTTAAAAAAGCAATTTACTAATTGGAATCCGGGTCCCCTTGTTCTACTCTTGTGTAATTTTCTACATCTTCCATATTTCTAGATGATCACCAAGTCTCTTTCCCAAGGCTGAATAGCCCAAGGTTCTCCATTTTTTGTCTCCTATAAGGCCTTATTGCTAGAGGTCAGCCTTGCGGTTCATCTCTGAACTGCCTGCAGGGTTTGACTGCCTCCTTTGTGTCTAGACCGGGATGCAGTACTACATAGAATTACACAAGAATGTACAGCACAGAAACAAGCCATTCAGCCCAACTGGTCCGTGCCGGTGTTTATGCTCCACACGAGCCTCAGCCACCTCGCTTCATCTCACCCTATCAGCTTATCTTCTATTCCTTTCTCCTCCTGTGCTTGTCTAGCTTCCCCTTAAATGCATCTGTGTTATTTGCCTTCACTACTCACTGTGGTAGCGAGTTCCACATTCTCATCACTCTGTGCATAAAGAAGTTTCTCCTGAATTCCCGATTGGATTTATTACTGACTATTTTATATTTATGGCCCCTAGTTTGGTCTCCCCCACAAGTGAAACCATCTTCTCTACATCTACCCTATCAAACCCCTTTAATTTGAAAGACCTCTATTAAGTCACCTCACAGCCTTTTCTTTTCTAGAGAAAAGTGCCCCAGCTTATTCAGTCTTTCCTGATAGTTATAACCTACTAGAAAAGTTTAAAGTGGTAGAGATTCGGGATAACATTTGGAAATGGGTAAGAAATTGTCCAAATTGTGGAAGGCAGTGGAGTGGAAGAAGTGCTGGTCAGGTTGCCCTGGGAATAGGTGTTGAGACTCCAATTTTTAATTTACTTCAATGACTGGCATTCAGAAACACTGCAAATAGATCTAATTCACAGATTATGGCAAATGAAGGGCTAGTTAATTTGAGGAGGCTGCACAAAATGAATTGGATACCTTTGTAAGAATAATGACAAATGACATTTAATGTGGACATGTGAAAAATACTGGTCAGGAGAAAAAGCAAGCAAAATAAGTACATCACGAAGGATGCCAAAATAACTGAGGACAACATTGAGAGATCTAGGGCTTAATTTCCCCCACCATAATGGTGGCGAAAATTAAGCCCTAGATCTCAATGTTGTCCTCAGTTATTTTGGCACACTTCATGATCTACTTTTTTTTGGTAACCGCTGTTTTTTTTTGAAAAAACTAAAATCTCCAAGTTTCACCAAACATTTTGCGCCATCGTAAACTAGTTACAGCCGATTTTTTTTTAGTTCCTGATTTTTTGACATCATTGGGGGGAACTGTGTAATTTCTGGCCGTTTAAGCGAGTTTGGCCGAATACGATTTTTTCAAAAACGGCACAGTGCACCATTCTGAAAAACCTTACCTAACAAGAAAATCGGTGCAGAAGATCGAGTTCCACAGCCAGGATAGGAGCAGCAGAGGGGGGCTATTCGGCCCAGGATAGGAGCGGCAGAGGGGGGCGGAGGCGGGTGTCCTTTTGGCCCGGGATAGCAGCAGCACCGGCACGGGGGGGGGGGGGGGGGGGGGGGGGGCTTTCGGCCCGGGATAGGAGCAGCACCTCCTATTGTGAAGAGGCTAGGGGCAGCTTGCTACAGAAAGATGCTTGTGCAAGTTGCTGTTATTTATACAATGAGCTACCCAGAGGCAGTCAAGGACGATGGAAAGCAGTAAAGCAGTTCCTTCAAATTAAACATAGAGCTTAGTTGAAACAATGAACAGCAGTTGTGTGTCTGTTTATTCTTGCTGTAATGGAACTGCACTGGCACAGAGGGTGGAGGGCCTTTCGGCCCGGGATAGGAGCAGCACCGGGGCTCTACAATTGCTTATGTCTTGTGTATGTTTCACTTTCCAGCCTCAGCTGTTCAGTGTGTCCCGCGTTATCCTGGCAACCTCCGTTTTTGGCGCAGACCTTAAGCTCCACCCACAGAGCTTAAGGACAATCTGTGCCACGCCAAATTCAAAATTTATCAAAAAATTTGCAACTTTTTTTTTGCCGCAGTCAGTCATGAAAAAATTAGACGAACCTCTACAACTGCACCAAAAATCGGCAATGTGGAAAATTGACCCCCTAGACTGGAAATTTCAGCACGTCCAACCACTCCAAAATAGCAGGGAAACGGAGCAAATAGATTGTTGAACTACATCGTTAAGGCAAAAGACAAGGCAGAGAAAGTCGCTGCTTAAACTGTATAATGTGCTGGGTAAACCACGCCTTGCAGTATGGTGCACAGTTCTGGTCTTCATCTTCTACATCAGGAAAGTTGATTTTAGCATTTCTTATTAATTGGTAATGATAAGTATGGGTGTATTTCACATTTTAATAATTCCATTGAGTTTTATTCAATGCATAGAGAATCATAATATTCAACTACAAATTTCTATTTGGGAGTGGGTCAATTCAAATGTCATTTGAATGTGAACACCAAGATTCATTGCTTATATTGCTAGTCTATCACCTATGGTGTTGGGCACAGGGAGTCAAGACCACATATAGCCTTCCGGTGAAGAGGGGCTAGAGGGCAGGGGGCAACATAGTTTTTTTTATGAGATTTTGCTGCATGCAAATTGGTTGCAGCGTTCCCTGCATTATAACAGTGACTGAGCTTCAAAATACTTAATTGATTGTAAAGCGCTTTGGGACATCCTGAGGCTGTAAAAGGCGCTATATAAATGTAAGTATTTCTTTCTTTTAATTGCACCAGTACATGCAGTCTTAATTCAGTCGCCATTTGTAGATGAGACAGCAATGTGAGAAGTAGTGTTCATCGGAGCACAGGAGTCTCTCTGCAGTTCAGGCTGAGGAGCTGGAAGATGCCAAACCGAGACACTACAGCCCCACCATTGACAGGAGGGTGTCATTTATAGGACAAGTTTGCACGTCAAGTAACAAGTGTCAGCAATGTCTCAGTCGTAGCACTCTGACTGGAGTCATGAGGCCATGTGATCAGATCGGCCATGATCTTATTGAATGGCGGAGCAGGCTCGAGGGGCCGTATGGCCTACTCCTGTTCCTAATTCTTGTTATGTGTTCAAGGTCCACTCCAGAGACTTGGGCACATTATCTCAGCTGACATTTTGAATGTAGTACTTCCAGGTGAGATGTTAAACAAGCCGATGGGGCACCAGTGTAAGTGGACGTGGAAAATCCCATGACACTAACTGAACAGGAGCTGGGGGGGGGGGGGGGGGGGGGGAGAGTGGGGGAAGGGGCCTCTTCCAGTGTCCTGGGCAACATTTATTTTTTAACCAACACCACTAAAAATAGTATCTGGTGATCTATCTTACTGCTGTTTTGAGATCATGCTGTGCACAAATTGGCTGTTGCACTTGCCTACAAAACAATAATTACACTGTTTGAAGACATGGACAGGAAAAGGGTTAAATGCATGTTCAAAAGTACAACAGAACTCAAGCACAGAATTTCATTTTTTTACAATCCTTTCTGAAATGCAAGCTGGGCCTCAAGAAAAAGGTAAGCACCTGCATGATTATTGTGTCCAGTGTGAAGAGGACCATACATGGAACATTGTGAGACTTAAGAGAGTCCGGTGGACCTCGAAGGAGGAAGATAAGTTGTAATGGAAAAAGGAAGGGAAAGCATTATGCGATTAAGTCATCTCGCCTATGTCAAATCAATAGTACAGCTTTTGAAACATCCCAAAAAATAATAAATCACAAAACATTCACAAGATCCTTTTCTAGCGAATCGCTGCAAAAGATTAAAAAATCAAAACTTTAACTTACCTTTTTTGCAGGTCTTCATACCTACTCCGCTGTCCCAATGGCTGCAACACAGTTTTTTCCCCAGATGGAGGAGACTAGAACTAGGGTTCACAATCTCTGAATAAGAGCTTGGCCATTTAGGGCTGAGATGAGGAGAAATGGCTTCATTCAATGGGTTGTAAATGTTTGGAATTCTCTACCTGAGAGGGTTGTGGAGGCTCAGTCGTTGCGTATATTCAAGAGAGAGATCGATAGATTTTTGAATACTAAGAGACCAAGAGATATGGGGATAGTGCAGGAAGGTGGAATTGAGGTGCAAGATCAGCCATGATCTTATTGAATGGCGGAGCAGGCTCGAAGGACAGAATGGCCTGCGCCTGCTCCTATTTCTTATGTTATGTTCTTATAATGTTTTCCCTTTCCTTTCCCATTACATTGAACGCTACAGCACTGAAACTGGCCATTTGGCCCATCAAGAGAATCTGAGCTCTCTGCAGCCGATCCTAGACCTATTTTAGTGGTTACAGCCACATGTGGAGGGCAAGAAGTGAGACACTGAGCCCTAAACTTTGCCAAATATGTGTCACTTTTTAAAAACTCAATCCTGTGTCCATAATGTATCAGAACAAGAGGAAAACATGTGAACTATGTTCAACCCATATTGTACTTGTAAAGTCCTTACTCTACAGTATGAAACCACACGAGGCACATTCTGGGGACAAGGTCACTCTGTGACCTGAACTCTTTATTCACAGGACTCCAAAGACAGTGACCTTGCGTGGGACCTCCCTTTTTATACCTGAGTGATCAGGTAAGGAGTGTCTTCCACAATTTCACCCCTTGTGGTCAAGGTGTGCATCTAGGTTGAGTGTATACAGTAATACATTGTGGTTACATACATGACATCACTAATGAATAAAAATATCTGAAGGTCAGTCTTCAATGTGAAATACGTTGGAAAATAAGACTCACCTTTAATCCTGCTGCATAGCCAACTGGCTGTGGGGCAATATTTGATTGGCCAGCTTCCCCAGTAACGGTGGCCAACCCAAACATTTCCTGGAAAGCATCCCGAATAGCAGTCACTTTGACTTCTTTATTGGAAGTTACCAAAACATCCAAATCACCACCTGATTCTGGAGGGAGGGGTGGGGGAAACAGACAAGTAAATCAAAGGGAGGGTTCCTTATATCAAGACATAGAAAGCTAAATAAACCAGCCAACCAGGTAATATCCAATCACCTTAAGCAAGTATACTCTATCGCAACGCTAAGCAAAAAATACTAAGCTAACTAGGGCTAAAACACCTGCATTAACATCTGTAAAGTCAGCACAAAGCAGTTTCACTTTACAACAATACTGAAGTTGTAGAATAAACTGTAGAATATAGAAGTTGTAGATGCGCAAGAGGTCAGGTGAGCTCCGACTCTGGACTGAAGTCTCCTGCAGAAGGGAGCCTCATTCTGCTCATCAATGACGCTACACTTGCACCATAAATTCAGCCAAAGAGTCTGTCTCCGTGCAGAATGATACAGCACATGTTTTAGCTGCTTGAAAGCCAGTTCTAGGACTGTTTATAAATTACACAGAATTTACAGCACAGAAACAGGCCATTCGACCCAACTGGTCCGTGTCAGTGTTTATGCTCCACACGAGCCTCCTCCCACTCCATCAGCATAACCTACTATTCCTTTCTCCCTCATGTGTTTATTTAGCTTCCCCTCAAATACATCTATGCTATTCACCTCAACTACTCCATGTGATAGTGAGTTCCACATTCTCACCACTCTCTGGGTAAAGAAGTTTCTCTTGAATTCCCTACTGAATTTATTAGTGACCATCTTATAATTATGGCCTGAGGTCTGATGAAGGGTCATCGACCCAAAATGTTTACTCTGTTTCTCTCCACAGATGCTGCTTGACCTGCTGAGATTTCCAGCATGTTCTGTTTTTATTTCAGATTCCAGCATCTGCAGTATTTTGCTTTTGTTATAATTATGGCCTCTAGTTTTGGACTCCCCACAAATGGAAACATCTCTACATCTACCCCATCAAATCACCAGTCATAAACCTAAAGGCCTCTATCAGGTCGGCCTTCAACCTTTCCTTTCTAGAGAAAAGAGCCCCAAGCCTATTCAGTTTTTACTGATAGTTTGTAACCTCAGGCTAACTCTCAAACCCATAAACAGTAGAATCTTAATCCATGTAAGGAGATATTAGGACAGGTGACCAAATGCTTGGTCAAAGAGGTAGGTTTTAAGGAGAGTCTTGAATGAGGAAAGAGAGAGGCAGAGGTTTATGGAGAGAATTACAGATCTTAGGGCTTGGGTGGCTGAAAGCAAGGCCGTCAATGGTGGAGCGATTAAAATCGGGGATGCGCAAGAGGCCAGAATTAGAGGAGGGCAGAAATCACGGAGGGTTGAAAGGCTAATTTTTGAATAGTCCAAGGCCACAAGTGGTAAAATTATTAGTTAATCGACCTTTCCTCACATTACAACAGTGCGCCGTTTCCAAAGCACTTCGTTGGCTGTGAAGCCTTTGGGACGTCCCGAGATCGAGAAAGGCGCTATATAAATGCAAGTTATTTATGTCAAGAGGTAACATTGACAAATGAATGATCAAGATTGGTCAAACATAAAATAAAAAGCATTAAATAAAATAGCAAACATTGCTGACACATACTGCTTTATCAATGGCTTCACACAAATAATTTACAGCAATTATTAGTGAGTCACTCAGAGAATCAGACTGGTAAAGAACCACGGGGGCAGCTCAAGACAATCACAAAATTAAGCCAGTTCAACATAAACTAGGTTAGTGTTCAAAGGGATCACAGCCCAAAAACTATACGAGTACCTCGAATGAACTATAAAGACTTGAAAGACTTGCATTTATATAGCGCCTTTCACGACCACCAGATGTCTCAAAGTGATTTACAGCCAATGTACTACCTATAATGCTTTCAAGCTAATGTATTTTACAAATCAAACAGAACCGTTTGTACAAAACCAAGCATTCAGTGGACAAGAACTTGCATTTATTCAGTGCCTTTAACCTAGAAAAACATCCAGAAGCCCTTCTGAGACAATTTTTCTTAAAACCTGATACTAAGCCAAAGGTGGAACTATTAGGAGTGAGGTCACAGGTGTGTTTTCAGAGGGGTCTTCAAGGAGGAGAGGTGATGGGGTTTAAGAACGGAATTCCAGAGCATGGGACCTAGGCAGCTTAAAGTGCAGCTACCAATAGTGGGTCAAAAGGAGGGTAGGAACCGTCGCAGTACTCTCTGGAGGGAGCTGGGGAAGAAAGAGATTTTTTATTCTGTGCTGCCTGCCTTTGCTCCTTTGCTTCTCATACAACACAAGGGTCTACAGCTAGGGTGGGAATTAATGATTTCTGTTAATATAAAACAATCAGTGGTGCAGTTTCCATTGAAAGATTAATCACTGTTGAAAGCACTTCAGCACGAGGTTGGAATCAGAGGAATGGAGAGCTTGTTGGGGAGGGCGTGTGGGGATTGGAATGCTGGAGGAGATTATAGAGATAGGTCAAGGCGAAACTACGATGGAATTTAAACATGAAAATTATAAATGTGAGGTTAGGGAACCTGGAGTCACTGGTGACGAGAAGGGCTATGAGCGAGCGAGATTTGGTGCAAAGTAGTACACGGGCAGCAGAATTTCAAATGAGCTGAAGTTTGCATAGCATTGGAGGATGGGAGGCCGACCAGGAGAGCAGTGGAACAAGTAAGTCTAGAGGTAACAATGGCACAGACAAGGGTTTCAGCTGCAGACGGGCTGAGGTGGAGGTGAGCAATGTTATGCAAATGGGATTTGATGAACTCCATCATAGCCATTCCCATTTAGTTTGTGTTTCAAACGATTAAGCGCAATAGATCGGAGTCTTTGGTGCATTATACTTACTGATGTAGGGAGCCATGCCTGGATCCAGGGTGGTGATCATGGACTCCACAGAATGTTTCGTTTTATCCAAAACAGATTTCACAACTGAGTTTCCTGCCACACCCTAAAAATAATTAGTGAAAACGAATGAAGCAGAATAATTTGGCGAGAATATCACAAACACGATCAGCAACAAGTGGTCACAAGAGATGGCCTATTTATGTTTCAGATTTTGATTACATAGAATGTACAGCACAGTAACAGGCCATTGGGCCCAACTGGTCCATGCCAGTGTTTATGCTCCACACAAGCCTCCTCTCACCCCTCTTCATCGCAACTTATCAGCATGTCCTTCTAGTCCTTTCTCCCTCATGCACTTATTCAGCTTCCCCTTAAATTTATCCATGCAATTCGCCTCAACCACTCCTTGTGGTATCGCGTTCGACATTCTCACCACTCTCTGGGTAAAGTAGTTTCTCCTGAATTCCCGATTGGATTTATTACTGACTCATATTTATGGCCCCTAGTTTTGCACTCTCCAAGTGGAAACATCATCTCTACGTCTAGGGGGTACGGTAGTATAGTGGTTATGTTAGGTTATTGGACTAGTAATCCAGAGGCCTCGACTAATAATCCAGAGACGTGAGTTCAAATCCCACCATGGCAGCTCGGGAATTTAAATTCAGTTAATTAAATAAATCTGGAAATAAAAAGCTAGCATCAGTAATGATGACCACGAAACTACTGGATTGTTGTAAAATTCCATCTGGTTCACTAATGTCCTTAAGGGAAAGAAATTTGCCATCCTTACCCGGTCTGGCCTACATGTGACTCCAGAGCGACCGCAATGTGGTTGACTCTAAACCCTCTGAAATGGCCTAGCCGCTATGACAAAGTCAGCACTGTGGGAGTACCTTCACCACAATACGCAGCAGTTCAAGAAGACAGCTCACCACCACTTTCTCAAGGGCAATTTGGGATGGGCGATAAATGCTGGCCTTGCCAGCGATTCCCACACCATGCCCACGTGAATGAATAAAAAAAAAATAACCCTATCAAACCCCTTCATTATTTTAAAGACCTCTATCAGGTCACCCCTCAGCTTTTTCTTTTTTTACAGTAAAGAGCCCCAGCCTGTTCAGGCTTTAACTGATAACGTAAATGGTTGATGGTTTAGCTTTTTGGCCGATATAAATGACAGCCCGTTTTAACCGTGGATGTTTTAAGCAGTGGATACTGTAGTTTCTTCATACCATACTCCCTACATGGAGGATCCCACACAGGCAAAAAGGGACCTGAAATGTTGGTAGTAAAAAGACTTGGATTTACATAGCACCTTTCACGACCACGCGACGTCTCAAAGCGCTTTTACAGCCAATTAAGTACTTTTGGAGCGTAGTCACTGTTGTAATGTAGGAAATGTTTTAATGTAGTACTAATCAAAAGGTTCCCATGTTTGTACATTCTCTGACTGCCCAGCGAAACCAACTTCCCTGAATTTCAACACTGAAATCTGGGTTCAATTCCACAATCAAATTTGATGCAAATCTCTTCTTTTAAAAAAAAACAGCTACAAGGGTCCCAAGTGAAACAATATAAGGCACTCACACCTGCTATTTGTAGGCATGAGCCCACCACACCAGCTTAATGCATAATTTAGCTGTACAAAACACAAAAGTAATGTACTAAGATTTAATTAGGAAACATTACCATGTATCAAACCCACATTGTAAACTTGACCTGTGAGTGCCTCATGATAACATTGAGAATAAAAGAAAATGATGAGAAAGAATAAAATGTTATTTCTTTCCAAACACAAATATAGATACACAGGAACATAGGGGCCAAGTTTTGGCCTGAGTTGCTCCTGTTTTTTTGGAGCAACTGGTTTAGAATGGAGTGTCTTAGAAATTTGAATTCTCGGCATTTAGTTTGCTCCAGTTCTAGTCACTTAGAACAGTTTCACTTTGGAACAGAATTTTTTTTTCAAAAGGGGGCCTGTCCGGCCACTTACGCCTGTTTTCAAAGTTTAGGCAGTGAAAACATACTCCAAACTAACTTATAATGGAGTAAGTGAAGATTTTTGTACGTTCGAAAAAACCTTGTCTACACTTTAGAAAATCAGGCGTAGGTTACAAATTAGGTGTAGGGAATGGGGAGGTTTAAAGGGAAGTTTACCAACATTAAACACTTCAGTTTTACAAATAAAGAGCCATCATCAATAATAAACGATAAATACATCAATAAATCAATCAAAAAAATTAATAAAATTTTTTTAAAAAAAATTAAAAATCAGTAAATAAAACATTTTCTACTTACCGACTGCAGCACCGGGAGTCCTCCAACAGCGTGTCTCTCTCTGTGTGTGTCTCTCTGTGTGTGTCTCTCTGTGTGTGTCTCTCTGTGTGTGTCTCTCTGTGTGTGTCTCTCTGTGTGTGTCTCTCTGTGTGTGTCTCTCTGTGTGTGTCTGTGTTTCTGACAGCGAGGGGAGGGCAGCGGAGCTCGGTGGGGGACGGAGAGAGCGCCGCGGAGCTCGGTGGGGGACGGAGAGAGCGCCGCGGAGCTCGGTGGGGGACGGAGAGAGCGCCGCGGAGCTCGGTGGGGGACGGAGAGAGCGCCGCGGAGCTCGGTGGGGGACGGAGAGAGCGCCGCGGAGCTCGGTGGGGGACGGAGAGAGCGCCGCGGAGCTCGGTGGGGGACGGAGAGAGCGCCGCGGAGCTCGGTGGGGGACGGAGAGAGCGCCGCGGAGCTCGGTGGGGGACGGAGAGAGCGCCGCGGAGCTCGGTGGGGGACGGAGAGAGCGCCGCGGAGCTCGGTGGGGGACGGAGAGAGCGCCGCGGAGCTCGGTGGGGGACGGAGAGAGCGCCGCGGAGCTCGGTGGGGGACGGAGAGAGCGCCGCGGAGCTCGGTGGGGGACGGAGAGAGCGCCGCGGAGCTCGGTGGGGGACGGAGAGAGCGCCGCGGAGCTCGGTGGGGGACGGAGAGAGCGCCGCGGAGCTCGGTGGGGGACGGAGAGAGCGCCGCGGAGCTCGGTGGGGGACGGAGAGAGCGCCGCGGAGCTCGGTGGGGGACGGAGAGCGCGCCGCGGAGCTCGGTGGGGGACGGAGAGAGCGCCGCGGAGCTCGGTGGGGGACGGAGAGAGCGCCGCGGAGCTCGGTGGGGGACGGAGAGCGCGCCGCGGAGCTCGGGGGAGGGGAAAGAGCGCGCCGCGGAGCTCGGTGGGGGACGGAGAGAGCGCCGCGGAGCTCGGTGGGGGACGGAGAGAGCGCCGCGGAGCTCGGTGGGGGACGGAGAGAGCGCCGCGGAGCTCGGGGGAGGGGAAAGAGCGCGCCGCGGAGCTCGGTGGGGGACGGAGAGAGCGCCGCGGAGCTCGGTGGGGGACGGAGAGAGCGCCGCGGAGCTCGGTGGGGGACGGAGAGAGCGCCGCGGAGCTCGGTGGGGGACGGAGAGCGCGCCGCGGAGCTCGGGGGAGGGGAAAGAGCGCGCCGCGGAGCTCGGGGGAGGGGAAAGAGCGCGCAGCGGAGCTCGGGGGAGGGGGGGGGGGGGAAGAGAGCGCCGCGGAGCTCGGGGGGGGGGGGGGAGGAAGAGAGAGGAAGATAGCGCCGCGGAGCTCGGGGAGGGGGAGAGAGCGCCGCGGAACTCCGGGGGGGGGGGGGGGGGGGGGGGGAAGAGAGAGCGCCGCAGAGCTCGGGGGGGGGGGGGGGGGGGGCCTTATCCAAGCAGCCCCAGTGAGGCCATTCGGCCAGGGCTAGGGGCTGCGTGCTTCGGGGCCTTCCCACAGTTTTGGGCGCCTGGAGCTACTGCACATGCGCGCCCACTGTAGCGCGCAAGTGCAGAGGTCCCAGCACTGTTTTCAGCGCAGGGACCTGGCTCCGCCCCCCACAGCTCGTGCTGCGCCGCACCCAGCTCCAGAGGACCTGCAGGGAGCCGGAGAATAGCTAAGATTTTTTTAGGCGCACTTTGTGGCGCGAAAAACGGGCTGCGCGGCCCGAAACTTGGGCCCATAGTAACAGGAGTTGGCCATTCAACCCCTCGAGCCCGTTACACCATTCAATAAGATCATGGCTCATCTGTATCTTACCTCCATTCCCCTGCCTTGGCTGCATATCCTTTTATACCATTGTCTAGTAAACAAAATCTAGCAATTTGAGATGTAAAATTATTAACTGAGCAAGCATCTACTGATTTTAGTGGGAGAATAGTGCACACTTCTCCCACCCTTTGCGATCAGCGTTTCCTAAATTCTCTCCTAACTGATGTGGCTCTGATTTTAAGTCCCCTTGTCCTAGACTCCCTACCAGCATAAAAAGTTTCTCTATCTACCCTATCAATTCCTTTCAAAATCCCCCCAAAACTCAATCAAATCACCCCTTAACCTTCTATATTCCCTGGGAATAGAAGCCTAGTTTATGTAATCTCTCCTCATAATTTAACCCTTGGAACCCTGGTAACATTCTGATGAATCTGCACTGATGTCCTTCCAAGGCTAATATACCCTTTCTAAGGGGCAGTGCCCAGAACATAGAAAATAGGTGCAGGAGTAGGCCATTCGGCCCATCAAGCCTGCACCACCATTCAATAAGATCTTGGCTGATCGTTCACTTCAGTACCCCTTTCCTGCTTTCTCTCCATACTCCTTGATCCCTTTAGCCGTAAGGGTCATATCTAACTCTCTCGTGAATATATCCAATGAACTGGCATCAACAACTCTCTGCGATAGGGAATTCCACAGGTTAACAACTTTGAGTGAACAAGTTTCTCCTCATCTCAGTCCTAAATGGCTTACCCCATTATCCTTAGACTATATCCCCTGGTTCTGGACTTCCCCAACATCGGGAACATTCTTCCTGCATCTCACCTGTCCAATCTCGTCAGAATTTTATGTTTCTATGAGATCCCCCCTCATCCTTCTAAACTCCAGTGAATACAGGCCCAGTCAATCCAGTCTCTCCTCATATGTCAGTCCTGCCATCCCAGGAATCAGTCTGGTGAACCTTCGCTGCACTCCCTCAATAGCAAGAACGTCCTTCCTCAGATTAGGAGACCAAAATTGAACACAATATTCCAGGTGAGGCCTCACCAAGGCCCTGTACAGCTTCAGGAAGACCTCCCTGCTCCTCTACTCAAATCCCCTAGCTAAAGGCCAACATACCATTTGCCGCCTTCACCGCCTGCTCTAACTGCATGCCAACTTTCAATGACTGATGTACCATGACACCCAGGTCTCGTTGCACCTCCCCTTTTCCTAATCTGCCGCCATTCAGATAATATTCTGCCTTCGTGTTTTTGCCCCCAAAGTGAATAACCTCAGTTATCCACATTATACTGCATCTGCCATGCGTTTGTCCACTCACCTAACCTGTCCAAGTCACCCTGCAGCCTCTTAGCGTCCTCCTCACAGCTCACACCGCCACCCAGCTTAGTGCCATTTGCAAACTTGGAGATTCCTTCATCTAAATCATTAATGTATATTATAAATAGCTGGGGTCCCAGCACTGAGCCCTGCAGCGCCCCTCTAGTCACTGCCTGCTATTTTGAAAAGAACCAGTTTATCCCGACTCTCTGCTTCCTGTCTGCCAACCAGTTCTCTATTCACGTCAGTACATTACCCCCAATACCATGTGCTTTAATTTTGCACACCAATCTCTTGTGTGGGACCTTGTCAAAAGCCTTTTGAAAGTCCAAATACATCACAGCCACTGGTTCTCCCTTGTCCACTCTACTAGTTACATCCTCAGAAAATTCTAGAAAAATTGTACACAGTACTCCAGATGTGGTTTAACCAGGGCTTTGTATAGCTGTATAATTTTTTTTGTACTCCTTTGAACGTGACTTTTTGGTCAGTGGGCAAATTTTACAACAAATTAAAATTTGTAATTTAAAAAAAAAAATTTCTGTCCTCTTCTCTCGCTTTATCCCATCTGTCTTTTCCCATCTTTATTTCACTTTCTGCTCCCGATTTAAATCTAATTTATACTTCCTGGTTTAGACTCAGTGGGCCGAAATTACCCACTGCTCGAAACGAGTCGCTCCCGCCATTTTCGATGTGTTCCGTCCGCCCCAATGCATGGGGCGGTCAATCGGGAGAAATTCAGCATGTCGTGCTTTTTTTTGGAGCGGGACGGAAGTGACCTCATCATTGGGGCACAAGTGCCGTCGTTGTAGATGCCACTAGCAGAGCGGAAGTGGGGGCGAGTCGGATTTGCCGATACTCGAAATCATCAGTCCCGCGCTGATGATGGCATCACGCGGGCATGTCACAATGTCCCTTCCTTTCAGTTAACGGGAAGGGCCGCTGCGAACTCTGCAGCCACTTTAGTGGCAAACACTGGATCACCAGGGACGGTTCCAGCTGGGCCAGCAGCCTGACAGCCCAGCCGAACCCACGGGCACAATTATCGGCCCAACTTGGCAGTCGGCTGACAACAAGAAAACATGGCATCGCTGGAAGCACCACCTCCCCTTTAAGAGCGGCCTCGCCGTCAAGCCACAGAAAGGGTACAGACAGCAAAAGCTGGCAGTGGCACCGACCGGCAACGGTGCCGCTCCGACGGGGCAATATTCCGCAGGGCGATTTTGGGAAGGGGTCAGCACGTGCATGACGCGGCAGGAAAACGGAAAGAACAGTCCCCTGCACCGCTCCAAAACTGAGGAAGGGCAATTTCTAAAATGGCGGTCCCTCCACGGAGACTCGGCAGCCAATCCGCATCGACCTGTGGCCGCCGCTTTCAGACGGCCACGGGTCTTATAAAAAGGGGCAATTTCGGCCCCTGCGTGTTTCAGTCATGATTTTTCAATCTGATTGAAGAGCCTCACTGTTGCTTGACCTGCTCACAGATTGCACAGATGCCTTATAGAGGAGCGCCACGCTGGATCAGATGCTGCATTAGAGCAAGTCCCGCTCAAAAGCCTGCAAAAACTTTGCTGTCTGCAAGGTGATCGGCAAGCACCACTCCTTCGCCGCTGACCCCAAAATACAGGCCAAGAGTTATGTCACTGAGGCCTACCTTAAAGAAGCCCCACAGTCCTCCTCCAGAGCCACTTTGATCATAGTGCACAGACATCCTGGGATCTTCAGTCTCCTCTGGGAAAGTAATGGATGAGCCACCTCCAACAGGAGCAGAGGCTCGAGTCATGGCGCTTGGTGCAACTCCTGTCATCAATAAATAAGGAACCAAGTTTGTTGTGTCAGTGTTTAGCATAAATTAAAAACAGTTTCTAACCAATTAAACAATTCGTTTTTTTTTTAAAAACAGCCAAATTGCTCCAGTGACCTCTTTTGGAAGTACTTATACATGAAAGTCATGAGTACAGGATCAGATCAGTTTTAATACTCAAATACTGAAAATATATTTCATAGAATCATAGAAATTTACAGCACAGAAAGGGGCCATTTCGGCCCATCGTGTTCGCGCCGACCAACCAAGAGTTATCCAGCCTAATCCCACTTTCCAGCTATTGGTCTGAAGCTCTGTAGGTTATGACATTTTAAGTGTACATCCAAGTATTTTTTTTTTAAATGTGGTGAGGGTTTCTGCCTCTACCACCCTTTCAGGCAGAGAGTCCCAGAGCCCCAACCACCCTCAGGGTGAAGAAATTTCCCCGATCTCCTCTAAACCTCCCACCCAATTACTTTAAATCTATGTCCCCTGGTTGTTGACCCTCTGCCAAGGGAAACAGGTCCTTCCTATCCACTCTATCCAGGCCCCTCATAATTTTATACACCTCAATCAGGTCTCCCCTTAGCCTCCTCTGTTCAAAGAAAAATTTAAGAGCATTTTTAAATCAAACTCCTTTCTTTATAATGTTGTTACTCCAGATTAGCAAGGCGTTTTGTCAACCCACAGGCATGCTATAACCAAGACTGTGCCATTGTGAAGAGCACTACGATAGCAAAAACTAGCTCTACCGGGGTGTACCTTTTTAAACTGGAGTCAAAGGGATTGGATGGCACCACAAAACACAGACTAGTTATCACAAACAAGGGATTGAACCAGGACACGAGGGCGAATGAGAAGTGTAAAGCAAAAAAGCTCCCTTACTCTTTCCTCCTCAGGGATTACTTTCAATACAAAATATTGTTCCATTTCCATAAACAACTATTAAAATACTGATAGACTTTTCCATGCTAACGATTACTATTAAAGCTTTTTTAGTGACATGGTACAGCAGAGAAAATAAAATGCTGGTTCAAAGATTTTTACTTTGCTAGTCAACGAGTGTTTAAAGATTTATGTTACAGAAAGCTGACAATATTAAACACTCTGGCACACAATTTTCAAGTTAAGAAAATGCAAACTGGTCTATAAACAGAGAGGGAACATGAAAATAAAACTACCACCTGCGGCAGATGAAGCAACGGTTGGCATCAGTGGGGTTTGTGGGGTTCGCCCGGCGTGACCTCGGGTGATGTCGTAATTTGCAGCCATGGAGAAACCGGTGATGGGTGGACCTGTGGGAGGTGCAGAAAAGACAGGACCAGCAGGAGAGCCCATAGGGGATGCTGAAGGAGGAAAGCTTACAGGACTGCTGTAGGCTGGAGTACCAGAATGAGCAACAGCAGGATGAACAGGGGAAGCGACAGCAGGAGATCCAACAGCCAGGGGTGTAGAAGACCTCGCAGGAGGCATGTGGGGTCTAGGAGGAGGTGTGGAAAAGATTGAGGGTGGTAAAGCAGAGATGGAGGTGGTGATGGGATTAGATAAAGGGCTGGGTAGAACTGTCAACAGATAAGCCAAAAGAGAAACAAAAAAAGTGAAAAGTTTAAAAGCATATAAATCAGTAACATTGTTCTCATTCCTAAGCTCCACACTAACAGTACATTATGCACACCTGGATGGCTGGCAATTTGAAAAAAAAACACATAGTAATCCTGAGCTCAAAGTGCTTCAATTAAGTTGGAGAACTGGTGCGCATAAAAATCACATTTCTATTCAGTACAATGCAACTTTACATCCATAGAACCATCTGTGACATATCCCATTCTAAAGAATTGAGCACTCTAAAGACAAAGTTCTTACTTCAATATTTATTTTAGGCTTCTCTGTAGAGGAACATTACATGGATGTGCTCTAATATTAAAGGGAAATTTAGGCTCACATCCCACTTCAGATTTAAATATTTCTGAAAGATTCAACCCATTTTAAAGAGTTCCATGGTGGAATACAATACTTTTGTTTGTTAAATTTCATGTTTCTGCAAATTAAGTACATATTTAAAAAGGATTAAATAAAACATTTCACATTGCATCTTAATATCTAGATTAAAAACACAAATAACTTCAGAGGAATTTTCAGAGGCACAGAAATTATAGCGCAGAAGTCGGTTAATTGGCCCACTACATCTTGACTAACTCTTCGCCCATGCCATATACTGTATTCCATTACCCTGCCCTTTCCTTTTTAGATTTTCTCTTTTCAAATACTTAAATTTGCTTTTAAATGCTTTTGCAGTTTCTGCCTCCATAGCAACTTGGGGCAAAGCACTCCATAATGCAAAGAAAAATATTCTAACTTCCTCAGTTGTATTTTTCAGCTAATTAAATTCAGAATTACATAGAATGTACAGCACAGAAAGAGGCCATTCAGCCCAACTGGTCTATGTCGGTGTTTATACTCCACACAGCCTCCTCCCACCCCTCTTCGTCTCACTTCATCAGTATATTCTTCTATTTCATTCTCCCTCATGTGTTTATCCAGCTTCTCCTTAAATGCATCCATGCTATTCACTACTCCCCGTGGTAGCGAGTTTCACATTCTCACCACTCTCTGCGTAAAGAAGTTTCTCCTGAATTCCCTTAGATTTATTAGTGGTTATCTTATATTTACAGCCCCTACTTTTAGACATCCCCCAGAAGTGGAATCAACTTCTGTATGTTGATACCCTTGTTACTGATTTTCCAACAGAATCTTTCACAATCTTGAAAACCATTTTATACAGCAAATTACTTGAAAAAAATGTTTTCTTCAGAACTCCTTCATATCCAGAAAAGAGATATATATATTATATATATATATATATATATATATAATATATTAGTCAGTTATACAGAAGTCCCTATAATCCAATTAACTTATCGCATTGATCTAATTTTTCCAAAATGGCAATTAAAATCTTTAATGTACAGGAAAAGCTGCAAAATATATTTGTCTGATAGTATAAGATTTCCTTCTTGGTAGTTTATTTTATTAGTACTAATCTACTCACTGTATCTATCAGAGATTCTACGTCTGAAAAGTCCAATTTGTAACTTTAAATAGCAGTACCTGTGGAGACTGGGTGACTGCTTGCAGGCACGGAAGTGCTAGGTGGTGGGGTACTGGGGGGTGTTGTCTCAATCCCACTTTCCTCCATCATTTTTTTCTTCAATCACAATTTCCTGCAAGTAAACGAAAAACGAGATATTGTCTACCCACTAGAAAGAAAGACTTGCATTTATATAGCGCCTTCCACGACCTCAGGACTTACCAAAGCATTTTACAACCAATGAAATACTTTTGAAGTGTAGTCACTGCTGTAATATAAGAAACACAGCAGCCAATTTAGCACACAGCAAGCTCCCATAAACAGCAATGTGATAATCTTTTGTAGGTGTTGACTGAGGAATAAATATTGGCCAGGACACCAGGGAGAACCCACCTGCTCTTCTTCAAAATAGTGTCATGGGATCTTTTACATCCACCTCAGAGAACAGATGGGGACTCGGTTTAACATCTCATCCGAAAAACAGCACCTCCAACAGTGCAGGACTCCCTCAGTTCTGCACTGGGAGAGTCAGCCTAGATTTTTGTGCTCAAATCTCTGGAGTGGAACTTGAATCCACGACTTTGACAGGTGAGTGCTACCCACTGAGCCACAGCTGACATCCAGCATAAATTTGTGTACGATAAAAGGTTGAATTTATACTATAGTTACATTTCTCAACTTCAAATTAGATTGCATGGACAGCAGAAACAGTCCTTGCACTGAATTGACGCATTTATCCAACAATAAGGGAGTCACGACGAGAACAAGACCTGCCAGTCCATGGAATGCAAACAGTTGAATGGGACATCAGCACAAAAATATCACAGCAAATATTAGGCAGCATGGCATGCAGGCTGAGGCAGGAGGGCGAGGAGATCTTCATTAGATCAAAATCATGATGGTTTTTGATAGAGTAAATAAGAAGAAACTGTTTCCACTGGCAGGAAGGCCAGTAACCAGAGGACACAGATTTAAGGTAATTGGGAAAAGAACCAAAGAACAAGAAGAGAAGAGAATGTTTTTTTTCCGAGTTATGATGATCTGGAATTCACTGCATGAAAGGGTGATGGAAGCAGACAACAATAACTTTCAAAAGGGAGTTGGATATATACTTAAAAAGGAAAACTACTGCAGGGCTATAGGGAAAGAGCAGGGGAGTGGGACTAATTGAATAGTTCTTTCAAAGAGCCAGCACAGGCACGATGGGCCGAATAGCCACTTTGTGTGCCGTATGGTCTTATGAACTCTTAAATCAAGGAACCTGTTAGACACCAAAGTCTTTTGTGTGCTGAATTTACCATACAAGTTGTGATACTCCATTTTGTCACCAGCTTATACAGTGCTCACACCTGGTGACATTATGTATCAAGAGAAATTTAAAAGGACCCTTATTTGCACCCAAATGTCAAAAAATTTGTACGCACATCATATTTGAAAACCACAAATCAAGGGCAGAGAAGAGGATGGAGTTTAAGATTTGCAAAAGGATTTAGATCAGTATTGCAATGTGGACCTAGTCAATTCAATGCTAGAATGTACTTTCACGCATACTGGGTCTACCACAGTTACTTTGACAGCTCGACTCCGACAACATGGACTGTGTAGAAACCGAATGTCAATGATGGCTCAGCAAGTCTATCTCGTCAGTGTGGCCAGCCAAATATTTACTAGGTGTTTCCACTCATAACCCATTACAACTTGTGGTTTGATTTCAACTGCAAAACTACATTTGTTTGCAGTTAAGTGCATGATATAAACGATATAAAACATGTCGGAGATACAGCAGTTCCTGGCACGTGTCAAAAACTTTACATTCCTTCAGTTTGAGGTGAAGGAGGCATGCTGCCTCTGACCCTGAAAGTGGTGATAAGCAGAGGGGTATATCTTCACAGGTGCCCAGAAGTAATTGCCCAAAGTACCATTCTTCATGTACAACACAGAAAATGTATGTTCATGAACTATTTAATAGGTGAAGGGTGGCGGATGGGGATAGGGGAGCAAGAGGATAAATCAGGTGGAGCCTCAAACTACTCGTGAAACATCTGCTCGCATAAGCTGATTTCTCATTCCTAAATAGGGAAAGCCCTCCACCATTAATCTGTAACTCAAATCAGACTAGAGAGTGCTTCTCACCTCCCACGCAATACATATGCACAAAAGCTTGGATACAAAGGCTATTCGGTTGGGAGAGTACACCGTGAGTGAAGCATTGTCCTTCTCAAATCCAGCCCAGGATCGGGAGAAAGTTGTCTCCATGTTGGGTGCTAGCATCCGATGCAAAATGAATCTCAACTTCGTTCATTAGTGCAGGCATGCAGAACAAAGTTGGCACCAATTGGACAGAGACCATTAAGAATGCTTGGTATACTCGCCTTCATGTAGCAGAAATGTGCTTCTTGGGTTTTGGCAGAGGATGCTTCACTCTGCAACTGGCTCTACTGTAATCTAGTTGAGTGATTCTCAATGATCATTCAGTGCCCAAATGGAAACATGTTCTATTCCCAGGAACTGACCATCCTTCCCCGGTTGGGCTCACTTTATAATGCACAGCTGGACCAATTTTAGACTGTAAATGTTTGGACCAGTATACAAAATTGAAAATGTAGGATGAGCCTATATGAATTCACATACTGCAAATGTTGGTTCCTTGTTAGACCAGGACAATACAACTACTACAAATCAGATTATGTCCAACATACAGTTCTGTTTGCAGGAGATGAAATGCTGTGAAACCACAAAGTGAAAACAGTACAGTAAAGAACCGAAGTCACACTATGGAAAACGCTGGTAATCTGGCAATTTAAAAAAGCGAATTTGAATAGTCACGTTAAAGAACAGGAGACAATGGCTTTGACTCAAGGTTATAATGGAAACCAGGTCAAAATACAGGGTATGCAAACAGGAGGGACAGACCCTTAATACCAATGTTATATAAATAAGGAGTGACACACAAGATATCTATGGGCAGGTGAAAAGGAATTTTATAAGGTTATGATGGAATATTTACCAAACAGCTACATGCATAGGCTAAATAAGATCAGAAAGGTCAACACGTGGCTCAAAGACTGGTGTGGGAGAAATGGGTTTCGATTTATGGGGCACTGGCACCAGTGCTGGGGTAAGAGGGAGCTGTTCCGTTGGGATGGACTCCACTTGAACCATGCTGGGACTAGTGTCCTGGTAAATCAAATATATAGGGCTGTAGAGAGGGTTTTAAACTAAATAGTGTGTGCGTGGGGGGGTTCAGGTGAGCGGAAATTTAAAAGTCAAAGAGCAAGGCAGCGGTGGGAGAAATGATAACCAGAGTGTGACAGAATGTATAAAAATAAGAGTGTTTATCAGAAAGTGGGGTCAAAGCCGGGAACAATGGTAAAAGGAAAAAATTAAAAGCTCTTTATCTGAATGCACGCAGCATTGATAAGATAGATGAGTTGACGGCACAAATAGATATAAATGGGCATGATCTGATAGTCATTACAGAGACGTGGTTGCAAGGTGACCAAGACTGGGAACTGAATATTCAGGGTTATTTGACAATTCGGAAGAATAGACAAACGAAAAGGAGGTGGGATAGCTTTGTTAATGAAGAATGAGATCAGTGCAGTAGTGAGGAATGATATTGGCTCAGAAGATCAAGATGTAGAATCAGTTTGGGTGGAGATAAGAAACAATAAGGGGAAGAAGTCACTGGTGGGCATAGTCTATAGGCCTCCTAACAGTAGCTACACTGTTGGACGAAATATAAAGAAATAATAGAAGCTTGCAAAAAAGGTACAGCAATAATCATGGGTGATTTTAATCTTCATATTGATTGGACAAATCAATAGAGTGCATCAGAGATGGTTTCCTTGAACAGTACGTTGTGGAACCAACCAGGGAGCAGGCTATCTTGGATCTGATACTGTGTAATAAGACAGGATTAAGGAATGATCTCATAGTAAAGGATCCTCTAGGAAAGAGTGACCATAACATGGTTGAATTTCAAATTCAGTTGGAGGGTGAGAAAGTTGGACCTCAAACCAGTGCCCTAATCTTAAATAAAGGCGATTACAAAGGCATGAAGGCAGAGATATCTGTGGTTTGCTAAGGAAGTAAAGGATGGTATCAAATTTTTAAAATGAGCATGCAAAGTTGCCAAGATTAGTGGGAGGCCAGAGGATTGGGAAATTTTTAATAATCAGCAAAGGACGACTAAAAAAAATTATAAAGAGAGGGAAGATAAAGTATGAGAGTAAACTAGCAAGAAATAGAAAAACAGATAGTAAAAGCTTCTACAGATATATAAAAAAGGAAGAGAGTAGCTAAAGTAAACGTTGCTCCGTTAAGAGGATGAGACTGGGGAATTAATAATGGGGACCAGGGAAATGGCGGAGACTTTGAACAAATATTTTGTATCGGTATTCACGGTAAAGACATCCCAATAATAGATAATCCAGGGGCTGTAGGGAGGGAGGAATTTAAACCATCACAATCACTAAAGAAAAAGTACTCGGTAAAATAATGGGACTGATGGCTTACATCCTAGGGTCTTAAATGAAGTGGCTACAGAGATAGTGGATGCGTGGGTTGTAATCTACCAAAATTCCCTGGATTCTGGAAAGGTCCCAGCAGATTGGATAACCGCAAACGTAATACCCCTATTTAAAAATGGAAGACAGAAAGCAGGAAATTACAGACCAGTTAGCCCAACATCTGTTTTTGGTAAAATGCTGCAGTCCATTATTAAGGAAGCAGTAGCAGGACATTTGGAAAAACATAATAGTCAAGCAGAGTCAACATGGTTTTATGAAAGGGAAATCATGTTTGACAAATTTGCCGGAGTTCTTTGAGGATGTAACAAGCAGGGTGAATAAAGGGGAACCAGTGGATGTGGTGTATTTGGATTTCCAAACGGCATTCAATAAGGTGCCACATAAAAGGTTACTGCACAAGAGCCAACAGGGTTGGGGGTAATATTAGTCAATCCGTTATCCATGCTAACAGAAAACAGAGAGTGGGGATAAATGGGTAATTTTCCGATTGGCAAACGGTAACTAATGGGGTGCAATAGCGATCGGTGCTGTGGCCTCAACTGTTTACAATCTATATTAATGACTTGGATGAAGGGGCCAAATGTAATGTAGCCAAGTTTGCTGATGATATAAAGATAGAAACATAGAAAATAGGTGCAGGAATAGGCCATTCGGCCCTTCGAGCCTGCACCGCCATTCAATGAGTTCATGGCTGAACATGCAACTTCAGTACCCCATTCCTGCTTTCTCGCCATACCCCTTGATCCCCCTAGTTGTAAGGACTACATTTAACTCCTTTTTGAATATATTTAGTGAATTGGCCTCAACAACTTTCTGTGGTAGAGAATTCCACAGGTTCACCACACTCTGGGTGAAGAAGTTTCTCCTCATCTTGGTCCTAAATGGCTTACTCCTTATCCTTAGACTATGACCCCTGGTTCTGGACTTCCCCAACATTGGGAACATTCTTCCTGCATCTAACCTGTCTAAACCCGTCAGAATTTTAAACATTTCTATGAGATCCCCTCTCATTCTTCTAAATTCCAGTGAATACAAGCTCAGTTGATCCAGTCTTTCTTGATATGTCAGTCCCACCATCCCGGGAATCAGTCTGGTGAACCTTCGCTGCACTCTCTCAATAGCAAGAATGTTCTTCCTCAAGTTAGGAGGCCAAAACTGTACACAATACTCCAGGTGTGGCCTCACCAAGGCCCTGTACAACTGTAGTAACACCTCCCTGCCCCTGTACTCAAATCCCCTCACTATGAAGGCCAACATGTCAATTGCTTTCTTAACCGCCTGCTGTACCTGCATGCCAACCTTGGCATGGGTGGGAAAGCAAGTTGTGAGGAGGACAAAAATTCTGCAAAGGGATATAGACAAGTTAAGTGAGTGGGCAAGCATTTGGCAGATGGAATATAATGTGGGAAAGTGTGAGGTTATCCATTTTGGCATGAAAAATAAAAAAACAAATTATTTAAATGGAAACTACAAAATGCTGCAGTTCAGAGGGACCCGGGGGTCCTTGTGCATGAAACACTAAAAGTTAGTATGCAGGTACAGCAAGTAATCAAGGCGGCAAATAAAATGTTGCAAGGGGGATGAAGTATAAAAGCAGGGAAGTCCTGCTATAACTGTACAGGTATTGGTGATGCCACACCTGGAGTACTGCATACAGTTTGGTCTCCTTATTTAAGGAAGAATATACTTGCATTGGAGGCAGTTCAGTAAAGGTTCGCTAGGTTGATTCCGGAGATGAAGGGGTTGACTTAGGAAGAATGGATGAGCAGGTTGGGTCTATACTCATTGGAGTTTAAAAGAATGAGAGGTGATCTTATTGAAACATACAAAATACTGAGGGGGCTCGACAAGGTAGATGCGGAGAGGATGTTTCCACTCGTGGGGGAATCCTGAACTAGGAGGCATAGTTTAAGAATAAAGGGTCTCTCATTTAGAACTGAGATGAGGAGAAATTTCTTCTCTCAAAGTCCTAATTCTGTGAAATTCCCTGCCCCAGAGAGCTGTGGAGACGCGGTCATTGAATATATTTAAGGCGGAGATAGACAGATTTCTGATCAATAAGGGAGTGAAAAGTTATGGGGAACAGGCAGGGAAGTGGAACTGAGCGCAAAATCAGATCAGCCATGATCTTATTAAATGGAGGAGCAGGCTCGAGGGGCCTAATGGCCTACTCCTATTTCTTATGTTCTTACAAAAACATTCAAGCTCCAGAATACAGCAGTCCGCATTATTTGCGCTCTGCCACTGGATTCGATATAAATCCCCTCCATTACCAGCACACTGTAGCTATAGTACGCATCAGCTACAAGACTCTCAGTAACAACTCTCTAAACAACTAAGGCGGCCAGGAGCAACAAGATCCCGGGAATGCCATCATCTCCTGACTGGACGTATACTGCTGCTATTTCACTGTCCCTAGGTTAGATGCCAATGTTCCCTGTAATTATTTTTGGCAGCCGCACAGCCCTTTAAAATATCGGGCATGCACGGTTTTTGCATTAAAAAGCCAGCAGGCCGGCTGTGTGGGTTCTCTGGAGCGCTTAAAGGGAACATTCCTTACCTAGACCAGTTAGCCTAACATCTGTTGTTGGGAAAATGCTGGAATCCATTATAAGAAAGCAGTAGCGGGACATTTGGAAAAACATAATTCAATCAAGCAGAGTCAGCATGGTTTTATGAAGGGGAAATCATGTGACAAATTTGCTGGAATTCTTTGAGGATGTAATGAGCAGGATGGATAAGGGGGAACCAGTGGATGTGCTGTGTTTGGATTTCCCAAAGGCATTCATAAGATGCCACATAAAAGGTTACAGCACAAGATAAAAGCTCACATGGTTGGGGGTAATTAACATGGATAGAGGATTGGCTAACTAACAGAAAACAGAGTCAGGATAAATGGGTAATTTTCCGGTTGGCAAACAGTGACTAGTGGGGTGCAACAGGGATCAGTGCTGGGGCCTCAACTATTTACAATCTATATTAATGACATGGATGAAGGGACCGAGTGCAATATAGCCAAGTTTGCTGATGATACAAAGATAAGTGGGAAAGCAAATTGTGAGGACACAAAAAATCTGCAAAGAGATATAGACAGGCTAAGTGAGTGGGCAAAAATTTGGCAGATGGAGTAAAACGTGGGAAAATGTGAGGTCATCCCCTTTGGCAGAAAAAATAGAAAAGCAAATTATAATTTAAATGGAGAAAAATTGCAAAGTGCTGCAGTACAACTGAGATGAGGAGGAATTTCTCCTCAGAGGGTTGTAAATCTGTGGAATTCTCTGCCCCAGAGAGCTGTGGAGGTTGGATCATTGAATATATTTAAGGTGGGGATTGACAGATTTTTGAGCAATAAGGGAGTAAAGGGTTATGGGGACCGGGCAGAGAAGTGGAGCGGAGGCCATGATCAGATCAGCCATGATCTTATTGAATGGTGGAGCAGGCTCGAATTGCCAAATGGCCTAACTCCTGCTCCGAATTTGTTATGTTCTTGTGTTCTAGCACCATCCTCACCTCACAGTAGTACAGGAGCATTTATCAGGATCAAAAGGAATGGGCAATAAATGCAGCTTTGCCAATATTGCCCTCAAAATCTCAAGCACATCTGCACTTCTATACATGACCAGCTGTGTCTCAACGATTAGGGAGTTAAACATAGAAAATAGGTGCAGGAGTAGGCCATTCAGCCCTTCGAGCCTGCACCACCATTCAATATCATGGCTGATCGTTCACCTCAGTACTTCTTTCCTGCTTTCTCTCCATACCCCTTGATCCGTTTAGCCAAAAGGGCCATATCTAACTCTCTCTTGAATATATCCAATGAACTGGCCTCAACAACTCTCTGCGGTAGAGAATTCCACAGGTTAACAACTCTGAGTGAAGAAGTTTCTCCTCATCTCGGTCCTAAATGGCTTACCCCTTATCCTTAGACTGTTCTGGACTTCCCCAATATCGGAAACATTCTTCCTGCATCTAACCTGTCCAGTCCAGAATTTTATATGTTTCTATGAGATCCCCTCTCATCCTTCTAAACTCCAGTGAATACAGGCCCAGTTGATCCAGCCTTTCCTCATATGTCAGTCCTGCCATCCCAAGAATCAGTCTGGTGAACCTTCGCTGCACTCCCTCAATGCCCTTCCTCAGATTAGGAGACCAAAACTGAACACAATATTCCAGGTGAGGCCTCACTAAGGCCCTGTACAACTGCAGTACGATCTCCCTGCTCCAATACTCAAATCCCCTAGCTATGAAGGCCAACATACCATTTGCCTTCTTCACTGCCTGCTGTACCTGCATGCCAACTTTCAATGACTGATGTACCATACCACCCAGGTCTCGTTGCACCTCCCCTTTTCCTAATCTGCCACCATTCAGATAATATTCTGCCTTCGTGTTTTTGCCACCAAAGTGGATAACCTCACATTTATCTGCATTATACTGTATCTGCCATGCGTTTGCCCACTCACCTAACCTGTCCAAGTCACCTTGCAGCCTCTTAGCGTCCTCCTTACAGCTCACACCGCCACCCAGCTTAGTGTCATCTGCAAACTTGGAGATATTACACTCAATTCCTTCATCTAAATCATTAATGTATATTGTAAATAACTGTGTTCCCAGCACTGAGCCCTGCCGCACCCCACTAGTCACTGCCTGCCATTCTGAAAAGGACCCGCTTATCCCAACTCTGTTTCCTGTCTGCCAACCAGTTCTCTATCCACGTCAGTACATTACCCCCAATACCATGTGCTTTAATTCTGCACACCAATCTCTTGTGTGGGACCTTGTCAAAATCCTTTTGAAAGTCCAAACACACCACATCCACTAGTTCTCCCTTGTCCACTCTACCAGTTACATCCTCAAAAAATTCTAGAAGATTTGTCAAGCATGATTTCCCTTTCATAAATCTATGCTGACTTGGACCGATCCAGTCACCGTTTTCCAAATGCGCTGCTATTTCATCTTTAATAATTAATTCCAACATTCTCCCCACTACTGATGTCAGGCTAACCGGTCTATAATTACCCGTTTTCTCGCTCCCTCCTTTCTTAAAAACTGGTGTTACATTAGCTACCCTCCAGTCCATAGGAACTGATCCAGAGTCGATAAGACTGTTGGAAAATGATCACCAACTCATCCACTGTTTCTAGGGCCACTTCCTTAAGTATGCTGGGATGCAGACTATCAGACCCCAGGGATTTATCGGCCTTCAATCCCATCAATTTCCCTAACACAATTTCCCGCCCAATAAGGAGTTCCTTCAGTTCCTCCTTCTCACTAGAGCCTCGGTCCCCCAGTATTTCCAGAAGATTATTTGTGTCTTCCTTCGTTAAGACAGAACCAAAGTATTTGTTCAACTGGTCTGCCATTTTTCTTCCCCATTATAAATTCACCTGAATCTGACTGCAAGGGACCTACGTTTGTCTTCACTAATCTTTTTCTCTTCACATATCTATAGAAGCTTTTGCAGTCAGTTTTTATGTTCCCAGCAAGCTTCCTCTCATACTCGATTTTCCCCCTCCTACTTAAACCCTTTGTCCTCCTCTGATGAATTATACATTTCTCCCAGTCGTCAGGTTTGCTGCTTTTTCTGGCCAATTTATATGCCTCTTCCTTGGATTTAACACTATCCTTAATTTCCCTTGTCAGCCACAGTTGAGCCACCTTCCCCGTTTTATTTTTACTCCAGACAGGGATGTACAATTGTTGAAGTTCATCCATGTGATCTTTAAACGTTTGCCATTGCCTATCCACCGTCAACCCTTTAAGTATCATTTGGCAATCTATTCTAGCCAATTCACATCTCATATCATCGAATTTACCTTTCCTTAAGTTCAGGACCCTAGTCTCTGAATTAACACTGTCACTCTCCATCTTAATAAAGAATTGTACCGTATTATGGTGACACTTCCCCAAGGGGCCTCGCACAATACGATTGCTAATTAGTCCTTTCTCATTACACATCACCCAGTCTAGGATGGCCAGCCTCTAGTTGGTTCCTCGACATATTGGTCTAGAAAACCATCCCTAATACACTCCAGGAAATCCTCCTCCACCGCATTGCTACCAGTTTGGTTAGCCCAAATCAAATGTAGATTAGGGAGACATCTAATCCCTCTTCAAACTAATATTTAGTGGACCTCTGACTAGTGAATCAGGTGGTCACAAAAATAAAGATTTAAATAAGCACATCAGACAGACAGAAATAAAGTTAGATAGATAGATCTAGATAGGCAGATAGAGACACTTGCATTATATAGTGCCTTTCACAACCTCAGGGCCTCCCAAAGTGATTTACAACCAATGAAGTACTTTTGGTGTAGTCACTGTTATAATGTAGAAAACATGGCGGCCAATATTCACACAGCAAGATCCCATAAACAGCATTGAGATAATGACCAGATGTGCTTTTAGTGATCATCAGTTCAGGGATAAATATTGGCCAGAATACCAGGAGTAACTCCCTGACTGTTCACAACCTATGAGTCATATTTGACCCTGAAATGAGCTTCCGACCACATATCCACAGGATAACTAAGACCGTGTATTTTCACCTCCGTCGCATCACCCATCTCTATCCTTACCTCAGCTCAACTGCTGAAGCCCTTATTCATGCTTGTTACCTCTAGACTTGACTATTCCAATGCACTACTGGCTGACCTCCCACATTTTACTCTACGTAAACTAGAGGTGATCCAAAACTCGGCTGCCCGTGTCCTAACTTGCACCAAGTCCCGCTCACCCCTGTGGTCGCTGACCGATAATAGCTTCCTTATTTTCAAATTCCTCCATGGCCTCGCCCCTCCCCATCTCTGTAATCTCCTCCAGCCCCTGAACCCCACCCACCCACCAAAAATATCTGCCCTCCCAAATCATTGAATTCTGCCCTCATGAGCACCACTGGTTATAATCGCTCAACCATTGGTGGCCGTGCAGTCTGTTGCCTGGGCCCCTGCCTAAACCTCTCCACCTCTCTCCTTCAAGACGCTCCTCAAAACATACTACTTTGACCAAGTTTTTGGTCACTTGCACTAATTTCTACTTATGCAACTCGATGTCAAATTTTAACCTCATAATACTCCTGTGAAGTGCCTTGGGACGTTTCACGATGTTAAAGGCTCTATACAAATAAAAGTTGTTGTTGAAATAGTGACATGGGATCTTTTACTTCCACCTGAGAGCAGATGGGGACGCAGTTTAACGTTTCATCAGAAAGACGGCACCTCTGACCGTGCAGCACTCCCTCAGCACTGCACTGGAGTGTCAGCCTGGATTTTTGGGGTTCTAGTCTCTGGAGTGGGACTTGAACCCACAACGCTCTGACTGTAGATAAGAGAGAGTGGGAGTGCTACGGATGAAGGGCGGTCCTTGGCGGAATCGGATCCGCTGCAGGCCGGGGCAAGTGTGCTGCCGGGGTCCAGCTGCAGGCACCCGGACCCGGAGGAGCGAGATGGCACTGGAGCGGCGCGGCCGCCCCCACGTCTCCGGAGCTGGAGCAGCGGGGGAACAAGACCCGTCCAGCCCAGCCTGGCCCCGAGGCCCGCTCCTCTGACCTCTCCCCGCCCAGGGACCCCGGCAAACTCGTCAGCAGCTCCGAGAGCGCCCCGGCCTCGGTTAACAGAAGGAGCCGACTCTCTCACCTGCTCACCTCCGCCGCACGGCCACTGGACTGCACAAGATGGCCGCGTCACCACAGCAACGTCGGTAAGAGCCACGTCACCGCCCTCTGCGTCATCACGTCAAAGACGCTACTCGTCGTGTCATCACGGCAAAAGCGGCGGCCGCCACGTCAACAGCAGTTACGTCACAAGCTTTTACGTCACCGCAATAGGGTCTCCACCTGCCGCGTCCTTACAAAAGATCTTAAAGGGGTCACGCCCTCACTGACACCCATAGATCCTCCTCACTCACACCCATTGACCTCCCCACCCTCATTCACACCCATAGACCCCCTCACCCTCACTTACACCCATAGACCCCCACATCCTCACTGACCCCCATTGACCCCCACATCCTCACTGACACCCATATAACACGCACACCGTCACGCACACCCATAGACCACCACCCCCCCCCCCCCCCCCCGCCCCACACCCTCACCGTCCCCACAGGAGCAGGAGTAGCCCATTCGGCCCCTCGAGCCTGCTCCGCCATTCAATAACATGGCTGATCCTCTACCTCAACTCCACATTCTGAAACTATCCCCATATCCCTTGATTCCCTTAATATCCAAAAATCTATCAATCCCTGTCTTGACTATACTAAAAAACTGAGCCTCCACAGCCCTCTTGGGTACAGAATTCCAAAGATTCACCACCTTCTGAGTGAAGAAGTTTCTCATCTCAGTCCTAAATGGTTGACCCCTTATTCTGAGTCTGTGACCCCAGGTTCTAGACTGCTCAGCAAGAGGAAACATCCTCCTTGCACCTACCCTGTCAAGACCTGTAAGAATTTTGTATGTTTCAATGAGATCACCTCTTATTCTTCTAAACTCGAGAAAATATAGGCCTAGTCTACTCAATCCCTCCTCATAGGACAATCCCTCATCCCAGGAATCAGTCTGGTGAACCTTCGTTGCACTCCCTCAATGGCAAGTATATCCTTCCTTAGGTAAGGAGACCAAAACTGTACACAATACTCCAGATGCAGTCTTACCAGGGCCCTATATAACTGCAGTAGGATGTCTTTACTCTTATACTCAAATCCTCTTGTAATAAAGGCCAACATACTATTTGCTTTCTTAATTGCTTGCTGTACCGACATGTTAACTTTCAGCGATTCATTTACAAGAACATCTAAGTCCAACATTTCCAAAATCTCTCACCATTTAAAAAATACTCTGCTTTTCTATTTTTCCTACCAAAGTGGATAACTTCACATTTCTCCACATTATATTCCATTTGCCATGTTCTTGCCCACTCACTTAGCCTGTCTATATCCCCTTGAAGCATCTGCATCCTCCTCACAACTTACATTCCCATTTACTTTGTATCAGCAGCTAACTTGGATATATTACATTTGATCCCCTCATCTAAATCATTGATATAGACTGTGAAATCTGGGGCCTGTTGAAATCTCGACCTCCGAAAAGAATGACTCCGACACTTACAGCTCCGGCAGAAGTTTCTTTAATTTACTTGCTAGCAAGGGGCAGGTTACACTCAGTCAATGGCTAAGTGAACACCTCCCAAATGGTACAGCTTCACGAGATATTTATACAGTAAAACCCAAGTTATGGCCTCTCCCTGTGTATTGGCTCTGTCTCGTAGTCAGTGAATACAGATAAAGAGTTAATTACTACATCCTTGTCCTGACATGGTTTCCAGATATTTCCTTTTGTCAGGGTTATTAGTTGGCCAGCCGGCCATTACTCCATGAGAATGAGGTAATGAGCTATTACCTGTCTTGCATTGTGTCAGGATTGTTCAATTTCCTAGTCAGTTTATCTGTTTGCATCAAATGGATGAGGTCTCTACAAGAGATAATGGCTGGTGGTTTGAGTCTAGAAGAAAAGGGTGGTGTGACATGGAACTCTTGTCGTGTAGACAATAGGAGAGCACCATGGGGGGGTACTTGTCTCAGCATGACTTGTCTCCTACCTGTCTGATGGCCATCAGCCATCTCAAATCAGGTTTAGCTGTTTATGCAAGCTGACTGCTAAAATGCAGAAAGTTCTGGAAGGGCCAGGACTCCATTTTGTTATATATATATTGCAAAGGGCACACAAATACCGTATGGTATCAGCTTAGATAAAAATACATTTCCACATTCCCCCATTTTGTCCTTCACAAGGACAACTCAATCCATTCTGATCTTGTACAGTCTCTCCATTTCCATTTCCACACAACAGCCTTTAGCAGTTGTTGCTACCATAACTCTAGCCGTGGTCTCGGTAGGTAACATAGTTTCTCCCACCCTGGCACAGCAACACTTAACAACGACAAATAATAGATACAGGGTGAAGACTATCAGCAGGAGTATGATCAAACCCTGTACCACAGATTTCCCTAGGGATCCCAACCATCCCGATGCCCAACCCCACAAGGTGATACCATTCTGGCCAACTGTCTGTTTATACTCTATTACCTTTTCCCTGATGTATTCAGCTAGACTGCCGATTTCTTCTGATTTATCTGGGATATACGTACAGCATTCTTCACCTATTAATGCGCGTGTCCCTCCCTCCTTGGCTAGGAGATAATCTAAGGCCATACAATTTTGGAGAGCCACTGTTCGAATAGCTACCATTTCATCATTTACCCCTTCAAAGGCTTGGGAAGTTGCATTGGCTACTGATTCGACTAAGTTAGCCAGTTCCCGTAACTGCCATTCGGTCGATGCTATTCCATAGGGTGGCACCATTACTTGAATATTCCGTTTAGCCCTGTCAAATCCCGTTTAAATCTATGACTTCCATAGGCATCCCTTAGAGTCTTTATTGATCTGATAAAGGGTACCACATATCCTAAGTAACAGGACCCTGTCCAGTTGGCTGGTAACCATGGGTAGGCTTTATGGCCACAAATAAAGTAGGTGCAATTATAGGACGTCAGCTCCTGGTCCTTTCGCGCCATCCCTACTCGAGTGGTCTCACCTTCCCACCCTTCACCTGAGGCTTTGTTATGGACCATTGTCCAGCCAACGGTTGCTATCTTTCTCCCATCAGTGGGATTAGTTGTGGCTTGCCATTTAGTCATTTGGGAACACTTGCTGCGTCCCATTTCTGGTCCTTTAGTCTCATTACTCACTAGGCATATTATACCTTCAGGATTTCCTATTCTGGGAGTAATGCTTAGGAAGGGAGGCTGATGGTTATTATCATAATTGGGCTGGTACCATCCCTGGAAAGCTGTAAGTTTATACCCTGCCAACCTCCATTCTGTTTGCTCCTTCATTTCTGGCCCCTTAGTTAGGTTTGTCCTATTTTGCACTATCAACCATTCTACCATTTCTGATTCGTTAAAGGGGACAGATCTCAGGGGAATACCCCCTTCGGAGTGGACAGGTACATGGGAACATATCCAACAACTCGACAAGTTTCTTTCTTAAGCATACTTATGACTCAGTGCCATAAATACGTTTACTTGCAGTTCCCTTCGGTGGCGGGTCTGTACCCCTGGTGTAATCAATAATGTAAAGTAAAACCTTGTCAAGCCCAGCACCATCAGTCCCCATAGTCCAGTTCCTTATTCAGTCTTCCTTTTTCTGTTCCTCTGGTTCCTTCTTCCCTTCCTCCTGGTCGGGTGCCCGTTTGCAATGGGATGCGTGGATCCATGTTGGTCTTTCCTTTACCTTGATTGCAGTATTGGTCGCCAGCAAGACCTGGTATGGTCCTTCGAATCTTGGCTGTAGACTGCTTTTTCCTTTAAAAATCTTGATGTAAACGAATTCCCCTGGCTCCAGGTTATGACACTTCCCTTCCGCTGGCTTGACTTGCGCTTCCTTTACCTGTGAATGAAAGCTGGAAATATATTTGGTTAGTGCAATACAATAATTCAACATATTTTCCTCCATTTTGTGGCTGTCCATTTGTTTTGCAGTAAATGGTGCTGTAAAAGGTAGTCGTTGGGGACGTCCCATAACTATCTCATGCGGTGACAGGCCTGTTGTTCTGTTGGTTGCAGATCGCATTACCATCAAAGCTAAGGGCAGCAGTTCTGTCCATTTCAGTCCAGTGTCATTGCATAGTTTTGCCAGCTTATTTTTAAGCATTCCATTATATCTTTCAACAAGTCCAGCTGATTGTGGATGATAACTGCAATGAAAACGTTGATTAATCTGTAAAGTTTTACACATTTCTCTTATAACAGTTCCCGTGAAATGTGACCCGTTATCACTAGAAAGCCTAGCAGGGATTCCGAAGCGCGGTACGATTTCCTTTAACAAACATTTAGCAACAGTAGTGGCATCGGCCTTTTTACATCTACAATAACTAATACATACTTGAATCCCATACACATAGGTAATTCAATAAAAATCCATTTGTAAATGTACAAAAGGTCCGACTGGATTTGGGTGGGAGGCAGATTCTACCTTTTCCGTCTTACCCGGATTCATTGTCTGACAGGTAACACAATTTTCACAGATTTGTTTTGCAATTGCCGAAATACCTGGTGCATACCAAGTTGCCAAAATATAATCTGCCAATCCCCCTTTGCCTGCATGTGTGAATGTATGAACACATCGGGCAATCCATGGAAGTAAGGATCTGGGGGCCACCACGCGGCCGTCGTGGTGAACCCATATTCCTTCTGGATTTTTATAACATTGATCCTTCGTCCAGGTCACCACCTCCTCCGTACTGGCCTGTGTCTGAAAGGTCAGCACGTCATTAATAGTGGGTGGCGGGTCTGAGCAATTATTAGGTTCGGATTTGATAACAGTTCAACTTCATATTTAGTGGTTCTTGCGGAGGTTAGGTGTTGGGTGGCACATTTAGTAAGTAAAATCTCGACAGAGTGTGGGACGTACAAAATAGTCTGATGATTTAGAGTTATTGTCTGAGTCTGTTGCATAGCATAATAAGCTGCTGCCAGCGAAGGAAGACATCCTGGTAGTCCGCGTGCCACTGGGTCTAGTTGGGTACTGAAATACGCTACCGGTCGCTGCCTGTCCCCATGTAACTGAGTCAAAACAGATTGTGCAAAACCCGACTTGTGATGCACAAATAAGTTGAATAGCTTAGTGTAATCTGGTAATCCCAAGGCGGGTGCTGAAGTGAGGGACTGTTTAAGATTCTGGAAAGCATTCCGGGATACTTCATTCCAAATCCTTCTTTAAGCATTGTGAGAATATGGTAGATTCATTCACAGCTCGTAGGTCTTGGACAAACTTCCATTTGTCACTATTGGGCTTCTGAACCAGAAGAATCGGTGTGTCACACGGACTTCTCATTTATGCTTATAGTGATTCACAGATCACAGAATGTAAAGTACTTGTTTTATAATTTTATTAAAAGGCTTCCAAACCCAAGATTTTTCCAATACACCCAAAATGTTGATCAAGGAGATCACCTGAAATATCTCAAAATTCCAATTCAACTATTGTACTGCCACTCTTTATCAAAAAAAACAAATCCTCTTACTGAGCTAGAAGCTTTTGTACCAAGATTTTACACCAAGGACAATGAGAGTGTACTCCCCCAGCCTGCACCTCGAGAGACCCACAAAGGCTTTTTAAAAAAAAAAGGCATGACAACTTCCCAAGGCATTACAACTTTTAACCACCGGGACCATGTCTCAACAAACCTATCCTTTGTGCATTTCCTAGCTCCGTAACTTCTCATCCGAATAAATCCACACCTGCGCTTCTAACTTAAAATGTCTTAAACTTCCCACATACAGGACAACACTATGAAGGGTTAAAAAACTTCACTTTGTTTGAAAAAGTGGGTGGAGCTAAAACAACCTTTCCAAACAGGTTTCCAGACACAAGAAAAAACACAGAAGCACTCTAATTCAAAGACAAGACATTCACGCACTCTCATTCAAAGACAAGACATTCACAAAAGTCTCTCTCCATTCAATAAAGCTTTTTTTTTGGCTAGCTTTATTTATTTTTGAATCCATAAGTCACTATCAGGTTCTCTTTTTTTTTACATTTGATTTACTTCCTCTGTTAATTTTACATGGGCTTGAAGAATCGGAACCCAGGCCTTTTCTATTACTTTCCTTTTTTTTCCCTCTTCTACCTGGATCTCTGTTTATAAGACACTCCTCTAGACATGTTGTTCTCTCTAAATTAAATGAACCATCGGGTGGAAATGGCCTGTTTTCACCCTTAGTCCATTTTACCCATTCTCTTAGGTGGTGAATTGAAGACTGACCACAATTCTGGAGCATAAAATGGGCTGGGGTCCCTTTTGGTGGTGGTTTATTTGCTCCAGCCCCCATTCTGGATGATTAAGATTTTCCACAGTTTCTGATCTCACTATCCTTTCGGCCAACCGAGTTCTCTACGCCCACTTCTCCTGGCCGTTACATGGCCTGAAAAGGCTCTTAATTCGGGCTCAGTCTGGGTGTGTGAGATATGTTGGCACGAGCCAACCGTAGTTGATCAATCAGTTACTGTTTCTTTTCTTAATCAATCCTTGTGTTTTTTTTTCCGAATCACAATTTTCCCTAGTGACTCTTCCCGTTTCTCTAATGGCAATGTCGCACAAAGGTATTGCACACAACAGTATAACAAGGACAACTAGGACAAACAATATTCACGCGAGTACACAAATCATAACCTTACACTCTATCTAAACAAATAATCAATTCTCAGTCTGCGTTGTACGCCACTACAGACCGAGTCCTTAACTTATCCTAATAAAACTTATAAAACTGATAAAACTTATGGTTCCATACCTTAACTCTTATCACATAAGAACCTTTGATCGATTGCGCTTCTTTTTTTTTCCTACTCTTATCACATAAGAACCTTTTCCTAATTAAAAACAATAAAAATCTTATCACATAAGAACCTTCGATCGATTAGCGCTTTTTTTTTTCTAATCTTATCACATAAGAACCTTCAGGAACCTTTTTCGATCGACTAGCGCTCCCTTACCTACTGAAACCTTCCCCGGGCTGTTTCGAGATTTTTCTCAGAACCCGTTCTCTTCTGCTTGCGAGCTGAGAAAGAAGTGGTTATAAAAAAATAACTTTAGCTTTTAAATGTCGAGTCTTGTAGATTGCAGTACCTCCCCTGTGGACAACAGATTACATATGCGATTCAACAGTGAAGAAACCTCTTGTGAGCAAAAGGCTCACCTTGTTTTGGCCACTGAAGCCTTTCACTGGAGAGGCACTATGCCTGTAGCTGTTTTACTCACAGGACAGAGAGTATGCATCTCGGTGGAACCTCCAAGAAGTAACTGTCGAAATCTCGACCTCCGAAAAGAATGACTCCGACACTTACAGCTCCGGCAGAAGTTTCTTTAATTTACTTGCTAGCAAGGGAAAGGTCACACTCAGTCAAGGGCTAAGTGAACACCTCCCAAATGGTACAGCTTCACAAGATACTTATACAGTAAAACCCAAGTTATGGCCTCTCCCTGTGTATTGGCTCTGTCTCGTAGTCAGTGAATACAGATAAAGAGTTAATTACTACATCCTTGTCCTGACATGGTTTCCAGATATTTCCTTTTGTCAGGGTTATTAGTTGGCCAGCCGGCCATTACTCCATGAGAATGAGGTAATGAGCTATTACCTGTCTTGCATTGTGTCAGGATTGTTCAATTTCCTAGTCAGTTTATCTGTTTGCATCAAATGGATGAGGTCTCTACAAGAGATAATGGCTGGTGGTTTGAGTCTAGAAGATAAGGGTGGTGTGACATGGAACTCTTGTTGTGTAGACAATAGGAGAGCACCATGGGGGGGTACTTGTCTCAGCATGACTTGTCTCCTACCTGTCTGATGGCCATCAGCCATCTCAAACCAGGTTTAGCTGTTTATGCAAGCTGACTGCTAAAATGCAGAAAGTTCTGGAAGGGCCAGGACTCCATTTTGTTATATATATATTGCAAAGGGCACACAAATACCGTATGGTATCAGCTTAGATAAAAATACATTTCTACAGGCCCAAGCACCGATCCTTGCGGCCCCCCACTAGTTACAGTCTGCTAACCCGAAACTGACCCATTTATTCCTACTCTCTGTTTTCTGTCTGTTAACCAATCCTCAATCCATGCTAGTATATTACCCCCAATCCCATGGGCATTTTGTTCAATAACCTCTTGTGAGGCACCTTATCAAATGCCTTCTGAAAATCCAAATACACCACATCCACTGGTCTCCCCTTATCTATTCTGCTAGTTACAACCTCAAAAAACTCTAACAGATTTGTCAAACGTGATTTCCCTTTTGACTCCATATTGACATCCATATTGATTCTGCCCAATCCTATTATTATCTTCTAAGTGCCCTGTTACCACATCCTTAATAATAGATACTAGCATTTTCCCTGCTACTGATGTCAGGATAACTGGTCTGTAGTTCCCTGTTTTTTCTGTCCCTCCTTTCTTAAATAGAGGGGTTACATATGCTACCTTCCAATCTGCAGGAACTGTTCTAGAATCTATGGAATTTTGGAAGATGACAACCAATGCATCCACTATCTCTACAGCCACCTCTTTCAAAATCCTAGGATGTAGGTCATCAGGTCCAGGGGATTTATCAGCTTTCAGTCCCATTAATTTCTCCAGTACTATTTTTTTTACTAATACTAATTTCTTTCAGTTCCTCATTCTGGCTAGACCCTTGGTTTTCCACTATTTCCAGGAGGTTAACATACCTATAGAAGCTGTTACAGTCTGTTTGTATGTCTCTTGATAGTTTACTCTCATATTCTATTTGCCCTTTCTTTATCAATTTCTTGGTCCTCCTTTGCTGAATTCTAAAATCCTCTCATTCCTCAGGCTTACTGCTCTTTTTGACAACATTATAGGACTCTTCCTTTGATCAAATACTATTTTGTTAGCCATGGTTGGACCACTTTTCCTGTGGGGTTTTTGTGTCTTACACAAATGTATGTTCGTTGTAAATTATGTATTAATTCCTTAAATGCTATCCATTGCTTGTCTACCATCAAACATTTTAATGTAATTTCCCAATCTACCTTTGCCAACTCTCCCCTAATTCTTATGTAGTTTTCTTCGTTTAGATTTAAGACCCTAGTTTCGGATTTAGCTCAATCCCTTTCAAATTTAATGTAAAATTCTATCAGAATATGGTCACTCTTCCCTAAAGGCTCCTTTACTACAAGGTTATTAATTAACCCTTTCTCATTGCACAATACTAGATCTAAAATAACCTGTTCTCTAGTTGGTTCCTCAACATACTAATCTAGTTGGTTCCTCAACTCACTAATCTAGTTGGTTCCTCAACTCACTGACATTCATAGACCATGCACACCCTCACTGACACCCATAGAGCTCCCCACACCCTCACTGACACCCATACACCCCTCCCCACACCCTCACTGGCTCCCATAAAACCCCCACCTCCCCCACCATCACCGACACCCATGGACCCCCCCCTCCGCCAGATTCTCACCAACAGCCATGGATCCTCCCCCCCACCCCCCTCCCGCCACACTCTCACTAACACTCATAGACCCCACACACTCTCACCAACAGCCATGGACCTCCATTCCCCCCTCACACTGTCACCACCTGTCATGGATTCCCCCACACTCTCACTAACATCTGATGTCCCCCACACTCTCTCTCATAACAATAGTGACTATGGGCTCAATTTTCATCTTTGCTGAATGTTGGTGCCCAGGAGGATGAACGGCCGATTTTTTTATGCCTGATTGCGCCCAAAAAAAGTACAACTTTCGCCAAAGTAAAATTTCATTTTGGCGCTGCGGTACCCGAAGTTAAGTCTGGGGGTAGAGCTTCAAGTGTGCGCCGAAAAGTCTGTGAGCATGCGCCGAAAAAAAAATCACTTTTTCCATGTGACGGGTGTATCCGCACATCCACAGTGAACTTTCTGGTCTGGATCAGCAGCTTGTCAGAACACATTGGGATCGGAGCTGGATCTGGCCATTTAAATTTTAGCTACAAAAGATGGATCCAAGGGAAGGGGAAGGAGAACAACAAGGAGAAAGGGGAAGGGCCAAGAGATTTCTAGCAGAAGAAATTGAGCCCCTGATAGACATAATTGAGAGGAGATGAGATGTTTGAGAACAAAGGTAGAATGGGACAAAAGAAACTGAAACCTTCTTGTTAAGTATGCAATAAAGGTTCAAACTAAGTACTGTTTAATTAAGCAAGGTACAACCTTGGCTCTGCTTTATTTAGGCCCAAAGTGCCTGACTCTCAAAATGGCTGGCTTTTTATACCTGAGCAACACCATGTGCATGCTGCTCAGTGGCCTCCAACAATGGTGCCATCTGGTGGCTACAAACAGAATGTACATACATGACAATGCCCCCCTCTGAAATCTTATCACAGTCTTTCACAGGTTGAGATGGTCCGGTGCTTTGCGCTCCCGGGTTGACCGTCTCAGTTCGATTCCGGCCTTGGTTGAGTGTGCGGGGTCTGTTGTGGCTGGTGGTTGGATGGCTGACTTGTTGGGGGTGGCAGTGGCCATGTCAGGAATTGCAAGTCCATTTTTATTGAACAGGTCCGTGATGGAAATTCCAGGTTCACTGATAACCCTTGAGTCCTCTGAAGACTGCTGCTAGGTTGGTTGGTCGTCGATGGTTTGTTCGTCCGACTGTTCTGGCTTGTCTGTGTGCCTCAGCTTTGTCTGATCCATCTGTTTCCTGCAAGTTTGCCCGTTCTTGAGCTTAATAACGAATACTCTGTTGCCCTCCTTGGCCGTGCCCGTACCAGCAATCCATTTGGGACCCTGACCATAGTTCAACACATATACAGGATCATTAACAGAAATCTCATGTGACACAGTTGCGTGATCGTGGTACTCTTGTTGACTTTGTCATCTGTATTCAACATGATTATTTAAATCCGGGTGTACCAGAGATAGCTTGGTCTTAAGACCCCTTTTCATCATGAGTTCAGCAGGAGAGACCCCTGTGAGTGTGTGGGTCTTGTCCTATAACTCAGCAGTATGCAAGACAAGCGGGTCTGCAGTGACCCTTGGGTTACTCTCCTCATGCTTTGCTTGATAATTTGTACTGCACTTTCAGCTTGCCCTCTGGATGCAGACTTGAACGGTGCTGACCTTACATGTTTTATGCCATTAAGTTTCACAAACTCCTGAAACTCCTGACTGATGAAGCACGACCCATTGTCGCTCACCACTGTATAGTTGTATAAGATGGAGACTTGTTACCTGATGTACTGTCAATAAGGTTTACATTGAGTATATACTATGCTGGTACCACTAGAGGGTGCAACTGGTGGAGACCAAGGTTTCCTGCCCCTGTGGCAGAAGCTGTCCACCAGAGGGCACTGCGGTGGGAGACCTGAGGGTCACCTGCATAGATGTGCAAGGCCCAGTATAAAAGGCTGCCCAGCATGCTTGTGCCTCACTCTGGAGTTACAAATAAAGGACCAAGGTCACTACAGTTTGAGTACAACACATTGCCTCATGGAGTCATTAATTAGTGCATTACAGACATAACAACTGGTGATGAGAATACGGACCTTCACGTGATTATGGCTACCTTTGGCACACTAAAAGACTGCAGAGGATGATGATTGGGATGCCTTCACGGAAAAGCTCGAGCAATATTTCATGGCAAATGATCTGGCAGGGGAGATGAACACATTGGCGGAGAAGTGCAAGGCTATACTGCTGACCAGTTGTGGGCCTGAGGTCGACCGCCTCGTCAGGGACATGCTGGCACTCACGAAGGCCTAGGATAAGACATATGATGAGCTGACTGAAGTAATTCGCAACCAACTAAAACCAAAACAGTACCTCCTCACGGCCAGACACAGATTCTACACTCGTCGCAGACCTGAGGGCCAGGAGATTGCAAAATATGCTGTCGACCTCAGGAGACTTGCGACACCATGTGATTTCAGCACGCATCTCAACGAAGTATTGCGAGACATCTGCGTTATGGGAATTGGCCACGAGGGCCTCCTTCACAAGTTATTATCTGCCGACACCACAGTCAGCCTGCAGAAGGCCATCAGCATTAGTAAGGTGTTCATGACCTCGACCTGCAGCATCAAGCAAATTATTCATCCCGTGGACTCAAACCCAGCAAGTACTGTACACAGAATGGTGCCTTTCACAGGCAAGACTGTAGAATGTGGCTCTGCCCAGGGCAGAGAGCACAGACCTCAGGGTTCCAGAACTCAGAGTCCGCCGAGGGGTGCTAATCGAGTAGCACCATGCTGGCGTTGCGGAGGAAACCATAGGGTTCACCAGTGTCGGTTTGCTGAGTACATATGCAAAACCTGTAACATGAAGGGTCACCTCCAGTGTATGTGTAAAGAAATACAACTCGCCGTCTACCAGAGGAGTCAGTAGATGACTTTGAATCCAGTGGGGAGTATGATAATTTGGCCAGAGAGGCAGCTCAGCCTCAAGAAGAAGTGTTTGGAGTGTATACCTGCACCACCGATTGTCCTCCAGTGAAGATGGAAGTTGAGATAAATGACATTCTAGTTTTCATGGAAATAGACACGGGAGCAAGCCAGTCAGTGATGAGCCAGGATGCCTTTGAGAGGCTATGGAGCGAAAAACGACCCGAGCTGGTTCCAGTACAGGAAAAGTTGCGTATCTAAACCAAGGAGCTGATCCCAGTTTTTGGTAGTGCGGATGTAAGTGTAATCCATAATGGCATGGTGCACAAGTTACCTCTGTGGATTGTTGCAGGTGATGGTCCAACGCTACTCGGAAGAAGATGGATGGGGAAGATCCAGTGGAATTGGGAAGACCTCTTCACTCCAGCAATCGATGTCCCTCATGCTCAGAGGCAGAGCAAAACCTCACCTTCGCTTGGGCCAGGCACCAGAGAACAGACCAGCGCAGCACCTGAGGCACAGACCGTCCATCACGACTGCGTGGCAATGATCTGACCGGAACGATCTAAAAGTTCCTTCCCGGCTCCAGTGGCAGGACTCCTGGAGAGGAAGATCGAATTCACAGGCACTCTTCCAGCTTTTGTGGCAGAATCGCGGGAGAGAAGGATCAAGGCAGTCGACCTCAAGGACAGAGGCAAAAGGGTGTCCCTGCTGCAGTGAGGTGCAGCGTGGCTGAAAAAAAAATGGCCGCGGCAATACCACGAGGTGCAACGCTGAGGGATCAACATGTGGTGTCTAACAAAGGATTTGATTGGGGTAAAGCCAGCAGGGTTCTCTTAAAAGAGACCTGCAACCAACTGAACTTAAAGAGACATTGTATGCATGGCAATCAATGTAACGAACCGATTAAGAATGTGAACAAAATATTGTTGTGAGATGTTGGTACTATTCCTAATGTAAAGAACAAAATGTTGTTGCGTGATGTCGGGAATAGTGTCCCCAAAAGTAGCAAGCGAACGAATTCTGGAGGGTAAAGGCGCTGATCCTGATGCCCTGCCCCAGGTGTCCCCACAAGTTATAGGCCAGCGACCTCAGGAGGGTGAAGGCGCTGATCCTGATACCCTGCCCCAGGTCTATCCCATGCTGCAGGCGCCCGATGGCACTATTCACCACGGACCTGGAAACAAAAACGGGGCCAATACGTGCAGTCGGCCACCGTTGCCCACCACCCGGGTGGAGACGGTGCAGCCCCCAGACCCAGTCACTACCTCGGCCATGTCCGGGAGCGAAAGGTCAGAACCAACGAGTTGCCCAAATGGGACCTGGAACAGCCAGGTTCCCAACATCGTTAGAGAGTAGGCAGAAGATTCTGCAGCCCTCAAAGGAGGACAGGGAGGCCACACACATCTGTGGCTCTGCCCACCACTAGTCAACGGCAAAGGGCCTGGGTCCTGGCTATGTGAGCGAACCAAGCCCACCCCACTAGCAGGGGGCGCAGCGCCACTATCAGACGACTAGGACCCCGTCCGGTTGCTCTGGAACCTGCGTCCTCACATACCTGTACTGCTACCTCAGTACTGACCATGACTGAAACATGAATGCAATCTACCCAATCCTGGCGCACGATCGCAAAACGTAACGAATATAAGTCACTGAACCAAGGTGTCACGATACAAACTGTAACTTCCTTTCTTTGTACTTGCACTGTGTCTGATCCTGTATGTTAATGTAACGGGCCTGCTGCATGATCTCGCTGTGGGCGGGGGACGGGGGGGAAATGGATGTAAATAGCCATGGACACACACATGGATCACACCCAGAACCCACTGGAACCTCCACTGCATCATTGAACCATCCAAACTGGTAACCACTACCCAACGTTGTGGCAAAAGGACTTGAGGGTTTATAGGGAAAGAGCCAAGGCAAAGCACAGCCAAGGTGCAAGAGCTATTGGCACTTAAGTCTGGGAGAGCTAAGCCAGAGCACATAGTGCAAAGATAATCGGCACAAAGGACTTGGGGGAGAGTGATGTTATATATGCAGGCTGTGCAGTCACTGTATATTTGTATAAGATGGAGACTTGTTACCTGATGTACTATCAATAAGGTTTACACTGTGTATATACTATGCTGGCACCACTAGATGGTACAACTGGTGGAGACCAAGGTTTCCTGCCCCTGTGGCTGTCCACCAGAGGGCACTGCGGTGGGAGACCTGAGGGTCACCTGCATAGGTGTGCAGGGCCCAGTATAAAAGGCTACCCAGCATGCTTGTGTCTCACTCTGGAGTTACAAATAAAGGACCAAGGTCACTACAGTTTGAGTACAACACATTGCCTCGTGGAGTCATTCATTAGTGCATTACAGACATAACAATCACTATACCAGGATGTGTGGTGTGTAACTCACGCACAAACTTTTCTCTCCCTTTCTTGGGCATCACAATGCGATTGCCCCACAACATGCAATCTGCTTGAATAGACAGTTCGTTCTTGCGACGAATGTACGGTTTAGCCTTCTCGCACATTTGCTTAGGTATGGCAAACCAATCCCCTTTGAGGATGCAACGCTTTACCACCAATAAAATCAGGTCCTGGCTGGTCCAGGTCTTAACTTGTTGAGCCGTGACAGGGGTGCCTTCACTCCATGATTAACATTAGATCCGCCGGTTGTGGCATTTCCACCTCCGGTGTGGGAAACGGCAACCGGCTCAAAGCATCAGCACAATTCTCTGTGCCAGGTCTGTGGCGAATGACATAATCATAGACAGATAATGTCAGCGCCCACCTTTGGATGCGGGATGAAGCATTGGCATTGATAACTTTGCTCTCAGAAAACAATGAAATGAGCGGTTTGTGATCAGTCTCTAATTCGAACCCCAGACCGAACAGGTATTGATGCATCTTTTTAACACCGTAGACACACGCTAAAGCTTCTTGTTCTACCATACTGTTGACTCTTTCTGCTTTAGACAAACTTTTGGATGCATACGCGATATTTGTAGATGGTATTAATCATGTCGGCGTTGTCACTAATTTTACTGCTTTTTTTTTATAAATTGAAGTTTCCCCAACTCATTGGCTTGTTGGAGTACGCAACCAATTCCATATGACGATGCGTCACAGGCTAAAACTAAACGTTTACGTGGGTCATTGTCATGTATTTCACCATCTTGCAATGACAATAGTTATGTAACTGTAACTCATGCACACTGTACCTGTACCCTTGAAATGCACACCCTGACCACAGGGGGTGAACTTGCGGGAGACACTCCTCACCTGGGTTTCCAGGTATAAAAGGGGAGGTCCCACCCAGGGTCAGCACTCCTTGGTCCTGGGTATAAAGTGAAGGTCACAGAGTGACTGTGCCTCGTATGAGTTTGTAACAAGGTGCGGATACACTGCAGTCATAATGTACCAGCAGCTTGTTCAAGCAAATCAGATTGGTGGCTTTCTCGAAAGCTCTATCTTGCTGATGCGCCCCACACCCAGTTGTCACCTTTTCTCAATAGCATGTGCAGTGGTTCTAGTAAGGTGCTCAATTTAGGTAGGAAGTTACCAAAGTAGTTGAGTAGACCCAGGAACGAATGCAGCTCCGTCACATTCTGCGGCTTGGGTGCATTCTTGATGGCCTTGGTTTTCACGTCAGTAGGTCTGATGCCATCAGCAGCGATTTTCCTCCTGAGGAATTCAACCTCCGGTGCCATGAAGACGCACTTCGAGCATTTCAGTCTGAGTCCCACTCTATCCAAATGCAGTAGAACCTCTTCCAGGTTGTTCAGATGTTCCTTGGAGTCATGACCGGTGATCAGGATGTCATCTTGGAACACGACGGTTCTGGGAACGGACTTCAGTAGACTTTCCATATTCCTCTGGAATATTGCTGCAGCCGAGCGAATCCCGAAAGGGCACCTGTGGTAACTAATCAGTCCTTTGTGCGTGTTAATGCACGTAAGTCTCTTTGACGTCTCGACCAACTCCTGTGTCATATAGGCTGACGTCAAGTCCAGTTTTGTGAACGACTTCCCTCCGGCTAGCATTGCAAACAAGTAATCAGCCTTCCGTAACGGGTACTGATCTTGTTTTGAAACCCTGTTGCTCGTAGCCTTGTAATCTCCACAGATTCTGACTGTGCCATCATTTTTCAGCACAGGAACAATGGGGCTGGCCCAGTCATTAAATTCGACCGGTGATATGATCCCTTCACGTTGGAGTCTGTCCAGTTCAATTTCAACATTCTCCCTCATCATATACGGCACTGCCCGAGCTTTATGATGGACGGGTCTTGCATCTGAGTCCACGTGGATCAGCACCTTGGCTCCCGTGAAGTTGCCGATACCCGGTTCGAACAGCGAGGGGAACTTGCTCAATACTTGGGCACATGTATCTTCCTCCGACGACCACGCCTTTATGTCGTTCCAGTCGCATCTGATTTTCTCCAACCAGCTCCTGCCGAGCAGCGTTAGGCCATTGACTGGAACAATCCACAGCGGTAACTCGTGAACCACACCGTTATACGACACATTAATTTGTGCACTGCCAATCACCTTTATCAATTGTTTGGTGTACGTGCACAGCTTGGCGTTAACAGGGCTCAGCCTGGGCCTCACAGTCTTAGTATCCCACAGCTTATTAAATGCCCTCTCGTTCATGATCGATTGACTCGTCCATGTGTCCAGTTCCATCGATACCAGTATCCCGTTAAACTTCACATCAATCAAAATTAGTTTACTCTTGGTTATGAACAAGTACAGTCCATACACTTCCTTCTCTGGCATCTCGGATTGCGTATCCGGATCCGCGCTAGTCTGACTCTCATCCTCCACGTGGTGTGTCACAGCTCGTTTGCTCATCTGCGGACACTTGCGCTGGAGATGCCCCGCTCTCAGACAGCCTTTGCAACTGTATTGCTTACAGTGGGCACTGCTGGTGCCGATGATTTCTCCCACAACGCCAATACGGAGAAGTCGGATACAATCCCGCTGGTGGACTTTGGGCAGCCACAGGTTTTGCGAACGCAGCCGGATAGGCCCTGCCACGTGCCGCTCTGCCAAATGCCGAATCAATCGCATTTACAGTACTTGCCGAGGTTCGGTTCTTCACCGACATTTGCTTTAAACTCCTGTCCATCGCCATACATGATTGAGCGATCTGGATGGCCCTTTTTAAATCCAATTCCTCCACCACCAGAAGTTTGCGCAGGATCATCTCATGGTTGATAGCGATAACAAAGAAGTCCCGCAGCATATCTGCCAACACCGTCCCGAACTTGTACGGTCCCACTAGACGTTTCAGGTCGGCAACAAATTCCGCCGCGCTCTGGCCCTCCGATCGAACGTGTGTATAAAACTTGTATCTCGAAATGATGATGCCATCGTCTGGCTTGAGGTGCTCCCGTACCAATGTACACAACTCCTCGTACGTTTTCTCTGTTGGATCACTTGGCATGAGTAGATTCTTTACCAGACCGTAGATCTTTGAACCGCACCCAGTGAGGAACACGGCCCGGCGCCGATCTGCATCGTCGACCCCCTTCATTTTGTTGGCCACAAAGTACTGGTTCAAACGGCTCACAAAGTCTGCCCAATCTTCTCCCTCCAGGAATCGCTCTAAAAATCCAATCGTGCTCATTTTGCGAACAACAGTTCTTGTATTCTTATCGCCAAATGTTATGTATGCAATAAAGGTTCAAACTCAGTGCTGTTTAATTAAGCAAGGCACTACCTTGGCTCTGCTTTATTTAGGCCCAAAGTACCTGACTCTCAAAATGGCTGGCCTTTTATACCTGAGCAGCACCAAGTGCGTGCTGCTCAGTGGCCTCTAGCAATGATGCCATCTGGTGGCCACAAACAGAATGTACATACATGACACCTCTCTACTAACAAAACTTTGGGACCAAGTTGCAGAAGAGTTTAATGCAGTGGCAATGACCCCAAGAAGTGGCACGCAGACCAAAAAGAAGTGGCCAAGCATTTGCTGGAAGTAATATTTTTATTTATGCACTGCAATTACATTTGTAAATATGACTAATGTGTGTGTGTGTGTGTGTGTGTGTGGCCACCACAGCAGAAGGACCCTCTCTTAAAAAGTTTTATTTTCATCTTTGCAGAGGAAGGTGTCACAGATCAACCGAGAAAGGTCGAAAACTGGAGGAGGTGCGCCAAGTAATCTGCAACTAACAGCCGTGGAACAGAGGATCGCTGATCTGATTAAATCTCGCAAGAGAAGATCAACCACCAATGTGGACGTTGGGCCCAGGTTACCGAGAGAGGGTAAGCCTTGCAAATTGCAGAGTCTGGGTTGGCATTGTGGTCTGTGAAAAGAGCCTGCGCTGTGTGACCCACGTATTCATGTCACCCTGCCTCCTCTGCCCCCTTCCCTGCTGCTAACCAAACATCTGCTCGGTTATGTTTTGCAGATGTTGCGCATCAGAAGAGACAGAAACTAAAGCAGAAGTAGAAGCAGAGCATGATCAGGAAGTCGTCAGTCCAGATATTCTTCATCAACATCAGGACGAGGATGAGCTGGAGAATGAAGGGCAGCAGGAAGACCCCAATACTGAGATGTTTACATTGGAATTATAGCCAGTGAACCCCCTGAGGACACCAAGCCCTTTGCTGAGCGATACAACCGACGCGACATTTCATGGGGTACAGTCTGAGGCTGCGGGTCCCAGTGGGTTGCAGCAAGCCACACCTGGGAGACAGAGGAGGGTGGGAAGGAGAGCTCAACCTGAAATGCAGGATGCAGGGGAAATAGGACGGCTCTTGGGAATGAGTGAGGAGAGCATGGAGCTAACGAGATCGCTCCTGGACACCATGGGTGGGGTGAGGTTGGAATTAGCGGGACTGTCGTAGAAGTAGCAACACTGTCTGGAGGAGTGGGAGCACTGTTGGGACAGATGAGGGAGGGGATGTCGGAGATTAGGGAGGGAATATCAGACATTAGGGAGGGAATGTCAGAGGCAGCTGATGCATTGTCGGGACAGATTAGGGAGGGAATGTCGGAGATAGCTGCTGCAATAAGTGGACACACCCAGGCTGTCATTGCCCAACAGCAATTGGCAGCATCAACTGCTGACACTCACTCTCCAATCCCCAGACCAAAGTCAGGTAGTGTGCTGCGGGTTCATCCACGGGCAGAAGAAGAGTCCGAAGAGGAACCTGGGCCTTCCACAATGCTGTCTGCTAGGTCTGTCCCTGTCCAACCCCACCAGCAACAAATGTGCCTTCGTGCAGAAAACAGAAAAAACCTTGGGTCAGGGTGAGGAAGCAGAAGTCTGAGACAACGGGCACGGGTAGGGATGGAGGCAACAACAGGGGCAAGAGGGGCGCACAGCGCTAAGGTCTTTGAATAAGGGGGAGGAGAGATGGCTGCAGCTAGTTTGTTTATTTGTTTGTTGCTGCTACTTGTTATTTTCTCCATTGAAAAATTTAAAGTTTGATACAAATGTTTTTATTAAAGTTAAGTTAAACTGTACAAATGTTTAATAAATGTAATTATTTTTAAAATTTCAACAGAATCCTGCACATTATTTTTTGAATTAAAGCAACATAGACCAACACAACATTACGTACATTATTATGTACATTAATTTTTCACACCAACAGGTGCGAAGAGTCAACTGTCGGGCCATTTAGCCTTCAGGCAGCAAAGCGATCACGGATTTGCCGCTGATGCAAGTCTCTAACTACGTACACGAGGCCGCCTCCTCCGTCGTCGTCCTGCGGGTTGAGGTGGTGGCATGGGTTCATCCTCCTCCTCCTGTTGCTGCTGGTCCTCCTCATCCTCGTCCTCAGTATCAGCCTCCTCATCCTCCTCCTCCACCCCCCCTCCCGTCCTTCTCCCCTCGGGAGGCTCTTCAATGTCCAGTAGCTGGCCCCTCATGATGGCCAAGTTGAGTAGCATGCAGCACACGACAGTGAACTGGCCGACGTAGTGAGGGGTGTATTGCAGGTAACCTCCAGAGTGGTCCAAGCATTGGAAACACTGCTTCAGTATGCCATTGTTCGCTTTATGATGCTCCGTGTTGTTATGTGCGGCATGCTGTACCGACGCTCTGGCTCAGTGCAGGGATTGCATGGGGGGAATCGTAAGCCAGATGGTGAGCCCATACCCTTTGTCCCTGAGTCCCTGAGCAACCAGCTGTGCCCTTCTGGCAGCTCCTAAAACATCGCAGATATAATGCTCTCATGTAGGATGAAAGCATCATGGATGCTCCCTGGGTATTTGGCATCCACTACCATGATCCGATGCACATCGCTGCAGACGAGCTGGACATTTAGGGAATGGAACCCTTTCCTGTTGTGATAAACTTCGGAGTCATCCAAAAGGTGCTCTCAAGGCGATGTGGGTACAGTTGATCGCACCCTGTACCCTGGGGAAGCCAGCAATTCTGAAGAACCCCACAGCCCTGTCTCGCATTGCCTGCATGATCATGGGGAAATAGATGAACTGGTCCCTTTTGGCAGGCAGTGCAGCACTCACCTGTCGAATGCAGCAATGTGTGGAGTGCTGCGAGATGCAACATATGTCCCCAGTTGCTGCTTGAAATGAGCCAGAAACATAGAAGGCAAGTGCTGCAGTGACCTTCACTTCCACAGGTAGGGCAGTCCTCCTGCTACTTGTTGGCTGTATGCCTGCCCTGATTAGCTGGCAGATCTCAGTGATGACCTTTCTAAATTGCAGTCTGCAAATGCAGTCTGCCTCACTCAGATGTAGGTATGAGTGCCTGTCCCTGTAGATTCAATCAGGGTATGGCCTCCTCCCCATTAATGCCAGAGCGATCTGGTTTCTGCGACGGTGGTGTTGCATTATCTGTCGCCTCTGCATGGCATGCATGCAAATCAACCTTATTACATGAGGCATAGAAATAGTTGCACCCATAATTATTATTCTTAATTTTGTTATTTTTGTTATTATGAGGCAGTACTTACTGAAGCATTCACACCTTTGTTGGGCGTCGCCCTAGTAGAACGGACCATACCCCGGTCTGCGCATGCGCAACACCAAGCTCTGTCTCCATGGAGACGCGACGCAATGTGATTTATGACACTTTAATTATAGCTTTTGCTGAAATGCGTATGTTTGCTGCAGTGCCGTCTCCAATGCACAGTTCGGAGTGCATGCTGGCACGATCGCTCCCTCGGCCGGACAGAAACAGAGGAGCTCGCCGCTTGGATTCCATTCCAGCCCTCCCACCCTGCACCGCCCGGGCTTCTTTTCAAGCTAAGCCCGGTTGTGGGGGGGGGGGGGGAGGCAGGTGGAATCCAAGCACCGAGCTCCTGTGCTCGTGTCTAGTTGAGGGAGCGACCCTGCCGCCGGCCGGCCAGCTCTCCTCTAACCCATGCCTGGAGCCACGTGAGCAGAGATTCTGTGGTGAGATGGAGTCGCAATTTGCCCATTCTCATAAACATTCTGTGGGAAAAATTAACTTTCCGAGTTATTTTCCCGAGTTCTCTCGGCAAAAATCATCATGAATTTGTGTTTTAGTCTTCTTCCCTTACTCCAAAAACTCAGAAATACTCAGCGCTGATTTTCTTCAGTTAACGAAGGGTTTTTCTGATTGACACTTAAGTACACTCTGCACCGTCCTGAAAAAAATCGGTGTAGGCGAAAATCAGTTAAATGGCCAAGAAGGGCCAAAAACGGTGCTGAAATCAGTTTTCAACTAGACCTGTGCCCAAAAATCTGGCGTACAAAAAATCCGACCCTGACAGTTGGCACCAGCGTACAAACTTTGAGGAAAGTTGCAAAATCAAGATTGCTCAAAAAAAACCAGCCGACGTCAAAAAAACGCCACCCAGTTGTGGCGAAAATAAAGCCCTATACTTCACTATAAAGTGCTTTGGAATTTCCTGAGGATATAAAAGGTGCTATATCAATGCAACTTCTGTCTTTCATGTGGAAAATTATCGCACACATTTGTCCTACCACCTAACCATTAATCATTTTAATAATGACACAACAACAACTTGCATTCATATAGCTTCTTTAACATAGTGACATGGCCCAAGGCCTTTCACAGGAGGGATTATCAAAAAAAATTTGACACCAAGCCTCAAAGAGATATTAGGGCAGGTGTCCAAAAACTTGGTCAGAGAGGTAGGTTTTATTGAGTGTCTTAAAGGAAAAAAGAGAGGTTGTAAGGCGGAGAGGTTTAGTGTTATATATGTAAGCCTGTAAATACCTTGTGTAGCCACCAGAGGGCCACAATCCTTTGGGAGCACCTGTACTTAAGGAGATCTCACAGGTTGGAGAGGCACTCTGGAGACCTGCAATAAAAGACTACGGTCACACTTTACTTTGAGCTCACAGTATCTAGTCAGACTCTTTATTGATACTTAACAACTGGTGACGAGATACAGATGATGAACCCAATGATGCAGAGAACAGTGGGCATTCTGGAGAAATTTTCGGAGGGAGATGATTGGGAAACCTTCATGGGAAACCTTCATGACAAATACTTCGTGGCCAACCAGCTGGAAGGAGAAGCAAACGCTGTCAAACGAAGGGTGATTCTCCTCACTGTCTGCGGGGCACCAACGTATGGCCTCATGAAAAATCTGCTTGCTCCGGTGAAACCCACAGAGTAATCGTACGATGATTTGTGCACACTGGTCTGAGAGCATCTGAACTCGAAGGAAAGCGTTCTGATGGCGAGGTACCGGTTCTACACCTACAAAAGGTCTGAAGGCCAGGAAGTGGCGAGCTATGTTGCCGAGCTGAGACGCCTTGCAGGATATTGCACATTTGAAGGACATTTGGAGCACATGCTCAGGGACTTCTTCATACTTGTCATTGGCCATGAAGTGATACTTGCAAACTTTTGACTGTAGAGACACCAACCTTGAGTAAAGCCATAGCAATAGCCCAGGCGTTCATTGCCACCAGTGACAATACTAAGCAAATCTCTCAGCACACAAGTACTGCTGCAAGTACTGTGAACAAAGTGATGTTGTTTTCAAATCGCAACGTACAGGGCAGGTCCCACATACCTGCAGCTGCACGTCCACAGATGTCTCAGAGTCCACCATCAAGGGGGATGAATGCAAGGCCATTAACACCTTGTTGGTGCTGCGGAGGTGATCATCGTTTCCATTCATGCTGCTTCAAAGGGTATGTTTGCAAGGGCTGTGGAACAATGGGACACCTCCAACGTATGTGCAGGCGAGCTGCAAACCCTGCTAATCCTGCAAACCACCATGTTGCAGAGGAGGACATATCCACGGCGGATCACGACGAACCAGAGCCTCAGACTGAGGAGGCAGAGGTATATGGGGTGGACACATTTACCACAAAGTGTCCCCCGATAATGCTGAAGGTTGAATTAAATGGACTCCCGGTGTCAATCGAGCTGGACACGGGTGCGCGCCAGTCCATTATGAGCAAAAATAAATTGTGGTGCAGCAAGGCCTCAAGGCCAGTCCTGACTCCCATTCTTACTAAACTGAGAACTTACACAAAGGAACTGATTCCTGTAATCAGCAGTGCTACTGTAAAGGTCTCCTACGATGGAGCGGTGCACAAGATACCACTCTGGGTGGTACCGGGCAATGGTCCCACGCTGCTCGGCAGGAGCTGGCTGGGAAAGATACGCTGGAACTGGGACGACGTCCGAACGCTCTCGTCTGTTGACGACACTTCGTGTGCCCAGGTCTTAAACAAGTTCCATTCGCTGTTCGAACCAGGCATCGGGAAGTTCCAAGGAGCAAAAGTGCAGATCCATTTGATTCCGGGGGCGCGACCCATCCATCATAAGGCGAGAGCGGTACCTTACATGATGAGAGAGAGGGTGGAGAGCGAGCTGGACCAGCTGCAACGAGAGGGCATCATTTCGCTGATCGAATTCAACGAGTGGGTCAGTCCGATTGTTCCAATCCTCAAGGGAGATGGCACCATCAGAATCTGTGGTGATAACAAAGTAACTATCAATCGTTTCTCCGTGCAGGATCAAAACCCACTACCAAAGGCAGACGACCTATGTGCGACACTGGCGGGAGGAAAGATGTTCATCAAGCTGGACTTGATCTCGGCCTACATGATGCAAGAGCTGGAGGAATCATCGAAGGGCCTCACCTGCATCAACACGAACAAAGCTCTCTTCATTTACAACAGATGCCCATTTTGGATTCGATCACCTGCGCCGATATTCCAGAGAAACATGGAAAGCTTACTGAAGTCAGTCCCGCGCATGGTGGTCTTCCAGGACAACATCTTGGTTACAGGTCGGGACACAGTCGAGCATCTGCACAACCTGGAGGAGGTTCTTAGTCGACTGAACCGCAAGGGGCTCAGGGTAAAATGCTCAAAGTTTGTTTTCCTGGCGCCTGAAGTGGAGTTCCTGGGGAGGAGGATTGCGGCGGATGGCATCAGGCCCACTGATTCGATAACGGAGGCAATCGAGAACACACTGAGGCCACAGAACGTGATGGAGCTGCAGTCGTTTCTGGGACTCCTGAACTACTTTGGTAACTTCTTACTGGGTCTCAGCACACTGTTAGAACCACTGCACGCCTTACTGCGTAAAGGAGACGAATGGGTATGGGGCAAAAGCAAAGAAAATTCCTTTGTAAAAGCGAGAAAATTGTTATGCTCAAACAAATTGCTTGTGTTGTATGATCCATGTAAGCGTTTGGTACTAGCACGTCGTACGGTGCCGGGTGTGTATTGCAACAAGCTAATGAATCTGGGAAATTGCAACCGGTTGCTTATTCATCCAGAAGTCTATCTAAGGCTGTGAGAGCCTTCAGCATCATTGAAAAGGAAGTGTTAGCGTGTGTTTATGGGATAAAGAAAATGCATCAATATCTGCTTGGGATCAAGTTTGAATTGGAAATGGACCCTAAGCCACTGATATCCCTTTTTTCCGAAAGTAAGGGGATAAATACGAATGCATCGGCCCGCATCCAGAGATGGGTGCTCACGTTGTCCGCATACAACTCCATCCGCCACAGGCCAGGCACAGAAAACTGTGCCGATGCTCTCAGTAGGCTGCCATTGCCCACCATGGGGGTGGAAATGGCACAGCCCGCAGATTTAGCCATGGTAATGGAAGCATTCGAGAGTGAGCAATCACCCATCACTGCCCGGCCAATCAAAACCTGGACAAGCCAGGACCCCTTACTGTCCTTAGTAAAAAATTGTCTGCTTCACGGGAGCTGGTCCAGTGTCCCAGTGGAAATGCAGGAAGAGATAAAGCCATACCAGAGGCGCAAAGATGAAATGTCTTTACAGGCAGACTGTCTTCTGTGGGGTAACCACGTGTGGTGGCCCAGTATCAATGCGGACTTAGAGTTCTGCGTGTACAAATGTAACATATGCCCGCAGTTAAGCAATGCACCCAGGGAGGCGCCACTAAGTTTATAGTCTTGGCCCTCCAAACCGTGGTCCAGGGTCCACGTCGACTATGCAGGCCTGTTTTTGGGTAAAATATTCCTAGTGGTTGTAGATGCATACTCCAAATGGATTGAATATGAGATAATGTTGGCAAGCACGTCCACTGCCACCACTGAAAGCCTGCAGGCCATGTTTGCCACGCACGGCCTGCCTGATGTCCTTGTGAGCTACAACGGCCATGTTTCACCAGTGCCGAGTTCAAAGAGTTCATGACGCGTAATGGGATCAAACATATTACATCTACCCCATTTAAACCAGCATCCAATGGTCAGGCAGAGAGAACATTGCAAACCATCAAGCAGAACTTGAAGAGGGTAACTGAAGGCTCACTGCAGATTCGCTTATCCCGAGTCCTGCTTAGTTACCGCACAAGACCCCATTCGCTCACTGGGAGTGCACCTGCTGAACTGCTCATGAAAAGAGCACTTAAGACAAGGCTCTCGTTAGTCCACCCTGATCTACATGAACAGGTAGAGAGCAGGCGGCTTCAACAAAATGCATACCATGATAGCGCAAATGTGTCACGCGAAATTGAAATCAATGATCCTGTATTTTTGTTGAACTATGGACAAGGTCCCAAGTGGCTTCCCGGCACTGTTGTGGCCAAAGAGGGAAGTAGGGTGTTTCAGGTCAAACTTTCAAATGGACTCATTCACCTGAAACACTTGGACCAAATCAAACTGAGATTCACGGACTATGCTGAGCAACCCACATTGGATCCTACTTTCTTTGACCCCCCAACATACACACCAGTGGCAACCGACACCGCGGTTGATCACGAAGCAGAACCCATCACCCGCAGCAGCCCAGCAGGACTCACCACACCAGGCAGCCCAGCAAGGCCAGCTGCACAGCAGCCCAGTGAGGGCCCAACAAACGATTCACCAAAACCAGCATTTGCACCGAGACGATCAACCAGGGAAAGAAAAGCCCCAGATCGACTCACCTTGTAAATAGTTACACTATTGACTTTGTTGGGGTGGGGGGGGGGGAAATGTTATATATTTAAACCTGTAAATATCTTGTGTAGCCAATAGAGGGCTCATCCTCTCGAGTCCCAAGGGATCCCATAATCCCTTGGGAGCACCTGTACTTAAGGAGACCTCACAGGCTGGAGAGGCACTCTGGAGATCTGCAATAAAAGACTAAGGTCACACTTTACTTTGAGCTCACAGTATCTAGTCAGACTCTTTATTCATACTTAACATTTAGGAAGGGAATTCCAGAGCTCATGGTCCAGACAGCTGAATGCACAGCCGCCAATGGTGGAGCGATTAATAATTGGGGATGCACAAGAGGCTAGAATTGGAGGAACGCAGATTTCTCAGGGGGTTGTGGGGCTGGAGGAGGTTAGAGATAGGGAGGGCGAGGCCATGGAGAGATTTGAAAACAAGGAATCATTTTAAGTTCGAGGTGATGCCAGACCAGGAGCCAATGTAGGTCAGTGTGCACAGGGTGATGGGTAAATGGATGGGTGTTCGGACACGAACAACACAGTTTTGGATGAACTCAAATTTACGAAGGGTGCAAGATGAGAGTCCAGCCAGGAGAGCGTTGGAATAGTCAATTTTGGAGGTAACCGATAGCCTGGATGAGGGTTTCAGTAGCAGATTAGGTGAGGCAGCGGCAGAGACGGGCGATGATACAGAGATGGAATTAGGCGGATCTTGGTGATGGAGAGAATATTTTAAAAGGCTCGAGATTATATCAGTTTACTTACTTACTAAACAATCCAAGTATTAATTTATTTAATCAGAAAATGCTATTTCAGTTTGTATGCCTGACCATATAGAGATGGGAGGCCAGCCAGGAGAACATTGGAATTGTCAAGTCTTGAGGTAACAAAAGCAGGGATGATTCCACTAATAATAGGAAACTGAAATTGAACACCAATGATTTGGGTCTAGCAAGTGTGCATTCTGAGACCTGGGCCACCTACAGCAGACACGATAGAAGACTAATCTTCATCCTGCTCTCTCCACTGTATTCCAATGATTAAATGGGAACCTAAGAACATAAGATATAGGAGCAGGAGTAGGCTATTCAGCCCTTCGAGCCTGCTCCGCCATTCACTAAGATCATGGCTGGTCTTCGACCTCAACTCCACCTTCCCACCCTATCCCTATATCCCTGGATTCCCTTAGTATCCAACAATTTATCGATCTCTGTCTTGAATGTACTCAATGACTGAGCATCCACAGCCCTCTGGGGTAGAGAATTCCAAAGATTCACAACCCCTTGAGTAAATAAATTTCTCATCTCAGTTCGAAATGGCTGACCACTTACCCTTAGACTATGACCTCTAGTTCTAGACTCTCCAGCCAGGGGAAATATCCTTCCAGCATCTACCCTGTCAATTCCCTTGAGTATTTTATATTTGTCAATGAGATCACCTCTCATTCTTCTAAAATCTAGAGGATATAGGCATAGCCTACTCAATCTCTCCTCAGACGAGAATCCTCTCATCCCAGGTATCAGTCTAGTGAACCTTCATTTCATTCCCTCTAAGGCAAAGTTCCTGATACCAAAGTACTTGAGGAGATTCAACAGTAGCCTTCAAAAGGGAATTGGATAAAAACTTGGAGACGACAAAATTGTAGGGAAACAGGGAAAAGAGCGGGATAGTTGGACGAACTGGATCGCTCTTCAAAAGAGCTGGCACAGTCTCGATGGACCGAATGCCCACCTTCTGCACTGCACTCCTCTATGAATCTATGAAGCAAAGTTGTCAAGACTAATAACTTTTCTAAAACACATATGCCTCAAGTGGCTTGGATATCTATATTGGATGGAATATGGGTGTATTCCAAAGCACTTTTGTACGAAGAATTTGCAGATGCTTCAAGATGCTGAGAGGCTGTTTCCACTGGCTGGAGAGTCTAGAACTAGGGGGCGTAGTCTCAGGATAAGGGGTCGGCCATTTCGGACTGAGAAACGGAGACATTTCCTCACTTCGAGGATTATGAATCTATGGAATTCTCTACACCGGAGGACTGTGGATGCTCAGTCATTGAGTATATTCAAGGCTGGGATAGATAGATTTTTGGACTGTAGGGAAATCAAGGGATATGGGGATCGGGTGGGAAAGTGGAGATGAGGTCGAAGATCACCCATGATCTTATTGAATGGTGGAGCAGGTTGGAGGGGCCGTGTGGCCTACTCCTGTTCCTAATTCTTATGTTCTTATGGTAAAGGCTGCTGGGCCGAACTAGGCTCGGGTTTAAAGACAGTTGCAAGAGGGGCTTGAGAACCTTTAACATTGAGCAGAGGCTAAAAACAGGTCACACCAGAGAGCTGTGCTGCACCCGGAAGTCAAAGAGGTGGTTGAGAGAGCGGAAAGAGGAGAGAGGCAACGAGATGCCAATCACTGCCACAACAACTTCTCTCCACAAATGTGCATTCCCCATTTTGGGGGTGGGAGAGGTCTCTGATCCTTGACTCCAAACAGACCAGCTACCCAGGTTGTCTGTTTCTTCTGTTGCTGCCCCTTTAAACAGCAGCATGTCTCTGCCAACTCCTCCAGGTATTTTCTAGACCCCCAACCATCTCCACTCCCCTTTCACGCTCCTCCAATTCCCCTTCCCCACTCCAGTCCGTTTCCTTCATGGCCCCATCTGGGAACAAACACCTTTGCTTCATTGTTTTCCACACCCCAGTATTACCTGAGGCACGGCAGGATGCTGTTACACAGCTTTCACACCTCTCTCTCCCTTTTTAAAAATCAGCTGACCCTACATTTCACAAATGGGTCAGTCAAGGCCACATCAGGGCCAAAGTACTGCACCCCTCAGTTCCTCCAATGTGTCATCAGAATTTTGAGCAGTCTTAAAATCCTATGTATAAAAAGAAAAAGACTTGGATTTCTATAGCACCTTTCACAACTTCAGGAGGTCCAAAAGCACTTTACAGGAAATGAAGTACTTTTGAAGTGTCGTCACTGTTGTAATGTAGGAAATGCGGCAGCTAATTTACACACAGCAAGATCCCACGAACAGCAATGTGATAATCCAGATAATCTGGTCTTGCGATGGTGTTTGATGAATAGATATTGGCCAGGACACCAGGGATAACTCCCCCACTCTTTTTTGAAATAGTATCATGGGCTCTTTCACGTCCACCTGAGAGAGCAGATGATGCCTCGGTTTAATGTCTCATCCGAAAGATGGCATCTTCGACAGTGCAGTACTGCACTGGGAGTGTCAGCCTAGATTATGTGGTGGGGTCTCTGGAGTGGGACTATGAACCCACAACCTTCTGACTCAGAGGTGAGAGGGCTGCATACTAAGCCATGGCTGACATTGCACTATCTGGGGCTCAATGTTTCATAGGAAAAGGAACACACCATTCAGCCCCTCGAGCCTGTTCCACCATTCCATTCGATCATGGCTGATCTGTATCTTCATTAAATAAAACTGAAATGGCCGAGCCAAAGGAGGTATTTGTACTTACAGAGACATAGACCGAGTACTCTTTCAAGAGTAAGTTTTATTGGAAAGCTGGTGGCAAACACTCTATGCATAAAAAATAGCAGATATAATGCTTAAGGAGCAGAAGAGGGATGACAAAATCTCGTGCTGGTTTTCATTCAGGGTAAATGAATAGGAAAAATACACTTCAATTGCTTTGTTATGATTTAAATTGATCGCGATAAAGGACATAAATAATGTAATAAAAACGATATCATTCAGGTGAAAGAATCGGTCTTTGTGGGGCAGTATATTTAATATGTCATAATGCAACATGGCTACAGTGCAACAGCACTTACAAATTAATGTTACTAATGGGGCAAGATCTTACTCTGTACAGTTTTAAGTCCATTAAACAAGTTATCACTTGTCAGTCGGTTTAACCTGGTTTACATCTATGTACAACTTATTATACAATAACACAACTAATAATACTGGCTCAGGGAATCTGAGACAAGGTCCCTACAACAAAATAAAAAAAATACTCTCATGTAATGATGAAACCAATGTACATAAGTATTAAACTGAACACATAATTAAATGTAAAAACAAGAGCAAAGAGCATGAGACCACAAACATGTTTTGATAATGCAGTTGGTTACTGAAAAAACAAAAATCACTGCTATCTTTACAAATTTATTTTGTGATGCACAAGACCAGCTTAAGCACAGCATTGTTTTTATTTTACAAAAAAAGCTCGCAGAGGAAAACAGAAAAGAGGCTGTGGCTGCACAGACTCAAAAGCATGTGGGATGTGGCTGCATCACAATGGAAATCTCTGTTCCACGACTGTATTTACAGTGCATGTTTCAATCGCTGAACTTGAAGGATTCATCAGTGTCTGGTGCTTTGCTTGTGATCACTTGCTGTCATCGTTTGATTGCTTCTGTTCCCACACTTTTTCCTCAGCTCAGCCACATTTTTCTACACAAAATATAAAGAACTAAAATATTTTCAAGCTACCTACTTTAAGAAATGATTATCAATATGTTTCATCGAGTGTTTGTAATGTATACATGGAATGATTTATTTGAAAACTTGTGGGATTTAAGGAATGACATGTTTGTAAGATGGACCTGTTTAGAAGGACCTTCTTTCTGAAAGCTGTTGGACAGTTAAATTCTTCACTGGAAATTTTTTTTTTGTAATGTGAATATTCTACTTAACCTTGAATGCCCAGATAATTCCATGTGTCTGTGCATCAGACACTGGGATCTAATGTCAGTCCTCAAAGACACCAAAAAAAAATGAAAAGAAGGACTTGAAAAAAAGGGGGAGTCTCTTTAGTTGTGTGGTGGCTTCCAAAATTTCCCCATTCTTCATCTGCAACTCGGCTGAGCTCTGGTGTTAAATCATCATCTAAATAGGGCCAGAAGAGCTGGCAAGACATTGGTCAGATTTCTTCTGACATCACCCGAGAGAACTATTCAAACCTGGACTGTCCGTCAGTAGTAAATTGCTGCCGTTGAACTCATTCGGTGTCATTCATTCTCTGTGATAGTGAAGGACTGTTTCGGACCGGGAGCAAATCATAATGGCACGGAATGTGACTGTTCTTGGGCAGATCGTACGGGTCCTGGCCAATGGGTGCGTTGTTGCAGTACGTTCCTTGGACGATGCTTACAGTTGGTTCTAGAATACAAGAATATCGTATTTAATCGCTGTGCATATTAAACCATATCCAGGAAAGCATATATGCTACACGATAGAAAGCAACACCATACAGAAGTATAAAAACAGAAAATGCTGGCAATCTCAGCAGGTCAGGCAGCATCTGTGGAGAGTGAAATAGAGTTTAACGTTTCAGGTCGATGATCCACCATTTAGAAGTATGTGGACATAGAATTGTAGATTCATACAGCACAGAAGGAGGCAATTCAGTCCATCGTGTCTGCTGGCTCTTTGAAACAGCTATCCAATTAGTCCCACCACCCTGCTCTTTCCCAGTAGCCCTGAAAATCTTTCCTTTTTAGAGAAGAGATGTTTCCACTTGGTTGGGGGGGTAAGAGTCCAAAACTAGCGACCTTAATATAAGATAGTCACTAATAAATCCAATAGGGAATAAACCCATCTTAAGGTCAGAAGTGGGAATGTTTGCTTATGATTCCACAGTGTTCAGTTCCATTCGTAATTCCTCAGATAACGAAGTAGTCTGTACCCACATGCAGCAAGACCTGGACAACATTTAGGCATTGACTGATAAGTGTCAAGTAAACTTCATGACAAACAAGTGCCAGGCAATGACCATCTCCAACAAGAGAGAGTCTACCCACCTCCCCTTGACATTCAATGGCATTACAATTGCTGAATTACCCACCTTCAACATTCAAGGGGTCACCATTGACCAAAAACTCAACTGGACCAGCCATATAAATACTGTGGCTACAAGAGCAAGTCAGAGGCTGGGTATTTTGTGGTGAGTGTCACACCTCCTGACTCCCCAAAGCCTTTCTACCATCTACACAAGTCAGGAGTGTGATGGAATACTCTTACTGCAGCTCCAACACTCAAGAAGCTCAACATCATCCAGGACAAAGTAGCCCACCATCCATCACCTTAAACTCACTCCCTCCACCACCAGCGCACCGTGGCTACAGTGTGTACCATCTACAAGATGCACTGCAGCAACTGGCCAAGGCTTCTTCGACAGCACCTCCCAAACCCACAAACTCTGCCACCTAGAGTAGCAGTGGCATGCGAATACCACCATCTGCAAGTTCCCCTCCAAGTCACACACCATCCTGACTTGGAAATATATTGCCGTTCCTTCATCGTTGTTGGGTGAAAATCCTGGAACTCCCTCCCTAACAGCACTGTGGGAGTACCTTCACCATATCGACTGCAGTGGCTCAAGAAGGTGGCTAACCTCCACCTTCTCAGGGACAATTAGGGATGGGCAATAAATGCCAGCCTTGCCAGAGACACCCACATCCCATGAATTAAAAATCCACTCTCAGTACGTGTCTGTCTACCCTTTTCAACCGTGGTGCTGTTCTGCACTCTGGGCCTTGACACTTTACCCAATAATAAAAAGTGCACATACTGTAAGAATGTAAATATCTTTTTACATTGTTTTAATTCAGGACGAAAACAGAACAGCGAATGTAGATAGCATTGGTTTAAACAATATGCTTGCAAATCTCACAACGACAACTATTATAACATTGGAGAAGGATAAGATTTTAGACAATGAAACGGGATGTTGACCAGGATATGCCCGTTATGGTTGTGTGATCATCAATCTCTTTGATGATTTAAGGGTCATAAAATAACCAACACAATTAAACTCAGGAAGAATTTAGACAATTTAAGCTTTTTTAAAAAATGATATAAAGAGGGATACAAAGCTTCACTCGTTAGGAATTTTAGCTACATTCAAGGAGAGGTGCTGTGAATAGCCTGGATTTGTACATGAGTATCGCGATGTAGGGCTGTGTGTACTGATCTTAAGATGAATGTTTATTTTGAAGCAATGATAAATGTAGTTAAATGTCAGACATATTAAGGTCTCTATCTTCAACGAAGCTGTTATTAAAAGGATGAGGATTATCCCAACACGTACCAACTTCATAGACATTTTTATTTGCTGAGGTGGAGTTGCCAATCTCAGCATATGGTGAATCCCTGCGAGCTGGGGACTTCATCTCAACATAACCACACTCAGAGTTTTTAGATGTAAAAACCGGAGGGTCCTTGATAGTGGCGTATGGGTTCTCCGCGCTGTTGAGTGAGCAGGTGCTGGCACTACACCCTGAACTCTTCACCAGATCTGTGAAATTAAAAATAAATTATTCATCAAAATCAAAAAGCGGGTTGAATTTAAGAATACATCCGATGGTTATAATTTAATTTGGACAGCAGGGTACATCAGCGGCACAAGGAAAGCACATTAATTATTTGACTGCTGGCAGCTGCACAGAATTCTTGTGTTCTTTAGACTATACAGTTTCTTGGGACTGCAGCTCATTCACTCTACGGTGTTGAAGCCTCCCCGATAATATTACAGTAATAATTCCACTCAAACATTAGCTTTATTGCTGCAATAGTTGCATTTTTTTCGAAAATAAAAATAGTTTTAAATATAAAATTTTAAATGCTCTCCCCACCGTCACATTTCCTCCATGCCCTTTATTCACCTTCTCTCTTTTCAATTTTTGATATTTTTACACAATTTCTCAATATTTGAGATTTTAATTTTTCTGCAACTTTTTTTCTTATTCTTTTAATCTTACATAGAATGATACAGCACAGAAGGAGTCCATTTGGCCCATCCTGCCTCTTTGAAAGAGCTCTCCAATTATTCCCACTCATCCTGCTCTTTCCCCTGAGCCCTGCAAATATTTCCTTTTCAAGTACAGGGTATATATCCAATTCCCTTTGGAAGGTTACTATTGAACTTAACTTAGCATTTTGCCCTGTATCTCCAGGGTTGCAGCCCTCAATTCTGGACCTGGGATCGAGTTTATGAAAAAATGGTCTCTGATTGACTGGATATCAGTTGCCAAGTCCATTTTTCAGCCAAATAAGAGTCTGGACAATGTTACTTAATCTGGTTGCATCATTCAACTGGCCAGATCCAGAATTTGGGGATGAATGTCCCTGACGATCTCTCATTCCACCACCGTAACTTCAAATCACCATAACATACATGTATTAGCAGGGTTTCTGCCAAACTTTCATTCCCCCCACCATCGGTGCACCGTGGCTGCAGTGTGTACCATCTACAAGATGCACTGCAGCAACTCACCAAGGCTTCCTCGGCAGCACCTCCCAAAACCACGACCTCTACCACCGAGAAGGCCAAGGGCAGCAGGTGCATGGGAACACCACCACCTCCACGTTCCTCTCCAAGTCACATACCATCCTGATTTGAATGTATATCTCCCATTCCTTCATTGTCGGTGGGTCAAAATCTTTTAACCACCTCCGTAACAGCACTGTGGGAGTACCTTCACCACACGGACTGCAGCAGTTCAAGAATGCGGCTCACCACCACCTTCTCAAGGGCAACTAGTGATGGGCAATGAATGCTGGCCTTGCCAGCAACACCCACAACCCGAGAATGAATTGAACAATAATTCGCCCCCCGCCCCCAATGAATTTCTACTACTGTGCGGTTAGACACTCTGGCTATTTGAGAAGTTTTCTCATCTATTGCCCAGCGGAGTTTCTCATAGTTGGAATTCAAAAGGGTAAAAGCTTTGAGAGCAGAGAAACCATTTTAAACAGTACCTTTAAGAGATTTTCCAACATATCCTCTGTCAATGCCAAAAGCACCTGTAAGTAAATGAAAAAAAACACGTTAACTTTCTGACTAATTATTTAGTAACTGAGGCAGGACATGGATCACCTGAAGCACTGCGTTCAATTCTGGGCACTGCATCTCGGCAAGAATATATTGGCTTTGGAGGGGGTGCAGCACAGATTCACCAGAATGATACCAGGGCTAGAAGGGTTAAAGTATGAGGACAGGTTGCACAGACTAGGCTTGTACTCCCTTGAGTAAAGACATTAAGGAGTGATCTCATTGAAGTGTTTAAGATCATTTAAGGATTTGACAGGGTAGATAGAGAGAAACTATTTCCTCTGGTGGTGGGAGTCCAGAACAAGGGGGCAGTGCCTTAAAATTACAGCTAAGCCATTCAGGGGTAATGTCAGGAAGTACTTCTTTGCACAAAGGGTGGTGGAAATCTGGACCTCTCTCCCCCAAAAAGCTGTTGAGGCTGGGTGTCAATGGAAAATTTCAAAACTGAGATTGATATATTTTTGTTAGGCAAAAGGGATTAAGGGTTACGGAACCAAGGCGGGTAGATGGAGTTAAGATACAGATCTGCCATGCTCTAATTGAATGGCAGAACAGGCAGCGGCTGAATGACCTCTTCCCTGTTCCGACATGACAGTTTGATATCAGATGATGCATATACAAGGGAGATCTGATTGTATGTAAATAAACATTTACAGTGATTACAGATAGGTAGCTGAATGAAAATGTAACAGTTCTCAGTGTTCTTAAAAATCAGACATTTTTCGATAATTGGAGTGTTAAGGATGGTTTTCTTGACCATTATGTCGAGGAACCAACTAGAGGGCTGGCCATCCTAGACTGGGTGATGTGTAATGAGAAAGGACTAATTAGCAATCTTGTTGTGCGAGGCCCCTTGGGGAAGAATGACCATAATATGGTAGAATTCTTTATTAAGATGGAGAATAACACAGTTAATTCAGAGACTAGGGTCCTGAACTTAAGGAAAGGTAACTTCGATGGTATGAGACGTGAATTGGCTAGAATAGACTGGCGAATGATACTTAAAGGGTTGACGGTGGATAGGCAATGGCAAACATTTAAAGATCACATGAATGAATTTCAACAATTGTACATTCCTGTCTGGAGTAAAAATAAAATGGAGAAGGTGGCTCAACTGTGGCCAACAAGGGAAATTAGGGATAGTGTTAAATCCAAGGAAGAGGCATATAAATTGGCCAGAAAAAGCAGCAAACCTGACGACTGGGAGAAATTTGGAATTCAGCAGAGGAGGATAAAGGGTTTAATTAGGAGGGGGAAAATAGAGTATGAGAGGAAGCTTGCTGGGAACATAAAAACTGACTGCAAAAGCTTCTATAGATATGTGAAGAGAAAAAGATTAGTGAAGACAAACGTGGGTCCCTTGCAGTCAGAAGCAGGTGTGTTTATAATGGGGAACAAAGAAATGGCAGACCAATTGAACAAATACTTTGATCCTGTCTTCACTAAGGAAGAACAAATAACCTTCCGGAAATACTAGGGGACCGAGGGTCTAGCGAGAACGAGGAACTGAAGGAAATCCTTATTAGTCAGGAAATTGTGTTAGGGAAATTGATGGGATTAAAGGCCGATAAATCCCTGGGGCCTGATAGTCTGCATCCCAGAGTACTTAAGGAAGTGGCTCTAGAAATAGTGGATGCATTGGTGATCATTTTCCAACAGTCTATCGACTCTGGATCAGTTCCTTTGGACTGGAGGGTAGCTAATGTAACACCAGTTTTCTTAAAAAAGGAGGGAGAGAGAAAGCAGTGAATTATAGACCCGTTAGCCTGACATCGGTAGTGGGGAAAATGTTGGAATCAATTATTAAAGATGAAATAGCAGCGCATTTGGAAAGCAGTGACAGGATCAGTCCAAGTCAGCATGGATTTATGAAAGGGAAATCATGCTTGACAAATCTTCTAGAATTTTTTGAGGATGTAACTAGTAGAGTGGACAAGGGAGAACCAATGGATGTGGTGTATTTGGACTTTCAAAAGGCTTTTGACAAGGTCCCACACCAGAGATTAGTGTGCAAAATTAAAGCACATGGTATTGGGGGTAATGTATTGGCATGGATAGAGAGCTGAGAACTGGTTGGCAGACAGGAAGCAGAGAGTCGGGATAAACGGGTCCTTTTCAGAATGGCAGGCAGTGGCCAGTGGGGTGTTGCAGGGCTCAGTGCTGGGACCCCAGCTATTTACAATATACATCAATGATTTAGATGAAGGAATTGAGTGTAATATCTCCAAGTTTGCAGATGACACTAAACTGGGTGGCAGTGTGAGCTGTGAGGAGGATGCTAAGAGGCTGCAGGGTGACTTGGACAGGGTAGATGAATGGGCAAATGCGTGGCAGATGCAGTAAAATGTGGATATATGTGAGGTTATCTACTTTGGTGGCAAAAACATGAAGGCAGAATATTATCTAAATGGTGGCAGATTAGGAAAAGGGGAGGTGCAACGAGACCTGGGTGTCATGGTACATCAGTCATTGAAGGTTTGCATGCAGATGCAGCAGGCGGTGAAGAAGGCAAATGGCATGTTGGCCTTCTTAGCTAGGGGATTTGAGTATAGGAGCAGGGAGGTAGTACTGCAGTTGTACAGGGCCTTGGTGAGGCCTCACCTGGAATATTGTGTTTAGTTTTGGTCGCCTAATCTGAGGAAGGACATTCTTGCTATTGAGGGAGTGCAGCGAAGGCTCACCAGACTGATTCCTGGGATGGCAGTATTGACATGAGGAGAGACTGGATTGACTGGGCCTGTATTCACTGGAGTTTAGAAGAATGAGAGGGGATCTCATAGAAACATATAAAATTCTGATGGGACTGGACAGGTTAGATGCAGGAAGAATGTTCCCGATGTTGGGGAAGTCCAGAACCAGGGGTCACAGTCTAAGGATAAGGGGTAAGCCATTTAGGACCAAGATGAGGAGAAACTTCTTCATTCAGAGAGTTGTTAACCTGTGGAATTCTCTACCGCAGAGAGTTGTTGATGCCAGTTTGTTAGATATATTCAAGAGGGAGTTCGATACGGCCCTTATGGCTAAAGGGATCAAGGGGTATGGAGAGAAAGCAGGAAAGGGGTACCGAGGAGAATTATCAGCCATGATCTTATTGAATGGTGGTGCAGGCTCAAAGGGCCGAATGGCCTACTCCTGTACATATTTTCTATGTTTCTATGTTTCTATAAATCAAACAGCCCTCAAACCGCTGAGAGCAAAATTGAAGAAATAGTTGTCCATTTTTTTTCAGATTGCCAGTGCTGAGTTATCTGTCATATTCCAGAATGTTCCAAAAGGAACTGAAACCGAACAGCACTGGTTTGAACACCTTCACAACACGGACTGCAGTGGTTTAAGGAGGTGGTGGTGCAATTAGGGATGGCTGATAAATGCTGGCCTTACCAGCCACACCCACATCCCAAGAATAAATTAAAAGAAATCATCCCTTCAACCGAAATCAAGGAGATGTTGTGGGAGGGGTATTTTAACCTGGGTAAGCTAGTGAGAGTGGGTGCAGGTTAATTTGGGAAAAATTTCGAGCGTGTTGGGAAGTTGGCTCCAACCTGCCGTCTCCTGGGTTTTACAGAGGCAGGACAAGGGGTAGGCAGCCAACCTGCTCCCAGGAGGTGGGTTGGCATTTTAAATATGATAATGAGGCTGGAAGCCTCTGGTTGAAACTGCTCTGCAGATTTTACAATGGCCGATCTGGATTCTCAGGCCTCGGGAAACTCTGCAGCTGAAGAGAGGTGAGCACAGCTTCGGGGAGAAGGCAAGTGCCTTCACAAAACTGCTTGTGGGCCAAGAGGAGCAAGAGTACTTCTCCCAACCCCCCAAGCTCCCCCCCCATCAGACTCTCCCCCCCCCCATACAAAGAGCCCTGGGGTTAGTGATCAGAACCCCCCGCCCCCTTCTTGGTCAAGAATCAGACCTTGCCACCGTAGTTGTGGATCGAACCTACTCGTGGAGCCTACGGCCTACTCCCCACCCGACTAGAAGTCAGGCCTGTCAATCAGGCTGACATCCAGGCGGGGAACCTGTCAGGGCCAAAAGACGAAAAGCAGGGAGTTAAAACTCCACAGCATGTGGGGAAGACCGGACTTCCGGGTTTCCCATCCGAAACTCCGCCCTCCCGCCTACATAACCCGCTCCTGTTAATATCCAGGTCGCACTTTTCCAATTGAATGAGAGAATCCTTGCAGACACTGTTATCATTTACAAAGAATGATGTAGAAATCGGAATACCTAAATCATTAGGGTAGCCCCCTTGTTTCCAATCTGCAGGTAGCGTTGCCGTGTAGTCCATAACTGGGCCTTGCTTTGCTTGACTCTTGAGATTTTTGATGTTTACAAATAGTTGATTGTTCTTTGTCTGTTGATTTGAAAACAAGCAATTAAGTTAGATCACCAGAAGTGTTTATTTCGATCTTGATACAGTTATAGAGATACATTTTCAATATAGAGACACACTTTCAATAGCCATCCAGAATCACATCTATTTGTCATTTTGGATGAGTTTGTGTCTTTACATTGAGTGGATTATTTGGTGGAGGATGGAGGGTCCCTTGTGTCCAGGCTGGATTTACCATCGCAATCTGTGGCCTACCATGCATGCATTCATTGACGGTGCTGGGAGCTCATTGCCAGTCATTAAAAGAAAGAAATGGAGAACTTGCATTTATATAAAGCCTCTCATGACCTCAGGATGTCCCAAAGCACTTTATAGCCAATGAAGTACTTTTGAAGTAGGGCCACTGTTTTAATATAGGAAATTGGGCAACCAATTTGTACACAGCAAGCTCCCACAAACAGCAATGTGATAATTGTTGTGTATGGATTCAGAGTCAGACTGAACACTGTGAGCTCAAAGTAAAGTGTGACCTTAGTCTTTTATTGCAGGTCTCCAGAGTGCCTCTCCAACCTGTGAAGCCTCCTTAAATACCTGTGCTCCCAAGGGATTATGGGATCCCTTGGGACTCCAGGGGATGAGCCCTCTGGTGGCTGTACAGAGTAAATACAAGTATACATATATAATAACACTCCCCAAAGTCAATAGTGTAACTATTTACAATGTGAGGGGCCCTTCTTGCCATGGTTGATCGTCTTGGTGTAAAAGCTGGTGTTGTTGAATCATTTGTTGGGCCCTCGCTAGGCTGCTGTGCAGCTGGCCTTGCTGGGCTGCCTGGTGTGTATGCTGGGGAATCAAAAAGGTAGGGTCCAAGGTGGGTTGTTCAGGATAATCCATGAATCTGAGTTTGATTTGGTCCAAGTGTTTCCGGGGAATGAGTCCATTTGAAAGTTTGACCCGAAACACCCTGCTCCCCTCTTTGGCCATGACAGTGCCAGGAAGCCACTTGGGACCTTGTCCATAATCTAATACAAATACAGGATCATTGATTTCAATCTCGCGTGACACATTTGCGTTATCATGGTATGCACTTTGTTGAAGCCGCCTGCTCTCTACCTGTTCATGTAGATCAGGGTGAACTAACGAGAGCCTTGTCTTAAGTGCTCTTTTCATGAGCAGTTCAGCAGGTGGGATCCCAGTGAGTGAGTGGGGTCTCGTGCGGTAGCTAAGCAGGACTCGGGATAGGCGAGTCTACAGTGAGCCTTCAGTTACCCTCTTGCTTGATGGTTTGTACTGCTCTCTCTGCCTGACCATTGGACGCTGGTTTAAACGGGGCAGATGTGACATGTTTGATCCCGTTATGGGTCATGAATTTTTTGAACTCAGAACTGGTAAAACATGGCCCGTTGTCGTTCACCAGGACATCGGGTAGGCCGTGTGTGGCAAACATGGCCCGCAGGCTTTTAGTAGTAGCAGCGGACGTTTCAGCCGACAATATCTCACATTCAATCCACTTGGAGTACGTGTCTACAACCACAAGGAACATTTTATCCAAGAACGGGCCTGCATAGTCAACGTATACCCTAAACCAAGGTTTGGAGGGCCAAGACCATAAACTTAGTGGCGCCTCCCTGGGTACATTGCTTAACTGTGAGCATGTATTGCATCTGTGAACGCAGGACTCTAAGTCCGCATCGATACCGGGCCACCACACGTGGGATCTGCCTATCGCTTTCATCATTACGATGCCTGGGTGGGTATGTGGAGGTCATTGATGAAGGTATCTCTGTCCTTCTTGGGGACCACTACTCGATTGACCCACAGAAGGCAGTCTGCCTGTATAGACATTTCATCTTTGTGCCACTGGAATGGCTTTATCTCTTCCTGTATTTCCACTGGGGCACTGGACCAGCTCCCGTGAAGCACACAGCTTTTGACTAGAGATAATAAGGGGTCCCGGCTTGTCCAGGTTTTGATCTGTCGGGCAGTGACGGGTGATTGCTCACTCTCAAATGCTTCCATAACCATGGCTAGATCTGCGGGCTGCGCCATTTCCACCCCCGTGGTGGGCAATGGCAGCCTACTGAGAGCTTGCTGTGCCTGGCCTGTGGCGGATGGCGTAGTTGTATGCGGACAACGTGAGCGGCCATCTCCGGATGTGGGCTGATGCATTGGTATTTATTCCTTTACTCTCGGAGAACAGGGATATAAGTGGCTTATGATCAGTTTCCAATTCGAATTTTAGCCCAAACAGGTATTGATGCATTTTCTTTACCCCATATACACACACTAACGCTTCTTTCTGAATCATGCTGTCGGCTCTCTGAGCATTAGACAGACTCCTGGACGCATAAGCAACCAATTGCAGTTTCCCAAAATCATTAGCTTGTTGCAATACACACCCGACGCCATATGATGACGCATCACATGCGAGTACTAAACGCTTACATGGATCATACAACACAAGCAATTTGTTTGAGCATGACAATTTTCTTGCTTTTACAAAGGTATTTTCTTGGCTTTTGTCCCAAACCCATTGGTCCTCTTTTCATAGTAAGACGTGCAGTGGTTCTACCAGTGTGCTGAGACCCGGTAAGAAGTTACCAAAGTAGTTCAGGAGTCCCAGAAACGACCGCAGCTCCGTCACGTTCTGTGGCCTCGGTGCGTTCTCGATTGCCTCCGTTTTCACGTTAGTGGGCCTGATGCCGTCCGCCGCAATCCTCCTTCCCAGTAACTCCACTTCAGACGCCAGGAAAACGCACTTCGAGCGTTTTAACCTGAGCCCCACGCGGTTGACTAAGAACCTCCTCCAGGTTCTGCAGATGCTCGACTGTGTTCCGTCCTGTGACCAAGATGTCGTCCTGGAAGACCACAGTGTGCGGGACCAACTTCAGTAAGCTTTCCATGTTTCTCTGGAATATCACCGCCACCGATCAGATTCCAAACAGGCATCTGGTATAAACAAAAAGACCTCAGTGCGTGTTGATGCAGGTGAGGTCTTTCGATGATCCTCCAGTTCCTGCATCATGTACGCTGAAGTCAGATCCAGCTTCGTGAACGTCTTTCCTCCCGCCAATGTTGCAAAGAGGTCATCGGCCTTTGGTAGTGGGTATTAGTCCTGCAGGGAGAAACGATTGATAGTTACTTTGTAATCGTCAGATTCTGATGGTGCCATCTCCCTTAAGGACTGGGACGATAGGACTGGCCCACTCGATCGGGGAAATGATGCCCACTCTTTGCAGCCGGTCTAGCTCGATCTCTATCCTTTCTCTCATCATGTACGGTACTGCTCTCGCCTTGTGATGGATGGGTCGCGCCCCGGAATTAGGTGAATCTACACTTTTGCTCCTTGGAATTTTCCGATGCCTGGTTCAAACAGCGAAGGAAATTTGTTTAAGACCTGGGCACACGAAGTGTCATCAGCGGGTGATAGCGCTCAGACGTCGTCCCAGTTCCAGCGTAGCTTTCCCAGCCAGCTCCTGCCGAGCAGCGTGGGACCATCGCACCATTCCACCCAGAGTGGTAGCTTGTGCACCACTCATCATAGGAGACCTTTACAGTAGCACTGCCGATTACAGGAATCAGTTCTTCGTGTAAGTTCTTAGTTTCATGCGAACTGGAATTAAGATTGGCCTTGAGGCCTTGTTGCACCACAATCTTTCGAAAGTCTTTTTGCCCATGATGGACTGGCTCGTGCCCGTGTCCAGCTCCATTGACACCGGGAGTCCATTTAATTCAACATTCAGCATTATCGGGGGATACCCCATGTATCTCTGCCTCCTCGATCTGAGGCTCTGGTTCATCGTGATCCTCTGTGGATCTGTCCTCCTCTGAAACAGGATGGTTTGCTGGTTTAACAGGCTTTGCAGCTCGCCTGCACACTCGTTGGAGGTGTCCCATTGTTCCACAGCCCTTGCAAATTTACTTTTTGAATCAACATGAATGGAAACGATGATCACCCCCGCAGCGCCAACAAAATGTTAATGGCCTTGCATTCATCACCCTTGATGGTGGACTCAGACATCAGCGGACGTGTAGCTGCAGGTATGTGTGACCTGCCCAGTACGTTACGATTCGAAAACAACATCACTTTGTTCACAGTACTTGTAGCAGCACTTGTGTGCTGAGAGATTTGCTTCGTATTGTCACTGGTGGCAATGAACGCCTGGCTATCGCTATGGCCTTACTCAAGGTTGGGGTCTCTACAGTCAAAAGTTTGCAAAGTATGGTTTTGTGGCTAATGCCAAGTACGAAAAAGTCTCTGAGCATGTGCTCCAAATGTCCTTCAAATTTGCAATGTCCTGCAATGCATCTTAGCTCGGCGACATAACTTGCCACTTCCTGACCTTCCGACATTTTGTTGGTGTAGAACCGGCACCTCGCCATCAGAACGCTTTCCTTCGGGTTCAAATGTTCTCGGCTCAGTGTGCACAAATCATCGTATGATTTCTCCGTGGGTTTCGCTGGAGTGAGCAGATTCTTCATGAGGCCATACGTTGGTGCCCCACAGATGGTGAGGAGGATCGGCCTTCGTTTGGCAGCGTTCTCTTCCCCATCTAGCTTGTTGGCCACAAAGTATTGGTCGAGTCGCTCCACAAAAGTTTCCCAATCATCTCCCGCTGAGAATTTCTCCAGGATGCCCACTGTTCTTTGCATCTTTGGGTTCACTATCTGTATCTCGTTGCCAGTTGTTGTGTATGGAGAAAGAGTCAGACTGAACAGTAAAGTAAAGTGTGATTTTGGTCTTTTATTGCAGGTCTCCAGAGTGCCTCTCCAACCTGTGAAGCCTCCTTAAATACCTGTGCTCCCAAGGGATTATGGGATCCCTTGGGACTCCAGGGGATTATGGGATCTCTTGGGACTCCAGGGGATGAGCCCTCTGGTGGCTGTACAAAGTAAATACAAGTATGCATATATAACAATAATGACCAGATAATCTGTTTTAGTAATGTTGATTGCAGGAGAAATATTGGCCCAGGACACTGTGGAGAACTCACCTGCTCTTCTTTGAAATAGTGCCATGGGTTCCTTTACATCTAACTCAGAGGATGGACATTTAACGTCTCATCCATAATATAGTCATTCTGACAGTGCAGCACTCCCTCACTACCACACTGGCAGTGTTGGCCTACATTTTTGTGCTCAAACCTCTGGAATGGAACTTGAACCCACACAGAGGTGAGAGTGCTACCCACTGAGTTACGGCTGACACCAAAATAATGCACTGGTGTCCCCAAATCCAGTGACTTGTGCTTCTATTACACTGAGGTTAGATTAAAATGCAGTAAGTGAGCTGAATCTATTGCAGTGAGTGAGGTTTACCAGTCTGCAAGAATAAAAGTGTTTGGTAATGATAAAATTGATTCTGTATATATATATATATATATATATAAATAAATGTATAAGTGTAGATTATACGAAAAGACAAATTTGAAGAGACAAAATGGATACCTTCCCCAAGTTCGTGTCCTCTGGCTGGGCAGAGCTCAAATTACAAAGGAAGCATGGCTTTGAAACTCACCAAATTAGAAAAGATGTTAATTGGAAAGCCATTAACCTAATCAAGGAATGGCACCGACCCTCCAGACAGACACATATCTGAGGAGAAGCCAATCAGGAACTGCCCTGGAACCTAGGCCCAATCTTGAGGCTTTGTGAGAAACTACGGCCTTAAGAGGTATAAAAACTCAAGCCAAAGATTGCTGGGTCTCTTCTTCCTCTCTCTTCTCCTTAGCACACGGCAAAGCAAAAATCTCCCTCCACAGCAGAAGCAAGGATGAACGCCATGTGCTTGTGCTTTGCCAGAGGGAAGTAACGTATACCTTTTTATTGTAACAGCATTGTGTCTGTTGTAGCTAAGTAGATCTGTAGGATAGCTGCGGACTGCTGTTTCTCTGATAGATGTCCATGTGTGTGTGTGTGTGTTTAATAAACTATTTCAAATTGTTTTAAAAGAATCGGTCTTGCTGTCAATTTAATGCCAGAGATTTAGAAATCTTACATATTGCAGTCAGTGAGGTGTACCTGTTGCAGTGAGTGAGGTGTACCTATTGCAGTCAGTGAGCTGTACCTATTGCAGTCAGTGAGGTGTACCTATTGCAGTATGCGAGCTGTACCTATTGCAGTATGCGAGGTGTACCTATTGCAGTATGCGAGGTGTACCTATTGCAGTGTGCGAGCTGTATCTATTGCAGTATGCGAGCTGTACCTATTGCAGTGTGCGAGCTGTACCTATTGCAGTATGCGAGGTGTACCTATTGCAGTATGCGAGCTGTATCTATTGCAGTATGCGAGCTGTACCTATTGCAGTATGCGAGCTGTATCTATTGCAGTATGCGAGGTGTACCTATTGCAGTATGCGAGGTGTACCTACTGCAGTATGCGAGGTGTACCTACTGCAGTACGCGAGGTGTACCTATTGCAGTATGCGAGGTGTACCTATTGCAGTATGCGAGGTGTACCTATTGCAGTATGCGAGGTGTACCTATTGCAGTATGCGAGGTGTACCTACTGCAGTATGCGAGGTGTACCTACTGCAGTACGCGAGGTGTACCTATTGCAGTATGCGAGGTGTACCTATTGCAGTATGCGAGGTGTACCTATTGCAGTATGCGAGGTGTACCTATTGCAGTATGCGAGGTGTACCTACTGCAGTAAGTATATGGCATCAGCTGAGACGGGTGGAAGTACTTTACTGAAGAACCTTCCAAGACTCAATCACTAGAGTTACAATCAATGTTTCAAACCTTTTGTTGTTTCCTTGCCTTGACTGATCTGAACATCTTCCTTGTCCATCCCGGTGATAATGGGGGTGACTGCGGATCAGGCACTCCCGGGAAGGAACAATAACGAAAGACAGTGCTAGTCAGAAAATTGTGGGTCTGCAGGTCTTGATTTTCTAGCCGTTTAAGTACGAGCAATGACCGACAGATAAAGACGCTCTCGTACACCCAGGCTGTCCCACACAATCACGATGCCTCATGTATTACAATATATACACTCCCCACCCTACCCTAAACCACGTGATCTCCTGGGAGTGGCGAAAAAACAGATTAAAAACCCTCTTCGACCCTCCCTCCCCTGCACCCTCTAGGTGATCGAAACTAGGCTAGGAGAAATTTCAATGAGATGAGTCCAACAAATCGAAGAAAGTCAGAGGCTGCGGGTTCGTGACTTCCCAACAAGAGCTTCCTGTGACTGCCGCTCATTACCAAAGCTCCCCATCAGAGAATCAGCCCCACCATCACTGAAAACCTTCAAGTTGTGATGTAAACTTTTTCTATGCCAGCTATAACCATCATTAGCTCCTCAACATTTCTTAAATTGCTTAGCTGTGACATTGCTCATAGCAAGTCAGATAACACACACTTGTCTTATAATAGCAGGAGCATTATCCCATGTTATCCAATTGAGGGAGGCCTGTCATGTATGTAACCACAATGTAACACCACTGCATTACTGTATACACTCAACCTAGATGCACACCTTGACCACAAGGGGTGAACTTGTGGGAGACACTCCTCACCTGATCACACAGGTATAAAAAGGAAGGTCCCACACAGGGTCATCACTTGGAGTCCTGTGATTAAAGAGTTAAGGTCACAAAGTGACCTTGTTCCCAGAATGTGCCTCATGTGGTTTCATGCTGTAGAGTAAGGACTTTACAAGGCCAACACTAGGCGCCATAAATACAAGATGATCACTAATAAATCCAATGGAAACTTCTTTACCCAGAGAGTAGTGAGAATGTGGAAATCGCTACCACAGGGAGAGGTTGAGGTGAATAGTGTAGATGCATTTAAGGGGAAGCTAGATAAGCACATGAGGGAGAAAGGAATAGAAGGATATGTTGATAGGGTGAGGTCAAATAGGGTGGGAGGCTCGTATGGAGCATAAACACCAGCATGGACCAGTTAGGCCGAATGGCCTGTTTCTGTGCTGTAAATCATAGAATCATAGAATGATGCAGCACAGGAGGCCATTCGGCCCATCGTGACTGTGCTGGCTTTTTGGTAGAGCAATCCAATCGATCCCACTCCTCTGCTCTGTCCTCATAAATACTACGTAATTCTATGTAACAGGCAACATACTATGTAACATTGTTCTGCTACTAAAGTTAACCACTGTTTAAACGGGCCTGTTCCTTTGAGGCCATGAAACTTTAATTGCTATAATTTCTGAGGCCAATTGGTGCTGGCAGATTGACAATTGTTAATAATTGTTAGTTACCGTCACCCAGTTGTAATTCAGACCACGACTGTTATAATTTAGTTTACAGGGAATATGTTTTACCTTTCCAGATGTGCTCCGTTGACAGTTGTTGATGTGAGGCGGACTCCCACATTGGGCTAAGGTGTGGTAACTTGGGTTGGAGAAATAATGACTGTTTCCATTCCCAGTATTACCTTGTGGCATATTCTCTACAAAAAAAAAGTCAATTAGAGTGAGAAAATACCCTTACATTTGCCGTTTTGCTCATAACCTTTTCTCCGAGTCGGCAACAAGCATGAATTAGATCATTTTGATGTGCTACAATACTGAGACAATAAAACAACAACATGCATTTATAGAGCACCTTTAATGTAGTAAAATGTCCCAATGTGCTTCACAGGAGCGGTGTCAAACAAAATTTGACACCGAGCCGCACAAGGGAATATTAGGACAGGTGATCAAAAGCTTGGTCCAAGAGGTAAGTTTATTCCTATGCAATAACATTTTTCTGCTTTACAATGAATGGTAACGATTGATTAGGATTTGGCACACAAGGCTGGCACTGGGAATTTCTCACCTGAGACGGTGTAATCCGCATTCATGACTCTGAGGGCAGGTGCATAGGTCACGGCCGCCATGTTTGTTTCTTTCCCCTTTTGCTTCCGCCGGTACATGATGAAGAGCACCAGGAGGAAGAGGACAATCAGGAGGAGGATGACAATCCCCACTGTGGCTCCAATCTGATGGGAGTCGGCAGGAATGGCTGTGCTAGTCCGACTAAGGCTGTTGAGATTGCCCACAATGATAACACCAGCTGGAAAATGTGAGAAAGAAGAAGATTTTAAAATGCCATAACATTTACAGTGCAGAAACAGGCCCAGTCTCTCCTGGACTGGGTTTTGATCGTCTGGGGGGGGTGGAAGATGGCAGGGGGTGGAGGTAGGAATTTTCCACTGCATTTCTTTTGCCCCAATATACAATATACAGCAACTGCGGGCAGAGAGAGTATTGGTCAAAGTGGGAATTTTCAACAACAACTTGCATTTATATAGCACCTTTAACGTAGTAAAACATCCCAGGTGCTTCACAGGAGCGGTGCCAAACAAAATTTGACACCGAGCCACACAAGGAGCTATTAGGACAGGGTCTGGTCAAAGGTTTTAAGGAGTGTCTGAAAGGAGCAAAGCGAGATAGCTAGGTAGAGAGGTAGAGAGGCAGAGAGGTTTAGGGAGGACATTTCAGAGCTTAGGGCCTAGGCAGCGGAAGGCACGGCCACCAATGGTGGGGCGATTAAAATCAGGGATGTTCAAGAGGCCAGAATTAGAGGAGTGCAGAGATCTTGGAGGGTAGTAGTGCTGGAGGAGATTACAGAGATAGGGAGGGGCGAGGCCACAGAAGGATTTGAAAACAAGGATGAGAATTTTAAAATCAAGGTGTTGCTTAACTGGGAGCCGATGGGAGCGAGCGCACGGGTGATGGGTGAGTGGGAGTTGGTGCAAGTTAAGACACGGGCAGCAGCATTTTGGAAGAGCTCAAGTTTACAGAGGGTAGATTGTGGGATGAAGCAGTCATTGAAACCAGCTGTACAAATGTCCCAGGCACTAGAGAGTCAACCCAACACAGCAGGCATGACTGAAGGATGATTCCATGGAGCCCAAGATGTTCAAGTCAGATGATTTCAACGTGCATGTGCTACAGTTAATAGAGTTATAACTTTCCAAAAATCCTATCCCGCCGCCCCCCACCCCACAATCAAAATCTACCAACGGTGTTTTCAGTTACAGTGTGCCTTGATCTCCTACACGGCACAAGGAAGACATCGATCTCCCATCACAGAGTGGACATGATTGGGACAGAGGTCAAGAGGGAGTGGAGTCAAAATGTGCAGATGGTACCAAAATAGGAGATATAGTCAATTCTTTGGAAGACCAAAGGAAGGTACAATGGGGATAGCGAGACAATGGGAGAATAGCAGATGAAATTCAATGTCAGTAAGTGTGAGGTGAAGCATTTTGGTAAATAGAATACCTGAAGATTCAATGGTATGGGAGAGCAGAGGGATTTGGGAGATACAGGATATTAAAGGCAGCACCTCGGCTGATAAAACCATTAAAAAAAAGCTGATGGAATTCTAGGTTTTATCTCAAGGTGCAGAATATTGAAGCCAAGTGATAATGATGAACCTTTATAAAACAATAAGACCTCAGAGCATTGTGTACTATATTGGGCTCCACACCGTAGGAAGGATATTGAGGCTTTAGAGATGGTACAGCACAGATTCACTAGGATGCTGCCTGGTATGAGGAAATATAAATATGAAGAAAGAATTAAAAATTGGGTCTATTTTCTTTAGAACAATGCAGATATGAAAGAAATGTTTAAAATTCTATAAGGATGGGATAGGGGGATAGAAGCAGACTGCTTCCAATAGGTGAGGGTCTAGAATGAGGGGCCACAGACACAAGGTTAAATGTAAGAGATTTAGAGCAGAGGTCAGGAGAAATGTCTTCACACTGAGAGTGGTGAGGCTGTGGGATTCACCTCAGAAGTTAGTGGTTGAGGCAGAGACTGTGTCAACACTCAGGATTAGGCTGGATAGGCGGATGAAGAAAAAGGGGATGAAGGGATATGGGAAGAGGGTGGGTAAATGTGATTGGAACTATGTGCTCACATGGAGCGTAAAGGCTGGCACTGACAGGATGGGCTGAATGGCCTGCTTCCATGTTGTATCTTCTATGTAAAATTCCTCTTCCAGAAAGCAGTCTGGCTGAGCATTTGGATAAGACTGAAACTTTTTATTAACAGCTGGATTGAGAGTTCAATACTGAACTTAATGGTTTTTAACGGGAGAGGTTCACTGATTTTGAAGATTTAAGGAGGCAATCAAGCTTGTGAACAGATACAATGCACGGCTACCGCACTGGGAATGAACGTCGTACCTTGATCACATCTTGAACCCTTCCATCCTGGACTGCAGTAACAGGTGCCTTTAATATGGTCACAGGTTGAGTTGTTCAGGCAGTCACACACCTGCCGACAGCCATAACCATAGGTCCCTGATAGACATCCTGTAAGGCATCAACACTGTGGTCAGATAGGACGTACCAAACATTCCTGGAAGTCTCCAGTCTTTATACTTAGTCACACAGGACCCATTCATCACGATACAGGAAGTGAAAATACCTCCAACTTGTCTAATACAAAGTTTACAAGTGTTATCATTGAGTGAGCTTTTACTGTTTTGTTAAAAAGGCTTGCATTTGTATAGCACCTTCCGTGACCTCAGGATCTCCCAAAGTGCTTTATAGCTAATGGAGTACTTTTTGAAGTCACTGTTGTAATACAGGAATTGCAGCAGTCAATTTACACACAGTAAGATCCCACTGATAGCAATGCGATAATGACCAGATAACCTGTTTTTTAATGATGATGGTTGAGGGATAAATATTGGACAGGACATCAGGGAGAAACCCCTGCTTTTCTTCAAAATAGTACCATGGGATCTTTTAAGTCCACCGGAGAGAGCAAACGGGCTTTGCTTCAACGTCTCATCTGAAAGATGGCATCTCCGACAGTGCAGCACTCCGTCAGCACTGCACTGGGAGTGCCAGCCTGGATTTTGTGCTCAAGTCTCTGGCGTGGGACTTGAGCCCCACAACCTTCTGACTCAGAGGCAAGAATCTACCCACTTAGCCACTGCTGGACAATTGCTGAGTTAGCAAAATGGCTGCATGCAAGGATGTACTCTATACAAAGCTGGAAAATAACATTTTGCATAAACATATTTTATGAATAATGAACTAAATTGCAATCCTGGAGTTATCTTTTAACCTATTCTCATGCTTTGCCAGAAATGTATTTTAAAACCGCAGAAAACAAATAATGTGGTTGATTTTTGTGATATCTTCACAGAGCACAAACATACACAGCTTCCAACATGGCAGGCAGCTCTCTCGAATGCCTCCGGAAATCTGCCTGGTTCTGTTTAATTATTAACTGTGCAATTGCAGTACACAATACGTCCACATCCAGTGTGGAGCTACAAACATTACAAGCTTACAGACATTACACTTCTCCCTCCTTAATGAAGAAGCCATCATAACAAGCATCATACATAACTTTCATGTTTATACATAACAGGATAGAAACTTATTTTTTTCCACATTTACAAATTTAACTTTACTACTTGTTTTCTGTTTCGAAGAGGATACCTTCGCTCTCGAACAGAACCTTCCAAACATGGTGTCAAATCTAAACTCATTCGAGGCTCATCCTGAGGAACGTTTTCCTCCACGGAATTTCCTTGATTTTCATTTGAACTCACTCTAACTTCAGGCTCTTTGTTTTCCTGACTCGGACTCAGACTTTCATTCTAATTTTCTCCTGGATTTGTTTCCAGTACATTGGATTTAATATTTGTTACTGGTGTATCAAAACTATCTGATGAGTCAGAAATAATTGAATCATTCCCACTTTCAACTCCTTCCATGTCTGTAGGTAAAATATGATCAATATGAACAAACCTAACCTGTCCATTATCAAACATCTTTACCAAATAAGTGCGAGGACCACATATCTTCCTGGTAACCATTTTAACCATTTATGATGATGGTTCTTCACTCTCACCTTCTGGTTTAATTTCACACTTCTCTCTTTTACTCTACCTCTATCATGATTCTCTTTCTGTCTTAATTGTGTCTCTTCTACAGACTGTGCCAAATTTGGTTTTAACAACGAGAATCTGGTTCGTGGCTGTCGTTTGAGAAACAACTCTGCTGGTGTTCTACCAGTAGTTGTATGAGGAGTATTTCGATATGTAATCAAAAAATTAGCCAATTTGTGATCCAATGACATCTGTCGTTTCCTTGGATTTGGATCTAACATTTGTTTTATGAGGGCACGTTTGGTATGTTTCACACCATTTTTGCTCGTGAATTGTGCAAATTCTTCTGAACGAAATTGTGGTCCATTATCCGAAACAATTTCTTCAGGGAGGCCAAATGAAGAAAATAAACTTCGTAAAATGTCCAATGTTTGACTTGTTGTTATTTTCCACATTGGAAACACCTCAACCCACTTCGAATGGCTATCAATCACAATGAACAATTGTTGTCCTTCTAATTCAGCAAAATCAATATGTAGCCTTTGCTACACCCTGGGAGGCCATTTCCATGGCTGTAATGGTACTGGTGGTGGTTGCTTGCTTACCGATTGACATGTCGTACACTGACTCACGATGTACTCTGTATCTTTATCAAGACCTAGCCACCATAAATAACTGCATGCAAAACTCTTGGTCAAGCACATTCCCAGGTGCTGGTCATGGAGGTCTCCTAATAATTTGGACCTGAATTTATTTGGCATAATCACTCTTGCACCCCACATGATACAATCTTTATCGACTGATAATTAATTCCTACGAATGAAGAATGGATGTGTATCTTTGTCTGTTACCTGGTTTGGCCATCCATTTGCAATATACTCATACACTTTTGACATCACTGGGTCACGTTTGGTTGCTCTACCAATCTCTTCAGCTGTGACTGGCAGTTCATCAATGTATGAAAAATAAAATACTTCTTCCCTATCGGGTGTAACTTGTGATGGGGAAGGCAATCTAGACATTGCATCAGCGTTACTGTGATCAGCTGATCGTCTATATTCAATATTATATGTATATGCTGACAAAATCAAAGCCCATCTCTGCATTCGGGCTGCAGCTAATGTTGGAACTGGGGACTTTGGATGGAGGATTGCTGTTAGGGGCTTATGGTCCGTAACGATGGTAAACTTACGACCATACAAGTATTTGTGAAACTTCTTGACCCCAAAAATTAATGCCAAAGCTTCCCTTTCAATTTGCGCATAATTACACTCACTGGCACTGAGAGTGCGTGAAGCAAAAGCAATTGGTCTCTCCTCCCCACTACTTAATACATGAGAGATTACTGCCCCAACTCCATTCGGAGAGGCATCACATGCTAGCTTAATCTCCTTAGATATGTCATAGTGCTCGCTACCAATTTGCTTTTACACTCCTTGAATGCTGTATCGCATTCTTTTGACCACTTCCAATGGACCTGTTTTTTTCAAAAGTTCATTCAGTGGATGTAATATTGTAGCCAAATTTGGTAGGAACTTCATCACCCCTTGGAATATGGCAGGGGCGGAAGACACTCCAAACGGTAGCCTATTAAATTGATATAGGCCTAGATGAGTATTTATAGTCAAACATGACTTGGACTCCTCATCTAGTTCAAGCTGTAAGTAGGCATTTGTAAGATCCAGTTTTGAGACGATCTGACCACCTGTCAGTGTTGTGAACAAATCTTCAATATCGTCAATGTATTGGGGACATTACCCTCCAGAACCTGGTTGACAGTTACTTTATAATCACCACACAATCTTACCTTACCATCGGACTTATGTACAACAACAATGGGTGTAGCCCAATTACATCGATCTATCTTACAAATAATGTTTTCAGTCTCTAGTCTTTTGAGTTCTTGCTCAACTTTTTCCTCGAGTGCATAAGGTACGGAACCGATCTAGCGTCCTTCTGTACCCTGACACTCGCCTTGAAGCCTTGGATCGAACTGCCCGTTTCGCAGAACACCTTCAGATACTTCTTGATAACCTCATCCATTGGTGAAAATCTCGCTTCCACACAGAAAATCTTGCTCCAATCCAGCTTCAGTGAGCTCAACCAATTTCTTCCTAGTAAGGCAGGCTTGTCTCCTTTCACTACTATTAGAGGCAAGTTCTGAAATTGATCTTTATATTTCACCGGTACGGTGATACGACCTACCATAGGAATTTTCTCTCCCGAGTAGCCTTGCAGTTCTATCTTGGATTTCTCCAGTTGGAAATCATGCAATTTGTCGCGGTACAGTGATTCCGGTACTACACTCACGGATGCACCCGTGTCAATTTCCATTGGTATCTTGAATCCCGCAACATCTATGTGGATTTTGATGCTTTCCGAATCGCTGTCCATTAACCTCGTGCTCCTGATGACGTGTAACTCTAACATCTCCTCGTCCTGTTGTTGTTCTTCCATGCTATGTAGTCTCTTGGGATTTCTACTCATAACTTTGAACGCTGGACTCATAGCTTTGGAAGCTGGTGTACACTTCAGTCGGTATGCTTTTGCAAGATGCCCAGTCTTCCTGCAGAAGAAACACTCTGCATTCAAGTATTGACAACTTTGAGCAATGTGTTGTCCCAGGCACCTATAACACGACTTCGACGTTCTGTTAGAATTTCCAGTTTCTGAGACTTTGGGCCCCCACCGTCTTTTACCTTGAACCTGCAGGTGATTTACCTCGGTTGACTGATGACCGTAATTATTATTTAATTCTCGGGAATATTGTTCGGCCATGCCCATCGACCTCGCTGTCTGACAAGCAATCTCAAAGGTCAAGTCATCCGTCGTCGATAACTTCCTTCTGATCGCATCATTTTTCATCCCACAAACAAAACGATCCCGTAATGTGCGGTTTTGAAAGCTTCCAAAATTACAGTGCATCGATAGCTTTTTTAATGCTACGATGTAATCACTGATACTTTCATCAGCCTTTTGATTCTGAATCCCGAAACGATAGCTTTCAGCAATTTCTAACAGTTTGGGGTTATAGTGCTGCTCCAGCTTCGTTAAAAATCTCTAAGAGTTGTGTCCTTTGGCTCGTCAGGCACAAGCAGATTTACAAGGGTTTCGTACAATGCCGGACCCGCCTCCGATAAGAAGATCACTTTCTTACGTTCCAACACAGCCCAGTTCTGGACTACATTGTCTGGAACTTCGATTATGTTATTTGCAGTGAAATACATTTCTAGCTGATCTACATACGTTTTAAAACCTTCCCAGTCGTGTCTATATTCCCCCAAATGTCTCAGTACACCTGCCATTTTAATCTCTAGCTGTTCACACCTCGGATTTTGTAGCTTTTTTCCAAAGACAGAAACTTCCAAAGTCTCTCTGTCAGCTGGCTGAATCCTTCACCAACAAAATTTAAGCTTTAAATCATCCGAAAAATCCCATCTCGCCGCCAAATGTGATATATTCATAGAGCACAAGCACACACAGCTCCTAACATGGCAGGCAGCTCTCTCAGAAGCCTCCGCAAATTTACCTGGTTCTGTTTAATTATTAACTGTGCAATCACAATAATTCCACATCCAGGGCCCAAGTTTCCACACACGCCTAGAACGGCGCAGTCCCGACCTGGACGCCCGTTTTTCGCGCCACAAAGTGCGCCTAAAAAAATCCTCCATATTCTCCACCTACCTGCAGGTCCTCTGGCCCTCGGCGCAGCCAGCACGAGCTGTGGGGGGGGGCGGAGCAATTTCCCTGCGCTGAAAACAGTGCCGGGACCTCTGCACATGCGCGCTACAGTGGACACGCAAGTGCAGTAGCTCCAGGCGCCAAACTGTGTGGGAGGGGCCCGAAGCACGCAGTCCCTAGCCCTGGCTGAATGGCCTCACTGGGGCTGCGTGAATAAGGCTCCTCCCATGGCCAGCTCCTGCTTCCCCCCCCCCCTGACCAGACCCGACACCCGCTCCCGGCCCCCCCCCCCTGCCTCCGGACCAGACCCGACACCTGCTTCCCCCCCGATTGACCCGACCCGACCCGCGGTCCTGTTCCCACTCCCTGCCTCCCCGACTGGACCCGACCCGACCCGCGCTCCCGCCCCCCGACCCGACCCGACTCCCGCTCCCGGACTGGATCCGACCCTCTCTCTCCCCCCCCCCCCCCCTCTCTCTCCCCCCCCCCTCTCTCTCTCCCTCCCTCTCTCTCTCTCCCTCCCTCTCTCTCTCTCTCTCTCTCTCCTCCCCCACTCTCTCTCTCTCTCTCCTCCCCCCCTCTCTCTCTCTCTCTCCTCCCCCCTCTCTCTCTCTCTCCTCCCCCACTCTCTCTCTCTCTCTCTCCTCCCCCACTCTCTCTCTCTCTCTCCTCCCCCACTCTCTCTCTCTCTCTCCTCCCCCCCTCTCTCTCTCTCTCCTCCCCCCCTCTCTCTCTCTCTCTCCTCCCCCCCTCTCTCTCTCTCTCCTCCCCCCCCTCTCTCTCTCTCCTCCCCCCCCCTCTCTCTCTCTCCTCCCCCCTCTCTCTCTCTCTCTCCTCCCCCCTCTCTCTCTCTCTCTCTCTCCTCCCCTCTCTCTCTCTCTCTCTCTCTCTCCTCCTCCTCTCCTCCTCCCCCTCTCCCTCTCCCTCTCTCTCTCTCTCTCTCTCTCCTCCCCCCCTCCCCTCTCTCTCTCTCTCTCTCTCTCTCTCCTCCCCCCCCCTCTCTCTCTCTCTCTCTCTCTCCTCTCCTCTCCTCCCCCCCCACCCCACCGAACCGAACCTCCCCGACCCGACCCAACCCAACGCCACCTACCTGTAAATCTGGTGCTGGGGACGGGCCCTGCCCGAAGTCTAGGGCCGGCCCGTTCAGCCTTCGGTCCCGAAAGGCCTGCCTGAAGCACTTTCACACAGGTAGGAAGATGGTTTATTTAATCTTTTCTTTGCTTATAAATGTTTATTCAGGTTGGATTTATTTGTATAATATTTGTATAAGTATAAATAAGGATTTATTATAGAATTTAATGAGTTCCCTTCCCCCCCCTTCCCCCCCCCCCTCGTTCTGGACGCCTAATTTGTAACCTGCGCCTGATTTTTTTAATGTGTAGAACAGGTTTTTTCAGTTCTACAAAAATCTTCACTGGCTCCATTCTACTTTAGTTTGGAGTAGGTTTTCACTGTGGAAACTTTCAAATCGGGTGTCAGTGGCCGGACACGCCCCCTTTTGAAGAAAAATTTCTGTTCCAAAGTAGAACTGTTCTACCTGACTAGAACTGCAGAAAAAAAAATGTGGAGAATTGCGATTTCTAAGATAGTCCGTTCTCCACCAGTTGCTCCTAAAAATCAGGCGCAAATCATGTGGAAACTTGGGCCCCCAGTGTGTGGAGCTACAAACATTACAAGCTTACTGACATTACAATTTTCCTCTCTGTTGTGCCTTGTGTGCGCCAGTTTGTTGGGCGTAACAAAGCAGGCAATTTGGTGGAGATCTGTCCCACAGAAAATTGTTCATTGAATCTTTTAAATTTACTGTTTAGCACCTGGTAACCCTGGATACCCATTATGTAATGGGCATGAAATCCTGCCTGCAACAGGTGGGAGATTCGTGAAGTGCATTTCCAACACGACACTATCTCCATGCACGATTGGCGGGCGTGACGACAGCTGCTTTGGCCCTAAGCCCTGGAATTCCGCCATAAACCTCTCCACCTCGCTACCTCTCTTTCCTCCTTTAAGTCACTCCTTAAAACCCACCTCTTTGACCAAGCTTTTAATCAACTGTCCTAATACCTCCTTTTGGTATTATCAATAGATTTTTGGATACTAATGGAATCAAGGGATATGGGGATAGTGCGGGAAGGTGCCAATGAAGATCAGCCATGATCTTATTGAATGGTGGAGCAGGCTCGAGGAACCAAATTGCCTACACCTTCTCTTATGTTCTTATGTTCTTACGTGGCTCGATGTCAACTTTTGTCTGATAATTGCTCCCATGAAGTGTCGTGGGACGTTTTACTATGTTAAAAATGCAATATAAACACAAATTATTGTTGTTATTGTTGTTGCACCCATCCAAATCTGCACTTGGAACGATGAATAATTTTGCTATCAGCATATTATCATTCTGGTAATATTTGTACCAGTTAAAGGAAAAATATGCAGGGCTATGGGGAAAAAGCTGGGGAGTGGGATCAATTGGATAGCTAATTCAGAGAGCTGGCCTCCTTCTGTGCTGTATTATTCTGATTTCAATTCTTAACCGCCCCATTCAGTCAATGGGCTGATTAAAGTTGCAGTTGAACATATCACCACTAGATGGGGCAGCAGTACTAGGGCAGCACAAACTGTACAGACAGTAACAACCATCTGTCTTCAGCAATTAATTTTTTTATCAGTGTAACTATTTGTACTGCACTTTTTTTGACAGACATGCTGTCAAGCTCCCCCAACCCAACCCCCTCCCCCGCTCCCGAAGCAGGACTTGAGGTTCCGACTCTCCTTGCCGCTCAGGCACCGGCCCTCTCCCCATCCCTCCTCCCCCCACCGCCCCCCAAGTGGGCCTGGTGCCCAGAACGGTTGCGGCGGTGAACAGAGAAGCAGCGGGGGGCCAAAAGGGAGAGAGAGGTTGGGGGGGAGAGAGAGAGAGAGTGTTTGGCGGTGAGAGAGAGAGAGAGAGAGAGGCTGGGGGAGAGAGAGAGAGAGAGAGAGAGAGAGAGAGAGAGAGAGAGAGAGAGGCTGGGGGAGAGAGAGAGAGAGAGAGAGGCTGGGATGAGAGAGCGAGAGGCTGGGATGAGAGAGCGAGAGGCTGGGATGAGAGCGCGAGAGGCTGGGATGAGAGAGCGAGAGGCTGGGGGTAGAGAGAAGCTGGGAGGGGAGAGAGAGAGGCTGGGGAGAGAGAGAGTGAGAAGCTGGGGTGGCCGGTGGGTAGAGTGCGAGAGGCTGGGGGGAAGAGAGAGGCGTTGGGGGGAGAGAGAGGCACTGGGGTGAGAGAGAGGCTAGGGGGAGAGAGAGGGGGAGGGAGAGGCTGGGGGGAGAGAGAGGCTAGGGGGAGAGTGGGAGAGAGAAAAGCTGGGGGGACAGTGAGAGAGACTGAGAGAGAGAGAGACTGGGGGGGAGAGAGAGAGCGAGGCTGGGGGAGAGAGAGGGAGAGGTTGGGAGAGAGTGAGAGAGACATGGGTGGGGGTGGGGGGATCGGAGGGGAGAGAGGGAACTCAGGGATCACGTTCTTTGGCCCCCTAATTGGGACATCATTGGAGTGGATGATATCCAGAAGTCACGACACTGTCACTATTCACTTCGTACCCAATAAACCTGTTAACCATCCGTACACCTCTTTATTTTCCCACTTACTCTGTTGACAGTGTTTGCCCATAAATCCAATGCGACAGGTGCACTGCCCTGAGATGTGCTCACAGTCCGCTCCATTCTGACACTGGCACAGTTCGGCACAGTCCTTCCCGTAATAACCTAACGGGCACCCTGCAGTCACAAAAAAAAACAGCAACGTGAAGCCACTGACAAAAATAATTTCAAATTGAGTCACTAAATGCAGAGATAACAGATCACAATGTACTGTCAAAGTAAACGGCAGAGCTAATGGCGCTTGCAAGGAGCAGATGCACAGTTAAATGTGAAGACCCTAGAGTTGCTTTCGGAGTTGCACTGCTCCCCCGTTAGCGTCATGAAATCTTGCCCCTAGCCTCCCCGGTTTCTTTTAGGAATGTGTTGGATTTCCCCGCGAATTGCCCATTAAACTCGCCACAGAAAGTTAAGTGGTCATTATAGGCATAAGTACTCTTTTAACGATGTAATGTGTTAATTGCTGCCAATCAATCTCTCTGGCACTGAAAATTAACTATCACAAGTGTGCAATCTCATTCCATCAGGTTTAAAATTTTTCAAGGAGATCTTAAAAATATGAAATTCCATTTTTTTTCCTTTATGTCTCTTTTTCTTTCCAGTCTTTCTTTCCCTCTCTTTATTTCTCCTTTACCTGATTTGATATTGAATTCACACCCTTTAATTCACCTCCTTCTCAGTCTGTGCACTGTTTATTTCTCAAATCTTCAATCTGATTGGTTAAGGTGATGCCCTGTTGCTTGCCCTGTTCAGCCAGGTCCCAGATGCCCGGTGGTTTCCCCTCACTGAGACATTATCAGCTCGCACTTACAGCAACTTAGTGGGCAAAAATGTCTTGAGCTGAAGGGTGCAGGGGCAAGTCTAACCAAAGGCAGACGGCATTTGATGTCCCGCTACAGCAAAATCTGGCCCAATGTAAGTTGCACATTACTGTATTATTTACAATCACCTTCACCCAGTATCATCAATCCTAATACAATCCCTGTCTGGTTGTGTGGCACATTATCAGTTCTACTCTGACCACAACTGGGAGCCTATCATCCATTTCAAACTTTAGGCATCTTCAGAGGCTAATATGCACAGCTAGAAGAGATTGAAAGAGAGAGAAAGGAGAGAGAGAGAAAGAGCGAGCCTCGCTATAACCGGCAACTTTGAAATCGGCGCTAATGTCAATGGATAATTGGTTAGTGTTTTTTGTCCGATATAAATGACTGCCGGTTTTAAACATGGGCATTTTATAAGTACTAGATAAATGCTTCTTTTTTAATTCTACTTGAGACTGCAATTAAAGGTCGGTCAGTCAGTGGGCTGTGCTATATTAACAAAGGGAGTAAATGCTGGAAATGCTCAGCTAGTTAGCTAGCGTTTGTAGAGAGGTCGAACAGGTCCTTACTCTGCGTGCAGTACAGTCCAGTCCAGCCTGGCGTGCACTTGCATTCTCCGTCGTAAGCGCTACAGTAGGCTCCGTTGTGGCAGTTACAGGTGTGGATACAGTTCGGTCCCCAGTATCCAGGTGGACAGGCTAAAGAAACAAATAGAAAGACAGGAGTCATACGCCAGCGATCCATGTGACTCATAGCAACTGCATCTCAATTTTCCTGTGAAAATTCCTATATCATCATCCACAGCAACTTGTATTTATATAGTGCCTTTAACACAATACAACGTCCCCAGGCACTTCACAAACATGCTATCAAACAGAATTTGACACATTTTTAAAGAGAGAATTTTGTTTTGAAGACATAAACGTTGCCAAGAATTTTGGTCAATTGTCAAACTCAAGAATGTTAACTGGAATGCAATGCCTGAAAGGATGGTGGAAGCAGATTTAATAGTAACTTTCAAAAGGAGATTGGATAAATACTTGGAAAGGAAAAATTTGCAGGGCTATGGAGAAAGAGCAGCGGGGGGGGTGGGGGGGCGGGGTTGGCATAATTAAATCTGAGGTCGAGAGACAAGGGCATAAAAAGATATGGAGCCAAGGCAGGTGGATGGATTGAGGATACAGATCAGTCATGATCTCAATGAATGGCAGAAGAGGCTCGAGGGGCTGAATGGCCTCCCCCGTTTCTATGTTCCTAATTGGATAGTTCTTTTAAAGAGACAGCACAGCATGATGGGCTGAATGGCCTCCTTCTGTGCTGTACGATTCTCTAAGATCAGAAAAAGCCAACTGCAATATTTCATACAAAGGCAAAGAGTTAAGTTAAATTTCATCATCATCATAGGCAGTTGCTAGGAATTGAGGAAGACTTATTTCCACTCTTCGAATGAGTCCTTCAGTGGCTGAACAGTCCAATATGAGAGCCACAGTCCCTGTCCCAGGTGGGACAGATAGTTGGTGAGGGTAAGGGAGGGTGGGACAAATTTGCCGCACACTCTTTCCGCTGCCTGCGCTTAATGTCTGCATGCTCTCGGTGATGAGACTTGAGGTGCTCAGTGCCCTCCCGGATGCACTTCCTCCACTTAGGGTGGTCTTTGGCCAGGGACTCCCAGGTGACAGTGGGGATGTTGCTCTTTATCAGGGAGGCTTTGAGGGTGTCCTTGTAATATTTCCACTGCCCACTTTGGCTCGTTTGCCGTGAAGGAGTTCAGAGTAGAGCGCTTGCTTTGGGAGTCTCGTGTCTGGCAATGCAGACAAAGAGTTAAGTTAAATTTCATAGGGCTAGACTTTCTATTAGTGTCCAGATTGCCCAAAAATGGGCGATATTTCCAGTGATAGCGTTTATATTGGTTTTTGTGATCGCCAGAATATCGCCCATTTTCAAACCCGCTAGTTTCCACTTTATAATTTGGGTGTTAGCGGGAGCAATATGAAATGGGCGCCAGTGGTTTTTTCAGGTTTTTTCTGTCGTAAAAAGCAACGATCTTTTCCCGTGTTTTAGGTCATTTGCCCATGCGCAGAACAGAGAGATAGAGAAAGAGAGTGCTTTTGTTTTGAAAGCTGGTCTTGAGTGATTAATTGATATTTGACAGAAAATAATTGATAATAATTAAAACTAAACAATGGAGCACATGGAGGAGGTGCTGGGTGATGTTGTAAAGGTGGAGAAGGTGGGTGAAGGCAGTGATCTGGGTGAGGTGCAAGAGGAGATGGGTGGCAGAAGGCGTGCGAAGCGGTTGTCTGAGGAGGCCAATGCTGCCCTTGTCCACGAGGTAGAAACTCGTTGGGCCCAATTGACCCGGGGTGGTCGTGGTAAACCAACCCCAAAGGTACATCAGCAAATATGGACGGAGATCGCCAAAGTGGTGTCGTTGGTGACACATGAGGTCCGTGAGCCGAACCAGTGCCGCGAGCGCTGGAACGACCTTGTTGGTTCTGGAAGAGTAAGTATTAAGTTTATTTATATATATTTATATAATTGTAATTGCAATGATGCAATGATGAATTTAAAATTCAGATCTGATGCATTGCAGTTAGACGGTAATCATTTAATCCAAACCTACGTTTGCGGTGGATTACCATGTGTGTTGTGTTGCATAATAATAATAATAGTAATAAGTATTATAACATGGTATCTGTCAGTAATGTGCTATTTGTTGTATCAGCATCTGTAACAATACCTAGCAATGATCTTATGCCATGCCATGCTGTTGTCACCTTTTGCAGAAGAAACTTTCGAAGAATAGGGCCGAGCAGCGGTGCACGGGTGGCGGCCCAGCGGTCCTTAGCAACCCGACTAACATTGAGGAACGGGCGCTGGCACTCGTGAGTATCCACAACCATTCGGCCACCCGTGCTGCATCGGAACCTGTCCTCATGCCATGAGAGTAACGTATGTGGATGTGGTGTATTTGGACTTTCAAAAGGCTTTTGACAAGCTCCCACACAAGAGATTGGTGTGCAAAATCAAAGCACGTGGTATTGGGGATAATGTGCTGACATGGGTAGACAACTGGTTGGCAGACAGGAAGCAGAGAGTCGGGATAAATGGGTCCTTTTCAGAATGGCAGGCAGTGACTAGTGGAGTGCTGCAGGGCTCAGTGTTGGGACCCCAGCTCTTTACAATATACATCAATGATTTGAATGAAGGAATTGAGTGTACTATCTCCAAGTATGCAGATGACACTAAACTGGGTGGCGGTGTGAGCTGTGAGAGGGACGCTAGGAGGCTGCAGGGTGACTTGGACAGGTTAGGTGAGTGGGCAAATGCATGGCAGATGCAGTATAATGTGGATAAATGTGAGGTTATCCACTTTGGGGGCAAAAACGTGAAGACAGAATATTATCTGAATGGCGGCAGATTAGGAAAAGGGGAGGTGCAACGAGACCTGGGTGTCATGGTTCATCAGTCATTGAAAGTTGGCATGCAGGTACAGCAGGCGGTGAAGGCGGCTAATGGTATGTTGGCCTTCATAGCTAGGGGATTTGAGTACAGGAGCAGGGAGGTCTTACTGCAGTTGTACAGGGCCTTGGTGAGGCCTCAACTGGAATATTGTGTTCAGTTTTGGTCTCCTAATCTGAAGAAGGACATTCTTGCTATTGAGGGAGTGCAGCGAAGGTTCACCAGACTGATTCCCAGGATGGCAGGACTGACATATGAGGAGAGACTGGATCAACTGGGCCTTTATACATTGGAGTTTAGAAGGATGAGAGGGAATTTCATAGAAACATATAAGATTCTGACGGGATGGGACAGGTTAGATGCAGGTAGAATGTTCCCAATGTTGGGGAAGTCCAGAACCAGGGGACACAATCTTAGCATAAGGGGTAGGCCATATAGGACGGAGATGAGGAGAAACTTCTTCACTCAGAGAGTTGTTAACCTGTGGAATTCCCTGCCGCAGAGAGTTGCTGATGCCAGTTCATTGGATATATTCAAGAGGGAATTAGATATGGCCCTTATGGCTAAGGGGATCAAGGGGTATGGAGAGAAAGCAGGAAAGGGGTACTGAGGGAATGATCAGCCATGATCTTATTGAATGGTGGTGCAGGCCCGAAGGACCGATTGGCCTACTCCTGCACCTATTTTCTATGTTTCTATGTTTCTATAAACCATTGGGTGATGTAAAGTAAATTAATGCCACACCCACTCATATCCGTATAATATATGATTGATGATATGATGTATTTTATTGATGCAATGTTATGTAATTAATGATGGGATCATGAAATTCATTGTAATGCAGATTTTGTACTATCATGATGTTCATTAAATGTGATGTCTGTGATTATTTTTATAGCAGTAATGTTGCTCTTGTGCATATGCCCGTGTAACGTTTGCATTCCCATGTGACCCTAGTACTCCCTTCTCCTCTAATTACCTCATTTATGTTTTCCAGCTCAGCCAAGAGCGCAGGCCTTGCAGGTTCTACAGGAACCACAGGCACCGATGGATCCGATGGTGGCAATTTCTACGGGCAAGGTGCCCCGTATCTCGCCTGTCCTGCTGCAGGTCCTCCTCTCCACTGAGGACAGTGAAGAGGTGAAGGAGGAGCCTGCAGCAGCAGCAGTAGCATCCAATGGTCCTGCGGCCATGTCCTCCTTGACCGTGGAGGTAGCAGGGCCAAGCACTTTGCCGCAGGGCACCCCGAGGGATTCCATGCCGACGCCGACCCCACGGAGGTTGGTTCGGCGCAGTAGGACTGCTCCACGATTGGCAGATCTGAGCATGAACATGGTAAATTTGTCCAGGAGGAGCATGGAAATAGTTCAGCAGCTCCTCCAGGCAATGGGCGGTATATCTCAACAGATGGTCACCCTATCCATGAACATGAATGAGAAGATGACATGGATAGCGGTGGCCCTGGAGATAATAGCCAGGAACACTGGTGCCGGAGGACTATCAGTGTTCCCAGAATACGGCACTGCACTCCAAGATGCCACACTCCCCTTGCCAGGGATACATGCGAGCCAGGAGCAAGCTGTTGCTTCTGGCTCGGAGGATGTTTCCTTGTCCGTCATTGGCCCAAAGAACGGATCTGCTGACATCCCCCCCACCGAAGCAGCACTTGAGGTGCTCTGCGGTAAAGCGGCTTGGAGTTGGTAGGGGGATGGGAAGAGGTGGGGTAAAGACCCGGGGGGTGGAAAGGAACGGAGGGGCGTGGCCGCAGGTCGGGATGGACGGAGTTGCTTCACGTTTAATTAAAAAAAATGTTTGCCTGTTGGGTGGGTGGTTTATTAGGTTAGTTGCTTAAATTGTTTCTAGTTGTTGTTTTCCAGTCTTTCAATGTTGGGATGGTTTGGGGGAGGGGGGTGCATATTAAAATCCTTGATGTATTTGTTATTTACTGTGATGTTAAAATGTTCAAAATTTGGGGTGGGGGTACTGTTGTGTTGTGTTATGTTTTTGAATTAAGAAAAAATTCCTTATTAACATTTTAAAAAATTATTTAATGTAACATTGTCTTCAGATAGCTATAACATTAAACACTGTCGAGTCCATACCATGAAAGGGGAACATTACATAAGAACATAAGAATTAGGAACAGGAGTAGGCCATCTAGCCCCTCGAGCCTGCTCCGCCATTCAATAAGATCATGGCTGATCTGGCCGTGGACTCAGCTCCACTTACCCGCCTGCTCCCCGTAACCCTTAATTCCCTTATTGGTTAAAAATCTATCTATCTGTGACTTGAATACATTCAATGAGCTAGCCTCAACTGCTTCCTTGGGCAGAGAATTCCACAGATTCACAACCCTCTGGGAGAAGAAATTCCTTCTCAACTCGGTTTTAAATTGGCTCCCCCGTATTTTAAGGCTGTGCCCCCTAGTTCTAGCCTCCCCGACCAATGGAAACAACCTCTCTGCCTCTATCTTGTCTATCCCTTTCATGATTTTAAATGTTTCTATAAGATCACCCCTCATCCTTCTGAACTCCAACGAGTAAAGACCCAGTCTACTCAATCTATCATCATAAGGTAAACCCTCATCTCCGGAATCAGCCTAGTGAATCGTCTCTGTACCCCCTCCAAAGCCAGTATATCCTTCCTTAAGTAAGGTGACTAAAACTGCACGCAGTACTCCAGGTGCGGCCTTACCAATACCCTATACAGTTGCAGCAGGACCTCCCTGTTTTTGTACTCCATCCCTCTCGCAATGAAGGCCAACATTCCATTCGCCTTCCTGATTACCTGCTGCACCTGCAAACTAACTTTTTGGGATTCATGCACAAGGACCCCCAGGTCCCTCTGCATCTCAGCATGTTGTAATTTCTCCCCTTTCAAATAATATTCTCTTTTACTGTTTTTTTTTCCCAAGGTGGATGACCTCACACTTTCCGACATTGTATTCCATCTGTCAAACCTTAGCCCATTCGCTTAACCTATCTAAATCTCTTTGCAGTCTCTCTGTGTCCTCTACACAACCCACTTTCCCACTAATCTTTGTGTCATCTGCAAATTTTGTTACACTACACTCTATCCCCTCTTCCAGGTCATCTATGTATATTGTAAACAGTTGTGGTCCCAGCACCAATCCCTGTGGCACACCACTAACCACCCATTTCCAACCCGAAAAGGACCCATTTATCCCGACTCTCTGCTTTCTGTTCGCCAGCCAATTCTCTATCCATGCTAATACATTTCCTCTGACTCCGCGTACCTCTATCTTCTGCAGTAACCTTTTGTGTGGCACCTTATCGAATGCCTTTTGGAAATCTAAATACACCACATCCATCGGTACACCTCTATCCACCATGCTCGTTGTATCCTCAAAGAATTCTAGTAAATTAGTTAAACATGATTTCCCCTTCATGAATCCATGCTGCGTCTGCTTGATTGCACTATTCCTATCTAGATGTCCCGCTATTTCTTCCTTAATGATAGTTTCAAGCATTTTCCCCACTACAGATGTTAAACTAACCAGCCTATAGTTACCTGCCTTTTGTTTGCCCCCTTTTTTAAACAGAGGCGTTACATTAGCTGCTTTCCAATCCGCTGGTACCTCCCCAGAGTCCAGAGAATTTTGGTAGATTATAACGAATGCATCTGCTATAACTTCCGCCATCTCTTTTAATACCCTGGGATGCATTTCATCAGGACCAGGGGACTTGTCAACCTTAAGTCCCATTAACCTTTCCAGCACTACCCCCCTAGTGATAGTGATTGTCTCAAGGTCCTCCCTTCTCGCAATCCCGTGACCAGCAATTTTTGGCATGGTTTTTGTGTCTTCCACTTCCACTGTGAAAAACGTAACATAAATCAACTTTAACTGTAACTGTCACCAAGGTAATGCAAACCATTCATGTATGAAATGCTGACACAACAGTCTTGCAACTGTGTAACTACCACCAACATTATTTCAAGCAAAGCGCTCATTTATGAGCTGCTGACGCAACAGTCTCGAAGCTGTGTAGCCATCACGGGCCCTTTCCTGCGGTCTGGAGGGGAGTGGGGGCATGGTTTCAACGTCAGCCTGATTGTCTTCCTCATCTTCTTCCTCTCTCCTGAGGTGGACCGGCAATCACATCTGGCAATTCTTGTCCCCTCCCGATAGTCAAGTTATGCAGCATGCAGCACACCACAGCGACCTGCTCAGGGTGGTATTGTAATTTGCCTCCTGAGTGGTCCAGGCATCTGAAGTGCTGCTTAAGCATTCCAATTGTCTTTTCGACGATATTGCGTGTGGCTATATGGCTTTCGTTGTATCGTTTCTCGGCTTCTGTCTTGGGCTTATGCAGGGGGGTCATCAGCGAGGCCATATCCTTTGTCACCAAGCATCCAACATTGACCTTGTGGCTGACTCTTAAACAGGTCAGATACAGCGCTCTCACACAAGATGTGTGCATCATGGATGCTGCCTGGAAATTTTGCATTCACTGCCATGATTATTTGCTTGTGGTCGACAACAAGTTGCACATTCAGGGAGTGGAATCACTTCCGGTTCCGAAAAACCTCTGTATCCTGAAAAGGTGCTCACATGGCGATGTGCGTGCAATCTATTGCTCCCTGCAGCTTGGGGAAGTTTGCTATTCTCAAGAAACCTAGAGCCCTCTCTCTCTGTGCCTCCCTGGTCATAGGGAAGCTTAAAAAGTCCATTTTGCGTGCGTAAAGGACTTCAGTCACCTATCGAATGCAGCAATGTGTGGCATGCTGAGAGATAGTGTAAATGTCGCCAGCTGAGGCCTGAAAGGAACCCGATGCATAGAAGGAAAGTGCCGCAATAACCTTGACCTCCACGGACAGTGCAGTTCTGATGGTGCTGTTAGGCTGCGGATCTCCCCAAATGAGCTCGCATATCTCACTGATGATCTCCTTTCGGAAGCCTCCATTCGGAAGCGCAGTCTCCTAAGGCACGTGTTCTCTGACAAGTTCAGGTAAGATCGCTTCTCCCTGTAAGTGTGTCAGGTGAAAGTTCTCCTCCTCTGCCACCTCTTTGATTGGGCAAATAATGCTCTTCAATATACCTTCTCCCATCTCTAGTCTGCAGCATGTGAGTAATCATCAATACTGGCTGAGAAATTACAGGCCCCATTACAATTACTATTATACGTATTCTTCAGAAATAATACATTTTCCTCCTAAAACTCATAAAATAAATTAAATTCATCTACAATATGATAAGATGTTTCTTTAAATTTTATACTCAGCTTAAAATAACTCACAGATTAAATCAAACCTCCCCAGAACTTGCAGCAGCCTTTTATATGAAAGGTCCTCCGTTTTACAAAATGGCGTCCAATACGCTGGGTTAAGGTCAGGTGAGTGCAGCTTTTTTTCAGCGTTTTTTTGGGGCGGGCAATCTTTTCTCCGATATATGAGCGAGATGCCGAAAGCAACGCTCGACAATATTCTGGCCAGTTTCTGGGCGTTAGTTTCCATTAAAAGCTGTATTCTGGACGTTGACGTCATAGAAATATGGGCGAGAGGTTTCATTAATTCTCAGCGTTAACTTGATGCCGAAACTAACGCTGGCGATGAATGGGCGATAAATGGACGTTAGTTTCCATTTTTGGGTGAAATGGGCGATAAATGGGCATTATAACTCATCTCAGCATTTAAATGAGCGGTAAGTGGGTGGTAGCGGGTAGAAACTCATGGAAAGTCTAGCCCATAGAAACATGGAACAATCACGACACAAAAGGAGGCCATTCAGCTCATCGTGTCCATGCCTAATCCCACCTTCCAGCTCTAGGTCCATAGCCCTGTAGGTCACGGCTCTTCAAGTGCACATCCAATTACTTTTTAACTGTGATGAGGGTTTCTGCCTCTACCACCCTTTCAGGCAATGAGTTCCAGATTCCCACCACCCTCTGCATGAAGCAATGTTTCCTCATCTCCCTTCTAATCCTTCTACCAACGACTTTAAATCTATGCCCCCTGGTTAATGACCCTATTCTGCTAAGGGGAATGGGTCCTTCCCTATCCATTCTATCTAGGCCCCTCATCATTTTATACACCTCAATTAAATCTCCCCTCAGCCTCCTCTGTTCCAAGGAAAACAACCCCAGCCTATCCAATCTTTACTCATGGCTAAAGTTTTCCAGTCCTGGCAACATCCTCGTAAATCTCCTCTGCACCCTTCCCAGTGCAATCAAATCCTTCCTGTAATGTGGTGACCAGAACTGCACGCAGTACTCAAGCTGTGGCCTAACTAGTGTTGTATGCAGTTCTAGCATAATTTTCCCTGTTCTTGTGTTTTATGCCTCGGCTAATAAAGGCATGTATTCCGTATGCCTTTATAACTACCTTATCGACATGTCCTGTTACCTTTAAGGACTGTGGACATACACTCCAAGGTCCCTCTGTTCCTCCATACCTCTCAGGATCCTCCCATTTATTGTGATTTCCCTTGTCTTGTTGCCCCTCCCCAAATACATTACCTCACACTTTTCCGGATTGAATTCCATTTGCCACTTTTCTGCCTAACTGACTAGTTCATCGCTATCTCCCTGCAGTCTAGAACTTTCCTCCTCAATGACAACCACACGGTCAATTTGTACAAGAACTTAATTAGGCCACACTTGGGAGTAAAGCAATGGAACAAGTTCAGTGTGGATTCAGGGCTATGGGGTAAGAGCAGAAGGAGTGGGACTAATTGGATAGCTCTTTCAAAGAGCCGGCAAGGGGGTGATGGGCTGAATGGCCTCCTTCAGTGCTATAAAATTCTACGATTCGGTTAGTGTTCTTTTTTGCTGATTTTTAATATTTAAATGATGTACATGCTTGGAAAAACTGGCAACGAGAGGAAACTGCTTCAATGTCATTAGATGCAGTTATTAATCCAGAGTACTTCAGTGGTTACGATCATTTTAACTGCATCTTTTTATTTAGTTTCTCTGATCTGTTGTTTCTCCTGAATATGTCAACAGTATCATGTATCAACAAAAAAGACTACTATTCATAGCACACAAGGAGGCTAATCGGCCCATTGTGCCTGTGCTGGCTCTTTGGTAGAGCTATCCAATTAGTCCCACTCCCCCTGCTCTTTCCCCATGGCTTTGATAAAATTTCCCCTTCAAGTATTTATTCAATTTCCTTTTGAAAGTTACTATTGAATCTGCTTCCATCAACCTTTCAGGCAGTGCATTCCAGATCAGAACAACTCACTGCATAAAAAAAATTCACCTCATGTCGCCTCTAGTGCTTTTGCCAATTACCTAAATCTGTGTCCTCTGGCCACTTACTCTTCTGCCAGTGGAAACAGTTTCTCCTTATCCGCAAAATCTCTCATGATTTTGAACACCTCTATTAAATCTCCCCCTGAACCCGAGGAGAACAACCCCGGCTTCTCCAGTCTCTCCACACATCTGAAATCCCTCATCCCTGGTACCATTCTAATAAATCTCCTCTGCATCCTCGTCAAGGCCTTGACGTCCTTCCTAAAGTGTGGTGCCCAGCATTGGCCACAATAGTCCAGCTGGGCCTAACCACTGATTTATAAAAGTTTGGAAAGGATTTGTTTGTATCAATTGAAATACTGTAAAATTAAAATATTCATTAGATTTACAGAATGTTCAATTTTGTATAAATAAAAGTTCATATAAGCACAAATCAATTTGGGGAGAACAGACACTTTCTTTTATCCCACTTAAACAATAATTACATAATCCACAGGAAACGTATAAGAAATAAATGTTGATATTTACATTGGGAGCAGTCACTTCCAATCCACCCTGGGTAGCATTGGCAGGAACCATCAATGGGATTGCACGTTCCATTGTTTGTGCAAGTGCAGGAGCCAGCACAACTCTTCCCAAACCGACCACTGGGACACACTGTAAAACAGAAATTTGATCTTTAGACTCAGTGGGCGTAGAAAAATAAACTAAAAAACAAAATGGTAGGAGGCTTCATGGTTTTGATTAAGTAGTACATGTACTTGCCTATTTAATGTCTGTGAAGTGACATCGATGTGTGCAGTCAACACTGATATTAAGAGTGATTTGCAAATCATAAGAAATTGATTGGGATAGGATTACATATTTTATGTTTGTATGTTCCAAGTCAACCAAGCAGTAACTGTTACTCACTCAGGCTGATTATTGAAAGAAAACATTACCAGTAAATTAATTACAGAAAATAAGATGCAAACCATGTTTTTTTTTTTAAATTCTTTTAAGGCTGCATACAATGACAGCACAAATCCCAGCCAGAATGGAGATGATTGGTTAATTCCCCCCATTCATCACGCCTGGATTGACTGGTATTGATTTTAAGCACATGATTTGTATTATGTAACTATCCTCCACGCACCGTATTTAGTTTCGGTCAGGAGTTCTGTTTGCTGTAGTTCGCAGAGACTCTGTTTGCTGTGTAAATAGATTCCATTTGCTGTGAATCCTGCCGTAAGCCTCGTCCTGTCTCCGTTAATTTAATTACCCTAATTCTTAACAGTTCTCAACAATTACAATAATTTGCAATTATATAGCACCTTTAATGTAATTAAACAACCCAAGGTGCTACATAGAAGAGTAATCAGATAAACAAGAGGTCAGAATTGGAGGAGCGCAGTGATCTCGGGGGGGTTGTGGGGCTCAAGGAGATTACAGAGATAGGGAGGGGTGAGTTTGTGGAGGGATTTGAAGACAAGGATGAGAATTTTAAAATCGAGGCGTTGTCGGACTAGGATCCAATGTAGATCAGCGAGCACAGGGGTGATGAGTGAGCGGGACTTGGTGAGAGTTAGAATATGGGTAGCAGAGTTTTGGGTGAGCTGAAGTTTATGGAAAGTGGTAGGTAGGAGGCCGGCCAGGTGAGCAAAAAAAAAACCACTGTTATAAAACTGTTAGAAATAAACTTTTTTTTTGTTCTCATTTGGCTCGAATCGAATGTGGGTCTCAACACAAATGGAGACCCCAAAACTTTCCATACAGATGAAAAAGATAAAGTTACCTTCATTGCAGAGAGCCCCTGTGAAGCCAGGTAGGCAGTCACACTGGCCAGTGACGTGATGACAAGGCCCATTACTGTGTACACAGTGAGGACAGGCCTGACTGCAACGGTGCCCATAGAATCCAGGCGAACAGACTGCAATGGAAAAGTTATTGGCCACATTGAATCAAGTCAATGGTATTCAGAATTGCAACATTTTAAAGTTAAGACAATAAGAAAGCAACACTAAAGTTAGCCATCTACACAACAACTTATAGAAACATAGACATAGAAACATAGAAAATAGGTGCAGGAGTAGGCCATTCGGCCCTTCTAGCCTGCACCGCCATTCAATGAGTTCATGGAAGAACATTCAACTTCAGTACCCCATTCCTGCTTTCTCGCCATACCCCTTGATCCCCCTAGCAGTAAGGACCTCATCTAACTCCTTTTTGAATATATTTAGTGAATTGGCCTCAACAACTTTCTGTGGTAGAGAATTCCACAGGTTCACCACTCTCTGGGTGAAGAAGTTCCTCCGCATCTCGGTCCTAAATGGCTTACCCCTTATCCTTAGACTGTGACCCCTGGTTCTGGACTTCCCCAACATTGGGAACATTCTTCCTGCATCTAACCTGTCTAACCCCGTCAGAATTTTATATGTTTCTATGAGGTCCCCTCTCATTCTTCTGAACTCCAGTGAATACAAGCCCAGTTGATCCAGTCTTTCTTGATAGGTCAGTCCCGCCATCCCGGGAATCAGTCTGGTGAACCTTCGCTGCACTCCCTCAATAGCAAGAATGTCCTTCCTCAGGTTAGGAGACCAAAACTGTACACAATACTCCAGGTGTGGCCTCACCAATGCCCTGTACAACTGTAGCAACACCTCCCTGCCCCTGTACTCAAATCCCCTTGCTATGAAGGCCAACATGCCATTTGCTTTCTTAACCGCCTGCTGCACCTGCATGCCAACCTTCAATGACTGATGTACCATGACACCCAGGTCTCTTTGCACCTCCCCTTTTCCTAATCTGTCACCATTCAGATAATAGTCTGTCTCTCTGTTTTTACCACCAAAGTGGATAACCTCACATTTATCCACATTATACTTCATCTGCCATGCATTTGCCCACTCACCTAACCTATCCAAGTCGCTCTGCAGCCTCACAGCATCCTCCTCGCAGCTCACACTGCCACCCAACTTAGTGTCATCCGCAAATTTGGAGATACTACATTTAATCCCCTCATCTAAATCATTAATGTACAGTGTAAACAGCTGGGGCCCCAGCACAGAACCTTGCGGTACCCCACTAGTCACTGCCTGCCATTCTGAAAAGTACCCATTTACTCCTACTCTTTGCTTCCTGTCTGACAACCAGTTCTCAATCCATGTCAGTACACTACCCCCAATCCCATGTGCTCTAACTTTGCACATCAATCTCTTGTGTGGGACCTTGTCGAACGCCTTCTGAAAGTCCAAATATACCACATCAACTGGTTCTCCCTTATCCACTCTACTGGAAACATCCTCAAAAAATTCCAGAAGATTTGTCAAGCATGATTTCCCTTTCACAAATCCATGCTGACTTGGACCTATCATGTCACCTCTTTCCAAATGCACTGCTATGACATCCTTAATAATTGATTCCATCATTTTACCCACTACCGATGTCAGGCTGACCGGTCTATAATTCCCTGTTTTCTCTCTCCCTCCTTTTTTAAAAAGTGGGGTTACATTGGCTACCCTCCACTCCATAGGAACTGATCCAGAGTCAATGGAATGTTGGAAAATGACTGTCAACGCATCCACTATTTCCAAGGCCACCTCCTTAAGTACTCTGGGATGCAGTCCATCAGGCCCTGGGGATTTATCGGCCTTCAATCCCATCAATTTCCCCAACACAATTTCCCGGCTAATAAGGATTTCCCTCAGTTCCTCCTCCTTACTAGACCCCCCGACCCCTTTTATAACCGGAAGGTTGTTAGTGTCCTCCTTCGTGAATACCGAACCAAAGTACTTGTTCAATTGGTCCGCCATTTCTTTGTTCCCCGTTATGACTTCCCCTGATTCTGACTGCAGGGGACCTACGTTTGTCTTTACTAACCTTTTTCTCTTTACATATCTATAGAAACTTTTGCAATCCGTCTTAATGTTCCCTGCAAGCTTCTTCTCATACTCCATTTTCCCTGCCCTAATCAAACCCTTTGTCCTCCTCTGCTGAGTTCTAAATTTCTCCCAGTCCCCAGGTTCGCTGCTATTTCTGGCCAATTTGTATGCCACTTCCTTGGCTTTAATACTATCCCTGATTTCCCTTGATAGCCACGGTTGAGCCACCTTCCCTTTTTTATTTCTATGCCAGACAGGAATGTACAATTGTTGTAGTTCATCCATGCGGTCTCTAAATGTCTGCCATTGCCCATCCACAGTCAACCCCTTAAGTATCATTCGCCAATCCATCTCAGCCAATTCACGCCTCATACCTTCAAAGTTAGCCTTCTTTAAGTTCTGGACCATGGTCTCTGAATTAACTGTTTCATTCTCCATCCTAATGCAGAATTCCACCATATTATGGTCACTCTTCCCCAAGGGGCCTCGCACAACGAGATTGCTAATTAATCCTTTCTCATTACATAACACCCAGTCTAAGATGGCCTCCCCCCTAGTTGGTTCCTCGACATATTGGTCTAAAAAACCATCCCTTATGCACTCCAGAAAATCCTCCTCCACCGTATTGCTTCCAGTTTGGTTAGCCCAATCTATGTGCATATTAAAGTCACCCATTATAACTGCTGCACCTTTATTGCACGCACCCCTAATTTCCTGTTTGATGCCCTCCCCAACATCACTACTAATTATGTTTATATACGCCTTTTAGCAGAGTAAATGACTCAAGGAGCTTCACAGGAAAGTTATCAAACAAATATTTGACACAGAGCCGCATAAGTACATAAGAAATAGGAGCAGGAGTAAGCCATGCGGCCCATCGACAACAACTTGTATTTATATAACACCTTTAACATAGTAAAACATCCCTCTGCTTCCTTAACTCCACTTTCCCGCATATCCCCATATCCCTTGATTCCCTTTGTTATGTATCTAGACTTGTATATACTCTGTACAGCCACCAGAGGGCTCATTCCCCGGAGTCCCAAGGGATCTCATAATCCCTTGGGAGCACAGGTATTTAAGAAGGCTTCACAGGTTGGAGCGGCACTCTGGAGACCTGCAATAAAAGACTATGGTCGCATTTTGCTTTGAGCTCACAGTATTCACTCTGACTCTTTCTCCATACACTACACCCTTACTGTCCAAAAATCTATTGATCTCAGTCTGAATATACTCATCAACTGAGCATCCACAGCCCTCTGAGGTAGAGAATTCTAAAGATTCAAAACTTCTGAGTGAAGAAATTTCTCCTCATCTCAGTCCTAAATGGCTGACCCCTTAACTTGAGACTGTGACCCCAAGTTCTAGACTCTCCAGTCAGGAGAAACAACCTCTCAGCATCTACCCTGTTGAGCCCTCTAAGAATTTTATACGGAAATATTAGGAAAGGTGACCAAAAGCTTGGTCAAAAAGGTAGGTTTTAAGGAGTATTTTAAGGAAGAGAGAGCGGTAGAGAGGCGGAGAGGTTTAGGGAGGGAGTTCTAGAGCTTCGGGCATAGGCAGCTTAAGGCACGGCCACCAATGATGGAGTGATTAAAATCAGAGAATTCCTTTGTCCCACCATTGTAAATATCGATTGTTTTTGTGATATTTTATTCTACACTTCTGCGATATTATTGGAGGAGTTCTTTAACATTAACTTAGTATTCCCCAGCATTCTGTTTCCTCTCTCTCCACCCATCATCCAACCCTATCAATTCTCTTCTTGCTGATTCCACTCAGAATTGGTCAACTTCCTTCAGGTCGCATGCCTTCAGTGCTCAAAGCCTCCATTATTCTTACACTGCATCTTGCTCTCCTCCGTGCCCTTCAATAGACCAACACAAATCTTTATGTTTCTTTTAATTCTACAAAGACACAGTGGCTCTGAGTTTCCTCTGGTCCTGCTAGACTGCCATAAGCCTAACAGAGCAAGACTTAGAAGCATAACAGAGCAAGACTTAGAATCATAAATGCACACAGTACAGGAGGAGCTCTTTGAAAGAGCTATCCAATTAGTCCCACTCCCTGCTCTTTCCCCACAGCCCTACAAATTTTCCCCATACAAGTATTTATCCAATTCCCTTTTGAAAGTTACTATTAAATCTGCTTCCACCACCCTTCCAGGCAGTGCATTCCAGATCACAACAACTCGCTGCATAAAATATATTTTCCTTCTCTCCCCTCTGGTTCTTTTGTGAATTACCTTAGTGGCCGTGCTTTCAGCTGTCCAGGCCCTACTTTCTGGAATTCCCTGCCTAAACCTCTCTGCCTCTCCACCTCGCCTTCTTTAAGACTCTTCTTAAAATCTACCTTTTTGACCAAGTTTTTGGTTACCTGTCCTAATATATCCTTACGTGGCACGGTGTCAAATTTTATTTGACAAATACCTCTGTGAAGTGCCTTGGGACTTTTTTAGTATGTTAAGGGTGCTTACATAAATGTAAGTTTTTGTTGCACTGACCCTCCTGCCACTGGAAATAGAGTAAATAAGGAGAAACTATCAAAACCCTTCTTGATTTTGAACACCTCTATTAAATCTCCCCTTAACCTTCTCTGCTCTAAGGAGATCAATCCCAGCTTCTCTGGCCTCTCCACATAACTGAAGTCCCTCAGGTTTGGATAAATACTTGAAAGGAAAAAATATACAGGACTATGGGGAAAGGGCAGGGGAGTGGGACTAATTGGATAAGCTCTACCAAACAGGCACTTGGCCTCCATCTGTGTGGTAAGATTCTATGGCCTGGACATTAACTGGGGCGGGTTACGTAGGCGGGGGTTGAAGCAACGGATGGAAACCCAGAAGTCTGGGTTTCCCCCCGCCTGCTGTGGTGTTTTAACGTTTGTCCTTGACAGGTTCCCCGCCCGGAGGTCAGCCTGTTTGACAGGCTTGGCTTCCAGTCGGGTGATAAGGACTCCGGAGCAGGCCGCAGGACCAGGTAGATCCCATCCACCACCACGGAGGAGGGGTGGGTATCTGATCCCTGATCTCGGGGAGCGGGTTCCAACTTCTGACCCAGGTTGGGGTTCAATCCCCAACCCTGGGGATCTTTCTATGGGGAGGTGGATCTGATGGGGAGAAGAAGCTTGTGGCGGGGAGGGGGGGTGGCGGTAAGCACTCCTGCTTCTCCTAGCCCACAAGCTGTGCTGTAAAGGCACTTATGTTCACCCTGAAGCTGTCCTCGCCTTGCTTCAGCTGCCAGGTTTCCCAAGGCCTGGTAAACCCGGTCGGCCAGGGTTAAACATGTAAAGCAGGTTAAATGCAAGGCTGACAGCCTCATTAACATATTTAAATTGCCAACCCACATCCTGGGAGCGGGTTGGCTGCCCACCTCTTGTCCTGCCTCCATAAAACCCGGAAATGGACAGGTTGCAGCCGGGTTGGGGTCGGATTTGAGATTTTTAAGATTTTAACCTCTGACCAGGTGTGGTGCGCAGCTGTGCAGTGGACTAAGAGGTCCTGCACAGGCCGCTCACCAGCTTTTACTCTGTAGATACTGCACAGGCGCCAAAATTTGAAAGGGCTGTGCATTGAGGGAGGCAGGCCGCCCAGGAGGCAGTGCAGCTTATTGCATCTGATCCGACCCCAACCCACCCGTTTTTGGGATGTTAAAATTCAGCCCATAAGTACAGAGAACTTCTTGCTGAAGTAGTGAAATTAAATCTGGCCCAGAGATTGATGCATTTCTTACTGCGTTGGCAGGTGGTCCCTCTGTATCCTGCCGCACACTCACAGGCTCCATCATCGGGTGAGCAGGAAGCTCCATTCTTGCAGTTACACGACAGGGTGCAGTTTGGGCCCCATCGCCCTTCTGCACACACGCTATCACAATGTATGCCTGCAGATACAGAGGAAAATAAATCTCCGTCAGTGAGAGCAGCATTAGTATTCAACACTTACAGGGCACTCATTTAGTCAATACGTAGCCCCAATGTGATTCTGTTTATTGCACTGGCAATAGTTCTTCCTTCACCAAAATAACAATAACTTGCATTTATATAGCACCTTTAACATAGTAAAATGTCCCAATACACTTCGCAGCAGCAATTATCGAACACAATTTGATAACGAGCTACATAGGAGATATTAGGACAGGCTTGGTCAATGAGGTAGGTTTTAAGGAACGTCTTAAAGGAGGAGAGAGAGATGGAGAGGTTTCGGGGGGGGGAATTCCAGAGCTCAGGGTCTAGGCAGCTGAAGGTTGGCCGTCAATGGTGGAGCGATTAAAATCGGGGATGTGCAACAGGCCAGAATTGGAGGAGCGCAGAGATCTTGGAGGGTTATAGGGTTGGAGGAGGTTAGAGATAGGGAGGGAAACTTAATTGTACTTTTGTCAGAGAAGTGTGATATTGCATGCTGCTACGGGCTCAAGAATTAAGGACTAAAAATTCAAGTGCTCTGAAAAGCAACTGGTGCCACCGTGGGCTGCAGTTAATGGCCGCCCGAATTAATCGCGCAGACAGCACCGGTATTTTGGTGCTGCCTGCAGTTTAACATTAACATCTGGCCATGTGGAGGCCCCTAAACCTCGCCTCACTGGGTATACCAGGCACCGCAGGCAGGCTTTGCTTTGACGAGCCACGAAGTTAGGTGCCCCTAGCGAGTTCTCCAACCCCTGATGTTATTTGCCTTCTAATCGCTCCACCATTGGCAGCTGTTTTTTCAGCTGCCTGGGCCCTAAGTTCTGGAATTACCTCCTTAAACCTCTCCACCAATCCTCCATCTAAGCTGTGCAGGGCTGGGTGGCGCAGCACTCTGGAACTCCCATGTAGCCGGCTCACTGGCTTTTAAATGGGACAAACACACATGCGCGGTATTTTGAATTCCATTGCTTTCCTCCTTTAAGATGCTCCTAACAACCTGCCTCATTGACCATGCTTTTGGTCATCTGTCCCAATATCTCCCTATATGTCTCAGTGTCAAATTTTACTGATAATCGCTCCTATGAAATGCCGTGGGACGTTTTATTATGTTAAAGGCGCTATATAAATGAAAGTTGCTGTAGTAAGGGGGGGTTTGCCCCCTCACAAGGCAAGTTGTAAACGCCTGGAAACAGTGCAACTGGGTCTTCATTCTTTTCCAGGGGTGCCTCTGGTCCGCTGGTAGAGTTACGGCAGAATCTCCCATTGAAATTCAACCCCATCCTCGACACATTAACCTAACATTAATAACCTACTCGAGTTTCTGTTTCAAATCGAGAGCTTGACTAAACGCCTTCATTCATGGGGTTTGCAGTCTACTAATGCAAGAATGCACCGCAGTCAACAAAGGATTAACAGTTCCAAATAAATCTCTTGGAAATAACAACCCAAAGGAAAACATCTTCTCATCACGCTCGGGATGGGAACTTCGGAACAGGAGGAGGCCATTCAGCCCCACCAAGCCTGTTTGGGCATTCAACGAGACCATGGCCAGATTGCCGTGCTTGACAAGGCGTTCTGAGTTTCTATTTATTTTGGCGATAAGCTGAAGGTTTTCACCAATACATTGCTCATGGTTAGGTGATGACACAATCTACATTGCATCAAGAAGGGGAGGGTGGGCGAACGGGACGTCTACCCCGAGATGTTGATATGTTCTGCTTACAGATCCAGTTACAAAGCGATAAAAATTGATGTAATAAACATGCGTGACGAATTATCTGAGACCACACAAGCAGATGTGTCACATAACATTGAAGCATATTAATGAAACAGGAACATTTATGCAACAAAAAAACAATCCTGTCCTTTTTTTTTGCAGCACCAACTAGTGAATGTCTCTTTTTAAATGCAATGCCAGTAAACATCCATCGCAGAGTTTAGACCTTATTGTGTCTACTCGCCTTACAATTGAGCCTGTCTTGCTATTGAATGAATCATTTGGCCACAGCTGATGAGAAAGCTGACTGGATCTCACAGAAAGTACGCTGTATTATGTAACAGCATAAATAAAGGAAATTAGTGAAGCATAATTTTTAAATGGTAGAGCTTCTTTTTTTGGAAAAACATCCAATGGTTTCACGTAATTGTGTAGAATAACTGTTATGGTTTTTTTTCTCCAAATGAAAATAATTCAATATATAAATTTTTCTCTTCAGCTGAAGAAAGAAGATCATTTTGTGGAATACTTGTGTCTGTTGTTAACGCTGAGGAGTAGTATGGTGATGGAATGGAATGCCAATGCATAGGACAAAGAGCTCTTTGAGAAAATTACAAGTTGCTAGGCAATTGCTCAGTGAACACGATAAACTTCAGCTAGGCAGCGCTCTTTAAAAAAAAAAAGGCACATTCATTTCATGCCCGATGCTTTACACGTGGGTCTCTTAAGTTTAATTCAGCATTCATCTGAAGCCGTCGTGACACGGCTTGGGTCAAAGGTCGTTTTGTGCAATCGCAGACTACCTCCATTTTCAGCGTTTTGAAACCAATCTGTTAACTTAGATTATCTGGTGTTACACAAACATGGAAGTGATTTTAAATCACCAGCAAAACTGAAATATGTTCCAGATTATATCTGAAAGGCTGATCAGGTTGGGGCTCGGTTTGCTTAGAAAAGAGAAAGCTGAGGGGGTGACCTGATGGAGGTCTTTTAAAATATGAAGTGGTTTCGATAGGGTAGATGTAGAGAAGATGTTTCCACTTGTGGGCGAGACCAAAAACTAAAGGCCCTTAATATAGGATAATCACTAATAAATCCAATCGGGAAATCAGGAGAAACTTCGTTACCCAGAGAGTGGTGAGAATGTGGAACTCACTACCACAATGAGTAGTTGAGGCGAATAATAGAGATAGATTTAAGGGGAAACTAGAAAAGTGCAAGATGGAGAAAGGAAAAGAAGGATATCGTGATGGGGTGAGATGAAGTAGGGTGGGAGGAGGCTCATGTGGGGCATAAACACCGGCATAGACCAGTTGGGTCAAATGGCCTGTTTCTGTGCTGTACATTCTATGTAATTATCATATACCTAAACCATGTCTCTACAATGTAGAAATTGTCTTTTTGTTAAACAGATCATTACTGTTTTGCACTTTTACAAACAGCTAAGTCACTTAATGTATATTCATAACATTTTATCCCTTAAATCCTACATCTGATACTTCTTGCTTAAGCAGAAGGGAGTTATACCCTAAAATAAAATGATTTTCTTTAAGAAAGAAATGGATTTGGATTTGGATTGTAGCCCACACTTAAGACAAAAGGCCATTTATAACTATATCCTTTGCCAAATAGTTCCTTCACAGGGCAGTTATGGCATTAAACAGTTAAACTAAACTGAATGCAGTATTGGTGCTGGAAAGTGAATTTTTTCCATCCATAAGTAATTATATTAGAATCAATTATGTATCAAGTCAACCTATTCTGTGCAAGCAGGAACAAGAAATGGGCAAATTACTCACAATTAGCTTGAGTGTTCAAGATTAATGTGAAATCTGGGCAGGTGCGGCCTACTGCTTCACAGCCCTGCTCGAGATTCTCCTCCCCTCACTCCCCCCATCCACACACTGCTGCCGGACAATCCTTCCCTGCCCCCAAATGGCAAAGGCAGTGGAGGGTTGGGGAGAGGGGGTGAGGGGGGGGAGGCAGGGCCTGGGACCGGGAGCATGGGGCCTGGGTTCAATTTCCCCTCCACTTACCACCGCTGTCAAGTGGAAGATGGCGGTAGACCCCAGGAAGCAGAGTCAAAGTTGTCTTGATATCCCCTGCAGAGGGAGAGGGGGTCTTGTAGAGGCCCCAAACGTTTACCTGCTGAAGGCCCCAGACTCGACTGAGGTCCTGCAGCAATGCTGTAATCGCTGGGATTTTTTTTTTTAAATGCCCTCCCACGGGCAGCCCCGCTCCTGGTGATGGAAATCCTGCCAGAAGCTTGCCTTACATAGCACATGACCTCCGACCGGGGTAAAAGGGCTCGGGTTGGTGTGGGTTCGGAGAGAGTGGGGTGGGGTGGGTGGGGGGGGGTGGGGGGGAAACAGCAGAAGTCCTGAATTCCTACCGGAATTCTGCCCTGAAGAGGAGTCCAGAGACGGGGCCCAAGATTCCTGATCTTTGGAAGCCACAGACCAGGAAGCATGGACCCCCAGCTGGGTGCCCCCCCCTCCCCCTCCCCCCCGCCCCGTATCCACCAATCAGTGGGCCAGTACCCCTGCTCCTTTTGGGGTATCGGGCCGTCTATTCTTTGCCAGATCTTCTAATCGAAGCCCCATTTGCAGCCTTTCCGACAGAAGACCACAGGTGTCACAATGCGAGTGCACCAGATCATAAAAACAAATATAAAAGATTCAATGTGTCTCTTCTTTTTCAATGCTTTCGTGTCAATTCATCCATGACATTTTTCAGTTATAATCTTTCAATTGTGTCCTTTCTTCCACACCTGTCCCTCTGCATTATCGTAACACAATACATGTACTTTGAATACGACAACAACTTGTATTTGTATAGTGCCTAAAGCATCCCAAGGCATGTCACACGAGCGTTATCAGACAAAATTTGACACCGAGCACTTAAGAAGATATTAGGCCAGATGACCAAAAGCTTGACCAAGGAGGTAAAATTTAAAGGAGGAAAGAGAAGTGGAGAGGGAATTCCAGAGTTTAGGATCTAGAATACTTGATGAGCATACCTAATAGAGGTAGAGAATATGGAGCCGAAATTGCCCCTTTGCGCAGGGCCAGTTAGCGCTGCCGGCCGGCGCTAACGGAGTGAGTTAGCGCGTGGGCGCGATGGCTACATTGACCCGCGCAGAATTACCCCCAGGGCTCCCACGGCGAAAAGTGGTTCGTGTGCACTCCATGATTAGCGCACTAGCGCGGTGGTGACGTCATCGCCGTGCGCGCTGACCCCTTATTGTCCTGCGCCGACCCCTTTGCGCCCCTCGGGGGAAATTGGCCCGCAGGACACGAGGTCAGTGTGGGGCGATGCCACCGACAGCTGCTCGGTGTGCGAAGCTGTGGTGGCTGGGGCACCCCGGCCGCCCTTAAAGGGAAAGTGGTAGCTTGGTGGTTGCCATCTTTTGTCTGTCGGCCGACTTTTCAGTTGGCCCGACCATGGCCGGGCCACCAACATGCAGACCGGCACCCCCTCTTGGGTGTCAGGCCGCTAGCCCTCCCTGGTGGCCCAGTGGGCGGCACTAAAGGGGCTGCAGAGTTCGCAACGGCCCTCCCCTTTAAAAGGGGAGGGAAGTTGTGACGCATCAACATGACGTGGCACATCATCAGCTGATGAAATAAGTGCGTCGCTGAGCATCACACCGCGTGACGCCATGCAATCGCTCCGTTAGCGCAAGATACATTTTCTTTGCTCAGAGAGGCCAATTCCACACCGGCACAAAAAGTCATCCAATTCAAATTATGCACTTCAAACCCAGCGGCGCGCAATTTCGTCCCCTATGTCTCCACTTGTTGGGGAGGTCAAAACTACAGGCCATAAATATAAGATTGTCATTAATAAATCCAATAAGGAATTCAAAGAAACCTCTTTACTCAGAGAGTGGTTAGAATGTGAAACTCGCTACGACAAGGAATGGTTGAAGCGAATAGCATAGATGCATTTAAGGTGAGCAAGATAAACACATGAGAGACAAAGGAATAGAAGGATATGCTGATAGGGTGAGTAGAGTGAGAGGAGGCTCGTGTGGTGCATAAACACCAGCATGGACCAGTAGAACAGAATGGCCTGTTTCCGTGCTGCAGATTTGATGTAATTCAATTCTTACATTAAAATTGGAGAAGAAATAGAACAAACCTGTCCACCCAGCAAGACAGCGACAATAACCGGTGGTGGAGTGACATCCATCAGCATGACTGCAGTCACAACGCTCGATGCAGTTAATTCCATATGAACCATCCTGGCAAACAAAAAATGAATATACACCCTCATGATTATGTTGCAAGTTGCAAAAATAAAAAAGGAGATACGCATGTTACAACCAACCATGTTAACAATATTAGAGCCAGGCCGTTCAAGGGGTGAGGTCACAAAGACTTCTTCACACAAAGGGTAGTGGAAATCTGGAACTCTCTTCCCCAAAAAGCTGTTGAGACTGGGTCAATTGAAAATGTCAGAATTCAGATTGATAGATTTTTGTGAGGCAAGGGGCATTAAGGGTTACGGAACCAAGGCAGGTAGATGGAGTTAAGATACAGATCAGTCACGATCTCATTGAATGGTGGAACAGGCTGGAGAGGCTGAATGGCCTTCTCCTGTTTTTATGTTCCACACAAATTAACCAAAATCTTGAACACTTTAGGTTTCTTTGGTTACATAAATAAGAAAACGAGAGCCTAATTTCACCATCAGGCTGCGATTTATTCTTTCATCTTCTGTCCTTCATGATGTGCCAGGCCAGGCCACACACCCTGGACTCCAGTTGAAAGGATGGGTGGATGACCACAGGTCCATGGCTTATGCCAAAACCAGTCTGTGACCAGTACTAAAGAGCAAGCAGAGGTGGAAGCCCCCAAAAGATGTTTTCTCCTTCCTGTTGGCTCTGTGGCTGATGCCCCTGGACAAGATTGGCAACTTAGCATCTGGAAGATGGCCACAAGTGCCAACATCAGCCGAGGCTAAACCTCGTCTCTCAGCACAGCTGAGAGGCAACTTGTCTGTTCATTGTAACTAGATAACACATCCTGAAATATAGGGATTGAGGCTAATTTCCAGGCCACTGTGTCAAATGTTGGCCTGACAATGACCGTGTCAATTTTTACACTTACAGGCCTTGATTAGCAGAAAAAAACGGTGTCTGAGGATGGCTTGGGCCAATCATTGGGTTTATTTTCTTTGGATGTGCATCACATGACTCAAAAGAGATGTACAGGAAAAGCAAAAGTGTTTGAATATACTTTGTAATGAATGTAACTTACATAAGTGTTAGAAAATGAAATTATGAGTTAGAAACAAACTAAAATGTAAAATAATAGAGTAGCGAGATAATCAACAATTTTTAAGTGTTTGCTTTTGTGGAATCGAGCTACAGTTGGCCAGTTTTTCCTGGTTTGTGCTCTTACACACAGCCTGGGCTGAAATTGCCACCCGCTGGAAATGGGGTGCCTGCACCCTGTTTCAGTTGTTTTCACCACCGCGGTGGAGGAGGTGGCCTCTTGAGCGAAATTCCGCTCTTTGGCTTTCTTTTCCGGCGGTCCGGAAGTCGCTCATAATGGGGGCGGATATGTGGCAGTGAGGACACTAGAGGGGCGGAAGTTGGGGGATGTGCAGTGTCCACCGCTGTCAGTCATCAGTATAGCGCTGATGATGTCATCATGGCGCCGCGTCACCACGCTTCTCCCCTTCACTTAAAGGGGAGAGCCTTTGCGATTTTTAAAGTTTGGTCTGCTGTGGCACCAGGGAGGGTTTCGGCCGGGTTGGTGGCACGGCCGAATCCGGGGGCATAATTGTCGGCCCAATATGACAGTCAGACAACAAAAAAAATATGACGGCAGCGACAGTGTGTCCTTCCCTTTAATGGGAGCCGCACCGTCATTTTAGAAGGCCACAGCCTCACTGGACCGCCTGAGAAAAGCAGCTTTTGGCACAAACTGGCAGGAGGAAGATTTTCTCGGCAGAATTTTGCCATTCGGGGGGCGGGGGGGGAAACGGGACATCGGTGCTGCGCGCTCTGGTGATGCAGTTAGAATGGCTCGGACACAGTGGAGCGGTGGGGGGGGCAGTGGATCACCACCGGGATACCGCAGGAGCGGAATTTTGATAATGGCAGCCATTACACAAATAATCGGCGGCCATTGCACTCTGCAGCGGGGCCGCTGGTTTCCGGTGGTAACAGGCCTTAAGGAAAGGGACAACTTCGGCCCCCCTCAGTTTTGGTTGGATTTGAACGGACTCGCGGTAATTCCCTAAATTAGTTCCCAGAATTGGTAGATTTTGAAAGTGATGCTGAATTTAATCAAATTAAATGTCTGTTTGCTCAAAAATTTCCAATATAAAGCAATGCTTTATATGAACTTAGTAGCCATGTCCCCAAATACAGATGTTCTTTGATGCAGTGAATTAAAGAAACTAGTTTCAGCACGCAATGGGATGCGTTGTTGGCAAACATCCTACCTGGCATTGATGTGCACACTTGTCCCCTCGCCATCCTGCCAAACAGGTGCAAGTTCCGTCCAGTGCGTTACAGGCTCCTCCATTGGCACAGCGACAAGTTGAGTTACAGCCAAGACCCCATCTACCGCGAGGGCAAGGAATCGAACAATCGACCCCGTGCCAACCTGCCAGAGTCAAGACAACAAAGATTTACACTGTAACACGGCAACTGCACATCTGGGATATCAATGAAAATCAATGCAGTACAACAGATGTATTTGACTTGTGAGATGAGGTCATGACAATTGTTTTAATATACAGAACAATTTAAGCTTCAATGGTTCTCTGAAAATAAATCACCTCCTTTATCCTCTTCATCAACATCTTGGGTAGAAATTTGGTTGGGGGTTAATTAGGGCGCTAATGGCAGTGGAGCGGTAAATTTTATGCCGGGAAATGGTTTGCATCTCCAGCTGCAAAATTCATCAGCTGGGCCCTGAGTGTGGAGTGGAGCACGAGCGAGATGTTCCACACCTCCTTTAGGGCGTTAGGCCAGCTGAGCAACTGAAAATCCTGAGCTAAAGAGCCGGCCTTGGAGCGACCTAAGAGAGGTTTCCCTGAGAAAAAAAAAATCAGCAAAAAAACTATCAGAAGCATTAACAATACCTTACTGATGCCACATAAACATAAATCTCAAAAATAAAAAACAATCACACTTACCTCAGTTAGACATTCCTTCCCCCACTGCCGCCTGTACAGCTCGGGCCGCCCGCTTTCCCAGGCAGTCCCGTTCAAAAGGCCAGTGAGACCGGGAGCGCAGCGAGTTGGCGAGAGGCGGGAGTTCCGGGGATCGGAGAGGCCGACAAAAGGCCAGTGAGACCGGGAGCGCAGCGAGTTGGCGAGAGGCGGGAGTTCCGAGGATCGGAGAGGCCGACAAAAGGCCAGTGAGACCGGGAGCGCAGCGAGTCGGTGAGAGGCGGGAGTTCCGGGGATCGGAGAGGCCGACAAAAGGCCAGTGAGACCGGGAGCACAGCGAATCGGCGAGAGGCGGGAGTTCCGGGGATCGGAGAGGCCGACAAAAGGCCAGTGAGACCGGGAGCACAGCGAGTCGGTGAGAGGCGGGAGTTCCGGGGATCGGAGAGGCCGACAAAAGGCCAGTGAGACCGGGAGCACAGCGAATCGGCGAGAGGCGGGAGTTCCGGGGATCGGAGAGGCCGACAAAAGGCCAGTGAGACCGGGAGCACAGCGAGTCGGTGTGAGGCGGGAGTTCCAGGGATCGGAGAGGCCGACAAAAGGCCAGTGAAACCGGGAGCACAGCGAGTCGGTGAGAGGCGTGCTTGTGCAGCAACAGGGGGAAGGCAAAAAAGTAGAAAGAAATAGAAAGGTGACGTCACAGCCAAGGGGGTAAGTGATTGGCGAGTAGTTTTTCTTTTTCTTTTCTCTATCAGTAAGTAACATTTAGCCTTGTTGTGCCAATTTAAGTTAATCTAAGGGTTAACTCATGGCAGGAGAGCTCGGACACGTGTTATGCTCCTCCTGTACCATATGGGAAATCAGGGACACCACCAGTGTCCCTTACGACTACATGTGCGGAAAGTGTGTCTGCCTCCAGCTCCTGACTGACCACGTTGCGGAGCTGGAGCTGCGGGTGGATTCACTTTGGAGCATCCACGATGCTGAGAATGACGTGAATAGCATGTTTAGTGAGTTGGTCTGACAGCAGGTAAAGGGTACATAGGCAGATAGGGAATGGAAGACCAACAGGAAGAGCAATGCAAGGAAGGTAGTACAGGGATCCCCTGCGGTCATCCCCCTGCAAAACAGATACACCACTTTGAGTACTGTTGAGGGGGATGACTCATCAGGGGCGAGTTGCGGCAGCCAAGTTCATGGCACCATGGCTCGCTCTGCTGCACAGGTGGGCAGGAAAAAGAGTGGGAGAGCGATAGTGAAAGGGGATTCAATTGTAAGGGGAATAGATAGGTGTTTCTGCAGCCGCAACCGAGACTACAGATGGTATGTTGCCTCCCTGGTGCAAGGGTCAAGGATGTCTCGGAGTGGGTGCAGGACATTCTGAAAAGGGAGTGTGAACAGCCAGTTGTCATGGTGCATATAGGTATCAATGACATAGGTAAAAAACGGCATGAGGGCCTACGAGGCGAATTTATGGAGCTGGGAGCTAAATTAAAAAGTAGGACCTCAAAAGCAGTAATCTCAGGATTGCTACCAGTGCCACGTGCTAGTCAGAGTAGGAATCGCAGGATAGCTAAGATGAATACATGGCTTGAGGAGTGGTGCAGAAGGGAGGGATTCAAATTCCTGGGGGAGGTGGGACCAATACAAACCGGACGGTCTGCACCTGGGCATGACCGGAACCAATGTCCGAGGGGGAGTGTTTGCTAGTGGTGTTGGGGAGGAATTGAACTAATATGGCAGGGGGATGGGAACTTATGCAGGGAGACAGAGGGAAATAAAAAGGAGGCAGAAGCAAAATATAGAAAGGAGAAGAGTAAAAGTGGAGGGCAGAGAAACCCAAGGCAAAAAACAAAAAGGGCCACATTACAGCAAAATTCTAAAGGGGCAAAGTGTGTTAAAAAAACAAGACTGAAGGCTCTGTGCCTCAATGCGAGGAGTATTCGGAATAAGGTGGATGAATTAACTGCGCAGATAGCAGTTAACGGATGCGATGTGATTGGCATCATGGAATCATGGCTCCAGGGGGACCAAGGTTGGGAACTCAACATCCAAGGGTATTCAGCATTTAGGAAGAATAGATAGAAAGGAAAAGGAGGCGGGGTGGCGTTGCTGGTTAAAGAGGAAATCAATGCAATTGTAAGGAAGGACATTAGCCTGGATGATGTGGAATCAGTATGGGTGGAGGTGCGGAATTCCAAAAAGGCAGAAAACGCTAGTGGGTGTTGTGTATAGACCACCAAATAGTAGTAGTGAGGTTGGGGACAGCATCAAACAAGAAATAAGGGATGTGTGCAATAAAGATACAGCAGTAATCATGGGCGACTTCAATCTACACATTGATTGGGCGAACCAAACTGGTAGCAATGCAGTGGAGGAGGATTTCCTGGAGTGTATTAGGGATGGTTTTCTGGACCAATATGTCGTGGAACCAACCAGGGAGCTGGCCATCCTAGACTGGATGATGTGTAATGAGAAGGGACTAATTAGCAATCTTGTTGTGCGAGGCCCCTTGGGGAATAGTGACCATAATATGGTAGAATTCCTTATTAAGATGGAGAGTGACAAAGTTAATTCGGAAACTAGGGTCCTGAACTTAAGGAAAGGTAACTTCGACGGTATGAGGCGTGAATTGGCTAGAATAGACTGGCATACGATACTCAAAGGGTTGACGGTGGATAAGCAATGGCAAACATTTAAAGATCACATGGATGAACTTCAGCAATTGTACATCCCTGTCTGGAGTAAAAATAAAACTGGGAAGGTGGCTCAACCATGGCTAAGAAAGGAAATTAAGGATAGTATTAAAGCCAAGGAAGAGGCATATAAATTGGCAAGAAAAAGCAGCAAATCTGAGGACTGGGAGAAATTTAGAATTCAACAGAGGAGGACTAAGGGTTTAATTAAGAGGGGAAAAATAGAGTACGAGAGGAAGCTTGCAGGGAATATAAAAACTGACTGCAAAAGCTTCTACAAATATGTGAAGAGAAAAAGATTAGTAAAGACAAACATAACTCCCTTGCAGTCGGATTCAGGTGCAATTATAATGGGGAACCAAGAAATGGCAAACCAATTGAACCAATACTTCGGTTCTGTCTTCACTAAGGAAGATACAAATAACCTTCCGAAGGTATTAGGGGACAGTGGGTCTAGTGAGAAGGAGGAACTGAAGGATCTCCTTATTAGGCAGGAAATTTTGTGAGGGAAATTGATGGGATTGAAGGCCGATAAATCCCTGGGGCCTGATAGTCTGCATCCCAGAGTGCTCAAGGAAGTGGCCCTAGAAATAGCGGATGCATTGGAGATCATTTTCCAACAGTCTATCGACTCTGGATCAGTTCCCAAGGACTGGAGGATAGCTAATGTAACACCACTTTTTTAAAAAGGAGGGAGAGAGAAAACGGGTAATTATAGACCGGTTAGCTTGACATCAGTAATGGGGAAAATGTTGGAATCGATCATGGAGGACAAAATAGCAGCGCATTTGGAAAGCGGTGACAGGATCGGACCAAGTCAGCATGGATTTATGAAAGGGAAATCATGCTTGACGAAACTTCTGGAATTTTTTGAGGATGTAACTAGCAGAGTGGACAAGGGAGAACCAGTGGATGTGGTGTATTTGAACTTTCAGAAGGCTTTTGACAAGGTCCCACACAAGAGATTGTTGTGCAAAATCAAAACACATGGTATTGGGGGTAATATACTGACGTGGATAGGGAACTGGTTGGCAGACAGGAAGCAGAGAGTCGGAATAAATGGGTCCTTTTCAGAATGGCAGGCAGTGACTAGTGGAGTGCCGCAGTGCTCAGTGCTTTGACCCCAGCTTTTTACAATATACAATGACGATTTGGATGAAGGAATAGAGTGTAATATCTCCAAGTTTGCAGATGACACTAAACTGAGTGGTGGTATGAGCTGTGAGGAAGACGCTAAGAGGCTGCAGGGTGACTTGGACAGGTTAGGTTAGTGGGCAAATACATGGCAGATGCAGTATAATGTGGATAAATGTGAGGTTATCCATTTTGGGGGCAAAAACACGAAGGCAGAATATTATCTGAATGGCGGCAGACTAGGAAAAGGGGAGGTGCAACGAGACCTGGGTGTTATGGTTCATCAGTCACTGAAAATGGGCACACAGGCACAGCAGGCGTTAAAGAAGGAAAATGCTATGTTGAACTTCATAGCTAGAGGATTTGAATATAGAAGCAGGGAGGTCTTACTGCAGTTGTACAGGGCCTTAGTGAGGCCTCACCTGGAATATTGTGTACAGTTTTGGACTCCTAGTCTGAGGAAGGACATAAGAACATAAGAATTAGGAACAGGAGTAGGCCATCTAGCCCCTCGAGCCTGCTCCGCCATTCAAAAAGATCATGGCTGATCTGGCCGTGGACTCAGCTCCACTTACCCGCCCGCTCCCCATAACCCTTAATTCCCTTATTGGTTAAAAAACTATCTATCTGTGATTTGAATAGATTCAATGAGCTAGCCTCAACTGCTTCCTTGGGCAGAGAATTCCACAGATTCACAACCCTCTGGGAGAAGAAATTCCTTCTCAACTCAGTTTTAAATTGGCTCCCCCGTATTTTGAGGCTGTGCCCCCTAGTTCTAGTCTCCCCGACCAGTGGAAACAACCTCTCTGCCTCTAACTTGTCTATCCCTTTCATTATTTTAAATGTTTCTATAAGATCACCCCTCATCCTTCTAACTCCAACGAGTAAAGACCCAGTCTACTCAATCTATCATCATAAGGTAACCCCCTCATCTCCGGAATCAGCCTAGTGAATCGTCTCTGTACCCCCTCCAAAGCTAGTATATCCTTCCTTAAGTAAGGTGACCAAAACTGCATGCAGTACTCCAGGTGCGGCCTCACCAATACCCTATACAGTTGCAGCAGGACCTCCCTGCTTTTGTACTCCATCCCTCTCGCAATGAAGGCAACATTCCATTCACCTTCCTGATTACCTGCTACACCTGCAAACTAACTTTTTGGGATTCATGCACAAGGACCCCCAGGTTCCTCTGCACCGCAGCATGTTGTAATTTCTCCCCATTCAAATAATATTCCCTTTTACTGTTTTTTTTTCCCAAGGTGGATGACCTCACATTTTCCGACATTGTATTCCATCTGCCCATTCGCTTAACCTATCTAAATCTCTTTGCAGCCTCTGTGTCCTCGACACAACCCGCTTTCCCACTAATCTTTGTGTCATCTGCAAATTTTGTTACACTACACTCTGTCCCCTCTTCCAGGTCATCTATGTATATTGTAAACAGTTGTGGTCCCAGCACCGATCCCTGTGGCACACCACTAACCATCGATTTCCAGCCCGAAAAGGACCCATTTATCCCGACTCTCTGCTTTCTGTTAGCTCGCCAATTCTCGAATCATGCTAATGCATTTCCTCTGACTCCGCATATCTTTATCTTCTGCAGTAACCTTTTGTGTGGCACCTTATCGAATGCCTTTTGGAAATATAAATACACCACATCCATCGGTACACCTCTATCCACCATACTCGTTATATCCTCAAAGAATTCCAGTAAATTAGTTAAACATGATTTCCCCTTCATGAATCCATGTTGCGTCTGCTTAATTGCACTATTCCTATGTCCCGCTATTTCTTCCTTAATGATAGCTTCAAGCATTTTCCCCACTACAGATGTTAAACTAACCGGCCTATAGTTACCTGACTTTTGTCTGCCCCCTTTTTTTAAACAGAGGCTTTCCAATCGGCTGGTACCTCCCCAGAGTCCAGAAAATTTTGGTAGATTATAACGAATGCATCTGCTATAACTTCCGCCATCTCTTTTAATACCCTAGGATGCATTTCATCAGGACCAGGGGACTTGTCTACCTTGAGTCCCATTAGCCTGTCCAGCACTACCCCTCTAGTGATAGTGATTGTCTCAAGGTCCTCCCTTCCCACATTCCCGTGACCAGCAATTTTTGGCATGGTTTTTGTGTCTTCCACTGTGAAGACCGAAGCAAAATAATTGTTTAAGGTCTCAGCCATTTCCACATTTCCCATTATTAAATCTCTCTTCTCATCTTCTAAGGGACCAACATTTACTTTAGTCACTCTTTTCCGTTTTATATATCGGTAAAAGCTTTTACTATCTGTTTTTATGTTTTGCGCTATTGCTATTGAGGGAGTGCAGCGAAGGTTCACCAGACTTATTCCAGGGATGGCTGGGCTGTCATATGAGGAGAGACTAGATCAACTGGGCCTTTATTCACTGAAGTTTAGAAGGATGAGAGGGGATCTCATAGAAACATATAAGATTCTGATAGGACTGGACAGGTTAGATGCGGGAAGAATGTTCCCGATGTTGGGGAAGTCCAGAACCAGGGGACATAGTCTTAGGATAAGGGGTAAGCCATTTAGGACTGAGATGAGGAGAAACTGCTTCACTCAGAGAGTTGTTAACCTGTGGAAGTCCCTGCCACAGAGAGTTGTTGATGCCAGTTCATTGGATATATTCAAGAGGGAGTTAGATATGGCCCTTACGGCTAAAGGGATCAAGGTGTATGGAGAGAAGGCAGGAAAGGGGTACTGAGGGAATGGTCAGCCATGATCTTATTGAATGGCGGTGCAGGCTCGAAGGGCCGAATGGCCTACTCCTGCACCTATTTTTCTATGTTTCTATGTTTCTATTTTCATCATAGGCAGTCCCTCAGTATCGAAGAAGACTTGCTTCCACTCTTAACATGAGTTCTTAGGTGGCTACACAGTCCAATACGAGAACCACAGTCTCTGTCACAGGTGGGGCAGATAGTCGTTGAGGGAAGGGGAGGGTGGGACTGGTTTGCCGCACGCTCTTTCAGCTGCCTGCGCTTGATTTCTGCATGGTCTCGGCGACGAGACTCGGGGTGCTCAGCACCCTCCCGGATGCGCTTCCTCCACTTAGGGCGGTCTTTGGCCAGGGTCTCCCAGGTATCATTGGGAATGTTGCACTTTATCAAGGAGGCTTTGAGGGTGTCCTTGTAACATTTTTTTTGTCCACTTTTGGCTTGTTTGCCGTGAAGGAGTTCAGTGTAGAGCGCTTGCTTTGGGTATTATGTGTCTGGCATGCGGACTATGTGGCCTGCCCAGCGGAGCTGATCAAGTGTGGTCGGTGCTTTGATGCTGGGAATATTGGCCTGGTCGAGGATGCTAATGTTGGTGCCCATGTCCTCCCAGGGGATTTGTCGGATCTTGCGGAGACATCATTGGTGGTATTTCTCCAGCGACTTGAGGTGCCTACTGTACATGATCCATGTTTCTGAGCAATACAGGAGGGCGGGTATTACTACAGCCCGGTAGACCATGAGCTTGGTGGCAGTTTTGAGGTCCAGGTCTTCAAACACTCTTCCTCAGGCGGCCGAAGGCTGCACTGGCGCATTTGAGGCGGTGTTGAATCTCATCGTCGATGCCTGCTCTTGTTGATAGGAGGCTCCCAAGACATGGGAAGTGGTCCACGTTGTCCAGGGCCACGCCGTGAATCTTGATGACAGGGTGCAGTGCTGTGCGGCGAGGACAGGCTGGTGGAGGACCTTTGTCTTACGGATGTTTAGCATAAGGCCCATGCTTTCGTACGCCTCAGTAAATACGTTGACTATGTGCTGGAGTTCAGCCTCTGTATGTGCGCAGACACAGGCGTCGTCCGCGTACTGTAGCTCGACGACAGAGGTTGGAGTGGTCTTGGACCTGGCCTGGAGACGGCGGAGATTGAAGGTTCCACTGGTTCTGTAGTTTAGTTCCATTCCAGCGGGGAGCTTGTCGGCTGTGAGGGTCGGCTGTGAGGTGTCGTTGGCCGTGAGGTGGTGTTGGCCGCGGGGTGGTGTTGGCCGTGGGGTGGTGTCGGCCGTGGGGTGGTGTCGGCTGTGAGGTGTCGTTGGCTGTGAGGTGTCGGCTGTGAGGTATCGGCTGTGAGGTGTCGTTGGCTGTGTGGTGTCGGCTGTGGGGTGTCGTTGGCTGTGAGGTATCGGCTGTGAGGTGTCGTTGGCTGTGTGGTGTCGATGGCTGTGTGGTGTCGGCTGTGGGGTGGTGTTGGCTGTGCGGTGTCGATGGCTGTGAGGTGTCGGCTGTGAGGTGGTGTTGGCTGTGGGGTGTCGTTGGCTGTGGGGTGTCGTTGGCTGTGTGGTGTCGATGGCTGTGAGGTGTCGGCTGTGAGGTGGTGTTGGCTGTGGGGTGTCGTTGGCTGTGGGGTGTCGTTGGCTGTGGGGTGTCGTTGGCTGTGGGGTGTCGTTGGCTGTGGGGTGGTGTTGGCTGTGGGGTGTCGATGGCTGTGAGGTGTTGGCTGTGAGGGCGTGCAACTAGGTGCTACGGGTCCCCCAGAAAACAAATTTAGGAACGGTGTTGCAACCAGGGGCGTTGCACACAGGCTCACCTCTCCTGGAAGGTGCTGCTCTTCGCCCCCGCAAAACTGGCACCCAATGTCCCGGCGGGGGGCTGGAAGCTGGCCGCCCACCCGCTAATGATTTCTGGTGCCATTACCGCACCTCCAGGGCACGAACAGGGGCGGCAACAGACCGAATTACTACCCCCTTGTGTTTATACAGCTCGTTTAACCTAGTAAAACTTCCCAAGGTGCTTCACAAGAACGTTATCAGACAAAATTTCACACCGAGCCCCAAGAGGAGATATAAGGACAGATGAAAGAGGTAAGTTTTGAGGGGCATCTTAAAGGAGGAAAGAGAGGTGGAGAGGTTTAGGGAGGGAATTCCAGAGCTTAGGGCCTTGGTAGCTGAAGGCATAAACTCAAGATACTGATACCTGCTACATACATGCAATGTATGTAATTTGAGGCAAAAATTAAAAGTAATATATAAATGGATGGTTCAGTTTAATGAGGTTTCCTTCATCGCCTCTGGGACAAAATCCTGCAACTCCCTACACTGTGGGAGCATCTTAACCACACGGACTGCAGCAGTTCAAGAAGAAGGCCCACCACCACTTTTGAGAGATGCAACCAGAGGATGGGCAATAAATGCCGGTCTTGGAGCAACGTGCACATCTCGAGAATGAAATTATATTTTTATAGTTTGAAGTAGAATGTGAGTGGAACAAACGTAAACTGGAGTCAGGTATGACAAAACAACAATTTGATGCCAGTTCATAGAAACATAGAAACATAGAAAATAGGTGCAGGAGTAGGCCATTCGGCCCTTCGAGCCTGCACCGCCATTCAATGAGTTCATGGCTGAACATGCAACTTCAGTACCCCATTCCTGCTTTCTCGCCATACCCCTTGATCCCCCTAGTAGTAAGGATTACATCTAACTCCTTTTTGAATATATTTAGTGAATTGGCCTCAACAACTTTCTGTGGCAGAGAATTCCACAGGTTCACCACTCTCTGGGTGAAGAAGTTTCTCCTCATCTCGGTCCTAAATGGCTTACCCCTTATCCTTAGACTGTGACCCCTGGTTCTGGACTTCCCCAACATTCTTCCTGCATCTAACCTGTCTAAACCCATCAGAATTTTAAACGTTTCTATGAGATCCCCTTTCATTCTTCTGAACTCCAGTGAATACAAGCCCAGTTGATCCAGTCTTTCTTGATATGTCAGTCCCGCCATCCCGGGATTCAGTCTGGTGAACCTTCGCTGCACTCTCTCAATAGCAAGAATGTCCTTCCTCAAGTTAGGAGACCAAAACTGTACACAATACTCCAGGTGTGGCCTCACCAAGGCCCTGTACAACTGTAGTAACACCTCCCTGCCCCTGTACTCAAATCCGCTCGCTATGAAGGCCAACATGCCATTTGCTTTCTTAACCGCCTGCTGTACCTGCATGCCAACCTTCAATGACCTGATGTACCATGACACCCAGGTCTCGTTGCACCTCCCCTTTTCCTAATCTGTCACCATTCAGATAATAGTCTGTCTCTCTGTTTAACCTCACATTTATCCACATTATACTTCATCTGCCATGCATTTGCCCACTCATCTAACCTATCCAAGTCACTCTGCAGCCTCGTAGCATCCTCCTCGCAGCTCACACTGCCACTACTTAGTGTCATCCGCAAATTTGGAGATACTACATTTAATCCCCTCGTCTAAATCATTAATGTACAATGTAAACAGCTGGGGCCCCTGCACAGAACCTTGCGGTACCCCACTAGTCACTGCCTGCCATTCTGAAAAGTACCCATTTACTCCTACTCTTTGCTTCCTGTCTGATAACCAGTTCTCAATCCATGTCAGCACACTACCCCCAATCCCATGTGCTTTAACGTTGCACATTAATCTCTTGTGTGGGACCTTGTCGAAAGCTTTCTGAAAGTCCAAATATACCACATCAACTGGTTCTCCCTTGTCCACTCTACTGGAAACATCCTCAAAAAATTCCAGATTTGTCAAGCACAAATCCATGCTGACTTGGACCTATCATGTCACCTCTTTCCAAATGCGCTGCTATGACATCCTTAATAATTGATTCCATCATTTTACCCACTACTGATGTCAGGCTGACCGGTCTATAATTCCCTGTTTTCTCTCTCCCTCCTTTTTTAAAAAGTGGGGTTACATTGGCTACCCTCCACTCGATAGGAACTGATCCAGAGTCTATGGAATGTTGGAAAATGACTGTCAATACATCCGCTATTTCCAAGGCCACCTCCTTAAGTACTCTGGGATGCAGTCCATCAGGCCCTGGAGATTTATCAGCCTTCAATCCCATCAATTTCCCCAACACAATTTCCTAACTAATAAGGATTTCCCTCAGTTCCTCCTTCTTACTAGACCCTCTGACCCCTTTTATGTCCGGAAGGTTGTTTGTGTCCTCCTTAGTGAATACCGAACCAAAGTACTTGTTCAATTGGTCTGTCATTTCTTTGTACCCCGTTATGACTTCCCCTGATTCTGACTGCAGGGGACCTAAGTTTGTCTTCACTAACCTTTTTCTCTTTACATATCTATAGAAACTTTTGCAATCCGTCTTAATGTTCCCTGCAAGCTTCTTCTCGTACTCTATTTTCCCTGCCCTAATCAAACCCTTTGTCCTCCTCTGCTGAGTTCTAAATTTCTCCCAGTCCCCAGGTTCACTGCTATTTCTGGCCAATTTGTATGCCACTTCCTTGGCTTTAATACTATCCCTGATTTCCCTTGATAGCCACGGTTGTGCCACCTTCCCTTTTTTATTTTTACGCCAGACAGGAATGTACAATTGTTGTAGTTCATCCATGCGGTCTCTAAATGTCTGCCATTGCCCATCCACAGTCAACCCCTTAAATATCATTCGCCAATCTATCCTAGCCAATTCACGCCTCATACCTTCAAAGTTACCCTTCTTTAAGTTCTGGACCATGGTCTCTGAATTAACTGTTTCATTCTCAATCCTAATGTAGAATTCCACCATATTATGGTCACTCTTCCCCAAGGGGCCTCTCACAACGAGATTGCTAATTAATCCTCTCTCATTACACAACACCCAGTCTAAGATGGCCTCCCCCCTAGTTGGTTCCTCGACATATTGGTCTGGAAAACCATCCCTTCAGTTCAGTCCAGTGTGTTTGTCAAGGAATTTTTCTCTGGTGCAAAGTTTTTCCACTTGCTGAAGAAGAATCTCAAAGATTACAAGTAAATGTAGGGTTTTGATAGAGTAAATAAGGAAAAACTGTTTCCACTAGCAGGAGGGTCGATAACCAGAAGGCACAGATTTAAGGTAATTGGCAAAAGAACCAGAGGGAAGATGAGGAGACATTTTTTTTACACAGCGAGTTGTTATGATTTGGAATCCACTACCTGAAAGGGCAGTGGAAGCAGATTCAATAGTAACTTTCAAAAGGAAAGCGGATAAATTCTTGAAAAGGAAAAATCTGCAGGGGTGTGGGGAAAGAGTAGTGGGACTAATTGGATAGCTCTTTCAAAGAGCCAGCACGGGCAGGATGGGCCGAACAGTATCCTTCAATGCTGTATCATTCTATAAATCTGATAGCGTACTTTCAACAATGAACAATTAGTTTCTCTCTCCCCTGCTGTGGTATGTGCTGCTTTAGCTGTCTTGATCTCTCTGGGCTTATGGGAGTCTGCCAGAGGCAGCTGTGCAAAACCATTTATTTTTCCCCCAATTAGAACAGTTTTAATGCTTTACTTTGACTGGGAATAGATGGCTCTTTCCCCATAGCCCTGCAATTGTTTATTTTCAAATTATATCAAATTCCCTTTTCAAAGTTACTATTGAATCTGCTTCTACCGCCATTTCAGGCAGTACATTCCAGATCACAATAAATCGCTGCCCTTTATCTCCCCTCCGGTTCTTTTGCCAATTACCTTAAATCTGTGTCCTCTGGTTATTGGCCTGCCTGCTAGTGGAAACAGTTTCTCCTTGTTTACTCCATTAAAGTAATTATCATAGAATCTTACAGCACAGAAGGAGGCCATTCGGCCCATTGTGCATGTGGTGGCTCTTTGAAAGAGCTGTTCAATTAGTCCCCCTCCCCTGCTCTTTTCCCATAGCCCTGCAAATTTTTCCCCTTCAAGTATTTATCTAATTCCCTTGTGAAAGTTACTATTGAGTCTGCTTCTACCGCCCTTTCAGGTAGTGCATTCGAGATAAAAACAACTCAATGTGTAAAATAATATTCTTGAATATCAGGTGAGCACAGGATTTAGTTTGACAGTTAAGTTCCCCACCCTCTCTCCACTGCACCCTCCCCCCACCCCGCCCCATTAAATAACGCGCTGATACTAACTGTCTGGGGTCATGTAAAAAATGGCCAATGTAGTGAAATTAAAAAAGGACTGGTAGGATTTGCGGAACAATACCCTTCCTTGCATTAATCATCAATTGTAAAAGGGCGTCAAAAAAAAAGAATGAAAATGAATTTCTTTGAAATGGTTTAAATATATTTAGAAAACAATCGAGTTCCTTTTCCCTAACCAATTTCCGACAGCTCCATTTACATGCAGACATAGATTTAGTAATGTGAAGCCCTCATATCAATGTCATAGTAACAGCATCCCCAGGCACCAGTTTTGAACACCTACCATCCCAGTATCAGCAAGGTCAAAATTTTGCACTTTTGTGAAACTGGAATTCATTTTAAAATGCATTGGTTGTCTCCTGGCAACAGGAATGATAGTGAGATGACATGATTTGATTTCTTCACACTCGCTCCGATCTGCATGGCAGGTTTTTAAGCATCAAAACTTTTAACTACTTTAGTGAGTCACTCGGTACCAGTCACTAGAAGTCTTAATGTCCTTGCAAGGGTGGCTGAGAGTCTCAATCAATTCCTGTGCTCGCTGACATACAGTGGCTCCTGGTCCAGCAACGCCTCAATTTTAAAATTCTCATTCTGGTTTTCTAATTCCTACAAGTCCTCGCCCCTCCATATCTCTATAATCTCCTCCAGCCTACAACCCTCCGAGATTTCTGCGCTCCTCTAATTCTGGCCTCCTGTGCATCCCCGATTTCCTTCACTCCACCGTTGGTGGCCGTGCCTTCAGCTGCCTAGGCCCTAAGCTCTGGAATTCCCTCCCTAATCCTCTAGACTTCTCTCTGCTCCTTTAAGAAGCTCCTTCAAAACCTTCTCTTTGATCAAGCTTTTGGTTATCTATCCTAATTTCTCCTCATGTGGCTTGGTGTCAAATTGTGTTTAATAATCGCTCTTGCGAAGCCCCTTGGGATGTTTTACTATATTAAAGGCGCTATATAAATGCAAGTTTACAAAAATGTACCATATAAAAGCTCCCAAAAATAATGAATGTGAAGAGCGGGAAGCTGGTGTATGCAAGGCTAACTGTTTTTTTAAAATGCTCTAAGCGGTGAAGAAGCACACCCTAACAAAACATATGTTCAGATTTCTGCCCTATGTATTACGGAACTCTCTTACCTGCTTTACAGGTACACGAGCCATCTATTGGCGAGCAGAATGCTTCATTTTTGCAGTCACAGGTGGAGGAGCAGTTGACTCCATTGGTACCAGCTGGACAAGGAATTGAACAATCAGAACCCTGTGGAATAATTGAAATGGAATGATATTTAAGAGTTAAAAAAGGAAGAGATTCTAAAATTGGAAAACAATAGTAGATATTAATCGTTAGCATATCAGCATCACTAAAAAAAACAGATTATCTGGTCATTATCATATTGCTGTTTGTGGGAGCTTGCTGTGCACAAATTGGCTGCTGTGTTTCCTACATTACAACAGTGACAATACTCCAAAAAGTACTTCATTGGTTGTAAAGCGCTTGGGACGTCCTGAGGTCATGAAAGGCGCTATATAAATGCAAGTATTTCTGTTAGAGAGAAATATGAATTGCTTCAAATCACTGCTTTTCTGCAAAGAATATCTCTTAAAGAGATGAATATGAGCAAAGACTGAACATGCTGGGGCTCTTTTCTCTAGAAAAGAGGAGGTTGAGGGTTGACCTGATAGAGGTCTTGAAAATTATGAAGGGGTTTGATGGGGTAGACGTCGAGAATCTGTGGGGGCGACCAGAACTAGGACCTATCAATATAAGATAGTCACGAATAAATCCAATAAAGAATTCAGGAGTGTAATGTCTGTAGGCTTGTAATGTTTGTAGCTCCACACTGTGGATGTGGACGTATTGTGTACTGCAACTGCAGAGTTAATAATAAACAGAACCAGGCAGATTCCGGAAGCTTCCGAGAGAGCTGCCTGTCATGTTAGGAGGTGTGTGTGCTGTGCTCTGTGAAGATATCACATCTGGCGATGAGATGGGATTTTTCGGATGATTTAAAGCTTAAATTTTATTGGTGAAAGATTCAGCCAGTCGACAGAGAGACATTGGAAGTTTCTGTCTTTGGAAAAAGCTACAAAAATCCGAGGTAAAATACAGCACATGGCGTGAACAGCTAGAGATTAAAATGGCAGGTGCAATCGGACATTTAGGGGAATATGGACACGATCGGGAACATTTTAAAGCGTATGTGGATCGGCTAGAAATGTATTTCACTGCAAATAACATAATCGAAGTTCCAGACAATGTAGTCCAGAACCGGGCTGTGTTGGAATGTAAGAAAGCGATCTTCTTATCGGAGGCAGGTCCGACATTGTACGAAACCCTTGTAAATCTGCTTGTGCCTGACGAGCCAAAGGACACAACGCTTAAAGAGATTTTAATGAAGCTGGAGCAGCACTATAACCCCAAACCGTTAGAAATTGCTGAAAGCTATCGTTTCAGGATTCGGAATCAAAAGGCTGATGAAAGTATCAGTGATTACATCGTAGCATTAAAAAAGCTATCGATGCACTGTAATTTTGGAAACTTTCAAAACCGAGCATTATGGGATTGTTTTGTTTGTGGGGTGAAAAATGGTGCGATCAGAAGGAAGTTATTGATGATGGATGACATGACTTTTGAGATTGCTTGCCAGACAGCAAGATCGATGGGCATGGCCGAACAATATTCCCGAGAATTAAATAATAATTACGGTCGTCAGTCAACCGAGGTAAATCACTTGCAGATTCAAAGTAAAAGACGGTGGCCGCCCAAAGTCTCAGAAACTGGAAATTCTAACAGAGCATCGAAGTCGTGCTATAAGTGCCTGGGACAACACATTGCTAAAGTTGTCCATACGTGAATGCAGAGTGTTTCTTCTGCAGAAAGACTGGGCATCTTGCGAAGGCATGCCGACTGAAGGGTAAACCAGTTTTTAAAGCTATGAGTCCAGCGTTCAAAGCTATGAGTAGAAATCCCAAGAGACGACATAGCATGGAAGAACAACAACAGGACGAGGAGATGTTAGAGTTACACATCATCAGGAGCACGAGGTTAACAGACAGCGATTCAGAAAGCATCAAAATCCACTTAGATGTTGCGGGATTCAAGATAATAATGGAAATTGACACGAGTGCATCCATGAGTGTAGTACCGGAGTCACTACATCGCGCCAAATTGCGTGATTTTCAACTGGAGAAATCAAAGTTAGAGCTACGAGGCTACTCGGGAGAGAAAATTCCTGTGGTAGGTCATATCACCGTACCGGTGAAATATAAAGATCAAATTTCAGAACTTGCCTCTAATAGTAGTGAAAGGAGACAAGTCTGCCTTACTAGGAAGAAATTGGTTGAGCTCACTGAAGCTGGATTGGAGTAAGATTTTCATCAACGGATGAGGTTATCACGAAGTATCCGAAGGTGTTCTGCGAAGTATGCAGTCCGATCCAAGGCTTCAAGGCAAGTGTCAGGGTACAGAAGGACGCTAGATCGGTTTACTACAAGCCACGTTCCGTACCATATGCACTCAAGGAAAAAGTTGAGCAAGAACTCAAAAGACTAGAGACTGAGAACATTATTTGTAAGATAGATCTATGCAATTGGGCTACACCCATTGTTGTTGTAACTAAGTCTGATGGTAAGGTAAGAATGTGTGGTGATTATAAAGTAACTGTAAACCAGGTTCTAGAGAGTAATGTCCCCAATACCTTGCCGAATATAGAAGATTTGTTCACAACACTGACAGGCGGTCAGATCTTCTCAAAACTGGATCTTACGAATGTCTACTTACAGCTTGAACTAGATGAGGAGTCCAAGTCATGTTTGACTATAAATACTTATCTAGGCATATATCAATTTAATAGGCTACCGTTTGGAATGTCTTCTGCCCCTGCCATATTCCAAGGGGTGATGAATCAGATTTTGCAAGGTATTGAAGGGGTAGTAGGTTATTTGGATGACATACTAATTTCAACACCAGATAGACAAATTCATAATAACATATTGAATGAAGTCCTCAAAAGGCTAGAGAAGCACAGAGTACGAGTGTCTGCTCGTAAGTGTGAGTTATTTAAAAACTCAGTGCAGTACTAAGGGTACAGAGTGGACAAAGATGGTTTACATACAACCATCGAAAAATTGGATGCAATTAGAAATGCACCCACTCCCAGGAATGTCACTGAACTTCGTTCATTCTTGGGTCTTTTGAACTACCATGGGAAGTTCCTACCAAATTTGGCTACAGTATTACATCCACTGAATGAACTATTGAAAAAACAGGTCCACTGGAAGTGGTCAAAAGAATGCGCTACAGCATTCAAGGAGTGTAAAAGCAAATTAGTGGAGAGCACCATGTTAGTTCATTATGACATATCTAAAGAGATTAAGCTATCATGTGATGCCGCTCCGTATGGCGTTGGGACAGTAATCTCTCATGTATCAAGTAGTGGGGAGGAGAGACCAATTGCTTTTGCTTCACGCACTCTCAGTGCCAGTGAGAGTAATTATGCGCAACTTGAAAGGGAAGCTTTGGCATTAATTTTTGGGGTCAAGAAGTTTCACAAATACTTGTATGGTCGTAAGTTTACCATCGTTACGGACCATAAGCCCCTAACAGCAATCCTCCATCCAAAGTCCCCAGTTCCAACATTAGCTGCAGCCCGAATGCAGAGATGGGCTTTGATTTTGTCAGCATATACATATGATATTGAATACAGATGATCAGCTGATCACAGTAATGCTGATGCAATGTCTAGATTGCCTTCCCCATCACAAGTTACACCCGATAGGGAAGAAGTGTTTTATTTTTCATACATTGATTAATTGCTAGTTACAGCTGAAGAGATTGGTAGAGCAACCAAACGTGACCCAGTGATGTCAAAGGTTGATGAGTATATTGCAAATGGGTGGCCAAACCAGGTAACAGACAAAGATACACATCCATTCTTCATTCATAGGAATGAATTATCAGTCGATAAAGATTGTATCATGTGGGGTGCAAGAGTGGTTATACCAAATAAATTCAGGTCCAAATTATTAGGAGACCTCCATGACTAGCACCTGGGAATGTGCTTGACCAAGAGTTTTGCATGCAGTTATTTATGGTGGCCAGGTCTTGATAAAGATACAGAGTACATCGTGAGTCAGTGTACGACATGTCAATCGGTAAGCAAGCAACCACCACCAGTACCATTACAGCCATGGAAATGGCCTCCCAGGTTGTGGCAAAGGCTACATATTGATTTTGCTGAGTTAGAAGGACAACAATTGTTCATTGTGATTGATAGCCATTCGAAGTGGGTTGAGGTGTTTTCAATGTTAAAAATAACAAGTAAAACATTGGACATTTTGCGAAAATTATTTTCTTTATTTGGCCTCCCAGAAGAAATTGTTTTGGATAATGGAGCACAATTTCGTTCAGAACAATTTGCACAATTCACGAGCAAAAATGGTGTGAGACATACCAAGGTTCCACCATAAGGTGGATGAATTAACTGTGCAAATAGATGTTAACAAATATGATGTGATTGGGATTACGGAGACGTGGCTCCAGGATGATCAGGGCTGGGAACTCAACATCCATGGGTATTCAACATTCAGGAAGGATAGAATAAAAGGAAAAGGAGGTGGGGTAGCATTGCTGGTTAAAGAGGAGATTAATGCAATAGTTAGGAAGGACATTAGCTTGAATGATGTGGAATCTATATGGGTAGAGCTGCAGAACACCAAAGGGCAAAAAACGGTAGTAGTGATGTTGGGGAGGGCATCAAACAGGAAATTAGGGGTGCATGCAGCAGTTATAATGGGTGACTTTAATATGCACATAGATTGGGCTAACCAAACTGGAAGCAGTACGGTGGAGGAGGATTTCCTGGAGTGCATAAGGGATGGTTTTCTAGACCAATATGTCGAGGAACCAACTAGGGGGGAGGCCATCTTAGACTGGGTGTTGTGTAATGAGAGAGGATTAATTAGCAATCTCGTTGTGCGAGGCCCCTTGCGGAAGAGTAACCATAATATGGTGGAATTCTGCATTAGGATGGAGAATGAAACAGTTAATTCAGAGACCATGGTCCAAAACTTAAAGAAGGGTAACTTTTAAGGTATGAGGCGTGAATTGGCTAGGATAGATTGGCGAATGATACTTAAGGGGTTGACTGTGGATGGGCAATGGCAGACATTTAGAGACCGCATGGATGAACTACAACAATTGTACATTCCTGTCTGGCGTAAAAATAAAAAAGGGAAAGTGGCTCAACCGTGGCTATCAAGGGAAATCAGGGATAGTATTAAAGCCAAGGAAGTGGCATACAAATTGGCCAGAAATAGCAGCGAACCCGGAGACTGGGAGAAATTTAGAACTCAGCAGGGGAGGACAAAGGGTTTGATTAGGGCAGGGAAAATGGAGTACGAGAAGAAGCTTGCAGGGAACATTAAGACGGATTGCAAAAGTTTCTATAGATATGTAAAGAGAAAAAGGTTAGTAAAGACAAACGTAGGTCGCCTGCAGTCAGAGTCAGGGGAAGTCATAACGGGGAACAAAGAAATGGCGGACCAATTGAACAAGTACTTTGGTTCGGTATTCACTAAGGAGGACACAAACAACCTTCCGGACATAAAAGGGGTCAGAGGGTCTAGTAAGGAGGAGGAACTGAGGGAAATCCTTATTAATCAGGAAATTGTGTTGGGGAAATTGATGGGATTGAAGGCCGATAAATCCCCAGGGCCTGATGCACTGTATCCCAGAGTACTTAAGGAGGTGGCCTTGGAAATAGCGGATGCATTGACAGTCATTTTCCAACATTCCATTGACTCTGGATCAGTTCCTATCGAGTGGAGGGTAGCCAATGTAACCCCACTTTTTAAAAAAGGAGGGAGAGAGAAAACAGGGAATTATAGACCGGTCAGCCTGACATCGGTAATGGGTAAGATGATGGAATCAATTATTAAGGATGTCATAGCAGCGTATTTGGAAAGAGGTGACATGATAGGTCCAAGTCAGCATGGATTTGTGAAAGGGAAATCACGCTTGACAAATCTTCTGGAATTTTTTGAGGATGTTTCCAGTAGAGTGGACAAGGGAGAACCAGTTGATGTGGTATATTTGGACTTTCAGAAGGCTTTCGACAAGGTCCCACACAAGAGATTATGTGCAAAGTTAAAGCACATGGGATTGGGGGTAGTGTGCTGACATGGATTGAGAACTGGTTGTCAGACAGGAAGCAAAGAGTAGGAGTAAATGGGTACTTTTCAGAATGGCAGGCGGTGACTAGTGGGGTACCGCAAGGTTCTGTGCTGGGTCCCCAGCTGTTTACACTGTACATTAATGATTTAGACGAGGGGATTAAATGTAGTATCTCCAAATTTGCGGATGACAGTAAGTTGGGTGGCAGTGTGAGCTGCGAGGAGGATGCTATGAGGCTGCAGAGCGACTTGGATAGGTTAGGTGAGTGGGCAAATGCATGGCAGATGAAGTATAATGAGGTTATCCACTTTGGTGGTAAAAACAGAGACAGACTATTATCTGAATGGTGACAGATTAGGAAAAGGGGAGGTGCAACGAGACCTGGGTGTCATGGTACATCAGTCATTGAAGGTTGGCATGCAGGTACAGCAAGCGGTTAAGAAAGCAAATGGCATGTTGGCCTTCATAGCGAGGGGATTTGAGTACAGGGGCAGGGAGGTGTTGCTACAGTTGTACAGGGCCTTGGTGAGGCCACATCTGGAGTATTGTGTACAGTTTTGGTCTCCTAACCTGAGGAAGGACATTCTTGCTATTGAGGGAGTGCAGCGAAGGTTCACCAGACTGATTCCCGGGATGGCGGGACTGAACTATCAAGAAAGACTGGATCAATTGGGCTTGTATTCACTGGAGTTCAGAAGAATGAGAGGGGATCTCATAGAAACCTTAGACAGGTTAGATGCAGGAAGAATGTTCCCAATGTTGGGGAAGTCCAGAACCAGGGGTCACAGTCTAAGGATAAGGGGTAAGCCATTTAGGACCGAGATGAGGAGAAACTTCTTCACCCAGAGAGTGGTGAACCTGTGAAATTCTCTACCACAGAAAGTTGTTGAGGCCAATTCACTAAATATATTCAAAAAGGAGTTCGATGTAGTCCTTACTACTAGGGGGATAAAGGGGTATGGCAAGAAAGCAGGAATGGGGTACTGAAGTTGCATGTTCAGCCATGAACTCATTGAATGACGGTGCAGGCTAGAAGGGCTGAATGGCCTACTCCTGCACCTATTTTCTATGTTTCTAGGTTTCTATACCGCCCTGCTTCGAATGGTGCAGCAGAGTGCAATGTACAAATTGTAAAACGTGCCCTCATAAAACAAATGTTAGATCCAAGTCCAGGGAAACAACAGTTGCCATTGGATCACAAATTAGCTAATTTTTTGATTCCGTCTCGAAAAACTCCTCATACAACCGCAGGTAGAACACCAGCAGAGTTGTTTCTCAAACGACAGCCACGAACCAGATTCTCGTTGTTAAAACCAAATTTGGCACAGTCCGTAGAAAAGATACAATTAAGACAGAAAGAGAATCATGATAGAGGTAGAGTAAAAGAGAGAAGTGTGAAATTAAACCAGAAGGTGAGAGTGAAGAACCATCATCATAAATGGTTAAAGTGGTTACCAGGAAGATATGTGGTCCTCGCACATATTTGGTAAAGATGTTTGATAATGGACAGCTTAGGTTTGTCATATTGATCATATTTTACCTACAGACATGGAAGGACTTGAAGGTGGGAATGATTCAATTATTTCTGACTCATCAGATAGTTTTGATACACCAGTAACAAATCCTAAATCCAATGTACTGGAAACAAATCCAGGAGAGAATCAGAATGAAAGTCTGAATCCGAGTCAGGAAAACAAAGAGCTTGAAGTTAGAGTGAGTTCAAATGAAAATCAAGGAAATTCTGTGGTGGAAAACATTCCTCAGGATGAGCCTCGAATGAGTTTAGATTCAACACCATGTTTGGAAGGTTCTGTTCGAGAGCTAAGGTATCCTCTTCAAAACAGAAAACAAGTGCTAAAGTTAAATTTGTAAATAAGGAAAAAAATAAGTTTATATCCTAAGTTATGTATAAACATGAAAGTTATGTATGATGTTTGTTATTATAACTTCTTCATTAAGGAGGGAGAAGTGTAATGCCTGTAAGCTTGTAATGTTTGTAGCTCCACGCTGTGGATGTGCACGTATTGTGTACTGCAACTGCATAGTTAATAATAAACAGAACCAGGCAGATTCCGGAGGCTTCTGAGAGAGCTGTCTGCCATGTTAGGAGCTGTGTGCGCTGTGCTCTTTGAAGATATCACAAGGAGAAACATCCTTATCCAGTGAGTGGCTAGAATGTGGAACTTGCTACCATGTGGAGTGGTTGAGGCGAATAGCATTGATGCACTTAAGGGGAAGCTAGATAAACACAAGAGGAGGAAAGGAATAGAAGGATATGCTGGTCGTGTGAGATGAAGAGAGGTGGGAGGAGGCTCGTGTGGAGCATAAACACCAATATGGACCAGTTGGGCCAAATGACCAGTGCATTGAGCAGGATTAATACGGATAGCAGATGTGAGAAATTTCACAGCCTGCTTTGTAGAAAGCTGTCAACAAAGAGAACTTTTATTGGGGGTGGGGGATAGCGGGAGGGAAGTGCAGCAGAAACTGAATGGTTAAATGCCTATCAAACCTTTATAATTCATTTAAAGGGAAAAAAAGGCTCTCACAATTTCTTAGCAGGGTAAACAAGTCATGTTACCTTATATCCTGGGGCACAGATGCATTGGCCAGTTACGCTGTCGCAGTCAGCACCATTTTGGCAGCTGCAGATTTGATGACAAGATACACCATAAAATCCAGGGGCACATGTCTCATTGCAGTACAGTCCAGACCATCCGGGTTTGCATGTACACTCGCCAGACATGGGGTGGCAGCTGGTGAGAGAGGATAAAAGGGGTCTCAGTTCCTCGCAGCATAGGGATAGCCTTATGAGCACAACTGTTATACTTGAAACACTAACCCCAGTTTTTGCTGCCTATAATCATCTGCTCGTAAGTAATCATTTCGACAGAGTGGGAAGATCATTTTCCTTCTTTTCCTTAAACAAACCATTGCAAAGCCCCAGCGATGGTTTAGTCAGCTCACTCAGTGAGACGCTAAGTCATACAGTCCAGGAAGCTCTGAGGTTTTGCACTCTGTGTGGAGTTGGCTGATCTCAGCTACGGTCCTATCTCTATTATCTCCTCCAGCTCGACAACCCTCTCTATCACTGTCATCTCCACCAGCCCTACAACCCTCCCTCTATCTCTGTCATCTCCACCAGCCCTAAAACCCTCCCTATCACTGTAATCTCCACCAGCCCCAAAACCCTTCCTATCTGTAACCACCTCCAGCCCTAAAACCCTTCCTATATCTGTAACCTCCTCCAGCCCTACAACCCTCCCTATCACTGTAACCTCCTCCAGCCCCTACAACCCTTCCTATCTCTGTAACCTCCTCCAGCCCTAATACCCTTCCTATCTCTGTAACCTCCTCCAACCCTACAACCCTCTCTATCACTGTAATCTCCTCCGGTCCCTACAACCCTTCCTATCACTGTAACCTCCTCCAGCCCCTACAACCCTCCCTATCACTGTAATCTCCTCCAGCCCCTATAACCCTTCCTATCTCTGTCATCTCCTCCAGCCCTAAAACCCTTCCTATCTCTGTAACCTCCTCCAGCCCTACAACTCTCCCCATCACTGTAATCTCCTCCAGACCCTAAAACCCTTCCTATCTCTGTAACCTCCTCCAGTCCTACAACCCTCCCTATCACTGTAATGTCCTCCAGCCCCTACAACCCTCCCTATCACTGTAACCTCCTCCAGCCCTATAACCCTCCCTATCACTGTAATCTCCTCCAGCCCTACAACCCTTCCTATCTCTGTCATCTCCTCCAGGCCTACAACCCTTCCTATCTCTGTCATCTCCTCCAGCCCTACAACCCTCCCTATCACTGTCATCTCCTCCAGCCCTACAACCCTCCCTATCACTGTAATCTCCTCCAGCCCTACAACCCTTCCTATCTCTGTCATCTCCTCCAGCCCTACAACCCTCCCTATCACTGTAATCTCCTCCAGACCCTACAACCCTCCCTATCTCTGTAATCTCCTCCAGCTCTACAACACACCCAGATCTCTGCGCTCCTCCAACTCTGCCTCCTTGCTCAGCTCCGATTTTCATCACTCCATCATTGGCGGTTGTGCCTTCAGCTACCTTGGCCCTTAGCTCTGTAATTCCCTCACTAAATCTCTCTGCCTCGCTATCTCTCTCTCCTCCTTTACGGCACTCCTTTAGACCCACCTCTTTGACCATAAAAAATAGGAGCAGGAGAAGGCCATTTGATCCTTCGAGCCTGCTCCGCCACTTAATAAGGTCATGGTTGACCTTCGTCTCAATCCATGGGGCGGAGAATCTAACGATTTTGAGCTTTTTAAAAATAATTCAGCTTCTGGGCAGTGGTGAGGGGCAGAAGTGGCGTCAGAGTGGGGCGGCTGCGCTGATGATGTCATGGCGACACTGACCTGCTGCGTCGCGCTGACGCGTCACAATGTCCTTCCCCTTCAGTTAAAGGGGACGGCCGCTGCGAACTCTGCAAATCGTTTAGTTAGGCCCACTGGGCCACCAGGGAGGGTTTCGGCCAGGGCAGCGGCCCGGTACCCAAGAGGAGGTGCCGGACTGCCTGTTGGTGGCCCGGCCGAACCCATGGCCACCATTGTCGGGCCGACCTCGGAGTCGGTCGACAACTGAAATAAAATGGAGGCGCCGGCAGCCCTTTTAAGCACGGCTTCCCACAGGGGAAACAAGTCAGTGGTAGGGACTGGCGGCGGCGCTGCTCCCGCGGGCCAAATTTCCCGCATGGGGTGGAAAGGGGGTCGCCGCCAGTCGGTGATGGGTCAGCGTGTGCCTGACGGGTGGCACGGAAACCCATTCCTGCCGCTCCCGGTCCAGGGGCAATTTAGGACGGGTCGGTCCATCCGTCTGCCCCCTGTTGGTGAGGCCTATCTGCTCCATTGCCGCTACTTCGAGGTGGTTAGGGACCTTAAAGAGGGGGACCTTAAAGAGGGGGACAATTTCGGCCTCTAAGTGTCTCAGCTTACACATGAATAATGGGCACGGTAATGAAGGCACGTCGGAGAGGGTCAGAGTGGAATTCTCCAGAGTATTTCTTTCCCTTATTGGCCCTTGGTTTTTTTGTCTGTGTTTTTTTTTGCTTATGCCAGGAGATTACATGGCTGCGGGGAAGGTGTGGGCGGGCTTGAAGGAAATGTTTAGTCAGGGTGATCCAGCCATCATGTGTGTGAAACAGGCTTGTGTTTTAAGCTAGTCCAATATGTCTAAATGGGATATTCTTCACACAAATGGCCCCAAAAATTATTTCCCCAAAACTAAGAATGAACAAGCTGGTTCCATGATCCACCACTGCCACCAGTGAGCATCACTCGAGGTTTATATAAGAGAGAGCGAGAGGGATGGCACCCCAGGAAATTATGCGAGCTCACAATGTGTTTTTTAAAGAATCCCAAACCAGAAAATAAGCCCACAATTTCCTGGTTGCACTCTTTGCTGCCTCAGCTTATCCCTGCTGAAACCCTCATTCGTGCCTTTGTTACCTCCAGACTTGACTATTCCAGTGCTCCTCTGGCCAGCCTCCTATCTTCCACCCTCCATAAACTTGAGCTCATCCAAAACCCTGCTGCCCGTGTATTAACTCACACCCAGTCCCGTGCACCCATCACCCCTGTGCTCACTAATCTACATTGGCTCCCGATTAAGCTAATGTCTCGATGTTAAAATTCTCATTCTTGTTTTCAAGTCTCTCCATGGGCTCGCTCCCTCTCTATCTCTGTAACCTTCTCAGTCCAATAACCCTCCAAGATCTCTGCACTCCTCCAATTCTGGCCTCGCGCGCATCCCCGATTTCCATCGCTCCGCCATTGGTGGCTGTGCCTTCAGCTGCCTGGGCCCTAAGCTCTGGAATTCTCTCCCTAAACCTCGCTGCCTCTCTACAGTTGTTGTTGTTGTTTAGATCATCTCGTCTCTTTGAAAACCAGGTCTTGATTTGTACGCGCATCCCGTCAGTGAGACCGTTGTGCAACGTGTACCACTGTGTAAGTGTGCGACACGTGTCACGTGCAGCAAGCACATCATTAATACCATGCAAGTGCATCGCAGAACCAAAAGCAAAGACCGGGGGTGGGGTAGGGGCCATAATTCCACGTCAGATTTAGAAGAGAACGGGTCATTCCGAATCCACCAACCCCAAAAATGTGAATTTATTATGGAAATTGGTGAATTAAAAAACAATTTTATTGATCCTGACCCAAAGACTCCATTTCCTGCCTCCACAATGTTTTGTTGTTGCCTGTTTCTTGCTTTTTGTCATCGTCCCCCAAACAGCCTTGGGAAAGGTTGAGAAAGCGTTTTAAAAGCATTTTTTTAATCTTTTGCAAAGTTTGAAATAATGTTTGTCTCCATATGTAGCCATATCCCTGTAAGTGCTGCCTGCAGCATTTTACTCTGATCACTCATGCAATTTTCCTCCCTCCGCCACTCACGATTATTGATAAGCACTCAGTTCCAGGCCCATTCTGGGCTGTGATCTTGCCATGCATGGCAAATTAAAGCTGAACTAAAGGAAATCCCACAAGGTGGTCACTAAACTTAATGTGCTCCACCACTGAGACTGTAAAAATGGCCCCTATTAAACGAGCTGGAAGCTCGAGACCAAGGCCGGCATTTGTTCAAGAATCCATCACCGAACCAGTAATTGGAAAAGACAGTGCGGAGTGCCTCTGGGAGACCATGCTTCTCACAGGTTGTAATACCTGTCCGATGGCCAGCTGTTCCCACCTGAAACACCTGTCTTATTTAAGACAGCTGTTTTAATCCTCACAAATAGGCACGTCATCCAGGGAGGTGCGGGGAGAGGAGAGACAGCAGGCAGACATATCAACTGGAAAGCCAGCCACAAACAGGGGCTTGTGGCAAATTGATACCCAGGATGTGTTTCGGTATGCAAGACTAGGCCCGATAGCATGAATGAATTTACCATGTCTCAATTTACATTTATAACACAGTTCTATAATGGTTACTCTGTTGTTAAAATGATACTGATGGGGTCTGAGCACATTCAGAAGCATTTCAGTCTTCACTTGTGCAATAGTTGCCTTATGCGTTATTGTTCCTTTGAACAATACGTTTCAGCCAGTCACTGACAGGGAGAAACAGTGCTTTGAAGTTATTCAAGATTGATTTGACTCCCTCTGTGAGCTTCCAGAGTTGCAGGCATGCTTCTGTTTGATAAATGACATTACATACAGCCTCAGTGAAACTCAGCTACTGATACTGGTTTATTAACTCAAATGGAAAATGCACTATTTTGTGAAGCTGAAGCTTTCAGTATGGAGGATTAGTACACTCATTTGCTGGTTCAATTAAGAACACATACATTCATAAATGCACATATATGTGTGTGTATATATATATATATGTATATATACACAGACAGACTGAAAAAGAGACAGATAGACAGAGAGTGACAGAGACAGAGAGAGAGACACACACATACATCGAGACAGAGAGAGAGAGAGAGAGAGAGAGACAGACAGACAGGGAAAGAGAGAGACAAATAGAGAGAGAGACAGATAAAGAAAGACACAGAAACATAGCGAGAGACAGACAGACAAAAATAGTGCGAGATAGCAGGAGAGAAAGAGACAGAGACAGACAGAGAAGCAGTGAGGGAGACCAAGAGAGACAGACAGGTGCAGTGAGGGAGAGAGGTGGTGAAAGTTTGTATTTTTATCATTCACAAGTGGCATTTTCACACTTCTAACTGTTGGATGGTTTGTTTTGCACGATGCTTTAACAGGCTTACCTCAGTGTAGTTTGTGGATGGCAGGGGCAGCGCTTGTCACACTTTATTCCGTAGACTCTGTCGGGACACATCCGAACCTCGCAGGAATCTCCCTTGAAGCCCGGTTCGCACAGGCATGCGCCGCTGATGTGGTAACACATGCCTCCATTGAAGCAACTGCATCTCTCAGCACAGTTTTCTCCATACATACCAAAGGAACATTGATCCTGGCACCTTGCAGAAAATAACACATCGTTGGAAACAAAAGTTACAAGCGATTGCAGCTTTTAAAATCAAGATGCAATTACATAGGACAAGGGCAGCAGGCGACTGGGAACACCACCACCTCCAAATTCTCCTCCAAGTCACACACCATCTTAATTTAGAAATATATCGGCGTTCCTTCATCGTCGCTGGGAAAAATCCTGGAACTCCCTCCCTAACATCGCCTTGTACCTTCACTACAAGGTTCAAGAAGACGGCTCACCACTACTTTCTCAAGGGCAATTATGGATGGGCAACAAATGCTGGCCTTGCCAGTAATGCAGACATCCCATGAATGATTTTTAAAAAAATTTAAAATTGCATAGAATTTACAGCAAAGAAACAGGCCATTTTCCCCAACTGATCTGTGCAGGTGTTTATGCTCCACACAAGCCTCTTCCCAACCTACTTTATCTCCTCCTATCAACATATCCTTCTATTCCTTGTGTTTATCCAGCTTCCTAGTGGTGGGTGATGTGCAACTTACACCACACGTTAAAAAAATCCACACACAGACATCTTCCAGCCCTTCAATTGGAGTTCAGGACTGGAACATCAGGTCCTTCATTGAAACATCTGCAAACTCATGTGGAAGCAAGTCATCCTCGTTCAAGGGACCGCCTATGATGATGATGATGATGACATTACCTCATTGGATGGTAAACGAACTGCACGTCTGCTTTCAATGTTATTTGCTCAAGGTGAAGATGCTTCACTCAGTAAGCCCTCTTCCTGGTAATAACACATCAAAGAATGACCTGGACCTCAATCTTCTAAGCCTGGGCTTTTGATTGTGTGAACAGTAGCCTTGAAAGACATTTTTTTCACCAATGAAAACCCAGTTTTTCTGAATGATTTAACTCAGTTAACTGAGCGGTTATAACTATAAGGAAAGACTGAACAGTCTCGGGCTCTTTGCTCTAGAAAAGAGAAGGTTGGAGGGGATGACTTGACAGAGGTCTTTAAAATTGTGAAGGGGTTCGATAGGGTAGACATAGAACAGATGTTTCCACATGTGGGCGAGATCAAAACTACGGGCCACAAATATAAGATAGTCACAAATAAATCCAATGAGAAATTCAGGAGAAACTTCTTTATCCAGAGAGTGGTGAGACTGTGGAACTCGCTACGACATGGAGTAATTGAGGCGAACAGTATAGATGCATTTAAGGGGAAGGTAGATAAGAAATGAAGAAGAAAGGAATAGAAGGATATGCTGATAGAGTGAGATGAAGTAGGGTGGAAGGAGGCTCGTGTGGAACATAAACACCGCATGGACCAGTTGGGCTGAATGGCCTGTTTCTGTGCTGTACATTCTATGTAAAGTTATTTTCAAACAATGAGAGACTGAGAACCGATGAGTCTATATTTGGCATGTTAGGCCAATAAACACTATTTTAAAAATTAAATGAACTATTTAAAAAAAAAACCTGGTAACTTCCCCGTTTAAGTACAGATGATCTATTTCCAGGCAGCAGGGTAGTATTATTTTGTCACTCAGCTTTTTAAATTATTAGTTCACGGGATGTGAGTGTCGCTGACAAGACCAGCATTTATTGCCCATCCCTAATTGCCCTTGAGAAGGTGGTAGTGAGATGCCTTCTTGAACTGCTGCTGTCAGGATTTTGACCCAGTGACGATGAAGGAATGACGATATATTTCCAAGTCAGGATGGTATGTAACTTGGAGGGGAACTTGGAGGTGGTGGTGTTCCCATGTGTCTGCTGCCCTTGTCCTTCTAGGTGGTGGAGGTCATGAGTTTGGGAGCTGCTGTTGAAGAATTATAGCCCAGACTTAGCTGAGATGATGATCACAACACAATGATGCTTTGATTGTTGCCGACTTATTTTGTCAGAGACTCAAGGTTTGGACAAAGCCTACTCTATGCTGTTGTGAATTCATAAAAACTCTGTGACATCGAGTATTGATCATCAATGCCACCGAACTGACCCTTTTCTGTTGGGAGATACTTTTGGACAATTTGAAAGTGGATTGATGGATTGTTAATATCTGCGCTGTCTCTGAAAGAATTAATGTGCTATGTTTCAATCCAGTGTTCTATTAAATTTCTAAAAAAAAATTCTCAGAAAGCAAATTGGACTGCAAATCTTTGTTGCCATTAATTCCCTGTCCTCTTGCTCCTATGAAGTTTATCCATATATAAAAGTTTTAACATTTAGATCTTCAACATAATATTCAGAAGATATGTCAAGAACAAGACTTTGTTTTTTTACTAATAAGGGAAGATCTTTTAATATGTGAGTCTCTTAGATCAGTTATTTTATAAGGTCATTGTCCTTAACTAAATGTACAAGGGAAATAAATATTTTGGAGGTCAACAAATAAAACTCTTAGGGGCCGAAATTGCCCTGTGGCTCATCCGGGGGTGGTATCCTTCTGGGCCCAGGTCAGTTAACGCCTGGGGTGGATGTCCCGCCCCTGGCGTGGAATTGCCATTTGCGCCCCTCAAACATGGCGGAACACTGTCTCAGGCTCTCCACCTCATTGGAGGGGTGCTCCTGAGACGTCAGCGTGGCACTGAGGTCAGCGCCGCGCTGAACAGGTCAATGCGACGTGGCTGCTCCGCGTATTGGTGATGCGCCACAGCGCCCCACCCCTTCATTTAAGGGGGATGGCCGCTGCAGACTGCATGGCCCTTTGGTGGCCACCACTGGGCTACCAGGGACAATCTTGACCGGTGCTGTGGCCCGGAACGCAAAGAGGAGTGCCGGGCTGCATGATGGCGGCCCAGACGAGATGAGGCCTGCCATTGTCGGGCAGGAGGAAAAGTCGGCCGACAAAAAAAAATGACAACCTTTCCTTTCAGTGGCGCCCTGGGCGGATGTCCACGCAAATGGGTCGGTATGGGGCGGTGAGGGGTCGGCGCGCACAGCGATGATGTCATCGCCAGATGTGCACCAGCCCGGGGCACAAATCGCGGTGCAAACTCTAAATCACGGCCAAAATCTCGGGGGCAATTTCGCCTAGGCCCCACAGTTGCCTGTCACCGGGCGAAAAGGCAATTGCTCCCCGTTAGCGCCTGCCGGCGGTACTAACGGGATGCAAAAAAGGGTCAATTTCGGCACCTTAATTTCCAATGTAGAAAAGAAATAGAAACAGAATAAAATGTGGTTACCCTATTCAATGGATAAACAATATTGAGCATACTTGATTGGTTGGTAATTTTACAATGTGCAACTAACAACCAGCAAGGAGAAAGGTTTCGTGACTGAAGGTTTCATGAGGAGAAAGAATAATTGATAAATCTGGGTTTATGGTATCAACTTAACAATTTTACTTTCAGCAGAGATCTAAATAATCAGATTCAACAGCCCAGGAAATGAAATCAGAATATGAGAGAGAAAGAAAGACCTTGCATTCCTATTGGGCCTTTCACAACCTCAGGACATCCCAGAGCACTTTGCACCTGTTGTAATGTAGGAAACGCAGCAGCCAATTTGTGCACAATGAGCTTCCACAAACATCAATGTGAAAATGATGAGTTAAACTGTTTTTAATGATGTTGAAGGGATAAATTTTGGCCAGGACACCAGGAAGAACTCCCTTGCTCTTCTTTAAAATAGTGTCATTGGGATCTTTTATGTCAACCTGAGAGGGCAGGCGATGCATCAGTTCAACGTCTGATCTGAAAGACGCCACCCCTGACAGTGCAGCACTCTCCGAGTACTCCCTCCAGTGCAGTCCCTCAGTACTGCACTGGGAATGTTAGCCTGGATTGGGGGCTCAAGTCTCGAGTGGGATTTGAAACCGTAACCTTCTGACTCAGAGGCAAGCGATCGACCCACTGAGCCATGCCAGATACATAGAGTGCGATTAAAGTTTACAAGCCCAGCAATCCCAGTAGCAAGATGATTAGTACCAATGAAGCAACGTAACCACAACACACATGGACGGTTGTACAACAGAGATTCAGCGGCCCATCATTCAAAGCCACAAAGTTTAAATCATTAGATTATGAATCACCACATTAAAAGGGAAAAATAGAAAGCTTTTTTCCTTTAAATAACCCAAACTTCTTTTCTTTTATTGTTCCAAAACTTTAATTTTAGATGAGTCATCTGGAACTAACTGAACCCAAATGTTCGTTCAACATCTGCTCTCTGCAACAAAATATTCGACAAGAGCTGAATAGAATAAGAATAAAACAAAATACATTAAGAATTGCCCGCCTCACCACAAGGGCTGCAGCTGCTCAGGAAAGCAGCCCACTGCCAAGTCCTCAGGGCAAATACTGATGGGCACGAAAATTGGACTTGCCAAAGTCACTCGCATACCGAGAATAAATTAGAAAAAAAGCTTCTGCGCTAACTTAAATTTCAGCAGCGCACATCTTATGTAACTTGTAAAACATCTCAGAGTTTCTATTGCTCCACCGGCATAACACAGGGGGGCCAAAATTCAGTGCCGCCAGAAAGCAGATGGTGTTAAGGCCTTTTTTCCCCGATTAGCGTCGCAAAGCGGCCATTGGATCCAAATTCAGCTTTTTGACCACAAAAGTGTTCCAGTCTTATTTGCCCTTCAAACCTGAAAGTTTGCAGTCTTAATTGGGGCGTTATTCCCACAGGATCACCCTCTTAGGGTGATGTGACAGCTGCCATTGCAGCACAGGCGCGAGGGAACAAGCATATTGGTGCTGCTTTGGAGAGGATGGCCGCGGTTCTGCAAGAGTCAACGGAGCAGCTAAGTGCTGTCATATCTGGTGGCTTTCAGACTGTGGCTCCTCGCATGCAGTCTCAGCTGGATGCTGTCCGGGACCTCAGTGTTGCTTTCGCGGCTGGATCCACCATGGGCCACGGGGGATGTTCCATGTGGTGCCACAGCACCGAGCTGAGCTCCCTCAGATTGGTGGTGGTGGTAATGTGCTACCCCCGGTGACTGACTCATGGTCCTCGGGCCAGGATACGGATGATGCACCCCCTCCGGCTCGCAGCATTCCTGGCCCCAGACCTGTCACTCCACCAGTGCCTCCATGCATGGCCTCGCCCGAGCCAAGCAAGACTCAACCCTCCCAGGAGGGTGTTGACCAGTCTCCTTCCAGGCCCAAAGCTGCTCGAGGGCGTCCTAGAAGGACATCTGTAGCTTCCACACAGGGTAGCAGCCTTCCCACACCCATGAGTCAGCCAGTGAGGCAAAGTCGCAGGTTAGACATGCCTAAGAGGGATTTTAAGGAAATGTACAAGGGTGGTAAATGATGTTTATATGCTATTTTTCTGCACTGTTTATTGTTCTGGTAGTTGTTTGGAGTTATGTTGATTATGTATTAAATCTTTACTATACCTGGGCTGCTGCATAATGTGAGATGAGCAGCTTCCGCTCTAAAAGAATGAGTTCTCAGGTGGCTGAAGAGTCCAATGTGGGAACTACACTCTCTGTCACAGGTGGGGCAGACAGTGGTTGAAGGAACGGGTGGGTGGGGAGCCTGGGTTGACGTATGCTCCTTCCGCTCTCTGCGCTTGTTTTCTGCACACTCTCGGCAACGAGACTCGAGGTGTTCAGTGCCCTCCCGGATGCTCTTCCTCCACTTAAGGCAGTCTTGGGCCAGGGATTCCCAGGTGCTGGTGGGGATGTTGCACTGTATCAAGGAGGATTTCAGGGTGTCTTTGAAACGTTTCCTCTGCCCACCTGGGGCTTGCTTGCTGTGTCGGAGCTCCGAGTACAGCGCTTGTTTTGGGAGTCTCGTGTCGGGCATGCGGACAATGTGACCCGCCCAGAGGAGCTGATCGAGTGTGGTCAGTGCTTCGATGCTGAGGATATTGGCCTGGGTGAGAACACTGACGTTAGTGCGTCTATCCTCCCAGTGGATTTGCAGGATCTTGCAGAGGCAGTGTTGGTGGTACTTCTCCAGTGCTTTGATGTGTCTGCTGTATGAGTCCACATCTCTGAGCCAAAAAGGACGGTAGGTATCACCTACTGCCCTGTAGACCATAAGCTGGGTGCCAAATTTGAGGTCCTGGTCTTCAAACACACTGCAAGATTCCAAAATTTGAGGAAACCCCCCAGTGTTTGGACTCATTGAAAAGGAAATTCGATTTGGGACTATGAAGCAGAAAGTTTGGGATCCTAAAATGCTTATGGAAGAAATCTACTAGTTTTAACCAAGTTTGGGATTTTTAAAAGGTGAATGTTGGGTCTGTGAGAAAAGGACTGCAAGAAAAGAGGTGGATTCAACCTCTAAAAGGCCAGTTTCGATATTGGAGCTAATCAAGCTGTCTGAGCACATACTGAGTTAATCAAATTGTCTGGGGAACTGTTTACCCTCGAAACCTGCCCCTAGAAGACATTTACATTTCAACAATCAATCCCAGGAAGTAGTTTCAATCCAAGCACAAAAACCCATCCAACACATGCATAATGCTAATCGCCTTTCCGGCCTGCATAGAAAGCAGGGACCCAGGCAGACAACTCGACACCAGAAACTATCTTTAACAATTGCGACTCGAAACCCACAGATAATTCCAGCAATTGACACATTTTCAATCCGGTTACCAGTAACGAGCCCGCCAAAATTCAACGAGCCCGCCAAAACTTAAACAAAGGACCAAGGTTGATTTGGCGCGCAGATAAGGAAGCCTCCATGGGTATAATTGAGACCTTTTTACAGTCAGGACTGTACTTTGCTTCTACACCAGCTTCATATGCTTCAGACCTGGCAGACTTCAAGATCAGCACACCAGCTTCGTTAACCTAGTTCTTCAGAACATCAACCAAGACAGTATCGGCAGCGACCAGGACACCAAGCATGCCGCGGCAGCAAGAGGCTCACGAAACAACCACCAAGATATTACCAGCACCCAAATTGGGAATATTGAGCCACCGCGACCAACGATTTCAAAACCGAAGTCAACTCGACGAAAACCCAAAGATTCGCAAGCTGTTTCCACTCTACAAGCTATCCCTCAGCTACCAACAGGTAAAACATTACCTAAAAGAACTTTAAAACTTACTGCTGAAGGAAGAAAGTGGGTACTTACCCCATAGATCCAATACTTGCCCTACCGCATCAGCGGACCCAACTGAGGAACACGCAGCAAGAAGTCCTCTCCCACGTTCGGAATACTGCTAGCAGAATCAACCAAATCCAACGAACTCCAAAACCGCGACCAATTACCGACTGTCAAGAAAGGATTGGTGAGCATAGTCCCTGAAGCCCCAGAGCCTAACCGAGTTAGATAGAGGAATTGGGAGGTGGGAGGTGTTGTACTGCTGTGTATTCTCTTGTGTTTTAGTAAAGGATTCCCCATTAGAGTGATAAGTTTTCTCTCATTTGAAGTGATAAGTTTTCTCAGTTTTTAATAAAAGGTGTATTTATTCTTCTTGAGTAAAATCCATACCTTCTTTGCACAAAACAGTTGTCTGCTGCACTTTATCACACCCTGATTAATAAATCCAAGCTCGAGAACCAGGGAGTGGGAGCGACTCACAACCGCTCTGGTCAGGACAGACCCACCACCCCCTACAGTGGGTATCACTACTGACCTGTAGACCATAAGCTGGGTGCCAGATTTGAGGTCCTGGTCTTCAAACACTCTCTTCCTCAGGCGACCGAAGGCTGCGCTGGCACACTGAAGGTGGTGTTGGACCTCGTCATCGATGTCTGCCCTTGCTGACAGTAGGGTCACAAGGAATGGAAAATGGTCCACATTGTCCAAGGCCTCACCGTGGCTTTTGATAACCAGGAGGCAGTGCTGTGTGGCAGGGGCAGGTTGGTAGAGGATCTTTGTCTTACGGATGTTTAGTGTAAGGCCCATGCTTTCATACGCCTCGGTGAAGGTGTTGACGATGGCTTGGAGTTTGACCTCCGAGTGTGCGCAGACGCAAGCGTCTTCTGTGTACTGAAGTTCGATGACAGAGGATGGGACGACCTTGGATCTGGCCTGGAGGTGGCGAAGGTTGAACAGATTGCCAGTTGTTACCGCCTGGAATGCTGAGCTGGGGTGACATTTCCAGTCTGAGCCCCTGGATTGAGATCTATGTTTACTCCCTATGAATCTCAGGATCTTTATTTCTCTCCCTCTCTCTCTACTTTTTTTTCCCTCCCTTTTCTCTTTCTGTATTGCTATTTTTCTATCTCCCAATCAAATTTTTTCTTTCTGTTGCTCATTCCTTTTTCTGTTTCTATTGCTTTCTCCTCCTCTCTCTCTCTCTCTCCCTCAATCTCTTTCTCCCCCCACCCCACTACTTGAGTGTGGATTCGGATTTGAACTCCTCCGGTCCATTGAAGAGGCTCCCGGAGCTGGATCCGGGCTCTCGCCCTGTCCGGAGCTCGCTGATCTGCCCCAGATGATCTTACGGGACTTCGCTGCTGCCGACTCAGCTGCTGTCGTCAAGCTAATCCGGCTCCAAAATCTCTGCCACTGTGCACTGGCACCATCTGCTGAATGGCCAGCTTCTTCACGCTGAGAATTGGTCCAGTGTTGGAGCGGCAGCGGTGCGCACTTTTACCACCTCATTCCTGCCGCAAGCCCCACACCGCCAGGAGTCTCGTCGGTGGCCCACACCGCTGCAAGGCCTCCCGGCTTGAATCTATATTGGGGCAGGCAGTTACAGGTAGTAACGGTACTTCCCGGGACCGTGTAATTTGCGGCCAGGAATGTGGTGGAAACCATGTTTGTGTGCGTAAGTTTAATATTCTCATCCTTGTGTTCAAATCCCTCCATGGCCTCGTCCGCCCTCCCTATTATCTGTAACTTTCTCTGTCCCAACAACTCTCCAAGATCTCTGCGTCCCTCCAATTCTGGCTTTTTGCGCATCCACCGATTTCCACCACCATTGGCGGCCGTGCCTTCAGCTGCCTAGGCCCTAAGCTCTGGAATTCCCTTCCCAAACCTCTCTGTCTCTCTACCTCTCTCTCCTCCTTTAAACCTATCTCATTGACCAAGCTTTTGGTCACTTTTCCTAATATCACCTTATGTGGCTCAGTGTCAAATTTTGTTTGATAATTGCTTCTGTGAAGCGTTTTGGGATGTTTTACTGCATTAACAGTGCTATATAAATGCAAGTTGTTGTTGCTGCTGTTGTCCTGCTAATGCTTTAGAAGGTGCTTATCAAAGCTGCCTATGGGCAGACACTCTTCCTTGATTGATATTATGAAGTTATGAAGAGTTTTGATAGAGTAAATAAGGAGTAACTGTAGGTAGGAGGGTCAGTAATCAGAGGAAAATAAAATAAAAGGTGGACTTGCATTTTTATAGCACCTCTCATGACGTCCAAAGCACTTTACAACCAATGAAATACTTTTTGGAGTGTAGTCACTGTTGTAATGTAGGAAACACAGCAGCCAATTTGCACACGGCAAGCTTCCACAAACAGCAATGTGATAATGACCAGATAATCTGTCTTTGTGATGTTGATTCAGGGATAAATAATAAATATTGACCAGGACACTGGGTATAATTCCCCTGCTCTTCTTTGAAATAGTGCCATGGGATCACCCTGAGAGAGCACGTCTCAGTTTAGTGTCTCATTCAAAAAACGGCACCTCTGACCGTGCAGCACTCCCTTAGTCAGCTTAGATTTTTGTGCTCAAATCTCTGGAGTGGGACTTGAATCCACAACCTTCTGACTCAGGTGAGAGTGCTACCATCTCAGCCACAGCTGTCAACCCCGATTTAAGGTAATTGGCAAAAGAAACGGGGGGAGAGAAGAAGAGAATATAATTAAAGTTGTTGTTGTTGTAGCATGATTTGATCCTGACAGTTTTGAGGAATTACTGACCCATTCCATGAGTCAATGCAGTTAATCTTGTAGCTGGTGATAGGCTACATACAAATGACAGCATGAAACATTCCACTAATAACTATACTGCAGGCTACAACCTTTCAGATGTAAAAAGCAGAATTATTTACACTGGAGGCATGTGCTAAGGCTGAACCTCCCTAGCTGCATCTATTTCCCCATCAAGTTTGCCTCAGTCAATCGAGACTAAAAGGATTAAGGCATGCACTCTCCACGGGAATATTAGGCTGCATTTGCAGGTTTGAGATTGCTAAGTGCATGTTCAACAGCTTAACAAGTGGCCCAGCAGCATTATTGCAGATATGTTAGCGTTAACGTTAAGCATTAGCTGTCATACATCCAATCACACAGAAAGTAGGCAGAGAACAGTGCTTTCCTGTGAGTGTGCTAGAGAGCAGACCTCTTGGCTCTTGTTTAATGCATTATCTGGATAATTGTATCTCCTTGCCTTTAGCTGTGTATCGATGGCCCAGATTTTCTTGAACTGGGGCATCTTGCAGCGAGCCCTATTAGTTAGACTTTTCCCCCTCACCCTTCAGCTTGAATATGCTTTGCGCCGTAACTTGCTAGAAGTGGTAGTTGATAACGGAGGGCAACGGAGCAACTGGGACCCCAGTGAACAATGGGAGCAACTGTCTATCTCCTTAACCAATTAGATTTAAGGGCTGAGAAAGAAACAGAGGAACGACGGAAAAGGAAATGGGGTGAATTAGAGTCAAATCAGGTGCAGAAAGAGACATAAAGAGTGAGAAAGAAAGATTGGATTAAGAAAGAGAGAAAAAGAGACATAAAGGAAAAGTAAGAAAACATTTAAAAATGTTAAATATAAAATTTTATAATCTCGAACAATGTACCTCTACAGGAGTGTAGACTCCACAGTTTAAATTGTTCCCTTTCTGGGCCGGAGAGGTTGAGTGGCATGATATTGGACTTTTTTTCCATAAAATTTGACACCATAATTATATTTATGTGCCTGAGGGAAATATATACTGCATTCTATCAAATTAGACTGAGTCATTTACAAAATAGAAGTAAGTTTATTACTATAGAAGTGACATCAACTTTACACCAATTCATCTGACTCAATAGCTGAACCTATTAGGAAGCTAGCCAGCAGTTCTGTATGTTATTATCCCTATGGTACCTCATCGAAAACGTAGAGCAACAATAACTTCGATTTATATAGCATGTTTAAAATAGTAAAATGTCCCAAGGCGCTTCACAGAAGCTTTATTAAACAACATTTGACACCGAATTACATAAGGAGATATTAGGACAGGTTTGTCAAGAGGTAGTTTTTAAGGAGCAATTTTATGGAGGAGAGAGAGATGATGAAGCAGAGAGGTTTAGGGAGGGAATTCCAGGGCTTAGGGGCCAGACAGCTGAAGGCACGAAATGATGTAAATCGGGGATGTGCAAGAGGCCTGAATTGGAGGACTGCAGAGATGTTGGAGGGTTGTAGGCAATTATGTCATTAAGCTGCGCGGAATGGCGGGGGTTGCCTAAAATGGCAGCCGTCGGGGTAGCAGCTCCCTAGGGAGCTCCCTACTAAACAGCTCCTCGGCCCTCAAACTCCACCCTCAAACTCCCCCCTCCCACTGTCTAAACTTCCCCAAGCCCCAGCCCTAGCCCTAATAGAACCCAATAGGGGGTCTTAAAGACTTAAATCCCCTCCCTAACCCCAACCCCGCGAATCCCAAACGTTCGGGCCTACCTGAGGCCTCCCGCCACACCGCACATCGGCGACTCCTGGCTGGATCTCCTGCAGCGACTCAGCGTGACTTGGGCCTCCCAGCTGGACCTCCTGCAGCGGCTGGATGACTTGACGCGACCTGGACCTCCTGTGGCGACTCAGCGTGACTTGGGCCTCCCAGCTGGACCTCCTGCAGCGGCTGGATGACTTGACGTGACCTGGACCTCCTGCGGCGACTCGGCGGCTGGACCTGGCTATCGGGCCTCCAACTCTTCCCTCCCCTCCATCTGGACCTCTCCTTCCCCACTGATGGCCTGGTCTCCTCCTCTCCTCCAGCACGTGGTGAGTACAATGGCTGTGACCCCCCCTGCTTCCCCCATTCTGAACCCCAGTGCACCACTGCCCCCCCCCCCCCCGCAATGCCTGCCCCCAACCAAGCCTCGGACCACTTACTATGAAGGGCGCTACCCAGCGCCGAGCCTGCGGCTAACACCACACTGTAGGCAATTAGGCCCATATAGCAGTGCCTGGTCACCAGTCATCCTGGACCCCCTAGCCACTGGACCAAGACCTCGCTCAACTAAGCCCGTGTGGTAGCTGGCGTGCAACGACCACCCCACGTTAAAAGAACTCACGCACAGGCATTTTCCACTCCTCTAACGTGAAGTTCGGGACCTGGAACGTCAGGATCCTCATGGACAATCCCAACGCCGCACCGCCATAGTTGCCCGGGAACTTAGACGCTTTGATATCGACTTCGCCGCCCTAAGCGAGACCCTGCAGGCAGGGGAAGGCCAGTTCAAGGAACAGGTGGAGGTTACACCTTCTTCTGGAAAGGGAAACCAGAGGCAGAATCCACGGAAACGGCTTCGCCATCAAAAACAAGCTAGTCGACCGCCTCAAAGCCTTCCCCTGTGGGACTAACGAACGCCTCATGATGCTTCGACTCACCCTATCCCGGAAGCAGTGCACCACAGTCATCAGTGCTTACGCCCCAATACTCGATGCAACAGATGAGGCCAAAGAGGATTTTTACTCCAACCTCGAAAAATCCCTGTTCTGCGTCCCCACGGGCAACAAACTGATCCTCCTCGGCGACCTCAACGCCAGGGTCGGCAAGGACACAGACCTCTGGGGAGGCGTGATTGCCAGAGAGGGGGGTAGGGAAAGCCAACTCTAGCGGTACCCTACTCCTGACAAAATGTCTAGAGCATGAACTTATCACCAACACCTTGTTCCACCAGAGGGACAAATACAAGGCATCGTGGCAACAACCTCGCTCCACACACTGGCACCTGATCGACTATGTCATCGTCTGAGCCAGGGATCGCAAGGATGTGCGCATCACCCGTGCTGTGACAGGAGCTGCGATTGCTGGATGGACCACTGCCTAATCCGATCCATCATTGACATCAACATAGCCCCAAAGCAAAGGGGGCAGTAGAAGCAGTGCCGCAAAAAAGTCAATGCCGGGGCACTTAAGGACCCAGCTAAGAGAGCCCTATACAGCCAGCGCCTCCCAGCTAACCTGGCGTGCCTTGATGACTCCGAAATGCAGAATGTCCACAGCGCTTGGTCTGCCCTCTAGGCCTCCATAACCATTGTCTGCAAAGAGATGCTCGGTCACTCAACCAGGAAACATCAGGACTGGTTTGATGAGAATGATCAGGAGATTCACGAATAGATTGCAAGCGCAGGGCACTTCTGAGCCTTAAACAGCAACCCAACTCGGGAGCAGCAAAGCAGCATTACAGACGGCTAAAGGCTGAGATCCAACAAAAATCCCGGGACCAAAAGAGCAGGTGGTGGATGGAGAAAGCACAGGAGATACAGCAGCTGGCCGACAACCATGATGTGCGAGGATTCTTCACCACCGCAGTCAAGGCCACCTACGGGCCAAACAACCAAGGCCCTGCCCCACTGCTGGTCAAGAATGGGGAAACACTCATCAAGGACACCGAGGCAGTCAGGGCCCGCTGGAAGGAGCACTTCGAAGATCTCCTCGATCGAGACTCGGTCTTTGACTCGAGTGTCCTCGACTCCATTCCGCAGCATGCGACCCGCCACCACCTCAGTGAGACCCCAACACTACACGAGGTAGAAAAGCCATAAGACAGCTAAAAAACAAGGCTACGGGTACGGATGGAATCCCTGCTGAGGAAGTGAAGTATGGCGGAGAGGCACTGCTGGCGTGGATACACAACCTTATCTCCCTCACCTGGAGGGAGGAGAGCATGCCGGGGGATCTCATAGATGCAGTAATCGTGACCTGACCATCTTTAAAAAAGGGGACAAGTCCGACTGCGGCAACTACAGAGGAATCTCCCTGTTATCAGCCACTGGGAAAGTCATCGCTGGAATCCTCCTCAACCGTCTTCTCCCTGTGGCCGAGGAGCTCCTCCCAGAGTCGCAGTGCGGATTTCGTCTCCTCCGGGGCACAACAGACATGATTTTTACAGCGCGACAGCTATAGGAAAAATGCAGGGAACAGCGCCAGCCCTTATACATGGCCTTCTTCGACCTTACAAAGGCCTTTGACACTGTCAACCGCGAGGGTCTATGGAGCGTCCTCCTCCGTTTCGGATGCCCCCAAAAGTACGTCACCATTTTCCGCCTGCTCCATGACGACATGCAGGCCGTGATCCTTACCAACGGATCCATCACAGACTCAATTCACTTCTGGACTGGGGTCAAGCAGGACTGCGTCATCGCCCCAACCCTCTTCTCAATCTTCCTCGCTGCCATGCTCCACCTCACAGCTGATAAGCTCCCCGCTGGAGTGGAACTAAACTACAGAACCAGTGGGAAGCTGTTCAACCTTCACCGTCTCCAGGCCAGGTCCAAGACCACTCCAACCTCTGTTGTCGAGCTACAGTAAGCGGACGACGCCTGCGTTTGTGCACACACACAGGCTGAACTCCAAGACACAGTCGACGTATTTACCGAGGCATATGAAAGCATGGGCCTTACATTAAATATCAGTAAGACAAAGGTCCTCCGCCAGCCTGTCCTCGCCGCACAGCACTGCCCCCCAGACATCAAGATCCACGGCGTGGCCCTGGACAACGTGGACCACTTCCCAAATCTCGGGAGCCTCCTATCAACAAGAGCAGACATTGACGACGAGATCCAACACCGCCTCCCGTGCGCCAGTGCAGCCTTCGGCCGCCTGAGGAAAAAAGTGTGTTTGAAGACCAGTGCCTCAAAACTGTCAACAAGCTTATGGTCTACAGGGCCGCAGTAATACCCGCCCTCCTGTATGGCTCAGAGACGTGGACCATGTACAATAGTCACCTCAAGTCATTGGAGAGATCCCACCAGCGATGTCTCCGCAAGATCCTGCAAATCCCCTGGGAGGACAGATGCACAAACATTACCATCCTCGTCCAGGTCAACATCCCCAGCAATGAAGCACTGACCACACTTGATCAGCTCCACTGGGCAGGCCACATAGTTTGCATGCCAGACATGAGATTCCCAAAGCAAGCGCTCTACTCGGAACTTGTCCATGGCAAACGAGCCAAAGGCGGGCAGAGGAAACGCTACAAGGACACCCTCAAAGCCTCCCTGATAAAGTGCGACATCCCCACTGACACCTGGGAGACCCTGGCCACAGACCGCCCTAAGTGGAGGAAGTACATTCGGGAGGGCGCTGAGCTCCTTGAGTATCGTCGCCGAGAGCATGCAGAAATCAAGCGCAGGCAGCGGAAGGAGCATGCGGCAAACCAGGCTCCCTGCCCACCCTTTCCCTCTACGACTATCTGTCCCACCTGTAATAGAGACTATGGTTCTCGTATTGGACTGTACAGCCACCTAAGAACTCATGCTAAGAGTGGAAGCAAGTCTTTCTCGATTCCAAGGGACTGCCTATGATGATGCAGTGATCTGGAGGACCCATGCAGACAGCTTGACGACTTTTAAATGGAAAAAACACGCATGCGCGATAATTTGAATGGGCCGCACCGCCCCTTAAAGGGGCCACGCACCCAAACAAAAATTAGCGGGAACATTGGTTGTAGGGTTGGAGGAGTTTATAATGATAGGAAAGGGTGGGGCCATGGAGGAATTGAACAAAATATAAAGATATATGAAACTTATTGCCACTTTACGATACAGTATTGATAAGTTCCATTACCTCTCTCCTGTGTAGCCAGCTCCACACTGACACTGACCCGTGGCTGAGTCACATTGTCCACCATTATGACACTGGCATTCCTGTGAGCAGTTTATTCCATATCTTCCTTCAGGACAAGGCTGGCCACAAACCGTTCCCTTTAAAGTTAAGTATTTCAGTCAATCATTTGTTCTTTATAATCATTATATTTACATAACTTTTTAAACAAATCTAAATAATCGAAGTGGCTTAAGATTAAATACCCAGATTTATTTGATTGATTCTTGGGATTAGAGGGCTGTCCTATGAGGAGAGATTGAGTAGAATGGGCCCATATTCTCTGGAATTTAGAAGAATGAGAAGCGATTTCATTGAAACATATAAAATTCTTAGAGGGCTTGACAGAGTAGATGCTGAGAGGTTGTTTCCCCTGGCTGGGGAGTCTAGAACTAGGGGATATAGTCTCAGAATAAGGGGTCGGCCATTTAAGACTAAGACAAGGAGAAATTTCTTCACTCAGAGGGTTGTGATTCTTTGGAATTCTCTACCCCAGAGGCCTGTGGATGCTCAGTCGTTGAGTATGTTCAAGACAGAGATCGATAGATTTTTGGGCACTAAGGGAATCAAGGGATAGGGTGGGAAAGTGGAGTTGAGGTAGAAGATCAGCCATGATCTTATTGAATGGCAGACCAGGCTTGAGGGGCCGAATGGCCTATTCCTGCTCCAATTTTTTATGCTCTTATGTTCCCTAACTCAAAGGTGAGAACATTGTTTGAGATAGGGCCACTAATTGTGTTTAATCAGAAACAAAATGAGCTTTTTTAATATTTCCCCCTTCCCACCATGACTGTAATTAGGACACTTGTATCACAAAACTAGAGGGAAATGCATGGCTTGTCAACGTAATACATGTAACACAGATTTAAGGGTAAATTTCATGAATTACCACTGCTGGGAGGCAAAGCTAGGAAGATAAGTTGGAAAAATTGCCCTATGCTTAAAAGGTAGTGGGCACACACAGCACACCTAAGAAACATCTGCAGCACACACAGAAAAGCAAGGAATCACATTGGTTTCTCTCCAGCTTTTGCTAATACAGTCATCAGAGTTTGTATTATGTACAATTCTTGAACACAATTAATTGAAAGCCTAATATTGTTAGAGAAAGAAATATTTGCATTTATATAGCACCGTTAAAGACCTCAGGATGTCCCAATGCACTTTACAGCCAATGAAGTACTTTTGAAGTGTAATCACTGTTGTAAGGTAGGAAACACGGCAGACAATTTGCACACAAATATGATAATGACCAGGTTATCTATTCTTTGTGATGCTGATTGAGGGATAAATATTGGCCAGGACACCGGGGATAATTCCCCTGTTCTTCTTTGAAATAGTACCATGGGATCTTTTAGGCCTCCTGAGAGGGCAGACGGGACCTCGATTTTTAACATCTCATCTGAAAGACAACAGTATACAGTAAACATCTCAATGTGCCGGAGAAGTACTACCAACGCTGCCTCCGCAAGATCCTGCAAATCCATTGGCAGGATAGACGCACCAATGTCAGTGTTCTCGCTCAGGCCAATATCCTCAGCATCGAAGCATTGACCACACTCCATCAGCTCCGTTGGGCTGGCCACATTGTCCACATGCTCAACACGAGCCTCCCAAAGCAAGCGCTCTACTTGGAGCTTCGACACAGCAGGCGAGCCTGTTGTCCGACAGTGCAGTACTCCCTCAGTACTGCACTAGAGTATCAGCCTAAATTCTTGTGCTCAAGTCACTGGAGTGGAATTTGAACCCACAACCTTCTGACCCAAAGGCAAGAGTGCTACCCACTGAGCCACAGCTGACACATAGAGCTACATTCAACAAGTGATATCTCTTCTCTATAGTGTTCAATGCTCGGTACTTACAGTCAAACCATAAGACTGAATCTAATTTCCAAGCCAATATATTTCTAAATTCATTAAACACATTTTTATAACATAAATAAGTTTGAAAAACTACTATCCGGATTTCGTTAAGAGGTTGGGAGCAAATTGAATAGCAGAGAAGTTATGTTAAACTTATATCAAACCTTGGTTACACCAAACTTAAAGTGCTGTGAACAGTTCTGGTCACCACATTATAAAAGGATAAAGGCGCACTGGAGAAGGTGCTAAAAACATTCACAAGGATCATACTCGAACTGAGAGGATATACTTATCAGTTAAAGCTGAACAGGCTGGGGCCCTTTTCTCTCGAATAGACAGGAGAGCCCCAAGTGGGCAGAGAAAACGCTTCAAGGACACCCTCAAAGCCTCCTTGAAAAAATTTTACATTCCCACCGGCATCTGGGAATCCCTGGCCCATGACCATCCAAAGTGGAGGAAGAGCATCCAGGAGGATGTTGAACTCCTTGAGAGCAAGCAGAAACCAAGCGTAGACAGCGGAAGGAGTGTGTGGCAAACCAGACTCCCCAGCCACCCTTTCCTTCAACCACTGTCTGCCCCACCTGTGACAGAGACTGTAGGTCCTGCATTGGACTCTTCAGTCACCTGAGAACTCACGTTTAGAGTGGAAGTAAGTCATTCTTGACTCCGAGGGACTGCCTATGAATGAATGAATGAATGAATGAATGATTTAAGGGGAAGCTAAATAAGTTCATGAGGGAGAAAGGAATACAAGGTTACGCTGATGGGGTGAGATGAAGAGGAATGGGAGGAGGCTCGTGTGGAGCATTAACACCAGCATAGGCTTCTGTGCTATAGACTCTATGTATGAAGCAACATATCACTTGCCAAATGTAAATGCTTCTGATGTAAACTGGGAAAGTGTGCCTATTACACATGTTCAAACTGAAGCACCTGCTTTCAAACAGAGCGATCAAACCTGGCTTAAATATCAAATCAAAGGCGAATAGCTTGGGAGAGGCCTTGAAAGTAAAAGCTTTAATAAAGGTGTTAAAAGACACAAATAACAATTCATTTAATCATGTTGTTTGTTTCAAACCTTATTTTGGACAATAGAAGATTCCGTTAGGGAAAATAAAATGTTTTTTTTTCAAAAGGCATTTTGAGTGATTTGACTGGTTCATCACCAAGAAGTGACAGGCAACTGTTTACATAAAGACGCAGTTTCAATGTTAAATGTTGACATAAAAGCATTACCAAAATCCATGTGACAACAGGAAATAATGCTTATGAACATGAAGTGTGCACCTAGACATGAGACTGTTAATATATATATACAAACATATAGATCTAGGTATATAGATATAGATTACCATCCATCCAGGAGGGCACGAGCATTCTCCTGTCACGTGGTGACATACTCCGCCATTTTGACAAGGGCATCGCTCTTCGCACTGAGGTCCATGTTTACCTGGAGGACACAGATCCTCACAACTAGAAAACCAAGCAAAATACAGAAACATTAACAAACACATATTAGAAGAAAGAAAGACTTGCATTTCTATTGTGTCTTTCATGATCTCCGGACGTCCCAAAGCAATTTACAGCCTCTGAAGCACTTTTTGAAGTATAGTTACTGTTGTAATGTAGGAAACACAGCAGCCAATTTGAGCACAGCAAGATTTCACAAACAGCAATGAGATAAATGACCAGATAATTTTTTTTTTTTTTTAGTGATGTTGGTTGAAGGATAAATATTGGCCCAGGTCACTGGGGGTAACTCTCCTGCTCTTCTTCAAAATAGTGCTATAGGATCTTTTACATCCACCTGAGAGAGCAGACAGGGCCTCCGTTTAATGGCTCATCCGAAAGACGGCACCTCCGACAGAGCAGCACTCCCTCAGCACTGCACTGAAGTGCCAGCCTAGATTTCTGTGCTCAAGTCTCTGGAGTGGGTCTTGAACCCACAATGTTCTGACTCAGAGGTGAGAACACACCAACTGGCTGACACCAAGATAAAGACAGGGAGATAGAGGGATGGAGAGATAGAGTGATAAAATCATAGAATGATATCAAAGATTCCCTTTGACTTTTTAATGATCTTATCTACTTATAGAAGGATATAGCACAGAAGGAAGCCATTCGGCCCAACATGCCTGCGTCAGCTCTTTGAAAGAGCTACCCAATTAGTCCCACGCATCCCTGCTCTTTCCCCATAGCCCTGCAAATGTTTCCCCTTCAAGGATTTACCCAATTCCCTTTTGAAAAACAGACAGACAGATAGATGGATGGATGGATAACCAATCATTATGCCTGCTCAGCATACACATTCTAATTGGTTTATTGGTGAAAGCCAAAGGAATTTGTTTGATTCTAAACTGTTGATTCTAAGCAGAAGATTGCCCTGAACCACATTGTTTGCAATTACTAAACAAGAATCATGTTATAGGTTACAGCCAAATGCATTTTTTGTTAATCCAGGTATTTTTTTCCCACATTCATTATTATAATCCAGTGAATTGTAGAATTAAACATCGGAAACAAACTTGATTCTTATGCCATCCATTATTCACTCAATGGGGCCATGAATCCAGGATTATAATTGATGTTATGTGCAGTTCCCACTTGCTGATGCAGTGCCCTCTCTATCTACAAAGCAGACCCAAGTGAATCACACTGATTTTCAATAAGTATCATTCCAAACACTAATTGTTCTGAATTGTAGTTAGAACGTAAGCCTCTGCGCTGTTATGTAGAAGAGTTAGGAATTGCATGCAACATTGTTACTGCCACCCAAGAATGCAAATGATATGAGACCTTCACCATACACACAATTTTGTTTTCAATAACAAATACAAACGGCGTTTTTGCCTCCCAAAAAAGAAAATGGAGAATAAAATTACTAAGCATTTGTTGCCGTCTGTACTTACAATGCACCAGTGTATCCTGGAGGGCATTTACATTCACCAGTCATGTGATCACAAGTTGCCCCATTTTGACACTGGCATTTTAAATGACATCCGTTCCCATACGTTCCGGCGTTGCAGATCTCTTCACACCGCCAGCCTTTGTACCCAGGAGTGCAGAAGCATGCTCCAGTGATGGGATTACACAGAGCTCCATTCTTACACTGACAGCGGTTGTTACAGTGAGGGCCCCAATGGGTGCTGTCACATGCTACAGAATAAAAGAGAGAGAGAGAGAGAATCCTTGGTCACATAAGAGTTAGGAAGGCTATGGAAATCTTCAAAGACTTTGCACACAATTCCTTATGATGTTATTTATACACATACAGCAAAATTATAACGACGCAGAAAATCATTGCGTTGTAAACATGGTAGCTTAAATTGAGACATGATTTACTCATTATCGCCTACTTATGATTTTTCTATTAAAATGCAAGCTGACGTTAACTTTAAAAAAAAAAGAACAGTAAACTAGTGCAGTGAGAGACGTTCTAGTCAGAAAGAAAGAATTTGCATTTGTACCATGCCTTTCATGACCTCAGGATATCCCAAACTGTTTTCCAGTCAATGAAGTACTTTTTTGAAGTATAGCCACTGTTGTAATGTAGAGAAATGCAGCAGCCAACTGTGCAGAGCTGTGTATTTCTAAGTCACAAGGGCTTTCATGGTGGATTGTCACATGATCAAAATGCGACTGCAGCTTCCTGGATTTCTGTCATTTATTACATAGGGCTGGAATTTCCTATGGCTGGGCGGTGTTGGCCATTGTGGGTGGTAATGAGGTGAATGGGAATTTCCCACCTGAGGTACGCTGGCGGTTTCAAAGTCCCGCTGGGGAGCAGACCGCCGGCGTGCACCCTCCACAGATTGCCCTGGCGCGAGTTTTGGCTGAGCGTGGACCCTGAGCGTAGGTACATAAGAACATAAGAAATAGGAGCAGGTGTAGGCCATACGGCCCCTCGAGCCTGCTCTGCCATTTAATACCATCATGGCTGACTCGATCATGGACTCAGGTCCACTTCCCCGCCCATTCCCCATAATCCCTTATCGGTTAAGAAACTGTCTATTTCTGTCTTCAATTTATTCAATGTCCCAGCTTCCACAGCTCTGTGAGGCAGCGAATTCCACAGATTTACAACCTTCTGAGAGAAGAAATTTCTCCTCATCTCTGTTTTAAATGGGCAGCCCCTTATTCTAAGATCATACCCTCTAGTTCTAGTCTCCCCCATCAGTGGAAACATCCTCTCTGCATCCACCTTGTCAAGCCCCCTCATAATCTTATACGTTTCAATAAGATCACCTCTCATTCTTCTGAATTTCAATGAATAGAGGCCCAACCTACTCAACCTTTCCTCATGTCAACCCCCTCATCTCCAGAATCAACCTTGTGAACCTTCTCTGAACTGCCTCCAAAGCAAGTATATCCTTTCTTAAATATGGAAACCAAAATTGTACACAGTATTCCAGGTGTGGCCTCACCAATACCCTGTATAACTGTAGCAAGACAGGTAAGTATGAAAAAAAATGTTTTAAATGCCCACGAGGATCAGCGGAGTTGGGCGGTAGTTAAGTAGGTCTGCAAGAAAAAGGTGATTGTTTTTTTTACTATTTATTTTCAAAATCTGTTGGTGTGATTTAATTTAAAAGTGTGTTGGGAATGTTTTTTTGATTTTTAATTAGGTTTTTTAAAAAATTATTTTTATTCTTTTTCTCGTGTTAGGCCCAACCCGCAGCCTCGGGGTAAATTTTTTATAGATTTTTAAATGTATTGCCCATTTTCTGTAGGCACCACCCAATCTAGCCTAAATTGCACTTTTTCGCCTAGATTGGGGGTGCAAGGCCCATATTTTTCACTGGGCAAATTTTTTTCTTTCAGGAAGTTTTCGCCGGCGATAATCTTCCAAGCCTTAGCGGTTTTTTGGGCGGCAATCGGACGCTGGCGGGCTTTGGGGAAATTCTAGCCAAGAATGTTTACAGCGCAGAAACAGGCCATTTGGCCCCACTGGTGTTTATGATCCATACAAGCTATTTATTGAGGCTGTAGTTAAAAAACATATCAAAGACATTCAGTATATCCCCACCAAAGTAGGTAAGTGCATCAGAAAATGCTCCACATTTTGGACTGATTATTTTCACGGTGTAGCAGGGAAATGTTGACAATTCTATATGGAGTATTTCCCTCTGCCAAGTGATCATTTAGCAGAAAATTTAGTTAAAGTCTCGAAGGTAAATTTTAAAATAATGTACAGACATAAAGGTGAAAAACAGTGATTAAAAAGAGAGCGCACGGCTACTCATCAATGGTCATGTGATGCAAGAAAACATGTACAGTAAAACCCTAGACAAATGGATGTCTCCGAAAAACGGATACTTACTGACAGTCCCAAATAACTTGCATTGTAATAGTAATAAATTGCCCCTGAAAGCCACAGTCACTTGCAAATTACAAACATAGAAACATAGAAAATAGGTGCAGGAGTAGGCCATTCAGCCCTTCGAGCCTGCACCACCATTCAATAAGATCATGGCTGATCATTCACCTCAGTACCCCTTTCCTGCTTTCTCTCCATACCCCTTGATCCCTTTAGCCGTCAAGGTCGTATCTAACTCCCTCTTGAATATATCTAACGGACTGGCCTCAACAACTTTGTGGTAGAGAATTCCACAGGTTCACAATTTTCTGCGTGAAGAAGTTTCTCCTCATCTCGGTCCTAGATGGCTTACCCCTTATCCTTACACTGTGACCCCTGGTTCTGGACTTCCCCAACATCGGGAACATTCTTCCTGCATCTAACCTGTCTAATCCCGTCAGAATTTTGTATGTTTCTATGAGATCCCCTCTCATTTTTCTAAACTCCAGTGAATATAAGCCTAGTCGATCTAGACTTTCTTCATATGTCAGTCCTGCCATCCGGGGAATCAGTCTGGTGAACCTTCGCTGCACTCCCTCAATAGCAAGAATGTCCTTCCTCAGATTAGGAGACCAAAACTGTACACAATATTCAAGGTGTGGCCTCACCAAGGCCCTGTACAACTGCAGTAAGACCTCCCTGCTCCTATACTCAAATCCTCTTGCTATGAAGGTCAACATGCCATTTGCCTTCTTCACCGCCTGCTGTACCTGCATCCCAACTTTCAATGACTGATGTACCATGACACCCAGGTTTCGTTGCACCTCTCTTTTTCCTAATCTGTCACCATTCAGATAATATTCTGTCTTCCTCTTTTTGCCACCAAAGTGGATAACCTCACATTTATCTACATTAAACTGCATCTGCCATGCATTTGCCCACTCACCTCCCCTGTCCAAGTCACCCTGCAGCCTCTTAGCACCCTCCTCACAGCTCACACTGCCACCCAACTTAATGTCATCTGCAAACTTGGAGATATTACATTCAATTCCTTCGTCTAAATCATTAATGTATATTATAAATAGCTGGGGTCCCAGCACTAAACCTTACAGTACCCCACTAGTCACTGCCTGGCATTCAGAAAAGGACCCATTTACTATTACTCTTTGCTTCCTGTCTCCCAACCAATTCTCTATCCACGTCAATACATTATCCCCAACACCATGTGCTTTAAGTTTGCACACTAATCTCTGGTGTGGGACCTTGTCAAAAGTCTTTTGAAAGTCCAAATACACCACATCCACTGGTTCCCACATGTCCACTGTACTAGTTACATCCTCAAAAAATTCTAGAAGATTTGTCAAGCATGATTTCCCTTTCATAAATTCATGCTGACTTGGACCAATCCCGTCACTGCTTTCTAAATTCGCTGCTATTACATCTTTAATAATTGATTCCAACATTTTCCCCACTACCGATGTCAGGCTAACTGGTGTATAATTGCCTGTTTTCTCTCTCCCTCCTTTTTTAAAAAGTGGGGTTACATTAGCTACCCTCCAATCCATAAGAATGATCCAGTGTCTATAGAATGTTGGAAAATGACCACCAGTGCATCCACTATTTCTCAGGCCATTTCCTTAAGTACTCTGGGATGCAGACTATCAGGCCCCGGGGATTTATCGGCCTTCAATCCCATCAATTTCCCTAACACAATTTCCTGACTAATAAGGATTTCCTTCAGTTCCTCCTTCTCGCTAGACCCTCGGTCCCCAAGTATTTCCAGACGGTTAGTTGTGTCTTCCTTAGTGAAGACAGAACCAAAGTATTTGTTCAATTGGTCTGCCATTTCTTTGTTCCCCATTATAAATTCATCTGATTCTGACTGCAAGGGACCTACATTTGTCTTCACTAATCTTTTTCTCTTCACATATCTATCGAAACTGTGGCAGTCAGTTTTTATGTTCCCTACAAGTTTACTCTTATACTCTATTTTCCCCCTCCTAACTAAACTCTTTGTCCTCCTCTGCTGAATTCTAAATTTCTCCAAGTCCTCAGGTTTGCTGTTTTTTTCTGTCCAATTTATATGCTTCTTCCTTAGATTTAACACTATCCCTAATTTCCCTTGTTAGCTACGGTTGAGACACCTTCCCCATTTTATTTCTATGCCAGACAGGGATGTACAATTGTTGAAGTTCATTCATGTGATCTTTAAATGTCTGCCATTGCCTATCCACCGTCATCCCTTTAAGTGTCATTCGCCAGTCTATCCTAGCCAATTCATGTCTCATACCATTGAAGTTACCTTTCTTTAAGTTCAGGACCCTGGTCTCAGAATTAACTATGTCACTCTCCATCTTAATAAAGAATTCTACCATATTATGGGCACTCTTACCCAAGTGGCCTTGCACAACAAGATTGCTAATTAATCCTCTCTCATTACACAACACCCAGTCTAGGATAGCTAGCTGTTTATTTGGTTCCTCGACATATTGGTCTCGAAAACCATCCCTTATACAATCCAGGACATCCTCCTCCACCATATTGCTACCAGTTTGGTTAGCCCAATCTATATGTAGATTAAAGTCACCCATGATAACTGTTGTACCCTTATGTCACGCATTCCTAATTTCCTGTTTGATGCCATCACCAACCTCACTACTACCGTTTGGTGGTCTGTACACAACCCCCACTAAGCGTTTTCTGCCCTTTGGTGTTCCGCAGCTCTACACATACAGATTCCACATCATCGAAGCTAATGTCCTTCCTTACTATTTGGAAGAGAAATTTGGCACTAGGGGTACCAGCGGGACACGGGTTAAAGTGCTGGTTCCTGCACTGGCCCATAAGGAGGTAAAGGCCTTTCTTCTCATGCCTTGTATCTCTTCTCACGCCTTGTACATTCCAGCACCAAGGCTCCAGAAGGTACTGTTATGGGGTGGGATACCAGATAATATTCCAACATGGAATGTCAATAGGAGAGAACCTAAACAGACCGCTGATAAGGCGGTGAGAAGAGACCCGAGATAGACTTGATGGCACCAAAGGAAATGTATAACAAATTCCAACCTAATGATACTATTCTGGGAACGGTCTAAAATGGTCATGAGATCATGGCCTGTCAGTCAGAGCTCATGACCTGTCAATCCGGAGTAGTACTGATAAGGTAGTCCAATTAGAGAAGTAGCACTGATAAGGTAGTCCAATTAGAAATCTAGGGAGGTTTTGTCCGGGAAGAGTGGGGTTTTTGAAATATATAAGAGTTGTATGATTGTGCTGTTCGGGGAGCATCCCCACTCACAGGCGGCTGTGATGAGGGTTGTTCCCGGACGTTCGTAAAAAAGATCGTTATACTTTGCCATCCGTCTCTGTCTGCTAACTTCGAGAATTGCTACGTGGGCTGGGACAAGCGTCGACCCTCTATATCAGTCGGCCCGCTCGTGGGAAAAGAAGCCTTCCTGTTTTCCCCCAACATTTGGCGCTGCGAGCAGGGTACGGACTTCCCGAACGGAACAATGACCCAGCTGTTGGGGTGAGTATGTTTTAATTTCCCACTTTCAAGTTAGAGCTGTGGCATTGTAAACTGCAAGGGAAGGACATCCGTACAAAAGAACCATCTGTAGTGAGTCCCGGAGGGACGGAGACGGAGGTTAAGGATGATCTAGGGGTGAAAGGGGGTCAAAAGGTGCATCCTAAAATGCACGCGTGGAGGTAGCACGGCAGTGCAAGGGTACAACGCAAGGGAAGATATAGGGGAAGGTCTATTGACCCGAAGTAGTACGAGCGCACGGTGCAGGGACAAGAGAATGAGGGAATAGAGACAACGTCCCGGTGTGACGGGATATATTGACCCAAAGCGTGCAGTGGTACGAGTGTATGGCGCAAGGAAAGACATATAAATAGCGTCCTGCATACCTGACACGAATTTAAGGGAGTACCCAAGACCCTCATAGCCCTAAGAAGATGGGTAACTCGGCAAGTAAAGGAACAAATGGAGCTGGTGAGGGAATGGGGACCCAGGCCATTAAACAAGGGAAAAGGGAAGAGGGTAACCAGGGACCCGAAGCGTCTCTATTAGAATTACTAATTAACAAATATACAACCTTAATGGAAGGAATGAAATGGAAAGGGTGGCAGCCCACGGATGCCCCTGATAGGCAGAAAAAATGGTGGGATAGTCAGACCAAAAACAAGGTTAGAATGGCCCAGGCAATTATCCTCACCTGCTACCGGGAACTAGTAATGGAAATAGATACCCATGTTGAGCTGATTCAGAGATTAAACACGAAAATAGCAACCTTAGAAAGGGTCGTAAAGGAGAACGGCAAACCCCTACAGTGTGCATCAGCAATACCCGACCCAAAGGTAGCCCCGATAACCGCTCCACTGTATCCCTCCCTGGAGGAAATACCAGTAGGAGAGCCTCCAGATGGTGGAATGCAGAGAGAGCTCCCGGCATATAATGAATACATACAGGCAGCTCCCGTACGCACGGCTAGCCCCTGCACACGGACAGCAACCCGCTCACGTCACTATACAAGAAGTTCCCCTCACCCCGCATGAGAGACAGACACTATTAAAGGATCTACCCACACCCAAACCCAATAGCAGAAATACAGAGTTCTGGCAAAAGGTTGAGGAAATGTTCGATGCGCATAACTTAACCTTAGGTGACATACACAGTTTGGTAAAGGCCAAAACCGGTCGTGTAAATTGGCAGAGGGCTACCCTAAGCGTGCAAAATGGTGGCTGGATGACGATAGGGAACCGGACCAAGCCACAGAGGTTGCTAGACCTAAAACACAGGATGGATGGATGTTGGGGACCTATAAGAACTAACTGGAGCAGAATATTAAAGATAACCCAGAAGCCAAACGAAACTGCAGGAGAGTATGGGGAGCGGAAATGGCTCGAGTATAAGGACCACTCCGGTGCAAATGACCCTGAGAAAGATGACGAGGCATTCCTAGAAATGTTTAAGGATGGGCTGGGGGAGGCGCATCAAAAAATAATTAAACTAGGATTCAAGATAGGGGATGACTATGATGAGATCTTAGAGTGGGCACAGAATGTAGAGGAGCTAAAGGCTGAGCAGAAGGAGAAAGTGTCAAAGATGGTGGCAGCAGCACTAGCAACAGAAGGAAAGGAAGGGGATGGGGACCTCCGCGCCGCCCCCTTGACGTGTTACACGTGCCATCAGGGCGGACACACTAGCAAAGAATGCCCACGAAAGGATGCCAGAAAGGAGACGTTTAGGTGCCATAATTGCAATAAACCGGGACACATGGCAAGAAACTGCCGAGCACCGAAAGGGAGGGAGGCAGGAATGGGTCCCCAGCAAACCGGGAAACAAACTGGGATGCCCATTACCCGTGAGGAACTGGTGGAGATCCTCCAACAAAAAATATTGCCCCCGCTGGAGCCACCCTCAAATGAAGAGCTCCTTAACCTGCTCAAACTGGCCAGTGGTGGCCGCGAGGGGTTACCGGCCCCCGAACGAAGGTTGGAACGGCCAACGCTAGATTCCTGTATGTTTATTAGTGCGGTGTTAGGGGGCCGGCAGTGCAACATGCTAGTAGACACGGGAGCGTCGGTATCCATAACCAACCTAGACCTCCCCCTTACCCAGACCACGGTCAATATTCAGGGGATAGGGGGGGATTTAAAAAAACAACACTGAGTGAAGTAGTACCTCTAGAGATACAGGGCATAATGATACCCACCCAATTCTGGTGCTGCCCTAACCCAGAAGGCACCATACTAGGGATAGACACTTTGAGGGAAGTAGGGGCACTTATAGACCCCCCAGCGGAATCGAATTATATGGGGAGGGAAACATCAAACCGAACAGAAGTTCGATTGCCCGGGACATCCGCAGCAGCGAGTGGCAAGGATAGTCCCAATACAGCCCGAATGAGAAACGAAGGGAGTGTGGGGCAGTGATCTGCCGACTAAAACCGACACTGTGGGCACGGCATAAACAAGATTGTGGGCTGGCCTGGATGAACCCGGTCAATATTCCCGGGCCGGAGCATAAGCCCCATAAAACCCGAGGCTGATGCAGCAGTCCACCAAATAGTCCAAGAGTTAGAAGCGCAAGGGATGGTGAAGCCAGTAACAGCCACCACTAATTCACCGGTGTGGCCTGTGAAGAAACCCGACGGGACTTATAGGTTCACCGTTGATTATACCGCCCTGAACAAAGTCACCCCAAGGGAATACCCGATTGTGGCGAGCCCTTCTACTGTGTTCAACGGCCTGAACCCAGAACATAAAATCTTCACGGTACTTGACATAGCAAACGGGTTCTGAGCCATACCTTTGGAGGAGGAGTCACAGAAGAAGTTTGCCTTCACTATAAAGGGGAGACAATATACGTGGACCAGGGTGCCCCAGGGGTTTCACAATAGCCTGGGAATATTTCACCGGACATTGTCAGGGATCTTGAAACCCCTGGATGTAGGGAGAGGAAGCACTGTACTACAGTACGTGGACGATATTCTTATCGCCTCAGGTACTGAGGCACAACACCTGATGGCCCTAACTGCAGTACTAGGGGCCTTACAGCGCTCGGGGTTGAAGGCTAACCCTCAGAAAGCCCAAATTGGAAGAAGGGAGGTTACATACCTGGGATACGTAGTATCCCAAGGGAACAGGCAGATGCCCGCTGATAGGAAGGAGGCTATTAGAACTATGCCTAGACCAGGGACAGTGAGAGGGGTCCGACAGATATGGGGGCTATTTAATTATTGCCGGAACTTTATCCCAGAATATGCAGAAATGGCCCAGCCAATACAAGATCTAGTGAAAGAAGATAAACCATCCCAGGAGCCTGTAGACTGGGGCCGCCCCCAGGAGGCGGCATTCACACAGCTTAAACACGCCCTTATGAGCGCACCCGCCTTGGGGTTGCCGGATCAGAATAGGCCCTTCCACCTGTATATGTACAATAGTGAGACCCACTACAATGCAGTGGTAACCCAGGTGGGGGATGCCACTGCAGTTGGACTCAGATCAAGGTACACATTTTATGGGGAAAGTCATGAAACAAGCCTGTGCCCTGCTTGGGATTAAACAAAAATTCCACATCCCGTACCATCCGGAATCTCCGGATTAGTAGAGCGGATGAATAGGACCCTAAAAACTGCATTAGCCAAGGCAATTGAGGAGACCGGGAAGGGGTGGGTGGAGTTAGTTCCACGAATCCTAATGAAATTAAGAGCCACCCCGAACCGAACTACCGGACTGACCCCCTTTGAGCTAATGACAGGCAGAGCTATGAGATTGCCAGAAGTATTAGTATCTGGGAGTGAGGACGTGGGACCCTACAAGGACAAGATACGAAGGTTCGTCATGGAGCTATGTAAACAGCTACATGAATTATGAGTGCAAGCTAGGGACCAACAAGCCATTAAAGATTTAGAAAGGGATACAAAGGAACAAAGGGTTCAGGTACCCACCATAGGGAGCCAGGTCATGGTGAGGTTGAATCCCGAGAGACCCGGATCCTCACCAAAATGGACCGGGCTCCACCAAGTGATCATGATCAGTGACACATGCGCTTGCATAGATATGGGGGTATTGGTAGATGGAAGCACTGGACCCAGTTGAAACTATTTGGATCTTAACCGACCGGTGAACACCGGAAACATTGTGTTTTACAGGATCCTATTCCTCCTTGGAGCCGGGACGTCCTTCGACGAAGGAAGCTACAGACCCCAAGGCCTATACTATAGAACATCTGAAACCATTAACCTGTGATTTGAGAGCCTTAGTGGTGGTAGCCGGTACAACAGTAGATTTAAATTGTAGCATCGGACTAACTGGCATAACTCAACTCAACACGGATGTCAATCGACATTGGGTATGGACCAATAACCAGGGCATAACAGTAGTAGTAAACGAGACCGCAGTGTGCTTCGTGCTAGAGAAGAAACGGGGAAGTTGTACTTATAGGGAGGGGGCACAAATAAGGTGCACGCCTGTCTTTGCCCAATTCTCAGGGAGACCTCAACCAGGGGATACCAGTTGGAGAACGTGCCCGGCCTCTCCGTGTGTGGGTACTGATCAGTGGTGTTGGGACATTCGAGTCCGGAATAGATCCACCACCGTTGCTCCAACAACCACTCTGGGAACTACAACTCTTTATAGTACCACCACACATCCTCCTCCCACATGCCCGTCCATAAAGACGGGAGTCACAGGAGGATTAGTAATAAAGGAATCTAAGAAGAAGATACATTTTGGGGTGCAGCAACGGCTACTTACGGTGGTCCTAAACCTCACGGATATCATCCTTCCTAGCTTCTGTGGGAATGAGACTATAAGTCTGTACCAGAATCTGACTCAGAGAATCCTTGAAGGCCTGGAATCCACAACCATGAGATTCAATATCAGAAAGGGGATAGAACGAGGTCGAACAAAAAGGGATATACTGGAAATGTTGGGCACGGGTTACGCTGCAGTCCTTGCAACCGTGAATACCATAGACCGATATGCGATAGACGATAGGGTCAATACCTTGACGCAAATCTTGAGAGGTTTACTGGGGCGGGACATGGATAACCAAGCCCTACAAGCGCGGTTGGGAGATGGCGCAGAAGGGGAACTGTTACAGGTGGCCCATACATTGCAGAAACATGCTAAGATAATAAATTTGATCCATGCAATGGGGAACGACATAAGTAAACGATTACAAGCTGAAATAGTTTGCTCTGGGTATGGGGCCTGGATATTAAGTGAAGTACAACATAATTTGGAGCAACTCCAGAATGGAGACATACCAGATTGGATTCCGAACAGCATACTTAACAATTGGACTCGAGATAAAAAAATTAATAACACATGTGAGGTACGAAGGAATAGTCTCGCATGGGTGCCAAAATTCAGATGTATTACTGGGCGGGTGAATATGATCGGATTTGTGTTGTCCATACCACAGTATGATGTAACAAAGGGAGACCCTTATATCAGATCGATAATATCGGTGAAGTAAGAAACCAAACTCGGTGGCATTACCATCAGCCTGCCAGATGGGCGATTAAAGTTAACAATAGTACCAGAGGCATTGCCATAACCAACTGCTATAAAAATAACCAAGTGGTTTTATGTTGAGGTACGCCACGAGTGACGAATGATGATTGTGGATTCCACCAGATAAACGGATGTATGCTGAGTATCACTCCTCTTGAACATGATCTGAAGACCATCGCTGCCCCGCAAGGGAACGGAGGGTGCGTGAGCACGGGGGCAGTCAACTTAACCATTAAGACCAGGGGAGGAGTCACCCCGTGTCCTCATTAGTCCTAACTTCTGCTTCAGACCTAAGGGAGAAATAGACATAGACGGATATCATATACATCCCGAGACAACGGAAATCATCCACGGAACAATCATGGATACCCTCCGAGAAGGGTACGAAGAAGCGGTATGGGAACCGCAAGGCAAACAGATACCGGAATTAAATGAGGAACAATTACGTCTGTTGCAAGGAATCCAAAATCAAAGACGACAGTATGTCCGCCTGATGGAAGAAATAGACAACTTACAGAGAGACACTAACGCAATGCTGGCTGATCAGCCCTGGTACTCAAGGCTGTGGGACATTGGACTTAATATTCAAATTCACCCATGGATAAGACTAATATCACACGTACTTGTAGTAATACAGGGCCTGGTTCTGTTGGTCATGATTGGATAAACATGTGCACGAATAAAACAGGCCAAACGACACGTCAGGACACGCACTATGATTAAGGCCATAAGGGATGAAAATTTAAGCAGTCCTACTGGAAGGACTTACCTTATATAACTCTGTGGGAAGGTTTCAGGAGGTCCCGAAGCTTGGGAGATGGCCACCCAGGTGAACGAACCTATCTGGAACTCGCCTACAGGGAGATAGTTATCGGGAAAGATGGCCAGCTTGGCGTATAGCCAAGGGCCAAAAGGGGGGAATTGTAAGAGAAATTTGGCATTAGAGGTACCAGCGGGACAAGGGTTAAAGTGCTGGTTCCTGCACTGGCCCATAAGGAGGTAAAGGCCTTTCTTCTCATGCCTTTCTTCTCATGCCTTGTATCTCTTCTCACGCCTTGTACCTCTTCTCACGCCTTGTACATTCCAGCACCAAGGCTCCAGAAGGTACTGTTATGGGGTGGGATACCAGATAATATTCCAACATGGAATGTCAATAGGAGAGAACCTAAACAGACTGCTGATAAGGCGGTGAAAAGAAGCCTTCCCATTTTTCCCCAACATTTGCGTTAATCTCCTCTTTAACCAGCAACGCTACCCCACCTCCTTTTCCTTTCTGTCCATCCTTCCTGAATATTGAATACCCCTGGATGTTGAGTTTCCAGCCTTGGTCATCCTGGAGCCATGTCTCTGTGATCCCAATTCCTTCATATCCATTAACAGCTATCTACGCAGTTAATTCTTCCACCTTATTATGAATGCTCCTCGCATTGAGACACAGAACCTTGAGGCTTGTTTTATTGATGCTCTTCGTCCTTTTAGAATTATTTTGTAATGTGGCCCTTTTTGATTTTTGCCTTTGATTTCTCTGCCCTCCACTTTTCCTTATCTCCTTTCTACGTTTTGTTTCTGCCCCCATTTTACTTCCCTCTGTCTCCCTGCATAGATTTCCATCCCCCTGCCATATTAGCTTAAACCCTCCCCAACAGCACTAGCAAACACTCCCCCAAGGACATCGGTTCCGGTCTTGCCCAGGTGCAGACCATCCGGTTTTGTACTGGTTCCACCTCCCCCAGAACTGCTTCCAATGCCCCAGGAATTTGAAACCCTCCCTCTTGCACCATTCCTAAAACCACGTATTCATCTTAATTATCTTGCTATTCCTACTCTGACTAGCACTGGTAGCAATCCTGAGATTACTATCTTGGAGGTCCTACTTTTTAATTTAACTACTAGCTCCCTAAATTTAGCTTGTAGGACCTCATCCCATTTTTTACCTATATCGTTGGTACCTATATGCACAATGACAACTGGCTGTTCACCCTCCCCCTCCAGAATGCCCTGCAGCCGCTCTGAGACATCCTTGACTCTTGCACCAGGGAGGCAACATACCATCCTGAAGTCTCGATTGCGGCGCAGAAACGCCTATCTATTCCCCTTACAATAGAATCCCCTACCACTATAGCTCTCCCACTCTTTTTTCTGCCCACCTGTGCAGCAGAGCCACCCATGGTGCCATGGTTGCCATGAACTTGGCTGCTGCTGCCTTCCCCTGATGGGCCATCTCCCCCAACTGTACTCAAAACGGTATATCTGTTTTTGAGGGAGATGACCGCAGGGGACGCCTGCACTACCTTCCTACTCCTGCTCTGCCTGATGGTCACCCATTCCCTATCTGCCTTTGTAACCCTTACCTGCGGTGTGACAACTCATTAAACGTGCTATTCACTACATCCTCAGCATCGCGGACGCTCCAGACTAAATCCATGCACAGCTCCAGTGCCACAATGCGGTCTGTCAGGAGCTGCAGCTGGATACACTTCACGCACACTGGAAGCGTCCCTGATTTCCCACATAGCACAGCAGGAGCATGACATGGGTCTGGGCTCTCCTGCCATGACTTAACCCTTAAATTAACTTAATTTGGCAACAATGCCAAAGGTTTCTTTCCAATAAGAAAAAGAAAAAAGATAAAGAAAAAGAAAAACTACTCACCAATCCACCAGCCAATCACTTACCTGTTTGGCTGTGATGTCACACTTAGATTTCTTTTTACTTCTTTGTTTTACCTTTGGCCTTGATCTCCAGCTCCTGCTACTGTGCTCCTCCCGAACTCCATGTCCTTTTTATGGGTCTCTCGATCTCACGCTCCCGCTGCTGTGGCTCCTCCGACTCCCCGCGCCCTTTTATCAGGGCCTCGACCTCCCGGCATGCTGCTTCTCCGACTCCCCGCGCCCTTTTATCAGGGCCTCGATTTCTCAGCATGTGTTGCTCCTCCGACTCCCCGCGCCCTTTTATCAGGGCCTCGACCTCCAGGCATGCTGCTTCTCCGACTCCCCAAGCCCTTTTATCAGGGCCTCGATCTCCTGGCATGTGTTGCTCCTCCAACTCCCCGCGCCCTTCAATGCACCAAGTCCTTTTGCAACTTACTACACGGAACACACAGGTCAGCATGAGGCGGAAAATGGTGAAACAAAACGGCAATTGTGGAATGGGGAGCTCTTCACCCAGTATCTATAGCAGCAGACAAACTGCTCTATCTCTGGGACATTTCACTGCATTAAAGGCGCTATATAAATGCAAGTTGTTGTTGGTGTTGATTTGAGGGAAGCTGACATTCAGTTTTGGAATGAATTGCATTTCAGGTGCCCCTAGCCTGTATTTCAACATCATCCTTGGCGTATTTCCCTTCAGTTGATTAAAAAGCCACAGCTATATCCTCAGGGTACAATTATAGTTCAGTTCGATGTATCTCTGATGTACTATATCCCTTCACAATAGTGGTCCAGAATTTGCTAGAGCAGAGCATCTCACATGGAGCCCCGTTAGTCAGACTTTTTCCCCTCACCCTGAAGCTCGAACGTGTTTTTGCGGCGTAACTTGCAGGAAGTGCGAGCTGATATCGGTGTGGCAAGGGCAATGGGGCACCTGGGACCTCAGTGAATGCCGGAACCAACAGTCTATCTCTTGAACCAATGGGATTTCAGGATTGAGAGAAAAAAAAGAGAGAAATGACAGAGAAGGAAATCGGGTGAATTAGAGTCAAATCAGATGCAGGAAGAAAAAGAGAGTGGGAAGAAAGATTGGATTAAGGGAGAGAGAAAAGAAACGGAAAGGAAAAGTTAAAAAAAAATTATATATTAAAATATTAAATTATTTAAATCTCTAACTTGGAGGAAAGAGATTGAACAGGCTAAATTTTTCCCTTTCTGGGCCAGAGAGGATGCTTGGCTTTGCATTCCAATTATCACAGCATATCCCTGAACTCGCAAGCCGATTTGCGCATTAGAACGACATGTGTCACTAACACGCCAGTATTGTTCCTGCAAGAATCCGGCCTATTCATTCGCATTCACCTGGTATATTGTGGATAAAAAGCACTTAAACCAGACATTAATTCATCATGAATTTATCAAGATTAAAAAGAGCAGAAACACCAATCTTCCCAACAGCCAGATGTTGGCACTGCTTCTGCAATGCATTACATCTGGCCAAATTAAATTGAATGTGTTTCAAATGAATTGACAGCTAAGAAGTCTCTTGTTGCCCGATGCTGATGTAATAATCATGAGCTGAGGATCATGTGGCCAAAGACTTAGTAATGTGTGCACTTTTTGATTCATTAAAATCTGCTTGTGGTCATTTTGATCCTCAAGGCTAACTTCAACTGCCTCTGTGGAACTGTTCCTAAGAGTAAATTATTTGGGACAGAGAAGAAACCTATTTTCCTATATTCCTTCAGTTAGTTAAAAAGCCTTGGAAAAAACCTTTAGGGTATCATGTTGACTGCACAGTTGGTATTTCTCAAGATCCAATCTCGGACTTGCTGCGTATTTGGTACGACAGCAGTCTAGATGAAGTCCAATTGTTCCTGCAAGAATCCGGCCTATTAATTCACATTCACTTGGTATATTGTGGATAAAAAGCACTTAAACCAGACATTAATTCATCATGAATTTATCAAGATTAAAATGAGCAGAAACACCAATCTTCCCAACAGCCAGATGTTGGCACTGCTTCTGCAATGCATTACATTACAATGGATATGCAGTGGAGGCGTTCCCTAGGGTGTTTGCACTGATAAAACTTCCGTTTTCCGCAAGCAGACACAAATTATATAAGGCACAAAGCACAGGCAGCGCAATCAACCACCAGGAAACAAGGCATTTCTGCTAGGGGCCCAATCGGCAAATTATAACCAAGATGCCCTCGACACTATGCCAGTTTTACCAAGTTACGCCCACGTTTCCTCGCAAACTCATCAGCATAAGCCCGAACTCATTTATATTCTTGCAGCAGCAAAGCAAAACTACGGTTTAAAGCCACTGCTCGTCAGGTGAATAACCCTGGGATCAGGTGACCAGGGGTGCGGGTACACCCGAGAATCTGGGCGCAATGTGATGAACTCCCAGAACAAGGGCAATCCGCAGCAAGTCGCCTTTCCATCTTGGGGGGGCAAGACCAGTTTTGTGGGTGGGGACTGGTTTGGGCGAAGGGACTATTGAACTAGCATAAAATATCGCGGATACTTGGGCGTACAGTAACTATAGGCGAGACTCACTTGCGCTTAAAATTCCATGATCTTTTGATTTATTTGATTTGACTCCACTCAGATTAAGCTTGTTATCTGGGCAGAAATCATGCGGAAACTCTAGGCCATGGAATTTTGTATATGCAGAAGATTAACATCATTAGTGTCAGACAAACTATGATCTACTGCAGCTGAGCAATGAAATGTGACATGTAATTATTATATAAAGTACAGATTAAATAAAGAAGGAAATCCTGGAATACTTTCTTTCCCATTCTCGGGATGTGGATGTCGCTGGCAAGGCTGGCATTTATTGCCCATCCCATGTATTGAACCTTGGTTAGAACACACTTGGAGTACTGTGTACAGTTCTGGTTGCCATATTATAAAAAGGATATAGAGGCACTGCAGAGGGTGCAAAAAGATGTACAAGAATTATACCAGAAATGCGAGGGTATACCAATCAGGAAAGGAGGAACAGGCTGGGTCTCTTTTCTCTTGAAAAGAGAATGCTGAGGAATGACCTAATCGAGGTCTTTAAAATTAAGAAAGACTTTGATAGGGTAGATACAGAGAGAATGTTTCCACTTGTGGGTAAGAGATAAACTAGAGGTCATCAATATAAGGTAGTCACTGTTGTGTCCTTACACACTACAGCAAATCAACACGAGGCACATACTGGAGACAAGGTCACTCTGTGACCTGTACCTTTATTCACAGGACCAAGAAGTGATGATCCTGTGTGGGACCTCCCTTTACATACCTGGATGACCAGGTGAGGAGTGTCTCCCACAAGTTCACCCCTGTGGTCAAGGTGTGCATTTCTCAGGTGTATATAGTGTACAGTGTTGTTACATAAAGGTTACAGTTATGTGAAGGTTACAAACATGACATCACCTCCCCCAACGTCTTTGGGTCAAAGATTTAGTCTTTCAGGCAGTCGACGCTCTCTCGTAGTGCGCCGCAGTTGGGGCTCTGGTTGTTGAGCCTTGGCATGCATCTTTGTCACCTGTGGTGATTCCAGCTCGTCCGGGCTGGCCGCAGGGACTGTGCATACTGCTGACGGTTCTTGTTGCTCGTTCTCTGGCAGTGGTGTGGGCAGCATCTCATGATCATCCTCAGGTTCCTCAGTGTCCATGCTGAACCTTTTTTTTTTTTTTATTTGGTCCAGATGCTTGCGGCATATCTGCCCATTGTTGAGCCTGACCACTATGACCCTATTCCCCTCTTTGCCAATTACAGTACCCTCGAGCCACTTGGGCCCCACAGTGTGATTAAGAACAAATACCGGGTCATCGATTTCTATACATCTCCCCTTTGAGTTACGGTCGTGGCACTCATTTTGGGACTGGCGCTTGCCCTCAGCAATGTCTGATAAAACTGGATGAATGAGGGACAGCCGAGTTTTAAGTGTACGTTTCATGAGTAGTTCCGCTGGCGGAACTCCTGTGAGCGAGTGCGGTCGGAACCTGTAGGCCAGCATGAGGTGCGATAGACGGTATTGAAGGGAGGGTCCTTGAATCCGGAGCATGCCTTGCTTTATGATTTGGACTGCACTGGCCATTGGAAGCCGGCTTGAACGGCGCTGTCCTGACATGTTTGATGCCATTACCCGACACGAACTCCCGGAATTCATAGCTAGTGAAACACGGGCCCCATGAATCACTGAATGATTCTAACTCACTCCAGGTGGGGATCTTATTATTTCAAATACCACTGTTCACTGGCAATCCAGGATCAGTGATCTGTGAGTCACAGTGACTTTTACAAATCTTAAATATTATTGTGGCCTTCCAAGAGATGTAACCGAAGTAGCCTGACTTTAGATAGTTCCGTAGAATGCCAAAGCATTCTCAAGCCAAGGGCCAGGAGATAGATATAGTTTTAATATTGCCACATGTCTCTAAAACAATAGAGCTGTACACTCACTTGAGAGCACGGTAATTAATCTCATCATTCATTCATAAGACATCACAGTCCACTTGTGAAGCAGCCCTTAATAGCCGTCAGCTGTATGGAGCAGTTTCTTATTTATTTAGCTATCCTTGGGTTTAATTTTGAGAAATGCCACGCATTCTTGAAAAGAATAAAAACATATTTCTGACTTTTGGCCCATGGGTCTGTGCAGCAGATGCATGTGAGGGTGCAGAATGAAGAGAGGGTGTTTTTTGTCTGATGTGCAAAAGATACTATATTAAATGGACATGAACATCCCTTAATTGTTAACAAATGTGCGGCTTTTCACCAGGCAAGCTGGGTTGGATAAAAAAAAAAAGATTTACATTTATACAGGGGCCTTTCATAACCTCAGGACGTCCCAAAGTGTTTTACATGTGGTAACGCCCGGATAATCTGTTTTTTACTGATGTTGATGGATTAAATTGGGCAGGACACCAGGGAGAACTCCCCTGATCTTCTTCAAAATTGTGCCATGGGATCTCTTACATGCACCTGACAGAGCATACAGGGCCTCGGTTTAACATTTCATCCACAAGACAGTGCAGCACTCCCTCAGCACTGCACTGGAGTATCAGCCCAGTTTTTTGTGCTCAAGTTTCTTGTGGGACTTGAACCCACAATCCGCTGAATTAGAGGCGAGAGTGTTACCCACTGAGCCATGGCTGACGGATAAACTTCTAGTTTTCATGACTGCTCTAAAGTGCAAATCTTACCCATTGTAATCAAAATAAAAGACAAATATGTCGAGATTCCATTTATAATGTCGCCCGTTAGCACCAGTGTGAGGCAGCTAACAGGTGGGAAAGGCCGACCATCGGTGCGAAGCGGCATCCATGGCTCGGGTGAAAATTGGTTGGCTCTTTGGTAGACGCGCCAAAAGGCGATGCTGCGCCGTCTAACACCACCCACATGGTGCAACGCCCCTTTGGCGCCACTCCCGCGATATGTGGTTTGTATGGACGCCTAAAAGCAAGGTGTCTGTACTGCATGAGAAAAGTGGAGGGAATATCGTGGTGCTCGGGCATATTCGCCCAGAGATCAAAGTAAGTTGTTTTCTTTCTTTATTTCATCTTCTTTTCATTATTGTAAGAGTGGGAAAGTTTGTGTGTTGGTCGGAAAAGTTCGAGGGTTTTTTCTTCCTTTTTCTTCCTGTTCTTCAGCTAGCATGGCGGCAGCCTCCTGTTGCGAAATTGAGTCGGCCTCCTGAGCTCCCGTCCGAGGATGAGAGTGCAATGCCGCTTTTTAGTGCTGCTCTCTCATCTTTGGGCATAAAATCTGAATTTGGCAGTTTGAGCCTGCACCTAACACCTGGTGGTAAAATCAGCACTCAGGCGGTGACACCGCCTCAAAAACGGCAGTACCGAATTTCAATCCCAAAGATTTGAGTGGATTTCCTGCACTGCAGTGAAAATCTTTACTTGTTGCGAAATGAGCACCTGGGACAGCGCTAGCAATCTAACTGATTGAGAAATATCTTACAACTGGTAGGTGCCCTCGCTGATAAATGTATACCAAGTTTATCCCTGTGAAGTCTGGCAGATCCTCCACTCTTTGGACTTAACTAAAACTGGTGGTATCCTTTCATTACTCTTAAAATGGGTTCCTCCAAGATTATCCTTCTCCTTTAACGTTCTTACTCCCAGTCATGGAAACATAGGAACAGGAGGCCATTCAGCCCCTTGAGCTTGTTCCGCCATTCAGTTAGATCATGGCTGATCTGTATCATATCTACTCGCCTTGGAACCATAACCCTTAATACCCCTTGCCTAACAAAAATCTATCGATCTCTGTTTTGAAATTTTCAACTGACCCCCAACCTCAACAGCTTTTTGGGGGATTTCCGCTAACCTTTGTATGAAGAAGTGCTTCCTGACATCACCCCTGAACAGCCTAGCTCTAATTTTAAGGTTATGCCCCCTTTTTATGGACCACCAGAGGAAATAGTTTCTCCCTATCTACCTTATCAAATCCTTTAATCACCTTAAACACCTCAATTAGATCACCCCTTAATCTTTTATACTCAAGGGGGAACACAAGCCTCGTCTAGGTCCTTTAGAGAAGAGTGACTATAACATGATTGAATTCTTTTTTAGAATAGAAAGTGAAGTAGTCCAATCCAAAACTAGAATCCTAAATCTAAACAAAGGAAACTATGAAGGCATGAGGAATGAATTGGCTATGATAGATTGGGAAGATTCATTAAAAGGCATGACGGTGGATAGGCAATGGTTAACATTTAAGGAATGAATGCATGAATTGCAACAGTTATACATTCCTTTCTGGTGTAAAAACACAAAAGGAAAAATGGCCCAACCATGGCTGACAAAATAAATTAAGGATAGTATTCGATCCAAAGAGGAATCATACAAAGTTGCCAGAAAAAGTAGCAAGCCTGAAGATTTGGAGCAGTTTAGAATTCAGCAAAAAAGGACCCAAAGATTGATTAAGAGGGGAAAAATAGAGTATGAGAGTAAACTTGCAAGGAACATAAAAACCGACTGCAAAAGTTTCTACAAGTAGGTAGAAAGAAAAAGATTAGTAAAGACAAATGTAGGTCCTTTACAGTCAGAAACTAGAGAATTTATAATAGGGAATAAGGAAATGGCAGAACAACTAAATAAATACTTCGGTTCTGTCTTCACAGAAGAGGACACAAATAACGTCCCAGAAATGCTGGGAACCAAGGATCTAGTGAGCTAGAGGAATTAAAGGAAATGATTATTAGTAAGAAAATAGTGCTGGAGAAACTAATGGGACTGGATGCATATAAATCCCCAGGGCCTGATGATCTGCATCCCAGAGTACTAAAAGAGGTAGCCATGGAAATAGCGGATGCATTGGTTGTCATCTTCCAAAATTCTATAGATTATGGAACAGTTGCTGCAGATTGGAGGGCAAATATAACCCCACTATTTAAAAAAGGAGGGAGAGAGAAAACAGGGAACTACAGACCGGTTAGCCTAACATCAGTTGTAGAGAAATTGCTAGAGTCTGTTATAAAGAATGTGATAACGGGACACTTAGATAATATTAATGGGATTAGACAAAGTCAACATAGATTTATGAAAGGAAAATCGTGTTTGACAAACCTGGAGTTTTTTGAGGATGTAACTGATAGAATAGATAAGGGAGAACCAGTGGATGTAGTGTATTTGGATTTTCAGAAGGCCTTTGATAAAGTCCCAAATAAGAGGTTAGTGTGCAAAATTAAAGCACATAGGATTGGGGGTAATATACTGGTATGGATTGAAAATTGGTTAACTGACAGGAAACAGAGAATAGGAATAAAGGGGTCTTTTTCAGGGTGGCAGGCAGTGACTAGTGGGGTACCACAGGGATCAGTGCTGGGGCCCCAGCTATACACAATATATAAAAATGATTTGAATGAGGGAACCAACTGTAATATTTCCAAGTTTGCTGACGACACAAAACTAGGTGGGATTGTGAGTTGTGAGGAGGATGCAAAGATGCTGCAAGGCAATGTAGATAGGTTGAGTGAGTGGGCAAACACATGGCTGATGCAGTATAACATGGATAAATGTGAAGTTATCCACTTTGATAGGAAAAACATAAAGACAAAGTATTATTTAAATAGTGATAGCTTGGGAAGTGTCGATGTGCAGGGGGACCTGGGTGTTCTTGTACACTAGTCATTGAAAGCAAACATGCAGGTGCAGCAAGCAGTTAGGAAGGCAAATGGTATGTTGGCCTTCATTGCAAGAGGATTTGAGTACAGGAGCAAGGATATCTTACTACAGTTATACATCATCATCATCATCATCATAGGCAGTCCCTCGAAACGAGGATGACTTGCTTCCACGCCAAAAAGGGATGAGTTCACATGTGTTTCAATGAAGGACCTAATATTCCAGATCCCGAACTACATGTTGAAGGGTGAAAGATATCTGTGCGTGGATTTTTTAACGTGTGGTGGCCGTTGCACCCCAGCCACCACATGGGCTTGATAGAGCTAGGGCTGGGTCCAGTGGCAAGGATTAACCAAGACGACTGGAGACCAACTCTGCTGCACGGACCTAGTGTGCACACATATGTAGTGTGGGCTGGCCCATGCTGCCCCTGGGCCCTCGCCTCTTCTGGGCCCCGAACTCACGCCTCTCCTGGGCCTCAATCACATCCCTCTATGAACTTTTGCCGTTCCTTCGCCCCGACCTCGCCATTCCTGCTGTATCTGCCTGCACTGCAATCAGCCGTTGCCCTCCTGCCACCGCACGTTGCTTCCTCTAATGGCCCTGGCCTGCTGATGGTCTTGCAGGCCGGGACCACGCCGATTTCCGGGCCGGGCCGGCGCACACTGCGCACAGGGCCTTGGTGAGACTACACCTGGAGTATTGTGTGCAGTTTTGGTCCCCTTACCTAAGAAAGGGTATACTTGCCATAGAGGGAGTGCAGCGAAGGTTCACAAAACTGATTCCTGGGATGGCAGGACTGTCGTATGAGGAGAGATTGCGTCAACTGGCTTGTATTCACTAGAGATTAGAAGAATGAGAGGGGATCTCATTGAAATGTATACAATTCTGACGGGGTTGGACAGACTGGATGCGGGGAGAATGTTTCCCCTGGCTGGGAAGTCTAGAACAAGGGGTCACAGTCTCAGGATATGGGGTAGGAAATTTAGGACTGAGATGAGGAGAAATTTCTTCACTCAGAGGGTGGTGAACCTGTGGAATTCTCTACCACAGAAGGCTGTGGAGGCCAAGTCACTGAATATATTTAAGAAGGAGATTTCTAGACATGAAAGGTATCAAGGGGTATGGGGAGAAAGCGGGAATATGGTGTTGAGATAGAGGATCAGCCATGATCATATTGAATGGCGGTGCAGGCTCGAAGGGCCGAATAGCCTACTCCTGCTCCTATTTTCTATGTTTCTATGTAATCTGACCTTGTAATTTAACCACTTTATCCCCGGTATCGTTCCAGTGAATTTGCGCTGCACCCGCTCCTGGGCCAATATATCCTTCCTGAGGTGCAGAGCCGAGAACCAAATTCAGTACTCCATATAGCATCTGACCAGAACTTTATACAACATGTACATTATTGTATAGGACCCTGGTCAGGTCACACTTGGAGTACTGTGCACAGTTCTGGTTTCCATACTACAAAAAGGATATAGAAACACTGGAGAAAGTGCAAAAGAGACCAGAACTGAGAGGTTACAGCGATTAGAGAAAATTTAGAGCAGACCTGATCGAGGTCTTTCAAATTATTAATGGGTTGGACATGGTGGATGTAGAGAGGATGTTTCCACTTGAGAGAATCCAAAACAAGGGGCCATGAATACAAGATAGTTACTAATAAATCCAATAGGGAAATAAGGAGAGATTTATTTACTCAAAGAGTGGTTAGAATGTGGAATGCGCTACCACAGGAAGTGGTTGAAGTAAAAAAGGAGGCACAGAAAGCAGGAAATTATAGACCAGTTAGCCTAACATCTGTCGTTGGGAAAATGCTGGAGTCCATTATTAAGGAAGCAGTAGCAGGACATTTGAAACAACATAATGCAGTCAAACAGAGTCAGCATGGTTTTATGAAAGGGAAATCATGTTTGACAAATTTACTGGAGTTCTTTGAGAATGTAACGAGCAGGGTGGATAAGGGGGAACCAGTGGATGTGGTGTATTTGGATTTCCAGAAGGCATTCGATAAGGTGCCACATAAAAATCTACTGCATAAGATAAAAGCTCACAGGGTTGGGGGTAATATATTAGCATGGATAGAGGATTGGCTAACAAACAGAAAGCAGAGAGTCGAGATTAATGGGTCATTTTCCGGTTGGCAAACAGTGGCTAGTGGGGTGCCACAGGGATCGGTGCTCGGGCCTCAACTATTTACAATCTATATTAATGACTTGGATGAAGGGACTGAGTGTAATGTAGTCAAGTTTGCTGATGATACAAAGATGCGTGGGAAAGTAAGTTGTGAGGAGGACACAAAAAATCTACAAAGGGATATAGACAGGCTAAGTGAGTGGGCAAAAATTTGGCAGATGGAGTATAATGTGTGAAAGTGTGAGGTTATCCATTTTGGTCGGAAAAATAAAATAGCAAGTTATTATTTAAATGGAGAGAAATTACAAAATGCTGCAGTACAGAGGGACTTAGGGGTCCTTGTGCATGAAATAAAAAAGTTAGTATGCAGGTACAGCAAGTAATCAGGAACGTTGGCCTTTATTGCAAAGGGGATGGAGTATAAAAGCAGAGAAGTCCTGCTACAACTGCACAGGGTATTGGTGAGGCCGCACCTAAAGTACCACGTACAGTTTTGGTCACTTTATATAAGGAGGGATATACTTGGATTGGAGACAGTTCAGAGAAGGTTCACTAACAACATATAAAGTACTGAGGGGCTCAACATCATCATCATAGGCAGTCCCTTGAAATCGAGGAAGACTTGCTTCCACTCTAAAAGTGAGTTCTTAGGTGACTGAACAGTCCGATACGGGAACCACAGTCTGTCACAGGTGGGACAGACAGTCGTTTGGAGGAAAGGGTGGGTGGGATTGGTTTGCCACATGCTCCTTTCGCTGCCTGCTCCTGTTTTCTGCACGCTCTCGGCAATGAGGCTCAAGGTGCTCAGCACCCTCCCGGATGCACCTTCTCCACCTAGGGCAGTCTTTGACCAGGGACTCCCAGGTGTTGGTGGGGATGTTGCATTTTATCAAGGAAGCTTTGAGGGTATCCTTGAAACGTTTCCTCTGCCCACCTTGGGCTCATTTGCCGTGTGGGAGTTCCGAGTAGAACACTTGCTTTGGGAGTCTTATGTCAGGCATGTGAACAATGTGGCCCGCCCAACGGAGCTTGTCGAGTGTGATCAGTGCTTTGATGCTGGGGATGGTGGCCTGATCGAGGGCTCATCAAGCTAGATGCAGAGAGGATGTTTCCCCTCGTGGGGGAAGCTAGAACTCGGGGGCATAATTTCAGAATAAGGAGCCGCCCATTTAGAACTGAGATGAGGAGGAATTTCTTCTCTCAGAGGCTTATAAATCTGTGGAATTCTCTGCCCCAGAGAGCTGTGGAGGCTGGGTCATTGAATACATTTAAGGTGGAGATAGACAGAATTTTGAGCGATGAGAGTGAAGGGTTACGAGGAGCAGGCAGGAAAGTGGAGCTGAGCCCAGGATCAGATCAGTCATGATCTTATCAAATGGCAGAACAGGCTCGAGGTACCAGATGGCCTAATCCTGCTCCTATTTTTTATATTCTTTATATTTATGTTCTTAAATATCTTCGATGCTTTCAAAAGGAAACTAGAAGAGTATACAAGAGTGAAGGGAACAGAAAGATTTGCTGAACGGCTGAGATGAGGTGGATGGAATGGGAGGAGACTCGTCTGGTGAATAAACACCAGCTCAGACTAGTTGGGGCAAATTGACCAGTTTCTGTGCTGTACATTCTATGTAATTCTATATAATGTTATTATTCCCTGGTAGCTGCACTAAGAGTAATGCCTGAATTTCTTATTTCTGTTCTCAGTGAGCAAGGCTTCAGATCTGAAATGTGGACTTGCAAAATTACCATTTTTAAACTTTATCAAAAGTTATTAATAATGTAATATATGGAAAAGGTTTTGAAAAGTAAAAAGCTCACTATTAATCATTTTATAAGCTTTCATTTCTGGAATCTAGTTTGATCTGAAGAACACAAATTTTTCAACTAGGTTTTAAAACCTTTTTTTAGCAACTAGACATTGATACAGTAAGTAGGGAGGAGCTGTTTCCAATGGCAGAAGGGTTGGTAACCAATGGCCACAGATTAAGATCATTGGAAAAAGAACCAGAGATGACACAAGGAGAATTTTTTTTATGCAGCCCGTCATGATCTGGAATGTGCTGCCTGAAAGAGTGCTGGAAGCAGATTCAATAGTAACTTTCAAAAGGGAATTGGATAAATACTTGAAGGGGAAAACATTGCAGGAATATGGGGAAAGATAAGGGAGTAGGACTAATTGGGTAGCTCTTTCAAAGAGCTGACAACAGGCATGCTGGGCCGAATGGTCTCCTTCTGTGCTGTATCAGTCTATGAGCACATAGGACCTGGTTTGATAGCCTGTTTAGTCAATAAAAGTGCTGAGAAATGTTAGCAGGATCATCATTGTCATAAAATGAGTTGAAGTGATGGATGTTAAATGTTGGCCTCACACAGAGAAACTATAACATTTTGACCTCATATGAATGCAAGGAGAAAAACAGCTGTAAGGAATCCCTTTGAGTTCATCATCATCATCAAGTTACAAATCACCAGCTGTTGTACAGAGACACTGATGTTACTGACATTTCAAGTGATCTTTATAAAAAAGGAAGGAACTTTCTCAATCTCCTGTGACACTGACCAGGTCATACACTTTGTCCTTATTTTCCATTTCCACGAGAAACAGACTGTTTCCAGAGATGGAAGTCTTTTTAAAATTTTGTTCTGGGGATTATAGTTGTCTCTGGCAAGACCAGCATTTATTACCCATCACTAGTTGTCCTTGAGAAAATGGTGATTAAACTTCTTGAATTGCTGCAGTCCGTGTGGTGAAGGTGCGCCCACAGTGCTGTTAGGTAGGGAATTCCAGGATTTTGACCCAATGACAATGAAGGAATGGCAATATATTTCTAAGTCAGGATGCTGGGTGACTTGGAGGGGAACTTTGAGGTGATGGTGTTCCCATGCGTCTGCTGCCTTTGTCTTTCTGAATGGTAGAGGTCGCAGATTTGGGAGGCGCTGTCGAAGAAGCCTTGGCGATTTGCTGCAGTGCATCCTTTAGATGGTACACACTGCAGCTACGGTGTGCGGTGCTGGAGGAAGCGAATATTTAAGGGGGTGGATGGGGTGCCAATCAAAAAAGCTGGCATAAAACGAGCTAATTGCTTGGATAAAGATATTTTATATAACTGTAAACTTCTCCAAGAACTTAAACAACTCCAACTGGTTGATTAAAAAATTACATAGAAACATAGAAACATAGAAAATAGGTGCAGGAGTAGGCCATTCGGCCCTTCTAGCCTGCACTGCCATTCAATGAGTTCATGGCTGAACATTCAACTTCAGTACCCCATTCCTGCTTTCTCGCCATACCCCTTGATCCCCCTAGTAGTAAGGACCTCATCTAACTCCTTTTTGAATATATTTAGTGAATTGGCCTCAACAACTTTCTGTGGTAGAGAATTCCACAGGTTCACCACTCTCTGGGTGAAGAAGTTCCTCCGCATCTCGGTCCTAAATGGCTTACCCCTTATCCTTAGACTGTGACCTCTGGTTCTGGACTTCCCCAACATTGGGAACATTCTTCCTGCATCTAACCTGTCTAACCCCAGAGGATTACATAGGATATACCACATAGAAACAGGCCATTCGGCCCAACCAGTCCATGGTGGCGTTATGTTCCACTCGAGCCTCCTCCAGTCTTCCCTCATCTAAATCTATCAACATAATCCTCTATCTCCTTCTCCCTCATATCTGCTTATCTAGCCTCCCCTTAAATGCATCTATACTATTCGCTTCAACCACTCTCTGCGGTAGTGAGTTCCACATTCTCACCACTCTTTCAGTAATGAAGTTTCTTTCGAATTCTCTATTGGATTCCTTGGTGACTATCTTATATTGATGGCCTCTAGTTATGCTCTGCCCCACAACTGGAAACATTCTCTCTGTATCCATTCTATGAAAACCTTTCATCATTTTAAAGACCTCTATTAGGACACCTCTCAGCCTTCTTATACCCTCGCATTTCTGGTATCATCCTTGTAAATCTTCTCTGCACCCTCTCCAGTGCATCTATATCCTTTTTATAATATGGTGACCAGAACTGTACACAGTACTGTAAGTGTGGTCTAATCAAGGTTCGATACAGGTTTAGCATAACTTCACTACTATTCAATTCTATACCTCGAAAAATAAACCCTAGTGCCTGGTTTGCCTTTTTTATGGCCTTGTGTCACTACTTATAGTGATTTGTGTATTTGTACTCCGAGATCCCTTTGTTCCTCTACCCCACCTAGACTCGCACCCTCCAAGTAATAACTGACCTCCCTATTCTTCCTACCAAAATGTAATACCTCACATTTATCTGTGTTGAACTTTATTTGCCAATTATATGCCAACTCTGCAAGTTTATTAATGTCCTCCTATAATTTGTTGCAGTCCTCCTCAGTATTGACTAGCGCCCCCAATTTGGTGTCATCCGCAAATTTAGAAATTGTGTTTTTGATTCCAAAGTCAAAATCGTTAATATAAATTGTGAACAACAGTGGTTCCAGCACTGATCCTTGTGGAACACCAATATCCACTTTCTCCGACCACACCATTGTCTATTCTCTCTTTAAAATGTTAAAGACAAACAAAATTCAGACTCAACGAAGGCATAATGCATTCCCTATTCATTTTACTAATATTCTTGGAACTCAAGTCCAACACAGGGTTAACTTAAGAATCAGAGTTGATAAGAAAATTATGTGCTCTCATTCTATATTCAGCATCAAGAAAGCTCCCTGTAATTACATGCCGTGAATACCGTCAAAATGCTTCCACACCCCAAGACATACTTTGAAATTAGTCTCCTCCCGATCTCATAATAGCAGCTCCTTCCCACCATAAATCAGATTAACAGTCTGCACCCAGTTTGTTATGTTGATTTTCAACTATTGATTTAAATTTATTCACAATTATTTATTTTTCAATTATGTCCAAAGTGTAGACCAAAAATAGTCTATGATAACTACTACTTTATTTTGGTTTGCATCCTTATAAAATTTTTCCATCTACATCAATTTTCTTTTCCCTCAAACATGCTAACAGCAACTTGCATTTATATATTGCCTTTAACGTAGTAAAACGTCCCAAACATTATCAAATAAAATTTGACATCGAGCTACATAAGAAGATATTAGGGCAGGTGACCAAGAATAATAGAATCATAGAATTTTACAGCACAGAAGGAGGCCATTACGGCCCATCGTGTCTGCGCCGGCCGACCAAGAGCTATCCAGCCTAATCCCACTTTCCAGCTCTAGGTCCACAATCCTGCAGGTTACTGCACTTTAAGTGCACATCCAAGCACTCTTTAAATGTGGTGAGGGTTTCTGCCTCTACCACCTTTTCAGACAGAGTACCAGACTCCTACCACCCTCTGGATGAAGAAATTTCCCCTCAAATCTCCTCTAAACCTCCTACCAATTACTTTAAATCTATGCCCCCTGTTGTTGACCCCTCTGCTAAGGGAAATAAGTCCTTCCTATCCACTATCCAGGCCCCTCATAATTTTATACACCTCAATAATCTCCCTTCAATCTTCTATGTTCCAAAGAAAACAAACGCAGCCTATCCAATCTTTCCCCATACCTAAATTTCTCCAGTCCAGGCAGCATCCTTGTAAATCTCCTCTGTACCTTCTCTCGTGCAATCACATATTGCCTGTACTGTGGTGACCAGAACTACATGCAGTACTCCAGCTGTGGCCTAACTAGTTTTTTTTTTAAAAACAGTTCAAGCATAACCTCTCTGCTCTTGTATTCTATGCCTTGGCTAATAAAGGCAAGTATTCCGTATGCCTTCTTAATCACCTTATCTACCTGGCCTGCTATCTTCAGGGATCTGTGGACCTGCACTCCAAGGTCCCTTTGTTCCTCTACACTTCTCAGTATCCTACCATTTAATGTGTATTCCCTTGCTTTGTTAACCCTCCCCAAATGCATTACCTCACACTTCACCGGACTGAATTCCATTTGCCACTTTTCTGCCCACTTAACCAGTTCATTGATATCATGTTTGGGAAATCATGTTTGAAAAATTTGCTGGAGCTCTTTGAGGATGTAACGAGCGGGATGGATAAGAGGGAACCAGTGGATGTGGTGTATTTGGATTTCAGGGCGGCATTCGGTAAGGTGCCAAATAAAAGGTTACTGCATAAGATAAAAGTTTACGGGGTTGGGGGTAATATATTAGCATGGATAGAAGATTGGCTAACTAACAGAAAACAGAGAGTCGATATGAATGGGTCATTTTCCGATTGGCAAACAGTAACTAGTGGGGTGCCGCAGGGATCGGTGCTGGAGCCTCAAATATTTACAATCTATATGAATGATTTGGATGAAGGGACCAAGCATAATGTAGCCAAGTTTGCGGATAATACAAAGGTGGGAAAGCAAATTTTGAGGAGGACACAAACAACCTGCAAAGGGATAGAGACAGGTTAAGTGAGTGGGCAAAAATTTGGCAGATGGAGTATAATGTGGGAAAATGTGAGGTTATCCACTTTGGCAGAAATAATAGAAAAACAAATTATAATTTAAATGGAGAAAAATTGCAAAGTTCTGCAGTACAGGAGGATCTGGGGGTCCTTGTGCATGAAACACAAAAAATGAGTATGCAGGCAAATGGAATGTTTGCCTTTATTGCAAAGGGGATAGAGAATAAAATTAGAGAAGTCCTGCTACAACTCTAGAGGGTTTTGGTGAGGCCACACCTAGCGTACTGCGTACAGTTTTGGTCTCCGTATTTAAGGAAGGATATATTTGCATTGGAGGCTGTTCAAAGAAGGTTCACGAGGTTGATTCCGGCGATGAGGGGGTTGATTTATGAAGATAGGTTGAGTAGGTTGGGACTATACACATTGGAGTTCAGAAGAATGAGAGGTGAGCTTATCGAAACATATAAGATAATGAGGATGCTCGACAAGGTGGATGCAGAGAGGGTATTTCCACTCATAGGGAAGCTAAGCATAGTCTCAGAATAAGGGACCGTCCATTTAAAACTATGATGAGGAGGATATTCTTCTCTCAGCAGGTTGTAAATCTATGGAATTCTCTGCCCCAGAGAGCTGGGTCATTGAATATGTTTAAGGCGGAGATAGACATATTTTTGAGCGATATGAAATAAAGGATTATAGGGAGCGGGCAGGGAAGTGGAGCTGAGTGCATGATCAGATCAGCCATGATCTTATTGAATGGCGGTGCAGGCTCGAGGGACCAAATGGCCTATGCCTGCTCCTATTTCGGGAGAGTTCGAGAGCGAGAGAGTCCGTGAGTTCAGGAGGTTGGGAGTTCAGAGGTCCGAGAGGTTGGTGAGTTCGGGAGGCCAGGAGTCCGAGAGTTTTGGAGGCCACAGAGGTCAGTTAGTTCGGGAGGCCAGAGATGTCGGTGAGGTGAGTTGGTAAGTATCTCTCTTTTCTCTATTTGTTTTTAAATTAGATTTTAAACTAGATAAGTCTAACTAGAGGGATGTCAGGGCAGCTCAGTCCCATGGAGTCCACATCCTGCAGCATGTGGGAAGTCCTGGACGCTCCATGTGGCCTAGACAACCATGTATGCAGGAGGTGTCTCCAGCTTCAACTAATCGAGCTCCGCGTTTCGGAGCTGGAGCAGCGGGTGGAGTCAATATGGTGCATCCGCGAGGCTGAGAGCTACGTGGATAGCACGTTTCAGGAGGTGGTCACTCCCGCAGCTTAAAAGCATGCAGGCAGAGGGGAAGTGAGTGACTACCAGAAGTAGTAAGAATGCTAGGCAGGTAGTGCAGGAGTCCCCCCTGAGTCCAACTCGCTTTCAAACCGATATTCACTTTTGAGTATCGGGGAGTGCAGCCAGAGCCAATTCCAAGGCACCACGGGTGGCCCAGCTGCACAGGGGGGAGGGACGAAGAATAAGAGCCCTAGTGATAGGGGATCCTATAGTTAGGGGAACAGACAGGCATTTCTGCGGCCGTAGACATGACTCCCGAATGGTATGGTGTCTCCCTGGTGCCGGGGTCAAGAATGTCACAGAGCGGACGCAGGGCATTCCAGCGATTACAGCCATTACAGAAACATGGCTGTAAGAGGGGCAGGTTTGGCAGATCAATATTGCTGGTTACAGGATTTTTAGACAAGACAGAGAGGGGCATAAAAAGGGGCGGAGCGTCGTGGTACTGATTAAAGAAACTATTACAGCGGTCAGGAGGGACAATATGTTAGAGGGATCATCAAATGAGGCCATATGGGTCGAATTGAAAAATAAAAAAGGGATGATCACACTGCTGGGCTTGTATTATAGACCCCAAACAGTGGGAGGGAGATAGAGGAGCAAATATGTAGGCAAATTGCTGTGAAGTCCAAAAACCATAGCGTAGTAATAGTAGGGGATTTTAACTATCCAAATATTGATTGGGACAAATATGGTGTGAAGGGTATTAGAGGATGCGGAATTCTTAAAATGCATTCAAGAGAACTTTTTTAGTCAGTATGTAGCAAGCCCAACACGAGAGGGGGCAGTTTTGGATTTAGTTTTGGGGAATGAAGCTGGGCAGGTTGAAGGGGTATTAGTGGGAGAGCACTTGGGTGCAAGTGACCATAATTCAGTCAGATTCAAGTTGGTTATGGATAAGGACAAGGATAGGCCTGGAATAAAAGACCTGAATTGGGAAAAAACTAATTTTGCTAAGTTAAGGAGTGATTTAGCCACAGTGGACTGGAAACAGCTATATGTGGGTAAATCAGTGTCGGAACAGTGGAAGGCATTCAAGGAGGAGATCCGGAAGGCTCAGGCCAAACACATGCCCTGAAAGAAAAAGGGTGGGAATAATAATTCTAGAGTCCCCTGGATGTCTCGGGACTTACAGGGGAGGATAAAGAAAAAAAGGGACGCTTATATCATATACCAATGGCTAAATACTATAGAATCTTTAGAGGAATACGGAAAGTTAAGAGGCAAAATTAAAAAGGATATTAGGAATGCAAAGAGAAAGCACAAAAAACTCTTGGCGAGTAAAATTAAGGAAAACCCTAAGATGTTCTATAAATATATTAAGAGTAAGAGGGTAACTAAAGAAAGGGTAGGGCCTATTAGATACCACGAGGGTAATCTGTGTCTGCAGGCGGTAAGGTTCTTAATGAATATTTTGCATCGGTTTTCACAAAGGAAAGGGGCAATGCTATTGAGGAGGATTGTGAATTCTGGATGAAATAAATATAGTGAGAGAGGAAGAATTAAGGGGTGTAGCAGCTTTGAAAGTAGACAAGTCCCCAGGCCCAGATGAAATGCATCCCAGGCTGTTGAGCGATCATTTTTCAGTCCTCTTTGGATTTGGACATGGTGCCGGAAGATTGGAGGACTGCCCTTGTTTAAGAAGCGAGAAAGGGATAGGCCAAGTAATTACAGGCCTGTTAGCCTAACCTCAGTGGTGGGAAAATTATAGGGAAAAATTCCTGAAAGACAGGATAAATCTACATTTGGAAAGGCAAGGATTAATTAGGGACAGTCAGCACGGATTTGTTAAGGGAAGATCGTTTTTGACTAACCTGATTGAATTTTTTGAGGAGGTAACCAAGAGGGTCGATGAGGGTAGTGCGGACAATGTAATATATATGGACTTTAGCAAAGCTTTTGATAAAGTCCCACATGGTAGACTGGTCACGAAGGTTAAAGCCCATGGGATCTAGGGCAAAGTGGCAAGTTGGATCCAAAATTGGCTTGGAGGTAGGGAGCAAAGGGTAATGGTTGATGGATGTTTTTGTGACTGGAAGGATGTTTCCAGTGGGGTTCAGCAGGGCTCAGTACTGGGTCCCTTGCTTTTTGTGATATATATCAACGATTTAGATTTGAATATAGGGAGTATGATTAAGAAGTTTGCAGACGACATTAAAATTGGCTGTGTGGCTGATAATGAAGAGGAAAGTCATGAGCTGCAGGAGGATCTCAATCTACTGGGCAGGTGGGCAGAGCAGTGGCAAATGGAATTTAATTCAGAGAAATGTGAGGTAATACACTTTGGGAGGGCTAATAAGGAAAGGGTATACACATTAAGCGATAGGCCACTTAATAGTGTAGATGAACAAAGGGACCTTGGAGTGCTTGTCCACAGATCCCTGAAAGTAGGTCAGGTGAATAAGGTGGTTAAGAAGGTATACGGAATGCTTGCCTTTATTGGCTGAGGCATAGAATTTAAGAGCAGGGAGGTTATACTTAAATTGTATAATACTTTGGTTAGGCCACAGCTGGAGTACTGCATGCAGTTCTGGTCGCCGTATTATAGGAAGGGCGTGATTGCACTAGAGAGGGTGCAGAGGAGATTTACTAGGATGTTGCCTGGAATAGAGAATCTTAGTTATGAGGACACACTGGATTGGCTGGATTTGTTCTCATTGGAACAGAAGAGGTTGAGAGGAGACCTCATTGAGGTGTACAAAATATTGAGCGCCTGGTCATAGTAGATAGTAAGGGCCTATTTCCATTGGTGGAGGGGTCTATTACGAGGGGGCATAGTTTTAAGGTGGTTGGTGGAAGGTTTAGAGGGGATTTGAGGGGGGGCTTCTTTACGCAGAGGGTTGTGGGGATCTGGAACTCACTGCCTGGAAGAGTGGTGGATGCAAAAACCCTCACCACTTTTAAGAGATGGTTGGATGGGCACTTAAAGTGCCGTAACCTGCAGGGTTACGGACCTAGAGCTAGTAATTGGGATTAGACTGGATAACCTTTCGTTGGCCGGCGCAGATATAAATGGTAAGTCCTGCAGGGAATCGAATACAGCCATAGTGATCTTCTGGACTAGTTTTGATCGCCTGGATGGGTCAGAGAGGAATTTTCCCAGATTTTTTCTCCCTAAATTGGCTTGGTTTTTGCCTTTCCCAGGACATCACATTGCCCCGGTTGGGGTGGAGTGTAGAATGTTTCAGTGTAAGGGGTGTCACAGTTGTGTGGAGCAGACAGGTCGGGCTGGTGCTCTTTGCCTTTCTGCCATTGTGCATAGGTTTATATGTAACCTTTAGGGCTGCTGACCGAGGGGATGGGTCGAAATGACCTCCTACTGCGCTGTAAATTTCTATGTTTCTATTTCTTATGTTCTTATGTAAAAACCCAACACTGAGCCCTGTGGAACCCCACTGCAAATAGCCTTCCAGTCACAAAAATACCCATCAACCATTACCCTTTGCTTCCTGCCTCTGAGCCAATTTTGGATCCAACTTCCCACTTTGCCCTGGATCCCATGGGTTTTTACTTTTGTGACCAGCCTGCCATGTGGGACCTTATCAAAAGCCTTGCTGAAATCCATATACACTACATCAAATGCACTACTCTCATCGACCCTCCTTGTTACCGCCTCAAAAAATTCAATTCAGTTAGTCAGACATGACCTTCCCTTAACAAATCCGTGCTGACTGTCTTTGATTAATTTGTGTCTTTCTAAATGAAGATTTATTCTCTCAGAAATGTTTCCAATAATTTTCCCAGCCCCGAGGTTAGGCTGACTTGTCTATAATTAATTGATCTATCCCTTTCTCCCTTTTTAAACAATGGTACAATATTATCAGTCCTCCAGTCCTCCACACCACACCGGCAGAGAGGATTGGAAATTGATGATCAGAGCCTCTGCTATTTCCACTTTTGCTTCTCTGCAGCTTAAGAGCTTGGTCAAAGAGGTAGGTTTTAAAGAGCGTCTTAAAGGAGGAGAGAGAGGTAGAGAGGCGGAGAGCTTTAGTGTAGGAATTCCAGAGCTTGGGGCCTTGGCAGCTGATGGTGGAGTGATAGAAATCCGGAATAGGCAAGAGGCCAGAATTGGCGGAGTGCAGAGAACTCGGAGGGTTGTAGGGCTGGAGGAGGTGACAGGGATAGGGAATGGCGAGGCCATGGAGGGATTAGAACATGAGGATGATCATTTTAAAGATCAAGGCATTGATCAAAAAAAGGAGTGAACCTGTCAGAATATTATATTCATTTTCAATTTGCAGAAATATAAATCTATACTCAGATAATATCTTGATGTATGAAATGATTTCCCTCAAGCAAACTTTTATCTATGGCATTACATTGAGCTAATTACAGTCCAGCATTGAATCGTCTCTGGAGTATTTTTCCAAGTTCAATTTTTCTCTTCTTTTTGTGACACTAGTTCAGTGACTATTTACTCCTTTTACAAAAAGACTGTGAACAAAACTAAACTACTGAGAGCGTTTGCATCATTATTTTTGCAAGGCTCCAGATTGTTCATTCTTTCCATGGTCAACTTTCAGACATTATTTAGTATTGACACCATGTGGCAGCCTTTTTCTTTTAATTGATTCATTCACAGGATATGGGCGTCACTGGCAAGGCCAGCATTTATTGCCCAATGAGTGTGAAATGCTGGTTTGAATGTTAATCACATATGTATCATAACAGACATAATTTTGCAAATCAGGCAGTAAGTGTACATGAAAATATGAAAGAAACAAAAATAGTTTATATATTTCAAAAATACATAAGGAGTAAGTGGGCTCTTTTATGATCACACGAGAGGGCAGACGAGGCCTCGGTTTAATGTCTCATCTGAAAGACAGCATCTCGACAGTGCACCGCTCCCTAGATTATGTGCTCAAGTCTCTGAAGTGGGCCTTGAACCCACAATCCTCTGGCTCGTACTACCCACTGAGCCACAGCTGACACTTTGGGGGGAATTTTAGTCTAAAACACTGGGTGGATTGGGGTCATGTAGAGGGTAGTTAAAGTTTAAAAAATCTGAATCCTAACCAGTCTCCAAACCACCCATGTCTAGTCTTAACGTAGGAGGGACGGGTGAGGGGCAACCAACCCGCTCCAAGAGTAGGGTAGTGCATTTAAATATTATAATGAGGCTGGCAGCCTCTGATTTAACCTCCATTTTATATTTAACTTCAGCTGGTCGGGTTTCGCACACCTTATGAAACCCGCCAGGCAGAGTAAGGTGAGGTTCCAGGAGGTAAGCACCTCCCGGGTTTCCTGACAGCTTCAGAGTTGTCGTCCCTGCTCTCCAACCCACCTCCTCCACTAAAATTCAGGCTTTTCTGACTAAAATTAGTCCACCCATAATCACAAATTTGTATTTAGTTTTTTAAAATTTAAAACCAGTTCTCCCTAAAGCTCAAATAAGCATCACATGTACATTAGGGAAACCCAGCCTTACATAGAATATACAGCTCCTTGGTTATCAAAATCCACGACGAGGCCTTGGACAATGTGGACCATTTTCCATACCTCGGGAGCCTACTGTCAACAAGGGCAGGCATCAACGACGAGGTCCAACACCGTCTTCAGTGTGCCAGTGCTGCGTTCAGGTCGCCTGAGGAAGAGCGTGTTTGAAGACCAGGACCTCAAAGCCGGCACCAAGCTCATGGTCTATAGAGGAGTGGTGATACCCACCCTCCTATATGGTCAGAGACATGGACTAAGTACAGCAGGGCACCTCAAAACACTGGAGAAGTACCACCAACGCTGTCATGTATTTAACCATCTTGCAATGACATAGTCATGTAACTGTAACTCATGCACACTGTACCTGTACCCTAGAAATGCACACCCTGACCACAGGGGGTGAACTTGTGGGAGACACTCCTCACCTGGGTTTCCAGGTATAAAAGGGGAGGTCCCACTCAGGTCAGCACTCCTTGGTCCTGGCAATAAAGGTGAAGGTCACAGAGTGACCATGTCTGATATATCTATGCCTCGTGTGACTTTGTAGTAAGGTGCAGGGACACTACATTTGGCGACGAGGATGGGATATCCCCGAACCACGAGGCTGGCCACCGGTGGCACAGAGGAGCGTTACTGTGTGGGTGAGGACTGGGACGACTTCGTGGAAAGACTCCAGCAGAGCTTTGTCACAAAGGACTGGCTGGAAGAGACAGTGGCTGACAAGCGGAGGGCGCATCTACTGACCAGCTGTGGTCCACAGACGTATCCGCTGATGAAAGACCTGCTCGCACCCCAAAAGCCGGCGGACAAGTCCTTTGAAGAGCCCAGCCGGCTGATCAGTGAGCATCTCAAGCCGGCGAGTAGCGTACACATGGCCCGGCACCGGTTCCACTCTCACCGGCGTCGGGTGGGTCAAAACATCTCGGACTTCGTGGCGGAACTGCGGCGTTTGGCCAGTCTCTGTAAGTTCTCCGATGCCTGCAGGAGGGAGATGTTAAGGGACTTTTTCCATCGAGGGCATTAATCATGCCGGCATTTTCAGGAAGCTCATAAAGACTAAGGACTTGACTTTAGAAGGGGCGGCGTTGATAGCTCAGACCTTGATGGCAGGGGAAGAGGAGACCAAGCTAATTTACGCGCGCAGCCCTCGTCCAATTGTGGCGATGGACCAGGGAGTTAACATGGTGAACGCGGCTCGGGACCCCGCAGGCAGGCAAGGGCATTTCGAAACCGCCCGGGCAGCAACAGTCTCTAGGGTGGGCCCGCAACAAGGACAATGGAAAGGGGATTGGCAATTCATGCCATCACGAGGAACAATGCGTCCAACGATGGGACCATTAACACCCACCATTCGAGTGCTTAGAAACAGCCAAATGGGCAATCAGAGAGGAATGCCTGGTAACAGTCCCTTTGTTAACAGCACTCTCAGCTCATGCTGGAGGTGCGGGGGTAGACACACAGTGAAAAGCTGCAGGTTCCAACAATATACCTGTAGGATTTGTAATGTCAATGGACACTTGGCCAGGATGGGCAAAAAGGCAGTAGCAAGGCTAATCTGTGAGACAGAGGAACCAGACGAGGGGTCTGCAATGCAGGTTGAGGCCTGGGGTAAAGCCATAGATGCTGAAGTTCAGCAGGTCCATGTGGCTGACGTCCACAGCTCATACACTAAAACGCCACCTATGATGATAAAGGCTTACTGAATGGCATCCCGGTGCACATAGAGCTGAATACAGGAGCTAGCCAGTCACTCATGAGCGCCCAACAATTTGAGAGACTATGGCCACACAGAGCTAGCAGGCCCAAACTGGAACGCATTGAGACACAGCGTACGTACACCAAAGAGATCATCCCAGTGCTGGGCAGTGCAAACTTGGTGGTAACACATAATGGATTACAGAACCGGCTGCCACTCTGGATCGTTCCAGAAAATGGCCCCGTGCTTTTGGGGAGGAGTTGGCTAGCTGAGATGAATTGGAAATGGGGGGGGGGGTGATGTGCACGCCATTTCATCTGTGGAGCGAAGTTCATGCTCACAGGTCCTGCAAAAATTTGGGTCACTGTTTCAACCTGGTGTCGGAACGTTCAAGGGCACTAAAGTAATGATACGCATCACTCCAAACGCCAGACCAGTGCACCACAAAGCCAGAGCGGTGCCGTATGTGATGTGTGAAAAAATTGAATGTGAACTGGACAGGCTGCTCAGAGAGGGCATAATTTCGGCTGTTGAATTCAGCGACTGGACAAGTCCCATCGTTCCCGTCCTCAAAGCAGATGGCTCGGTTAGGATTTGTGGCGACTACAAAGCCACCATCAACCGAGTGTCGCTGCAAGACCAATACCCACTTCTGAGAGCGGAGGACCTTTTTGCCATGCTGGCAGGCGGCAAGCTGTTCACTAAGTTGGACCTCACTTCGGCCTACATGACTCAGGAACTAGCTGAAGAATCCAAGCTTCTGACCACCATCACGACGCACAAGGGATTATTTATCTACAACAGGTGTCCGTTTGGCATTCGTTCGGCAGCAGCTATCTTTCAGAGAAACATGGAAAGCTTGCTCAAATCCATTCCTGGAACGATCGTATTCCAAGACGACATTCTCATAACGGGTCGAGACACCGAAGAACACCTCCACAACCTGGAGGAGGTGCTACGCCGATTGGACCGGGTAGGCTTGTGGCTGAAAAAAGCCAAGTGTGTGTTTTTGGCCCCAGAGGTCGAGTTTTTGGGCAGGAGGGTTGCCGCAGACGGGATCCGACCCACTGAATCAAATACGGAGGTGATCCGCCGGGCACCCAGGCCCGGCAACATGTCGGAGTTGCGATCATTCCTGGGACTTTTGAACTATTTTGGGAACTTTCTGCCGAACTTAAGCACATTGTTGGAGCCGTTACACATGCTCCTGCGTAAAGGTTGTGAATGGTTTTGGGGGCACTATCAAGAACGGGCTTTCAATAAGGTGAGGAAACTACTGTGCTCCAACAAACTGTTGACTTTGTATGATCCCTGTAAAAAACTGGTCTTAACATGCGATGCGTCATCCTATGGGATTGGGTGTGTGTTGCAGCAGGATAACGATGACGGCCGACTCCAACCGGTGGCTTACGCCTCCAGGTCGCTCTCCCAGGCAGAGCGTGGATACGGCATGGTCGAGAAAGAACCACTCGCGTGTGTTTACCGTGTGAAAAAGATGCACCAGTACCTTTTTGGTAGACAGTTCGGGCTAGAGACGAACCACAAGCCGTTAACATCCTTGTTGTCCGACAGCAAGGCTGTCAACGCTAACGCGTCAGCTCGCATACAGCGCTGGGCACTCACACTGGCTGCGTATGACTACACCATACGGCAGCGGCCAGGCATCAAAAATTGCGCTGATGCGCTCAGCAGGCTCCCACTGGCCACCACCGAGGGGGCGGCGGAGCAGAGCACCGAGATGGTCATGGCCATTGAGGCTTTTGACACTGCGGGCTCCCCCACCACAGCCCGACAGATCAAACTCTGGACCAACAGGGACCCCCACCTATCCATGATAAAGAAATGTGTCCTGACTGGGGATTGGGCGCCTGCACACAGGGCATGCCCCGAGGAGGTCAGACCATTTCAGAGACGGATGGATGAGCTCTCCATCCAAGCCGACTGCCTACTATGGGGCAGCTGGGTAGTCATGCCCCAGAAAGGAAGGGAAGCGTTCATCAAGGAACTCCACAGCGAGCACCCTGGCATCGTGTTAATGAAGGCCATTGCCCGGTCACATGTATGGTGGCCGGGGATTTACTCAGACCTGGAACACTGGGTTCGCAGGTGCACGCCGTGTGCCCAGCTGGGCAATGCCCCTAGGGAGACCCCACTCAGCCCGTGGCCCTGGCCCACCAGACCATGATCACGTATTCACGTAGACTATGCGGGCCCGTTCATGGGGAAAATGTTCCTGATCGTTGTCAATGCATACTCGAAGTGGATTGAGTGCATCATATTGAACTCGTGCACGACATCCATCACGGTTTTCGTGACCCATGGCTTGCCGGACATCCTGGTCAGCGACAATGGTCCGTGTTTCACCAGCCATGAATTCCAGGAGTTTATGTCAGGCAATGGTATCAAGCACGTCCGGACAGCGCCGTTCAAGCCGGCTTCCAATGGCCAGGCAGTACGGGCGGTCCAAGTCATAAAACAGGGCATCCAAGGACCCTCCCTTCAGTACCGCCTATCACGCCTCCTGCTGGCCTACAGGTCCTGCCCGCACTCGCTCACGGGAGTCCCGCCAGCAGAACTCCTCATGAAACGCACGCTCAAGACGCGGCTGTCCCTCATTTATCCAGCCCTGGCAGACATTGTTGAGGGCAAACGCCAGTCCCAAACCAAGCTCCATGATCGAAACTCAAGGGGGAGATGTATAGAAATAGATGACCCGGTATTTGTTCTTAACCATGCTTTGGGACCCAAGTGGCTTGAGGGCACAGTAATTGGCAAAGAGGGAAATAGAGTCATGGTGGTCCGACTAAACAATGGGCAGATAAGCTGCAAACACTTGGATCAAGTAAAGAAAAGGTTCAGCATAGACACGGAGGAACCTGAAGAAGAGCATGATGAGATGGCACCCACACCACTGCCAGCGGACGAGCAACAAAGACAGTCTTCAGCATGCACAGTCCCTGCGGCCTGCCCGGACAGGCCGGAATCACCTCAGGTGACAGAGACGCGTGCCGAGGCTCAGCCACGAGAGCCACAACTGCGGTGCTCCACGAGAGAGCGTCGACCATCTGACAGACTTAACCTCTGAAACAAAAAGCCTTAAGGGGGGAGGTGATGTCATGTATTTAACCATCTTGCAATGACATAGTCATGTAACTGTAACTCATGTGCACTGTACCCGTACCCTAGAAATGCACACCCTGACCACAGGGGGTGAACTTGCGGGAGACACTCCTCACCTGGGTTTCCAGGTATAAAAGGGGAGGTCCCACCCAGGGTCAGCACTCCTTGGTCCTGGAATAAAGGTGAAGGTCACAGAGTGACCGTGTCTGATATATCTATGCCTCGTGTGAGTTTGTAGTAAGGTGCAGGGACACTACAAACGCTGCCTCCGCAAGATCCTGCAAATCCACTGCCAGGATAGGTGCACCAACGTCAGTGTCCTCACTCAGGCCAACATCCCCTGCATCGAAGCACTGACTACACTCGATCAGCTCCGCTGGGCAGGCCACATCGTCCACATACCTGACACGAGACTCCCAAAACAACTGCTGTACTGGGAGCTCCGACCGGCAAGCAAGCCCCAGGTGGGCAGAGGAAATGCTTCAAGGACACATTCAAAGCCTCCTTGAAAAAATGTAACATCCCTACCAACACCTGGGAATCCCTGGCCCAAAACTGCTCAAAGTGGAGAAAAAGCATCCGAGAAGGCGCTGAACACTGAGTTTCTTCGCCGAGAGCAAGCTGAAGCCAAGCATCGAGAGCGGAAGGAACGTGCGACAACCCACCCACCCACCCGTTCCTTCAACCACCATCTGCCCCACCTGCGACAGAGACTGTAGGTCCCGCATTGGACTCTTCTATCACCTGCGAACTAATTTTTAGTGTGGAAGCAAGTCATCCTCGACTCCGAGGGACTGCCTATGATGATGACGATGATACGGCACAGAAATAGGCCATTCGGCCCAACCAGTCCATACCGAATATCTTACACTGCAAGATGTAATGGGAAAATACTGGCATAATCAGGACGAGAGGGAAAACAACAGCGAACTGATTTGTTTCGTATCTGTGGCTGTGCTGGAAGCTTTAGGTCGGAATTCCAAAATCGATGCAATTTTATTAAAGCATAAAATCGAACAAGTTCTGTTTATTTCCCTGAACTGCTTCTATCTGTTAATAACTAACACTGTTTACACTTTGCTACCTTGGAGACTCACTGAAAAGCATTGCAGGTGGTTTGTCGGCTACATGGTTGCAGAGATTAAAATCCAATTTGGTGAGGAATTTATTTCTACAATGCATTTCATTGTACCTCTCAGAACGTTGCCATTATTCTACCACTTGTGCAACCGAATGTCTTATAGTCGTTTCCAAAACAAGAAAATGCAAAGAGGCAACTGAAATGCTTCTGGTTCACTCGATAGATGAAGTTTTTTTTAAATGATATATTTGGTTACATTTTATTGGAAACAGATTTTGTTCTGCTACAAACACACAGTGGATCAGATCAGCACCTGTGGAAACAGCAAATAATTGATGTTTTGGACTCATTCACAACTGAAGACCAAGAGACGAACATGCACATTAATAGGAACAGAAAAAAGGGGATGAAGAGGAGGGAGAAAAAACACAGAAGCGTTGCTAGTGGAACGATTTTTGCACAATGTAAAAGATCATCTCGGTCAAGTAACAGAAAGAAGCATTAAAGAACGAGCCAGGAGGAGTGGGACTAATTGAATAGCTCTGCACTCCCGACTCCCTCTCCCTCCCCTCCCTCCACAATATCCTCCGCCCCTCCCCACAATCCTACCAGGCCCGAGGTATGGGACAGCGTGGACCATTTCCCATACCTCGGGAGCCTCTTATCAACAAGACCAGACATTGATGCGGAGATTCAACACCACCTCCAGTGCGCCAGTGCAGCCTTCGGCCGCCTGAGGAAAAAAAGTGTTCTCGAAGACCAGGCCCTTAAATCTTCCACCAAGCTCATGGTCTACAGGGCTTTAGTAATACCCACCCTCCTCTATGGCTCAGAGGCATGAACAGAAGACATCTCAAGTCGCTGGAGATATATCACCAACGATATCTCCGCAAGATTCTGCCAATCCCCTGGGAGGACAGACGCACCAACATCAGTGTCCTTGTCCAGGCTAACATCCCCATCATTGAAGCACTGGCCACACTCGATCAGCTTCGCTGGGGAGGCCACATGGTTCGCATGCCAGACACGAGACTCCCAAAGCAAGTGCTCTACATGGAACTCCTTCATGGCAAACGAGCCAAAGGTGGGCAGCGGAAACGTTACAAGGACACCCTCAAAGCCTCCCTGATAAAGTGCGACATCATCACTGACACCTGGGAATCCCTGGCCAAAGACCGCCCTAAGTGGAGAAAGTGCATCCAGGAGGGCGTTGAGCACTTCGAATCTCTACGCCGAGAGCGTGAAGAGGTCAAGCGAAGGCAGCGGAAGGAGCGTGCGGCAAACCAGTCCCACCCACCCCTTCGCTCAGCGACAGTCTGCCCCACCTATAACAGGGTTTGTGGCTCTCATATTGGACTGTTCAGCCACCAAAGAACTCACTTTAGGAGTGGAAGCAAGTCTTCCTCGATTCCGAGGGACTGCCTATAATGACCTACCAGGCCAAAGCTGAAACTAACTTGATTACCATCAGAGCTGGCAGACATGGATCCAATTGATCTAAATTTTGTACCATGGCCAAAAGATGATAAAACAATGTTCTAACCAATTGAGGCAATTTACATGCTGAATTCTATAATAACACAGATTACAAAATCCAAGCAAGATGTTGGCAGTACTCTTGAAGCCGTTAACCATTAATTGGAACATCCTGCTAAGATGTCTTCACAATACTTCCAGTAATGGTTAGGCCCTGGAATTTTCTCTGGTGTGATTACACTTAGAACACCGCTTAGGGTCAGGAGAAGCTTCCAAAATAGCTCAATTTTCTCAACCTTTGAGAGAAAAAGCTGATCTTCCTTACAGTCACAGAGAGACTCTTCAACGTACCAAAAGAATCAGATGTCGGCCGGTGCTGATTTTGATCCTGACTAGCACAAACAGTTAAAACCTCTGGAGCCGACAGCTGGACTTAGTTACTGTTTTATTAGCCAGATAATCTGAAGGTAATTCGCAAATTACATAGAATTACATACAATTTACAGCACAAAAGCAGGCCATTTACCCCATCTGCTCCATGCCGGTGTTTATTCTCCACACGAGCTTCCACCCACCTTACTTCATCTCACCCTATCAGCATATCCTTCTATTCCTTTCTCCCTCATGTGCTTATCTAGCTTCCCCTTTAATGCATTTATCTATGTTTTGCGCCTCAACTACTCGATGTGGTAGCGAGTAGGTAAAGAAGTGGATAAAGAAGTTATAGAATTTAATGATCCTCAGATTTGCTTCTTTTTTATTTGCAAGACAAGATTTTCATAACCATGTAGTTCTCGTTCAAAATAAGTGTTTTAATATAAAATCAATACAGTAACCAAAGTGTACCCAGCGATGGCAGATGATCAATAAATATTTATCTGATATCTTCTGTATGAAACACAAGGGCTGCCTTTCATCTGGCCCATGTACCATAACAGTCTGTGTCCTGTGACATTCAGTCCTCATGTATAATGACAGGATGAAGACTCAATTTAAAAGGGCGAAAGGTAATCCCAAAACAGTGCGAGTTACCCGCTCAGGCGGTTAACACCAGTCCAGGAGATCATATGGACCATATGGTTATCTTTAAAGACATTTACCTTCTATATGATGTGATCTCTACCCCAGTCAAGAACCGGTCCAGCTCCCAAGCAATACAACAGGAATGCCCTATTGCCATATGTGCAATCAATTAATTGTACTAGAGATTGAATTGTCCTTTGGTATGTGATGCCCATTGTCCTTTACAAATACATGACTCTCAATTGGTGTAAAGTCACTGTCCGGTTTGGTTCAGCCCTGCCATCTCCCCACCTCCACAACCCGCACCCCCCCCCCCTCAACCTGCCCACCCCCCTCTCTCCATCTATTGAGGATCAAGTCTATTGCCAATGATTAGGGTGACTGCACCAAATGTGTTAATCATAACTGTGCATGAAAATTAATTTGAAAAATAGGAATAAATTCAGTGCTTCTTCAAAATAGTGCCATGCAATCAGTTATGTCCACCTGAGAGGGCAGATGGGTCTTCGGTTTAATATCTCATCTGAAAGACAGCACCGACAGTGCAGAACTCCCTAAGAATTATGTTTTTTGCAATCTCCTTCCCACTTGATGCATTTGTCCAAGATTCCTTAATGCTCCATATGCTGCTTCTGTCTGTTTTACTTCACTTCACACACCTTCTTTGTACTGCTCTTAACTCCAGCTTTTGAGTAGCCTCCATTAACGCAGCACGTGGTTGAAGTCAATTTAATGATAATTGGTAAAAGGAACTGGGATTAGATATTCAAAATTCTGAAGGGTTTTGTTGAGTAGATAGGAACAAACTGTTTCCAGTAGCAGGAGGGTCGGTAACCAGAGGACAGAGATTTAAGGTCATTGGCATAAGAGCCAGAGGGGAGATGAGGGAAATTTTTTTAATGCAGCGAGTTGTGATGATCAGGAAGGCATTGCCTGAAAAGGTGGTGCAAGCACATTCAATAGTAACTTTCAAAAGGAAATTGGATAAATACTTGAAAAGGAAATATTTGCAGGGCTATGGGGAAAGAGCAGGGGTGAGTGGGGTTCATTGGGTAGCTCTTTCAAAGAGCCAGTGTAGACACGATGGGCTGAATGGTCGGTCACCTTTTGTGCTTTAAAATTCTATGATTCGACAAAGTCAAGATTTAATAATTGGTAGAAATCTAGTTAATTGCTGCTTGATGAGCAGAAATCCGTTAATGCTGGATCAGTGCATTGATGCGCGTTATAACTGGCCGAAAGCTGTCAATCATTCAAATAACACAAACGCACAGAAGAGGAAATATTATGAAACTACACAACCGTCTTGGAACCTAATCTGCCAGGAGCACCCAATCGGGAAATCAGGCTTTCTATCCATGACTTTCTATCCATTAAAATTAATAGATGGAAAATCCGCAAGAAAGCTGGCTGGAAAAATGGGAGGCAATTGCTCAAATTCCCAATATGCGCTCCCAAAAAGAAAAAAATGAAAGACGTTACTGTTGCGTATAAAATAACTCAATAGGCTTAGTACCATGAACTCAATCAGGTGTGGCCTACTTTATTAGCTCTCAAAGTGAGGATTAAACATGGAGGCTTTCTTTATATACAAAGGCTGCACATGTGTGTCTGTGGCCCAATGATCTCCGAGGGCCGCTTCCCCCTGGTGGCAGGTAAACCCAGGCATACATACATTATATAATTCTTCCCAAGATCTTGGTATCAGTCCTATTTACAAATTGAGACGGCCCGGGACTTTCCGCTCTCTAGTTGATTGTCTCAGTTCAATTCCAGATCTGGGCGAGCTCCCCGAGTCATTCATGACTTGAGGCTGGGTAGCCGATCTAATGGGAGTGGCAGTATCCATGTCAGGGATTGAAGGCCCAGGTTCATTGTCAACAGCAGAGTCTTCAAATGACTGAATATGAATCGGTTGGTCATTGATGGTGTCTTCTTCAAGCTGTTCCGGTTCGCCTGTGTGCTGCAATTTCGTCTGATCAATGTGCCTCCTGCATATTTGCCCATTAGTGAGCCTGACAATAAGCACCCCGTTACCCTCCTTGGCCGTAACAGTGCCAGTGACCCACTTGGGGCCTTGACCATAATTTAGCACATACTCAGGATCATTAATAGAGATGTCGCGTGACACCGCAGTGCGATCATGATACCACTGCTGATGTTGACGTCTGTTTTCGACGTGATTATTAAGATCAGGGTGGACAAGCGAGAGCCTGATCTTGAGACCTCTCCATCAACAGTTCAGCAGGAGGGACCCCAGTAAGCGTGTGGGGTCTCGTCCTATAACTAAGCAGTATGCGTGACAAGTGAGTCTGCAAAGAATTGAGAGTTACACGTTTCAGACTCTGCTTGATGGTTTGGACGGCCCGCTCCGCTTGACCATTGGACGCGGGTTTGGCCTTATGTGCTTGATTCCATTGAGTCTCAAACTCTTGAAACTCCAAATTCGTGAAGCATGATCCGTTGTTGCTCACAACGATGTCGGGCAGACCATGAGTGGCGAACATGGCACGAAGGCTCTCAATGGTGGCTGTGGATGTACTGGATGACATGATTACACATTCTATCCATTTGGAATACGCATCCACCTCCACCAAAAACATTTTGCCAGGAAAGGACCCGCATAGTCGATGTGGATCCTCGACCATGGTTTGGATGGCCACGACCACAGACTTAGCGGAGATTCCACTGGTGCATTGCATAACTGCGTGCAAGTGTTGCACTGATGCACACATGACTCCAAATCAGAGTCAATGCCAGGCCACCAAACGTGAGACCTGGCAATGGCCTTCATCATCACAATACCAGGATGGGCACGGTGTAAATCCCGTCCAAATATCTCCCTGCATTTCTTGAGCATAACACGATTACCCCATGACAAACAAACAATCAGATTGAATGGATAGTTCGTCTTTGCGACGGTTGTAAGGTTTGGTCTCATCACACACTTCCCTGGGAATGGCCGACCAATCACCACTAAGGACACAACGTTTTACAACCGATAAGATCGGACCCTGGCTGGTCTAGGTCCTAACTTGTTGAGCAGTGACAGGCAACCCTTCACTCTCAAAGGCATCCATGACCAACAGTAGGTCTGCGGGCTGTGGTGTTTCCACCTCTGGCGTGGGTAACGGTAAACGGCTCAATGCATCGGCATAATTCTCGGTGCCAGGTCTATGGTGAATGACATAATCACAGGCAGATACTGTCAGCGCCCACCCCTGAATACGGGACGATGCTTTGGTATTGATACCTCTATGCTCTGAAAACAAGGATACGGGTGGCTTGTGATCGGTTTCAAGCTCGAAACGAAGCCCAAACAGATACGGGTGCATTTTTTAATCCCATATACGCAGGCTAAAGCTTCTTTCTCTACCATGCCATCGGCTCTTTCTGCTTTAGACATGCTTTTAGAGGCGTACACAACAGGTTGGAGTTTGCCCGACTCATTGGATTGTTGGAGCACGCAACCAACCCCATGTGATGAAGCATCACAGGCCAATACTAAACGCTTGCATGGGTCATAATGTACCAGCAATTTGTTGGAACAAAGCAGATTTCTAGCCTTCTCGAAGGCCCTGTCTTGCGATACACCCCAAACCCAATTGTCGTCTTTTCTGAGCAGCACGTGCAGAGGCTCTAATAATGTGCTCAATTTAGGCAAGAAATTATCAAAGTAGTTGAGAAGAGCAAGGAACGAACGCAGCTCCGTCACATTCTGGGGTCTGGGTGCATTTTTGATGGCCTCTGTTTTCGAGTCCATAGGCCTGATGCCGTCTGCAGCAATCTTCCTTCCCAGGAATTTGACTTCCAGTGCCATAAAGATGCACTTTGAACATTTCAGCCTGAGTCCCACTTTGTCCAGACGACGTAGAACCTCTTCCAGGTTGTGCAGGTGTTCAGCAGTGTCACGACCTGTGACCAGTCTGTCGTCTTGGAATACCACGGTTCTTGCGATGGACTTCAGTAAACTCTCCATGTTCCTCTGAAATATGGCTGCAGCCGAGCGAATTCCGAAAGGACACCTGTTGTAAATGAACAGTCCTTTATGCGTATTGATGCACGGAAGTTTCTTCGACGATTCGACAAGCTCCTGTGTCATATAGGCCGACGTCAGATCCAATCTGGTGAACAACTTTCCCCCGGCTAGCGTTGCAAACAGGTCATCAGCCTTTGGTAACGGGTACTGATCCTGTTTCGAAACTCGGTTGATCGTAACCTTGTAGTCTCCACAAATCCTGACAGTGCCATCACTTTTCAGCACAGGAACAATGGGACTAGCCCATTCGTTAAATTCGACCGGTGAAATGACCCCTTCACATTGGAGTCTGTCCAGTTCGATTTCGACCTTCTCCCTCATCATCTATGGGTCTGCCCGGGCTTTGTGATGGACGGATCTTGCATCCGAGTCCAGGTGGATCTGCACCTTGGCTCCCGTGCAGTTGCCGATGCCCGGTTCAAACAGCGAGGGAAATTTGCTCAGCACTTGAGCACACAAAGCGTCATCCACTGATGACAAAGCTTTAATATCGTTCCAGTTTCACTTAATTTTTCAAGCCAACTCCTGCCGAACAGCGTTGGACCATTGCCTGGATCGATCCACAGCGATAGATCATGAACCGTCAAATCGTACCTTGACTACTGCACTGCCAATCACTGGTATGAGCTCTTTGGTGTAGGTACGCAATTTTGCATTTATTGGACTCAGCTTGGGTTTTACGGCCTTGGTGTCCCACAGCTTTTCGAAAGTCCTCTGGCTCATAATTGACTGACTCTCACTAGTGTCTAATTCCATAGATACCGGCACGCCGTTCAATTTTACTTCAATCATTATCGGTTAGCTCTTTGTCAGGAACGAATGTACACTATACACTTCCTCCTCGGGTATATCGGGTTGCATTGCCGGATTCACTCCGATCGGTCATCATTATCCACGTGGTGTGTCGCAGCACGTTTGCTGAGCTGCGGACACATCCGCTGAAGGTGCCCCATTTTCGCACAGCCTCTACAAATATACTGTCAGAAACGGCACTGATGAGGCCGATGATTGACCCCACAACACCAACAGGGTGAAATCGGATTCATGCCCAATGGTGGACTTCGAGCAGCTACAGGTTTTGCAAACACAGTCAGGTAGGCCCTGCCAGGTGCAGCTCTGTCAACCGACGACACAATCTGGTGCACAGTACTTGCCGTGGAGTTCCGACTCTGCGAGGATATCTGCTTTGTACTGTCGACCGTGGTCAGGCAAGCCTGGGCGATCGTGATGGCCCTGCTCAGATCCAGCGTCTCTGCAGACAGCAGCTTCCGCAGGATCATCTCGTGGTTTATGCCTATTACAAAAATGTCGCACAGCATGTCTTCCAATGCAGTTCCAAACTTACACGGCCCAGCGAGACGTCTCAGGTCAGCAACAAATTCCGCCACGTCCTGGCCCTCAGAACGAACATGCTTGTAAAAGCGATATCTCGAGACAATGATGCCTTCTTTCAGTTTGAGATGGTCCCGAATCAGAGCACACAATTCCTCATAGTCTTTTCGATTGGACGTGCAGGTGAAAGCAGATTCTTTATGAGGCCATAGATTTTTGGACCACAAACCATGAGGAAAACTGCCCTGCTTCTAACTGCGTCAGCGATTTCATCCATCTTGTTGGCCACGAAGTACTGGTCGAGGCGATCTGTAAAATCCTCCCAGTCTTCTCCCTCCACGAATCACTCCAGGATTCCCACGGTGCTCTTTTTTTTTGTGTGTGAAAGTTCATATTGTGCCTCGTCGCCAAATGTTGCGTCTGCAATAACTCAATCGGCTTAGTACCGTGAACTCAATCAGGTGCAACCTGACTCTACTTTATTAGCTCTCAAAGTGAGGATTAAACATGGAGGCTTTCTTTATATACAAGGGCTGCACATGTGTGTCTGTGGCCCAATGACCTCCGACGGTCACTCCCCCTGGTGGCAGGTAAACCCAGACATACATACATTAGTTACATTGATATACAGTAGTGCCTTTCATAACTTCAGGATGTGCCAAAGCACTTTACAGCCAATGAAGTACTTTTGAAGTGTAGTCACTGTTATAATGTAGGAAACAGGGCAACCAATTTTCACACAGCAAGCTCTCACAAATAACAATGTGGCAACATGATAATGACCAGATAGTGATGTTGGTTGAGGGATAAATATTGACCAGGACAAGGGGGAAAATGTCATGGGGTCTTTTACGGCCACCTGAGAGGACAGACAGGGCTTCAGTTTAACATCTCTATCTGAAAGATAACATCTCTGCCAACGCAGTGTTCTCTCAGCACTGCACTGGGAGTACCTGCCTGGATTTTGTGCTCAAATCTCGGGAGTGGGGTTTGAACCCACAATCTTCTGACTCAGAAGTGCTACCAAACTGAGCCATAGCTGACACCTAAACACTCAATCGGCAAAGCTCCACACCAGCAGCAAAATCTCCTAAAATGAATACGTCAGAAAAAGAAGTATCAGAATCCAAAGTCTGGCTACTTACTCAGCATCGCTAGGTGTCAATCTTTATAAAACTTAGATATTGTTATTAATACCTTCTAACTTTTGCATATGTTTAAAAAAAACTTTTTCAACTTCTTAAATTCATTCTTCATTAGGAGGTAAAATTGTCTTCCTTTTGGCCTTGTGTGCGAGTTATCTTGGATATTCTGTTAACAGTATTTCATGCCATGTTTATTCATCAGGATAATTTAATCACTCCTATTATCACCACAGCAGGATTTTTAAGTATTCAAACTTCTAACGTCCATGACCATATTAATCCATATAAAATATATTGCTGGCCAATAGTTTATGGGTATAATACAGGAAAATTGCTTTTTAATGAATGCAGCCAAAGGCAATTCACTATTTTCCTAGCACTATACAGCCAACTGGGCACCTTGGAGAAAGCACAGAAGAGGTTCTATACTTTATTTTCCGTGGTTGGCTTTCCAAATATTAAAATATATATATATAGCCTTGGAAACTAGGCACTCAACTGGGCAGATATCCCAAACAGCATTTCTAGAAATTGTATTCATGTTTGGAGAGCTGCAGGATTAGAGAAATGGACCTCATGTCAGCACTATGGCCTAGATTTTTGTGAAACAAGCACTCTACTCCAAGCTACATCACGGCAGGCGAGCCCCAGGTGGGCAGAGAAAATGCTTCAAGGACACACTCAAAGCTTCCTTTAAAAAATGTAACATCCCCACCGACTCTTGGGAATCCCTGGGCCAAGACTGCTCAAAGTGGAGGAGAAGCATCCGAGAAGGTACCGAACACTTCGAGTCTCTTCACCAGGAGCGCGTGGAAGCCAAGTACGAACAGCGGAAGGAGCGTACGATAAATCCAAGCACCCCACCCATCATCTCCCCTACCTGTGACAGAGACTGTAGATCCCGCATTGGTCTCATCAGTCACCTTAGAACTTAATTTTAGTGCGGAAGCAAGTCATCCTCGACTCCGGGGGACTGCCTAAGAAGAAGAGATTCTCTCAACCATTACGCTTCAATCATTTTAATGTCATTGAGAGGATTTACTGAACATTAATTTTGGCTTTTTTCTTATTAATCTGGAACAACAAAAGTTCTGAGTTGCTGCTGAACTACAGTTTTAACAAAAATCTCACAACTTAATTTAGTTGAAACTAACTACTACTGTTCGACTGTGTCAGCTGTGGCTCAGTTGGTAGGACTCTTGCCTCTGAGTTCAAACGGTTGTGGGTTCAAGTCCCACTCCAGAAATTTCAGCACATAATACAGGCTGACATTCCCAATGCCAGTACTGAGAGACTTCTGCATTGTCAGACGGTACCATCTTTTGGATGAGACATTAAACCAGGTTCCCATCTGCTCTTTCATTTGGATGTAGAAGATCCCATGGGCACTATTTAGAAGAGGAGCTGGGGAGTTCACCCTGATGTCCTAGCCAACATTTATTCCTCAACCAACATTACTAAAATTGGTCATTATTTTATTGCTGTTTGTGGGATCTTGCTGTGCACAAATTGTCTGCTGCATTTCAAACATTACAGCAGTATCCCATGACACTTCAGAAAAGCACTTAATTGGCTGTAAAGCACTTTGGGACATCCCGAGGTTGTGATAAGCAATTCTTCCTTTCATAAATAAAAATTAAACTTTGCCGTAATATTAAGAAAGAATGTGCGTTTATATAGCACCTTTCACGGCCCTGGGACATCGCAAATCACTTAACAGCTTTTTTGAAGTGTAGTCACTGTTGTTATTCATGAAACAAGCGTGAACCAGATTAACTCCCCAACACTGAGCAAGCAGCATGTTCATCAACATCAAGTAGATGGTGGTCGACAGGGCCAAAAGATTACATTTTAATATTATTTTTACGGGGCCAGGAGGATATTGATATTAGCAGAATCTGAAGATGTTTGAAGAAAGACTGGGGTAGTTTTTAAACTATCGGGTAGCATGGTCCGGGGTCCCAATGGTGCCAGTGTGAGGGTCTATTTTGAGGCCCGGGGCCTCACTGCTATTCCACCAGTGGGTTGCAGCCCCCGAAAGGCCAATCCGCTAATGTTCTCCAGCTCCGAGCCGGTGCAATAGCAGGAACCACAGAGGCCGACTCGGACCGGAAGAAGCTGCCTGAGAAGTCTAACGATTTTAAAATTCTCATCATTGTTTTCAAATCCTTCCATGGCCTCTCCCCTCCCTACAACTCTCCTCCAATTCTGGCCTCTTGCATAACCCCGATTTCCAGCGCCCTACCATTGGTGGGCGTGCCTTCAGCTGCCAAAACCTAAGCTTTGGAACTCCCTCCCTAAACCTCTCCACCTCTCTACCTCTCTACCTCTCTCTCCGCCTTTAAGATGCTCCTTAAAACCTACCTCTTTGACCAAGCTTTTAGACAACTGTCCCAATATCTCATGTGGATCGGTATCAAATTTTGTTTGATAACACTCCCGTGAAGCGCCTTGGGACATTTGACTATGTTAAAAAGTTCTATATAAATGCAAGTTGTTTTTGGTGCTCAAAACAAGATCCCTGATGCCAAATTTCTTATAATATGCCAAACGTAGATGCTCTGCTGATGAAGGAATGGCTATGATGCAGTGTGCATATCTAATGAGTGAATCACGAAAATCTTTCATGGCGCATTGATAACCAGGAAGAGACGCTGAATGTAAAACCAGGGCTTTGTGTAACAAAACTTCCTCCCCTCTATAAGAACATAAGAGCATAATAAATAGGAGCAGAAATAGGCCATCCGGCCCCTCAAGCCTGCTCCGCCATTCAATAAGATCATGGCTGATCTGATCATGGACTCAGCTCCACTTCCCTGCCCACTCCCCATTAACCCTTATCTTTTAAGAAACTGTCTATCTCTGTCTTAAATTTATTCAATGTCCCAGATTCCACAGCTCTCTGAGGCAGCGAATTCCACAGATTTACAACCCTCAGAGAAGAAATTTCTCCTCATCTCAGTCTTAAATGGACGGCCCCTTATTCTAAGATCATGCCCTCTAGTTCTCGTCTCCCCCATCAGTGGAAACATCCTCTCTGCATCCACTTTGTCAAGCCCCCTCATAATCTTATAGGTTTCGATAAGATCACCCCTCATTCTTCTGAATTCCAATGAGTAGAGGCCCAACCTACTCAACCTTTCCTCATAAGTCAACCCCCTCATCTCCGGAATCAACCTAGTGAACCTTCTCTGAACTGCCTCCAAAGCAAGTAAATATGGAAACCAAAACTGCACGCAGTATTCCAGGTGTGGCCTCACTGATACCCTGTATAGTTGTAGCAAGACTTCCCTGCTTTTATACTCCATCCCCTTTGCAATAAAGGCCAAGATTCCATTGGCTTTCCTGATCACTTGCTGTACCTGCATACTATCTTTTCTATTCTAGCCCTCGAGATATAAAGTCTAACATTCCATTAGCCTTTTGGTTATATTTTGTACCTGAACACTACATTTTAGTGATCTGTGTACATATACCCCTAAATCTCTTTGGATCTCCACTGTTCCTAGCTATTCACCATTTAAAAAATACTCGTATCTCTCCTTTTTGGTCCAAAATGAATGATGTCACACTTACCTGCATTGAAATCCATCTGCCACAGTTTCACCAACTCACTTAATCTTTCAATGTCTCTTTGTAATTTTATGCTCCTGTCTGCATTACGTTACACTATGCTAAAAATCAGTAGTCATTGCATGTCCATGTGATGAAAGACCTGACCTAGGAGTGAAATACCTACTGTGCTATCTATATAAACACGCGAGTGTCTGGAAACATCTGGAATTAGGTTGTATAAAGAGACAGCTGTTTTGATTCAGGTCAGAAATAAAATGCTCGATATATCTGAAATCCCATCCAGAAGCAAGGTTCATTACATCTATCTTTAAAGCTGAAAACCATGCAAAACCATCCCCAGTCCAAGTAGCTGTATGGTTGTATAAATATTCAAGCTTTATTCGAAACCTTAAGGGTCATGAAAAACAATGGTCCTTTCATTTATCCTGGCTACAATATTATGGCACATGAAAATTGGGAGAAAGGCACATGACCTTTCCACTGTTAATAACCCGTAAATGCTAACACATTGGTGGCATATTGCCACGTACAGTTATATTATGCATTGGCCCAGATCTTGCTGGAGTGGGGCATCTCGCGGCGAGCCCCGTTAGTCAGACTTGTTCCTGCACATTTCAGCTCAAAATTTTTTTGCCCTGTAACTTACTGGAAGTGCGAGCTGTTAATGCCATGGTGAGGGTAACTGGGCACCTGGGACCTCAGTGAGCAACGGGACAGTCTAGCTCCTTAATCAATGAGATTTAAGGACTAAGAATGAAACAGAGGAATGATGGAGAAGGATATTGGATCAACTGGAGTCAAACCAGGTACAGGAAGACAAATAAAGAGAGGGAAGGAAACATTGGATTAAGAGAGACAGAAAAAGGTGATAGGAAGGGAATCTCCAAGAACAATTTACCACCTGAAGGAATGAGACTCCACAATTTAAACTGTTGCCTTTCTGGGCCAGAGACCTTGATTGGCATTATATTAAGAATGATCACATTGTTAAAAGGGTGCTTACGCTGCTAATTACCAGAGTTAGCTTTCTGTGGTGAGTTTAATGGGCAATTAATGTGCAAATCCAGCAAGTTGTTAATAATAATGGAAAAGCTAAGAGCAAGATACCATTCATGCAAAGCCATCGGCCAGTAAATCGACCAGTAAGTTCCAGGGGTTCGCAACTCACAGTGCATCACTTGGTCCCCTGAACTTGCTGGCGACTTGCGGATTAATTATGGCGTGTGACACACCATTATTGTTCCAGCGAGAATCTGACCTGTTATTTACCAGCTCCTCTTTTTATTATATGTTTCTACATTGCAAAACTAAATATCAGACTTACATTGTGCATCGAAGAAAACTTATCAAATTGGCTGTACTAAAAGACAGAGTGCGGAAGGAAAAAAGACAAGATGGACAACAGCAGGTGAGATCTTACCACTGGAACAGTTTGGGGCTCCCCAGCCTGGTTCACACTGACAGGTGTTGGGAGCAACGCATCTTCCATGGACACATTTCTCTGTACAGTGAGCTGTTTATGAGGGACAAGTGATGAGAGAAAAAAGAAAGTTAAAGTCAATAACTTGTAATACCAGCTGCTGCATATCAACTCTGATGTGTTTCGCTACACAAAAACACCTACTGTTCCTCAAAGCACAACATACTTTGCTAATGGAAACCTGCAGTGACCTCCCATCATTTATTTGACTAAAGAGGTTTACATCCCAAAATTTGAGTTCAAATGCTATGTTATTCAGTAAGGTCTGAAGAAAGAAAGAAAGAAACAACAACTTTTATTTATATAGCACCTTTAACGTAGTAACTTTAACGGTGTGTCACAGCAGTGTTACAAGACAAAACAAATAAATTTGACATCGAGCCACACAAGAAGAAATTAAGGCAGATGCTTGGTCAAAGAGGTAGGTTTTAAGGAGCATCTTAAAGGAGGAAAGAGAGGAAGAGAGGCGGAGAGGTTTAGGGAGGGAGTTCCAGAGTTTCGGAACCAGTCAGCTGAAGGCACAGCCACCGATGGTTGAGTTTCTTTCTTTCTTTCTTTTTTTTTTTCAGACCTTACTGCTCAAGAGGGCAGAATTTGAGGAGCGGGGTTATGAGACTGAAAGAGATTACAGATATAGGGAGGGGCGAGGCCATGGAGGGATTTGTAAACAATGATAAGAATTTTGAAATCGAGGCGTTGCTTAACGAGGAGCCAATGTAGGTCAGTGAGCACAGTGGTGATAGGTGATCGGGACTTGGAGTGAGTTAGGACATGGGCTGCCGAGTTTTGGATGACCTCAAGTTTACATAGGGTACAATGTGGGAGACCAGCCAGGAGTGCGTTGGAGTAGTCAAGTCTAGAGGTACAAAGGCATGGATCAGGGTTTCAGCAACAGATGAGCTGAGGCAGGGGTGGAGGCGGGCAATGTTACGGAGGTTGCAATAGGTGGTTTTAGTTATGCCACGGATATTTGGCCGGAAGCTCATTTCAGGGTCAAATATGATGCTTAGGTTGCGAACAGTCTGGTTTAGCCTCAGATAGATGGTAGAGAGAGAGACAGAGTCAGTGGCTAGGGAACGCAGTTTGTGGCAGGGACTAAAGATAATGCCTTCGGTCTTCCCAATATTTAATTGGAGAAAATTTCTGCTCATCCAGTACTGGATGTCGGACAAGCAGTCTGACAATTTAGAGACCAAGGAGGGGTCGAGAGAAGTGGTAGTGAGGTACAGCTGGGTGTCGTCAGCGTACATGTGGAAAGTGACTCCGTGTTTTCGGATGATATCGCCAAGGGGCAGCATATAGATGAGAAATCAGAGGGTGACAAGGATAGATCCTTGGGGAACACCAGAGGTAACAATGCGAGGGTGGGAAGAGAAGCCAATGCAGGTGATTCTCTGGCTACGATCACAGATAAGAATGGAAGGGGGCGAGTGCAGTCCCACCCAGCTGGACGATGGTGGAGAGGCATTGGAGAAGGATGGAGTGATCAACTGTGTCAAAGGCTGCAGACAGGTCGAGGAGGACGAGAAGAGATAGTTTACTTTTGTCACAGTCGCAAAGGATATCATTTGTGACTTTGATGAGAGCCGTTTCAGTACTGTGGCAGGGGCGGAAACCAGATTGAAGGGATTCAAACATGGAGTTCCGGGAAAAATGGGCACGGATTTGGGAGGCATCAACACGTTCAAGGACTTTGGAGAGGAAAGGGAGGTTGGAGATGGGGCGGTAGCTATCAAGCACAGTGGGTTCAAGGGTTGTTTTTTTAAGGAGAGGGGTGATGATCACAGATCTGAAGGAGAGGGGGACAATACCTGAGGAGAGAGAACCATTAACAATGTCAGCTAACATGGGAGCCAGAAAAGGAAGTTGGGTGGTCAACAATTTAGTGGGAAGTGGGTCTCAAGGACCAGATGAGCTTGGAGAGGTCAAGAGGGGAAGATCAGAGAGAAACTAGAGAAAGGTGTGAGTTTAGGGCTAGGGCAGAGGGGAACCTCAGAGGAAGTTTGGCCCAATGGGCTAGGGGAAGGAAGGAAACTCGCAGAGGCAGCTAATTGGGTGGTCTCAATCTTTGAAATAAAGTTGTCCATGAGCTCCTCACACTTGTTGTTGGAGGTGAGTGTGATGGAGATAGGGGAGAGGGGTTTATAGAAGACGGTTAGCATTAGAGAATAGTAGCCAGGGATTATCTTTGCATTCCAGAAAGATCCTGGAATAGTGAGCAGTTTTTGCAGACAAGAGTAGGACCTGATAATGCTTTATGGCGGTGAATGGCTAAACCAGTTGTTCGCCACATCTGTTCAAGCCTGCGCCCCTTGGACTTGAGGGAGTGAAGATGAGGGTTGTACCAGGGTGAACAGTAAGGGTGGGAGAGAGTAATGGTTTTAATAAGGACTAAGGCATCAAAGGTGGTGATGAGAAAGAGAGAAAGGGAGAGAAAGAGGGAGAGAAAGATAGAAAGGAAGACAGACAGAAAGCCTTGCATTTAGATAGAGCCTTTCATGACCTCAGTACATCCCAAAGCACTTTACAGCGAATTAAGTACTTTTGAAGTGTAGTCACTGTTGTAATGTAGGGAAATGCAGCAGCCAATTTGCACACAACAAGCTTCCACAAATAGCAATGAGCGAAATGACTAGATAACCTGTTTTAGTGATGTTGATTCAGGGATAAATATTGACCAGGACTCTGGGAGAAACTCCCTTCCTCTTCTTCAAAATAGTCGCCATGGGATATTTTCCATCCACCGGAGAGGGCAGTTTAACATCAGGTGGAAATAAAAGGTCCCATGGCACTATTTCGAAGAAGAGCAGGGGAGTTATCCCCAGTGTCCTGGCCAATATTTGTCCCTCAATCAACATAACAAAAACAGATTATCTGGCCATTATAACATTGCTGTTTGTGGGACCTTGCTGTGTGCAAATTGGTCATTGTGTTTCTCACATTACAGCAGTGACTGCACTCCAAAAGTACTTTCATTGACTGTAAAGCGCTTTGAGACATCCAGTGGTCATGAAAGGAGCTATATAATTGTAATTCTTTCTTTCTTTCAAGCAGATTATATCCGGAACACAATTTTTAACAGGCAAACTTGATTTAGTTAGAACCAATTCATAAAAAATTTTTTTTAATTATTGATGTGATTTTAAAAAAATAAACAAAACTTGAGTTAAATGCTGAAAGGTTTATTACAACTCTGAAAAATTCCACAGCTCCAAATACAAACTATGAAAAATGTCATTTTTATGAATTAACTTAAAAGCACTTTTAATTGAAAGCTATGTGGAAGTACTGTGTTACAAATAGACATATGTCCCTTTACACACAGATATCTTATGTTAACAAAATCCTGGCAGAAATGTTCATGTAATTACAGTACAGAAACAGGCCATTCAGCCCAACAGGTTCATGTTGGTGTTGGTGTTTATGCTCCACACGAGCCTCCTCCCACACTTGCAGCATATTATTCTATTCCTTTCTCCCTCATGTGCTTATCCAACTTCCCCTTAAATGCATCAATGCTATTCGCCTCAACCACTCCCTGTTGTAGCGTGTTTCACATTTTAAACATGCTCTGGGTGAAGAAGTTCCTCCTGAGTTCCCCATTGGATTTATTAGTGACTATCTTTTATTTATGGCCCCTATTTATGAGTATTAGAAATGGAAAAGAATGCAATGTAAAATATAAAGAAACTTCATGATCACTGATCTCTTTCAAAATTAACATTGGAATCACACACAGCTTAAAATAGCATTTGATATTATTCAATAGGGTTTCAATATAATTAAATATTGGAGGCTGGATTTTCCTCTGGTCATCTGTGTTTTTTGAGCGGTTCTAGAGCGATGCAACAGGAAAGACAGAGCAGGGGGAGGTCAACCATTGAACCCCTGCCACTAAATCATTCCTTAGCTATTGCCCCCCATTCCTTCCCCCTTGTTCCCCCCCCACCCCCCTGCATCCTCTTCTGACTCTCCATGACCATCCCGCCATATTGAAATGTCAGCGAGGGGGTGAGGCTGGGGAAACCAGCCAATTAACCCTCCCTTCAGCCGTGGCTCAGTTACGTAGCATTCTCACCTCCGATCAAGTCCCACTCCAGAGACTTGAGCACCAAATCCAGGCTGACACTCCCAGTGCTGAGGGAGCGCTGCGCTGTTGGAGGTGCCGTCTTTCGGATGAAATGTTAAAACGAGGCCCCGTCTTCCCTTTCAGGTGGACGTAAAAGATCCTAAGATTACTATTTCGAAGACGAGCAGAGGAGTTATCCCTGGTGTCCTGGCCAAAGGTTATCCCTCAATCAACGTCACTAAACAAACAGATTATCTGGTCATTATCAGATTGCTACTTGTGGGAGCTTGTTGGCTGCCACGTTTTCTGACATGACAACATTGACTACACTTCAAGAAGTTCTTCATTGGCTGTGAAGCGTTTTGGGACGTCCTGAGGTTGTGAAAGGCGCTGAATAAATGAAAGTTCTTTCTATCTTTCACAGTAATTCCACTTTCTGGTTGACTGAAAAATTAACCCAGGACCTTGATGAATTGAATATGCATCCTGCATGAAATCAAACCCATGTCCTCACAGCCTAAATTGTTCGCTAGTTTCATTAGCTACCTCAGATGATATTTTATCATTTGAACCTCTTGCATTATCTCTCACAATCAATATATTTTGACTACAGAATGATTATTTCAATCATCCAATACAAAATAATTAAATACGTTACAAAACAGGCTATAAATTGGTTTGGGCTCATTTTCATGGACTCATTAAAACTTGCAGCACAGAATGTCGTGCCTGTGCTGGCTCTCGTGCTTAGTCCCGTCCCACCCTGCCCGCACCACCCCCACTCTTTGTCAGTAACCTTGTATGTTCTCAAGAACCTGTCGAACTCCTTTTTTAAATTATTTCTGGAATCAGCTTCCTCCACCTTTTCAGGTGGAACATTCCATATCCCGACAACTCTCGAGTGAAGAAATTTCTCCTCATCGCCCCTCTAGATCTTTTGCCAATGATTTTGAATCTCTGACCTCTGGTTATTGGCCCACTCACCAGAGATAATAGATTTTTTCTATTTATAAACCTAAGTAACCCATATGCTTTTTTAACCACCTTATCAACTTGCCTGGCCACCTTGAAGGATTTGTGTATATGGACACCAAGGTCTCTCTGCTCATCTACACATTTCGAAATCATGCCATATATGGGCCCGAAATTGATGGCCTTGCTGCCCACAGCCACCGACTGCTGCCCACTGCCACCGACATTCCTCTTGAAGTTGCACCCAGTGCCACTTTCCATTTGGTGTGGAGCGGGCAGGAGGGGAGAGCCACCGGGAACCGCCCCCTGACGTCAGCGGACAGCTGACTGGCACAACTGACCTCCCGCCTGCCGAGATGCCATATTGATGTGGACGGGAGTCGGTGCCAGAACAGGGAAGGACCGCTGGCTGGATGCTGTTCTATCCCCGACGGTGAGTATGAAGAGCTGTGAAAAAAAATGTTTGTAAAAATTTTTTTAATTTTTTCTTTCCAGCAACTTACCTGGATGGGGTCCCCTTAAGGTGTTCCGATGTTTTTTTTTGATGATTTTCCTTTCAGGTCTTCGACCCTCCATGGGCCCAACTCCATCCTTGGCAAGCACCTTTGCCGCCGAGATTGGCAACATAAGTCCCTCTTGCCACCCGCCGCCCTTTCAAGGACCTTTCTGCCGAAAACCCCGCCATCAGGTACCTTGGCAGCCATCGACGGTCCTTTGGGCGGCACTTCGGCGGGTGGGGGTCTTCACCAATTTTGACCCCATGGTATACTGTTTTTCCATATTAGTCCTACCAAAGTGTATCGCTTCACACTTCCCCACATTGAACTCTATCAGCCATGCTTCTGCCCATTTCACCATCCTGTCTACGTCATTCTGAAGTCTACAATTATCCTCAGACAGCTCCACCCACCAAGAGGCTTATTTAATTATTTGGGCTTGGCGTCTGCCGATTTAGTGGAAGGGTTCAAAAAACTGTCGTGAGGCCCCTCAAATTTGCAAATGAGGTGGCCTAACATCTGTTTCAAGCGGCCGTCAGGGACACCTGAAAAACCCCGCTACCCGATATGGGGTTGGATGCCTTTCAGGCCTCCCTGGCATTGCCCACCAGAAGTTGGTTCATTTTTGTTCCCAGTTTTCGATCAGTACAATGGGTGCAACAAGGGCCAATTTCTATCCCCTGCCCCAACAATATATGCAAATGACAAAACTGGCCCAATTTCTGGCGGGCAATGCCAGGGTGGCCTAGAAGACAAAAGTGCCCCAGCATGCAAGCCATGAGCTGTTGCAAGACATCACCATCACAGTTATTAAGAATTAATTCAACCCTCTATTATTCCAAAAGTTGGCCCACAATCCCACTTACTCCAATTACATAACTGGCCCAACAAAAATATTTTTGCTCATTTATGGCAAGCCGTGCCAAGGGAGATGACACAATCCAAGCATTAACCTTTAAGTAAACAAGTGAATGGTGCTTTGCAAATAACAAAAGATGCTCTCCATTCATGTGGAATTAGACTGATAAAATCTTCATTTTAAAACTTCTTAACTTTATAAAACACTTAAATACGCTGTGGATTGCTCTGCTGATCTGCGGCTTCAGTGCATGATAGGATGTGAGCTTACTTTTCACGATTCTGACAAGGAGACTTACAATTTCAAGCATGCTATCCAGCAGGGAGCGATAAGAGGTGACAGATTTTCTTCCAACAAGGAAAAATTGGAGGGTGGACAACAACAATAACTTGGATTTATATAAAACGTCCCAAGACGCTTCACAGGAGTTTTATGAGACAAGATTTGACACCGAGCCACATAAGATATTCAGTCAACTGAGCCAAAGCTTTGTCAAAGAGGAAGGTTTTAAGAAGTGTCTTAAAGGAGGAGAGAGAGGTAAAGAGGCGGAGAGGTTTAGGGAGGGAATTCCAGAGCTTAGGGCCTCGGCAGCTGAAGGCACGGCCACCATATGGTAGAGCGATGGAAATCAGGGAAGCGCAAGAGGCCAGAATTAGAGGATTGTAGGGGTCTCGGAGGGTTGGAGGAGGCGAGAAAGATAGGGAGGGGGGTGAGACCATGGAGGAATTTGAACTCAATGATGAGAATCTTAAATTTGAGGAATTGCTGGACCAGGAGCCACTGTAGGTCAGTGAGCACAAGGGGACTTAGTACTAGTTAGGATAATTCTGTCGAGCTGTTGCTCACTCCTTAGTTGATTGGTTAGAAACTGTGGCACCAAAGGAGGCCTGATAACATGTCAAGTTTCCCACTCAGTAAACAATGCATAGCAAAGGGGCAAACTGAAAAGGAGACGGTGGAAATGATGTGAGGCAAAAGAAATTTGAAGGGATTTTAACTAGAAAAACAGTCTGCAGGGTAGTGCTGAACACAGCACAAATGCTCATTTTTATTTTACAACGTGGCAAAAAATGCAACATCTAAAAGGAAGCTATTCTGTTATTCCTGGGATTTATTTCTGAATCCAAGCTCTTTTATTTTGGTTGTGGGGGGTACATAACCTCAATAGGCTCTGATTTCTTATTCTCAGTATGCAAGTCAATCACTGTGGATATAATACAATAATTACACATTCTGATCACACAAGCCACTACAGCAGAAAACGTATGGTCCACAATATTAATAAGGCACATTTGTTTTTGCACTTATAAATCCTCTGTGCAGTTTACACCAAATGTGTTTTTTAAAAAAAATGCTGGGGTTTTCACCTCCCGTTAACAGAATTTATTTTACATAGCTTCACGTATGTTAGCAGTTTTCTCATTCTTTCCCATTGCTGTATGAAGTAAGGCTTAATATAGTGAAGATTATGATGTCTTAGTAAAAGTTCACAAACAGTTTCGGAAATGTAAAAGCAATCAGACTAGTTCTGTGCTGAACTGAAGGACAAGACAGTAAATTTATGGCAGAACTTTGAATTTTTGGCCTTTAAGCAATATGTTAAATTGCAATTCACTTTCAATAAACAAAAAGAAAAGGTACTGAATTTCAAAATTATAATTCATCACATCAGAATAAAAATGTATTTACAAGATGGTAGTAAATAAGGAAAGGGCATAACATGTTAAGAACATAAGAACATAGGGCTCAATTTTCCCCAATGCCGTTTTTTGGCACCTTGCAAGAGTTACGCCGGTTATTTTGGTCCCGACTACTCCAAAAAAATAACTAGCAAGTTTCCCCGGTCTATTTTTTTTAATTGGCACCGTGCAGCCTGTCTTTTAGCTTTGGGGGGTGGAACCTAATGTCTGCGCTGAAAAAACAATGCCCCCCACTTCTGCGCATGCCTGAGAAAAAAGAAATGTTTTTGAAGTGACTGTTATGGACGCGCATGCCCAGTTCAGCTCCCGGTCCGCATTCGGTCATTTTTAAAGAGCTAGTTGTGTGCGAGAACTTTAATTCTCATTGGAAAAATCAGAGCTGCAATACAATATGCAACGCGGTTCAAGGACCAAGAATTTCTTACAGGATGAAGTGGAGGCACTAGTTACTGTGATTGAGGCCAGATGGCAGGAGCTGGACACCAGCAGAGGTCACATAAAAGTTTCACGAAAAGAAATAAAGAAACGCTGGAACCAACTTGCAGAAGATTACTGTGCAATGGTGACCACCCCGAGGTCTGGAGGCCAGTGTAAAAAGTGGCAGGACCTTGGTCAAGTAGTTAGTGTAAGTAATATTTTCATTTATTCAATGGAATTGCAATTGTAAATGTGACCATCTGTATATGTCCCACCCAGCAGAAAGACACCCTCTCTAAAAAGTTACATTTTCATCTTTGCAGAGGAAGGTGGCACACAACAAAAGGGAAAGAACTCGAACAGGAGGAGGTCTTGCAAATCTGCACCCACTGACACCCTTGGAAGACAGGGTCGCTGCTTTGATGGGTCCTGCCTGGAGAAAAGCAATCACCACTGCACAATCTGGGCCCACACTCAAGGGAGAGGGTAAGTCCTGCAAATTCCAGAGTCTGGCATTGCTAAATGTTAAGTACTGCACAAGCTAGCCATGCTTCATGGGGATGTCTCCGTCAGCTACGCTTCGGTTGATGCTATGTGCTTTCATCATGATCCTACAAATCAGCCTTCTGCCTGCGTTGTGTGAGCCTACTCATCCCACCCACCCTGCCCCCTCCTCTCTGCTAACCATTTGTCTGTTCTGTTATATTTTGCAGAACTTAAGGCCAATCCTGACGAGGCTGAAGCCGATGCAGAAGAAGATTCAGACACGGACGAGCCTGAAGAGGAGAACATCTTCCAATCCCACCTTCCAGACCAAGAGCATGGTGTGAGGGGGAGGGGGAGGTGATGGATGAAGCCCACACTGTGGTACTCACTCTGAAGGAGGTGCAGGTACCACCCACTGCGATGCCAGGCCCTTTCCTGAGTGATATGAGTGTTGGGATATTCCATGGTTTCTCACGGTCTGAGGCTGCGGGTCCCAGTGGGATGCAATGAGCCTCACCCAGGATAATGAGGGGGAAGGAGAGCTCGAGAGCGCTTTCCTAAGGTGCAGGATCTAACAGATGTGGTTCAGATGATGACTGAGTGTGGAGAGCATTGATCTTACACGATCACTCCTGGACACCATCAGTGGAGTGGGTGATGAGGTATCGGGACTGTCGAGAAAAGTAACAACACGCTCACGAGAAATGGGAACTCTGTCCCGGATCATGAGGGAGGGAATGTCGCATGTAGCTGAAGCGCTGTCAGTGAACATGAGGGAGCGAATGTTGCAGGTAGTCGAGACACTGTTGGTGAACATGAGGGAGGGAATGTCACAGGTAGCTGATACACTGTTGGTGAACATGAGGGAGGGAATGTTGGAGGTAGTCGAGACACTGTCAGGGCACATGAGGAAGGGAATGTCGGAGTTAGCTGCTGCAATAAGGGAACACACCCAGACCCCGCGCCCATTGACAGAATCAACTGCCACTCCCACTCCAATCCCCAGATCAGCCTCTAAAGAGGCTCAAGCCGGGCCTTCCACATTACCACCTGCCCCCCGCACCCCCCGTCATCAAGAAGTGCCCATTACCTGAGATGTTCAAAAGAATAAGCTTGGTACCAACCCGAGAAACGCTGTGCCACCAATGTGGAGTCAAGAAGATCAAACGCAGCTTGAGGTGGAGGAGAGATGGGTGCAGCCTCTCTTTGCTGCTGTTGTTATTATTATTATTGTTGTTACTGTTCTCAAATTAAAAGTTTTTTATAAGTTATGTAAATTTACAAGTTAAAAAGTTTGTAAGTGATCTTAAATGAAAACTTTAAAGTTTGATAGAAGAATATTTTTATTAAAGTTAAGTACAAACAAGAGTTTGTTAAACTTTTGAATAAAATATATTTTAAATTATAACAATCATTTCCATTATTTGTTCCATTATTAACACAACTTTTTGAAGTAAAGAAGAATCATTGCCATTATTTGTTCCATTAACACAACACATTACGGAACAGGTCCAAACAGCAAACATGGTCCATTTGGAATAGTTGCCGCTGAGCCTTCAGGCAGCAAAGCATTCACGGATGAGCTGCTGGCACACAGCTCGAGCAATCGTTAAAAGGGCACGACGGCCTGCCCTCCTCAGCGTTCAGGTAGTTGCATGGCTTCCTCGTCCTCGTCCTAGTCCTTCTCATCATCATCTCCACCTTCCTCTTCATCATCAGCCACTCTCACCTCAGGTGAGTCTTCTACTACCAGCTGCTGCTGCCTCACGATGGCCAAGTTATGCAGCATGCAGCACACAACAGTGAACTGACTGACAATCTCAGGGGAGTATTGCAAGTAGCCTCAGGAATGGTCCGGGCATTCAAAACGCTGTTTCAAGATGCCAATGGTCCTCTTTATTATGTTGCGTGTCACAATGTATGACATGTTGTTTTCCCGGTCAGCTTCCGTCTCAGTGGTGGCCAGTGGAAGGCTGCTGAGCGCGTCAGCGCAATTTTCGGTGCCTGGCCGGTGCCGTATGGTGTACTCATACGCAGCCAGCGTGAGAGCCCATCGCTGTATGCGAGCTGACGCATTGGCATTGACAGCTTCGCTGTCGGACAGCAGGGATGTTAACGGCTTGTGGTCCGTTTCTAACTCGAACCTTCTGCCAAAAAGGTACTGGTGCATCTTTTTCACCCTGTAGACACATGCGAGTGCTTCCTTTTCAACCATCCCATACCCCCTTTCTGCATGGGAGAGCGACCTGGAGGCAAAAGCCACAGGTTGGAGTTGGCCCTCATCATTACTCTGCTGCAACACGCACCCAACCCCATAGGATGATGCATCACATGTCAAAACCAGGGGTCACAGTCTAAGGATAAGGGGTAAGCCATTTAGGACCGAGATGAGGAGAAACTTCTTCACCCAGAGAGTGGTGAACCTGTGGAATTCTCTACCACAGAAAGTTGTTGAGGCCAATTCACTAAATATATTCAAAAAGGAGTTAGATGAAGTCCTTACTACTAGGGGGATCAAGGGGTATGGTGAGAAAGCAGGAATGGGGTACTGAAGTTGCATGTTCAGCCATGAACTCATTGAATGGCGGTGCAGGCTCGAAGGGCCAAATGGCCTACTCCTGCACCTATTTTCTATGTTTCTATGTTTCTATGCATCGCATGTCAAAACTAATTTCTTACAGGTGTTGTACAGGGTCAACAGCTTATTAGAACAAAGCAGGTTCCACGTCCGATTGAAAGCCCGTTCCTGTCAGTCCCCCCAAAACCAATCGCAATCCTTATGCAGGAGCATGTGTAGCGGCTCCAACAATGTGCTTAAGTTCAGCAGAAAGTTCCCGAAATAGTTCAATAGTCCCAGAAATGAACGCAACTCCAATGTGTTGCCGGGCCTGGGCACGCGACGGATCGCCTCCTTTTTGGATTCAGTAGGCCGGATCCCATCTGCGGCAACCCTCCTGCCCAAAAACTTGACCTCTGGGGCCAAAAACACACACTTGGACTTCTTTAGTCGCAGGCCTACCCGGTCCAGTCGGCGTAGCACCTCCTCCAGGTTGTGGAGGTGTTCCTCGGTGTCTCGACCTGTGATAAGGATGTCGTCCTGAAATACGATTGTTCCAGGGATGGATTTGAGCAGGCTTTCAATGTTCCTTTGAAAGATAGCGGCTGCTGAAGAATGCCAAATGGACACCGGTTGTAAACAAACAGCCCCTTGTGCTTGGTGATTGTGGTCAGTAGCTTGGATTCTTCGGCCAGTTCTTGGGTCATGTAGGCCGAAGTGAGGTCCAACTTGGTGAACAGCTTGCCGCCTGCCAGCGTGGCAAAAAGATCCTCCGCTCTCGGAAGCGGGTATTGGTCTTGTAGTGACACTTGGTTGATGGTGACCTTGTAGTCGCCACAGATCCTGACCAAGCCATCCGTTTTTAGAACAGGGACAATGGGGCTTGCCCAGTCGCTGAATTCAACGGGGGAAATTATGCCCTCTCTTAGCAACCTATCCAACTCACTCTCAATTTTCTCCCGCATCACATACGGCACAGCTCTGGCTTTGTGGTGCACTGGTGTGGCATCTGGGGTGATGCGTATCACTACTTTGGTACCTTTGAAAGTCCCGACACCAGTTTGAAATAGTGACTCAAACTTTTGTAGGACCTGTGAGCATGAACTTCGCTCCACAGATGAAATGGCGTGCACATCCCCTCCATTTCCAGTTCATCTCGGCTAGCCAGCTCCTCTCAAAAGCGCGGGACCATTTCCCGGGACAATCCAGAGTGGCAGCCGGTTCTCTGATCCATTATGTGTGACCACCAACATTGCACTGCCTAGCACTGGGATGATCTCTTTGGTGTACGTTCGTAATTGCATGTCAATGCGTTCTAGTTTGGGTCTGCTAGCTCTGAGTGGCCATAGTTTCTCGAATTGTTGGACACTCAGAAGTGACTGGCTGGCCCTTGTGTCCAGCTCCATGCGCACCGGGATGCCGTTTAATAGGACTTTCATCATCATAGGTGGTGTCTTTGTGTATGAGCTGTGGATGTTTCCCATCTGAACCCGCTGAACTTCAGCGTCCATTGCTGTGTCCCAAGTTTAACCCTGCCTTGCAGACCCCTCTTGTGGTTCATCCGCATCGTAAACCAGCCTTGCTGCAGGCTTCCTGATCATTCTGGCTAAATGTCCACTGAAGTTACAATTTCTGCAGATAAATTGTTGAAACATGCAGGTTTTCGCAGCATGTCTGCCCCCGCACCTCCAGCCGGAGCTGAGATTGTTGTGAACAAAAGAGCTGTTGCCAGGCATTCCTCTCTGACTGTCTCTTTGATTACTCTTGAACACTCTGTTTGTGGGTGTCAATGGCCCCATCCCAGGACATATTGTCCCTTTTGATGGTGTAAATGTCTGTTCAACCTGCCATTGTCTGTGTTGAGGACCCAGCCTAGAGTCTATTACTGCCTGGTTGGTGTCGAATTGCCCTTGCCTGCCTGCGGGGTTCTGAGTCGCGTTTACCATGTTAACTCCCTGATCCATCGCCACGTTGGGAGCAGAGTTGCGCGCGTATATGGTCTTGGTTTCCCCCTCCCCCGCCATGAAGGTTTGAGCCATCAACACCGCTGCTTCCAAGGTCAAGTCCTTGGTCTCAATTAGCTTCCTAAAAATCCCAGCATGACCAATGCCCTCAATGAAGAAATCCTGTAACATCTCCCAGGTGTCTGTGAACTTAGAGGCTGGCCAAGCGCCGAAGGTCCGTAACAAAGTCCGGTATGCTCTGCCCTTCCCGATGTCGGTGCGTATAGAATCGGTGTCGGGCCATGTGTATACTGCTCGCCGGATTGAGGTGCTCACCGATCAGTTTGCTGAGCTCCTCAAAAGGTCTTGTCCGCCGGCTTCTCGGGTGCGAGGAGGTCTTTCATCAGCGCATACGTCTTAGGTCCACAGCTGGTCAGTAGATGCGCCCTTCGCTTGTCAGCCATTGCCAGCCAATCCTTCGTGACAAAGCTCTGCTGGAGCCTCGCAACGAAATCGTCCCAGTTCTCACCAACACAGTACCGTTCCTCTGTGCTACCGGTGGCTATTCTCGTGAGTCGTTGATTCCCGTTGTGTCCTTACACACTACTGTAAATCAACACGAGGCACATACTGGCGACAAGGTCACTGTAACCTGTACCTTTATTCATAGGACCAAGAAGTGATGACCCTGCGTGGAACATCCCTTTATATACCTGGATGACCAGGTGAGGAGTGTCTCCCACAAGTTCACCCTTTGTGGTCAAGGTGTGCATTACTTAGGTGTATACAGTATGCAGTGTTGTTACATGAAAGTTACATGAAGGTTACGTACACAACAAAAGGTGCTTGCAAGGTGATGCAGGAACATGTACCTTTGGGAAGCCAGCAATCCTGGAGAAGCCCACAGCCCTTTCATCATTGCCTGGGCGGTCATGGGGAACTTTATGTAGTCATTTCTCCAGGCAGTCACCTGCCGAATGCAGATATGTGTTGCATGTTGAGAAATAACGCACACATCCCCAGTTGTGCCTGGAATGATCCAGATGAATAGAATGAAAATGCAGCTGTAACCTTCACTGCAACTGAGAAAGCAGTCCTCATGATGCTTCTAGGTTGCAGGTCTGCTTTTTCTAATACACAGATCTCGGTTACAACTTCTTTGCGGAAACGTAGCCTTCTCACACAGTCTGTATCACTCAGATGCAGGTATGAACGCCTGTCTTGATATACCCGACGTGGGTAAGGCCTCCTGCCCATCATCCTACGTGCTCTGAGGTTCCTCATGCGATGACGTCAAATCAATCATCTCCTCCGCGGCACCATCATACAGAAGGCTTTACGAGGTATGGCATTGTCAGTATTGCCCCTATGATTAAATTGTACCTATGCAAGAAGCTCAAACAGCAGGACAAGCTTCTTTGTTCTCTCTCCCCCAATGGTCGACGCCCTAGTATGGACCACATCAGGTCTGCGCATGCGCAATAGGTTTGCTTAGAACTGGAAGTTAGGCATTCGAGTGAGGATATTTGGGGAACGAAGTTTAATGCAATTCTTTAATTTCAGTCTTTTTTCAAAGTACCACCCCACCATCGACCGAACGCTGTCTCACCGGGATCGAGGGTCGGCCGGCAGAATCGCTCCCTCGCCCGGACACAGCAGCTCGGCAAACAACCCCCCCCACCCCCACCACCCCAGGCTTCTTTTGATGCTGCTGCATAGTGTAAGGGTTCTCATCCCTTCAGTTCGGCTTCCACCACCGCCCCCCCTCCCCCCCACCCCCCACCAACCCTGGGCTTCTCTTGAAGCTGAGCTCCTATCTGGGCGAGGAACCAATTCTGCCGGCCGACGCTCCGATCCTTGAGCCCAGTTTGGAGACGTTCGGTGGTGGTGTGGCACTTTTTTTTTTTTAAATCCAAAATTAAAGGATTGCATTAGACTTCCATTTTCTGCATTTTAAGTTTGAAAAAATTGAGCTTCATGATGCAGACTTAATGTGTTCTTGACTCCCTCCAAAACTTTGTCTAAAAACCATGGCGTCTTTTCTCTGCCGATTTTTTAATGTGCGCTGGTTTTTCTTAAGTGCCCAGAAGGTTTTTTGGGAATGGTCACATACGCCGTCCGAGGAAAAATGCAAGTTGGCCAAATTTGCATAAATATGAAAAACTGGCGCAGAAATCAGGTTACGCCCCCATGACGCGCAAAAAAACAAACCTAAAAAAATCGTAACTAACTGAGTTATGCTGGTGCACAATCTTTGGGGAAACTTGGATATTTTAATTTAGGTAAAAAAAAACGACGCAGATAACTGGGGGAAATTGAGCCCATATGAAACTAGGAGCAGGACCAGGCCTTTTGGCCCCTTGAGCCTGCTCCGCTATTCAACGAGACCATGGCTGATCCTCTACCTCAACTCCACCTGCCCGCACTATCCCCACATCCTTTAATTCCCTTAATATCCAAAAATCTATCGATCTCTGTCTTGAATATATTCTCTACCCCTCTGGGGTAGAGAATTCCAAAGATTCACCACCCTCTGAGTGAAGAAAGTTCTCCTCATCTCAGTCCTAAATAGCCGACCCCCTATTCTGAGAATGTTATTGGTAAGTGATTTAATTTTGGCAATTACATATTTTTGAAAAAATAAGTTTTCCTGTGTTAACTGGATAATTTCTCAATCCTCATCTTTGTGAAATCATATTGTTATGTTCATGTCTAGACACTGCAATGATTTCCCGAAATTGTAGACATCAGTCGGCTTTTTGATCACTCTTACTACAAAAAATCTAAATGTCCTCAAACAATCTCACTTTCTTTCAGTGTGTTATACTGGCACCACTGGCTGACTGGCAATCTGCTGGTGAGGCGTGGGTTGGGGGGGTGAAGGAAAATAAGCTCAGTAAGTGAAGGAGAGAAAAGAGCGAAGGTGATTCAGCATGAGAAAACTGAAGAGAGAATCAACAAGAGGGAAAAGATGAGGAAAACCATAGCAGAGGAACAGATAAGTTGAGGTGGATGACCTGATAGAGGTCTTTAAAATTATGAAGGGGTTCAATAGGGTAGACTTGGAGAAGATGTTTCCACTTACAGGAGAGCCCAAATCTAGGGGCCATAAATATACGGTCGTCATGTATGTAACCTTCATGTAACTGTAACCTTCATAACAACACTGCATACTGTATACATCTAAGAATTGCACACCTTGACCACAGGGGGTGAACTTGTGGGAGACACTCCTCACCTCGTCATCCAGGTATATAAAGGGAGGTCCCACGCAGGGTCATCACTTCTTGGTCCTGTGAATAAAGGTTCAGGTCACAGAGTGACCTTGTCTGCAGAATGTGCCTCATGTGAATTTATGGTAGTGTGTAAGGACATTACATTTGGCGACGAGAAACGGGAATCAACGACTCACGAGAATGGCCACCAGTAGCATAGAGGAACGGTACTGTGTTGGTGAGGACTTGGACGATTTCGTTGAGAGGCTCCAGCAGAGTTTTGTCACGAAGGACTGGCTGTGAACGGCAGCGGCTGACAAGCGAAGGGCGCATCTACTGACCAGCTGTGGACCTAAGACGTACGCGCTGATGAAAGACCTGCTCGCACCCGAGAAACCGGCGGACAAAACCTTTGACGAGCTCAGCAAACTGATCAGTGAGCACCTTAAACCGGCGATCAGTAAACACATGGCCCGACACTGATTCTATACACACCGACGTCGGGAAGGACAGAACATACCGGACTTCATTGCGGACCTTCGGCACTTGGCCAGCCTCTAAGTTCATAGACGCCTGCAGGGGGGAGATGTTAAGGGATTTCTTTGAGGGCATTGGTCATGCCGGGATTTTCAGAAAGCAAATTGAGACCAAGGACTTGACCTTGGAAGCGGCGTTGTTGATGGCTCAGAACTTTATGGCGGGGGAGGAGGAAACCAAAATATACGCGAGCAACTCTGCTATCAACGTGGCGATAGATCAAGGAGTTAACATTGTAAACGCGACTCAGAACCCCACAGGCAGGCAAGGGCAATTCGACACCACCCAGCAGCAACAGACTCTAGAGTGAGTCCTCAACAGAGACAATGGCAGGTTGAATGAACATTTACGCCATCACGGTGGACAATGCGTCCCGGGATGGGGCCATTGACACCCATTAACAGAGTGCTCAAGAGTAATCAAAGCGACAATCAGAGAGGAATGCCTGGAAACGGCCATTTTGTTCACAACGATCTCAGCTCATGCTGGAGGTGCGGGGGCAGACATGCTGCAAAAACCTATAGATTTCAACAATTTACCTGTAGAAATTGTAACTTCAGTGGACATTTAGCCAGATTGTGCAGTAAACCCACAGCGAGGCTAAATTACGAGGCAGATGAATCAGAAGAGGGGTCTGCAAGGCAGATTGATGCTTGGGACACAGCAATGGACGCTGAAGTTCAGCGGGTTCATGTGGCAAACATCCACAGCTCATATACCAAAACGCTACCTATGATGATGAAAGTCCTATTAAACGGCATCCCGGTGCGCATGGAGCTGGACACAAGGGCCAGCCAGTCACTTCTGAGTGTCCAACAATTCGAGAAACTATGGCCACTCAGAGCTAGCAGACCCAAACTAGAACGCATTGACACGCAATTACGAACGTACACCAAAGAGATCATCCCAGTGCTAGGCAGTGCAATGTTGGTGGTCACACATAATGGATCAGAGAACCGGCTGCCACTCTGGATTGTCCCGGGAAATGGTCCCGCGCTTTTGAGAGGAGCTGGCTAGCCGAGATGAACTGGAAATGGGGGGGGATGTGCACGCTATTTCATCTGTGGAGCGAAGTTCATGCTCACAGGTCCTACAGAAATTTGAGTCACTATTTCAACCTGGTGTCGGGACTTTCAAAGGCACCAAAGTAGTGATACGCATCACCCCGGACGCCACACCAGTGCACCACAAAGCCAGAGCTATGCTGTATGTGATGCGGGAGAAAATTGAGAGTGAGTTGGACAGGTTGCTAAGAGAGGGTATAATTTCCCCCGTTGAATTCAGTGACTGGGCAAGCCCCATCGTCCCTGTCCTAAAAGCAGATGGCTCGGTCAGGATCTGTGGCGACTACAAGGCCACTATCAACCGAGTGTCACTACAAAACCAATACCCGCTTCCGAGAGCGGAGGATCTTTTTGCCACGCTGACGGGCAGCAAGCTGTTCACCAAGTTGGATCTCACTTCAGCCGACATGACTCAGGAACTGGCCGAAGAATCCAAGCTGCTGACCACCATCACCACGCACAAGGGGCTATTCGTCTACAACAGGTGACCGTTTGGCATTCGATCAGCAGCCGCTATCTTTCAAAGGAACATGGAAAGCTTGCTCAAATCCATCCCCGGAACAATCGTATTTCAGGACGACATCCTTATCACGGATCGAGTCACCGAGGAACACCTCCACAACCTGGAGGAGGTGCTATGCTGACTGGACCGGGTAGGCCTGTGACTAAAGAAGTCCAAGTGTGTGTTTTTGGCCCCAGAGGTCGAGTTTTTGGGCAGGAGGGTTGCCGCAGACAGGATCTGACCTGCCGAATCCAAAACGGAGGCGATTCGGCATGCGCCCAGGCCCGGCAACACATCGGAGTTGCGTTCATTTCTGGGACTCTTGAACTATTTCGGGAACTTTCTGCTGAACTTAAGCACATTGTTGGAGCCGCTACAAGTGCTCCTGCGTAAGGGTTGCAATTGGTTTTGGGGGGACAGTCAGGAACGGGCTTTCAATCGGGCGTGGAACCTGATTTGTTCTAATAAGCTGTTGACTCTGTACAACCCCTGTAAGAAATTGGTTTTGACATGTGATGCATCATCCTATGGGGTTGGGTGCGTGTTACAGCAGAGTAATGATGAGGGCCAACTCCAACCTGTGGTTTATGCTTCCAGGTCGCTCTCCCAAGCAGAACGGGGATATGGGATGGTTGAAAAGGAAACACTCGCATGTGTCTACAGGGTGAAAAAGATGCACCAGTACCTTTTTGGCAAAACCACAAGCCGTTAACATCCCTGTTGTCAGACAGCAAGGCTGTCAATGCCAATGCATCAGCTCGCATACAGCGATGGGCTCTCACGCTGGCTACGTATGACTACACCATACGGCACTAGCCAGGCACCGAAAATTGCGCTGATACGCTCAGCAGGCTTCCACTGACCACCACTGAGGGGGGAGCAGAGCAAAGCGCTGAGATGGTCATGGCCGTTGAAGCCTTTGACAGCGCAGGCTCCCCCATCACAGCCCGCCAGATCAAAATCTGGACCAACAGAGATCCCCTCCTATCCTTGATTAAGAAATATGCCCTGACTGGGGATTGGGCGCCCGCACACGGAGCATGCCCGAGGAGGTCAGACCGTTTCACAGACGGATGGGTGAGCTCTCCATCCAAGCCGACTGCCTACTATGGGGCAGCCGGGTAGTCATGCCCCAGAAGAGAAGAGAAGCATTCATCAGGGAACTCCACAGCGAGCACCCAGGCATCGTGCTAGTGAAGGCCATTGCCCGGTCACATGTATGGTGGCCGGGAATTGACTCAGACCTGGAACACTGTGTTCGCAGGTGCACGATGTGTGCCCAGCTGCCCAGGGAGGCCCCACTCAGCCCGTGGCCCTGGCCCACCAGGCCATGGGCACGTATTCACGTAGGCTGCGCGGGTCCATTCATGGAAAGATGTTCCTCATTGTTGTTAATGCGTACTCGAAATGAACCGAGTGAATCATTTTGAATTCGAGCACGGCACCCACCACTGTGGAGAGTCTGCGTGCGGTCTTTGCGACCCACTGCTTGCTGAACATCCTGGTTAGCGACAACGGCCCGTGTTTCACGAGCTATGAATTCCGGGAGTTCATGTCGGGTAATGGCAATAAACACGTCAGGACAGCACCATTCAAGCCGGCTTCCAATGGCCAGGCGGAACATGCGGTTCAAATCATAAAACAGGGCATGCTCCGGATTCAAGGACCCTCCCTTCAATGCCGCCTATTGCGCTTCCTGCTGGCCTATAGGTCCCGACCACATTCGCTCACGGGAGTCCTGCCCGCGGAACTACACATGAAACGTACACTTAAAACTCGGCTGTCCCTCATTCATCCTGTCCTGTCAGACATTGTTGAGGGCAAGCGCCAGTCCCAAAATGAGTGCCATGACCGTAACTCAAAGGGGAGATGTATAGAAATCGATGACCCTGTATTTGTTCTTAATCACGCTTTGGGGCCCAAGTGGCTTGAGGGTACTGTAATTGGCAAAGAGGGGAATAGGATCATCGTGGTCAGACTTAACAATGGACACATATGCCGCAAGCATCTGGACCAAGTAAAAAAAAGGTTCAGCATGGACACTGAGGAACCTGAGGAAGATTATGAGATGTTGCCCACACCACCGCTAGTGAACGAGCAACAAGAACATTCAGCAGCATGCACAGTCCCTGCGGCCAGCCCGGACAAGCAGAATCACCACAGGTGACAGAGACGCATGCCAAGGCTCAACAAGCAGAGCCCCAACTGCGGCGCTCCACGAGAGAGCGTCGACCGCCTGAAAGACTTAACCTTTGACCCCATAAGACGTTGGGGGGGGGGGTCGGGGGGCTGGGGGAGTGATGTCATGTATGTAACCTTCATAACAACACTGTACACTGTATACACCTAAGAAATGCACACCTTGACCACAGGAGGTGAACTTGTGGGAGACACTCCTCACCTGGTCATCCAGGTATATAAAGGGAGATCCCACGCAGGGTCATCACTTCTTGGTCCTGTGAATAAAGGATCAGGTCACAGAGTGACCTTGTCTGCAGAATGTGCCTCGTGTGAGTTTATAGTAGTGTGTAAGGACATTACAAAGGTAGTCACCAATAAATCCAATAGGGAATTCAAAGAAACTTCTTTACCCAGAGAATGGTTAGACTGTGGAACTTGCTACCACAGGGAGTGGTTGAGGCGAATAGCATGGATCCATTTCAGGGGAAGCTGGATAAACACATGAGGGAGAAAGGAATGGAGGGTTTGCTGATGGGGTGAGACAGAGAGGGGTGGGAGGAGGCTGGTGTGGAGCATAAACACTGGCATGGACCAGTTGGGCCGAATGACCTGTTTCTGTGCTGTAAATTCTGTGTAATTCTAAGAAACACCAAATTATAATTACGAACTCAGACCAAAATGTTCCTCTACACATGGGTTATAGCAAGAAAAATGTTCACTGTGCGCTGGTCCACGGTGCACTCACTCCTATGATTATGCAGCAATATTAGCACAGTAAATGCAGGGAAAAATGTATGCCACATATAAGAAGCTCCGATCATCATCTGGGATCACTACTTTCTACATTTGTAGGAAGGAAAATCGGACACTGAGCTGGATGGAAGGAACAGTAGCTTTCAGCATTTGAAGCTTCTTTATATAACTTATTATTCACATGACCATAATAAAGTGTTATTGAGAATGAATTACCATCTATGATCAGGAGCCAGATAAAAATTCAAGCGTTATGGTGACCAACGTCACATGTTATAATCGCTTTGTGCATATATTGTTATTTTTGATCAAGTACATACCGGGATAAAGTTGTACAAAGCATACAATGTTCTACAAATTTCATGGTGCAACAAGATGTCAAGCACAGCTTTTAAAACGCAAAGGCCCTTAATTGTGAAACTAAAATAAAAGCATACTGGAATAGCTTCAAGTAACAGCATATTTTTAATCATTTGTAGAAAGACCAGTAGAATGCGACAACACATAGAGGCCATTCATCCATCCTGCCCGTGCCGGCTCTTTGAAAGAGCTATCCAATTAGACCCATTCCCCCTGCTCTTTCCCCATTATTCCTTTTCAAGTATTTATCCATTTCCCTTTTGAAAGTTACTATTGAATCTGCTTCCACCGTCCTTCCAGACAGTGTGTTCCAGATCGTAATAACTCACTGCGTAAAAAGGAAAATTTTCCTCATGTCGCCTCTGGTTCTTTTGCCAATCACCTTAAATCTGTGTCCTTTGGTTATCACCCCTCCAGCCAGTGGAAACAGTGTCTCTTTATTTACTCTATCAAAACCCTTCATAAATATTAAACATTAATATTAAATTGTTCTTGTGAAAAAAAATGAACACATAAAATTGCAATATCAAAACAGGCCAATTGGCTCAACCAATCCATGTTGATATTTATCCTCCAAATAGAGTTGCCCTAATCGCATCTGCCTGCTTTGTTCCCATACCCTTCATCCCCTTTCTTCTAAACATCTTTCTAGCCTATTCTTAAATGTCGCTTTGGCCTCTGCTTCAAGCGCAGATAAACAACCCTCTATATAAAAACATTTCTTCCAGGGTCTCTTGCATTTAACAGGGCTCAGTACTTGGCCCCTTACTTTTTGTAGCATATATTAATGATTTAGACTTAAATGTAGGGGGCATGATAAATAAATTTGCAGATGATACAAAAATTGGCCATGTGGTTGACAGTGAGGAGGGAAGTTCTAGACTGTAGGAAGATATCGATGAACTGGTGAGTTGGGCATAAAAGTGACAAATGGAATTCAATCTGGAAAAGTGAGGTAATGCATTTAGGGAGGGGCAACAAGGCAAGGGAATACACAATAAATGGGAGGATCCTGAGAGGTACGGAGGAACAGAGGGACCTTGGAGTATATGTCCACAGAGCCTTAAAGGTAACAGGACATGTCGATAAGGTAGTTAAAAAGGCATGCGGAATACTTGCCTTTATTAGCTGAGGCAGAGAACACAAGAACAGGGAAGTTAAGCTAGAACTGTATAAAACACTGGTTAGGCCACAGCTTGGAGTACTGCGTGCAGTTCTGGTCACCACATTACAGGAAGGATGTGATTGCACTAGAAAGGGTGCAGAGGAGATTTATGAGGATGTTGCCAGGATTGGAAAACTTTAGCTAAAAGGAAAAATCAGATAGGCTGGGGTTGTTTTCCTTGGAACAGTGGAGACTGAGGGAGGATTTAATTGAGGCGTATAAAAATATGAGGGGCCTATGTAGAGTGGATAGAAAGGACCTAGTTCCCTTAGCAGAGGGGTCAATAACCAGGGGGCATAGATTTAAAGCAGTTGGTAGAAGGATCAGAAGGGAGATGAGGAAACAATTCTTCACCCAGAGGGTGGTGGGGTCTGGAACTCACTGCCTGAAAGAGTGGTATAGGCAGTAACCCTCATCACATTTAAAAGGTACAGTTGGATCTCTCTGGTCTGGCACCCTTGGGACCTGACCGGTGCCGGACCAGAGAATTTTCCGAACCACAGGAGATCAACTGGTGACAAAGCTGGTGACAACGACCCAGACGCGTTCTGCACTTGCGTTGTGCAAATGCCTACTGCGCAGCATTTAGTCGTCCAGAATCACTCCGTTTAAAAATTCTTCAGGCCCAGCTTCGGCGCCTCAATCTGCCGCCAGCCCTTCCCTTCCCCCGCTTACCTCAATGAACACCAACACCTCAAAAAAACACATACATTACACACAAAAAAAACTGGAGATCGGAGATGTAAAGTCCTGTCCCCTCAGTACAGATTCACACGAGGCACATACTGAAGTCAAGGTCACTCAGGACCTGCACCTTTATTACACAGCTCTCGAATGCCACACTTGCCTGAGACCTGTCCTTATATACCTGTCTGGGACAGGTATCCAGTGTCTCCTGCAAGTGCACCCCTGGTGGTAAGGTAAGCTTGTGGTTACAGGTCATCTCTGGTTCGTCATATATAGCATGGTAAGATACAGTTATGTACAGTAGTGTGAGATACATGACATCATCCTCCCCCAAGGTCTTATTGTCTTTATAGGTTCAGTCTCATGGGGTCTACGCTCTCACATGGAGCATCTTAGTTGTGGTTCAGTTGTTTGCCTTGGTGCCTGTTGTTCTTTCGGGGTGATTGCTGGTATCTCGCCTGGGCTGTCTGTTTCGTTCAGTATGATTGTTGGTGTCTCGCCTGGGCTGTCTGTTTGGATTGCCCTTTCCTCAGGTTGTTCCCTCTGTCTGTCCACCAGGTGTGGTGTGAGTTCCACATTGTAGTCAGCCTCTGGTTCAGCAGTGTTGTTGGTAAATCTACTTTTGACTTGGTCTACATGCCTCTGGCAGGTTTGGCCATTGTCCATTTGTACCACCAGTAGCCTGTTTCCTTTCTTGCCTGTTACTGTCCCTGCAAGCCATTTGGGACCCCTGCCATAGTTTAGCACAAACACTTTGTCCTCTATCTCATTCCACCTCCCCCTCAAATTTCGGTCATGGTACTCAGTTAGCTTCCGGCGCTTTGCCTCATTCATGCATGTCTGGGAGGATTAACGAGAACCTAGTCTTTAAGCTCTGTAATAGTTGCACGGGAGGAACTCCAGTCAATGAATGCGGATGAGATCTGTATGCCAGCAGCAGTCGCGACAGGCAGCCCTGCAGCGTGGGACCTTGGATTTTGAGCATGCCTTGTTTAATGATCTGCACTGCTCGCTCCGCCTGGCCGTTGGAGGCTGGCTTGAACGGTGCCGTCTTAACGTGATTTATGCCGTGGTCATTTATAAAATTTTGGAATTCTGCGCTGGTGAAGCACAGACCATTATCACTGACCAATATGTCAGGAATGCCGTGCGTTGCGAACATGGTTCCAAGGCTCTCCACAGTGGTGGAAGTGGTGCACGAGTTTAAAATGGTGCATTCGATCCACTTAGAAAATGCATCTACAACTATGAGGAACATTTTGCCCATGAATGGGCCCACATAGTCTACGTGCACCCGCAACCACGGTTTGGTGGGCCAGGGGCTCAGGGGGGCCTCACTGAGTTGGGCACAAATGGTGCACCGTCGGACGCAGAACTCCAAGTCCAGGTCAATGCCAGGCCACCAGACGTGGGATCTGGCTATGGCCTTCATGAGAACGATCCCCGGGTGCTCGCGGTGGAGCTCCCGGACAAATGCCTCTCTGCCTCACAGAGGCATAACTACTTGGCTGCCTCACATCAGGCAGTCTGCTTGAAGTGACAGCTCATGCATGCGCCTATGGAAAGGTTTGATCTCCTTGGGGCAGGCAACGCGAGCCTCTGCCCAATCACTGGTTAGGACACATCTTTTTACTAGGGATAACGTGGGGTCGCTGGTCGTCCAGGCTCTGATTTGGCGAGCCGTCATGGGCGAACCTGTGGACTCAAAGGCATTGATTGCCATGACTATCTCACAGTCCTGTTCGTCAGACCCTACCGTGGTCGCCAGGGATAGCCTGCTGAGCGCGTCGGCACAGTTGTCTGTGCCTGGTCTGTGCCTTATGGTATAGTCGTAAGACGCCAGCATGAGTGCCCACCGTTGAATGCGCGCCGAGACGTTGGCGTTTATTGCCTTACTTTCGGATAGTAGGGACGTTAGGGGCTTGTGGTCGGTTTCTAACGCGAACTTGCCCCCGAAAAGGTATTGGTGCATCTTTTTGACACCGTACACGCATGCGAGCGCCTCCTTCTCCATCATTCCATACCCATGCTCCGCCCGCGAAAGTGACCTGGAGGCATAAGCTATGGGTTGTCATTTGCCCGCACTATTGACATGTTGTAAAACGCACCCGACCCCGTACGCTGACACATCACTTAGCTTTTTACCTGGATCAAAGAAAGCCAAAACACTGTTGGAACACAGAAGGTTGCGTGCCTTATTGCGTTCCTGGGTGACCCATCAAAATCAATTGCATCCCTTCCTGAGTAGCACGTGTAGAGGCTCCAGCAGCGTGCTTAAGTTCTGCATAAAGTTCCCAAAGTAATTGAGTAGCCCGAGAAAGGCACGCAGTTCTGAGACATTCCGGAGCCTGGGTGCCAGGCGAATTACTTCGGTTTTGGACTCTGTTGGACGGATTCCATCAATGGCAATCCTTCTGCCCAAAAATTCAACCTCGGGTGCGAGAAACAGGCACTTGGATTTCTTAACTCTTAGGCCTACCCGATCCAACCGCTTTATTACTTCCTCCAAATTACGGAGATGGGAGTCGGTGTCCCTGCCCGTGATAAGTATGTCGTCTTGAAATACAACCGTCCCCGGGATGGACTTGAGCAGACTCTCCATGTTGCGCTGGAATATAGCAGCTGCCGACCTGATGCCGAATGGGCATCGATTGTACATGAAAAGGCCTCGATGTGTGTTGATGCCGGTGAGTAGCTTGGACTCATCGGTCAATTCTTGTGTCATATACACAGATGTGAGATCTAGTTTTGAGAAAAGTTTTCCTCCAGCCAATGTGGCAAATAAGTCCTCCGCTCTGGGCAGCGGGTATATTGGTCCTGTAGGGAGACTCTGTTTATGGTAGATTTGTAGTCCCCACAGATTCGTACGGATCCATCAGGCTTCATGACTGGGACGATGGGACTTGCCCAGTTGCTAAATTCCACGGGTGAGATAATGCCTTCCCGTAGAAGCCAGTTCATGTTCAATCTTTTCCCTCATCACATAGGGCACAGCTCTAGCCTTGTGATGGACCAGTCTAGCATCCTGTGTGATGTAGATTTTGACTTTAGCCCCTTTGAAGGTGCCCACACCTGGCTGAAAGAGATGTTCAAATCAACTTAGAACTGTTGAGCAGGAGGTCCGTTGCTCTGACGACATGGCATGGACATCATCCCATTTCCAGTTTAGTTTTGCCAGCCAGCTTCTCCCCAGTAGTGCTAGGAGATCTCCAGGGACAATCCACTGTCCCTTTGTGGGTGACTGAGAGCATGGCGCTGCCAAGGACTGGGACGATTTCTTTGGTATAGGTCCTTAGTTTGGTGTCAACCCTTGTGAGATTTGGTCTGTTGCTTTTGTGCGGCCACAGCTGTTCAAATTGTTGAGCACTCATGAGAGATTGACTCGCTCCCATGTCCAGTTCCATGTTGACGGGTATCCCGTTGAGCAGGACCCTCATCATTATTGGAGGCATCTTGTTGTAGGAGCAATGGCCATTGATCGTGTTGACCCGCTGTACATCGGTGTCCCGGGTAGTGTCCGCACCGTCTTCTGGTCTGCTTTCCGACCCTTCCAATTCATACACCAGCCGAGCTGCCATTTTTCTGCACATGCGGGCCAGATGCCCTGTATTGTCGCAGTTTCTGCAAACGGCATGCTGAAATCGACACCCCCTTGATGAGTGCCTTCCCCCACATCTCCAGCACAGACCGCTTCCATTGTTTCCAAAGAATGAGCTGCGTCTGGCTGATCTCTCTTGAGCTTCTCTCAGTTTGTAGTTGATTGCTCGCATTGTGGGTTGATGAGGTGTGAACGGCCGTTCATGTGGTCCTTGATGGCTTCTGACACCACTGCCTGCTGTTGAGGGCCTGCTCTCCTGCCTTTGTCTGTGTGTGGGGGTAGCAGCTTGTTTCACGCTGTGAACCCCTTGTTCCGATGTTTCGTTAGTTGTCGTACCCGCAGTGTAGATCAACCTCGTTTCTTCTTCTCCTGCCAAGAATGTCTGTGCAACCAGTGCTGCTGCCTCTAGGGTCAAGTTCTTGGTTTCTATGAGCTTTCGGAATATGCCTGCATGGCCTAGTCCTTCAATAAAAAAGTCACTCAGTACTTCTCTCCTTAGTTCATCGGAGAACTCACATAAGCTAGCCAACCTCCGAAGTTCCGCCACGAAGTCGGGTATGCTCTGGCCCACACAGCATCTGTAGTTGTAGAACCTGTGTCTGGCCATGTGTAGGCTGCTCGCTAGCTTCAGGTGGTCTCTTACCAGTGTGCTCAACTCTTCAAACGACTTGCTTGCTGGTTTCTCGGGTGCTAGCAGGTCCTTCATTAAAGTGCATGTTTTCGAGCCACAGCTGGTCAAGAGATGGGCTCTTCTCTTGTCTGCCTTGTCGTCGCCTAACCAGTCTTTGGTTACAAAGCTTTGCTGAAGCCTTTCTATAAAGTCCTCCCAATTATCTCCAGTATTGTATTTTTCATCTGAGCCGTTGTTCGCCATTCTTTGGATTCTGTAATCCCATAACTCGTCGCCTCTGTAAAGTCCTGTCCCTGCAGTACAGATTCATACGAGGCACATACTGAAGTCAAGGTCACTCAGGACCTGCACCTTTATTACACAGCTCTCGAATGCCACACTTGCCTGAGACCTGTCCTTATATACCTGTCTGGGACAGGTATCCAGTGTCTCCTGCAAGTGCACCCCTGGTGGTAAGGTAAGCTTGTGGTTACAAGTCATCTCTGGTTACAGTCATGTATAGCATGGTGAGATACAGTTATGTACAGTAGTGTGAGATACATGACAGGATATAAAGTGAAAGATAAAGTTAAGGAGAGACGCTGACCCTTACCTACGATCCTACTCCCGGCGCCAGTCCATGTGTAAGCCACGAGCAGAGCCTGATTGGTCGAAGCGACAACCTCCAATTAGTCTCACTCCCCTGCCCTGACCCCCGACCCCCGAAGCCCGGTATATTTTTCCCCTTCAAATATTTATCCAATTCCTAATCTGCCTGTTCTCATGAAAACCGCCCCAATTTGTTCAAATATTTTTCATATTTGTATTTCCGCATACCAGGCAGCATCCTAGTGAATCTGCACTGTAACCTCTGTCGCTTCAATATCTTTCCTCTTGTGTGGAGACCAAAACTGCACACAGTTCTCCAGCTATGGTCTTACTAAGTCTTTATATAGATTCACCATTACATCTCAACGTTTATATTCTATACTGCTTGCAATAACATCCAATATTCCAATCGCTTTTAGAAAAGAGCTGTAGAAATATGAATTGATTAGGGATACTCACTGCTTGTTCAACTGGTCAGTAACACTTCACTTTCTAATTAATCAGCTGTCAAGTCTGACAGAAAATAATCAGCGTGTATATTGATTTAGTTTTGATTAAACAGGGAACCTTGCCTTTGTGGTGGCACAGAATTGTATCCATGTTAAAGCAACACTGTTGCTGGAAGCAGAAAAACAGTCATGGAAGGGATACTCATCAATTTGAGCAATTAATGTGACGGAGGAAAGAGGCATTAGTTTTATTAGAAATTTTTTTTTTTAATTCCCTTTTTTTTAAAAAACTGCAAAAGGATATTTTTAGAACTAAAAACAAAAAGACTTACATTTATATAGCGCCTTTCATGACCACGGGATGACTCAAAGCGCTTTACAGCTTTTTGAAGTGCAGTTACTGTTGTAATGTCGAAACGCAACAACCAATTTGCACCCAGCAAGATCCCCCAAACAGCAATGTGCCAGATAATTATTGCTTAATGATGTTGGTTGAGGGATAAATAATGGCCATGACATCAGGGGGATCCATCTTTAATGTCTTATCCAAAAGATGGCACTTCCGACAGTGCAGCGCTCCCTCAATGCTGCACTGGGAGTGTCAACCTGGATCATGTGCTCAAGTCTTTGGAGTGGAACCCACAACTTTCTGATGCACAGGCGAGAGTGCTACCAGTGATTTAATTATGCAATACCACTTTACTAGCATGCGTGTTTTATCTTGTTTGAAATTATCTGCTTTTTTTCCCATTGTAACAAAAAAGTTATTGCGTTACTTACATAATTCAGTTCGGTTCTACATCACTCTACCTCACTTATCAAATGAACTGGTTAGTCCACCATAGCTAACTTCCTTCACTTTTTATCATTACTTAGATCTAAACTTTCAATAGATACCACTTCCCTCATGATGATAGGAATCTCATCGCAAAAGAAAGCCAATTTATGAATAGTATTTTGTGTCACTTTGCTAGTTAAAGTCAGTTATCGTCAGTTTACTGATGCTGCTCAAAGGCACCAAGGACGTATATTGAATCTTTTTATTACTTGTGAATCAATTCTCTACAGACAAAACAAAGTCTCTTTTGTATTGAACAGTCCGTAGCAAGCCATTTATGCTGTAATAAAAATATAATTCGTATAATTAGGCTGTGCCAGAGAAAAATGTGCCACATATTAATGCAAAATTATTTACTCTTCTTTCATTCTGCGGCAGATGAAAAGCTTGCATTTATATAGCGCCTGATGTTGTGTATGTATAATATAAGTATACTCCCGCTACACTCAGTTACATAAGACTAATGGATGTACCTTCACACTGTATACACTATGCCTATACCAACAGAGGGTGCAACTGGTGGAGACCTAGGGGTCACCTGTACACGACAGGTAACCAGGTATAAAAGGGAGCTCACCTTACTGTACCCTCACTCAGGAGCTGCAATAAATGGACTAAGGTCACAACAGTTCAAGTACAAAACCTTGCCTCGTGGAGTCATTACTAGAGTGCTTACAGACACAATAACTTTCACGACCTCAGGATGTCCCAAAGCAGTTTACAGCCAATGAAGTACTTTTTGAATTGTAGTCACTGTTGTAATGTAGGAAATTCGGCAACCAATTTGCACACAGCGATGTGATAATGACCAGGTAATTTGTTTTAATGATGTTGGTTGAGGGATAAATGATGGCCAGGACACCAGGGAGAACTCCCCTGCTCTTCTTTGAAACAGTGCCTGTGGGATAATTAACATCTGCCTGCGAGGGCTGATGGGGCCTCAGTTTAACATCTCATCAGAAAGACAGCACCTCCAACAATGCAGCACTCCCTCTCTGCTACAATGGAGTGTCAGCCTGGATTTTGTTTTCAAGTCTCTGGAGTAGGACTTGAACTCCACAAAACTTCAGACTGAGGTGAGTGCTTCCCACAGAGCCAAGGCGTTTAGCTGAACTATTTCAGTAGATAATTACAGCAGAGCCTTTGTAAGATCAAATAGTTTACCACGGGAAACATTGATATTAATGGGGTCAAATATAATTACAAACGCATCTAAACCAATGGTTCCCCTCAGAAATTGATCACTCAATAATAAAAGAAACGCGGGGAATGTGCTCTGTGTTATTGAAGAATTATAAAGCTGTCGGCACACACATCTTCTGGCTCTAGTAAAAGATAGCTTTTCAGTTTGCTGTTAACATGGATATGCATATGATGCCATCAAAATAAATCTGAAGTAGACATTATTGTATTGTATTGTATTGGGGCCCTACAATCGGAGTTATGTATCGAAAGCAGTGTGCAGGAACAGAGCAGTAAATGGGGACTACCATTTTCAGGCTGCTACAGCCCCCATTCCTGGCCAACAGAGGCCCTGAAAAAACACCCCAAACTGTTTCCAAATAAAAGCAATACTTACGAACACAGATCTCGGAGCTTTCATAAAATCCTGGACAGCACTGAGAGCGACGGCGGTACATTGTTTTCTCGCCACGTCTATAGGCAGTACGATAACTTATTCTGAAAGACAAGTGCCATGAATACTGCCTTATATTACAATAGGTCATGAGCTAAAACATGATGCAGAAAAAAATGAACTTTAAGTGACACGAAAATATGAATGGTTATTGGTGAAGCCAAGGTTCGAATGTCTTAACAGGGCAATACATCCAACTACGAATAATACCAACAGTCAAATACTCCAGGTGAAATCTTCCCCTATACATTTGCAGGCACTTTAGGGTTAATATGATTACATAGTTTGCCTCAGTGCCTATCTGTGCACAAAGTCACAGTTATCTGTATTCTTCAGAATTCTTTGTGTGAGATGGGGTGGGGGAGAAAATCTTCACAGGTGCAAGAAGCAATTGGCAATAGGGATAAAACTGCTTGTCGTGACAAATCATCACAACATTTGATTAAGTTCAATTGGGACATAGTATCTGTGAATTAAGCTGATTTTTTAGTTGCTTATGTGCCATTACAGAATTAAAGATGCCAATATCAAGTCAAATCTTAGGCAAGATACTTAATTTTTGTCATTACTTTTACATGAAGTGATCATCTCGAGGTGTTGAATAATGTCTTACCTGTGCCTTGTGCATTTGAACCAGTTCAGAATATCAGTGCAGCTGGTATAGTATATCTGATCGTAAGGGTGAGCATAGGATTCTTGCACAGTTACCGAGTAGCTTGGAAAGAAAACAGTGTGTTACTTGTAATATAATGGTGAATTCGCATTTCTTGACACAATCTTGTTGAAGTCCAAACACGTCAAATGCTACACATTTTCTTTACATGTTTTTGCAATATATATTTGAACAAAAATTTCTGGTGATTCAGTATACATTATAGTTCAGGAGTAGATCTACCATTTGGGATTTCTTATACTTTATTTTTGCACACAGATATGTTTTGTTTCCTATACACAACAATGAATACCTCTATCACCTGGAAGGACAAGGACACCAAGCACATGGGATCACCATCACCTCCATGTTTCCCTTCAAGGTGACACTCACATCTCATGAATGAATATTGTTAAAATGATGTGACCCTCTGAGCAGCTTTGAGCAATCATGTACAGATTGGACCTCTGTGGCCCAGCAACCTCGGGACCTGACCAGTGCCAAAACAGAGAATTTTATGAATCACGGGAGGTCAGCAGTATTGTCATAGCGAATGCTCCCTCAGGGAGGCTTGAAATTATTTCAGAGTAGGAACAAGGTGAACAATCCTTGCTGCACAGTCATAAATAAAGGTGTTGATAGAATAAATCCCCCCACCCACCAAAGTCGGCTCCAGTCATTCAGAATGTACTATGACAGCACTCAATCCCCCCCCAGACTCGAGATCAAGAAAGCACAGATGCCCCTCAGGAGTCGCAAAGAGCAGACTGACAAAAGATGCCCACAAAATGGCAATATAAGACACAGAAAGAAAGAAAGTAAGCTTGTGAGGATCCTGCAGACACAGAAAGGAAGTAAGCTTGTGAGGATCCTGCAATTCACCAACAGTGCAGAAATCGGGATGCCACCCACACAAAGCGACAGTTCCGCAAACTAATGCCAACCCATGGATGTTTCTGGACTAGAGAGTCCCGGACCAGTGAAGTTCAATCTGCATAAATGTTCTCAGATTCTTCTGGTTTTTGGGATGGTTAAAAAGTTGTGTGTGTCTATTATTAACTTTCTAAAATTTATTCTGGGGATATGAGCGTTGCTGGAAAGGCCAGCATTTATTACCCATCCCTAATTGCCCTCGAAAAGGTGGTGGTGGCCCGCCTTCTTGAACCATTGCAGTCCATGTGGTGAAGGTGCGCCCACAGTGCTGTTAGAGAGGAAGTTCCAGGATTTTGATCCAGCGGCCATGAAGGAACGGCAATATATTTCCAAGTCAGGATGGTGTGTGACTTGGAGGGAAACATGGAGGCAATAGTGTTCCCATATGCCTATTGCCCTTGCCCTTCTAGGTGGTAGAAGTTGGTTGGTTTGCTAAACTATTTAGGAATACGTAGAAGTAGATAATTGATCTTCACATAGTCTGATTCCTCAAACACCCTTAAATGAAGACCGAAAATGCTTGGATGGGAGTTAAAGAATGCGACAAATAGTGGAATCTGTGTGTGCAGTGCAGTAACCGTGAAACTATAGGCGAAGGCCCAAATATGAGGCCAATTACCAGCAGTTCATCTTCTTTGTCTAAAAATATATCACTAATTCATCTGGGTTACATAACTCGTATAATTCAAAGTTACCTTGCAACAAGCATTTTGCACTTATCCCAAAGCAACCATATCTTTGATGATGTGTGCAGGCTTTTAATCTGCACTGTATCACAGAAAGTATCCTTTCCCAAATCACACAGATTTTGGTCAATGTATCCCATGTGGGGGATACAGTACAATGTAGTGCTTTATTGGGAAAGTAATGTAGAAAGAAGTATGTCCACCATAAGTAGTAACTTTATTTATGGGTTGACAGTTACATAATCTGGCTGATAATGTTAGCACCATGAAAATTAACAAGTTCTTCCTACTATACTTAGCTGAGCTAAACAAACAGAATGTTGAAGGAAGTTGATGGGTCATACATCTAACGTTATGTGACAGGTTGGATATGCCTATCCAAGTACAATTTACAGGTGTAACCGATACTACATCCAAATGGATTTTGCCATATTGGTAGCTTGAAATTGACTTTTCAATACACTTTGGACTGGGATGTTATAATGCAATCAGCATTTTTAAAATAGAAATAGAAATATATATGTGCACATACATGCAAGAAACAATGATACATAATTGATACATTTCCTGAAGCTTTAAACTGAATAAACATGATCAGAAAATAAATGATTTGGTCTAATTGGAAGCATTTAATGGAGGCATGAAGTTGGCTTACCTCTCCCAGTGACTGCATACATTTGGATCCTCGAGATTTAATGATATCACATTGCGCCAAAGACAGCATGCAAAAGTGATAATGAGGAAAGCACGGCAATATGGACAAGGAATCATCTTCTCAGAAGCCAAGATCTGTTTTTTGAAGAAAATATTTCATCCATTTATTACTTAACAGAAACATCCCAAGAAGCTAAACATATCGAGCAACACAAATTACTGCGCAGTGAACACGGAATAGCCACAACTGATAATCCACTGTCCTTCCGAGACGCAATCATACCATAACTCCGGCAGCAAAGTGGAGTAGGGCCACTATTTAGATCAGGAACTAGATACATTGGATCCAGATTTTGCTGGAGTGGGGCATCTTGAGGCGAGCCCATTAGATAGGCTTTTGTCCGCACCCTTCAGCTCCAATTAATTTTGCTCCGTAACTTGCTGATAATGCCGTGACGAGGGCAATTGGGCATCTAGTGAATGACAGGACCAACAGTCCATCTCCTTAACCAATGAGATTTAAAGACTGAGAAAGAAACAGAGGACCGACGGAGAGGAAATCGGGTTAATTAGCATCAAATCATGTACAGGTCGAGAAATAATGAGAGGGAAAGATTGGATTAAGAAAGAGAAAAATGAGACAGAAAGGAAAAGTTAAAAAAAAGTTAAAATTTAAAATCTCTTTAGGAATAAGACACAGCACAGTTTAAATTATTCCCTTTCTGGGCCAGAGAGGTTGATTAGTATTGCATCAATGTCGATAAAAGGGTACTTTCTGCAGAAAGTTTAATGGACAATTATTGTGCAAATCTAGCAAGTTGTTATAAATAACGGAGAGGTTCAGGGTGATATTCCCTCTGTGCGAAGTAAACAGTGGAGCGGCGTAAATCAAGCAGCAAGTTCTGGAAATTCGCAGCTCATGGCGTATCTCTTCATCCGCTGAACTCATTGAATGATTTATTCATTAAAATGTCCAGCACATTGCATCCAAACTTTGTCTCAAGTATTTCCATCTAGCCTTGTGGGGCAGAGTGTCTGACTTCTCAAAAAGCAGGCTACTGATGCAGGAGGGGAGAGGAGGGCCGGGGGCGGAAACCCCTTATGTCGGGATTTCCTGGGTCCAGCACCCCTCAGAGGCCAGCTGGGAGCATCAGCAGCTGGCATGCTTGGTGAAACCCAGAGGCACACCAGAGCCTAGTCCCTGCCAAAGAGGACAGTTCATTCTTTGGCAATAAATGGTTAGATAACCTACTAACAAAATAGCCACCCCCTCCTCAGCATGGCGGCACCCTTGATGTGCTCCTAGTGGCAGGGAGTTGCTATTCCAATGACTCTCCCTGATCCCAGAAAATCTTGCAGGGTCAGTGGTTGGCGCATCCCGGAGTATGTCTCGCGATCACTGGCCAGCGGATTTTCAGCCCCACCCCTTTCCTTCTGTGAAATATCTTGGAAATATTTGAGACATTTTCCCTTACAAGATTAAACATCATTTACAGCACCTAAGAGGAAGATTTTTTGCGCTGTACTTTTCATTCTCCAATTTCCCCTCAGTATTCACTCTTACCTGCAAATACACTCGATGCACAAGAGTTGGGAATTATTAAAACAACCAATTGTCATAAACCATGAAAGCAACACTAGTGGTTTATCAAAGCATAAGATTGTGTTACAGTCTTTAAATCTCAGTGTGAAAAATCTATCTGTAAAAAAACACTTTTTTTCTCTCTACGTTCTTCAGAAACCCGACAGGGCTACTTCCTGGCTGAAATTATTATTTTGAAAGCTGTTCAGTGAAACCAGAGTACTAATTGATCAAAGGAATTGTCAATTTAGAGGCCCAATTAAAGACGTCTTCCCTGAAATTATAAATTAAAAATTACATAGCTAAAAAATGTTCTATTTCTATTTTTAGGTGAAGCTGCTTCTACTGGTAGTCAAATCTGCCATAATTTCTATCCGGTGTTATGAACACATAAAAGTTGTAACTTTTAGAACATAATCAATGCACACCAAAGCATCATCTCACTAAAATTAATTTTCACTGATACATATCTCTGAAACCTCCTCCAGCCCTGCAACCCTCCAAGATCTCTGTGCTCCTCCAATTCTGGCCTCTGGAGCATCCCCAATTTCCATCGCCCCATTATTGGCAGCTGTGCCTTCAGCTGCCCAGGCCCTAAACTCTGGAATTCTCTCGCTAAACCTCTCTACCTCTCTCTCCTCTTTTAAGATGCTCTTTGACCAAGCTTTTGGCCACCAATCCTAATATCGCCTCATGTGGCTTGGTGTGAAATTTTGTCTGATAACGCTCCTGTGAAGCATCTTGGAAGTTTTAGGATTACATAGGATATACAGCACAGAAACAGGTTATTCAGCCCAAAAAGTCCATGCCGACGTTTATGCTCCATTCGAGCCTCCTCCCGTCTTTCCTCATCTAACTCGATCAACATAACCCTCTATTCCCTTCTCCCTCATATGCTTATCTAGCATCCCCTTAAATGCATCTATACTATCCGTTTCAACCACTCACAGTGGTACCAAGTTCGACATTCAACCACTCTTTGAGTAATGAAGTTCTGAATTGCCGATTTTATTTTTTGGTTACTATATTAAAGGCGTTATAAATGCAGGTCATTGCTGTTGTATTGTTTGTTGTATAACATGGTATTCATTGCTTCATCTGCGCACCTTCCATTATCAGCACCATTTGCTAAAATTATGTATTGTGCTTCCTCTGGGCCAACGTGGCTTAAAATACCGGATCCAGAACTGATACTCCCAGAGCGAGACAGTTAAGGGGACAGTTATAAAAGTTATTGCGGATAGTAATGCAAGAACTGCCTTTGGAGGCCCACTTAGTTAAGAGTACCAGCCAAAATACCCTTCAAGGAGCCATCCCCCTCAAGATAAGGGCCTGAAATCTCACAAATATACATTTCTACACAAGTTCCATGTTCTGAGTATAGTGCATCTGCAATAAATGTTACAGCATTCAAGCCCTATGAAACAAAAGAAGGACTTGCATTTATATAGCACCTCTCACATCCTCAGGATGCCCCAAAGCACTTCACCAGATAATCTGTTTTTAATGATGTTAGTTGAGAAATAAATATTGGACAGGACACCGGAGAGAACACCCCTGCTCTTCTTCAACATAGTGTCACAAGATCTTTCACATCTACCCGAGAGGGCAGACGGGACCTTAGTTTAAAATCTCATCCAAAAGACGAAACCTCCGACAGTGCAGCACTCCCTCAGTACTGCACTGTGATAGTCAGCCTAGATTTTGTGCTCAAGTCTTTGGAGTGGGACTTGAACCATAACTTTCTGAAGCAGAGGCGGGAGTGCTACCCACAGAGCCATGGCTGATACCACACATATAGACTTCACGTAAAGAGATTAAAAAAACAGCAATCCCAGTAGCAGGATGATGAGTAGCAATAAATTACACTGTGCAGAAAGGCATTCATACAGCTGGCACTGCCATGACTGCACAGTAATATTAACGTGCCATTCATTGTCCATGAGCTCACTTGACAGGAGAGGTGCAGTCACTGTCACCTCCCATGAATAGGAGGAATAAGTCGTTCTCCATAGAACTAGGGGTCACAGTCTCAGAATAAGAGATTGGCTATTTAGTACTGAGAGGAGGAGAAATTTCTTCATTCAAAGGGTTGTGAATCTTTGGCATCCTCTACCCCGGAGGGGTGTGAATGCTCAGTCATTGAATATATTCGAGACAGAGTTAGATAGATTTCTGGACACAAAGGGAATCAAGGGATATGGAGATAGTGCGAGAAAGTGGAGTTGATCTTATTGAATGGCAGAGTAGGCTTGAAGGGCCAAATAAGAACATAAGAAATCGGAGCAGGAGTAGGCCATATGGCCCCTTAAGCCTGCTTCCTTCCAATCCTACATGGACCATGACAACTGGATCCTCCCCCTCCCACTCCAGGTTCTTCTCCAGCCACGAGAAGATATCCTTAACCCTGGCACCGGTCAGGCAATACAGCCTTTGAGACTCTGTCACGGCTGCAGAGAACAGTATCTATCACCTTGACTATACAGTCCCCTACCATTCCTTCCTTCTCCTCCCACTTGGATGGCCCCCTATACCATGGTGCCGTGGTCAGTTTTCCCAACCACCCTACAGTCCTTTTTCACATCCATACAGATAGCAAGTACCTCGTACCTGTTGGACAGGGTCAAGGGCTGAGGCTCCTCCATTGCTGCATTCTGGGTCCCCATACCTGCCTGACTCACAGTCACACCCTCCTGTCCCTGACCACTGACGAACTCTAAAGCACTGCTTAACCTAAAGAGTATCCAGGTAACTGCCCCCCTCCCTGATGCATCGCAATGTCTGCAGCTCGTACTCCAGCTCAACAACTCTGAGCCGAAGTTCCTCAAGTTGCAGAATTAACTACAGATGTGGTTGCTCAGGATCGCGATGCTCTCCACAAACTCCCACATGCTGCAGTTACGACACACCACCTGCCCTGCCATCTCTAACCTTGTTTTATTTAATTAATTAGTTAAAGGTTTTATTGAATCGATATTTTAGTTTCATTGTTTGATTATTTTATCTAACTTAAGTTATTAATTTGAGAGGTACTAGCAAGTTACAGTTTCTCGGCTATTAATTTCACCCCCTTCCCTAATTGAGAGAGCAAAAGAAAGCTGTAATATCTCCAACCAATCACTTACCTGCTCTCCTGTGATGTCACTCTTTGATTTTTTTTGTTGCTATTGTTTTTGAATCGGCGCCTCACTGCTGCTTTAATTCAGGTTTTTCTCGAACCGCTCTCTATCCTCTCCTCCTGTCACTGCTTTAATTCAGGCCCCTCTCGGACCGCTCTCTATCCTCTCCCCCTGTCACTGCTTTAATTCAGGCCCCTCTCGGGCCGCTCTCTATCCTCTCCCCCTGTCACTGCTTTAATTCAGGCTCCCTCTCGGGCCGCTCTCTATCCTCTCCCCCTGCCGCTGCTTTAATTCAGGCCCCTCTCGGGCCGCTCTCTATCCTCTCCCCCTGTCACTGCTTTAATTCAGGCTCCCTCTCGGGCCGCTCTCTATCCTCTCCCCCTGTCACTGCTTTAATTCAGGCCCCTCTCGGGCCGCTCTCTATCCTCTCCCCCTGCCGCTGCTTTAATTCAGGCCCCTCTCGGGCCGCACTCTATCCTCTCCCCCTGCCATTGCTTTAATTCAGGCCCCTCTCGGGCCGCTCTCTATCCTCTCCCCCGTCACTGCTTTAATTCTGGCTCCCTCTCGGGCTGCTCTCTATCCTATCACCCTGCCGCTGCTTTAATTCAGCTCCCCCTCTTGGGCCACTCTCTATCCTCTACCCACTGCTTTTGCCTACTCCTATTTCTTATACATGTTAGCAACATGGATTCAACAACAACAACTTGTATTTATATAGTGCCTTTAATGTAGTAAGACATCTCAAGGAGCATTATGAGACAAAAAATTTGACACCGAGCCACATAAGGAGAAATTAGGGCAGGTGGCCAAAAGCTTGGTCAAAGAGGTAGGTTTTAAAGAGCGTCTTAAAGGGCTGAAGGAGATTACAGATAGGGAGGGGCGAGCCATGGAGGGGTTTGAAAACAAGGATAAGAATTTTGAAATCGAGGCGCTGGTAACCGGGAGCCAATGGAGGTTCGCGAGCACAGGAGTGATGGGTGAGCAGGACTTGATGTGAGGTAGGACACGGGCAGCCGAATTGTGGATCATCTCTAGTTTATGTAGGATAGAATGTGGGAGGCCAGCTAGGAGTGTGTTGAAATAGTCAAGTCTAGAGATGACAAAGGCATGGATGAGGGTTTAAGCAGCGGATGAGCTGAGACAAGGGCGGTGATGGGCGATGTTACAGGAGGTGGAAATAAGTGGTCTTAGTTATGCTGCAGATATGTGGTCGAAAGCTCATTTCAGGGTCAAATATGACACTAAGGTTGTGAACAGTGTGGTTCAGCCTTAGACAGATGTTGGGGAGAGAGGTGGAGTCAGTAGTTAGGGAACAGAATTTGTGGCAGGGACCGAAAACAATGGCTTCAGTCTTCCCAATATTTAATTGGAGAAAATTTCTGCTCATCCAACTCAACTAATTCAGAAGACAGAGAGATATAGCAGGGTTTACTTGGTGAAGACAACAGCAGTATTGGTCAGGGGCTAACATCATTGGAGTCTTCAGAGAGACAAAGAGGTGCTAAGCAGAGGCCCAATCCCTCCAGACATGTCCACAGAGACAGACCCCATGATGATAGAAACAGAGAAAAATAGGTGCAGGAGTAGGCCATTTGTCCCTTCGAGCCTGCACCGCCATTCAATAAGATCATGGCTGAACATTCCTTCAGTACCCCTTTCCTGCTTTCTCTCCATACCCCTTGATCCCCTTAACCGTAAGAGCCATATCCAACTCCCTCTTGAATATATCCGGTGAACTGGCATCAACAACTCTCTGCGGCAGGGAATTCCACAAGTTAACAACTCTCTGAGTGAAGAAGTTTCTACTCATCTCAGTCCTAAATGACCTACCCCTTATCCTTAGACTATGTCCCCTGGTTCTGGACTTCCCCAACATCGGGAACATTCTTCCCGCATATAACCTGTCCAGTCCCGTCAGAATCTTATATGTTTCTATGAGATCCCCTCTCATCCTTCTAAACACCAGTGAATAAAGGCCCAGTTGATCCAGTCTCTCCTCATATGACAGCCCAGCCATCCCTGGAATCAGTCTGGTGAACCTTCACTGCACTCCCTCAATAGCAAGAACATCCTTCCTCAGATTAGGAGACCAAAACTGAACACAATATTCCAGGTGAGGCCTCACTAAGGCCCTATACAACTGCAGTAAGACCTCCCTGCTTCTATATTCAAATCCTCTAGTAATGAAGGCCAACATACCATTTGCCTTCTTTACCGCCTGCTGTACCTGCGTGCCCACTTTCAGTGACTGATGAACCATGACACCCAGGTCTCGTTGCACCTCCCCTTTTCCTAGTCTGCCGCCATTCAGATAATATTCTGCCTTTGTATTTTTGCCCCCAAAATGGATAACCTCACATTTATCCACATTATACTGCATCTGCCATGCATTTGCCCACTCACCTAACCTGTCCAAGTCACCTTGCAACCTCTTAGCGTCCTCCTCACAGCTCACACCGCCACCCAGTTTAGTGTCATCCGCAAACTTGGAGATATTACACTCTATTCCTTCATCCAAATCATTAATGTATATTGGGGTCCCAGCACTGAGCCCTACGGTACTCCACTAATCACTGCCTGCCATTCTGAAAAGGACCCGTTTATCCTGACTCTCTGCTTCCTGTCTGCCAACCAGTTCCCTATCCACGTCAGTATATTACCCCCAATACCATGTGCTTTGATTTTGCACAACAATCTCTTGTGCGGGACCTTGTCAAAAGCCTTCTGAAAGTCCAAATACACCACATCCACTGGTTCTCTCTTGTCCACTCTATTAGTTACATCCTCAAAAAATTCCAGAAGATTCGTCAAGCATGATTTCCCTTTCATAAATCCATGCTGACTTGATCCGATCCTGTCACCGCTTTCCAAATGCGCTGGTCTTTCGTCCTTCATTTTCAACATTTCCAACATTTTCCCCACTACTGATGTCAAGCTAACCGGTCTATAATTACCCATTTTCTCTCTCCCTCCTTTTTAAAAAACTACCCTCCAGTCCATGGGAACTGATCCAGAGGCGATAGACTGTTGGAAAATGATCACCAATGCATCCACTATTTCTAGGGCCACTTCCTTGAGCACTCTGGGACGCAGACTATCAGGCCCCGGGGATTTATCGGCCTTCAACCCCATCAATTTCTCGAACACAATTTTCTGCCTAATAAGGATATCCTTCAGTTCCTCCTTCTCACTAGTACCCTAGTACCTTCGGAAGGTTATTTGTGTCTTCCTTCGTGAAGACAGAACCGAAGTATTGGTTCAATTGGTCTGCCATTACTTTGTTCCCCATTATAATTTCACCTGAATCCGACTGCAAGGGACCTATGTTTGTCTTCACTAATCTTTTTCTCTTCACGTATTTATAGAAGCTTTTGCAGTCAGTTTTTATATTCCCTGCAAGCTTCCTCTCGTACTCTATTTTCCCCTTCTTAATTAAACCCTTCGTCCTCCTCTAATTCTAATATGTTTCTATGAGATCCCCTCTCATCCTTCTAAACACCAGTGAATAAAGGCCCAGTTGATCCAGTCTCTCCTCATATGACAGCCCAGCCATCCCTGGAATCAGTCTGGTGAACCTTCACTGCACTCCCTCAATAGCAAGAACATCCTTCCTCAGATTAGGAGACCAAAACTGAACACAATATTCCAGGTGAGGCCTCACTAAGGCCCTATACAACTGCAGTAAGACCTCCCTGCTTCTATATTCAAATCCTCTAGTAATGAAGGCCAACATACCATTTGCCTTCTTTACCGCCTGCTGTACCTGCGTGCCCACTTTCAGTGACTGATGAACCATGACACCCAGGTCTCGTTGCACCTCCCCTTTTCCTAGTCTGCCGCCATTCTAAATTCTAAATTTCTCCCAGTCCTCAGGTTTGTTGCTTTTTCTAGCCAATTTATATGCCTCTTCCTTGGCTTTAACACTATCCTTAATTCTTTTGTTAGCCATGGTTGAGTCAACTTCCCAGTTTTATTTTTACTCCAGACAGGGATGTACATTTGCTGAAGTTCATCCATGTGGTGGACCATATGTGTGGTGCATCCACTTCTTTTAGTTCTATTGAGAGCATTATCATAGAATCTTACTGCAAAGGAGGAGGCCATTTAGCCCATCATGCCTGTGTCAGCTCTTTGATAGAGCTATTCAATTAATCCCACTCACTCCCCATAAGCCTGTAATTTTTTCCCCTTCAGGTATTTATCCAATTCTCTTTTGAATGTTACTATTGAATCTGCTTCCACCATCCTTTCAGGCCGTGCGTTCCAGATCACAACAACTCGCTGCGTAAAAACAAAGTGTTTCCTCATGTCACCTCTGGTTCTTTTGCCAATCACCTTAAAACTGTGTCCACTGGTTACCCACCTTCCTGCTACTGGAAACAGTTTATCCTTATTTACTCTATCAAAACCATTCATGATCACTGCTCTATGGAAACAACCCCAGCTTCTCCATTCTCTCCACATAACTGAAGTCCCTCATCCTTGGTAGCATTCTGGTAAATCTCTTCTCCATCCTCTCCCAGGCCACGACATCTTTCCTGCAGCATGGTGCCCAGAATTGAATACAATACTCCAACTGAGGCCTAACCAGGGTTTTTACTCCATGCCCCTATTAATAAAGCCCACAATCCAATATGCTTTATTAACATTATGCATCAACTTCTGGATACTTTGAATGAGTCTGTGTCCAAGATATCGTCATGAATATTAAGAGAAGCAAGAGAAATGGGGATTTTGCAGGAAAATGGAGTTGAGGTAGAAGATCAGCCATGATCTTATTGAATAGCGAAGCAGGTTCTAGGGGGCGAATGGTCTACTCTTGGCAAGGCCAGCATTTATTGCCCATCGCTAATTGCCCTGGAGAAGATGTCAGTGAGCCGCCTTCTTGAACTGCTGCAGTCCGTGTGGTGAAGGTCCTCCCAGTGCTGTTAGGGAGAGAGTTTCAGGATTTTGATCCAGTAATGATGAAAGAACGGCGATACATTTCCAAGTCAGGTTGGTATGTGACTTGGAGGGAAACTTGGAGGTGGTGGTGTTTCCATGCCCTTGTCCTTCTGGGTGGTAGAGGTCACGTTGGGAGATGCTGCCGAAGAAGCTTTGATGAGTTGCTGCAGTGGATCCTATAGATGGTACACACTGCAGCCATGGTGTGCCAGTGGTGGAGGGAGTGAATGATGAAAGTGGTGGATGGGGTGCCAATCAAGCAGGTTGCTTTGCCCTGGATGGTGTCTAATTTCTTGAGTGTTGTTGGAGCTGCACTCATCCAGGCAAGTGGAGAGTATTCCATCACACTCCTGACTTGTGCCTTGTAGATGAGTGTCCCTAATTTTTGTGTTCTTATATTATGGTCTTATTATGTTCAACAAGAGATAAGGCAATTGACGAAGGCCTATCCAACCTGCAGTTGAAAAGGCAGCAGTGCACGCTTGGATCTGCCATAGAAGCAACAGTGACAGAGAGCATGGTGCAGTGTGTATGAGTCACATGAATGAATGCTCACTCTGCCACAATGATAGTCCTTAGGTAATAAAATAAGAGGAAACTGCGAGGGCCAGCAGACCACAGGGCTTGGAGCAACTCCAATAAGTGTGTTGTTTATTCTCCGGCTCACTGCACCTCATGACAACACAAGCAGGATGAGTGCAACTCCAACAGCACTCAAGAAGCTCGACACCATCCAGGACAGAGCAGCCAGCTTGATTGGCACCCCATCCACCACCTTCAACATTTACTCCCTCCACCACCGGTGCACCGTGGCTGCAGTGTGTACCATCTACAAGATCCACTGCAGGAATTCGCCAAGACTTCTTCAACAGCACCTCCCAAACCTGCGACCTCGACCATATAGGACAAGGGCAGCAGGCGAATGGGAACACTGCCATCTCCAAGTTGCTCTCCAAGTCACACACCATCCTGACTTGGAAATATATCACCGTTCCTTCTTCGTCGCTGGGTCAAAATCCTGGAACTCCCTATCTAACAGCACTGTGGGAGCACCTTCACCACATGGACTGAAGCAGTTCAAGAAGACAGCTCACCACCACTGTTTCAAGGGAAATTAGGGATGGGCAATAAATGCTAGCCTTGCCAGTGATGCCCACATCCCATGAATGAGTTTTTTAAAAACCTATTTCAGTGTGAAGTAAAACATAGGAACAGGAGTGTGCCATTCAGCCCTTCGAGCCTATGCCGTCATTCAATTAGATCATGGCTGATCTGTACCTCAACACCATTTACCTGCCTTGGTTCCGCAACCCTTGATACCTTTTTGCCTAACAAGAATCTTATCAATCTCAATTATGAAATTTTCAATTCACCCCTAGCCTCAACAGCTTTTGGAGGGGAGAGAGTGTTCCAGATTTTCACTATCATTGAAATCACTCTACCCCACTTAGGATTAAGAACCATTAACAGGCCTTCACAGTTTCCTATTCAGATAATATTGAACATTTGTGCATTTTTTCCCCACTCAACGGAAAACTAGGAATAGCTCGTTCAGGATTAGTGACACAAATCTTAGTGTTCAAATTATGGAAATTTAAGGTAATTGGCAAAGAACCAGAGGGGAGATGAGGAAGCATTTGTTTACAGTGAATTCTTATGATCTGGAATGCACTGCTTGAAAGGATGGTGGAAGCAGATTCAATAGTAACTTTCAAAATAGAATTGGATAAATACTTGAAAAGGGCAATGGGGAAAGAGCAGGGGAAGTGGGATTAGCTGAAGTGCTCTTGCAGAGAGCCACCACGGGTTTGACGGGCTGAATGGCATCCTTCTGTGCTGTAACCATTTTATGATATTTGGATAACTCTTTCAAAGAGCCAGCACAGGCACGATGGGCTGAATGGTCTTCTTGTGTGTGGTATGATTCTATGAAAACTGGCTTATATTGATCTTTACATCAGTTGAGGCTGATTTTCTGACATGCTGCCTCGCTAATGCCAACCTCCATGGGCACTAGCAGAGAAAATCTGTCAGCAGTAGCTCAGTGGGTAGCACCCTTGCCTCTGAGTCAGAAGATTGCAGGGTCAAGTCCCACTCCAGAGACTAGAGCACAAAAATCCAGTCAGATGCCCCCTGTGCAGTATTGAGGGAGTGCTGCACTGTTGGAGGTGGTGTCTTTCGGATGAGATGTTAAACCAAGGCCTGGTCTGCTCTCACGTGGACATAAATAGCCCGAACTTGATCAGAGCTAAGGCCCGCCCATTTCTTGGCGGCCCCCGGGCGGAACTTCAGTTTTTGCCGCCCACTGCCGCTGGGGCCAGTCGGGCGGGAGTTTTGCAACGGTTCTGTCGGTGGCAGCAAGAGTCGGCGGGAGTGGGCGTGAGCAGGCAGCGGCAACAGTGGGCAGTGAGTACAGGCCTCTCGGCTTGGCAAACATCGGAGACCGTGCACCACACATGCGCGAGATTTGCAATTTTTTTTGTAGTTTCCTCTGTTTGATGACATCACTTTTGCCGCGATTGGGGCTGATGGCACAGCTGCGCATGCTCATAAAAGCTGTGCACTCACTTGCACCTGCCAGTTGCAGTGAGGTCATATTTGGAGAGAAATAAAATCATCATCAGCCACCCATCTAGGAAAGTTATAATGGGTGCAAAAAAAGCTTCCAAGAAGTCTGATGAAGGGAAGCCCAGAGCTCCCTGGTTTAATGAGGAGGAGCTTGTATCGGAGGTGGAGCGCCGATATGAAGACCTCACCCGGGATGGTCATGGCAAACCTCCACCACCCCAATATGGACGCTTTTGGGGGAGATTGGTGAGGCCGCGTCCTCAGTGGGCAACATTGTGCGGGATGGAGACCAGATGGCGTCAGCAAGAGTGAGTAAACATTTATTATTGCACTTCCGTACTACTCCAAAAAGGTTCAGTGGCAGTTGTGTCTGTGTGTGTGTGTGTCTGTGTGAGTGTGTGTGTGTGTGTCTGTGTGAGAGAGAGAGTGTGTGTGTCTGTGTGTGTCTGTGTGTGTGTGTCTGTCTGTGTGAGTGTGTGTGTGAGTGTGTGTGTCTGTGTGAGTGTGTGTGTGTGTCTGTGTGTGTGTGTGTGTGTGTGTGTCTGTGTGAGTGTGTGTGTGTGTCTGTGTGTGTGTGTGTGTGTGTGTCTGTGTGAGTGTGTGTGTGTCTGTGTGAGTGTGTGTGTGCGCGCGTCTGTGCGTGTGTGTGTGTGCGCGCGCGTGTGTGCGTGTCTGTGTGTGAGTGAGTGTGTGCTGCATGAGCAAAAGGGACAAAGGCTGCAACTTTTCTTTCTGCAGAAGAAAAGATCAACCAAGGCATCAAGCCTGAGTGCCAGGGGAGGGGGCCCAGCAGATGTCATCGAATTGAGCAGCCTAGAGGAGCGTGCCTTGGCGTTGGTAGGTGACCACCCCCGTGCCACCACAAAGGGTGCTGCAGATCCCATGCTAGAGCATGGTAAGTTTATACTAATCTCCGGTCTGCATTACGCTCATGTCATGCAATGTTAAGTTAAATGCCTTTTAACGCACAGTGTGTTGGCCATTAATGGTGTGCACATGTGGCGATAGAATTCCTTGAAGTAAGAATGTGAAATGTTACAACTCACATGTCAGCTTGACCAACCTCACCCCCCAGCTATACACTGAAATGTTGTCCTCTACTTGCAGATGTTGATTCGGACACGCACCGAGCAATGCACCCCATCCACCTCTGGCACACAAAGGCAGTGTCAAACACCAACGCCTTCCACCTCGACATTGTCAGCAGACCAACACACCAGCTCCTTCCTCCACCTCACTCCCCCCCCACCAAAATCACTCATATCCACCTTCGCCACCCAGAGACACAGAGGCCAGGAGGGAGAGGAGGGAGAAGTGCCAGTCTTCAAACCACTTGAGGTCGAGGAGCTGCATGAGGACTCCAGCCTCCTGACAGGTGTGCCACCTGTTCAGCCAACATCGGTATCGGGATCCTACATTTTGGATTCAAATCGGATGAAGCAGGAACAAGTGATAGGAGGTGCAGAGGCCGTGCCGGAAAATCCACCAAGCCGCAAGCACCCAGGATGATGCAACGATCCGATGAGGATGGAGGACGGCACGCAGCAATTCAGGAAATGGTCCAGCTGTTGAGGATGAGCGTTGAACTAGGTTGAGATCTGCTACATACCATGGCTGGGATTGCTGCCAGCATTGCTACCTTTGCTCAGCAGCATACTGCCAATATGGAGCGGCTCATTAGTGTGGTGAAGCACAACACCGACTCTGTAGAGGTCATGCAGCAATCGATGCTTTCAGGCCATGTCATGCAACCCCTCGAGCCAACACCGAGGCCGACAGATCCTGAGGAGCCGGAGATGCCGGCGCCTTCAATCACGCCCCCTACATTCTCTCCAAGACGAGCATGTCAGCAGCACTCTGACTGCCCTCCTGCACAATGTGATGGAGCAGAGGCGGTGAGGGGCGGGTGCGGCTCGCGTGGTGAAGGCGGAGCCATGAAGAGGGCGATGGGCCTCACATCGAGGGGGCGGGTGAAGAGAGGTGGCGATAGTGGGTAGAGAGTTGGTTGTTGGTGGTGGTTGTTTACTCCTCATTAAGTTGTGGCTGTTGTTTCACTTGGGTCGTTGTAAATGTCACTTGACTGGTCTCCGAACAACTTTACATATGTTGGATTCAATTGTTTGCATGTTCTGTCACTTTGGCATAATGCAGTATTCAATACAGTCACATTGTTCATCACTCTTGGTCAGTGTCTCATTTTTACATTATCTGGAATGCGTTCTGAGAAAAAGACAAATCTCTTTCAGGTGTACTGCTGTATGAGGAATATCTTGCCCTCCACATATGATGCTACTGTTTAATGTGTCCTGTCATCAGGCGATTGCGATCCGACAAGTAAGGGTCACCAATGCTGGAAGGCTGCCATTCAATGAGAGACTGCTGCACTACTTGCACGGTACACATTAAGGCTTGCACTTCAGTCCACATTTTCTTAGATCCAACAACTTGGAGTCCCACCCTGGATAAGACATGTTCCTCAGTGACCTTGCAGTCCATTATATATCTTTTTCCGTCGTATATACTTGAGCTAATGCTGTTCTCACGATCACATCCTGACACCTGACAGAGCATTACATGATTTCATTATTGCTTATATACTTTGACGTAAGCTCATACCATCTGTGCACTTACATTCTGTCAATAACTCTGCTCTACTTGCAATGGTCTAAAAACCCTTATAGCACATCTTCATGGAGCCTTTAGTGTGTTTCGGAACTCATTGTCGCTTCCTATACCACACCTGCCCTTCAACGGAGTACTTTTCATTTACATCTGTGAAGTCATTCTGTGCAGGTTAAAGTCGATCAGATAACTCATTCTGAGTCTTTGATAATGGTGCAGCATATGGATGCTCCCCGGGATGTGCAGCACTCTGAGCGATTCTCCCTGCCGGTACCGATTCACAGCCAGCTCAGACCACCTTTTTGCCAGCGGTCCTGGCGAGCAGGAGCATGATCTTAGAGGTTCGTTCGTGCATGAGGTAAATCCCATTTTTGGAGCCTCAGGCATGGGCGGGCAGCAGCAAGTTACGCCGGCGGTACTTCAGCAAGGAATCTCCCGCCGGGCGGGACCTGGGCAACAGATGGGCGCTCCGTGAGGAATCTTTCAAAAAACATTTTTTGGGGCGGTACCTCGGCGGTACTCAGACCAAGTTCGGACCCAAAAGCTCCCATGACACTATTTCGAAGAAGAGCAGAGGAGTTCTCACTGGTGTCCATGTCATGTAACCCATGTATAAGCTGACTTAAGTTGTATACCCCAAGGGGCGAACTTGTGGAAGACACTCCTAACCTGGACTTTCCGGTATAAAAGGGGAAGCTCCACCCACCGTCTGCCTCTTGAGGTCTTGGTAATAAACAGTGTGATCTTTTCTCAAGTATGGGCCTCGTGTGCATTTATACTGTCGAGTAAGGACATATTATTGGCGACGAGAAACTGGGATTTAAACCACGCGAGCATGGCCACTAGCAGCACAGAAGAGAGGTACTGTGTTGGTGATGATTGGGACGAATTTATTGAGAGACTACAGCAAAGTTTTGTCACTAAAGGAATGGTTGGGACAGGATTCGGCAAACGCAGGGCTCATCTCCTGACGGTTTGTGGATCCAGAACTTACTCCCTGATGAAGGACCTTCTTGCTCCAGAGAAGCCAGCGGACAAGATGTTCGAAGAGCTCAGTAAGTTGATCGGGGAACACCTTAAACCGGCGAGCAGCATGCATATGGAGAGACACCGGTTTTACATACACCGGCGGCGAGAAGGGCAAAGCGTTCCAGACTTCGTGGCAGATCTCAGGCGATTGGCGAGCCTATGTAAGTTCCCAGATGCATGCAGAGCGGAGATGCTGCGAGACTTTTTTATTGAAGGCATCGGGCATGCTGGGGTTTTCAGGAAACTGATTGAGACCAAAGACTTGACCTTGGAAGCGGCGGCGATGATAGCCCAGACAATTATTTCAGGGGAGGAAGAGACCAGAATGATGTATGACAAAAATCTTGGCTCAAATGCGGCAAACGACCAGGGAGTCAACATTGTTAACGCGGCACACAGTTCTCTAGGCAGACAAGGTCACGGTTAGTTTAACCTCCCTGTGTGCAGTCTCATCTGTGTTAGGAACACAATAACTGGCGATGAGAATACGAATCCAACGCAAAGATGCAGCAAACTGTGGGCATCCTGGAGAAGTTCTCGGAGGGTGAGGACTAGGAAGCCTATGTCGAACGGCTAGATTAGTACTTTGTAGATAACGAGCTGGACGGAGAAGGAAGCGCTGCAAAAAGGAGAGCAGTCCCCCTCACAGTCTGCGGGGCACCGACCTACAGCCTCAAGAAAAATCTTCTGGCTCCAGTGAAACCCACAGATAAGTCGTATGAGGAGCTGTGTACACTGGTGGTTTGGGAGCATCTTAACCCGAGGGAGAGCATGCTGATGGCGAGGTATCGGTTCTACACGTGCCAGCGATCTGAAGGTCAGGAAGTGGTGAGCTACGTCGCCAAGCTAAGGCGACTTGCAGGACAAAGTGAGTTTGATGGCTACCTGGAGCAAATGCTCAGAGACTTTTTTGTACTGGGCATTGGCCACGAGACCATCCGACGAAAACTTTTGACTGTAGAGACACCGACCCTCAGTAAGGCCATTGCGATATCACTGGTGGACATAAACGCATGTGCTAACACCAAACAAATCTCTCAGCACACAAGGGCTAGCAATGTTCATAAATTAACTGGAACTGTGTTTGCGAGCCGAAATGTACAGGGTAGAACCCATGAGTCTGCAACTGCCAGCAGGCCTCAAGTGACACAGATGACTCAGAGTCCCCAACAAAGGATGAATGCAAGGCAATTCACACCTTGTTAGCGTTGTGGAGGCTTCCATTCAGCCTATTCATGCCGCTTCAAAGGGTATGTTTGCAAGAGCTGTGGAACAATGGGGCACCTCCAACGAGCTTGCAAATGAGCTGCAAGCTCTGCAAAACCTGCTAACCACCAGGTGGAAGAGGAACATCGGATCAAAGCAATTTCGAGCCTCAGAGAGAGGAGGCAGATGCTGAAGTACATGGGATGCACACTTTTTCGATTAAATGTCCACCTACAATGCTAAACGTAAAATTGAATGGCTTACCCGTAGCCATGGAACTGGACACTGGCGCGAGCCAATCCATCATGAGTAAAAAGATGTTTGAGAGACTGTGGTGCAACAAGGCATTCAGGCCAGCCTTGAGCCCCATCCACACGAAACTGAGAACGTACACCAAAGAGCTTATCACTGTCCTGGGCTGCGCCATGGTCAAGGTCACCTACGAGGGCACGGTGCACAAACTGCCACTCTGGATTGTCCCAGGCGATGGCCCCACATTGCTTGGAAGGAGCTGGCTGGGCAAAATCCGCTGGAACTGGGATAACATCCGAGCGCTATCACATGTCGATGAGGCCTCATGTACCCAGGTTCTTAACAAATTTCCTTCCCTTTTTGAGCCAGGCATTGGAAACTTTTCCGGGGTGAAGGTGCGGATCCACTTCGTCCCAGAGGCACGACCCATTCACCACAAGGCGCGAGTGGTAACTCACATGATGAGGGCAAGTGTGGAAATTGAGCTGGACAGGCTGCAACGCGAGGGCATCATCTCCCCGGTGGAATTCAGTGAGTGGGCCAGTCCGATTGTTCCAGGACTCAAAAGTGATGGCACGGTCAGGATTTGCGGCGATTATAAAGTAACTATTAATCGTTTCTCGCTCCAGGACCAACACCCGCTACCTAAGGCAGACGACCCATTTGCGACGCTGGCAGGAGGCAAGACGTTCACCAAGCTCGACCTGACTTTGGCCTACGCAGGAGCTGGAGGAGTCTTCGAAGGGCATCTCCTGCATCAACACGCACAAGGGACTGTTCATCTACAACAGATGCCCGTTTGGAATTCCGTCGGCTGCAGTGATCTTCCAGAGAAACATGGAGAGCCTACTCAAGTCGGTACCACACGGTCTTTCAGGACGACATATTGGTCACAGGTCGGGACACCGCCTAGCACCTACAAAACCTGGAGGAGGTCCTCCAGCAACTGGATTGCGTAGGGCTGCGGCTGAAGAGGTCAAAATGTGTCTTCATGGCAACAGAAGTGGAGTTTTTGGGGAGAAAGATCGCGGCGGACGGCATTCGGCCCACAGACGCCAAAATAGAGGCTATCAGGAACGCGCCCAGGCCACAGAACGTCACGGAGCTGTGGTCATTCCTGGGACTCCTCAACTATTTTGGTAGCTTACTACCGGGGCTAAGCACCCTTTTAGAGCCCCAACATGTGTTATTGCGCAAAGGTGAGAACTGGGTATGGGGAAAAAAACAAGTAATTGCTTTTGAGAAAGCCAGAAACATTTTATGCTCCAATAAGCTGCTTGTATTGTATAACCCGTGTAAAAAAACTTGTGCTAGCATGTGACGCGTCATCGTACGGAGTCGGTTGTGTATTACAACAAGCTAACGTTGCGGGAAAGTTGCAACCTGTCGCCTATGCTTCCAGGAGCTTGTCTAAGGCCGAGAGGGCCTGCAGCATGATTGAGAAAGAGGCATTAGCGTGTGTGTTTGGGGTAAAGAAAATGCACCAGTACCTGTTTGGCCTCAAATTTGAGCTGGAAACCGATCACAAGCCCCTCACATCCCTGTTCGCTGAAAACAAGGATAAATACTAATGCCTCAGCCCGCATACAAAGGTGGGCACTCGCGCTATCAGCATATAACTATATCATCCGCCACAGGCCAGGCACCGAGAACTGTGTGAATGCTCTCAGTCGGCTACCATTGCCCACCACGGGGGTGGAAATGGCGCAGCCTGCAAACTTGTTGATGGTGGCACAGCCCGCAGACTTGTTGATGGTCATGGAAGCGTTTGAAAATGATAAATCACCTGTCATGGCCCGCCAGATTAGGACTTGGACCAGCCAAGATCCTCTGCTGTCCCGAGTAAAAAACTGTGTACTGCATGGGAGCTGGGCCAGCATCCCTGTTGAAATGCAAGAGCCAAACAAGCCGTTCCAGCGGCAAAAGGACGAGCTGTCCATTCAGGCAGACTGCCTGTTGTGGGGCAACCGCGTAGTGCTACCAAAAAAGGGCAGGGAGACGTTCATCTCGGATCTCCACAGCACACACCTAGGTATAGTAATGATGAAAGCGATAGCCAGATCCCAGGTGTGGTGGCCCGGTATCGACTCTGACTTAGAGTCCTGTGTACGGCAATGCAGCGTGTGTGCTCAGTTGAGCAACGCGCCCAGAGAGGCACCACTAAGTTTGTGGTCCTAGCCCGCCAGACCATGGTCGAGGATCCATATCGACTATGCGGGCTCGTTTCTCGGTAAAATGTTCCTGGTGGTGGTGGATGCTTTTTCAAAATGGATTGAATGTGAAATAATGTCGGGAAGCACTGCCATCGCCACCATTGAAAGCCTGAGGGCCATGTTTGCAACACATGGCCTGCCTGACATACTGGTCAGTGACATGTTTCACCAGTGCCGAATTTAAAGAATTCATGACCCGCAATAGGATCAAACATGTCACCTCGGCCCCATTTAAACCAGCCTCCAATGGGCAGGCAGAGCGGGCAGCACAAACTATCAAACAGAGCCTTAAACGAGTCACAGAAGGCTCACTCCAAACCCGCCTGTCTCGAGTACTGCTCAGCTACTGCACGAGACCCCACTCGCTCACAGGGGTGCCCCCGGCTGAGCTACTCATGAAAAGGACACTTAAAACCAAACCTGCATGATCAGGTAGAGAGCAGGCAGCAGCAACAAAATGTAAACGATGGTCGCGCCACTGTGTCACGGGAAATTGATCTGAATGACCCTGTGTATGTGCTAAACTATGGACATGGTCCCAAGTGGATCGCGGGCACGGTGATAGCTAAAGAAGGGAATAGGGTGTTTGTAGTCAAATTGACAATGAACAAATTTGCAGAAAGCACGTGGACCAAACGAGGCTGCGGTTCACAGACTGCCCTGAGCAACCCATAGCAGACACCACCTTTTTCGAGGCCACAACACACACGCAAAGGATCAACGACACCACGCCGGACCAGGAAATCGAACCCATCACGCTCAACAGCCCAGCAAGGCCAGGATCACCTAGCAGCCTTGCAGGGCCAACAACACGCCAGCCCAGCGAGGACACAGCCAACACACCAGAACAGATATTTGTACCAAGGCGGTCTACCAAGGAAAGAAAGACTCCCAGCCGTCTCACCTTGTAAATAGTTTTCACTTTGACTTTGGGGGGGGGGGGGGGGGCGGCAGGGGGGAATGATGTTGTGTATCTGTAAAGCATGCACTCCCATGTTCCGCCACCAGAGAGCTCATCTCCTGAAGTCCCAAGGGATCCCAGCATCCCTTGGGAGCACTGTATATAAGCCAGCCCCTAAGGCCTGTTCCTGACTCTGGAGTGTCTTATTAAAGACTGAGGTCACTATTAGTTTAACCTCCCTGTGTGGAGCCTCATCTGTGTTAGGAACACAATAGGAGGTGTGGAGGCAAACACCCAGCCAGAGCTTGCAGGTATCAGCAATATACCTGCAGAAACTGCAACGTCAGCGGTCACTTGGCCCGTATGTTCAGGAAGCCTGCAGCCAGGTTGATGTACGAGGAGGACGGGCCTGAAGTAAGCCCTACGAGGCCAAATGAATATGGGGGAAATTGCTGGAAGCTGAAGTTCAGCGAGTTCATGTGGTGCACATATACAGCTCATATACCAGGACGCCACCGATAATGATGAAAGTGCTCAATGGCATCCCAGTATTAATGGAGCTAGACACGGGGGGCCAGCCAGTCCCTGATGAGTATCAAACAGTTCAAAAGGTTGTGGATGTCCAAGGCCAGGAGGCCACAATTATTGCCGATTGACACACTGCTACGGACATATACAAAAGAGATCATTCTGATGCTAGGCAGCGCCACGGTAGTCGTGACCCACAAAGATTTGGAGAACAGGTTGCTACTCTGGATTGTCCCGGGGGAAGGTCCTGCACTACTGGGGAGGAGTTGGCTTTGTAAGAGAAATTTGGCATTAGGGGTACCAGCGGGACAAGGGTTAAAGTGCTGGTTCCTGCAATGGCCCATAAGGAGGTAAAAGGCCCCTCGTCAGCCTTGTACCAAGGCTCCAGAAGTTATCAATTCAATAATATTCTGACAGGATACGATGTGAGAACCTAAACAGACATTGATAAGACCTTGCAAAGAGGCTCGAGGCGACTCACAGGCACCAAGGAAATGTATAACAAATTCCGACCGAATGAAGTCATTCGAGTCACGGCCTAAAGCGGTCACGAGGGTCTTGGCCTGTCAATCCAAAGTAGCACTGATAAGGTAGTTCAATTAGAAATCTAGGGAGGTTTTGTCCGGGAACAGAGGGGTTTTGAAATGTCTAAAAGTTGTATGATTGTGCTGTTCGGGGAGCATCTCCACTCACAGGCTACTGTGATAAGAGGTGTTCGCGGACGTTCGTAATAGAGATCGTTATACTTTGCCATCCGTCTCTGTCTGCTAACTTCAAGAATTGCTACGTGGGCTGGGGCGAGCGTCGACCCTCTATATCAGTGGGCCCGCTCGTGGGAGGGGAAGCCTTCCCATCTCCCCCTTACAGCTTGCTGTCATGAATTGGAAATGGGGCGATGTCAATGCAATTTCTTCTGTGGAGCGAGTATCATGCTCATAGGTCCTGGACAAATTTGACTCATTATTTCAACCTGCATCGGCACTTTCATGGGGACCAAGGTCGTGATTCACATAAACCCGGACGCCAGGCCAGTACACCACAAGGCCAGAGCGGTGCCGTACGTGATGTGGGAAAAGATAGAATGCGAATTGGACCGCGTGCTGAGGGAAGGCATCATCTCGCCAGTCGAATTCAGTGACTGGGCGAGCCCGATCGTGCCGGTGCTCAAGGCAGATGGGTCGGTCAGGATATGTGGCGATTACAAGGCCACCATCAATCGGGTGTCACTCCAAGACCAGTACTCGCTACCGAGAGCGGAGGACCTCTTTGCGACGCTATCTGGTGACGAACTTTTTTCAAAATTGGACCTGACCTCAGCTGGCGAGTGAGTTGAAGATGACGACTACCATCATGACACACAAGGGGTTGATTGAGTATAACAGATGTCCATTCGGGATTCGTTCGGCCGCCGCAATCTTTCAGCGAAATATGGAAAGCCTCCTCAAGTCGATTCCAAGGAAGGTGGTTTTTCAAGATGACATCCTCATCTCGACAACCTGGAGGAGGTGCTACGCAGACTGGACCGGGTAGGGCTGCGACTGAAAATGACGAAGTGCGACTTCTTAGCTCCAGAGGTAGAATTCCTGGGGAGGAGGGTAGCAGCAGCAGACGGGATCAGACCGACTGCATCCAAAACGGAAGCGATCCAGAGAGCACCCAGACCCCGTAACACGACGGAGCTGCGTTCGTTCCTGGGGCTCCTGAACTATTTTGACAACTTTCTTCCCAAATTGAGTACGCTGTTAGAGCCGCTACACGTGCTCCTACGCAAAGGTTGTGATTGGGTCTGGGGGGACAGCCAGGAAAGGGCTTTTGATAGAGCACGCAATTTGTTATGCTCCAACAAACTGTTAACGTTATATGACCCGTGTAAGAAACTAGTTTTAACGTGTGATGCATCGTCCTATGGGGTCGGGTGTGTGTTGCAGCATGTGAATGCCATGGTCAGTTACAGCCGGTAGCTTATGCCTCCAGAAGTCAGTCCCGGGCAGAAAGGGGCTATGGGATGGTAGAAAAGGAAGCAGTAGCATGTGTATATGCAATGAAAAAAAATGCACCAGTACCTGTTTGGCAGGAAATTTAAGCTGGAGACAGATCACAAACCCCTAACATCCCTTTTGGCCGACAACATGGCCATAAATGCGAATGCATCGGCCCGCATACAAAAGGTGGGCATTTATGTCAGCCGCCTATGACTACACAATTCGGCACAGAAAACTGTGCCAATGCACTCAGCAGGCCCCCACTAGCCACCACTGAGGGGGCAACTGAGCATGATGCAGAGACGGGCATGGCTGTGGAAGCTTTCGAAAGCGAAGGCTCACCTGTGACAGCCCGTCAAATTAAATTCTGGACAAATAAAGACCCGCTACTGTCTTTAGTTAAGAAATGTGTCCTGAATGGGGACTGGGCAGCCACGTACAGGGCATATCCTGAGGAGTTTAAACCGTTTCATAAGCGCAAGGATGAACTTTGGATTCAGGCCGATTGCCTACTGTGGGGAAACCGAATAATCATGCCCCAGAAGGGCAGAGAGGTGTTTATCAGAGAAGTTCACAATGAGCACCCGGGCATTGTCACGATGAAGGCAATTGCCAGGTCACACGTTTGGTGGCCAGGGATAGATGCAGACCTGGAACTTTGTGTTCGCAGGTGCAACACGTGTGCTCAGCTGGGCAATGCACCCAGGGGAGCCCCCCTTAGCCCCTGGACCTGGCCCGCCAAGCCATGGTCATGCATCCATGTGGACTACGCAGGTCCTTTCATGGGAAAAATGTTTTTGGTTGTAGTAGACACCTACTCCAAATGGATCAAGTGTGCCATTTTAAATTCAAGCGCATCCTCTGCCACGGTATTAAGTCTATGGGCATTGTTCGCCACCTATGGTCTACCGGATGTCTTGGTCAGCGACAATGGCCCGTGCTTCACAAGCACTGAATTCCAGGACTTCATGGCAGGCAATGGAATCAACCATGTCAGAACGGCACCATTCAAGCCGGCCTCAAACGGCCAGGCGGAACGAGCAGTGCAGATAATCAAACAGGGATGCTCAGAATCCAAGGGGGTTCCCTGCAAAGCCGCTTATCACGCCTCCTGTTGGCCAATAGATCCTGACCACACTCGTTCACAGGGGTTCAACCCGCAGAGCTGCTAATGAAAAGGATGCTCAAATCCAGGTTATCCCTTATACACCCTACTATGAAAGAAATTGTTGAGAGCAGGCATCAGTCACAATGTGACTACCATGACAGGAATACGAGGGCGCGATGTATTGATGTCAATGACCCTGTTTTTGTCCTTAATTATGCTGCAGGGCCCAAATGGCTTGCAGGCACTGTGATTGCCAAAGAGGGGAATCGGGTTTTGGTAGTTAAACTTACCAATGGACAAATCTGCCGCAAACAGGTGGATCAAACTAAAAGGAGGTTCAGCAACCCCATAGAAGAAGCAGAGGAAGAACACGACTTAGAGTTTACTCCACCACAGGTGACCAAACACCGGAACCAAGTTGGAGGAGAGCCCAGTCACTGTGGGCAGTCCGGACAGGCCTGAGGCACCGCAAACAGCAGACACTCAGGCCAGCGCCCAACAACCAGAGCCCCAACTCAGGCGCTCTACAAGGGAGTGTAAACCACCAGAGAGACTCAACCTGTGATCCCAATAAGACTTTGGGGAAGAGGTGATGTCATGTATTCAACTATCATTGTAACCCATGTATAAGCTGACCTAAGTTGTATACCTTGAGAACACTGACCACAGGGGACGAACTTGTGGGAGACTCCTAACCTGGACTTTCCGGTATAAAAGGGGAAGCTCCACCTACCGTCTGCCTCTTGAGATCTTGGTAATAAAGGTAACTGGTCACAGTGTGATCTTTTCTCAAGTATGGGCCTCGTGTGCATTTATACTGTATAGTAAGGACATATTAGTCCAGGCCACTATTTACCCCTCAATCAACATCATTAAAAAAAAATTGATTATCCGGTCATTATTACATTGCTGTTTGTGGGAGCTTGCTGTGTGCAATTTGGCTGCCATGTTTCCTACATTGCAACAGTCTATTGGTTGTAAAGCGCTTTGGGACGACCTGAGGTTGTGAAAGGTGCTGTAGAAATGCAAGTTCTTTCTTTCTTTTTTGAACTACTTGTCGATCAACCAAGAACCCTAAATGTAAAGAAAACTAGCAGCTTTTTGCTGCTACATCAGATATAAAAGTGAAGGCGACAATTTTGGACAGTATTCACAAGCTCACTAAAAATATCTTCAATCTCAGTTTAAAAAGAAATTAAAAATGTTTTCTTGAATTCCAGACGTGAGTTACAGCCTTCTATTTTCTATATTAAATTTCAATTATTTGTATAAATCTTCGCTATTTTGAAATTAGCTTCTGGACTGTGAGAGTTCCACTATATCACAGTAATTATATAGAACTGGAAACTTGCCCGTTAGGGTTATTTTTGGAAATGCTTTACAGTCATGTAGCTTTAGCTATCAACAACAACAAATTGTATTTATATAACTTGCATTATATGTAGTAAAATATCCCAAGGCGTTATCAAACAAAATGTAACACCAGGCCACATAAGGAGATGTTAGGGCAGGTGACCAAAAGCTTAGTCAAAAGATAGGTTTTAAGGAGCATCTTAGAGGAGGAGACAGAGGTGGAAAGCCAGAGAGGTTTCGGGAGGGAATTGGCAGTAATAATCATGATATTACTGTGGCATTTTGCTTCGAATGTAATGTTCGTCCCCCTCAAACTCTCAACACATGTATTTGACAATCTTTTCCTACTACTAACAAGAATTACCAACATCGTAGAATCATAGAAACATACAGCACATTCATCCCGTCGGGCCTGTGCTGGCTCTTTGAAAATGCAATCGTGCTTAGTCCCACGCCCTCGCTTATCCCTGTAAGTTCCTCATCCTCCTGTAAGTTTCTCATCCTCAAGTAACTGTCCAACTCCCTTTTTAAATTATTTATGGAATCAGCTTCCACCACCTTTTCAGGTAGAGCGTTCCAGATCCTGACAACTCTGAGTGAAGAAAATGTTCCTCTTCTCCTCTCTAGATTTTTTGCCAATGATTTTAAATTTATGACCTCTGGTTATTGACCCTCTCGACACAAGAATGGCTACAAAGAATGACCAGAAAAAATGGTGAGAATGTCACGTTAGTGTAACGGCAACTCCAGATGACTGAATTGTAATAAATAACCTGAATTTATTTCAGCTCACTTTGGGGAGGGTGGAGTTCTGTGGGTTTTCTTCATCGGTTGAAAGATCAAAATGTATTATTGGTTTCAACAAATTACATCAATTTTCAGAGACCAATGAACTCGTTCAGGATTAGTGACGCAAATGTTAGTGTTCAAATTATGTAAAATAAAGGTAATTGGCAAAAAAAACAGGGGAGATGAGGAGAAATGATTTTACATGGCAAGCAGTTATGATTTGGAATGCACGGCCTGAAAGGGTGGCGGAAGCAGATTCAATAATAACTTTCAAAAGGGAATTGGATAAATACTTGAAGGGGGGAAATTTGCAGGGCGATGGGAAAAAGCAGGGAGAGTGGGACTAATTGGATAGCTCTTTCAAAGAGCTGGCACAAGCATAATGGGCCGAATGGCCTCCTTCGGTGCTGTATGATTCTGTGAAAACGGGCTTATACTGATGTTTTCATCCCACTCCAGCATTAAAAGCTTGCAAGCAAGAGCAGAAAATCACCTCGGTAGGAAACAAGGTTGTAGGAAATGGCCAAGAGAGTTGGGGGAGTTTAAGGAGATCGGGAAAAAAATGGGAAATCAGGACTTTCCTACCTCACATTGTGCAAAGCAGAGTCCAGAAAAGAAATGTCAGGAACTACATGATCTGCTTTATACACGTTTCTGTAAAGTTTTCAAAGAATAATGGATTTTTTTTTGAAAATCTCCTTTCTCTGGCACTGTAAGAGATCTCAGCAAAATGGCTGGTAAAGGTAGTAGAAAACCGACCTACCCGTAAGATAAGCAGACGCAACATGGATTCATGAAAGGGAAATCATGTTTAACTAATTTACTGGAATTCTTTGAGGATATAACGAGCATGGTGGATAGAGGTGTACCGATGGATGTGGTGTATTTAGATTTCCAAAAGGCATTCGATAAGGTGCCACACAAAAGGTTACTGCAGAAGATAAAGGTACTCGGAGTCAGAGGAAATGTATTAGCATGGATAGAGAATTGGCTGGCTAACAGAAAGCAGAGAGTCGGGATAAATGGGTCCTTTTCAGGTTAGAAATCGGTGGTTAGTGGTGTGCCACAGGGATCGGTGCTGGGACCACAACTGTTTACAATATACATAGATGACCTGGAAGAGGGGACAGAGTGTAGTGTAACAAAATTTGCAGATGACACAAAGATTAGTGGGAATGTGGGTTGTGTAGAGGACACAGAGAGGCTTCAAAGAGATTTAGATAGGTTAAGCGAATGGGCGAAGGTTTGGCAGATGGAATATAAAGTCGGAAAATGTGAGGTCATCCACCTTGGAAAAAAAAAACAGTAAAAGGGAATATTATTTGAATGGGGAGAAATTACAACATGCTGTGGTGCAGAGGGACCTGAGGGTCCTTGTGCATGAAACTCTTTTTGGAGTTTATCTGCAAAAACAAAAGACATTAAACCGTGCCACCCTACCTGGGTGACACACCAGACATTTACAAGGCCCTTTTTTTTCCTTTTTTTGTTTTTTTTTTGTGTTTTTCTTTTTTTTTTGGTTTTTTTTTTGGGCACTAAAATCACAATTTTTCCCCAGTGCCCCCTATAAAAGGGAAGGGGGACACTAAAAGCACCGGCAATTAAAACAAATTAAACTTTAACACGTAAAATCAAATTAAAATTTGGTTGCCGGGCGTGATGATGCACTCCAGTCCCTCCGGTGCCCACCTCTTCCTTGTGCATGAATCCCAAAAAGTTAGTTTGCAGGTGCAGTAGGTAATCAGGAAGGCGAATGGAATGTTGGCCTTCATTGCGAGAGGGATGGAGTACAAAAGCAGGGAGGTCCTGCTGCAACTGTACAGGGTATTGGTGAGGCCGCACCTGGAGTACTGTGTGCAGTTTTGGTCACTTTACTTAAGGAAGGATATACTAGCTTTGGAGGGGGTACAGAGACGATTCACTAGGCTGATTCTGGAGATGAGGGGGTTACCTTATGATGATAAATTGAATAGACTGGGTCTTCACTCATTGGAGTTCAGGAGGATAAGGGGTGATCTTATAGAAACATTTAAAATAATGAAAGGGATAGACAAGATAGAGGCAGAGAGGTTGTTTCCACTGGTCGGGGAGACTAGAACTAGGGGGCACAGCCTCAAAATACGGAGGAGCCAATTTAAAACCGAGTTGAGAAGAAATTTCTTCTCCCAGAGGGTTGTGAATCTGTGGAATTCTCTGTCCAAGGAAGCAGTTGAGGCTAGCTCATTGAATGTATTCAAGTCACAGATAGATAGATTTTTAACCAATAAGGGAATTAAGGATTATGGGGAGCGGGCGGGTAAGTGGAGCTGAGTCCACGGCCAGATCAGCCATGATCTTATTGAATGGCGGAGCAGGCTCTAGGGGCTAGATGGCTTACTCCTGCTCCTAATTCTTATGTTCTTTTGTTCTTAAATTAGGAAGAAAGGAATGAAAGGTCATGCTGATAGGCTGAGATGAAGAGGGCTGGGAGGAGGCTGGTGTGAAGCATAAACACCAGCATAGACCAGTTGGGCTGAATAGTCTGTTTCTGTGCTGTAAGTTCTATGGAATGTAATATGTACAGTAGGCAGTAGGGAGTATGCTTCTGAAGCTGAGGCCCAGGAACATTGTAAGGACAATAGATGGTAGAATTTTATCCTCCATCTCGCTGTGGTGTGTCTAACTTGACCTGAGTGCACTTCATGATGGCACCCTGTGGCAACAGCATGACATTTTGGTATCCTCCAACTTGGAGAAGACTCTGCTAGAAACATAGAAACATAGAAAATAGGTGCAGGAGCAGGCCATTCAGCCCTTCTAGCCTGCACCGCCATTCAACGAGTTCATGGCTGAACATGAAACTTCAGTACCCACTTCCTGCTTTCTCACCATACCCCTTGATCCCCCTAGTAGTAAGGACTTCATCTAACTCCCTTTTGAATATATTTAGTGAATTGGCCTCAACTACTTTCTGTGGTAGAGAATTCCACAGGTTCACCACTCTCTGGGTGAAGAAGTTTCTCCTCATCTCGGTCCTAAATGGCTTACCCCTTATCCTTAGACTGTGACCCCTGGTTCTGGACTTACCCTACATTGGGAACATTCTTCCTGCATCTAACCTGTCTAAACCCGTCAGAATTTTAAACGTTTCTATGAGGTCCCCTCTCATTCTTCTGAACTCCAGTGAATACAAGCCCAGTTGATCCAGTCTTTCTTGATAGGTCAGTCCCACCATCCCGGGAATCAGTCTGGTGAATCTTCGCTGCACTCCCTCAATAGCAAGAATGTCCTTCCTCAAATTAGGAGACCAAAACTGTACACAATACTCCAGGTGTGGCCTCACCAAGGCCCTGTACAACTGTAGCAACACCTCCCTGCCCCTGTACTCAAATCCCCTCGCTATGAAGGCCAACATGCCATTTGCTTTCTTAACCGCCTGCTGTACCTGCATGCCAACCTTCAATGACTGATGTACCATGACACCCAGGTCTTGTTGCACCTTCCCTTTTCCTAATCTGTCACCATTCAGATAATAGTCTGTCTCTCTGTTTTTACCACCAAAGTGGATAACCTCACATTTATCCACATTATACTTCATCTGCCATTCATTTGCCCACTCACCTAACCTATCCAAGTCACTCTGCAGCCTCATAGCCTCCTCCTCGCAGCTCACACTGCCACCCAACTTAGTGTCATCTGCAAATTTGGAGATACTACATTTAATCCCCTCGTCTAAATCATTAATGTACAATGTAAACAGCTGGGGCCCCAGCACAGAACCTTGCGGTACCCCACTAGTCACTGCCTGACATTCTGAAAAGTACCCATTTACTCCTACTCTTTGCTTCCTGTCTGACAAACAGTTCTCAATCCACGTCAGCACACTACTCCCAATCCCATGTACTTTAACTTTGCACATTAATCTCTTGTGTGGGACCTTGTCGAAAGCCTTCTGAAAGTCCAAATATACCACATCAACTGGTTCTCCTTTGTCCACTTTACTGGAAACATCCTCAAAAAATTCCAGAAGATTTGTCAAGCATGATTTCCCTTTCACAAATCCATGCTGACTTGGACCTATCATGTCATCATTTTCCAAATGCGCTGCTATGACATCCTTAATAATTGGTTCCATCATTTTACCCACTACTGAGGTCAGGCTGACCGGTCTATAATTCCCTGTTTTCTCTCTCCCTCCTTTTTTAAAAAGTGGGGTTGCATTGGCTACCCTCCACTCAATAGGAACTGATCTAGAGTCAATGGAATGTTGGAAAATGACTGTCAATGCATCCGCTATTTCCAAGGCCACCTCCTTAAGTACTCTGGGATGCAGTCCATCAGGCCCTGGGGATTTATCGGCCTTCAATCCCATCAATTTTCCCAACACAATTTCCCGACTAATAAAGATTTCCCTCAGTTCCTCCTCCTTACTAGACCCTCTGACCCCTTTTATATCTGGAAGGTTGTTTGTGTCCTCCTTAGTGAATACCGAACCAAAGTACTTGTTCAATTGGTCCGCCATTTCTTTGTTCCCCGTTATGACTTCCCCTGATTCTGACTGCAGGGGACCTACGTTTGTCTTTACTAACCTTTTTCTCTTTACATACCTATAGAAACTTTTGCAATCCGCCTTAATGTTCCCTGCAAGCTTCTTCTCGTACTCCAGTTTCCCTGCCCTAATCAAACCCTTTGTCCTCCTCTGCTGAGTTCTAAATTTCTCCCAGTCCCCGGGTTCGCTGCTATTGCTGGCCAATTTGTATGCCACTTCCTTGGCTTTAATACTATCCCTGATTTCCCTAGATAGCCACAGTTGAGCCACCTTCCCTTTCTTATTTTTACGCCAGACAGGAATGTACAATTGTTGTAATTCATCCATGCAGTCTCTAAATGTTTGCCATTGCCCATCCACAGTCAACACCTTAAGTATCATTCGGCAATCTATCCTAGCCAATTCACGCCTCCTACCTTCAAAGTTACCCTTCTTTAAGTTTTGGACCATGGTCTCTGAATTAACTGTTTTATTCTCCATCCTAATGCAGAATTCCACCATATTATGGTCACTCTTCCCCAAGGGGCCTCGCACAATGAGATTACTAATTAATCCTCTCTCATTACACAACACCCAGTCTAAGATGGCCTCCCCCCTAGTTGGTTCCTTGACATATTGGTCCAGAAAACCATCCCTTATGCACTCCAGGAAATCTTCCTCCACCGTATTGCTTCCAGTTTGGCTAGCCCAATCTATGTGCATATTAAAGTCACCCATTATAACTGCTGCACCTTTATTGCATGCACCCCTAATTTCCTGTTTGATGCCCTCCCCAACATCACTACTACTGTTTGGAGGTCTGTACACAACTCCCACTAACGTTTTTTGCCCTTTGGTGTTCTGCAGCTCTACCCATATAGATTCCACATCATCCAAGCTAATGTCTTTCCTAACTATTGCATTAATCTCCTCTTTAACCAGCAATGCTACCCCATCTCCTTTTCCTTTTATTCTATCCTTCCTGAATGTTGAATACCCCTGGATGTTGAGTTCCCAGCCCTGATCATCCTGGAGCCACGTCTCCGTAATCCCAATCACATCATATTTGTTAACATCTATTTGCACAGTTAATTCATCCATCTTATTGCGGATACTCCTTGCATTAAGACACAAAGCCTTCAGGCTTGTTTTTTTAACACCCTTTGTCCTTTTAGAATTTTTCTGTACAGTGGCCCTTTTTGTTCTTTGCCTTGGGTTTCTCTGCCCTCCACTTTTCCTCATCTCCTTTCTGTCTTTTGCTTTTGCCTCCTTTTTGTCTCCCTCTGTCTCCCTGCATTGGTTCCCATCCCCCTGCCATATTAGTTTAACTCCTCCCCAACAACACTAGCAAACACTCCCCCCAGGACATTGGTTCCGGTCCTGCCCAGGTGCAGACCGTCCGGTTTGTGCTGGTCCCACCTCCCCCAGAACCGGTTCCAATGCCCCAGGAATTTGAATCCCTCCCTGCTGCACCACTACTCAAGCCACGTATTCATCTGCGCTACCCTGCGATTCCTACTCTGACTAGCACGTGGCACTAGAGTTGTTAGTGTGAAAGGGAAAAGAAGAGCAAGAGCATGTAACATAGGAACAGGAGTAGGCTATTCAGTCCCTTGAGTCTGTTCCGCCATTCAGTTATATCATGGCTGATCTGTACCTTAACTTCATTTATCCAACTTGGTTCCATAACCCTTAATACTCTTGCCTAACAAAAATCTTATCAATCTCAGTTTTGATATTCCAATTGACCCCAGCCTCAACAGCTTTTTGAGGGAGAGTGTTCCAGATGTCCACTACCCTTTCCGTGAAGAAGTGCTTTGTGATATCACCCCCGAACAGTCAATTCTAATTTTAAGGTGATGTCCCCTTGTTCTGTACTCCCCGACCTCCGGAAATAGTTTCTTTCTATCTCCCCTATCAAACTCTTTAATCATCTTCAATTAGATCACCCTTTAATCTTCAATACTCCAGGGAATATAAGCCTAGTCTATTCAACCTGTCCTCATAATTGAAACCTTTTAGCCCTGGTACCATTCATTCTACAACAGCAACAACCTATATTTATAGCGTCTTTTACATAGTAATACGTCCCAAGGTGCTTTAAAGGAGTGTTAAGACAAACATTTGACACCGAGCCACATAAGAAGAAATTAAGGCAGATGATCAAAAGCTTGGTCAAAGAGGGAGATTTCAAGGAGTGTCTTAAGGAGGAAAGAGAGGTAGAGAGGTGAAGGGTTTAGGGAGGGAGTTCCAGAGCTTAGGGCCTAGGCAGCTGAAGGCATGGCCACCAATGGTTGCGCGATTATAATCAGGGATGCTCAAGAGGGCAGAATTTGAGGAGCGCAGATATCTCGGGGGAGATGTGGGGCTGGAGGAGATTAAAGAGATGGCGGGGGGGGGGGTGAGGCCATAGAGAGATTTGTAAACAAGGATGAACATTTTGAAATCAAGGCGTTGCTTAACCGGGAGCCAATGTAGGTCAGCGAGCACAGGGAATGAATAAAAGTAACTTTAAGAGACATGAGAGTTCACTGAAAGAAAATTGACTAGTTTGTGTAAATGGTAACTGAATTCTCTCTATAAATTTCCAGCGTGGGTGAGACAGATTTGGCTTTTAACTTTTTTTTAAAGCTTTTTTTCCCCTCACATAGTTATGCAAGGTTATTGAGTTATGTCAGGTTATGTAAGGTCATGCAAGGGTATATTTAGATCATTACTGAGAGAAGATACCAAAAGAATCTATTTTTGCATGAAATTCGCACTGCCGGCACATCAATCACATTCCAAACATCACATTTCAATGCTTCAAAGTGTCACTGTTTGTTACTGAGGCAAAATACACTATATAAAAGGAGCAGGTAACAGTCATTTTATGCTTTTTAAAAAAAAATAATTGGACTCGGTAATTTGGAAACAGCTGCAAATGCCGTCTAATTAATCTCAGGGGTTTACAACCATTACTTGTATTTAGACTATTTCACCCATAGAATCATAGGGCTAGACTTTCCACTTCACATCGCTGGGCTAGTGCCCATATATCGCCCAAAAAGGGCTGATATCGCCCAAAAATGGAAAGTTGGGACACATCGCCGAGTTTATTGCAGAAACATCGCCCGGCGAATCTTTCAGCTCACATCGCCGAGGTGATCGCCCGCACATCGCCCAGCCCAACTTTTGGCACATCGCCGGGCTGATGGCTCGCCGAGAACATCGCTGGAGAATAGTTGCTATTGCCTGGCCTTCCTCACTGAACTGGGCACTACGGACGCCATTTCGAACGTCGGAGGAAGACAGGAGGCCTCTTAAACAGGGTCTTAGATAGTTTGTGAATTATCTAAGGATCTTTTAAAGATCGATACACTCACAATTTGACGTTTCCTTATATTTATATAAATAAGTGACGTTTCATACTTACATGGTCTGACCTGGACATTGTTTAACAACAGTTGCACTAATGTTCTATTTTAACTTACGTTATTAGAGGACACTGCACAACAAATGTAAAGTGAAATAAAATGGTTTTAATAAAATGACAACTTTTTAACGTATTTTTTCAATTACAAACACCAAAACACCCGCCCACCCCCTACCCACACCCAAACAGTGAAACGACAACACCACCAATAAATGTGAACAATAGGAACAATATTAAAAAGAGCGCATCCCCCTCCCTACCTGCGGCCACGTTTCCCTCCAGATCCTGGACCCCCAAGACCCCCCCCCCCCCCCCCCAGTGTCGTTGCCTCACCCACCGGTTCCGGGTAGTACTGCGAAGCCGGTGTGCAGTGGGCGATGGCAAGACTTCCTGCAGTGGTGGGGGACATGCTGGGACGATCGCCTGTTGGGGGGCTGTTGGCGGGGAAGACAAAACAGGGGGATCGCCTTCCAAGTCAGGAGGTGGTGCATCCTTCTGACTCGCCTGTGTGCCGGTGCTTGTGGTCATGGGAGCTCGGGGTGCAGCGCCGTGTACCGCCAAGAACGCATACCGTATGGCATGGTTGGAGGCGGAGATTTCACGCAACTCCAGGATCATCTGCTGCATCGCCTCCGCTTGGCTAGCAAACACCCGGGAGAATTCCTGCGTGAACCCCACAAACACCTGGAGCTGCTCGCGCTGGATCGCGACAGATTCCTCGCACAGTCATGCTAGACGCTCCACATGGCGGTCCAGGGTAGGCCTTTGCTCAAGCCGCTGACCCGGCCTCCGTGGGGTCTGCGACAGCACCAATGTGTGCCTTGTCGTCACCAACTGCATGTCGCTTGGTTCCGGTACCTCCTCAGTTGGGATCCCCATCAGGGCCGCAGGTTCCCCAGATAGAGGGATGCAAGGGGCATCCTCCTCTGTCTCCAGGTATTCCTCCTCCTCGGGCTCGGTGGTGGTCTCTTCTTCACCACCCGTGGTGAATGACACATGCAGTGGGTCAGGTCCATGTGAACGTCTGTTCTCCCGTTGCGACTCTGGAGCTGGTAAAGCTGCAAAACACAATTGCCAGATGGACTGCTCTTATGTTCTTATGTTGTCAACCTGAGCGTGGCAGAGAGTCGCACAGAGGCTGCATGCATAACATGACATCATTCGTCTATGATATGAGAATGAAATGATGTCACATAGCTCTTACGTTTTGCATGCGATGGTCCAGCAACACCACGGGTGGTGACCGCTTGACTGTGGGTCCGCACTGGTGCTGCAACACGTTCCTCCAGGTTGGTGAGGGTTTGTATTACAGCAGGGCCTCCCCCGGTGCACCTCTGCCGAGCCTGATTAGGAGATATCTTTCTCTGCGAACATGAATAGAGCATGGCATAAGCTACTTAACTAGGTTATGTCATTTATACACAACAGTTTCAAATGTTATATGCTAATAGGGGTTGGTCCACAATTCAATGACAGTAGCTGATGTCCGAAAGTGTCCCAGGCCAGACAGTGAGCAAAGGCAGCTCTCCCCCATTGCATGCTGGGTCCCTGTGTATGTGACAGCAGCCAGACAGACTTAAAACAGGCACCGGTTCATGGTCCTGTCCAGTTCTTAGCGGGGATGATATATGTTATATAAAGTTAGAATAACTAGCTTACATTCAATCCAGGAGAATTACCATTATAATGATTATTATACTTAGAATGCGCATCATTATAATATAAAGTTGTACTTACTCTTGCTGAAGCAACGAGGCTGTTCCAGCGTTTGCGGCACTGGTCGGAGCCCCTGGGCTCATGGGACGCAGACGAAACGACCTCGGCTATCTCGCCCCATAACCTGTGGTACGTCCGTGGTGCTGGTTTCCTACCACGCTCCCCTCAGGTCAATCGGGCCCAGCGGGAGTGCACCTCCGCCACGAGGGCCTTGTTGGCCTCCTCGGAGAAGGGTTTGGCCCTCTTCCTCCCCGTCTCCACATCTCTCCCACTTTCATCGCTGTCAGACATATTTCTCTGTCTTTCCTGCACTCACCCTCTCCTGCTCTCACCCTCCCCTCCTACACGTGTGGATGACCCCGACCTCCTGAAACGTGGGAAAACATTTCCAAACAAAAAAACAAAACTTTACGTACCCTGCGCCATTGCTGGGCTATCGCTGGGTGATGTGACATCGCTGGGCTATCGCTGGGTGATGTGACATCGCTGGGCTATCGCTGGGTGATGTGACATCGCTGGGCTATCGCTGGGTGATGTGACATCGCTGGGCTATCGCTGGGTGATGTGACATCGCTGGGCTATCGCTTTGCCCATTTCACATCGCTGGGCTATTGCCGAGCCGAAAATCGCGATTCAAAAAATGGGCGATGTTCCAGCAATCATGACGGCTGCAACATAGCTAAGGCTGGAATATCGCCCATTTTTTGGGCCCTAGCGAACAAAGTGGAAAGTCTAGCCCATAGAATCATAGAATGGTTACAGCCTGACTGGGGAGTTTAGAACCAGGGGGTCACAGTCTCAGAATAAGGGGTCGGCCATTTAGGACTGAGATTTGGCCCATCGAGCCTGTGCCGGCTCTCTGCAAGAGTACCTTGGCCAGTCCCATTCCCCCGCTCTTTCTCCGTAGCCCTACAAATGTATTTCTTTCAGGTACTTAACCAACTCCCTTTTAAAACCGTGATTGAATCTATCTCCACCACCCTTTCAGGCAGTGCATTCCAGATCCGAACCACTCGCTGTGTAAAACAGTTTTATCTTACGTCTCCTTTGGTTCTTCTGCCAATCACACTAAATCTGTGTCCTCTGGTTCTTGACTCTTCTGCCAATGAGAACAGTTACAGCGCTGGACAGGGTAACTGCAGGGAGGAGGTTTCCCCTGGCTGGGGAGTCTAGAACCAGGAGTCACAGAATAAGGAGTCGGCCATTTAGGACTGAGATGAGGATAAATTTCTTCACTCAGAGGGTGGTGAATCTTTGGAATTCTCTACCACAGAGGGCCATGGAACCTCAGTCGTTGAGTATATTCAAGAGAGAGATCGATAGATGTTTGGATATTAAGGGAAGCGGGCAGGGAAGGGATATGGGGAGCGGGCAGGGAAGTGGAGTTAAGGCCAAGATCAGATCAGCCATGATTTATTGAATGGCGGAGCAGGCTCGAAGGGCCAAATGGCCTACTCCTGCTCCTATTTCTTATGTTCAGATGATCCCATTCACTTTCTCCACTGTTAACTTAGCTGTCACGACAACAACACATGCACAGTGGGTAGCACTCCCTCTCGGAAGATTGGGGTTTCAAGTCCTACTCCAGAGATTCAGTACAAAAATCTAGGCTGAGATTCCAGTGCAGCACTGTCGGAAATGCCGACTTTCAAATGAGATGTTAAACCGAGGCCCTGTCTGCTCCCTTGGGTGGATGCAAAATATCCCACGCCATTATTTCATAAGAACATATCTGATCATGGACTCAGTTCCACTTCCCTGCCCGCTCCCCATAATCCTTTATTCCCTTATCGGTCAAAAATCTGTCTATCTCCACCTTAAATATATTCAATGACCCAGCCTCCACAGCTCTCTGGGTCACAGAATTCCATAGATTTACAACCCTCAGAGAAGAAATTCCTCATTTCAGTTTTAAATGGGTGGTCCCTTATTCTGAGACTATGTCTCCTAGTTTTAGTTTCCCCTATGAGTGGAAATATCCACTCTGCATCCACCTTGTCGAGCCCCCTCATTATCTTATATGTTTCGATAAGATCACCTCTCATTCTTCTGAACTCCAATGTGTATAGACCCAACCTATCTTCATAAATCAACCCCCTCATCTCCGGAATCAACCTAGTGAACCTTATCTTGAACAGCCTCCAATGCAAATATATCCTTCCTTAAATACGGAGACGAAAACTGTTTTCAGTACTCTAGGTGTGGCCTCAACAATACCCTGTACAGTTGTAGCAGGGCTTCTCTGCTTTTACACTCTATCCCCCTTGCAATCAAGGGCAACATTCCATTTGCCTTCCTGATTACTTGCTGTACCTGCATACTAACTTTTTGTGTATGCATAAGAACCCCCAGGTCCCTCTGTACTGCAGCACTTTTCAATTTTTCTCCATTTGAATTATAATTTATCTTTCTATTTTTTCTGCTAAAGTGGATAACCTCACATTTTCCCACATTATACTCAATCGCTAAATTTTTGCCCACTCACTTCGCCTGTCTATATCCCTTTGCAGATATTTTGTGTCCTCCTCACAATTTGCTTTTCCATCCATCTTTGTATCATCAGCAAACTTGGCTACATTACGCTCGGTCCCTTCATCCAAATCATTAATATAGATTGTAAATAGTTGAGGACCCAGCACCAATCCCTGCGGCACCCCACTAGTTACTGTTTGCCAACCGGAAATGACCCACTTATCTCGACTCTCTGTTTTCTGTTAGTTAGTCAATCCTCTATCCATGCTAAAATATTACCTCCGTTAACTTTCATCTTGTTTTTGAAAAAGAGCAGGGGAGTTCTCTAGGTGCCCTGGTCAATACTTTTCCCTCAACCAACATCACAAAAAAAAAAGATTCAAAACAAAATACTGTAGATGCTGGAAATTTGAAATAAAAAACAGAAAATGCTGGAAAAACTCAGCAGGTCAGGCAGCATTTGTGGAGAATCAGATTTAACGTTTCAGGTCGACAAAAGGTCATCGACCTGAAACATTAACTCTGTTTCTCTCTCCATAGATGCTATCTGACCTGCTGAGTATTTCCAGCATTTTCTGTTTATCCTAAAAACAGATTACCTGGTCATTATCACATTGCTGTTTGTGGGAGCTTGCTGTGCGCAAATTGGCTGCTGTGTTTCCTACATTACAACAGTGACTACACTTCAGAAAAGATACATTTTTGGATATTAAGAGAATCAAGGGATATGGGGATAGTGCAGGAAACTGGAGTTCAGATAGAAGATCGGCCATGATCTCACTGAATGGCGGAGCAGGCTCGAGGGGCCAAACAAAAACATAAGAAATAGGAGCAATTGCATACGCCCCTTGAGCCTGCTCCTATTTCTTATTCTCTATCTACTCTGTCCAGACCCCTCATGATTTTGAACACCGCTATCAAATCTACTCTCAATCTTCTCTGCTCTTAGGAAAACAACCACAGCTTCTCCAGTTTATCCATGTAACTGGTCCCTCATCCCTGGAATCATTCTCGTAAATCTTTTCTGCACCCTCTCTAAGGCCTTCCCATCCCCCCTAAAGTGCTGTGACCAGAATTGGACACAATACTCCATTTGGGGCCGAACCAGTGTTTTATACAGGTTCATCATAATTTCCATGCTTTTGTACTCTATGCCTCTATTCATGAAGCCCAGAATCCTGTAAGCTTTTTGAACTGCATTCGCAACCTGCCCTGTAACCTTCAACAATTTGTGCACATATAGCCCTAGGTCTCTCTGTTCATGCACCCCCTTTAGGATTCTTTCTGTTCATGCACCCGCTTTAGGATTGTACCATTTACTTTATATCTCCTCTCCTCATTCTTTCTATCAAAATGTATCACTTCACACTTTTCTGCATTAAATTTCATCTGCCACGTGTCTGCCCATTCCACCAGCCTGACTATATCCTCTTGACGGCTATCACTTCCTCCTCAATGTTCACTATACTTACAAGTTTTACGTCATCTGCAAATTTTGAATCTCAGTAGTGGGTTTTAAACAAACAAGCCAGACTCCATTTCAGCAGCCAAGCATGGCACTAACCTCCCAACTACAGCGATTAACACACCATGACCATAATATGGTGGAATTCTGCATTAGGATGGAGAATGAAACAGTTAATTCAGAGACCATGGTCCAGAACTTAAAGAAGGGTAACTTTGAAGGTATGAGGCGTGAATTGGCTAGGATAGATTGGCGAATGATACTTAAGGGGTTGACTGTGGATGGGCAATGGCAGACATTTAGAGACCGCATGGATGAACTACAACAATTGTACATTCCTGTCTGGCGTAAAAATAAAAAAGGGAAGGTGGCTCAACCGTGGCTATCAAGGGAAATCAGGGATAGTATTAAAGCCAAGGAAGTGGCATACAAATTGGCCAGAAATAGCAGCGAACCCGGGGACTGGGAGAAATTTAGAACTCAGCAGAGGAGGTCAAAGGGTTTGATTAGGGCAGGGAAAATGGAGTACGAGAAGAAGCTTGCAGGGAATATTAAGATGGATTGCAAAAGTTTCTATAGATATGTAAAGAGAAAAAGGTTAGTAAAGACAAACGTAGGTCCCCTGCAGTCAGAATCAGGGGAAGCCATAACGGAGAACAAAGAAATGGCGGACCAATTGAACAAGTACTTTGGTTCGGTATTCACTAAAGAGGACACAAACAACCTTCCGGATATAAAAGGGGTCAGAGGGTCTAGTAAGGAGGAGGAACTGAGGGAAATCTTTATTAGTCGGGAAATTGTGTTGGGGAAATTGATGGGATTGAAGGCCGATAAATCCCCAGGGCCTGATGGACTGCATCCCAGAGTACTTAAGGTGGTGGCCTTGGAAATAGTGGATGCATTGACAGTCATTTTCCAACATTCCATTGACTCTGGATCAGTTCCTATGGAGTGGAGGGTAGCCAATGTAACCCCACTTTTTAAAAAAGGAGGGAGAGAGATAACAGGGAATTAATAGACCGGTCAGCCTGACATCGGTAGTGGGTAAAATGATGGAATCAATTATTAAGGATGTCATAGCAGTGCATTTGGAAAGAGGTGACATGATAGGTCCAAGTCAGCATGGATTTGTGAAAGGGAAATCATGCTTGACAAATCTTCTCGAATTTTTTGAGGATGTTTCCAGTAGAGTGGACAAGGGAGAACCAGTTGATGTGGTATATTTGGACTTTCAGAAGGCTTTCGACAAGGTCCCACACAAAAGATTAATGTGCAAAGTTAAAGCACATGGGATTGGGGGTAGTGTGCTGACATGGATTGAGAACTGGTTGTCAGACAGGAAGCAAAGAGTAGGAGTAAATGGGGACTTTTCAGAATGTCAGGCAGTGACTAGTGGGGTACCGCAAGGTTCTGTGCTGGGGCCCCAGCTGTTTACACTGTACATTAATGATTTAGACGAGGGGATTAAATGTAGTATCTCCAAATTTGCGGATGACACTAAGTTGGGTGGCAGTGTGAGCTGCAAGGAGGATGCTATGAGGCTGCAGAGCGACTTGGATAGGTTAGGTGAGTGGGCAAATGCATGGCAGATGAAGTATAATGTGGATAAATGTGAGGTTATCCACTTTGGTGGTAAAAACAGAGAGACAGACTATTATCTGAATGGTGACAGATTAGGAAAAGGGGAGGTGCAACGAGACCTGGGTGTCATGGTACATCAGTCATTGAAGGTTGGCATGCAGGTACAGCAGGCGGTTAAGAAAGCAAATGGCATGTTGGCCTTCATAGCGAGGGGATTTGAGTACAGGGGCAGGGAGGTGTTGCTACAGTTGTACAGGGCCTTGGTGAGGCCACACCTGGAGTATTGTGTACAGTTTTGGTCTCCTAACCTGAGGAAGGACATTCTTGCTATTGAGGGAGTGCAGCGAAGGTTCACCAGACTGATTCCCGGGATGGCGGGACTGACCTATCAAGAAAGACTGGATCAACTGGGCTTGTATTCACTGAAGTTCAGAAGAATGAGAGGGGACCTCATAGAAACATTTAAAATTCTGACGGGGTTAGACAGGTTAGATGCAGGAAGAATGTTCCCAATGTTGGGGAAGTCCAGAACCAGGGGTCACAGTCTAAGGATAAGGGGTAAGCCATTTAGGACCGAGATGAGGAGGAATTTCTTCACCCAGAGAGTGGTGAACCTGTGGAATTCTCTACCACAGAAAGTTGTTGAGGCCAATTCACTAAATATATTCAAAAAGGAGTTAGATGAAGTCCTTACTACTAGGGGGATCAAGGGGTATGGTGAGAAAGCAGGAATGGGGTACTGAAGTTGCATGTTCAGCCATGAACTCATTGAATGGCGGTGCAGGCTAGAAGGGCCGAATGGCCTACTCCTGCACCTATTTTCTATGTTTCTATGTTTCTATGAGGAGATACACTAGTTTCTTAACATTTCAGTTTCATGTTTTTAACATTATGAGGTAGACTTTCCACCAGTTTTATCAGCCTAATCCAGGTGAAATCGGCCAAACTAGCGTAAGAGATCACAGAAACTCAAGAGTAAGTTACGTCCAGCGTAAATGGAATTTCCACGTTAGTTAGCGCTGGTTTAAAAATAATTTAGCCCGAAGCCCGCCCACAAAACTGGCCATGCCCCCAGATTGAATTAACGAGGATGGCGAGATTCCACCGGGGCTGTACGAATTGAGCTCATTTCTTTGGGTGCACATGCACTAGTTGGCATGTTTTTAAAGTTTTTAAAACATTTAATTTACTGAGAAACTGATGAGTGTACACTAATGACGTTGTAAATTAATCAATATAGTTTTTTTTAAAGTAATTTTCAATTATTTAAAATCAGGTTACTCACAGGTTTCCTGTGCATATAATTCAAATATAGCGTTGGAGAGTTCCCAACACTCCTCTGTGTCTTTCATAGGTAATTGTAATATCTTTGTCAAGATTTAAGGCGGCTAATTATAGTGACACCACTATTGCCGGTCAGATTGGAGATGATTGGGCAATAACTCAGTCAATCACACACTGCTGTAGTGAGAACTAAACTAAAGAACCAGTGGGAAACCTGCCTCCAGGCCAGGTCCAAGATCACCCCAACTTCTGTTGTTGAGCTGTAGTACGTGGACGACGCCTGCGTCTGTGCACATTCTGAGGCTGAACTCCAGGATATAGTCAATGTATTCACCGAGGCATATGAAAGCATGGGCCTTACGCTTAACATCTGTAAGACAAAGGTCCTCCACCAGCCTGTCCTCGCCGCACAGCACTGCCCCCCAGTCATCAAGATTCATGGCGCGGCACTCGACAACGTGGACCACTTCCCATACCTCGGGAGCCTTTTATCAACAAAGGCAGACATTGATGCGGAGATTCAACATCACCTCCAGTGCGCTAGTGCAGCCTTTGGCCGCCTGAGGAAAAGAGTGTTCGAAGACCAGGCTCTCAAACCATCACCAAGCTCATTCATGCTCTACAGGGCTGCAGTAATACCAGCCCTCCTGCATGGATCACAGGCATGGACGATGTATAGAAGGCACCTCAAGTTGCTGGGGATATATCAACAACGATGTCGCCGCAAGATCCTGCAAATCCCCTGGGAGGACAGGCGCACCAACATCAGTGTCCTCACACTGAAACACTGACCACACTCAATCAGCTTCGTTGGGCAGGCCACAATGCTCGCATGCCACACACGAGGCTCCCTAAGCAATTGCTCTATGTGGAGCTCCTTCATGGCCAACGAACCAAAGGTGGGCAACGGAAACGTTACAAGGACACCCTCAAAGCCTCCCTGGTAAAGTGCGACATCACCACTGACACCCGGGAGTCCCTGGCTGAAGATCGCCCTGGGTGGAGAAAGTGCATCCGGGAGGGCGCTGAGCTCTTCGAATCTCAACACTGCGAGCGTGAAGAGGTCAGGCACAGGCAGCGGAAGGAGCGTGCGGCAAATCAGTCCCACCCCCCTTCCCCCGATGAATGGCTGTCCCACCTGAGACAGGGTCTGTGGCTCTCGTATTGGACTGTTCAGCCACCAAAGGACTCATTTTAGGAGTGGAAGCAAGTCTTCCTCGATTCCGAGGGACTGCCTATGTTGATGATGCACATATAATTCAAATATAGCGTTGGAGAGTTCCGAACACTCCTCTGTCTTTCATAGGTAATTATAATATCTTTGTCAAGATTTAAGAAGGCTAATTAAATAGTGACACCACTATTGCTGTCAGAATGGAGATGATTGGGCAATACCTCAATCACACACTGCTGTAAGTGACTGGGACTGATTCTATGCACATAATTTTTTTTATTAAGTAGTTATCCTCCACTCACTGCATTTTGCTAGAGAAATAATCTTGCTTTTAATGAGAGACTTTGCTGTAGTTTCAGTTACAAGTTCTGTTTGCTGTAGTTCATAGAGGTTCTGCTTAAATAGACTCTGTTTGTTATAAAATAGACCCTGTTTGCTGTTAGTCCTGCCATATGTGCCCCCCCCCACCCCCGTCTCCAACTCATTGGTTGACATAGTAGTGTCAATAAGCACACCGTACAAGTAAAATGAAATTATTAACTACAGAAACATCCAATTAATTAGAATGATGAACTAAAGAGACAGAGGCTTTTCCCCCCATACATTACAACAGTGACTGCACTTCACAAAGTACAATCCCCACTAATTACACCATCCATGCTTATCGTGGCCAGCTGCTTATGTCGGACAAATAGTGCTGACACTCCCCATTGCCAATGAATTAAATTAAAAAGGCGGCGCTTACAATACATTGAGCACATCAGCTATTTTGGGCCATTCAATAAGCTTACTGCACCTTGTTAAAGAGTAATTAAGTATTGTTAATTGTTCTGAGGACCTGTGCCTCAGAGCATTGTTCGCCCCTTTGAACTTCCTTAAATGACCCAGAACAGCTGATGGAAGCTGTCCTAATGCTTGTCAGCTGTAGCTCAGTGGGCAGCACTCTCATCTCTCTGAGTGAAGAAGGTTGTGGGTTCAAGTCCCATGACAGAGACTTGAACTCAAAACTCGAGGCTGACACTCCAATACAGTACTGAAGGAGTGCTGCACTATTGGAGATGCTGTCTTTTGGATGTAACATTAAACCCAGGTCCTGCCTGTTCTCTCAGGTGGAGCTAGAAAATCCCACGATACTACATCGAAGAAGAGCAGGGGAGTTATCCCAGATGTCCAGGCCAATATATAGCATTCAATCAGCATGACTAAGAAAACATATAATCTGGTCGTCATCACATTAGGAGCTTGCTGTGCGCAAATTGGCTACATTATAACAGTGACTACACTTCAGAAGCGCTTCATTGGCTGTGAAGCACTTTGGGACGTGCTAATATACATGCAAGTCTTTCTTTTTTTTTCTTTCTTAAAGTCTCCCACTACCTTCCCTGATTGAAGTCTATACGCACTGTTATCAATCAGCTGTTCACAAAATACAGTCGATCTGTCGGCGCCCATTTAAAGAAGTTATTATCCAACTTTTGGATCGATTTATCATGGAATACAGTCCCCACCAATCTTCCCTCGAAGCTGTGCAGCCGTGCAGATGTACGGTGAGATCCGGCACAGGCCGCTCACCGGCTTTTGCACTGTAAAAACTGCACATGCGCAAAATTTGAATGGGCCACGCAGCAATTTAAAGGAACTGCACACGGAAAAAAATTAGAGGGAACATTGGTCCCCACCCCCATTTTAACTGGATTGGGAATCCTAGATCCTTATCTCTAGAGGATCATTGCAATAGTTGAGTGTGGAGCTAATAAAGCTATGGATTAGGGTTCCAGCAGCAGGTGGGCTGGGGCAAAGAAGAAACAGGATTTGCAATATTCAGGCACAAAGGGTACTTCTAAAATGGATCAAAATCTCTTTGAAACCAGGTTAGTTTGATTCCAGAAACGAAAATGCTGGAAGAAAGGTTATACAGGTTCGACCTCCAAAATCCGGAGTTCTGGAATCCAGTATGTTCCAGAATCCGGACACCGGGCCGATCCATGGCGGGGTCGTCTGGAAACCGGAAAATGTTTTGATATCCGGACTCCCCCCACCTCGGCGAATCAACTTCGCCCCGGCCCGACCTCGCCATGAGTTTGCCCGCCCCGACCTCGCCATGACTTTGCCCGCCATCTCCCCTATACCTCGGCTGCCCGACTCCACCTACCTTGCAAAACCTGGGCTCGGGTGTTTCCGGATTCGTGACGCCAGAAAGACATTCCAAAATCTGGCAAAACACAAAATCCGGAACGGCTTCGGTCCCGAGGGTTCTGGATTCGGGACACAGCACCTGTACTTGAAACGCTAACCTTTCTCTTTACACATGCTGACTGAGTTGCTATGTTTTTCCAGCAATCTTTGTTTTTGAGTTAGATTTCCACCATTTGCAGCTTGTTTCTTATCTACAAATTTGTTTTCAATCAGCTACTCAGTTGGAAAGGTTTGCAACCTTGCTAAAGTGGTTAGCTTGTGAATGCCACGATTTTAAAATTATCACCTTTTTGTTCAAATTCCTCCATGGACTCACTCCTCCCTATGTCTGTAACCTTCTCCAGCCTTACTACCCTCAGAGATCTCTACGCTCCTCCAACTCTGACTCTTGCTCATCCCCAATTTTCATCGCTTCACCATTGGCGGCCGTGCCTTCAGTTGCCTAGGCCCCAAGCTCTGGAATTCTCTCCGTATACCTCTCCGCCTCGCTCTCCTCTCCTTTAAAATGTTCCTTAAAACCTACCTCTTTGATCAAGCTTTCGGTCACCTATCCTAATATCTCCTTATGTGGCTCAATGTCAAATTTTATTTCATAACGCTCCTGTGAAGTGCCTAGGGACATTTTACTACATTAAAAGGTGCTATATAAATGCAAGTTGTTGTTGCACCTCCTGGTCAATCCCTCATCAAGACAACAAAAAGATATTTATGGCCAATAGGAGTACAGTATCCAGGTACTCATGGCACCAATAATAACTCATGTAGCAAAATGACTACCCAAAAGCTGATTGTAAAACATTTGCTATATCTTCAGTAGTTTGATGTGACACATTCCAGATGGGAACTAGACACTTGTTGTTCTGAATAACCCACTTCCGCCACTCCCATTAGGATAGAGGTTTGTTCTTCCATGCCACTAGTCAGAGCTGAAGAGAGAGTGGATAGTATCATGTGTTCAATATTATTTTGTCATAGTAACACAACATTCGTGATGTAGTTAGAAAATGAAACATTATTTAATGACGTGATTCATTCTTATCGGTGTCCAGGTATCAGCCACTGGCTCAGATGGTAGCACTCTCACCTTTGGATTAGAAGTCTATTTAACCAAACTAGTCAATTCTTGACAAACCAATAAACCAAAGACTTTCATGCTCCAAGAGAGTAACCAAGGCACGTGACTAGGGTCTATGGGGTTGGGATGAGAGTGACATAAGATATCCATTTATCTCTAGGATTGATCAGGCAGCAGAGCTCAGTGAAGGTCCAATTCACCCTGTTATGGAGTGTTGGGATGTGAGTTAATTTCCTGGTGTCAACCTTCTTCACCAGAGCACACACTAAGGCCAGACACCACTCTCAAAAGGGAGAGACAAAGAATGAGTATAAAACATGTCTAATGCTGATGAAACAGCACCACTAGCAGAGGTCTACAAAACTGGGGTAGAGCGAAATTGGAAAGATTTCTTTGTTCAGTCAAGGAACTGATCTCAGCATCAATCCATAGTGTATTTTTATATTGGTCCAGAATGCCTTTTTAAATGCATTTGCTAAGAGTTATGATTTGTTCTGCAAATAGTACGATTTGCATTCTAAAATTCAAAATGGTTGATGTAATATATATAGCACCACCTGTGGACTACAGTGGCACTGCAGCCAGTGCTATGTACAAATAAAGAAGGAACAGTTCACCTGACTAGAGTTCTAGAGTGTTCTGCCATCTTAAGCTGTGTGTGTGTTTGTGAGTTGAACTGAAGACACAACAATGGCGATGACGATGGGATAATCGGGGGGAAAGAAAGTTGCAATTTTTGTTGGTGGAGGATTCAGCTAACCGACAGAGAGACTTTGAGAACTTCTCTGGTTTGATTAACAGCTACAAATCCAAAGTAAATTGCAAGCACACTTGTTTGAACTGCCAGAGTCCAGATGGCCGCACCTATGGGAATAATAGGGCGCTTGGGGGAGTTTCAACGCGACCGTGAAAGTTTCGAAGTGTATGAGGAACGGGTAGAAATGTTTTTCACTGCAAATAATATCATCAAAGTCCTCAATGATGAAAACCATAACTGGGTGGTGTTGGAAAGACAACGGGCTATTTTCTTAACTGAAGCAGGGCCCGAGGTGTATGAAACCCTGAAAAATGTGCTTGTGCCTGTCAAATCAAAGGACACAACTCTTACGCAGAGTTAGAACAGCACTACAGTATTGAGCCCTTGGATATTGCTGAAAGTTATCGTTTCAGAATACGAGATCAGTTAACCGAAGAAAATATGAGAGTACATTGTAGCATTAAAAAAGCTATCTATTCACTAGTTTCGGAAACTTTCAGGGCCGAGCATTGCATGACCGCTTTGTTTGTGGGATGAAAAATGATGCAATCAGAAGAAAGTTATTGACAACGCCTAACTTGACTTTTGATTTAGCTTGTCAGACAGCTATATCAATGAACATGGCCGACCAATATTCCTGAGAATTTCATACTATTTCCAGTCGTCAAACAACCGAGGTGAATCGCCTGTAGGTTAAAAGTAAAAGACAGTTTGGCCCCAAGGTCTCAGAAACTGGCAATGGCATTGAAATCCTGCTATCGGTGCTGGGACAAAACATTGCTCAAAGTTGTCCGCATGTGAAGGCAGAGTGTTTTATCTGCAGGAAAACTGGGCATCTTGCAAAGGCATGCCGACTGAAGGGTAAACCAGCTTTCAAAGCTGTAAGTGGAAATCCCCAGGGACTACATAGCATGGAAGAAAAACAACAGGACGAGGTGGTTTTAGAGCTACACATCATCAGGAGCACGAGGTAACTAACAGCGATTCGAAAAGTATCATAATCCACAAAAATGTTGCAGGAACCAAGATACCCATGGAAATGGGCACTGGTGCATTAGTGAGTGTAGTACCAGAGTTGCTATACCTCGACAAATGCGTAATTTCCCACTGGAGCAATCCAAGATAGAGCTGTGAGGCTACTCAGGAGAGAATGTTCCTGTCGTAGGTCGCATCACCGTACCGGTGAAATACAAGGATCAGTTTCAGAGCTTGCCTCTATTAGTAGTGGCAGGAGACAAGCCTGCCTTACTAGGAAGAAATTGGTTGGGATCACTGAAGCTGGATTGGAGATTTTGTGTGTTAAAACAAGATTTGCATCAAAGGATGATGTCATCAAGAATTATCCAAAGGTGCTCTGCGAAACAGGCAGTCCGATCCAAGGCTTCAAGGCGAGTGTCAGGGTACAGAAGGACGCTAGATCGGTTTACTACAAGCCACGTTCCGTACCCTATGCACTCAAGGAGAAAGTTGAGCAAGAACTCAAAAGACTAGAGACTGAGAACATTATTTCTAAGATAGATCGATGTAATTGGGCTACACCCATTGTTGTTGTACCCAATGGTAAGGTAAGATTGTGTGGTGATTATAAAGTAACCGTAAACCAGGTTCTAGAGGGTAATCTCCCCAATACATTGCCAAATGTAGAAGATTTGTTCACAACACTGACAGATGGTCAGATCTTCTCAAAGTTGGATCTTACAAATGCCGACTTACAATTTGAACTAGATGAGGAGTCCAAGTCATGCTTGACGATAAATACTCATCTAGGCCTATATCAATTTAATAGGCTACCATTTGGAGTGTCTTCCGCCCCTGCCATATTCCAAGGGGTGATGAACCAGATTTTGCAAGGTATTGAAGGGGTAGTATATTATTTAGATGACATACTAATTTCAGCACCAAATAGGCAAATTCATAGTAATATATTGAATGAAGTCCTCAAACGGCTAGAGAAGCACAGAGTACGAGTGTCTGCTCGCAAGTGTGAGTTATTTCAAAACTCAGTGGAGTACTTAGGGTACAGAGTAGACAAAGATGGTTTACATCCAACCAAGGGAAAGCTGGATGCAATTAGAAATGTACCCACTCCCAAGAATGTCACTGAACTGCGATCATTTTTTTAAAAAACTATTATGGGAAGTTCCTACCAAATTTAGCTACAGTATTACATCCACTGAATGAACTATTGAAAAAATAGGTCCATTGGAAGTGGTCAGAAGAATGCGATACAGCATTCAAGAAGTGTAAAAGCAAATTGGTAGAGAGCACCATGTTAGTTCAATATGGTGTATCCAAGCAGATCAAGTTAGCGTGTGATGCCTCTCCATATGGAGTTGGGGCAGTAATCTCTCATGTATTATATAGTGGGGAGGAGAGACCAATTGCTTTTGCTTCACGCACTCTCAGTGCCAGTGAGTGTAATTATGCACAAATCGAAAGGGAAGCTTTGGCATTAATTTTTGGGGTCAAGAAGTTCCACAAATACTTGTATGGTCGTAAGTTTACCATCGTTATGGTCCATAAGCCCCTAACAGCAATCCTCCATCCAAAGTCCCCAGTTCCAACATTAGCTGCAGCCCGAATGCAGAGATGGGCTTTGATTTTGTCAGCATAAACATATGATATTGAATACAGACGGTCAGCTGATCATAGTAATGCTGATGCTATGTCTAGATTGCCTTCCCCATCACAAGTTACACCCAATAGGGAAGAAGTGTTCTATTTTTCATACATTGATGAACTGCCAGTCACAGCTGAAGAGATTGGTAGAGCAACAAAACGTGACCCAATTATGTCAAAGGTGTATGATTATATTGCAAATGGATGGCCAAACCAGGTAACAGACAAAGATATTCATCCATTCTTCATTCGTAGGAATGAATTATCAGTCGATAAAGATTGTATCATGTGGGGTGCAAGAGTGGTTATACCAAATAGATTCAGGTCCAAATTATTAAGAGACCTCCATGACCAGCACCTGGGAATGTGCTTGACCAAGAGCTTTGCACAAAGTTACTTATGGTGGCCAGGACTAGATAAAGATATATAGTACATCATGAATCAGTATACGACATGTCAATCGGTAAGCAAGAAACCACCATCAGTACCATTACAGCCATGGAAATGGCCTGCCAGGGTGTGGCAAAGGCTACATAATCGCTGCCTCAGAGAACTGTGGAAACCGGGACATTGAATAAATTTAAGACAGAGATAAGACAGTTTCTTAACCTATAAGGGCTTATGGGGAGCGGGCAGGGAAGTGGACCTGAGTCCATGAGCGGATCAGCCATGATCGTATTGAATGGCGGAGCAGGCTCGAGGGGCCGTATGGCCTACTCCTGCTCCTATTTCTTATGTTCTTATGTTAACTCCATCCACCCACCTTGGCTCAGATTTTAAATTAATTGAGCTAGCAGCTACTGCTTTTTGAGGGAGATAGTTCCACACTTCTGCCACCCTTTGAGCGAAGAAGTGTTTTCTAACTTCTCTCCTGAATGGCCTGGCTCTGAATTTAAGGTTGTGTCCCCTTGTCCGAGCTTGCGCCCCCACCCACATCAGCGGTAAAAGTTTCTCTCTATCTATTTCTTTCAAAATCCTAAAACCCTCAATCTTCTATATTCAAGGGAATACAAACCTAGTTTATATAATCTCTCCTCATAATTTCCCCCTTGGAGTTCTGGTAACATTCTGGTCATACTTTCCAAATGTTTGGTGCCCAACCATATGCCACAATGCCATTCTGTGACACCTTTACATTATAGTATGGACACGCTAACTTGTACTGCCAAAATGGCTGCCATGCTCCACTCTTTGTCTATGATTGGTCCTCTTGGAGGATAAGCCACACCCTGAAGTTTCACTGGAATGTGTAACTGGAACCACCCATCCCAAAAATCTCACTGACTTTTCAAATTGTAACTCAACCCACTTTGACTTCCTGAAGCAACAGTGGACAGAGCTTCCCAGAAAACAGCAAGGGCCAGCCAAAGTGCCTTACCCCAGTCCAAGTGCATGCCTCCCCCAGCCAAAGGTACATTGTGTACGGGGATTATTAACAGGTTTATTGGGTATGAAGTGAATAGTGACAGTGTTGTGACTTCTGGATATCATCCACTCTAACGATGTCCCTTGTAGGGGGTTGGAAGAATGTGATCCATCTTCCCAGAGTTCCCCCTCTCCCCTCCGATCCCCCCCCCCCACCCATGTCTCTCCCCCACTCCCACCCCTCGTCTCTCTCGCAGCCTCTCTCTCCCCAGTCTCTCTCTCTCTCTCTCTCTCTCTCCCCCTCTCTCCTCCCCCCCATCACAGTCTTTCTCACTCTCCTCCCAGCCTCTCTCTCTCCCTACCCCCAGTCTCTCTCTCTCTCTCCAACCCCACCCCCCCCAGCCTCTCTCTCTCCCTCCCTCTCTCTTTCACCCCCTCTCAGCCCCCTGCCGCTTCTCGGCTCCCGGCCGCTGCTCTCAGCTGCCCTCAAATCATCTCAGCCCTCCCGCCAAGATCAGGTCGGCGGTCTCGGGTCCTGTTTCTCGGCACCACGTGGAGGGAATGATTCGGGGTGGGGGGTGGGCGGAGTTTGACAGACGTATGCGCAAAAAAAGTGCAGTACAAATAGTTACATCCTTATATTATGGGTGAGGTCGGTTCACACAGATGGCCATCAATACTTATTTTTGTTAAATCAAATCTTCAATCCCACATAAACCATACTTTGTACTGAAGCAAATATATACTTTTAACATATCACTAAATCAGTCCTGTAGAATTTCATTTAAATGCCTGGTGCACAGGCAGAACAGTTCATTTCTGTTTCATATACACATATTTATTCTTTCTTTTAGCAAATAATGTAACCAAGAATACAGGAATAAGTGGGGCAATGCAGAAAAAAACTATTTCAAGAACTGCTTTATTTAAACTGGGGTTTTTTTCCATCTGAAGGATTTTTGGACTTTTCAATATCAGTTTTAAGGAAACTGAAAGATTGTCTCGGCCCTTGGATTGACGACCTGCTATAGGGGTTGAATTTGATTAAAAGAACTAGTTCAGTTGACTGTTCAGGAAGGCATGCTGGGAAAGTGGATCAAACTTGTAGTGTTAGGCAGACGGTCTGTGAGGTTACGGATAAGGAGACATAGAAACATAGAAAATAGGTGCAGGAGTAGGCCATTCGGCCCTTCGAGCCTGCAGCACCATTCAATAAGATCATGGCTGATCCATATACCTTGAGAGCCTGTCGTAAACACCAAGTGCTGTTTGGTAGCATCAGTCCATGTAACCATGGGAGAGGAGGAATGGAAAAGTACTGGAAAGCTTGAGTTCGTCAGCAAGAATGGCATATGTGCAGCCATTCTAAAGTGAAGGGATGATACTCCATGAGACAGTCCACCAGACAGACTGGTGACAGACCAGAAGCTGACTGGGAAAAGGCCGGATGCAGACCACCAAACTGAAGGGACAGACCAGACGAACACCACGCAGGATGTCGATGGAGAGTTAACCTCTCAGTCTCCCGAAGTAGAAGAATTGGTCATTCTGAGTTTCAAGTTGTACCACTGACTTAAAGGCTGTATGAATCTCTATCTGTAAAACTTGTTGTATTTTAATGTTAACAAAACTAATTGTTGCAAAAGTTTAAAGCCTTGGTTGATCTTATCTCTGATTACCCTAAAGAGGAAAGAGAGTTTAAGTAAATACTCTACACACCCAAAAAGGAAATAGCCTCAAGTTGCTTTAATGTTTCCAGTAGAGTGGACAAGGGAGAACCAGTTGATGTGGTGTATTTGGACTTTCAGAAGGCTTTCGACAAGGTCCCACACAAGAGATTAATGTGCAAAGTTAAAGCACATGGGATTGAGGGCAGTGTGCTGACGTGGATTGAGAACTGGTTGGCAGACAGGAAGCAAAGAGTAGGAGTAAACGGGTACTTTTCAGAATGGCAGACAGTGACTAGTGGGGTACCGCAAGGTTCTGCTCTGGGGCCCCAGCTGTTTACATTGTACATTAATGATTTAGACGAGGGGATTAAATGTAGTATCTCCAAATTTGCGGATGACACGAAGTTGGGTGGCAGTGTGAGCTGCGAGGAGGATGCTATGAGGCTGCAGAGTGACTTGGATAGATTAGGTGAGTGCGCAAATGCATGGCAGATGAAGTATAATGTGGATAAATGTGAGGTTATCCACTTTGGTGGTAAAAACAGAGAGACAGACTATTATCTGAATGGTGACAGATTAGGAAAAGAGGTGCAGCAAGACCTGGGTGTCATGGTACATCAGTCATTGAAGGTTGGCATGCAGGTACAGCAGGCGGTTAAGAAAGCAAATGGCATGTTGACCTTCATTGCAAGGGGATTTGAGTACAGGGGCAGGGAGGTGTTACTACAGTTGTACAGGGCCTTGGTGAGGCCACACCTGGAGTATTGTGTACAGTTTTGGTCTAACTTGAGGAAGGACATTCATGCTATTGAGGGAGTGCAGCGAAGGTTCACCAGACTGATTCCCGGGATGGCGGGACTGACATATCAAAAAAGACTGGATCAACTGGGCTTGTATTCACTGGAGTTCAGAAGAATGAGAGGGGATCTCATAGAAACGTTTAAAATTCTGACGGGTTTAGACAGGTTAGATGGAGGAAGAATGTTCCCAATGTTGGGGAAGTCCAGAACCAGGGGTCACAGTCTAAGGATAAGGGGTAAGCCATTTAGGACCGAGATGAGGAGAAACTTCTTCACCCAGAGAATGGTGAACCTGTGGAATTATCTACCTCAGAAAGTTGTTGAGGCCAATTCACTAAATATATTCAAAAAAGAGTTAGATGTAGTCCTTACTACTAGGGGGATCAAGGGGTATGGCGAGAAAGCAGGAATGAGGTGCTGAAGTTGCATGTTCAGCCATGAACTCATTGAATGGTGGTGCAGGTTCGAAGAGCCGAATGGCCTACTCCTGCACATATTTTCTATGTTTCTATGTTTCTATGTTAATCCAGAGCTTTAAACATTTCCGTTCTTTTATGGGCTTCCAATGCGGACTTACTTGGGAAGAGAGAGGCTTCATATTTCATATCAATTAATGTCACAAAAGTTCAAATGACTGGTGCGCACACATGTAATCAAATATTATTGACTAGTCTTAAATGTGCAATGTTAAAAGCATGATGTACTCAGAACTCTCCGAGTTAATGTCACAAATGCCTGCTTGCTGTATTGCAGCCATAGTACTTGGGATTCCAATGCCCTCAAATTGTAAATTTTTGTTTGATAATTAAATAATTCAACAGAGGTCTTATCTGAGCATGGGGTTTGTTTCGAAAGTTTCCATATTAAGCTAACAAAACAATTTTCTATTTATAACTGGCAAACATGAGAACAGACCACTCGTTAATTCTCTCAATCTAGCGGTTAAGTGCCTGATTTTATAAAGAATACTTTATATGTGAAATAATCTTAAGCACTTAAATTGACATTTGAATGATTTGTAATTTGATTGGTTGCTATGGTTCCATAGTACTATATTTAGATTTATTTAATAGCACAAACTATATAAATGCCAATGAAAAATTGGACTTTATCAGCCATGGCTCAGTGGGTAGCACATGTGCCTTGAGTCAGAAGATCATGGGTTCACGTCCCACTCCAGAGCTTGAGCACAAATATCTAGGTTGACACACCCAGTGCAGTACTGAGGGAATGCTGCACTGTTGGAGTTGCCGTCTTTCAGATGAGACCTTAAAGCGAACCCACATCTGCCCTCTCAGGTGGATGTGAAAAATCCTATGGCCACTATTTGAAGCAGAGCAGGGGAGTTATCCCTGGTGTCCTGGTCAATATACAGCACTCAATCAGCATCACTAAAAACACACATTATCTGGTCATTATCACATTGCTATAAAGATAATCAGGCAGAACCAATTTATAAAATCGTATCCTGTTACGAAGCATTGCTATCTAGAACTTTCCAGCGGATGCATTTTAAAACTTTCCTAAATTAGACTCTTTGGGCCGGATTTTTGAGAAGTTTGCGAGCGGGTTTTCACCGCGATTTGACCCTCCGTGGCGAAAACCCGGTCGCAAAGCCCGGGCGGGATCCTCTTTGCGGTGGCGATGGAACGTACCGCTAGGGAGAGGAGTGCCAACGTGCAACAACGCCGATTGCGTTTGCGTCCAACTTTCGACTCGCTCACGACTCGTACGCCACACCCAGAATAGCGACAGGTCAAATCTGTCAGTGCAGCCCTGCCAGCAGCCGTAAGTATGAAAACCTGCAAAAAAGCCAAGTTAAAGTTTGTATTTTTTAAATTTTTTGCAGCGATTACAAAGTTAAGGATCTTTTAAATCTTTTTGGAATGTTTTTTGGAATTTATTTTTCCACCTCCCAAGGCCTCTCTCGCAGCGCTCCCGGCCCCGGACTAAATTTGACGAAACTCGCGTCTTTGCGCCACGAATACTTGTGCAATGCCCCCCTTAGTGAGACGTAAAACCCAAAAGTTCAGCCTAAAAACGGTAGCGCAGCAAAAATGGTAAGTTTCACGTATCGCTACCATTTTCGCCGAAAAAACTCGAAAGCCGGAAATCCGGCCCGAGAATATAATACATTTAAAAGCTTCGCTGTCATGTAAACTAATTAATAATCCTAACTTGATTAAAGATAGTTCCACATCAAAATCATCGACTTTTTTTTTTATTTGTTCCTGGGATGTGGGCATTGCTGGTAAGGCCTGCATTTATTGCCCATCCCTAAAAGTAATGGTGAGCCGCCTTCTTGAACCGCTGCAGTCCGCATGGTGAAGATGATGATGATGATGATGATGAAGGTACTCTCACGGTGTTATTAGGGAGGGAGTTTCAGGATTGTGATCCATTGACGATGAAGGAACGGCGATATAGGCAAGTCAGGATGGTGTGGAGGTGATGGTGTTCCCATGCGCCTGTTGCCCTTGTCCTTCTAGGTGGTAGAGGTCGTGGGTTTGTGAGGTGCTGTCGAAGATTGGTTATATTTTCATTGACAAGTATGGTCTGAATTCCAATTGATGTAACAGTACTTAGTAGAAAAAAGCAGGCATTTATAAAACATGTACAAGTCATAAAAATAATTTTAAAATGGAGGACTTGTTTTTATTCTTAGGTTTGAAAATGCATATGATATAGAACTTTCTGGGGCAATGGACTTTTAATATGGAATGGTGAATACCCCAAAAGGAAGATACAAGGTTGCAACTTCAATCTGTAAATTATGAGAAAAGCTTTGTGTGTTTTTTTTTACAAAGCATTAGTACCTGAATACAAAGCTATCCTGTAATCTTCTACTTGTTCCTAATTATATGGGGGTTCACATAGTGGTTATGTTACTGGACTAATAATCCAGAGACCGAGCAATCCACAAAGGTCAGTTCAAATCCTAACATGGCAGTTTCTGAATTTAAATTCTGTTTAAAAAAAATAATTAAATCAATTTGGAATAAAACACTGGTATCAGTAAAAGTGATCATGAACCTGTTTGGAATGTTGTAAAAACCCACGAAGCACTGGCCACACTCGACCAGCTCCATTGGACGAGCCACATCGTCCGCATGCCTGACACAAGACTCCCGAAGCAAGCACTCTACTCGGAACTCCTGCACAGCAAGCGATCCCCAGGTGGGCAGACACCCTCAAAGCCTCCTTGATAAAGTGCAACATCCCCACCGACACCTGGGAATCCCTGGCCAAAGACCACCCTAAGTGGAGGAAGAGCAACCGGGAGGGCATTGAGCACCTCGAGTCTCGTCTCAGAGAGCATGCAGAAAACAAACGCAGGTCGTGGAAAGAGCATGCGGCAAACCAGACTCCCCACCCACCCTTTCCTTCAACAACTGTCTGTCCCACCTGTGACAGCGTCTGTAATTCCCATATTGGACTGTGCAGTCACCTGTGAACTCACTTTTAGAGTGGAAGCAAGTCGATTTCGAGGGACTTCCGATGATGATGATGGGTTCACTACTGTTCTTTAGGGAAGGAAACCTGACATTCTTACCCAGACTGGTATGTGTGTGACTTCAATTCCACATCATAAGAACATAAAAAATAGGAGCAGGAGTAAGCCATTCGGCCCCTCTAGCCGGCTCCGCCATTTAATACGATCATGGCTGATCCGATCATGGACTCAGGTCCACTTCCCTGCCTGCTCCCCATAACCTTTATTCCCTTATCGGTTAAGAAACTGTCTATCTCTGTCTTAAATTTATTCAATGATCCAGCTTCCACAGATCCCTGAGGCAGCGAATTCCACAAATTTACAACCCTCCGAGAGAAGAAAAATCTCCTCATCTCAGTTTTAAATGGATAGCCCCTTATTCTAAGATTATGCCCTCTAGTTCTAGTCTCCCCTATCAGTGGAAACATCCTCTCTGCATCCATCTTGTCAAGCCCCCTCAGATTTTTATATGTTTCGATAAGCTCACCCCTCATTCTTCTGAATTCCAATGAGTAGAGGCCCAACCTACTCAACTTTTTCTCATAAGTCAACCCCCTCATCTCCGGAATCAACCTAGTGAACCTTCTCTGAACTGCCTCCAAAGCAAGTATATCTTTTCTTAAATATGGAAACCTAAACTGTATTCAGTATTCCAGATGTGGCCTCACCAATACCCTGTATAACTGTAGCAAGACTTCCCTGCTTTTATACTCCATCCCCTTTGCAATAAAGGCCAAGATTCCATTTGCCTTCCTGATCACTTGCTGTACCTGCATACTAACCTTTTGTGTTTCATGCACAAGTACCCCCAGGCCCCGCTGTACAGTAGCACTTTGCAATCTTTCTCCATTTAAATAATAACTTGCTCTTTGATTTTTTTTTCTGCCAAAGTGCATGACCTCACACTTTCCAACATTATACTCCATCTGTACTACATCAATGTAGTTGTCCCACAGACTAGTCAAGCAACAGCCTGACATAATCATACTCACAGAATCGTACATATCAGGTAATGTCCCAGACACCTCCATCACCATCCCTGGGTATGTCCTGTCCCACCGGCAGGACAGACCCACCAGAAGTGGCAGCAGAGTGGTATACGGTCAAATGGGAGTGGATCGCATGAAGTCTCATGGCTTCAGGTCAAACATGGGCAAGGAAACCACCTACCGCCCTCCCTCAACTGATGAAGCAGTACTCCTCCATATTGAAAGAAGCACTGAGGGTAGCAAGGGCTGTTCCTGCATCGTCGGTGGGTCAAAATTCTGGAGCTCCCTATCTAACAGCACTGTGGGAGTACCACACGGACTACAATGGTTCAAGGCAGCAGCTCACCACCACCTTCTCAAGGGACAACTAGGGATGGCCAATAAATGCCGGCCTTGTTACTGACACACACATCCCGAGAAATAATAAATTTAAAAAAATAAGAAGCAGCCAAGGAGACATCCCTAAGGAACTCCGGAGGAAATGATGTGGGGGCAGGAAGAGAAACTATTGCTAGAGAAGCTCTGGTTTAGCTCAGTTAGGCAAGAGGAAACAAAGTGTGGTCAGTCCCACGGAGCAGGATAACAGAGGATCATTTATAGGACTGAACTGTGACGTTTTATTTGGATAGGTAAAATATTCAGATATGTAATGGGTAATTTAAAAACGAATTTCATGAATGCACAAAAAGGATATATATTGGTCAGTTGCCAAACAATTATCTTTATTATCTCTCAAAGAGGGAGCTAATATTTCTCTCAGGGCCTCCTTCAGACAGGACGGTCTGACTACGACCCATGACTTCTACCCGCTTCCAGTGGGGTTAACCATTTGCAGCAGTTTTTAAAATCCAAAGACAGGTAGTTCTTTCACGATGCAGAGCGCCAACAAATTATGCAACTTGCACTAAATACAGGTACAACGTCTGAAATCCGGAATCCTCAGGACTGAGGGCTCAATTTTCCCCGGTGATTTGCGCCGGTTTTTTTTGAGTAGCCTGCTCTTTTTGGCCTAAGTTGAAAAACCAGTTTCTCCAATCAATTTGCACCAGTGTAACTCAGTTAGTTACTATTGTTTTAGGTTTTTTTTCAGCCAAAGGGGGCGTAACCAGCCACCTACGCCAAATCTGGCCATTTAAGGAAGTTTGGCCAGCTGAGAATTACTCCAGTTCTGCTTAGGTCAGTGTATGTGGCCTGTGCAGAAAAACCTTCCGGAGAGTTAAGGAAATTGGCGCAGGTATGGAAATCGGCGCAGCAGATGCCCAAAGAATTGAAGAGTGTGTGTGCGTGTGCGTGCAGACCTAAAACGGGACCGGACCAGGAGAATGGGGACTGAGAATGGGACCAAACCGGCAAGCCCTTCGGGCGGGGTTGGAGGTAAGTTGCTGTTATATGTTTTTTAATTCTTTTAATGTGTTGGGAGCTGGCTGTATGCTTCACTTTGCAGCCTCAGCTCGCATTGTGTCCCTGGTTACCATGGCAGCCCGATCGTTTTGGCGCAGATCAAGGCTCCACCCCCAAAACTAAAGGCCGGGTTACGCCACGCCAAAATGAAGAAATGTAATAGGGAAACTTAGAATTTTTTTTTGCCGTCCTTAGGCCCCAAAAAATCTTGCGTAACTCTTCGAGTGCGCCAAAAAAATGCTTTGGGGAAAATTGAGCCCCGAGTCCCTGCCAGTTTTTGGGTTTTGCTGGATTTCAGGCAAGAAAATCAACAGTCTGAAATCCGGAATCCTTGGGACTGAATGTATGCTGGATTTCGGGTTTTGCCAGATTTCGGACCTCACCGCCCACCGATCAGCTGCTCCTCGCCACTCGCCGATTCCCGCTGCCTGCCGATTCCCATCGCCTGTGGCCCCCTGGTGCTGCACTTTTTAAACCGGTTTCCTCGTCCCTCACTGCCAGATGTCACCATCTTGGTTGCCTGAAAAATGTCTGGTTTTCGGATAATTCCGGTTTTCTGAATTCCGGATTCAGGACATTATACCTATACTAGTAAGCAAAGAGCATGCAGCCTTGAATTATGTAACAAAAGAAAGACTTGCATTTATAGAGTGCCTTTCACGACCTCAGGATGTCCCAAATCGTTTTACAGCCAATTAAATTTTTTTTTCCAAGTTTTGTCATCGGTGTAATGTCGGAAATGCAGCAGTCGCTTTGCGCACAGCAAGCTCCCACAAAAAGCAATGTGATAATGTCCAGTTTATTGGTTTTAGTGACGTTGAGTGAGGGATAAATATTGGCCAGGTTTCCATGGAGAACTCCCCTGTTCTTCTTCGAAATAGTGCCCTGGGATTTTTTACGCCCACCTGAGGGGGAAGACGGGACCTCGGTTTCAACGTCACATCTGAAAGATGTCATCTCTGACAGTGCAGCGCTCCCTCAGCACTGTACTGGAGTGTCAGCCTGGATTTTGTGCTCAAGTTTCTAATGTGGGACTTGAACCCACAACCTTCTGACTCAGGAGGTAAGAGTGCTACCAACTGACACCTAGCTTTAGGAACAGGAGGAGGCCATTCAGTGTCTCGAGCCTATTCCACCATTCAGTTATATCATGGCTGATCTGTATCTCAACTCCATCCACCCTCAATATCCTTGCATAACAAAAATCTCATCAATCTCAGTTTTCAATTTTCAACTGACCTTCAGTCTCAAAAGTTTTTTGGGGGAGACGGTTCCAGATGTTCTCTGCCCTTTGTGTGAAGAAATGCTTCCTGACATCACCCCTGAATGACCTAGCTCTAATTTTAAGGTTATGCCCCCTTGTTCTGTACTCTCCCACCAGAGGAAGTAGTTTCTCTCTATCTAGCCAATCAACTCCTTTAATCATCTTAAGCACCTCAATGAGATCACCCCTTAATCTTTTATATTCAAGGCTCGTCTAGGCAACCTATCCTCATAATTTAAACGTTAATTGCATAGAATTTTACAGAACAGATACAGGTCTTTAGGTCCAAACAGTCGATGCCGGTGTTTATGCTCCACACGAGCCTTCTCCCACCTTACTTCACGTAGAAACATAGAAAATAGGTGCAGCAGCAGGTCTTTTGACCCTTCGAGCCTGCACTGCCATTCAATAAGATCATGGCTGATCATTCACCTCAGTACCCTTTTCCTGCTTTCTCTCCATACCCCTTGAATACTTTGGCCGCAAGGGGCGTATCTAACTCCCTTTTGAATATATCTAACAAACTGGCCTCAACAACTTTCTGCGGTAGATCATTCCACAGGTTAACAACTCTCCGAGTGAAGATGTTTCTCCTCATCTCAGTCCCAAATGGCTTACCCCTTATTCTTAGACTGCGACCCCTGGTTCTGCAACTCCCCAGCAACGGGAACATTCTTCCTGCCTCTAATCTGTCCAATCCTGACAGAATTTTATATGTTTCTATGAGATCCCCTCTCATTCTTCTAAACTCCAGTGGATACAAGCCCAGTTGATCCAGTCTCTCCTCATATGTCAGTACTGCCATCCCGGGAATCAATCTGGTGAACCTTTGCTGTACTCCCTCAATAGCAAGAACGTCCTTCCTCAGATTAGGAGACCAAAACTAACACAATATTCCAGGTGTGGCCTCACCAATGCTCTGTACAATGGCAGTAAGACCTCCCTGCTCCTACACACAAATCCTCTAGCTATGAAGGCCAACATGCCATTTGTCTTCTTTACCGCCTGCTGTACCTGCATACCAAACTTCAATGACTGATGTACCATGACACCCAGGTCCCGTTGCACCTCCCCTTTTCCTAATCTGTCACCATTCAGATAATATTGTGTCTTCCTGTTTTTGCCACCAAAGTGGATAACCTCACATTTATCCACATTATACTGCATCTTCCATGCATTTGCCCACTCACTTAATCTGTCCAAGTCACCCTGCAGCCTCTTAGCATCCTCCTCGCAGCTCACACTTCCACACAGCTTAGTGTCATCTGCAAACTTGGAGATATTACTCTCAATGCCTTCATCAAAATCATTGATGGATATTGTAAATAACTGGGGTACCAGCACTGAGCCCTGCGGCACCCCAATAGTCACTGCCTGCCATTCTAAAAAGGACCCGTTTATCCCGACTCTCTGCTTCTGTCTGCCAACCAGTTCTCTATCCATGTCAATACATTACCTCCAATACCATGTGCTTTAATTTTGTACACCAATCTCTTGTGTGGGACCTTGTCTAAAGCCTTTTGAGAGTCCAAATAAACCACATCCACTAGTTCTCCCTTGTCCACTCTACTAGTTACATCCTCAAAAAATTCGAGAAGATTTGTCAAGCATGATTTCCCTTTCATAAAATCCATGCTGACTTGGACTGATCCGGTCACTGCTTTCCAAATGCGCTGCTATTTCATCTTTAATAATTGATTCCAACATTTTCCGCACCACCGATGTCAGACTAATCAGTCTATAATTCTCTGTTTTCTCTCTCCCTTCTTTTTTAAAAAGTGGTGTTACATTAGCTACCCTCCAGTCCATAGGAACTGATCCAGAGTCAATAGAATGTTGGAAAATGATCACCATCCACTATTTCTAGGGCCACTTCCTTAAGTTGGGATGCAGCCTATCAGGGCCCGGGGATTTATCGGCCTTCAATCCCATCAATTTCCCTAACACAATTTCCTGACTAATAAGGATTTCCTTCAGTTCCTCCTTTTTGCTAGACCCTCGAACCCCTAATATTTCCGGAAGGTTATTTGTGTCTTCCTTAGTGAAGATCGATCCAAAGTATTTGTTCGATTGGTCTGCCATTTCTTTGTTCCCCATTATAAATTCACCTGATACTGACTGCAAGTCAGTGAAGATTGGTCTTCACTAATCTTTTTCTCTTCACATATATATAGAAGCTTTTGCAGTCAGTTTTTATGTACCCGGCAATCTTCCTCTCATACTTGATTTTCCCCCTCCTAATTAGACCCTTTGTCCTCCTCTGCTGAATTCTAAATTTCTCCCAGTCCTCAGGTTCGCTGCTCTTTCTGGCCAATTTATATGCCTCTTCCTTGGATTTAACATTGTCCCTAATTTCCCTTGTTAGCCACAGTTGAGCTACCTTCCCCATTTTATTTTTACTCCAGACAGCGATGTACAATTGTTGAAGTTCATCCATGTAATCTATAAATGTTTGCCATTGCCTATCCATTGTCAACCCTTTAAGTATCATTCACCAGTCTATCCTAGCCAATTCACATCTCATACCATCAAAGTTACCTTTCCTTAAGTTCAGGACCCTAGTCTCCGAATTAACTATGTCACTCTCCATCTTAATAAAGAATTCTACCATATTATGGTCACTCTTCCCCAGGGGGCCTCGCACAAGAAGATTGCTAATTAATCCTCTCTCATTACACAACACCCAGTCTCGGATGGCCAGCTCTCCAGTTGGTTCCTCGACATATTGGTCTCGAAAGCCATCCCTAATACACTCCAGGAAATCCTCCTCCACGGCATTGCTACCAGCTTGGTTAGCCCAATCTATATGTAGATTAAAGTCGCCCATGATAACTGCTGTACCTTTATTGCACACATCCCTAATTTCTTGTTTGATGCCATCCCCAACCTCACTACCACTGTTTGGTGGTCTGTACACAACTCCCACTAGCGCTTTCTGCCCTTTGGTATTCCGTAGCTCCACCCATACAGATTCCACATCATCCAAGCTAATGTCCTTCCTTACTATTGCATTAATCCCCTCTTTAACCAGCAACGCTACCCCACCTCCTTTTCCTTTCTGTCTATCCTTCCTGAATGTTGAATACCCCTAGATGTTGAGTTCCCAGCCTTGGTCACCCTGGAGCCATGTCTCCCTAATCCCAATTATATCATAATCGTTAATAGCTACCTGCGCAGTTAATTCTTCCATCTTATTACGAATACTCCTCGCATTGAGGCACAGAGCCTTCAGGCTTGTCTTTTTAACACTCTTTGTCCCTTTAGAATTTTGCTGTAATGTGGCCCTTTTTGGTTTTTGCCTTGGGTTTCTCTGCCCTCCACTTTTACTATTCTCCTTTCTATATTTTGCTTCTGCCCCCATTTTATTTCTCTCTGTCTCTCTGCATAGGTTCCCATCCCCCTGCCATATTAGTTTAACCCCTCCCCAACAGCACTAGTAAACACTTCCCCTAGGACATTGGTTCCGGTCCTGCCCAGGTGCAGACCATCTGGTTTGTACTGGTCCCACCTTCCCCAGAACTGGTTCCAATGTCCCAGGAATCTGAATCCCTCCCTCTTGCACCACTCCTCAAGCCACGTATTCATCTTAGCTATCCTGCTATTTCTACTCTGACTAGCACGTGGCACTGGTAACAATCTTGAGATTACTACCTTTGAGGTCCTACTTTTAAAATTTAATTCCTAGCTCCCTAAATTCAACTTGTAGGACCTCATCCCGCTTTTTACCTATATCGTTGGTACCTATATGCACCACGACAACTGGCTGTTCACCCTCTCCCTCCAGAATGCCCTGCAGCTGCTCCGAGACATCCTTGACCCTTGCACCAGGGAGGCAACATACCATCCTGGAGTCTCAGTTGCGACCGCAGAAATGCCTAGCTATCCTCCTTACAATAGAATCTCCTACCACTATAGCTCTCCCACTCTTTTTCCTGCCCTCCTGTGCAGCAGAGCCACCCACGGTGCCATGAACTTGGCTGCTGCTGTCTTCCCCTGGTGAGCCATCTCCCCCAACAATATCCAAAACGGTATATCTGTTTTGGAGGGAGATGACCACAGCGGACCCCTGCACTACCTTCCTACTCCTGCTCTGCCTGATCGTCACCCATCCTCTATCTGCCCTTGTAACCTTTACCTGCGGTGTGACCAACTCACTGAACATGCTATCCACGACATCCTCAGCATTGTGCATGCTCCAGAGTGAATCCATCCGCAGCTCTAGTGCCATCATGCGGTCTAACAGGAGCTGTAGCTGGATATACTTCCTGCACACAATCATCAGGGACACTGGAACGAGACCTGGGTGTCATGGTTCTTCAGTCATTGAAAGTTGGCATACAGGTACAGCAGGCGGTGAAGAAGGCAAATGGTATGTTGGCCTTCATTGCTAGGGGATTTGAGTATAGGAGTAGGGAGGTCTTACTGCAGCTGTACAGGGCCTTGGTGAGGCCTCACCTGGAATATTGTGTTCAGTTTTGGTCTCCTAATCTGAGGAAGGACGTTCTTGCTATTGAGGGAGTGCAGCAAAGGTTCACCAGACTGATTCACGGGATGGCTGGACTGGCATATGAGGAGAGACTGCATCAACTGGGCCTTTATACACTGAAGTTTAGAAGGATGAGAGGCGATCTCATAGAAGCATACAAGATTCTGATGGGACGAGACAGGTTAGATGCGGGCAGATTGTTCCCGATGTTGGGGAAGTCCAGAACCAGGGGACACAATCTTATGATAAGGGGTAGGCCATTTAGGACTGAGATGAGGAGAAACTTCTTCACTCAGAGTTGTTAACCTGTGGAATTCCCTGCCGCAGAGAGTTATTGATGCCAGTTCATTGGATATATTCAAGAGGGAGTTAGATATGGCCCTTACAACTAAGGGGATCAAAGGGTAATGGAGAGAAAGCAGGAAAGGGGTACTGAGGGAATGATCAGCCATGATCTTATTGAATGGTGGTGCAGGCTCGAAGGGCCAAATGGTCTACTCCTGCACCTATTTTCTATGTTTCTATGTTTCCCACATAGCACAGGAGGAGCATGACACGGGTCTGGGCTCTCCTGCCATGACTTAACCCTTAAAATAACCTAATTTGGCAACAATGCCAAAGGTTTCTGACTGACAAGATAAAAAAAAGAAAAACTACTCACCAATCAACCAGCCAATCACTTACTCTCTTGGCTGTTCTCTTTTCCTCCCAGGTAGGGGAGTTAGCACTGGTGGGGAAAACAAGACAAAGCAACACCTCCCGCTCCTACTTGCCGGAATTCTCCTGCTTACCAAACTCTGACCTGCTGCTGCACTCCGTGCAGGTCTGCACAAAGCCCTCTCGTTTTATACTGTTTCTAGCTGACTCACCACTGGCCTGTTTAGGGAACCAGTTTTTACTAGCTGGCCAATTAACTAAGCTAGCTTGCTTGTTTGTCTCTGTTTGAACCTACAAGAATCCTATCTGTTTAATATTTCAGTTTCACTTAAACTTGTAATCTTATTTTACCTTTAGAAGCTACTAGAAATTGTCACTAGTAATTTACACCAACCTTGAAATGGTTTAAAAGGGATTAACCCTTAAAGTTCTCCCACTTACCAAACTCTTCACCTCACCCTCTCAGCATAACCTTCTATTCCTTTCTCCCTCATGTACTTATTTAGCTTCCATTAAATGCATCTGTGCTATTCATCCCAACCACTCCATGTGGAAGCACGTTCCACATTCTCACCACTCTCGGGTAAAGAAGTTTCTCTTTTTTTTATTAATTCATGGGATGTGGGCGTCGCTAGCATGGCCAACATTTATTGCCCATTCCTGATTGCCCTTGAGAAGATGGTGAGCCGCCTTCTTGAATCACTGCAGTGGTGAAGGTACTCCCACAGTGCTGTTGGAGAGGGAGTTCCAGTATTTTCACCCAACGACAATGAAGGAACGACGATATATTTCCAAGTCAGGATGGTGTGTGACTTGGAAGGGAACTTGGAGGTGGGGGTGTTCCCATGCACCTGCTGCCCTTTTCTTCTAAGTGGTAGAGGTCGCGTGTTTGGGGGGTGCTGTCGAAGTAGCATTGGCGAGTTGTTGCAATGCATCTTGTAGATAGTATACACTGCAACCAAGGTTCGCCAGTGGTGGAGGGAGTAAATGTTTAAGGTGTTGGATGGGGGTACCAATCAAGCAGGCTGCTTTGTCCTGGATGGTGTTGAGCTTCTTGACTGTTGCCTGGATGAGTGCAGCTCCAACAAGTGGAAAGCATTCCATCACACTCCTGACATGCTTTGTAGATGGTGGAAAGGCTTTGCAGAGTCAGGAGGGGAGACACTCATCACAAAATACCCAGTCTCTGACCTGCTCTTGTTGCCACATTATTTATGTGGCTGGTCCAGTTAAGTTTCTGGTCAATGGTGACCCCCTAGGTTATTGATAGTGGGGGACTCGGTGATGGTAATGCTGTTGAATGTCAAAGGACAGTGGGTAGGCTCTCACTTGTTGGAAATAGTCACTGCCTGCCACTTGTGTGACGTGAATGTTACTTGCCACTTATCAGCCAAAGCCTGAATGTCATCCAGGTCTTGCTGCATGCGGGCAAGGACTGCTTCTTTATCTGAGGTGTTGCGAATGGCACTGAACGCTGTGCAATCATCAGTGAACATCCTCACTTCTGACCTTGTGATGGAGGGAAGATCATTGATGAAGCAACTGAAGATAGTTGGGTCTAGGCCACTGCACTGAGGAACTCCTGCAGCGATGTCCTGGGGCTGTGATGATTGACCTCCAACCACCACAACCATCTTCCTTTGTGCTAGACATGACTCCAGCCAGTGGAGAGTTTTCCCCCTGATTCCCATTGACTTCAGGCTCCTTGATGTCACACTCAGCCAAATGCTGCCTTGATGTCAAGGGCAGTCACTCTCACACCAGTAATTCAGCTCTTTTGTCCATGTTTGGACCAAGGCTGTAATGAGGTCTGGAGCTGAGTGGTCCTGGCGGAAGCCAATCTGGGCATCGGTGAGCAGGTGTCGCTTGATAGCACTGTCGACGACATCTTCCATCATTTTGCTAATGACTTAGAGTAGACTGATGGGGCAGTAATTGGTCAGATTGGATTTGTGGACAGGACATACCTGGGCAGTTTTCCACATTGCCGGGTAGATGCCAGTGTTGTAGCTGTACTGGAACTGCTTGGCTAGAGGCTCGGCTAGTTCTGGAGCACAAGTCTTCAGCACAACAGCCGGGATGTTGTCAGAGTCCATAGCCTTTGCTGTATCCAGTACGTTCAGCTGCTTCTTGACATCACATGGAGTGAATCGAATTGGCTGAAGACTGGCTTCTGTGATGGTGATGATCTCAGGAGGATACTGATATGGACCATCCACTCGGCATTTCTGGCTGAAGCTGGTTGCAAACACTTAGTCTTGTCTTTTGCACTCATGTGCTGAGCTCCACCATCATTGAGGATAGGGATATTCATGGAGCCTCCTCCTCCTGTTAGTTATTTAATGGTCCACCACCATTCACAACTGGATGTGGCAGAACTTCAGAGCTTTGATCTGATCCGTTGATTGTGGGATCGCTTAGCTGTCTATGGTAGCTGCTTCTGTTTTTTTAGCATGCATGTTGTCCTGTGTTGCAGCTTCCCCAGGTTAGCACTTCATTTTTAGGTACGCAAGGTGCTGCGCCTGGCGTGCTATTTTGCTCTCCTCAGGATTGGTCCCCTGGCTTGTTGGTAATGGTAGAGTGAGGGATATGTCAGGTCATGAGGTTACAGATTGTGGTGGAATACAATTCTGCTGCTGCTGCTGATGGCCCACAGCGCCTCATAGATGCCCAGTTTTGAGCTGTTAGATCTGTTCTGAATCTATCCCATTTAGCACGATGGTAGTGTCACACAACACGATGGATAGTGTTCTCAGTGTAAAGGTGGGACTTTGTCTCCACAATCACTGTGTGGTGGTCACTGCTTCCAATGCTGTCATGGACAGATGCATCTGCAACAGGTAGATTGGTGAGGGCGAGGTCAAGTAGGTTTTTCCCTCGTGTTGGTTCTTGAATTCCCTATTGGATTTATTAGTCACTATCTTATATTTATGGCCCCTAGTTCTAGACTTCACCCACAAAAAGCATAAATCCATATATAATATATAATATATAATATGAAGAGCAGGCAGGTAATCCAGCAGTTGAGCTAATTAAAATGCCTGGAGCAGTCGTAAACCTTCGTAATTCAAAATAAGTAAACATCCTCTTCGGTGAACTTCTTAATTATAATTTATGAGGGACAGCAAGTGATACAATGCTGTTCAAAAAGGAAGAAAGGAATAAACCTGGAAAATATGGACCAGACTTACATTAATAGTGGGACAGATCTTGAGACTATAGAATTATACAGCGCAGAAGGAGGTCATTCAGCCCATCGTGTCCGTGCTAGCTCTCTGAAAGTATGTAACAGTGTGGTGTAATGGCTGTTTATGTAAATGTTACATAATAGATTATATTAGAATGTTTTAATTTGAAATGTGTATTCAGTGTTTCTGTCTAATATTAAAATAATGTACATCTGAATCTTCATGGGACTAAAAGCCACTCATTTTTGCTAGCCAAGGCTGTTAAGGTATATGGAGCCAATGCGGGTGGATGGCGGAACAGGCTCAAAGGGCTGAATGGCCTACTCCTGTTCCTATGTTCCTGCTGTGGGTTGTGGCTTGATTAGTAATTGTAATTAGTAATAGCCTGATGAATTACAGGCCAATTTGGACAACATTTTATTTACTGTGTGGGTTCATTTTGTGCTACAAATATTTTAATCTACAATTCTAGGGCCACAATGCACTCAGGATATTGTATGGCAATTAGCTTAATGACATGAATAGTAATTATTTCCCTCCAAAAAACCCACACACAACACTTACTTTCAGATATTTTCTGCGTTGCTCACTGACTATTAAATGATATGAACGATTAGACTCTGCTACTGAAAGCAGGTAACAGGTAATCAAATGGCAGATTAATAATCTCAGTCATGGTTATAATGCATGAGATTTGTACCAGATGGGACATTTCAGTAAATGATTGTGTGACAGTCATCAACGAAGGCATCGGGTTTGTTTTGGTGGGAAAAACTGCAGACAAAAGGGGAAAGTAGCACGGTGATAAGATAATTGTGAAGAGAAGAGGCTGTTCTTTGTTATTCATTATACTCTCATTAATAATCATGCCAAAATTGTTAACCTCTGTTATTTAACCTTTTAAAAACCCGCAACGGATATAATCCATAACTGACAGATATAAACAAACAATTATGTTAATCTGTTGGTTGCATGCATTTTGTTAAATGTTTCAGAAACAATTTATATGAAAGCTCCCGTGATCTAGTTTACCATTTTAATAGCTCAGAGAAAATTGTAAATCAAGTGGTTAACTCCAGTTAAACTCGCACCAAATTTGGGAATTATGCTGGCCCGTAGAGTTCCAATGAACCAAACCATAAAATGATCTCCAATTATTTGATATTCACTGCTAAGCGCACTAAATATCACGTGCCAGCTTTCATCCGCATACAATGCATGTTTTATTTTGATTAATCTTTTGATTGTGCCATGTTTCAATTTTATTTCACATATTACATAGAATTTTACAGCACAGAAACAATCCATTTGACCCAACTGGTCCATGTTTCTGCTCCACACGAGCCCCCTCCCACCCCTCTTCATCTCCCCCGTCAGCATATCCTTCTATTCCTTTCTCCCTCATGTGTTTATCCAGTTTTCCCTTAAATACATATATGCTTATTCGCCTCAACCATTCCTTGTGGTAGCAAGTTCCCCATTCTAACCACTCTCTGGATAAAGAAGTTACTCATGAATTCCTAATAGGATTTATTAGTGACTATCTTATATTTATGGCCCCTGGTTTTTGGACACCCCGACAAGTGGAAACATCTTCTCTGTGCCTACCCTATCAAACCACTTCATCATTTTAAAGACCTCTATCAGGTCACCCCTCAGCCTTCTCTTTTCAAGAGAAGAGACCCAGCCTGTTCAGTCTTTCCCGATAGTTATAACCTCTCAGTTCTGGTATCATTCTTAAATCGTGGAATCATAGAATGATATAACACAGAAGGAGGCCACTCAGCCCATCTTTTCTAGTTTTCCACAAAAAGGATTTGAAAATTACTGGGGGGGGGGGTTAAAAACATTTCTAAGTAACATGTACACTCACAAGTGGTTAATATGCCAAATGGAAGCTGTTTTCCCTCATAATCTAAACAATAAACAATTTGTTAGCATGTCCGGGTAATCAAAAAACACCTCACACCCATTCTGTTGGAAAGTTCTTTGGTCCCCAACTTCTTGTGAAAAGGGAGATAAGAAGCGAGACACAGGCTGAGTGTCCTTTTCAATATAGAGGGTGGCTATCACATTTGTTAAACAGGGAGCTATGAAAGCTTTAGACAAAGTGCTGTACGCCCAATTATTACTTTTTAAGTGCAGTCACTGTTATTTTGTAAGCAAAAGCAGCAGTCAATTTGCACACAGATAGGTCCCACAAACATCAATGAAATGATTGACTAGTCAGTCTGTTTTTTGATGGTGTTGGTTGAGAGATAAATACCAGCCATGTTATTAGATTCATCTGTGCAAAGAATCAGAAATGCTGGAGAAATGGTTAGAACACATCTTGTTTAAATCAAGTAAGAGAACCTACTGATAAGAAAGAAAGACATCCTTTCATGACCACCGGACATCTCAAAGCGCTTTACAGCCAATGAAGTACTTTTTGAAGTGTAGTCACTGTTGTATTGTGGGAAACACAGCAGCCAATTTGCATGCAGCAATTTCCCATAAACAGTAATGTGATAATGACCAGATAAATTGTTTTTGTTATGTTGATTGATGGATAAATATTGGCCAGAACACCAAGGATAACTCCCCTGCTCTTCTTCAAAATAATGCCATGGGATCTTTTACATCCACCTGAGAAAGCAGGTTTAACTTCTCATCCAAAAGATAGCACTCCCTCAGCACTGCACTGGAAGTGTCAGCCTAGATTTTTATGCTCAAGGAGTAGGACTTGAACCCACAACCTTCTGACTCAGAGGCGAGTGTGCTACCAACTGAGCCACAGCTGACTCTGTGGGGAAGCACAGCATATTCTTTATTTTTGTATCAATACATGACAATACATTGCACTGATTGAATCTGACCATAACCGTTGATCTGTATGTTCATGAGCCATGAAATAAAGCAGTTCAACGATTCTTAGCAAACCTTGACTCCGAGTGTTTGCTCAGTCTGTCTTTGGAGAAATTGAACACAATACTTCTGATCCAGATCACAAGGGAATGCTATTGTTGCATCCATGGGTTATACTATTGCATAAGTAGAGGTAGGGAAGGGAGCGTAAACTCCCATTGATGCAAGATGCTTGGTCCATTGTTTTTTAATTCATTCAGGGGATGTAGGCATCGCTGGCAAGGCCAGCATTTATTGCCCATCCCTAATTGCCCTCGAGGTGGTGGTGGTGGGCTGCCCTCTTGAACCGCTGCAATCCGTGTGGTGAATGTACTCCTACAGTGCTGTTAGGGAGAGTGTTCTAGGATTTTGACCCAGTGATGATGAAGGAATGACTTACAGAACTTACAGGAACTACTAATGCCACTGAACCCATGAAGGCATCTCTGGCAGAAGCAAAATTTGTACGCTACAAAAGTCTGCAAATCTAATCTGTAGTTTACAGAAATAATCCCAAATCCAAGTTCAAAATTTTCTAACAAACTATTTGTGTGGATTACGTTGTAGAGGTATCTTCTGTCATCGACTTTATAACATGCTCATTATGAGCTCAATTTTCCCCCAAAGCATTTTTTTGGTGTACCTGAAGAGTTACGCCTGATTTTTTGGGGCCTAAGTATGCCAAAAAAATATATTCTAAGTTTCCCCGTTGGATTTCTTCATTTTGGCCTGGCGTAACCCGACCTTTAGTTTTAGGGGTGGAGCCTTGATCTGTGCCAAAAAGATCTGGCTGCCATGGTAACCAGGGACACAATGCAAGCTGAGGCTGCAAAGTGAAGCAGACAGTCAGCTCCCAACACATTAAAAGAATTGAAAAACACATAGCAGCAACTTGCCTCCAACCCCGCCCGAAGGGCTTGCTGGTCTGGTCCCATTCTCAGTCCCTATTCTCCTGGTCCGGTTCTGTCTCTCTCTCTCTCTCTCTCTCTTGACTGTGTTTGGGACCGGACTGTGAGTGTGAATCGGGGATCAAGAATAGGACCGGACTGTGTGTGTGAACCAGGGACCAAGAATGGGACCGGACAACCTTCGGGCGGGGTTGAAGGTAAGTTGCTGCTATGTGTTTTTCAATTCTTTCAGTGTGTCCGAGCATCTGTTGCGCCAATTTCCTTAACTCTCCAGAAGGTTTTTCTGCAGAGGCCACATACACTGGCCTAAGCACAACTGGAGTAACTCTCAGCTGGCCAAACTTCCCCAAATGGCCAGAATTGGTGTAGGTGGCTGGTTACACCCCCTTTGGCTGAAAAAAAACTAACCTAAAAAAATCATAATTAACTGAGTTACACTGGTGCAAATTGATTGGGGAAACTGGTTTTTCAGGCCAAAAAGAGCAGCCTGCTCAAAAAAAAAGGCACAAATCATTGGGGAAAATTGAGCCCTATAAACTTACATTCAACATTTTCTATGGTTGGTTTACGACAAGTAATTGCATTTTTTTTAAGTTGGAGAGTACATTTGTACAAAATGTTGTCTTTGTGCTCCTTATTTCTGAATGTGAGGGCCTGTATTCCATTTGAGCGCCCTGATATAACTCTTTGTAAAGGCCTGTGTGCAAACCACGAGAGAAAACTGTCAACTTACTTTTGAACAGAAACTCATCTAGTTAAAGAAATGTGTCGGGCAGATAAAGATCATTGTGCAACAGCTGAGCAGAGCGGGTCAATTATTGAGCAAGTCACTGCTTTTAAGATGATTGACTGTACAGGCTGCACGGTTCAGGAGGTTTACAAACAATGATCACTTTGTGCCGACCATCCACTCTGGCCTACCTACAGTGTGTCCGGCACCTGCCTTTTCATATTGGGGGGGGCGGGGGGAAAAGAGAGGAGGGAGTTGATAAATCTGAGATAGGAATATTTGACTTCATATATTGCTATTATACAAGAGCTGTAATACTCTACACACAAAATATTCTGTCATTTCTATGTTCACGTGTTTAACTTTAACCTTAAAAAGTTATCTGCTTCACAAGTGAACTTTGTTGTCGCATTTTCAGTTACAAGATTTCTACTTCAATTTCCCATTTTTTATGTTGGATTATGCTGGAATCCTAAGTTTCATACTTTGAGTTTATTCTAAGTGGGAAGCAGGCCAGTTATTCTTTTCCAATATAACCTTTATTTAAGAAAGACTTGCATTTATATAGCACCTTTCACGACCTCAGGATGTCCCAAAGCACTTTGCAGCCAATGAACTACTTTAGAAGTGTTGCCACTGTTGTAATTTAGGAACGGTGGCAGCCAATTTACATACAGCAAGATCCCATAAACAGCAATGTGATAATGAGCAGCCAATCTGTATTAGCTATGTTGGTTGAGAGATAAATATTGGACCAGGTCACCAGGGAGAACCCTCCTGCTCTCCTTTGAAATACTGGCTATAGGAACTTTTGCATCCACCTGAGAAGGCAGACTTGATTTAAGGTCTCATCTGAAAGACAGCAATTCTGACAGTGAGCACTCCCTCAGTACTGCACTGGAGTGTCAGCCTAGATTTTCTGCTCAAGACTCTGGAGAGGAAATACTGAACAGAGTACATCTGGGGAATAAGGATGTGATAGATTTATAAATATCAAATTGTAATATAGTATTTGAAATTTACTTAGAAAATGCTTTTAACACTCAATATAATTCACTATTAGTTTGTTATTTATCTTAAAAGCAGATATAGAATCATAAAATCTTACAGCACAGAAGGAGTCCATTCGGCCCATTGTGCCTGTGCTGGCTCTTTGAAAGAGCTGTCCAATTAGTCCCAGCCCCTGCTTTTTCCCCATAGCCCTGTAATTTTCTTCCTTTCAAGTATTTATCCAATTCCCTTTTGAAAAAGTTAATACAGAATCTGCTTCCACCACCCTTTCAGGCCATGCGTTCCAGATCACAACAACTCGCTAGATAAAATAATTTCTCCTTATCTCCCCTCTGGTTCTTTAACCAATTACCTTAAATCTGTGTCCTCTGGTTACAGACTTTCTTGGAAACAGTTTCTCTTTATTTACTTATTGATTTATCTGTAGTAATATCCATTTGTCAGCCATCGAAGGCAATTTTTCCTCAAATATTATTTTATATTAAAGAACGTCTTTGTATTTTGTCCTCATGACTGGAAAGATTCAAACTGATGGGTACTTGCTCAGGGACATTTGCTACTTACGATATCCGTGAATGTGGGTTTAAGGTCAAATTACACTGATTGATGTCCACTAGCTCCCAAGCAGTAACACAGCTGCAAAACAAATTCAACAACTGCTCCACAAAGGAACAAGAGGGTCTCCTGTCTATAATGTGAATAATGAAATGTGCCCCTGGCTGGGATTAAAGTAGTACAGGACTGAAAACATTTTCATAATCCAAGACTGTGCACTGTGTAGCTTTGCAAGCCACCCCTTCTGTTACTAGATACACTATCTATTACTGTACCTCCTTGGTGTTTATGCCATTATCTGATTTCAGACTAAAAACGAGCACAACGCAGACTTTGTTGCTATCTTTAGACCTCTCTTAGAATGAAGGAGTGCAAATGATGGCAATTATGTGACAGTCTCACCATCTATATCATCCTTTAATATGAAGGATCAAAGGCATGATACATTTGAAGATCCAATGCTCCAGTCTAGTCACTCACAAGTTACCGCTTTGCTTATAACTAAAGGCACCTAACCCGATTTGTTCTTTTTCAGCGATGGAAATCTGGGCCTCCAACGAATATTTCACTACAGCAGTGGCAGGAAGTAAGATGAGTAACAGGTAAGTAGCATACAGAGCTTACAAGGTACTGTTTGAGCACTGCTCCCCTCTGGGAGCCCTGACATAAAAGCATCTCTTCATGCAGAATGTGTGAACACAATACTTTTTGCTAACAACAGAAATTGGAGATTACACTCATGGTCCGTGCTGAAATTTGAATAATCTTTAGTAGATTTTGTTCATGAGGGTTTCATGATTTCACTTTTAAATTCTATGTCATCGTCTTTTGGATGAGATGTTAAACCTGTCTGCCCTCTCTGATGGCCGTAAAAGATCCCACAGCCACTATTTTTTTGAAGAAGAGTAGGGGAGTTCTCCCCAGTGTTCCTGGCCAATATTTATCCCTCAACTAAAGAAACGGCTTATCTGGTCATTATCACATTGCTATTGGTGGAAGCTTGCTGTGCGCAAATTAGCTGCTGCCTTTCCTACATTATAGCACCAAAATTGAAAGAAGACCAGAAGTACAAATGAAAAAGGTTGCTTTTTGCCCCCTATGCTTTCTGAATCTCTCTGTATTAGTGAAAAAAAATGATCCTGTGCAGATGAAACAACAAAACATCACCAAGTTAACCAGAGACTTTGTATAAGATTGAAGTTCTTGTGCAATGTATCAGCAATTATCTTTTGTAAATGTTTGTTACAATGGTGCAACAGAAATAATGACAACAATTGTTCTGAAATGTTGTCATTTCTCAACCATTCCTCAGTACCCGCAGTCTGTAATAATAATTTCCAATCATTTTAATTTAAAAAAGCCACTATAACTGATGTGGCGTTACAAAGGAGCGAATAATTAAAGTCTATTTTTTCAGGACTAATAATCATACCTCGAAGCTCACTTCCTATTTTAGGTCCACTCCCTGATGCTTTAACTTCTGGAGATTGTCACAAATAACAATCTTTCCTTAAATTTTTGGCATAGTTCTAATGCAAATGACATTCAAAGACTCTCAAAGAAGGTTGCAGTACAGCTTGTTTTTTTTTAAATAGTTCTCTCACATTGAATAAACATAGTCTGTCTGGTCTGGCTGTCAGCTAGAGAAAGCTTTTATTCACCTGACTCACTCAGCTGAGCACTATAATAGTAACCAAGTTTCCAGGAAAGTTTTTCTGTAATGAGCAAGGCACCATTAGAAAACATAAAGGGTTGGATTTTCGGTCTTCTGCTGCTCCTGTTAGCACCCCGGAGAGGCGGCTATGGCAGCGGTAAGCACTGCACGCCGGGACATGGTGCCGGTTACGACGGGGCATGGAGCATTCGTAGAGGCGAACTGGTGTGCAACGCCCCTGGTTGTGGCACCAGCTCAATACTTGGTTTCCGCCCGACCTGTAATGCTCCGTAGAGCGCCCTGCTGGGACTGCCCTAGAAAGATGGCGGTCCGAGCTGTAGTGGTCGCAGTGAGGTCAGTAATGTCGACCTTAGGCAAGTGTGATTGTTCTTTATTTTATTTTTTTTGCACTTTATATTGTGGTGGCACGAGTTATTCATTGGGAATATTTTTGATGGGGTTTTTTTCAAGGTTCTCCCCCTGCACTCAAGCCTCTCTTAGGGCACTCTGAGGCCGGCTGTTTAGCTCAGGATTTTCACTTGCTCAGCCGGCCTAATGCCTTAAGAGAGGTATGCAGCGCTTCCCTTAGCGCTCCGCCACATATTCAGGGCCCAGCTGACTGAGGCGCAAACTTTATCGCCCCGCCGCCATTACTGCCCCGAAATGAGCAAAACTGAAGATCCAGCCCCTGGGCTCCAAAACTGCTTGGTTTACATTTGAACAATTCTGTTATCCATCTAATTATTGTTCAACTAGCTTTGAAATGTAAAAAAAAAGTGCCCCAAACACTTGTTTCTATAGTAGAAACTAATGAAAGGCGAAAGACTCGCATTTATTTAGTGCCTTGCACAACCACCAGATGTCTCAAAAGCACTTTACAGTCAATTAAGTATTTTAGAAGTGTAGTCACTGTTGTAATGTAGGACCCGCGGCAGCCAATTTGCGCACAGCATGCTCCCACAAACAGAAATGTGATAATGACCAGATAATCTTTGTTTTTATTATGTTAATTGAGGGATAAATAGTGGCTAGGACAACAGGAATGACTCCCCAGTTCTGCTTCAAAATAGCTCCATGGGATCTTTTATGTCCACCTGAGAGGTCAGACGGTGCCTTGTTTTAATGTCTCGTTCAAAAGGAGACACTTCTGACAGTGATGCACTCCCTCGGATTTTTGTGCTCAAGTCTCTGGAGTGGGACTTGAACCCATAGCCTTCTGACTCAGAGGTGAGAGTGCTACACACTGAGCCATGGTTGTACCAAAGTAAATTAACTACAATCACGGTCTGTTCAATACTATCAATTGATCAAAAAGCTGAAGGGGCAGATCTGTACATGGCAATTAAGACAAACATAGAAAATAGGTGCAGGAGTAGGCCATTCGGCCCTTTGAGCCTGCACCACTATTCAATAAGATCATGGTTGATCATTTTTGCAACTTTAGTACTCCATTCCTGCTTTCTCTCCATACCCCTTGATCCCTTTAGCCAGAAGGGCCACATCTAACTCCCTTTTGAATATATCTAACGAACTGGCCTTAACAACTTTCTGTGGTAGGGAATTCCACAGGTTCACAATTCTCAGTGAAGAAGTTTCTCCTCATCTCGGTCCTAAATGGCTTACCCCTTACCCTTCGACTGTGGCCTCTGGTTCTGGATTCCCCAACATCGGGAACATTCTTCCTGCATCCAACCTGTCTAATCCCGTCAGAATTTTATATGTTTCTATGAGATCTCCTCTCGTTCTTCTAAATTCCAGTGAATATAAGCCTAGTCGATCCAGTCTTTCTTCATATGTCAATCCTGCCATCCCGGGAATCAATCTGGTGAACCTTCGCTGCACTCCCTCAATAACAAGAATGTCCTTCCTCAGATGAGATCAAAACTCAACACAATATTCAAGGTGTGGTCTCACCAAGGCCCTGTACAACTGCAGTAAGACCTCCCTGCTCCTATACTCAAATCCTCTAGCTATGAAGGTCAACATGCCATTTGCCTTCTTCACCGCCTGCTGTACTTGCATCCCAACTTTCAATGACTGATGTACCATGACACCCAGGTCTCGATGCACCTCCCCTTTTCCTAATCTGTCACCATTCAGATAATATTCTGCCTTCCTGTTTTTGCCACCAAAGTGGATAACCTCACATTTATCTACATTATGCTGTATCTGCCATGCATTTGCCCACTCACCTAACCTGTCTAAGTTACTCTGCAGCCTCTTAACATCCTCCTCACATCTCACACTGCCACCCAGCTTAGTGTCATCTGCAAACTTGGAGATATTACATTCAATTCCTTCGTCTAAATCATTAATGTATATTGTAAATAGCTGGAGTCCCAGCACTGTACCTTGCGGTACCCCACTAGTCACTGCCTGCCATTCTGAAAAGGACCCGTTTATTCCTACTCTTTGCTTCCTGTCTGCCAACCAGTTCTCTATCCACATCAATACATTACCCCCAATACTATGTGCTTTAATTTTGCACACTAATCTCTTGTGTGGGACCTTGTCAAAAGCCCAAATACACCATATCCACTGGTTCTCCCTTGTCCATTCTACTAGTTACATCCTCAAAAAATTCTAGAAGATTTCTAAAGCATGATTTCCCTTTCCCTTTCATAAATCCATGCTGACTTGGACCGATCCTGTCACTGCTTTCCAAATGCGCTGCTATTTCATCTTTAATAATTGATTCCAACATTTTCCCCACTACCGATGTCAGGCTAACCGGTCTATAATTCCCTGTTTTCTCTCTCCCTCCTTTTTTTTTTAAAGTTATCAATATCACTAAACTGCACACTGCATATGACCAAAGGTCCAAATTCTTTAGGCAACTCACAATTTTCTACATGGACATAATTTACGATTCCAACATTATTTTTGTTGCAAATATTGTATTATCGAACACAACTGTGGTACAGAGGTGGTCAAACTTTATTCATTAAACATTCTTTAGCTGTGTGCATCACGTCTACTTAATGGTGTGACTGGTGTGCATGTGATAAACGTGTAATGGTGAAATTTAGAAAATTCTCATCCAGTTTTTTCCCCCGCTAAGGTGGTGCAATATTATATATAAAAGTTTCTGATCATCATGACGGACTAACAATTATTTAAATACTAATGCCACTTAGAGCTGACATGATCGGTATTTTTGTTTACTACTTATCACATTTAGAGCACAGATATATTTGCTGCGAGTAGCAAGACATTCTAAATAAGTCTACTGGTCGGATTTAGTTCCGAGAGTTTCAGACTCCCTTTAGGCTGCCAAGTTGAGTGTGACCACAACTGCCATGCAATGCCCACCAGCCGTTAATAATGCCTCCTTTGTACTGCCGTCACATGAACAGTGTGGCGCTATGATTACTGTCACTTCAGGCTCATTGTGCGAAGCAAGCTTTCACATCAACCAAGTCCACCGAGCTTGCTTTAGTAGGATCACTGTGACTAAAATTGTTTTCACCCCATAGCATTCAAGAGCTTAGCACAGAATTCTTTCACTGCTACGGTTTCAGAATCTCTTCCGCAAAACTGAATGGTGTTTTTTTTTTGTAAATTTCACCATACCAACCTAACCATTTTAAACTGATATGGGGGAATTTTACACATCAACGTATGCATTGACTAGTACAACTAAAACGAGTAACTATTCCAGATTATGCTAGTTTGTAAATTTTAAAAAGGTTCTGAAATAGGATTCATTACTTTGCCCCATAAATACCAAGCAAACAAACAACAGTGTGCATTTTGATTAAATGCCAGTACAACATGCCAAGTTGATCAACCTAAAGGAAGAGTTGTTTATTACGGAGCACTTGCTAGTCAAGTATGAACTAATTTTGTGTCATGTTAAGTAATGACAGAAAAAACACTACCTTGCGATTTTGCGAAGAACTTAATTTCGAAAGCTATTTATTGGTCGAGGGCCAGTGTCAGTCATTTTCTCTAAATGAGATTAAAAAGGGCCAATGCTAAACAATGTCTGATTTTACAAGTTATTGGTGAGGGTTTTCCTAATAACAGTTTGTCTCCAATGAAAAATATATAACTGGCAACCAACTCAAACCAATTACCCGACATAGTTACCATTTAAAGCTATATTATGCCACAATTATAATGCCAAGGTTTGCGAGAATGCAGGGCAGTTTCTGTGGTGCAATGCTTGATCTGACTAACGAGAGCATTTAGGCCAAGTGGGAAGATATCCTTCGAGTACAACGCCAACCTCAGAAAACGCCAATCAGAAACTGGCTTTGAAAGTGCTCAGTCTGTTGGGGTTTCATGGTCATTTGATAAATTTAGAATCGCGTTTTCTTGATGGAATGAGAAAGCAGATGGGGTCTATAGTCATTGGAGTTTAGAAGAATAAGAGGTGATCTTATTGAAACGTATAAGATTCTGAGGGGGCTCAACAAGGTAGATGCAGAGAGGAATTTTCCTCTCGTGGGGAAATCTAGAACTAGGGTGCATAGTTTCAGAATAAGGGACCGCCCATTTAAAATGGAGATGAGGAGGAATGTTTGGAATTCTCTACCCTAGAGAGCTGTGGAGGCTGGGTCATTGAATATATTTAAGACAGAAATAGACAGATTTTTGAATGATAAGGGAGTCAAGGATTATGAGAAGGGGACAGGAGGCCAAGATCAGATCAGATCAGCCATGATCTTATTGAATGGCAGAGCAGGCTGGAGGGGCCAAATGGCCTACTCCTGCTCCTATTTCTTATGTTTCTTATGGTTGCCGTATTATAGAAAGGATGTGATTGCACTGGAGAGCGTGCAGAGGAAATTTACGAGGATGCTGCCTGGAATGGAGAATCTTAGATATGAGGACAGATTGGATAGGCTGGGTTTGTTCTCATTGGAACAGAGGAGGCTTAGGGGAGACTTCATTGAGGTGTATACAATTTTGAGGGGCCTGAATATAGTGTCTAGCAAGGGCCTATTTCCATTGGTGGAGGGGTCAATTATGAGGGCGCAAAGGTTTAAGGTGGTGGGTGGAAGGTTCAGAGGGGATTTGAGGGGAAACTTCATCACGCAGAGGGTTGTGGGGGTCTGGAACTCACTGTCTGGAAAGGTGGTAGAGGCAGAAAACCTCACCACATTTACAAGGTGCTTGGATGGGCACTTGAAGTGCCGTACCTGCAGAGTTATGACCTAGAGCTGATGAGTGGCTCTTGTTGGCTGGCACAGATACAATGGTAAGTACTTCAGGGACTCTAATACTGCCAGAGTGGTCTCCTGGACTAGTTTCGGTCGCCTGGATGGGTCGGAGAGGAATTTTCCCAGGTTTTATGTTTCCTAATTGGCCTGGGTTTTTATTTTTTTTTCCTCTCCCGGGAGATCGCATGGCTCCGGTTGGGGAGGTGTGTAAAATGTTGCGATGCATGGGGTGTCGCAGTTTTATGGGGTGGACTGATTGGGCCGGATGCTCTTTACCTGTCTGGTATGTAACCTTCAGGGCTGATGACCGAGGGCCATGTGGCTCTTTGTCGACCGGCGTGGACACGATGGGCCAAAATGGCCTCCTGCTGCGCTGTAAATTTCTATGTTTCTATGTTCTTATGTTCAGATGATCCCATTCGCTTTTTCCAATGTTAACTTAGCTGTCGCGACAACAGTGCGTGCACATGCAGTGTACTATGGCTCAGTGGGTAGCACCTCTCTCACCTCAGTCTCAGTAAGTTGGGGGTTCAAGTCCTACTCCAGAGACTTCTGCACAAAAATCTAGGCTGAGACTCCAGTGCTGCACTGTCGGAGGTGCTGTCTTTCAAATGAGGTGTTAAACCAAGGCCCTCTCTGCTCTCTCGGATGGATGCAAAATATCCCATGCCATTATTTTGAAAAAGAACAGGGGAGTTCTCCCTGGTGCCCTAGCCAATACTTATCCCTCAACCAACATCACAAAAGAAATCAATCAAAATAAAATACTGCAGATGCTAGAAATCTGAAATAAAAAACAGAAAATGCTGGAAACACTCAGCACATCAGGCAGCATTTTTGGAGAGAAAATCAGATTTAACGTTTCAGGTCGATGACAACTCTGTTTGTCTTTCCACAGATGCTGTCTGACCTGCTGAGTTTTTTAGCATTTTCTGTTTTTAACCTAACAACAGATTACCTGGTCATTATCACATTGCTGTTTGTGGGAGCTTGCTGTGTGCAAATTGGCTGCTGTGTTTCCGACATTACAACAGTGACTACACTTCAAAAAAGTATTTCATTGGCTGTAAAGCACATCCCGAGGTTGTTCAAGGCACAATATAGATGCAAGTCTTTCTTTCTTTCTCTCCTGACAGGCAGAGTGTGACAGGCAGTTACTTTGCAGCTTCGGACTAGTAGGTGGAAGAACTTAGGCCCATTTAGCCAACATTTTGGGCATAAAAACAACCAATTTTGCATCACTATTTCCCGTCCCTAAATTACATCCAATACCAAATTAGCGCAGGCAATATTCAGGCGTCCCTGGTGGCCACCTGAAACTGATGTTCAGTCTCCTGTATATACTAAGGAAGGAAAAGACTTGCATTCATACAGTGCCTTTCACACCTCAGGATTTCCCAAAACATTTTTTGTAGGAAACATAGCAGCCAATTTGATCCCTGCAAGGTCCCACAAACAGTAATATGAAAATGACCAGATAATCTGTTTGTGTGTGGTGGTTGAGGGATAAATATTGGCCAGGCCCCAGGGAGAACTCCTCTGCTCGTCTTTGAAATAGTGCTGTGGGATCTTTTATTTCACCTGAGGGGGCAGATGGGGCGTCGGTTTAACATCTTCTCCGAAAAAAGATACCGCCGACAGTGCAGCACGCCCTCAGTACTGCACTGGGAGCGTCAGCCTAGTTGTTGTGCTCCATTCTCTGGAGTGAGACTCAAACCCACAACCTTCTGACTCAGAGGCGAGCCACAGCTGACAATTACAATGAGGGGCCTATGGCCTGGTTCATGGTCCTTTCTTGTCATGTATCTTACATTATTATATAAAACAGTATTCTAACATGCTATACATGACTGTAATAAGATATGATCTGTAACCACCAGCATACCTTACCACCAGGGGTGCACTTGCAAGAGACAGGTATATAAGGACAGGTCTCAGGCAAGTGCAGCATTCCAGAGCTGTGAAATAAAGGTGCAGGTCCAGAGTGACCTTGACTTCACTACATGCCTCGTGTGAATCTGTGCTGAGGGGACAGGACCTTACAGTGGCGACGAGTTACGGGATTACAGAATCCACAGAATGGTGAACAATGGATCAGATGAAAAGTACAATGCGGGAGACAATTGGGGGGACTTTATAGAAAGGCTCCAGCAAAGCTTTGTAACCAAAGTCTGGTTAGGCGACGATAAGGCAGACAAGAGAAGAGCTCATCTCTTGACCAGCTGTGGCTCAAAAACATACGCTTTAATGAAGGATCTGTTGGCACCCGAGAAACCAGCAAGCAAGTCATTTGAAGAATTGAGCACATTGGTAAGAGATCACCTGAAGCCAGCGAGCAGCCTACACATGGCCAGACACAGGTTCTACAACTACAGATGCTGTGTGAGCCAGAGCATACCCGACTTCATGGCGGAACTTCGGAGGTTGGCTAGTTTATGAGTTCTCCGATGAACTAAGGAGAGAAATGCTGAGAGACTTTTTCATTGAAGGAATAGGCCACGCAGGCCTATTCCGAAAGCTCATAGAGACCAAGAACCTGACCTTAGAGGCAGCAGCACTGGTTGCACAGACATTCTTGGTAGGGGAAGAAGAAACGAGGTTGATTTACAATGCAGGTACGACAACTAACGAAATATCGGAACAAGAAGTTCACAGCATTAAACAAGCTGCTATCCCCACACACAGACAAAACCGGGAGAACAGGCTCTCGACAGCAGGCAGAAGCCATCAAGGGCCACAGGAACGGCCGTTCACACCTCATCAACCCACAATGCGAGCAATCAACTACAAACTGAGAGAAGCTCAAGAGAGATCAGCCAGACGCAGCTCATTCTTTGGGAACACTTTGAACAATGGAACAGGTCTGTGCTGGAGATGTGGGGGTGGGCACTCGTCAAGAGGATGTCGATTTCAGCAGGCTGTTTGCAGAAATTGTGAATATACAGGGCATTTGGCCCACAAGCGCAAAAAAACGGCAGCTCGGCTGGTATATGAATCGGATGGGTCGGAAAGTGGACCAGAAGGTAGTGGGGACAGTACCCGGGACACCAATGTACAGCGGGTCAACACGATCAATGGCTGCTGCTCCTACAACAGGACACCTCCTATAATGATGAGGGTCCTACTCAACGGGATATCTGTCAACATGGAGCTGGATACGGGAGCGAGTCAATCTCTCATGGGGGCTCAACAATTTGAACAACTATGGCCGATAAAAGAGACAGACCAAAACTCACAAGGGTCGACACCAAACTAAGGTCCTATACCAAAGAAATCGTACCAGTCCTCGGCAGCGCCATGCTCTCTGTCACACAGAAAGGGACAGTGAACAGACTTCCCCTGTGGATTGTCCCCGGAGATCCCCCAGCACTGCTGGGGAGAAGCTGGCTGGCAAAAACTAAACTGGAAACGGGATGATGTCCATGCCATGTCATTAGAGGAACGGACCTCCTGCTCAACGATTTGAACATCTCTTTCAGCCAGGTGTGGGCACTTTCAAAGGGGCCAAAGTCAAAATCTACATCACACAGGATGCTAGACCGGTCCATCACAAGGCCAGAGCTGTACCCTATGTAATGAGGGAAAAGATTGAACATGAACTAGATAGGTGATATAATGCGGGAAGGCATTATATCACCTGTGGAATTTAGCGACTGGGCAAGTCCCATCATCCCAGTCATGAAGCCTGATGGATCCGTACGAATCTGTGGGGACTACAAATCTACCATAAACAGAGTCTCCCTACAGGACCAGTACCCGCTGCCCAGAGCGGAAGACTTATTTGCCACATTGGAGGTAAACTTTTCTCAAAATTAGATCTCACATCTGCCTATATAACGCAAGAATTGACCAAGGAATCCAAGCTACTCACCACCATCAACACACATCAAGGCCTTTTCATGTACAATCGATGCCCATTCGGCATCAGTTCGGCAGCTGCCATATTCCAGCGCAACATGGAGAGTCTGCTCAAGTCCATCCCAGGGACAGTTGTATTTCAAGACGACGTACTTATCACGGGCAGGGACACCGACTCCCATCTCCATAATTTGGAGGAAGTACGAAAGCAGTTGGATCGGGTAGGCCTACGAGTCAAGAAATCCAAGAGCCTGTTTCTCGCACCCGAGGTTGAATTTTTGGGCAGAAGGATTGCCGCTGATGGAATCCGCCCAACAGAGTCCAAAACAGAAGCAATTCGCCTGGCACCCAGGCCCCGGAATGTCTCAGAACTGCGCGCCTTTCTCGGGCTACTCAATTACTTTGGGAACTTTATGCAGAACTTAAGCACGCTGCTGGAGCCTCTCCACGTGCTACTCAGGAAGGGGTGCGATTGGTTTTGGGGGGATGCCCAGGAACGCGCCTTCAATAAGGCACGCAACCTTCTGTGTTCCAACAGTGTTTTGACTTTCTTTGATCCAGGTAAAAAGCTAGTTCTCACATGCGATGCGTCAGCATATGGGGTCGGGTACGTTTTGCAACATGTCAATAGTGCGGGCAAATTACAACCCATAGCTTATGCCTCCAGTTCACTTTCGCGGGAAGAGCGCGGGTACGGAATGGTAGAGAAGGAGGTGTCAAAAAAATGCACCAATACCTTTTCAGGGCCAAGTTCACGTTAGAAACCGACCACAAGCCTCTCACGTCCCTCCTATCTGAGAGCAAGGCAATAAACGCCAACGCCTCGGCGCGAATTCAACGGTGGGCACTCATGCTGGCGTCCTACGACTATACCATAAGGCACAGACCAGGCACAGACAACTGTGCCGACGCGCTCAGCAAGCTACCCCTGGCGAACACAGAAGGGTCTGACGAACAGGACTGTGAGATAGTCATGGCAATCAATGCCTTTGAGTCCACAGGTTCGCCCATGACGGCTCACCAAATCAGAGCCTGGATGGCCAGCGACTCCAAGTTATCCTTAGTAAAAAGATGTGTCCTAACCGACTGGGCAGAGGCTCGCGATGCCTGCCCCGAGGAATTAAAACCTTTTCACAGGTGCATGCATGAGCTATCACTACAAGCAGACTGCCTGATGTGGGGCAGCCGAGTAGTCATGCCTCTGCGAGGCAGAGAGGCATTTTTCCGGGAGCTCCACCACGAGCACCCCGGGATCGTTCTCATGAAGGCCATAGCCAGATCCCACGTCTGGTGGCCTGGTATTGACGCGGACTTGGAGCTCTGCGTCCGAAGGTGCACCATTTGTGCCCAACTTAGCAATGCCCCCAGGGAGGCTCCACTGAGCCCCTGGCCCTGGCCTACCAAACCGTGGTCGCGGGTGCACATAGACTATGCTGGCCCAATTCATGGGCAAAATGTTCCTCGTTGTTGTAGATGCATTTTTAAAGTGGATCGAATGCATCATTTTAAACTCGAGCACAACCTCCACCACTGTGGAGAGCCTCACAACCATGTTTGCAACGCACGGAATCCCTGACATATTGGTCAGTGACAATGGTCCGTGCTTCACCAGCGCAGAATTCCAAGACTTTATAATTGACCACGGCATAAATCATGTCAAGACGGCACCGTTCAAGCCGGCCTCCAACGGCCAGGCGGAGAGAGCAGTGCAAATCATTAAACAAGGCATGCTTAAAATCCAAGGTCCCACGCTGCAGGGTTGCCTGTCGCGACTGCTGCTGGCATACAGATCTCGTCCGCATTCATTGACTGGGATCCCCCCCGCGCAACTGTTGATGAAAAGGACTTTAAAAACAAGGCTCTCATTAATCCTCCCAGACATGCACGAAATCGTTGAGGCAAAGCGCCGTAAGCTGACTGAGTACCATGACAGAAATTCGAGGGGGAGATGGAATGAGATAGGGGACAAAGTGTTTGTACTAAACTATGGCAGGAGTCCCAAATGGCTTGCAGGGACAGTAATGGGCAAGGAAGGAAACAGGCTACTGGTAGTACAAATGGACAATGGCAAAACCTGCCGGAGGCATGTAGACCAAGTCAAAAGCATTTACCAACAACACTGCGGAACCAGAGGCAGACTACAATGTGGAACTCGCACCACACCTGGTGGACAGACAGAGGGAACAACCTGAGGAAAGGGCAATCCCAACAGACAGCCCAGGCGAGATACCAGCAACCACACCCAAAGAAAAACAGACACCAAGGTAAACAACTGAACCACAACTCAGACGCTCCACGCGAGAGCATAGACCACCTGAGAGACTGAACCTATAAAGACAATAAGACCTTGGGGGAGGGTGATGTCATGTATCTTACATTATTATATATAACTGTATCCTAACATGCTATACATGACTGTAATAAGATATGACCTGTAACCATCAGCATACCTTACCACCAGGGGTGCACTTGCAAGAGACAGGTATATAAGGACAGGTCTCAGGCAAGTGCAGCATTCCAGAGCTGTGAAATAAAGGTGCAGGTCCAGAGTGACCTTGACTTCACTACATGCCTCGTGTGAATCTGTACTGAGGGGACAGGACTTTACACTTCTCAAATCTGTCAGCACATGCACGCTGCCCTCAGTTGTTCAAGTTCTTGCTGCAGTCTTTAAAAGGGACCGCTGGAGGCAGCTAACAACGAGGTACATTTTTCAATTTGAATTCACTCCTGCTCCTCCTGGCTCGACAGCACTATTGCAGCCCCCGCCAGCCTGTGATGAGGCCCATCCCCTTCAATTCACCACCCCCCATCCAATTCCTCCCGCTAACCAATTCTCCCTCCACCCTCCTCCCCCTCTCCCCAAAGGACCAACATTAAAGTCGCTGCTAATGTCGTAGCAAGAATTGGTCAGCTGGCTCTGAATGTCGGTTTAGTGCCCACAGCTCACTGAAATTATGCCGATAAGGCCGGAGGACCAATTTTCAGCCTGAAAATGGGTCCAAATGAATTTTAGGTCATATTGTCCTCTCACCTTAAAAGACATAACAATTCTTAATCCTTAAGTTATCCTGTAAGCAATTTCTTTTGAATGTTATTATTTTAGGTTGAGCATAACTAATCATTTTCCTTCTTGTTCTCAATTATTTCATATACAATATCCATTTTTCATTTATTTTAGTGACAATCTTCACATTCACTCAGGTATAAGTCAATTAATTCTGGCTGTGTAACCCTCTCCTCTTTTCTGTGAGCAGCTCATATTTACATTAGATTATACCTACAACAACTTGCATTTATAAAGCGCCTTTAATGTAGTAAAACATCTCAAGGCACTTCTCAGGATCGATCACCAACCAAAATTTGACACCAAGTCGCATAAGGAAATATTAGGACAGGTGGCCAAAAGCTTGGTCAAAGAGGTAGGTTTTAAGCAACGTCTCAAAAGAGGAGCGAGAGAGGCGGAGGGGCTTAAGGAGTGAATTCCAGAGCTAACAGTATTTAATCCCCAGAACCAATACCTCACCCTCATTAAAACTGTCAATAACCAGTGAATCAACATATTGTTGGCTGACTCAAGAGAACAGTGAGCAATCGTAAAAGTTCAAAACCTTCACAACCCAAACATGTAAAAAACGTGAACTGTTCAGAGTGCATCGCTATTGCCATGACAACCAGTGGCATTGCACTCAGCCCCAGACCTCCCCAAATTACAATTGTAGGTCTTCTAGACTTCCACAATGATTAAAACCTAAACTATGTCTTCTTTTTAATAATACTGTCCACAAAATAATAATAGAGTAAACAGAACATTGGCATGCTTTACTAGACCTACAGTGACATTAGCTTCAACCCTCTACAGAGACTCAAGGACCATGAAGTCAGTCACTTGGGGGACTGTTTGACCTTGTTCCCCAATCCCAACCCCTAACCCCAACCGCTACTCAGAACCTTTAACCCCCACCACTAACCCCTTACGCCTACTCCTAGAAACACAGAAATTTACAGTGCAGGAGGCCATTTCAGCCCATCGTGTCCATGCCGACCGACAAAGAGCCGCATGGCTCTCAGTCAGCAGCCCTGAAGGTTACATATAACCCTACGAACAATGAACAATGGCGGAAAGACAAAAAGCACCCAGCCCAACCAGTCCACCTCACACAACTGTGACACCCCGTATACTGAAACCTTCTACACTCCACCCCAACCAGAGCCATGTGATCTCCTGGGAGAGTTAAAAACCAGATAAAAACCTAGGCCAATTTAGGGAGAAAAATATCTGGGAAAATTCCTCTCTGACCCATCCAGGCGATCGAAACTAGTCCAGCAGATCACCCTGGCTGTATTCTATTCCCTGCAGTACTTACTATTATATCTGCGCCGGCTAACAAAAGGTTATCCAGTCTAATCCCTATTACCAGCAGGTTACTGCACTTTAAGTGCCCATCCAACCAGCTCTTAAAAGTGCTGAGGGTTTCTGCATTCACCACTCTTCCAGGCAGTGAGTTCCAGATCCCCACAATCCTCTGCGTAAAGAAGCCCTTCCTCAAATCCCCTCTAAACCTTCCACCACCCACCTTAAAACTATGTCCCCTCATAATAGACCCCTCCACCAGTGGAAATAAGCCCTTACTATCCACTATGTCCAGGCCCCTCAATATTTTGTACACCCCAATGAGGTCTCCTCTCAACAACCTCTTTTCCAATGAGAACAAACCCGGCCTATCCAATCTGTCCTCATAACTAAGATTCTCCATTCCAGGCAGCATCCTAGTAAATCTCCTCTGCACCCTCTCTAGTGCAATCACGTCTTTCCTATAATACGGCGACCAGAACTGCACGCAGTACTCCAGCTGTGGCCGAACCAAAGTATTATACAACTTAAGCATAACCACCCTGCTCATATATTCTATGCCTTGGCCAATAAAGGCAAGGACTCCGTATGCCTTCTTAACCACCTTATCCACCTGGCCTGCTACTTTCAGGGATCTGTGGACAAGCACTCCAAGGTCCCTTTGTTCATCTACACTATTAAGTAGCCTACCACTTAATGTGTATACCCTTTCCTTATTAGCCCTCCCAAAGTGCATCACCTCACACTTCTCTAAATTCCATTTGCCATTGCTCTGCCCACCTGACCAGTAGATTGAGATCCTCCTGCAGCTCATGACTTTCCTCTTCATTATCAACCACACAGCCAATTTTAGTGTCGTCTGCAAACTTCTTAATCATACTCCCTATATTCAAATCTAAATTGCTGATATATACCACAAAAAGCAAGGGACCCAGTACTGAGCCCTGTGGAACCCCACTGGAAACATCCTTCCAGTCACAAAAACATCCATCAACCATTACCCTTTGTTTCCTAACTCCAAGCCAATTTTGGATCCAACTTGCCACTTTGCCCTGGATCCCATGGGCTTTAATCTTTGTGACCAGTCTACCATGTGGGACCTTATCAAAAGCTTTGCTAAAGACCATATACACGACATCGTACGCACTAACCTCATCGACCCTCTTGGTTACCTCTTCAAAAAATTAAATCTAGACCCAACCAGTATCCAACCCCTACTTCTACTTCAACTCCTACTCTTACCTCTAGACCCAACCACTACCGCAACCCCTAATCTTTAATCTTAACCCCTTGATCCAAGTGCTGCCCCAATCCCTAATCTCAACTTCTACTTCAACCCCTAGCCCCAACTGCTTCCACAACCCCTAACCCCAACTTTTACTCCAACCCCAGCCCCTACACCTACTACTATCCCAATCCCTAATCCCTATCCCAATCCCCAACACCTACCCCAACTGCTACCCATAACCCCTACCCCCTATCTCAAACCCTACTGCAACCCTGCCAGCTGCCGATGTGGAACTTGACCCTATTCCCACCAAACTGCTGACCACCCAACTTCCTTTTCTGGCTGCCATGTTAGCTGACATAGTTCATGGTACTGGCCCCCTCTCCCTCAAATCACCCCTCTCAAAAAACCAACCCCCCTTCTCAAGTCCTTGAACGTGTTGTTGCCTCCTAAATCCATGCCCATCTTTCCCGCAATCCCTCCAATCTGGTTTCCGCATCTGCCACAGTACCGAAACGGCTCTCATCAAAGTCACAAATGATATCCTTTATATCTGTGACAATGGTAAACTTTCCCTCCTCGTCCTTGTCTGCAGCCTTTGACACAGTTGACCACTCTATCCTTCCCCAACGCCTCTCCTCCGTCATCCAGCTGGGTGGGACAGCACTTGCCTGGTTCCATTCTTATCTATCTAATCGTAGCCAGAGAATCACCTGCAATGGCTTCTCTTCCTGCCCCCACATCATTACCTCTGGCGTCCCCCAAGGATCTATCCTTGGCCCCTCCTATTTCTCATCTACATGTCGCCCCTTGGCAACATCGTCCGGAACACAGTGTTAGTTTCCACATGTACGGTGATGTCACCCAGCTCTACCTCACTACCACTTCTCTCGACCCCTCTACGATCTCTAAATTGTCAGACTGCTTGTCCGAGATCCAGTTCTGGATGAGCAGAAATTTTCTCCAATTGAATATTGGGAAGACATCGTTTTCGGTCCCTGCCCCAAACTCCGTTCTCTATACACTGACTCCATCCATCTCCCAACTCCTGTCTGAGGCTGAACCAGACTGTTCGCAACTTTGGTGTCATATTTGACCCTGAAATTAGCTTTCAACCACATATCCGCAGCATAACTAACACTGCCTATTTCCACCTCCATAACATCGGACATCTCCGTCCTTGCCTCAGCTCATCTGCTGCTGAAGCCCTCATCCATGCCTTTGTTAACTCTAGACTTGACTATTCCAATGCACTCCTGGCTGGCCTCCTACATTCTACCCAAATAAACTAGAGGTCATCCAAAACTCTGCTGCCTGTGTCCTAACTCGCACCAAGTCCTGCTCGCCCATCACCCCTGTGCTTGGTGACTTACATTGGTTTCTGGTTAAGCAACGTCTCAATTTCAAAATTCTCATCCTTATTTTCAAATCCCTCCATGGCCTCGCCCCTCCCTATCTCTGTAATCTCCTCCAGCCTCACAAACCCCCCCTCGAGATATCTGTGCTCCTCTAATTCTGCCCTTTTACGCATCCCTGATTATAATCGCTCAACCATTGGTGGCCGTGCAGTCTGTTGCCTAGGCCCTAAGCTCCGGAACTCCCTACCTAAATCTCTACCTCTCTTTCCTCCTTCAAGACGCTTCTTAAAACCTACCTCCTTGACCAAGCTTTTGCTCACCTGCGCTAATATCTATTTATGCGGCTCAGTGTCAAACTTTTATCGCATAATGCGCCTGTGAAGCGTCTTGGGACGTTTTACTACGTTAAATGCGCTATATAAATATAAGTTGTTGTTGTTGTGAAGGCATCACTAACAGGTGTAATGAGGTCATTATATTGACAACATAGCGACAAGCAGGCAGCGGTGGAACCAGTTCCCGACCCGAGAAGTCTATTCGGCCAGCCCCATTGGAGCACTCCCCGGGAGCTCGCGTTTTGGGGGACGCGCATGTCCGGGCCAGCAGCGCGCGCACGAGCGGAGAGTGAGACTCCGCGCGCGCCGTGCAGTCATCAGCATGCGCGTGCACGAGCGGAGAGTGAGACTCCGCGCGCGCGCCGTGCAGTCATCAGCATGCGCGTGCACGGCACGTTATTTTCTCCTTGGTTCTGCAACTGAATGTCCCAAACTCTTACAACATATCCATACACAAATGTATATCTACAGAGCCGGGTTTCTTTACTTTGTATTTTGATTCCCACCTCCTCCAATCATGTATTGCAGACCCCCAACCCTCAGTCCTGCAATGCAAAACAGACATTGAGCATGGAAGTCACTGAGATTACGACGTGATGGATAGAACACGATCCCTGGGGCATTGAGACTTAAACAAATGGAAATGCAAAAAAACTTCCCCCTCAAAACAAAAGTTTTTCTTGACTTCTGTCGACTGCAAAACACACAAACCCCAACCTGAGACCCCCAACCCTCGGATGTTTTACTGAAATAAAACCACCTCCAGCTCTGCCCAGATGTTTATCAACTTTGTCCTTTGTGCCAAGGCTCATTTTAAATATCTATATATATTTTCCAAATGTTAACCCACGAGAAACTGAAATTGTTTGGCTTTGCACATTAAAATAAAACATCCTAATCTCGGGAAAAAAACACAAATACACCGATCTGTGAATTGTGCAAAAACTTAACGTTGTGGGTTTAAAACACACTAAGAACAGTTACATTAAAACATCCGCTGAGGAGCTGTTCAAAGTTAATGTTATTGAAAAACTTACCTCGACATGGACAGTTTACTTCGTAGTTCCTGAGGTTGTTCTCCCCTCTTCTATTGAGCTAGTTTCGAGCATTAAAAATCCTTCTTTATGCTGGTCTCCACTCCCCAAGCACAGATGAATTTGGTCACAAAGTTGTTGTTCTGTCGGGGCAAAAAGTCCGTTAATATTGGGACCATTCAAGTCCTTTATTCCTCCTCCTCCTCCGACAAGAGCGTGTTTTGCAGTTTTGAGTTGAACCGTGTTGTCTTTTGACTGAAACTTCACTCTCGTGTGACAGACGCGAACTTCCCTCCCGCGGAATGACAGCGGCTCATCAGCGCAGCCAATGGTGAGCGCCGGATTCACGCCAGTGCCATGCCTTTTCTCAATAAACCCAATAAGGAGACGCTGGGTTGCCCCAGTGTTATCAAAAGAAACAAAAAAAATACCCTAACAAAAGTTCCCCTTTTCAGAGGGGCACAATTCATATAGAGAACTAAACTGTAAAACAAAGGAAACACTATCAAATTTAATAATATTACACCTAGTATCCAGAACACCCTCTCCTGTGGTGCCCACCGGTCACAAAAGGCCTCAAGGATGCCGGCAGATACCGCGTGTTCCTCCTACACCAATGACATGGGCTGACTTCCCCAACTGATGCACTGCTTTTTTCGGGGTGGGGAAGGAGTAAACAGGGACGACAATGGTCAGATGTTAACACTGTATGAAAAGCAGATTTCGCTTACACTTTCTCTTCAAATAAATCACCCCTTAAATAAAAAACATATATTGCCCGGATTTTGCGGTAAGAATAACAGTGAGGCTATCAGTGCTCACCGTTATTATGGAGTAAATCGCACAGCAACTTCCGGCGTCCGCACATGCGCAGTTATACGCGGAAATCAGGAAGATGCTGTATGATTTGGCCTACTCCTCCACAAGCTTCCCTACACTGGTACCACACTGTGAGACTCGGCTTTGAAATCCATATAAGGGTGCGAAGTTGGGGTACTTACCCACTAGTTACCCACTAAACACGCCAGAAAAAGTTAGGGCTTGTATATTCCAGTTTAAGTATATTTTTAATGGCATGATAAGTCTATTTATTGTCAAACAACCTCTCTCGCCCTGAAAATTAATTTTTACAAGTGTGGAGTCTAATTCCTTCAGATTGTAATTATTGTTGGAGATTTTAAACAATTTTTAAAAATTTACAATGTAATATTTTTCTTTCTGTCTCTCTTTTTTCTCTCTCTTAATTCAACCTTTCTTTCCTACTCTTTATTTCATTTTCTGTATCTGATTTGGTATTGAATTAAATATTCAAATTTACTCTTCCGGGTTCAGACTCTGCGTGTCCTCAGTAAGGATTCGTCAATCTGATTGGTTAAGGAGACACACTGTTGCTTAACCTGTTCACACAGGTCCCAGATCCCCTGTAGAGGGCGCTGCATGGTTTTGGCTCTCTAGTCACCACAAATTCCAGTGCAAAAGCCCACAGAAAGTCGGCGAGCAAGTGTAAGTGTAATGAATGGCGATCGCTGTTCGTTCACCGCTGACTGCAAAATCCAGGCCATGAAATATTATATTTTTCAGTGACAGATTTTTCAAATTTAAAGATAATTGAGCATGTAAAAGTTATGTATATTAACAAAAAATATTATATTCGTGATCCCAGCAACAACAACAACAGCAACAAAAAAGAACCCTAACGTTTGGCACTTTGAGCAATAGTAATTCTAACCTTCAAACATTAGATCTTCTTAGAGAGGGAAATCACTCAATGAATCAATTGTCTAAAATAATAGGCTACCTGTGTTTCGTCAGCGAGTTGTTAAGGTGCAGACAGTTTCAACATACATCCTGACCACTTAATCATTTTGTTTTGTTGTGTTATGCCTCCAATCACACAGTTATCATCTAATAAGCCTGAGAATGGTCACAGCTGCCCTCCTCAGATGGTGAAATTGATATAATGGCATTCACCACTACTAATACGCAAATCGGCCAGCATCTTGTGGCAAGGGAGAGATGCGGCGAGAGTGGCAAATCGCCACAAGTTGCTGCCCAATTTACGCTGCTACGGCATCTCGCCCTCAACCTCGCTGTGAGTTTCCTGAAGTTGCTGCATTTATTACCCATTAAACTTGCCACAGCAAGTTAAGTCGAGTAATTAACAGCGTTTAGTATTCTTTTAGCGACGGGATAATCATTAATGACTGCCAACCAACCGCTCTGGCCTAGCAAGTGAACAATTAAAAGTGTGGTGCCTCCAGCAAAATCTGGACCGTTAACATATATTGTTTGCGTTACTACACGCGAGCAGCAGTGATGTCAGTCAGCTTGATATGGCAACTTTATTATCAGTCTGTCCAGATAGCCGAGACCTTGTGTGTGTACCAAAAAGAGCTTGAGGTAACATCATGTCCCTCAAGGACGAAGCTTGACTAACACATCTACTCAACCTTGAGGTCTGTTACAGTCTTGAAGCATACTCCAAAGTGTGCTTCATGTATAATATCTAGCAATTTAGCTACTTCTTATCTTATTCTGCATTTGGTTCATTATATTTTTTTTGCAGTGGGTGGGCGAAGGGTTGTTGATGGGGTTGTCATAACACACAGTGACAGCACCATAGAATGTATTTTTGTGTTGTTTGGGAGTAGGCTAGAAGTGGTTACAGAACTTTTTACAAACTGCCCATTATTTTCACAAGAGCAGATTGGTACTTCATGTACACTCACACAAAGATTAGGAAAGAAAAAACACATTATTCACTATTCACAAACAGGGAACAGAATGTAATGTAGGCAAGTTATGATTTTGTGAAAAAGATGAGCACTTGCTATTTGATAAATAGTGCACATTAGCACAATCATTAGTCATTACAACACTAAAATATAAATAGATAAAGGACAAGAAAAGGCAATTCAGCCCAACCAGCATGTTTAATGGTGAGTCAATCTTGTGGACTGGTGTTACAAACAACTGCATCTATTTTCATCTCATCCAAGCTGCCTTTCTGTGCTCTTATGTATCAGGAATCTCTTGAGCAATTTTCTGAACGAATCAACATTTTCTGCATTAACTGTTGCTCCTTTGTTTTATGAACAGTAGGGGCTTCAGTTTTTTTTCTTCCCAGCAGGTTAAGAATCAAAAAACAAAAGTAATTGTTTGTAAACTTGGTTATAAAATTCAGATTACGAATATATCGGACAAAACAGCATTATACTATTTCACTCATACTTCATTATGTGCGTTCATATCCGTACATCATTGTCTCATTACATTTGCTCCTACATGACACCGTCTTTCATACATAAAGTCAACAAGTAAGAAAGAAAGAAAGAAAGAAAGAAAGAAAGAAAGAAAGAAAGAAAGAAAGAAAGAAAGAACTTGCATTTATATAGCACTTTGCATCTGCCTCATGCTCTACTTGGGAATGCTCAATAATGTCACAAGATGCAAGATTGGTGCTCCATCCTTTCTTAAGAACATAAGAAATAGGAGCAGAAGTGTGCCAGACGGCTCCTTGAACCTTTTAAAAATGTCATTCCTGTGATGTGGGCATCGCTGGCAAGGCCAGCATTTATTGCTCATCCCTAATTGCCCTTAAGAAGGTGGTGATGACCTTCTTGAACTGTGGTCAAGGTACTCCCACAGTGCTGTTAGGGAGGGAATTCCAGGATTTTTGACCCGGCAACGATAAAGGAACGGCGATACATTTCCAAGTCAAGATGGTGTGTGACTTGGAGGGGCACTTGGAGGTGATGATGTTCCCATGTGCCAGCTGTCCTTGCCCTTCTAAGGTTGTGGGTTTGGAAGGTGCTGTTAAAGAAACTTTGGCAAGATGCAATGCATCTTGAAGATGGTACACACTGCAGACACAGTGCTTTCAATGGTGAAAGGAGTGAATGCTTAAGGTGGTGGATGGGGTGTCAATCAAACGGCCTGTTGTGTATGGAGAAAGAGTCAGACTGAACACTGTGAGCTCAAAGTAAAGTGTGACCTTAGTATTTTATTGCAGGTCTCCAGAGTACCTCTCTAACCTGTGAAGCCTCCTTAAATACCTGAGCTCCCAAGGGATTATGGGATCCCTTGAGACTCCGGGGAATGAGCCCTCTTGGGCTGTATAGAGTAAATACAAGTTTACATGTATAACAACACTTTCCCCCCCCCCCCCGCCCCCTCCCCAAAATCAATAGTGTAACTCTTTACAATGTGAGGCGATCTGGGGCCCTTCTTGCCCTGGTTGATCGTCTCAGTGTGAAAGCTGGTGTTGTTGAATCATTTGTTGGGCCCTCGCTGGGCTGCTGTGCAGCTGGCCTTGCTGGGCTGCCTGGTGTGTTAGACCCTGCTGGGCTGCTGTGGATGATGGGTACTGCTTTGTGGTCAACCATGGTGCCGGTTGCCACTGATTCGTATGTTCGGGGATCAAAAAAGGTAGGGTCCAAGGTGGGTTGCTCAGGATAGTCCATGAATCTGAGTTTGATTTGGTCCAAGTGTTTCCGGTGAATGAGTCCATTTGAAAGTTTGACCCGAAACACCCTGCTCCCGTCTTTGGCCACGACAGTGCCGGGAAGCCACTTGGGACCTTGTCCATAATTTAATACAAATACAGGATCATTGATTTCAATCTCGCATGACACATTTGCTCTATCATGGTATGCACTTTGTTGAAGCCGCCTGCTCTCTACCTGTTCATGTAGATCAGGGTGAACTAATGAGAGCCTTGTCTTAAGTGCTCTTTTCATGAGCAGTTCAGCAGGTGGGATCCCAGTGAGCGAGTGGGGTCTCGTGCGGTAGCTAAGCAGGACTCGGGATAGGCGAGTCTGCAGATAGCCTTCAGTTACCCTCTTCAAGCCTTGCTTGATGGTTTGTACTGCACTCTCTGCCTGACCATTGGACGCTGATTTAAACGGGGCAGATGTGACATGTTTGATCCCGTTACGGGTCATGAATTCTTTAAACTCAGCACTGGTAAAACATGGCCCGTTGTCGCTCACCAGGACATCGGGTAGGCCGTGTGTGGCAAACATGGCCCGCAGACTTTCAGTAGTGGCAGCGGATGTGCTAGCCGACATTATCTCACATTCAATCCACTTGGAGTACGCGTCTACAACTACGAGGAACATTTTACCCAAGAACGGGCCTGCATAGTCAACGTGTACCCTAGACCACGGTTTGGAGGGCCAAGACCATAAAATTAGCAGCACCTCCCTGGGTACATTGCTTAACTGCGAGCATGTATTACATCTGTGAACGCAGAACTCTAAGTCTGCATCGATACTGGGCCACCACACGTGGGATCTGGCTATTGCTTTCATCATTACGATGCCTGGGTGGGTACTGTGGAGGTCATTGATAAGGTGTCTCTGCCCTTCTTGGGGATCACTACTCGATTGACCCACAGAAGGCAGTCTGCCTGTATAGACATCTCATCTTTGCACCGCTGGAACGGCATTATCTCTTCCTGCATTTCCACTGGGACATTGGACCAGCTCCCGTGAAGCACACAGCTTTTGACTAGAGATAATAAGGGGTCCTGGCTTGTCCAGGTTTTGATCTGCTGGGCAGTGACCGGTGATTGATCACTCTCAAATGCTTCCATAACCATGGCTAGATCTGCGGGGGGCGCCATTTCCACCCCTGTGGTGGGCAATGGCAGCCTACTGAGAGCATCGGCGCAGTTTTCTGTGCCTGGCCTGTGGCGGATGGCGTAGTTGTATCCAGACACTGTGAGTGCCCATCTCTGGCTGTGGGCCAATGCGTTGGTATTTATCCCTTTACTCTCGGAGAACAGGGATATAAGTGGCTTATGTTCAGTTTCCAATTTGAATTTTAGCCCAAACAGGTATTGATGCATTTTCTTTACCACATAAACACATGCTAATGCTTCTTTCTCAATCATGCTGTAGGCTCGCTCAGCCTTAGACAGACTTCTGGATGCATAAGCAACCGGTTGCAGTTTCCCGAAATCATTAGCTTGTTGCAATACACACCCGCCGCCATATGACGACGCATCACATGCTAGTACCAAACGCTTACATGGATCATACAACACAAGCAATTTGTTTGAGCATGACAATTTTCTTGCTTTTACAAAGGCATTTTCTTGATTTTGCCCCAAACCCATTCGTCCCCTTTTTGTAGTAAGACATGCAGTGGTTCTAACAGTGTGCTGAGACCTGGTAAGAAGTTACCAAAGTAGTTTAGGAGTCCCAGAAACGACCGCAGCTCCGTCACATTCTGTGGCCTCAGTGCGTTCTCGATTGCTTCCGTCTTCGCGTTGGTGGGTCTAATCCCATCCGCTGCAATCCTCCTTCCCAGGAACTCCACTTCAGGCACCAGGAAATGCACTTTGAGCATTTTAACCTGAGCCCCACGCGGTTGAGTTGACTAAGAACCTTCTCCTGGTTCTGTAGATGCTCGACTGTGTTCCGACCTGTGACCAAGATGTCGTCCTGGAAGACCACAGTGTGCGGGACCGACATCAGAAAGCTTTCCATGTTTCTCTGGAATACCGCCGCCGCCGATCGGATTCCAAACAGGCATCTGTTATAAACACAAAGACCTTTGTGCATGTTAATGCAAGTGAGGGCCTTCGATGATTCCTCTAGTTCCTGCTGGAGGCTGAAGTCATATCCAGCTTCGCGAACGTCTTTCCTCCTGCCAGCGTTGCAGAGAGGTCGTCGGCCTTTAGTAGTGGGTATTGGTCCTGCAGGGAGAAACAATTGATAGTTACGTTGTAATCGCCACAGATTCTGCACCGTGCCGTCTCCCTTGAGGACAGGGACAGGCCCACTCGTTGAACTCGATCGGGGAAATGATGCCCTCTCTTTGCAGCCGGTCTAGCTTGATCTCTACCCTTTCTCTCATCATGTACAGTACTGCGCTCGCCTTGTGATGGATGGGTTGCGCCCCCGGAATTAGGTGGATCTGCACTTTTGCTCCTTGGAATTTCCCGATGCCTGGTTCGAACAGCGAAGGAAACTTGTTTAAGACCTGGGCACATGAAGTGTCGTCAGCGGGCGATAGCGCTCGGACGTCATCCCAGTTCCAGCCTATCTTTCCCAGCCAGCTCCTGCCGAGCAGCGTGGGACCATCTCCCGGTACCACACAGAGTGGTAGCTTGTGCACCGCTCCATTATAGGAGACCTTTACGGTAGCACTGCCGATTACATGAATCAGTTCTTTCATGTAAGTTCTTAGTTTCGTGCGAACTGGAGTTAAGACTGGCCTTGAGGCCTTGTTGCACCACAACCTTTCGAAAATCGTTTTGCCCATGATGGACTGGCTTGCACCCGTGTCCAGCTCCATTGACACTGGGAGTCCATTTAGTTCAACATTCAGTATTATCGGGGGACAATTCATGGTGAATGTGTGCACCCCATGTACCTCTGCCTCCTCGACCTGAGGCTCTGGTTCATTGTGATCCTCCGTGGCTCTGTCCTATTCTGCAACATGGTGGTTTGCAGGTTTAACAGGCTTTGCAACTCGCCTGCACATTTGTTGGAGGTGTCCCGTTGTTCCACAGCCCTTGCAAATCGGCATGATTGGAAACAATGATCACCCCCGCAACGCCAACAAGGTGTTAATGACCTTGCCTTCTTCACCCTTGATGGTGGACTCTGAGTCATCTGCGGACGTGTAGCTGCAGGTATGTGTGACCTGTCCTGTACATTACGATTCGAAAACAACATCACTTTGTTCACAGTACTTGTATTAGCACTTGTGTGCTGAGAGATTTGCTTCATATTGTCACTGGTGGCAATGAACACCTGGGTTATCGCTAGGGCCTTACTCAAGATTGGGGTCTCTACAGTCAAAAGTTTGCAAAGTATGGTTTCGTGGCCAATGCCAAGTATGAAAAAGTCTCTGAGCATGTGCTCCAAATGTCCTTCAAATTCGCAATGTCCTGCAAGGTGTCTTAGCTCGGCGACATAACTCGCGACTTCCTGGCCTTCAGACCTTTTGTAGGTGTAGAACCGGTACCTCGCCATCAGAACGTTTTCCTTCGGGTTCAAATGCTCTCGGACCAGTGTGCACAAATCGTCGTATGATTTCTCCGTGGGTTTCGCTGGAAGGAGCAGATTCTTCATGAGGCCATACGCTGGTGCCCCACAGATGGTGAGGAGGATCGCCCTTCATTTGGCAGCGCTCTCTTCCCCATCTAGCTCGTTGGCCACGAAGTTTTGGTCGAGTCGCTCCACAAAAGTTTCCCAATCATCTCCCTCCGAGAATTTCTCCAGGATGCCCACTGTTCTCTGCATCTTTGTGTTCGCTATCTGTATCTCGTTGCCAGTTGTTATGTATGGAGAAAGAGTCAGGCTGAACACTGAGCTCAAAGTAAAGTGTGACCTTCGTCTTTTATTACAGGTCTCCAGAGTGCCTCTCCAACGTATGAAGCCTCCTTAAATACCTGTGCTCCCAAGAGATTATGGGATCCCTTGAGACTTCAGGGGATGAGCCCTCTGGTGGCTGTACAGTGTAAATGCAAGTTTACATATATAACATGGCGTTCTTTGTCCTGTATGGTGTCAGGCTTCTTAAGTGTTGTTGGAGCTGTACTCATCCAAACAAGGGGAGTGTATTTCTGGTTATGCAACAAGATTATGGATGATCTTCAATCTTTACTTCACTTTTCCGCCCTGTCCCTATACCTCTTGATTGTCTGACATCCAATTCTGGATAAATAGAAATTTTCTCCAATTGAATATTGGGAAGACCGAAGCCATTGTTTTCCATCCCCATCACAAACTCCATTCCCTAGCCACTGACTCCATCCCTCTCCCTAACTTCTGTCTGAGACTGAACCAGACTGTTCACAACCTTGGTGTCATATTTGACCCTGAAATGAGCTTTCGACCACATATCCGCAGCATAACTAAGACCGCCTATTTCTACCTCTGTAACATCGCCATCTCTGCCCTTGCCTCAGCTCATCCGCTGTTAAAACCCTCATTCAGGCCTTTGTTACCTCTAGACTTGACTATTCCAATGCACTCATGGCTGGCCTCCTACATTCTACCCTACATAAATTAGAGGTGATCCAAAATGCGGCTGCCCATGTCCTAACTCGCACCAAGTTCTGCTCACCCATCACCCCTGTGCTTGTTGACCTACATTGGCCTCGATTTCTAAGTTCTCATCCTTATTTTTAAATCCCTCCATGGCCTCATCCCTCCCTATCTCTGTAATTTCCTTCAGCCCCACAGCCTTCCCACCCCCCCACCCCCGAGATGTCTGTACACCTCTAATTCTGCCATCTTGATTATCCCTGATTATAATCGCTTAACCATTGGTGACCGTGCCTTCTGTTGCCTAGGCCCTAAGCTCTGGAAGTCCCTACCTAAACCTCTCCGCCTCTCTACCTCTTTTTACTCCTTCAAGATGCTCCTTAAAGCTTTTGGTCACCTGCGCTAATTTTTTCTTATGTGGCTCGATGTCAAATCTTTTGTCTCATTCTACTCCTGTGAAGCACCTTAGGACGTTTCACTACGTTAAAGGTGCTATATAAATACAAGTTGTTGTTGTAGATTCCCTTTCAATCTGACAACCTTCAGCTTGATGAGTGATATACATAAGAACATAAGAAATAGAAGCAGGAGTAGGCCATTCGGCCCCTCAAGCCTGCTCATTCAATAAGGTCATGGCTGACCTTTTACCTCATCTCCACTTTCCTGCACTATCCCCATATTCCTTGATTCCCTTAATATTCAAAAATCTATCGATCTCTATACTCAATGACTGAGCATCCACAGCTCTCTGGGATAGAGAATTGTAAAGATTCAAAGATTCAATTAAAATTACCCTCTCCAAAAAGCAAGTGTCAAAATGAAATATAATTGCTAAAATACTGCCACAACTTTACAATAAGGACATATTTAAGGAACTATTTAGAAAGGCAATTAAGAGAGCCAATCACATTTTAATGTTTTATCAAAGTATGTGCCAATAACAACAACAACAACTTGTATTTATATAGTGCCTTTAACGTAGTAAAACGTCCCAAAGCACTTCACAGGAGTGTTATAAGACAAGCAAATAAATTTGACACCGAGCCACATCAGAAGAAATTATGGCAGATGACCAAAAGCTTGGTCAAAGATGTAGGTTTTAAGGAGTGTCTTATGGGAGGAAAGAGAGGTAGAGTAGTGGAGAGGTTTAGGGAGGGAGTTCCAGAGCTTAGGGCCCCAGGCAACTTAAAGCACGGCCACCAATGGTTGAACAGTTATAATCAGGGATGCTCAAGAGGGCAGAATTTGAGGAGCGCAGCCATCTCGGGGGCTTGTGAGGCTGAAATAGATTACAGAGATAGGGAGAGGTGGGGCCATGGAGGGATTTGTAAACAAGGATGAGAATTTTAATGATATGATGTTGAATCATCACAGACTGCACAGTGCCAACACTGTTCACAGGATAATAAGAATTACTGCCAGTTACAAACACTATTTTGTTGATCTGGGAAAACCAGTTGGTATCTTCAATATAAAGTCATCGAACTTCCAGCACTGATTAGTTAGAAAGGCCTGCCTGTTTCATATCAAACTCCAAAGCAATGAATGTAAGACGGAGGCTTCGTATGTATTCCACAGTACCAGATAAACAAACTTGTCTTTTACAAAACATTTGTTTTTCCTGCTCTGTCATACAGTACAGTTTGTACTTAAAATCAGCAGATGGTGTACCCGAATAGGAAGGGAGAATGTGCTGGCTCTCCACAAAGTTATGATCACCAGGTTTGACTATTGCTGTTCACTATTGACACTTTCATTAAATTTTAATTCATCATTATCAGCAGGGCCACTGACTTACAATGACTGTACAAGTCAAATGTTGTTTTCATTATGAGATTTCAGGATTTTTACTGGGGCTTTGGAGATCAAATTCAGCAATTCCATCCATTGTGTGATAGGCATTACTTAATGTCAAACACAATGACATCGAGCATTGTTTAACCAAAATTGCTGATGAGAGTTCCTAGTTATTTTTTTTTAAGATGAGACGTTAAACCTGTCTGTCTTCTCGGGTGGATGTAAAAGATCCTATGGCACTATATCGAAGAAGAGCAGGAGAGTTATCCACGGTGTCCTGGCCAATATTTATCCCTCAATTAACATCACTAAAACAGATTATCTGGTCATTATCACATTGCTGTTTGTGGGAGCTTGCTTTGCGCAAATTGGCTGCTGCTTTTCCTACATTATAACAGTGACTACACTTCAAAAGTACTTCATTGACTGTAAAGTGCTTTGGGATGTCCTGAGGTGGTGAAAGGCATTATATAAATGCAAGTCTTTCTTTCCTTTATTAGATACAAGGACCGCGATTTTGCCAACGGATGCAAGTTGGGTGCGGGTGACATCAGTGGTGCGTGGGAAACATGCTCCCAGCTCCAGCCCGCCCTCTGACACAATCTTCCATTGATGGGGTTGTTAAGCCGCCCTGCGGGGTTCCCGGCCAATTAACAAGAAGCGAGTCTGATGACGTCATTTGATGAGGACCATGGCCAACTTTTTTCTGACAGTTGTGTTGTCAGTATTCTACAGCATTGAGGTACTGCAAGCACTGAGAAGCACTGCACAAAGGTGCACGGTTGCACCCAGGCTCACCCATGACTCCCTCCAGATGCTTATGGAGGGATTCACAGCACGCAGGGAGGTTCTCTTCCTTTTCAATGGATGGAAAAGACCTACCCAGGACACCAACATAGCTGCAGGGTGTTTGTTTTTCACTCTAATCTGATTCTTAGACTTCTAAACTTATAGTGGGAAAGGACAATGCATGGCACAAAATTTAGGCTTAACCTAGTGTCACTTTTATTCCGCACAAAAAAACGACTAAAACTACAGGACTAGACTTCTGAGAAAAATCGACTGAAAACATACAATCACCCTTCCAGGCTGTAGCTATTGTAGATTTTGGTCATTGGTTCCGTGACCAGTTGGTTCTTCTTCTGGCCATTCTTTGCAGTGCTGTTCCTTTCATGTATGTTCCGTACTACATGTCCTTCCGTCCGTTCGTCTGTTCATTCTTTCAACCTGTGTCCATCTATACATGTATCCTTCTACTTTTTCTGTGTGCTTCTTCTTCTGTCTGTTCCTGTCCTTCTTCCATCTTCTGCTGAGCTGCTTACTAGCTCGCATATTATATCCAGGTTTTGACTGATCTCACGCCACTGCAGTTTCTGATAAAGTGTTTGCATCGATACATTGTTTGGTGGTCCCCTTGATTGATTGACTGCAATAATGGACTCGTCTGTTTTCTCATTTGCATACTGAGTCTGCAAGGCTCAAGTTGATTTCTCATCTTAACACCTCATTCCCCAAAAATGTGCACCTGGTGTGGTTCCTTTGTTGTCTGGTCTTTTTACAGACTTGCTGTCTCCAGTGGCTTTGTTTTTCCCCACCCTGGTCAATCAAGTTCAGGGCCTCATGTAACAACTCCATTGTTGTTATGCCTGAAGTCAGTTTTGGTTCCTGACCACAGAATGCCCTTAATTGTCCAGCTTAATTCCAAAAGCTTGTATTAAATTTCAAAAGCTTGGATTAGTCAATTTTTAGTTCATGGTCTCCTTCTGTGCTTTTCTGAAGATTAGTAACCTTACACAGCCTGGTAGCACATTGCACAGGAGCGCACAAGCAAGGATGTCATCAGGAGGACCAGGCTGCAGTGACACAAACCTTTTAATTATTTCAGTAAATCACAAAACGTTACTGCAAAGCCACACTCAACCTCATCCTGCTGTGCCACTCATCACATCCCCATCACTCTGCTTTCCCTACCCCTTACACCAACTTACCTTGCACCTTCACCCATCCCTCTCTCTCCATCTACATTATCAGTTCTCCATCTCACTAGCCACCCCTCACACTCACCCTCATCCTTGTCCAATCATATCAACTAACAAAATGCAATGGTAAGCACTTGGGTGTTTTAGCCAATGTTCACGTAGAATTTCTGCTAATGTGTTGTCAAACATTGACATCTTTATTTTTATCACTTTGTGTTCTTGGACAGATTTGTGTGCACCTTTGAAAGTGGCTTAGTAAGTTGTAGTGAATGGTCAGATATAAGGGTACTCTACACAATGGTGATGAGTGTGAAAGGAATGGCTTGGGCATTGTAGGGATGGTTTGTGGTGCTGATGTGGGGTTGTGCTAACCTGGTGCATCATGTGGCAGCTAGGGTGTACAACATCAAGTGAAGTAAATGTAGCCATGGTGAGGTCATCCCTGGTGTCGCGGGAAGCAATGTTGTCGAGTGCTGATTCTCTGTGTACTGTGCAGCATCAGGTGATTGCAGAAAAGGTTGGTGTTATTGGTGATGCTGGTGTGCCTGGTGATATTGATGTTGGGGCTGATCATGGTGGGATTCTGAGGACTAAGGTGAGATTTTGTCAAGGGCTATGATGCTGCTGGAATAGATGGCAGATGAGGTTGAAATGACAGAAGCGATCTGTCAATGGTGAGAGCGGTTACTCCAAGGAGGTGACAGTGAATAGAGAGTTCTCTGCAAACACTTCCAAACTGCATACAGCTCAAATGCTTCTTCCAAATCCTGAAGGCTTCATCATCTGACATTGGAAAGTTAACTGCTGTGAAATGGTAGCTTTGAGATCATTTCTGTCAACTTACCAAAGCAATAGAGAGTCACTGAGAACCCAACTCCACTTACCTGGTGTGTTCCCTGAGGGACAGCAAACCTGTCAAAAAGTTGGTATCGTTGAAAATACCTGCTTTTAATCATCTTAAATAGCACTAAAGTACCTGTTGAATATCTTAATGAAGTGGTCCGCTGCTTGGTGTCTGGTCTGTGATCCACATGCACATCTAACAACTGAGAACTGAGGTGGGTTCAGAGCGGGATCCTGACCCGCTGTCAATCAGGGTCAGTTTGATGGCGGGCCCATCTCCAAACCCGCACGTGCAGGGCTGGGAAGATTCCGGTCACAATGTGGATGAGAAGTGGTTTCTTGGGGGCTTCGTTCAATGAAGAGTTTACACATTGCTAAGGTGGCAAATCAGTGTATTGGAAACCACATATCATTTCTTGCAAGTGTATTTTCAAAAGGAACCTGGAATCTGACAAGACGGAAATCAATTATGAAGTTCAGTGAAAAGCATAACTAAAAATAAACATCAAATTACTTGATAACAAACATTATAAGGCATAACGTTTTCATTATTCATAAGCATAAATGAACCCAAATGGTTGTTGACAAGAAATCACTTTTCAACTTTGGTGAAACTCCAGAGGATAATTCTTCAGCAGTTAAGATGACCCTTCACTGCAAGTATACAAGCAATATGGAGAATAGGTTGCGCAATTTACATTTTCAAAGCAAGTCCAGTGTCTGGTGAGAAAAAGTTGTCTACAAATATTGATGAAGAATATTTAAGATACTGGGATAACAAGCCAAAGTTCATAAAAGAAAAAAGACTTGCTTTTAAACAACGCCTTTCACAACCTCGGGATATCTGCAAAGCGGCTTACAGCAAATGAAGTACTTTTGAAGTGCAGTCGAGGCACTGAAAACAAGGCAGATAATTTTGAGCACAAGGTCCCAAAAACAGCAATGAGATAACAACCAGATAATCTGGTTTTTTTTGTGATATTAGTTGAGGGATAAATATCGGCCAGCACGCCAGGGAGAACTCAGTTTAACAGCTCAGCTGAAAGACGGCACCGTGGACAGTGCAGCACTGGGAGTGTCAGCCTAGATTGTGTGCTCAAGTCTCTGGAGTGGGACTTAAACCCTAAACCTTCTGATGTAGAAGCAAGGGTGCTACCCACTGAGCCATGGCTGACACCTAGATAGATAGGCAATTCTCAGTCCATACTGGGTTAGAAAAGGGTGAAGAGAGATACTAAATTTTGTTTGATAGATGAAATGCTGTTCTAAATATGCAGAAGACATAACCATTTAATTATACAGCTGGATTCAATTACACGCCACCTAATAATTTGTTTCTATTTTCAATACAGCTGTTTGATGATGACTAGGAGAAACATATGGTGACTCAAAAAACCTCAAATTATAGTAATATTGAAATACACACATTAAATATATTTATATATATATATAAAATTAAAACATACACATTAAAGGGACAGCTTGACCAGGTTAGAAATCGAACGGATCACACTGGATGGGGCAATTCCCCCAGATGCTACATGTACTGAGATAAGTCAATCACTAATCTAATGCTTGTTTAAAAATGGATATAAATCTTGTCGTGAACTAAGAATAAGACGGCACCTCTGACAGTGCACTGGGAGTGTCAACCTGGATTTTTTGTTCAAATCTCTGGAGTGGGGCTTGAAGCCATGATCTTCTGACTCCGAGGTGAGAGTGCTACCAGTGACAATTCAGGGCCTGTGCTGATGCGAAGCCACTTCTCAGCAGCAACCAGACTTTCTTCACTGACCATCTGCAGCTCTTCTGAAGTGTCAGCTGTGGCTCAGTTGAGTAACACTCTCACCTCTGAAAGTTATGGGTTCAAATACCACCCCAGGGACTTGAGTATGTAATCTAGGTTGATATTCCCAGTGCAGTGCTGAGGGAGTGCTGCACTGTTGGAGGGGCCGTCTTTCTGGTGAGACATTAAACCGAGGCCCCGCCTGCCCTCTCAGGTGGATGTAAAAAATCCCATGGCACTATTTCAAAAATGAGCAGGGAAGTTCTCCCTGGTGTCCTGGCCAATATTTATCCCTCAACCAAATTATCTGACTATTATCACGTTGCTGTTTGTGGGAGCACTAATATGGCTGCCACATTTCCTACATTACACGAGTGACAACACTTCATAAAGTCGTTCACTGGCCGTAAAGGGCTTTGGGATGTCCTGAGGTGGTGAAAGGCGCTATAGAAATGCAAGTTCTTTCTTTCTTTCCATATTTGAAAAGTCATTTAGCCTGTGCTGCTTCTTCTAAATCCAAAAGAGCATCTTTCAGCTCGTGACTGCTTGAAGTGGTATAATGCCGAGCGTTGTGACAAGGGCCTGGCTCACTACCTCAGGGGTTGTGTAAGAAGAAGAAAAGGGCGCATGACATATCACTACACATACTTAAGATATCTTGCTGAGCAGCGAACAATACATGTCATTAACCACTGCACAATACAGTTACTGTTTTGCATCTGCTGAAATATGTTTACTTAGAGAAGGTAGGCTATTAGAATTATATAAGCCAGTAACTTATTCCTCGCATATTGCTTGCATGTCTCCATGATGTCTGTAGCTTTCTAGCTCATGACTTCCATGATAGTGTCTTTGCAGAGAAGAAGTTTGACCTGGCCAGTTCCTCAATCCGTCTGAGCTCTGTGCCTTCAGTTGAAAGAGGCCTTTTTTTCTGATAAGGCGAAAATAAATCTATACTGCATTAACAAATATTTTAGGGAACAGCTCAGTTTTATTTGAAAAAAGACTTGCATTTATATAGCGCCTTTCATGAACATAGGACGTCCCAAAGTGCTTTACAGTCAATGAAATACTTTTTGAAGTGTAGTCACTGTTGTAATGTACGAAACACTGCAGACAATTTGCACACAGCAAGCTCCCACAAACAACAATGTGATAATGACCAGATAATCAGTTTTAGTGATGTTGATTCAGGAATAAACATTGGCCAGGATACCGGGGATAACTCGGCTGCTTTTCTTCAAAATACTACCATGGAATCTTTTACGTCCAACTGAGAGAGCACACGGGGCCTCAGTTTAACATCGCATCTGAAAGACGGCACCTTCGACAGTGCAGCACTCCCTCAGCACTGCACTGAGTGTCAGTCTAGATTTTTGTGCTCGAGTCTCTGGCGTGCGACTTGAATCCACAATCTTCTAACTCAGAGGCAAGGGTGGTGTTGACTGAACCACAACTGACATGGTCTTATGCATAGCTTATCTCAATAAAAGGGACCTTGCCTAAAAATGTTTGCGACCTGACTGACAGTATACTAAGTTAAACTTATTTGACGCTTGTAACTTATACTGATTGCCATCCTTAGCTACCTAACTCTGTATCAGCCTTCATATATGATGCCTGCAAGTCCCATGTCAGAGACTTGAGCACAAAAATCTAGACTGACACTCAGTGCAGTGCTGAGGGAGTGCTGCACTGTCGAAGGTGCCGTCTTTCAGATGAGACGTTAAACTGAGGCCCCATCTGCTCTCTCAGGTGGACATAAAAGATCCCATGGCAGTATTTCGAAGAAAAACAGCCGAGTTATCTCCTGTGTCCTGGTCAATGCTTATCCCTCAATCAACATCACTAAAACTTATTATCTGGTCATTATCACATTGTTGTTTGTGGGAGCTTGCTGTGTGCAGGTCTTCAAGTATGACACCTTTTTCTAGATATCTTCCACCATAGTATTTCAACTTGTGTATTCTATATCTATAGAACAAAAATCAAATGGAGTGTTTCTACCAGGTCCCTCTTCCAATCTCCTGCCAGTTGTCCAAGAGTAGCATTGATGGTTTGATGGCACCACTGTCATCAGTGCTAGATATAGTGGACCAGCCTCGGGTTGTCAGCTCTGGTTGGATGCATTCCTGGAGGTATCATCATATATCCTGCAATTTCCAACCGCACCCCCCACCCCCCAATTCCCATCATTGGTCATCCGACCGTCCATCCTTGCGGCATCCTGCCTTTCCACAGCCAATTGGAAAGCGAACGGACTCTTCATCGCCTGACTGGATGAATCGTGACTGTCAGTCAAACAGTCCTTTTTCTCACTGCCAATACTTTTATAACTAATAAAGGAAAGTATTCAAAGAAAATGATAAAAACAGACAATGTTTCTTTAATGATTTTTCTCCTGGGTGTTGATCGCAGCAGCGTCCTGGAGATGAATCTTTAATTCCTGGAGACTCCAGGCCAATCCTGAAGGGTTGGTAATCCTAGGGCTGCTGGACCTGTCCGGGGTGATGGGGGCACAAAGGGGCAGGAATAGAAAGAAGGATTTGGACACTCCAAATTATTGACACTGTGAGGCATCAATCTTTATGGACATTTTAGCTCCCTCACATTGTGAGGCCGAGCAGCTTCTCAAATATAGTTACCAAATAATCTAAAGAATCACCATATTAAATAAAAACGCTTCCAAACTACAAACACAGGGAAAGATATAAGTTATAATTCTGTGTAATGGATTCGTAAAAGGTTTTAAACATCCTTTCATTAGATTCTTGAAATAACTACATTTGCGGCCTAGTATCCCACCCATGTCTTCTTGGCTTTGTTAGGTCATAGAGGTCCTGTGGCAGTGCCCACAGGTAAACCAGATCAAGTGCAGTATTCAGTTCAAGCTGGGTTAGATGGAGAGAGAAGCGGGGAGAGGGGCAAAATAACACTCTAAGGGTGGGAGAAGTAGTTAGTGCTGGCATTGTGGGTCGGTGAGGGTGTGGTAGAGAAAGATAAGGAAAGTGGATTAGTGGAGGGAAAAATGAATAGGGCCGGTAAATTGGCTCAAATGCATGGTCAAGTAGTCTACCTGATGGACTCAAAATACACTCCTAGGAGGGGTGGCGGGGAGAAACTCAGGAGTTCTGTCTAATGGGCTATAAATCATTGCCAGGAGAGCAAGAAGACATAGAAATTCAACAACAACACTGCATTTTTATAGCGCCTAAATGTTCCAAGACACTTCACAGGAGCGATATCAAACAAAGATTTAACACAGAGCCACATAAAGAGAGATTAGGACAGGTGACCAAAAGCTTGGTCAAAGAGGTAGGTTTTAAGGAGTGTCTTAAAGGAGGAGAGGTAGAGAGCCAGAGAGGTTCAGGGAGTGAATTCCAGAGCTTACGGCCCAGGCACCTGAAGGCACGGCCACCAATGGTGGAGCGAAAGAAGACGGAGAAGCAGGAAGCTGGAATTGGAGGAGCGCAGAGATCTCCGAGGGTTGTAGGGCTGGAGGAGGTTACAGAGATACAGAAATTTTAGATACTGCAATTGTTATTTGCTAAAGTATATTCTCAAATCTGGCTCAAAGTAACATTTATTTTTTGCAAGCAAACATTAGGATTACTATTTACTCATTTTGTCCATTCATTACTGTACAAATAGCAGTTATTTTTCATCCCATGTGTGTTAAAGACAATCGGAGGTTTCACTGATCCAGTTTAAGGTCAGGTCTTTTATCATTGCAATTGTTTCTCATAGTGCCACCTATAGGCAGAATAGCTAAATTACACAATTAAAATGGATATTGTCCTTTGGTAGAGCCTGGCAAAGGAGTTTTTAATGCATTTTGAAATGGATTCTTGCAACAGACTTTTAATATATAATAGATTATAAAGCAAATACTAATGTGAAACTGCCTACCTCCACCGCTGCAAGTTCTTCAATATTTCAATGGGATCAGAAAATCTCATTGCAGAACAATTCACATGCCCATTTCTCAAGGTGTTGAAACAGAGATCCTCAATATTTCAACAAACACCATGATCTGTGTGTTAGTGAGGATAGTCATGGTACTCTCTGGGATGCAGATGTCACTGTGAGAGATAAGATGTCATTTTTGTTAACCAATGGTATGAAGGGACGTGGCACAATATGGAGTTAGGTCACAGATCAGCCATGATCTCACTGAATGCCAGAACAGGCTTGAGGGGCTGAATGTTCTATTCCTGTACCTATGTCGCAACTCAATCACAGCAGATTAATGGAGGAAGCGTTTACAGATGTGGGGTTGCCAACCCTCCAGGATTGGCCTGGAGTCTCCAGGAATTGAACGTTAATTTCCAGGACACTGCTACGAGCAACCTGGGAGGAAATCATTGGGGCAATGAAGAAAAATTGTGTTTTTTTCATTGTCTTTGAGCACTTTCACTTGTTCGTTCTAAAAATATTGGCAATGGGAAAAAAAGGATATTTGACTGACAGTTAAGAATCATCCAATCAGGTATGAAGAGTTCATTCCTTTCCAATTGGTCATGAGAAGCCGGAGAGTCATGAGGATTGACGTGTTCGGTGACCAATGGCGGGAGAGTAAGGGTGTAGCAGAGCCCTTGAAGGTCATTGATTAAACCTCTAGGAATACGTCCAACCAGAGTTGGTGACCCTATATGGATAGGATTAACAATATCCCATAGATTAAGCTGCATCTTCAAATAAGTGCTGGCTATTTGTTTAGTGAAAAGGCACAGAAAAAGAGGGATAACAAATTAGGAATAGTACAGTCTTCTTTTGAAATCTGGGAATGGCTAGGTGGAATGTAATGGTCTTTTCAATCCTCCACATTCCAATGCGTCTGCCATTTATATGATATATAGATGGATATAAATATATTAGATTTAAACGCAACATGGATGCTCTTCCATGAACTGAAGAATGGTTTCTGATGAACTGCATGAACCCTTCGAAAAAAAACATCCAATTTAGTCTCAATACATCTTCATCGGGAGATAACATTTATTAAGGTGATCAGCAGAGTGTTTCAAAATTAGACATTTTTGCAGAAACTGTACTGGCTCTTACTTTTACTAGTCTAATCTTGCCACAGAAAAATCGGCAAAGTTATGATCGAACTGGAACTATTATCTTTTCAAATATGGAACTGGTGCTCCATCAACTGGTGTACTGAGGTAATTGCAGAAGATACAGTTTCCTGGAAACTCAGAAGAAAGTCCGTGTTAACGAAAAGGAGATACTACCAGAACAGCAAGAGGGTTTGGAAACCACTTTAGACCTATCACTGTCTAACACTAGCTGGAGCAATTCATTGTAATGCTGTTGGTGGTTCTCATCCAGCGGAGTAACAAGTTGTAAAATACTCAAAACGGGAAAGAACGTAACATTTTTTGAAAAACAACAACAACATGCATTTATATAGCTCTTTTAAAATAGCAAAACGTACCAATGGAGCTTCACAGCAGCGTAATAAAACATATTTTGACACCGAGTCACATAAGGCGATATTAAGACAGATGACCAAATGCTTGGGCAAAGAGGTAGGTTTTAAGGAGCATCTTAAAGGAGGAGAGGCGGTGAGGTTTGGCTTGGGAATTCCAGAGCTTTGGGCTTCAGCAGCTGAAGGCTCGGCTGCCAATGGTGGAGCGATTAAAATCGGGGATACGCAAGAGGCTAGAATTACAGGAGCGCAGAGATCTTGGAGGGTTGTGGGGCTGGAGGATATTGCAGGGATAGGGAGGGGTGGAAAATTTTAAAATTGATACACTTGTACAAAGTTATGCAAATGTCTATTTAGTTTTATGATTACAGAGCTTCACCTCACTACCCCACACCCGCTAGAAACACACAATCTACTGAAAAAGTACATTCTATCATAAGAATGTTTTGATCATCTTAAACAAATACTAAAAATTCAAAGATTCAACTGGAGCTAGTGGAAATAATGATTATTAATTATTACCTGGGAGTGGCTTGAAGCAAATGCTTTTTACTTCCAGAATCAAATCTGTTATATATATGGACTTGTATTTACTCTGTACAGCCACCAGAGGGCTCATCCCCTGGAGTCCCAAGGTATCCCATAATCCCTTGGGAGCACAGGTATTTAAGGAGGCTTCACAGGTTGGAGAGGAACTCTGGAGACCTGCAATAAAAGACTAAGGTCACACTTTACTTTGAGCTCACAGTGTTCAGTCTGATTCTTTCTCCATACAAAACAACTGGCAACGAGATACAGATAGCGAATCCAAAGATGCAGAGAACAATGGGCAGCCTGGAGAAATTCTCAGAGGGAAATGATTGGGAAACTTTTGTGGAGCGACTCGACCAAACTTCGTGGCCAACAAGCTAGATGGGGAAGAGAGCGCTGCCAAACAAAGGGCAATCCTCCTCACTGTCTGTGGGGCACCAACGTATGGCCTCATGAAGAATCTGCTCACTCCAGCGAAACCCACGGAGATTTCTGCATACTGGTCCGAGAGCATTTGAACCTGAAGGAAAGCGTTCTGATGGCGAGGTACCGGTTCTACACCTACAAAAGGTCTGAAGGCCAGGAATCGCCGAGCTAAGACGCCTTGCAGGACATTGCGAATTTGAAGGATATTTGGAGCACATGCTCAGAGCCTTTTTCGTACTTGACATTGGCCACGAAACCATACATTGCAAACTTTTGACGATAGAGACCCCAACCTTGAGTAAGGCCATAGCGATAGCCCAGGCGTTCATTGCCACCAGTGACAATACAAAGCAAATCTCTCAACACACAAGTGCTGCTACCAGTACTGTGAACAAAGTGATGTTTTTTTCAAATCATAACGTACAGGGCAGGTCTCAAATACCTGCAGCTGCACATCCGCAGATGACTCAGAGTCCACCATCAAGGGTGATGAATGCAAGGCCATTAACACCTTGTTGACACTGCGGGTGTGATCATCGTTTCCATTCATGCCGATTCAAAGAGTACGTTTGCAAGGGCTGTGGAACAATGGGACACCTCCAACAAATGTGCAGGCGAGCTGCAAAGCCAGTTAAACCTGCAAACCACCATGGAGGATCACGATGAACCAGAATCTCGGATCGAGGAGGCAGAGGTACATGGGGTGCACACATTCACCACGAATTGACCCCCGATAATGCTGAATGTTGAACTAAATGGACTCCTGGTGCCAATGGAGCTGGACACGGGCGCGAGCCAGTCCATCATGGGCAAAAAGACTTTCGAAAGGTTGTGGTGTCACAAGACCTCAAGGCCAGTCTTAACTCCAGTTCGCATGAGACGAAGAACTTACACCAAAGAACTGATTCCCATAATCGGCAGTGCTACCGTAAAGGTCTCCTACGATGGAGCGGTGCACAAGCTACCACTCTGTGTGGTGCCGGGCGATGGTCCCACGCTGCTCGGCAGGAGCTGGCTGGGAAAGATATGCTGGAACTGAGATGATGCCCGAGTGCTCTCCTCCGCTGATGTTACTTCGTGTGCCCAGGTCTTAAACAAATTTCCTTTGCTGTTCGAACCAGGCATCGGGAAATTCCAAGGAGCAAAAGTGCAGATCCACCTAATTCCGGGGGCGTGACCCATCCATCACAAGGCGAGAGCAGTACTGTACATGATGAGAGAAAGGGTCGAGATCGAGCTAGACCAGCTGCAAAGAGAGGGCATCATTTCACCGATCGAGTTCAGCGAGTGGGCCACTCCTATCGTCCCAGTCCTCAAGGGAGTCGGCACCGTCAGAATCTGTGGCGGTTACAATGTAACGATCAATCATTTCACCCTGCAGGACCAATACACATTACCAAAAACCGATGACCTCTTTGCAACACTGGCGGAAGAAAAGACGTTCACAAAGCTAGATCTGACTTCAGCCTACATGACGCAGGAACAGGAGGAATCATCGAAGGCCCTCACCTGCATCAACACGCACAAAGGTCTTTTTGTTTATAACAGATGCCCGTTTGGAATCCGATCAGTGGCGGCGATATTCCAGAGAAACACGGAAAGTTTACTGAAATCGGTCCCGCACACTGTGGTCTTCCAGGATGATATCTTGGTCACAGGTCGGAACACAGTTGAGCACTTGCAGAACCTGGAGGAGGTTCTTAGTCGACTCAGCCATGTGGGGCTCAGGTTAAAATGCTCGAAGTGCGTTTTCCTGGTGCCTGAAGTGTAGTTCTTGGCAAGGAGGATTGCGGCGGACGGCATCAGGCCCACCAACGCAAAGATGGAGGCAATCGAGAACGCAACAAGGCCATAGATCGTGATGGAGCTGCGGTCATTTCTGGGACTCCTGAACTACTTTGGTAACTTCTTACCGGGTCCCAGCACACTGCTAGAACCACTGCATGTCTTACTACGAAAAGGAGGCAAATGGGTTTGGGGCAAAAGCCAAGAAAATGCCTTTGTAAAAGCGAGAAAATTGTTATGCTCAAACAAATTGCTTGTGTTGTATGATTCATGTAAGCGTTTGGTACTAACATGTGATGCATCGTCATATGGCGTCGGTGTGTATTGCAACAAGCTAATGATTTCAGGAAACTGCAACCGGTTGCTTATGCATCCAGGAGGCTGTCTAAGGCTGAGAGAGCCGACAGCATGATTGAGAAAGAAGCGTTAGCATGTGTCTATGGGGTAAAGAAAATGCATCAATACCTGTTTGGGCTAAAATTCGAATTGGAAACTGACCATAAGCCACTTATATCCCTGTTTTCTGAGAGTGAAGGGCTAAATACCAACGCATCGGCCCGCATCCAGAGATGGGCGCTCATGTTGTCCGCATACAACTACGCCATCCGCCACAGGCCAGGCACAGAAAACTGTGCCAATGCTCTCAGTAGGCTGCCATTGCCCACCACGGGGGTGGAAATGGCGCAGCCCGCAGATCTAGCCATGGTTATGGAAGCATTTGAGAGTGAGCAATCACCCGTCACTGCCCAACAGATCAAAACCTGGACAAGCCAGGACCCCTTATTATCTTTAGTCAAAAGCTGTGTGCTTCACGGGAGCTGGTCTAGTGTCCCAGTGGAAATGCAGGAAGGGATAAAGCCATTCCAGCAGCACAAAGATGAAGTGTCTACACAGGCAGACTGCCTTCTGTGGGGCAATTGAGTAGTGATCCCCAAGAAGGGCAGAGACACCTTCATCAATGACCTCCACAGTATCCACCCAAGCATCGTAATGATGAAAGCTATAGCCAGATCTCACGTGTGGTGGCCCAGTATCAATGCGGACTTAGAGTCCTGCACTCACAGATATAATACATGCTCTCAGTTAAGCAATGTACCCAGGGAGGTGCCACTAAGTTTATGGTCTTGGCCCTCCAAACCGTGGTCTCGGGTACACGTCGACTATGCAGGCCCGTTCTTGGGTAAAATGTTCCTTGTGGTTGTAGACGCGTACTCCAAGTGGATTGAATGTGAGATAATGTTGGCTAGCACATCCACTGCCACTACTGAAAGCCTGCGGGCCATGTTTGTCACTCACGGCTTAACCGGTGTCCTGGTGACCGACAACTGACAATGTTTTACCAGTGCTGAGTTCAAAGAATTCATGACCCGTAATGAGATCAAACATGTCACATCTGCCCCGTTTAAACCACCGTCCAATGGTCAGGCAGAGAGAGCAGTGCAAACCATCATGCAAGGCTTGAAGAGGGTAACTGAAGGTTCACTGCCGACTCGCCTATCCCTACCGCACGAGACCCCACTCACTCACTGGGATCCCATCTGCTGAACTGCTCATGAAAAGAGCACTTTAGACAAGACTCTCGTTAGTTCATCCTGATCTACATGAACAGGTAGAGAGCAGGCGGCTTCAACAAAGTGCAGACCATGATAGAGCAAATGTGTCATGTGAGATTGAAATCAATGATCCTGTATTTGTATTAAATTATGGTCAAGTTCCCAAGTGGCTTCCCGGCACTGTCGTGGCCAAAGAGGGGAGCAGGGTGTTTCAGGTCAAAATTTCAAATGGACTCATTCACCGGAAACACTTGGACCAAATCAAACTCAGATTTACGGACTATCCTGAGCAACCCACCTTGGACCCTACCTTTTTTGATCCCCCGGCACCACGGTTGACCACGAAGCAGAACCAATCATTCACAGCAGTCCTGCAGGGCCCAACACACCAGGCAGCCCAGCAAGGCCAGTTGCACAGCAGCCCAGCGAAGGCCCAACAAATGATTCAACAACACCAGCTTTCACACCGAGACGATCAACCAGGGCAAGAAGGGACCCAGATCGACTCATATTGTAAATAGTTACACTATTGACTTTGGGGGGGTCGGGGGTGGGGGAGAGTGTTGTATATCTGTGGACTTGTATTTACTCTATACAGCCACCAGAGGGCTTATCCCCTGGCATCCCAAGGGATCTCGTAATCCCTTGGGAGCACAGGTATTTAAGGAGGCTTCACAGGTTGGAGAGGAACTCTGGAGACCAGCAATAAAAGACTAAGGTCACACTTTACTTTGAGCTCACAGTGTTCAGTCTGACTCTTTCTCCATACACAACAAAATCTATTAAAATATATTGTATACAGAACAGCTTACAAAAACATCAGAAAACATCAGAAGTTGAAAACTGTTAAGTAACCATGGAAATGAACCACAAGTGGCAATGGGGCCCACCAAAGAAAGGTGGATTTATATAGCGCCTTCCACAACATCGGGATGTCCCACAGCACTTTACAACCAATGAAGTACTTTTTGAAGAGCAGCCACTGTTGTAACGTAGGAAACACAGCAGCCAATTTGCATGCAAACAGCAAACTCCCGCAAACAGCTATGTGATAATCTGTTTTAGTGATGTTGATTAAGGGATAAATATTGGCCTAAGCATCGGGGATTACTCCCCTGCTCTTCTTCAAAATAATGCCATGGGGTCTTTTATGTTCACTTGAGAGAGCAGACATGGCCTCGGTTTAATGTCTCATCCAAGAGACGGCATCGCCAACAGTGCAGCGATCCCTCAGTACTGCACTGGGAAAGTCAGCCTGAAGTAGGACTTGAACCCACAAGCTTCTGCCTCAGGGGTGAGAGAGGACTTGAACCCACAAGCTTCTGCCTCAGGGGTGAGAGTGCTACCCACTGAGCCACAGCTGAACTAAAGAAAGACACAATTGCTCTAAGTGCTGCAGAGAAGATAGGACGGACAATGAGATTTGAATTTATATACCGTAGTGCCTTTAATTTTTTCAGGATGTCCCAAAGCACTTCACCATCAATTGCATTTTTTGAAACATACTGGTTGTTGTTGTAATGTCGGAAACGCAGCAGCCAATTTGTACGCAGCAAGGTCCCACAAGCAGCAATGAGATGATTTATACGTTAATCTGGTAAAGGTGCGGGGAGCAGGGGGCTCGCCAACACCAATTTCAGCCATGAAGCAGCTAGCCATAATTAGATCTCACTTGGGGATCTGTTGTGGATGCTCAGAACACAAGATTATGGTCAAAGTCAATGACATACTATGGGCTGGATTTTCGGTCCGTTGCGCCGCGCCTGGACATTGGTGCCGGGTTTGTGGCCCGGACCGCGTTCTAGTGGGACCGCCTGTGAAAACTGGTGGTTCTAGCTGTAGCGGCTGCAGTGAGGGAAGGAATGTGTGCCTAAGGTAAGTGTGATTGTTTTTTATTTTTTTATTTTTGTGATTCATGTGGATGTGGCATCAGGAAAGTATTGGGAATGTTTTTGCTGTTTTTTTTCAGATTTTTTTTCACAGAAGCCTCTCTTAGGGTGCTCGGAGGCCAGCTGTTTACCTCGGGATTTTCATTTGCTCAGCTGGCCTAGCGCCCTAAAAGAGGCGTGGAACGTCTCCCTTAGCGATCCGCTCCACACTCGGGGGCTAGCTGGTAAATGTTGCGACTGGAGACGCAAACAATTTCCTGGCGCAAAATTTATTGCTCTGCCTGGATTAACGACGCAACAGAGGCGTGACCGAATTTCCACCCCAAAGACTTTCAAATATTGTCTGTTGCATCATAGGATTGCCAACCTTCCCGGATTGTCCGGGAGTCTTCGAAATGGAGGTTTTGGTCTCCCGGGCCTTGCTGCTGGCAACCCGGGAGAAAAGTACTTGGGGTTCGCAGTTCACACCTATCCATTTTCACTTCTTGTGGATCAGAGGCGGTGCCGAACTGCAGCCAGTGAGCTCACAGTAATACTTACCCGTATATACTCGCGTATCATGCGACTTTTGAAGACCTAAATTGTAACCTAAATTTGGGGGGTAGCATGATACGCGAGATACAAAATTTGCGGGTGTGAAGTGCTGGCCAAGATTAGGCTGTTAGGCTGTTAAGCAGACCGTATCCATTTACGGTAAGTCAAATAGTACATATGTATATCAAATAAAGATGATTTTGATAAAACTGCTGTAGGTTAATTAACATTTAATAAAATAAAAACACTATTAAAACAAACTATTACAGGTAAACTAAAATCCTTCAAATTCGCTTTCATTGTTATCAGTGTCATCATCAAATAAAGCTTGGAATTCTTCTTCATCGAGGCAGTCGTCATCCAGGTCTTCAATATTTTCATCCTCTTCTCCTGCATCTTCGAATAAAGCATCATCTTCACTTCCATCCAAAGCATTTGCTATTCCACATTTTTTAAATGCTTTAACAATCAAATCTCCATCTATCTCAGCCCATGCTTCTTTTACCCACAAACACAGTAGAGGCAAATCCGGAGCCTTCATATTCCCTCCCTTCGTAAATGATTTCTCTCCTTCCATCATCCAGTCATTCCATTTCTTTCTTATATTGTCTTTAAATGGCTTATTAATGGATATGTCAAGTGGCTGAACGACGCTGGTCAAGCCAGCTGGAATGATTGCTATATCGGTGTTCGATTCGCGAACAGCTCTCACAACAGAATCCACTCGATGTGACCTAAACATATCCCACACAAGTAAACTTTTTTGGCGTCGTAAACCACCTGCTCTTGATTCCCAAACTCTCTTCAGCCAAATCTTGCAGCCATTATCGTTCATCCATCCTTTTTCATGGACATGGACAATTATACCATTTGGAAGTTTTAGTTTGGGCATTAATTTCCGTTTAAAGATAACCATTGGAGGAAGTTTCGTCCCATCTGCCATACACATTAGTACAACCGTAAAATGTGTCTTTTCATGCCCTGTAGTTTTGATAAAAATACTTTTCTCGCCGACTTTATTAACGGTTGAGTTTGATGGCATATCAAAATTCACGGGTGTCTCATCCATGTTTCCAATGCACGATAACTTATAGCTGTTAGCTTTGCGATGTTTGATTACAAATGTTTGAAAACTAGTCACTTTTTCTTCTAATTCTTTTGGGAGTTTCAGTGCAATTTTTGATTTTTCTTCTTAACACAAAGTCATATCTTTTCATGAACCGCGTACACCATCTGGGACTTGCAGTAAACACACGAATGCCCATTTTTCTTGCTTCTCGTAAAGCATAAAGTCCTATTTTAGATCGTGTTATAATATAACCATTTTCTTGATTTTCGGACATCCACTTTGATACTTTATCTTCTAAATGCAGCCAATGACATTTCGACCCGCGATTTGCGCATTTATAGGAAGGAGTTTCCTTCAATTTTTCTTTTTGTTTTCTCCAGTTTCGGACACAGCTTTCTCCGACACCAAACAGCTTTGCAGCTTTAACGTTGTTGCTTTGTTCCGCTTCGGCAACAACTTGCAGCTTAAATTTGGCAGTATATTTCTTCGCAGATCTTTTCTCCATAGTGGCTAAGGGTAGAATGCAAAACAGCTGTTTCTCATTCGGTTGTTTACGGCGGAAGAGTCGTTTCATGATTGGGTTGTTAAGGTCTGTATTCGATCGTTGTTATGTGTTAGGGTACTTGTTACGTGTTGGGTACTTGTTAAACTTGTTTGAAAGCCTAGCCTAGTGTCATCTGGTATCTCAAAAAAGTGACTCGCATGATACATAAAATATATGATAAAATCATGTTTTGGGGACGAAAATTTAGGGGTTGCATGATACGTGAGATCGTAGGATACGTGAGTATATACGGTAATTCAATTTATCAATTCACAAAAGCGATTCTCCCCGGCCTGATCTTAATAGGATCTGTTCAGCGACTCTGGGCCCCAAGGGCAGACAACCGTACCCAGAATGCACTGCGTACTTAAATATGCCCCATCCATTTTACATGCAGCCACAGAAGGGGTCCTTTGTAAGTGGAAGAAACATGCACTTCACACAAGCAGCAAGTGTGTATTAATTTATTGATAATACTGACAACCTCACAAAATATATAACAACTAGTGTTGACTAAAATGCAACATTGGCTGAAATTTGTTATAATGATGGTGGATAAAGCATATTTAGTCGTACTTTATATTCAATAATTATCTCAGACTTCACACTACACAAATATGTATGTCTGGTGAACTTATTAACTTGTTTTTCTTTATTCAACAATCTCTCTGTTGACAGAGAATAAGTAATCAATGGAAACTTTGAATGTCAAGAAAACGTCAAATACACAGATTGTAGTGTACTGCTTTCAGTTCTGGGCACCACACCTCAGGAAGGATATATTGGCCTTGGAGGGGGTGCAGCGGAGATTCACCAGAATGATATCGGGGCTAAAAGGGTTAAATTTTGAGGACAGGTTGCATAAATTAGGCTCGTATTCCCTCGAGTATAGAGGATTAATGGTGATCTAATTGAGGTGTTTAAGATGATTAAAGGAGTTGATAGGGTAGATAGAGAGAAACTATTTCCTCTGGTGGGGGTAGTCCAGAATAAGGGGGAAGAATCTTAAAATTGGAGCTAGGCCGTTCAGGGGTGATGTCAGGAAGCACTTTTTCACACAAAGGGTAGTGGGAATCCACAACTCTATCTCCCCAAAAAGCTGTTGTGGCTGGGGTTCAATTGAAAATTTCAACACTGAGATTGAGGGTTGTCGACCCGAAATGTTAACTTTGTTTTTCTCTCCACAGATGCTGCCTGACCCACTGAGATTTTCAGCATTCTCTGTTTTTATTTCAGATTCCAGCATCTGCAGTATTTTGCTTTTGTATTGATAGATTTTTGGGAGGCAAGGGTAGGTGACGTTATGGTACAGATCAGCCATGATCTGATTGAATGGCAGAACAGGCTCGAGGGGCTGAATGGCCTGCTCCTATGTTCCTAATTATCAGTCATTTAGGAAAGAAGGACTTGCATTTATATAGCACCTTTCATGACCACCACCCAAAGTGCTCTACAGCCAATTAAGTACTTTTTAAAGTATAGTCGCTATTGTAATGTAGGAAATGTGGCAGCCAATTTGTGCACAGAAAGGTCCCACAAACAGCAATGTGATAATGACCAGATCATCTGTTTTTGTTATGTTGATTGAGGGATAAATATTAACCAGGACACCGGGGATAACTCCTCTGCAATTCTTCGAAATAGTGCAGTGTGATCTTTTACGTCCACCTGAGAGAACAGATGGCACCTCAGTTTAACGCCTCATTCGAAAGATAGCATCTCCGACAGTATAGCACTACCTCAGTACTGCACTGGGAGTGAGAAATACCATCATGATGGGGTGGAACTTGAACCCAAACCTTCTAACTCAGAGGCGAGGGTGCTACTGACTCAAACATGGCTGACAGATAGGACAGTTCTTAGTCCTGTGATATCTGAATGATACAGCTGACAGCCTTTTTCCTGAATCCTTTTCTGATACCACAGTGATCGATTCCGCAAGAGAACATTGTGGGAAAGAAAGTCCCCAAATCTTTGAAAGCGCCACTCTATCGAAATTTGATTGCCAATTGGATGTTAATCTTGACACTTATTTTATTTTAATAATTAATACAAATGCTAACTTCACTTTCTGCAAGGTTTCTTCAGCCTTGTGAGCAGAAAACTGGCCAATCGGGACTCACCTATAACAACTTTCATTCTGCACTTTTCAAGTGGTTTCATGGCCACTTAACTATTTGTTATGTATGCAATAAAGGTACAAACTGAGTACTGTTTAACTGAACAAGGTACAACCTTGTTTCTGCTTTATTACGGCCCAAAGTGCCTGACTCACAAAATGGCTGGCCTTTTATACCAGAGCAGCACCATTTGCGTGCTGCTCAGTGACCTCCAACAATGACACCATCTGGTAGCTACAAACAGTATTTAGATACATGACAATACCCTCCTCTGAGATCTTATCACATTCTTTCACATGTTGAGATGGTCCGGTGCTTTGCGCTCCCGGGTTGACCGTCTCAGTTCGATTCCGGCCTTGGCTGAGTGTGCGGGGTCTGTCGTGGCTGGTGGCTGGATTGCTGACTTGTTGGGGGTGGCAGTGGCCATGTCAGGAATTGCAAGTCCATTTTTATTGAACAAATCCGTGATGGAAATTCCGGGTTCACTGATGACCCTTGAGTCCACTGAAGGGCTGCTGGTAGGTTGGTTGGTCGTCGATGGTTTCTTCGTCCGACTGCTCTGGCACGTCTGTGTGCCTCAGCTTTGTTTGATCCATGTGTTTCCTGCAAGTTTGCCCATTCTTGAGCTTAATAACAAATACTCTGTTGCCCTCCTTGGCCATGACCGTACCAGCGATCCATTTGGGACCCTGACCATAATTCAACACATATACAGGATCATTCACAGAAATCTCACGTGACACAGTTGCGCGATTGTGGTACCCTTGTTGACTCTGTCTTCTGTATTCAACATGATTACTTAAATCCAGGTGTAAAGAGATAACTTGGTCTTAAGACCTCTTTTGATCATGAGTTCAGCAGGCGAGACCCCTGTGAGTGTGTGGGGTCTTGTCCTGTAACTCAATAGTATGCAAGACAAGCGGGTCTGCAGTGACACTTGGGTTACTCTCCTCATGTTTTGCTTGATAATTTGTACTGCACATTCTGCTTGCCTGTTGGATGCAGGGTTGAACGGTGCTGACCTTACATGTTTTATGCCGTTAAGTTTTACAAATTCCTGAAACTCCTGACTGGCGAAGTACGACCCATTGTCGCTCACCATTATGTCAGGCAGACCATGTGTCGCGAAAATGACATTGAGATTCTCTATGGTTGCTGTGGATGTACTGCATTCTATCCACTTCAAATAAGCATCCACCACCACTAAAAACATCTTGCCCAGGAAGGGACCTGCAAAATCTACATGGATCCTGGACCAAGGTTTGGATGGCCATGTCCACAGACTCAGTGACGATTCTGCTGGTGCTTTGCTGAGCTGCATGCAGGTGTTGCACTGATGCATGCATGCTTCCAGCTCAGAATCAATTCCTGGCCACCATACGTAGGATCTGGCGATGGCCTTCATTATCACTATACCAGGATGTGTGCTGTGTAACACACGCACAAACTTCTCTCTCCCTTTCTTAGGCATTACAACTCGATTGTCCCACAATATAAAATCTGCTCGAATAGACAGTTCGTCCTTGCAACGAATATATGGTTTGGACTCCTCACACATTTGCTTAGGTATGGCAGACCAATCCCCTTTGAGGATGCAACCCTTTACCACTGATAATATCGGGTCCTGGCTGGTCCAGGTCTTAACTTGTTGAGCCGTGACAGGGGCATCTTCACTCTCAAAAGCAATCATGATTAACATAAATCTGCCGGTTGTGACGTTTCCACCTCCAGTGTGGGTAACGGCAATCGGCTCAAAGCATCGGCACAATTCTTTGTGCCAGGTCTGTGATGAATGACAATCATAGGCAGATAATGTCAGCGCCCACCTTTGGATGGGGGATGAAGCGTTGGTATTGATACCTTTACTCTCGGAAAACAACAAAATGAACGGCTTGTGATCGGTCTCTAATTCAAATCTCAGACCGAACAGGTATTGATGCATCTTTTTAACACCATACACACACGCTAAAGCTTCTTTTTCTACCATACTGTAGGCTCTTTCAGCTTTAGACAAACTTTTGGATGCATATGCGACAGGTTGATGTTTCCCCGACTCATTAGCTTGTTGTAACACACAACCAATTCCATATGAGGATGCGTCACAGGCCAAAACTAAACATTTACATGGGTCATAATGTACCAGCAGCTTGTTCGAGCAAAGCAGATTGGTGGCTTTCTCGAAAGCGCTGTCTTGCAATCCGCCTCACATCCAGTTGTTGCCTTTTCTCAATAGCATGTGCAGTGGTTCAAGTAAAGTGCTCAATTTAGGTAGGAAGTTACCAAAGTAGTTGAGTAGATCCAGGAACGAACGCAGCTCCATCACGTTCTGTGGCTTGGGTGCATTCTTGACAGCTTTGGTTTTCATGTGAGTAGGTCTGATGCCATCAGTGGCTATTTTCCTCCCAAGGAATTCAACCTCCGGTGCCATGAAGACGCACTTCGAGTATTTAAGTCTGAGTCCCACTCTGTCCAAATGCAGTAGAATCTCTTCCAGGTTGTTCAGTTGTTCTTTGGAGTCATGACCGGTGATCAGGATGTCATTTTGGAACATGACGGTTCTGGGAACGGAATTCAGTAGACTTTCCATATTTCTCTGGAATATTGCTGCAGCCGAGCGAATTCCAAACGGGCATCTGTGGTAAATAAACAGTCCTTTGTGCGTGTTAATGCATGTAAGTCACTTTGACGTCTCGACCAACTCCTGCGTCATATAGGCCGAAGTCAAGTCCAGTTTTGTGAACAACTTCCCTCCGGCTAGTGTCACAAACAAGTCATCAGCCTTCGGTAATGGGTACTGATCTTGTTTCGAAACCCTGTTGATCGGAGCCTTATAGTTTCCACAGATTCTGACTGTGCCATCACTTTTCAGCACAGAAACAATGGGGCTGACCCATTCATTAAATTCGACCGGTGATATGATCCCTTCACGCTGGAGTCTGTCCAGTTCAATTCCGACCTTCTCCCTCATCATATACATAGAAACATAGAAAACATAGAAACATAGAAAATAGGTGCAGGAGTAGGCCATTCGGCCCTTCGAGCCTGCACCACCATTCAATAAGATCATGGCTGATCATTCACCTCAGTACCCTTTTCCTGCTTTCTCTCCATACCCCTTGATCCCTTTAGCTGTAAGGGCCATATCTAAGTCCCTCGTGAATATATCCAATGAACTGGCATCAACGACTCTCTGCGGTAGGGAATTCCACAGGTTAACAACTCTCTGAGTGAAGAAGTTTCTCCTCATCTCAGTCCTAAATGGCTTACCCCTTATCCTTAGACTGTGTCCTCTGGTTCTGAACTTCCCCAACATCGGGAACATTTTTCCTGCCTCTAACCTGTCCAGTCCCGTCAGAATTTTATATGTTTCTTTGAGATCCCCTCTCATCCTTCTAAACTCCACTGAATACAGGCCCAGTTGATCCAGTCTCTCCACATATGTCAGTCCTGACATCCCGGGAATCAGTCTGGTGAACCTTCACGGCACTCCCTCAATAGGAAGAACGTCCTTCCTCAGATTAGGAGACCAAAACTGAACACAATATTCCAGGTGAGGCCTCACTAAGGCCCTGTGACACTGCAGTAAGACCTCTCTGCTCCTATACTCAAATCCCCTAGCTATAAAGGCCAACATACCATTTGGCCTCTTCACCGCCTGTTGTACCTGCATGCCAACTTTCAATGACTGATGTACCAAGACACCCAGGTCTCGTTGCACCTCCCCTTTTTCTAATCTGCCGCCATTCAGATAATATTCTGCCTTCGTGTTTTTGCCCCCAAAGTGGATAACCTCACATTTATCCACATTACACTGCATCTGCCACGCGTTTGCCCATTCACCTAAACTGTCCAAGCCACCCTGCAGCCTCTTAGCATTCTCCTCACAGCTCACACCGCTACCCAGCTTAGTATCATCTGCAAACTTGGAGATATTACACTAAATTCTTTCATCTAAATCATTAATGTATATTGTAAATAGCTGTGGTCCCAGCATTGAGCCCTGCGGCACTCCACTAGTCACTGCCTGCCATTCTGAAAAGGACCCGTTTATCCCGACTCTCTGCTTCCTGTCTGCCAACCAGTTCTCTATCCACGTCAGTACATTACCCCCAATACTATGTGCTTTAATTTTGCACACCAATCTCTTGCGTGGGACCTTGTCAAAAGCCTTTTGAAAGTCCAAATACACCACATCCACTGGTTCTCCCTTGTCCACTTTACTAGTTACATCCTCAAAAAATTCTAGAAGATTTGTCAAGCATGATTTCCCTTTCATAAATCCATGCTGACTTGGACCGATCCTGTCACTGCTTTCCAAATGCGCTGCTATTTAATCTTTAGTAATTGATTCCAACATTTTCCCCACTACTGATGTCAGGCTAACCGGTCTATAATTACCCATTTTCTCTCTCCCTCCTTTTTTAAAAAGTGGTGTTACATTAGCTATCCTCCAGTCCATAGGAACTGATCCAAAGTCGACAGACTGTTGGAAAATGATCACCAATGCATCCACTATTTCTAGGGCCACTTCCTTAAGTACTCTGGGATGCAGACTATCAGGCCCTGGGGATTTATCGGCCTTCAATCCCATCAATTTACCTAACACAATTATTTCCTGCCTAATAAGGTTTTCCTTCAGTTCCTCCTTATCACTAGACCCTCGGTCCCCTAGTATTTCCGGAAAGTTATTTGTGTCTTCCTTCGTGAAGACAGAACCAAAGTATTTGTTCAATTGATCTGCCATTTCTTTGTTCCCCATTATAAATTCACCTGATTCTGACTGCAAGGGACCTACGTTTGTCTTCACTAATCTTTTTCTCTTCACATATTTGCAGTCAGTTTTTATGTTCCTGGCAAGTTTCCTCTCATACTCTATTTTTCCCCTCCTAATTAAACCCTTTGTCCTCCTCTGCTGAATTCTAAATTTCTCCCAGTCCTCAGGTTTGCTGCTTTTTCTGGCCAATTTATATGCCTCTTCCTTGGATTTAACACTTCCTTAATTTCCCTTGTTAGCCACGGTTGAGCCACCTTCCCCATTTTATTTTTACTCCAGACAGGGATGTACAATTGTTGAAGTTCATCCATGTGGTCTTTAAATGTTTGCCATTGCCTATCCACTGTCAACCCTTTAAGTATAATTTGCCAGTCTATTCTAGCCAATTCACGTCTCATACCATCGAAGTTACCTTTCTTTAAGTTCAGGACCCTAGTCTCTGAATTAACTGTGTCACTCTCCATCTTAATAAAGAATTCTACCATATTATGGTCACTCTTCCCCAAGGGGCCTCGCACAACAAGATTGCTAATTTGTCCTTTCTCATTACACATCACCCAGTCTAGAATGGCTAGCCTTCTAGTTGGTTTCTCGAAATATTGGTCTCGAAAACCATCCCTAATACACTCCAGGAAATCCTCCTCCACCGTATTGCTACCAGTTTGGTTAGCCCAACCTATATGTAGATTAAAGTCGCCCATGATAACTGCTGTACCTTTATTGCACGCATCCCTAATTTCTTGTTTGATGCTGTCCCCAACCTCAATACTACTGTTTGGTGGTCTATACACAACTCTCACTAGCGTTTTCTGCCCATTGGTATTCCGCAGCTCTACCATACAGATTCCACATCATCCAAGCTAATGTCCTTCCTTACTATTGCGTTAATTTCCTCTTTAACCAGCAACGCTACCCCACCTCCTTTTCCTTTCTGTCTATCCTTCCTGAATGTTGAATACCCCTGGCTATTGAGTTCCCAGCCTTGGTCACCCTGGAGCCATGTCTCCGTGATGCCAATTATATCATATTCATTAATTGCTGCCTGTGCAGTTAATTCATCCACCTTATTACGAATACTCCTCGCATTGAGGCACAGAGCCTTCAGGCTTGTCTTTTTAACACACTTTGCCCCTTTAGAATTTTGCTGTAATGTGGCCCTTTTTGATTTTTGTCTTGGGTTTCTCTGCCCTCCACTTTTACTTTTCTTCTTTCTATCTTTTGCTTCTGCCCCCATTCTACTTTCCTCTGTCTCCCTGCATAGGTTCCCATCCCCCTGTCATAATAGTTTAACCCCTCCCCAACAGCACGTGCAAACAGTCCCCCTAGGACATTGGTTCCGGTCCTGCCCAGGTGCAGATCATCTGGTTTGTACTGGTCCCACCTCCCCCAGAACCGGTTCCAATGTCCCAGCACTGCCCGAGCTTTATGGTGGGCGGGTCTTGCATCTGAGTCCACGTGGATCTGCACTTTGGCTCCCGTGAAGTTGCCGATACCCGGTTCAAACAGCGAGGGGAACTTGCTCAATATATGGGCACATGTATATTCCTTCGACGACAACGTCTTTATGTCATTCCAGTCGCATCTGATTTTATCCAACCAGCTCCTGCCGAGCAGCGTTGGGCCATTGCCTGGAACAATCCAGAGCAGTAACTCGTGAACCGCACAGTTATACGACACATTAATTTGTGCACTGCCAATCACCTTTATCAGTTCTTCGGTGTACGTGTGCAGCTTGGCATTAACAGGGCTCAGCCTGGGCCTCACAATCTTAGTATCCCACAGCTTATTAAATGCCCTATCGTTCATGATCAATTGACTCGCCCCCGTGTCCAGTTCCATCGATACCGGTATTCCGTTAAACTTCACGTTAATCAAAATTGGTTTACTCTTGGTTAGGAAAGAGTACAGTCCATACACTTCCTCCTCTGGCATCTCGGGTTGCGTATCCGGATCTGCGCTAGTCTGACTCTCATCCTCCACGTGGTGTGCTGCAGCTCGCTTGCTCATCTGCGGACATTTGCGCTGGAGATGCCCCACTCTCAGACAGCCTTTGCAACTATATTGCTTAAATCAGCACTGCTGGTGCCGATGATTTCCCCCACAACGCCAACACGGAGAAGTCAGATACATTCCCGCTGGCGGACTTTGGGCAGCCACATGTTTTGCGAACGTGGCCGGATAGGCCCTGCCATGTGCCGCTCTGCCAAACGCCGAATCATTCGTGAATGCAGCTGGATAGGCCCTGCCACGTGCTGCTCTGCCGAATGCCGAATCAATCGCATTTACAGTACTTGCCGAGGTTCGGTTCTTCACCGCTATTTGCTTTAAACTCCTATCCGTCGTCATACATGATTGAACGATCTGGATGGCCCTTTTTAAATCCAACTCCTCCACCGCCAGAAGTTTGTGCAGGATCACCTCGTGGTTGATACCGATAACAAAGAAGTCCCGCAGCATGTCTGCCAACACCGTCCCGAACTTGCACGTCCCGCTAGACGTCTCATGTCGCCAACGTATTCCGCTGCGCTCTGGCCCTCCAATCGAACGTGTGTATACAACCTGTATCTTGAGATGATGATGCCGTTGTCTGGCTTGAGGATCTCCCATACCAATTTACACAACTCCTCGTACGTTTTCTCTGTTGGATCACTAGGTATGAGTAGATTCTTTATCAGACCGTAGATCTTTGAACCGCACCCAGTGAGGAACACGGCCCGGCGCCGATCTGCATCGTCGACCCCCTTCATTTTGTTGCCCACGAAGTACTGGTTCAAATGGCTCACAAAGTCTGCCCAATCTTCTCCCTCCACGAATCGCTCTAAAAATCCAATCGTGCTCAGTTTGCAAACAAGGGTTCTTGTATTCTCGTCGCCAAATGTTACGTATGCAATAAAGGTACAAACTGAGTACTGTTTAACTGAACAAGGTACAACCTTGTTTCTGCTTTATTATGGCTCAAAGTGCCTGACTCACAAAATGGCTGGCCTTTTATACCAGAGCAGCACCATATGCGTGCTGCTCAGTGGCCTCCAACAATGACACCATCTGGTGGCTACAAACAGCATGTACATACATGACACTATTAAAGTAATGGCCAAGAATGTTACTCATAGAATCCTAGAGCACACAAGGAGGCTAATCGGCCCATTGTGCCTGTGCCAGCTCTTTGAAAGAGCTACCCAATTAGTCCCACTCCACTACTCAACCACAAAGTCCTATAAATTTTTCCTTTTGAATTATTTATACCATTCCCTTTGGAATGTTACTACTGAATCTGCTTCCAGCACCATTTCAGATCACAACAACTCACTGCATAATAAAAAATTATAATTTTTCTCTGGTCCTTTAGCCAATTATTGTCATAACAACATTAAGAAATAAGAGCAATGGTCGGCCATTCTGCCCTTTGAACCTGCTCCACCATTCAATAAGATCATAGCTGATCTTCTACCTCAACTTCACTTGCCTGTACTATCCCCATATCCCTTGATTCCCTTAATATCCAAAAATCTATTGATCTCTGTCTTGAATATGCTCAACAACTGTGCTTCCACAGCCCGCTAGAATTCCAAATAATTCCAAAGATTCACAACCCTCTGAGTGAAGAAATTTCTCCTCACCTCAGTCCTAAATGGCTGACCCCTTATTCTGAGACTGTGACCCCTGGTTCTAGACTCCCCAGCCAAGGGAAACATCCACCCTGCAGCTACCCTGTCAAGCCCTGTAAGAATTTTGTATGTTTCACTGAGATCACCTCTCATTCCTCTAAACTCTAGAGAATATAGGCCTAGTTTACTCAATTTCTTCTCATAGGACAATCCCTCCCCCCATCCCAGTAATCAGTCTGATAAACCTTAGTTGCAAGTATATCCTTCCTTAGGTAAGGAGACCAAATCTGTATACAATACTCTAGGTGGGGTCTCACCAGGGCCTTATATAATTGCAGTCATCAAGATCCACGTGCGCCCCTGGACAACACAGACCATTTCCCATACCTCAGGAGCCTCTTGTCAACAAGCGCAGACATTGACGACGAGATTCAACACCGCCTCTAGTGCGCCAGTGCAGCCTTCGGTCACCTGAGGAAAAGAGTGTTTGAAGACCAGACCCTCAAAATATGACCAAGCTCATGATCTACAGGGCTGTAGTAATACCAGCCCTCCTGTATGGCTCAGAGACATGAACCATGTACAACAGACACCTCAAGTCGCTAGAGAGATACCACCAACGATGCCTCTGCAAGATCCTACAAATCCCCTGGGAGGACAGATGCACCAACAGCGTCCTCGGCCAGGCCAACATCCCCAGCATTGAAGCACTGACCACACTTGATCAGCTCCGCTGGGCAGACCACATTGTTTGCATGCCTGACACAAGACTCCCAAAGCAAGCGCTCTACTCGGAGTTCCTTCACGGCAAATGAGCCAAAGGTGGGCAGAGGAAACATTAAAAGGACACCCTCAAAGCCTCCCTGATAAAGTGCAACATCCCCACCGACACCTGAGAGTCCCTGGCCAAAGACCGCCCTAAGTGGAGGAAGTGCATCCGAGAGGGCGCTGAGCACCTTGAGTCTCATCGCCGAGAGCATGCAGAAAACAAGTGCAGGCAGCGGAAAGAGCATGGGGCAAACCAGTCCCACCCACCCCTTCCCTCAACGACTATCTGCCCCACCTGTGACAGGGATTGTGGCTCTCGTATTGGACTATTCAGCCACCTAAGGACTATTTTAACTTCTCTTGTTAGCCACGGTTGGACCATTTTTCCTGTGGTATTTTTGTGCCTTAAAGGAATGTATATTTGTTGTAAATTATGTATTAATTCTTTAAATGCTATGCATTTTGTCTACCATAATACGTTTTAATGTCGTTTCCCAATCTACTTCAGCCAACTTACCCTTCATACCAACGTAGTTTGCTTTGTTTAGATTTAAGACCCGAGTTTTGGATTCAACTAAATCATTTTCAAACTCAATATAAAATTCTATCATATTATGGTCACTCTTCCCGAAAGGTCCCTTTACTACAAGCTTATTAATTAACCTTTTCTCATTGCACAATACTAGATCTAAAATAGCCTGTTCCCTAGCTGGTTCCTCAACATACTGATCGAGAAAACTATCTTGTATACAGTCAATGAATTTGGCCCCTGCACTATGACTGCAAATTTGGTTTGCCCAGTCGATATGTAGATTAAAATCCCCCATGATTACTGCATTACCATTATTACATGCATTTCTAATTTCTTGATTTATACACTGTCCTACATTACCACTACTGTTTGGGGGCCTATAAACGACTCCCACCAATGTTTTCTGCCCCTTGCTGTTTCTTAGCTCCACCCAAACTGATTCTACTTCTTGATTTTCTGAGCTAAGATCCTTTCTCTCTACTGTCTTTATCCCATCTTTTATTATTAGGGCTACCCCTCCTCCTTTTCAATTTTGCCTATGTCTTCTAAAAGTTAAATATCCTGGAATATTTAGTTCCCAAACTTGGCCACTTTGCAACCACATTACCATAATGGCTATTAGATCAAACCTATTCATTTCTATCTACGTTATTAATTGATCTATTTTGTTACGAATGCTTCGCGCATTGAGATATAGTGCCTTTAGCTTTGACTTATTTCTATTCTTCTCTGATGTCATTGAAGTGGGGCTTTCGAGCTCTGCTATAATTAAAGGGTAAAGAGTGGGTCTCGGGACTCAAATGACCTAATAGGCTTTTGCAGTAGTCAGCTTTTAAGGTGACTTGATGGGCAGTTGAGATAATGTTAGGAATAACATGTTGACTTTGCAATGACCAACGGATGTAAGCTATGTAACTTGAAGCACAGGGGCCTGGGAATGCAGGAAAGCAGAACAATGGGGCAGAAGTGAAATGTTAACGGAATACCATCTGGCCGGAGCAAGGGTCATAGCAGCAACAACAGATTTTGGCCACATCAGTCATACACTTCTTCAGTAATGAAGGCGGTACCTTAATGTTACGCGAGCAACGCATAAAAAATAGGCAAATAATTGTGTGACGCGAAAGGGAATTAGTCAATCATCAACTGTGCATGCTGGCTTTGGGCCAATTAAATGGCGTACGGGGATCGTGCACGAGGCTGACATGCATCATTAAGTGTATAAAAGATTGCTTGGAACTGTTGTGAATGCAATAACTCAATAGGCTTAGCACCGTGAACTCAACCAGATGCGACCTGACTCTACTTTATTAGCTCTCAAAGTGAGGATTAAACATGGAGGCTTTCTTTATATACAAGTGCTGCACGTGTGTGTCTGTGGCCCAATGACCTCCGACGGTCGCTCCCCCTGGTGGTAGGTAAACCCAGGCATACATACATTATATCATTGCCCCACAAGATCTTGGTATCAGTCCTATTTACAAATTGAGACGGACCAGGAATTGCCTCTCCCTAGTTGATCGTCTCAGTTCAATTCCAGATCTGGGTGAGCTCTCAGAGTCATTCATGACTTGAGGCTGGGTAGAAACATAGAAACATAGAAAATAGGAGCAAGAGTAGGCCATTTGGTCCTTCGAGCCTGCACCACCATTCAATAAGATCATAGCTGATCATTTCCTCAGTATCCCTTTCCTGCATTCTCTCCATACCCCTTGATCCCCTTAGCTGTAAGGTCCATATCAAACTCCCTCTTGAATATATCCAATGAACTGGCATCAACAACTCTCTGCGGCAGGGAATTCCACAGGTTAACAACTCTCTGAGTGAAGAAGTTTTTCCTCATCTCAGTCCTAAATGGCTTACCCCTTATCCTAAGACTATGTCCCCTGGTTCTGGACTTCCCCAATATCGGGAACATTCTCCCCGCATCTAACCTGTCCAGACCCGTCAGAATCTTATACGTTTCAATGAGATCCTCTTTCATCTTTTGAAACTCCAGTGAATAAAGGCTCAGTTGGTCCAGTCTCTCCTCATATGTCAGTCCAGCCGTCCCTGGAATCAGTCTGGTGAACCTTCGCTGCACTCCCTCAATAGCAAGAACGTCCTTACTCAGATTAGGAGACCAAAACTGAACACAATATTCCAGGTGAGGCCTCACTAAGGCCCTGTACAACTGCAGTAAGACCTCCCTGTTCCTGTACTCAAATCCCCTAGCTATGAAGGCCAACATACCATTTGCCTTCTTCACCGCCTGCTGTACCTGCATGCCAACTTTAAATGACTGATGAACCATGACACCCAGGTCTCGTTGCACCTCCCCTTTTCCTAATCTGTCAGATAATATTCTGCCTTCCTGTTTTTGCCACTAAAGTGGATAACCTCACATTTATCTACATTATACTGCATCTGCCATGCATTTGCCCACTCACCTAACCTGTCCAAGTCACCCTGCAGCCTCTTATCATCCTCCTCACAGCTAACACCGCCACCCAGTTTAGTGTCATCTGCAAACTTGGAGATATTACACTCAATTCCTTCATCTAAATCATTAATGTATATTGTAAATAACTGGGGTCCCAGCACTGAGCCCTGCGGCACTCCACTAGTCACTGCCTGCCATTCTGAAAAAAGACCCGTTTATCCCGACTCTCTGCTTCCTGTCTGCCAACCAGTTCTCTATCCATGTCAGTACATTACCCCCAATACAATGCGCTTTGATTTTGCACACCAATCTCTTGTGCGGGACCTTGTCAAAAGCCTTTTGAAAGTCCAAATACACCACATCCACTGGTTCTCCCTTGTCCACTCTACTAGTTACATCCTCAAAAAATTCCAGAAGATTCGTCAAGCATAAATCCATGCTGACTTGGACCGATCCTGTCACTGCTTTCCAAATGCGCTTCTATTTCATTCTTAATGATTGATTCCATCATTTTCCCCATTACTGATGTCAGGCTAACCGGTCTATAATTCCCCATTTTCTCTCTCCCTCCTTTTTTAAAAAGTGGTGTTACATTAGCTACCCTCCAGTCCATAGGAACTGATCCAGAGTCGACAGACTGTTGGAAAATGATCACCAATGCATCCACTATTTCTAGGGCCACTTCCTTAAGTACTCTGGGATGCAGACTATCAGGCCCCGGAGATTTATCGGCCTTCAATCCCATCAATTTCCCTAACACAATTTCCCGCCTAATAAGGATATCCTTCAGTTCCTCCTTCTCACTAGACCTACTGTCCCCTAGTACATTCGGAAGGTTATTTGTGTCTTCCTTTGTGAAGACAGAACCAAAGTATTTGTTCAATTAGTCTGCCATTTGTGTACAGACCACCAAGAATACCCCTGGATGTTGAGTTCCCAGCCTTGGTCACCCTGGAGCCATATCTCCGTGATGCCAATTATATCATATCCGTTAACTGCTGTCTGCGCAGTTAATTCATCCACCTTATTACGAATACTCCTCGCATTGAAGCACAGAGCCTTCAGACTTGTCTTTTTAACATATTTTGCCCCTTTAGAATTTTGCTGTAATGTGGTCCTTTTTGATTTTTGCCTTGGGTTTCTCTGCCCTCCACTTTTACTATTCTCCTTTCTATCTTTTGCTTCTGCCTCCATTTTATTTCCCTCTGTCTCCCTGCATAGGTTCCCATCCCCCTGCCATGTTAGTTTAACCCCTCCCCAACAGCACTAGCAAACACTCTGCCTAGGACATTGGTTCCGGTCCTGCCCAGGTGCAGACTGTCCAGTTTGTACTGGTCCCACCTCCCCCAGAACCGGTTCCAATATCCCAGTAATTTGAATCCCTCCCTTTTGCACCACTCCTCAAGCCACGTATTCATCTGAGCTATCCTGTGATTCCTACTCTGACTAGTATGTGGCACTGGTAGCAATCCTGAGATTACTACTTTTGAGGTCCTACTTTTTAATTTAGCTACTAGCTCCCTAAATTCGTCATGTAGGACCTCATCCCGTTTAATGCCGATCTAATGGGAGTGGCAGTGTCCATGTCGGGGATTAAAGGTCCAGATTCATTGACAACAGCAGGGTCTTCTGATGGTCTTCTGATGGCTGCATATGAATCGGTTGGTCATTGATGGTGTCTTCTTCAAGCTGTTCCGATTCGTCTGTGTGCCGCAATTTCGTCTGATCAATGTGCCTCCTGCATGTTTGCCCATTAGTGAGCCTGACAATGAGCACCCTGTTACCCTCCTTGGTCGTAACAGTGCCAATGACCCACTTGGTGCCTTGACCATAATTTAGCACATACACAGGATCGTTAATAGAGATATCGCGTGACACGGCAGTGCGATCATGATACCACTGCTGATGTTGACGTCTGTTTTCAACGTGATCGTTAAGATCAGGGTGGACAAGCGAGAGCCTGATCTTGAGACCTCACTTCATAACAATTCAGCAGGGGGGACCCCGGTAAGCGTGTGGGGTCTCGTCCTGTAACTAAGTAATATGCGTGACAAGCGAGTCTGCAAAGAATCGTGAGTTACACGTTTCAGACTCTGCCTGATGGTTTGGACAGCCCGCTGTGCTTGACCATTGGACGTGGGTTTGAATACGTGCTTGATACCATTGAGTCTCATAAACTCTTGAAATTCAAAACTAGTGAAGCACGATCCATTGTCGCTCACAACTATGTCGGGCAGACCATGAGTGGCGAACATGACACGAAGGCTCTCAATGGTGGCTGTGGATGTGCTGGATGACATGATTACACATTCTATCCATTTGGAATACGCATCCACCACCACCAAAAACATTTTGCCCAGGAAAGGACCCGCATAGTCGATGTGGATCCTCGACCATGGTTTGGATGGCCACGACCACAGACTTAGCGGAGATTCCACTGGTGCATTGCTTAACTGCATGCAAGTGTTGCACTGATGCACACATGACTCCAAATCAGAGTCAATGCCAGGCCACCAAACATGAGACCTGGCAATGGCCTTCATCATCACAATACCGGGATGGGTACTGTGTAAATCCCGTACAAATCTCTCCCTGCCTTTCTTGGGCATAACAACACGATTACCCCATAGCAAACAATCAGATTGAATGGATAGTTCGTCTTTGCGATGGTTGTAAGGTTTGGTCTCATCACACGCTTCCCTGGGAATGGCCGACCAATCACCACTAAGGACATGACGTTCTACAACCGATAAGATTGGATCCTGGCTGGTCCAGGTCCTAACTTGTTGAGCAGTGACAGGCGACTCTTCACTCTCAAAGGCATCCATGACCAACAGTAGGTCTGCGGGCTATCGCGTTTCCACCTCCGGCATGGGCAACGGTAAACGGCTCAATGCATTGGCACAATTCTCGGTGCCAGGTCTATGGCGAATGGCATAATCATAGAGAGATAATGTCAGTGCCCATCTCTGGATACGAGACGACCTGTTGGTATTGATACCTCGATGCTCTAAAAACAAAGTTATGAGTGGCTTGTGATCGGTATCAAGCTCAAAACGAAGCCCAAACAGATACTGGTGCATCTTTTTAACCCCATATACACAGGCTAAAGCTTCTTTCTCTACCATGCCGAAGGCTCTTTCCGCTTTAGACATGCTTCTTGACGTGTACGCAACAGGTTGTAGTTTGCCCGACTTATTGGATTGTTGGAGCACACAACCAACCCCATGTGATGAAGCGTCACAGGCCAATACTAAATGCTGCACGGGTCATAATGTACCAGCAATTTGTTAGAACAAAGCAGATTTCTAGTCTTCTCTAAGGCCCTGTCTGGAGATACACCCCAAACCCAGTTGTCGCCTTTTCTGAGCAGCACGTGCAGCGGCTCTAATAAAGTGCTCAATTTAGGTAAGAAATTATCGAAGTAGTTGAGAAGACCAAGGAACGAACGCAGCTCCGTCACATTCTGGGGACTGGATGCATTTTTGATGGCCTCTGTTTTCAAGTCCATAGGTCTGATGCCGTATGCAGCAATCTTCCTTCCCAGGAATTCGACTTCCAGTGCCATAAAGATGCACTTTGAACATTTCAGCCTGAGCCCCACTTTGTCCAGACGACGTAGAACCTCTTCCAGGTTGTGTAGGTTTCTGCAGTGTCACGACCTGTGACCAGTCTGTCGTCTTGGAACACCACAGTTCTTACGATGGACTTCAGTAAACTCTCCATGTATCTCTGAAATATGGCTGCAGCCAAGCGAATTCCAAAAGGACACCTGTTGTAAATGAATAGCCCTTTATACGTATTCATGCATGTAAGTTTCCTCAACGATTTGACAAGCTCCTGTGTCATACAGGCCAACATCAGATCCAACTTGGTGAACGACTTCCCCGTAGCTAGCGTTGCAAACAGGTCATCAGCCTTTGGTAACGGGTACTGATCCTGTTTCGAAACTCGGTTGATTGTAACCTTGTAGTCTCCGCAAATCCTGACAGTGCCATCACTGTTCAACACAGGAACAATGGGACTAGCCCATCCGTTAAATTCGACCGGTGAAATGACCCATTCACGTTGAAATCTGTCCAGTTCGATTTTGACCTTCTCCCTCATCATGTACGGTGTTGTATATGTTGACTATGGATATACTCCATGTATAGTCACTGTGAGATTGTATAAGATGGAGACTTGTTTATCTGACGTACTGTCAATAAGGTTCACACCGTGTACATACATGATGGCATCACTAGAGGGTGCAACCGGTGGAGACCGGGGGTTTCCTGCCCTGGTGGCAGGGCCCTGTATAAAAGGCTGCACACCATGCTTGCACAGTAGTCTGGAGTTTGAAATAAAGGACCGAGGTCACTACAGTTCAAGTACAACACACTGCCTTGTGGAGTCAGTCATAAGTACATTATAGACATAACAACTGGTGACAGGAATAAGGACTTTCACGCGATCATCGTTACCTTTGACACACTAAAATACTTTGCAGAGGGTGATGATTGGGATGCATTCATGGAAAGGCTTGAGCAATATTTCGTGGCAAACAACCTGACAGGGGAGACGGACACATTGGCGGAGAAGCGCAAGGCTATACTGCTGACCAGTTATGGACCCGAGGTCTATCGCCTTGTCAGGGACTTGCCGGCACCCACAAAGGCCAAGGATAAGACATACGATGAGCTGACTGCACTAATTCGCGACCAACTTAAACCAAAGTAGAGCATCCTCACGGCCAGGCACAGATTCTACGCGCACCGCAGACCTGAGGGCTAGGAGATTGCAAAATATGTTGCTGATCTCAGGAGACTTGCGGCACCACGTGATTTCAGCATGCACTTCAACAAAGCATTGCGAGACATCTTCATTATAGGAATTAGCCACGAGGGCCTCCTTCACAAGCTATTATCTGCCGACACCACAGTCAAACTGCAGAAAGCCATCAGCATCAGTCAGGCGTTCATGACCTCGACCTGCAGCACCAAGCAAATCATTCAGCCTGTGGACTCAAACCCGGCAAGTACTGTGCACAGACTGTAGAGCGTGACTCTGCCCAGGGCAGAGAGCACAGACCTCATGGTTCCAGAACTCAGAGTCTGCCGAGGGGTGCTAATTGAGTAGCACCATGCTGGCATTGCGGAGGAAACCATAGGGCTCACCAGTGTCGTATGCAAAGCCTGTAACACGAAGGGCCACCTCCAGTGCATGTGTGAAAGAAATACGACTCACCGTCTAGCAGAGGAGTTGATAGATGACTTTGAATCCAGCGGGGAGCATGATGATTTGGCCAGAGAGACAGCTCAGCCCGAAGAAATACCTTCCCGGCTCCAGTGGCAGGATTCCTGGGGAGGAAGATCAAAATTACAAGTTCCCTTCCAGCGTTTCTGGCAGAATCGCGGGAGAGAAGGATCAAGGCAGTCGACCTCGAGGACAGAGGCGAGATGATGTTCCTGCTGCAGCGAGCAGCAGCGTGGCTGAAAAGAAAGATGGCCGCGGCAACATCACGAGTTGCAACGCTGAAGGACTAACACGTGGGGTCCAACAAAGGATCTCATTGGGGTAGAGGGCTGGCCATCCAAGACTGGGTGATGTGTAATGAGAAAGGATTAATTAGCAATCTTGTTGTGCGAGGCCCCTTGGGGAAGAGTGACCATAATATGGTAGAATTCTTTATTAAGATGGAGAGTGACACAGTTAATTCAGAGACTAGGGTCCTGAACTGAAGGAAAGGTAACTTTGATGGTATGAGACGTGAATTGGTTAGAATAGACTGGCGAATGATACTTAAAGGGTTGACGGTGGATAGGCAATGGCAAACATTTAAAGATCACATGGATGAACTTCAACAATTGTACATCCCTGTCTGGAGTAAAAATAAAACGGGGAAGGTGGCTCAACCATGACTAACAAGGGAAATTAATGAGAGTGTTAAATCCAAGGAAGAGGCATATAAATTGGCCAGAAAAAGCAGCAAACCTGAGGACTGAGAGAAATTTAGAATTCAGCAGAGGAGGACTAAGGGTTTAATTAGGAGGGGGAAAATAGAGTATGAGAGGAAGCTTGCTGGGAACATAAAAACTGACTGCAAAAGCTTCTATATATATGTGAAGAGAAATAGATTAGTGAAGACAAACATAGGTCCCTTGCAGTCAGATTCAGGTGAATTTATAATGGGGAACAAAAGAAATGGCAGACCAATTGAACAAATACTTTGGTTCTGTCTTCACAAAGGAAGACACAAATAACCTTCCGGAAATACTAGGGGACCGAGGATCTAGCGAGAAGGAGGAACTGAAGGAAATCCTTATTAGTCAGGAAATTGTGTTAGGGAAATTGATGGGATTGAAGGCCGATAAATGCCCAGGGCCTGATAGTCTGCATCCCAGAGTACTTAAGAAAGTGATCCTAGAAATAGTGGATGCATTGGTGATCATTTTCCAACAGTCTATCGAATCTGGATCAGTTCCTATAGGCGGGAGGGTAGCTAATGTAACACCACTTTTTTTTTAAAGGAGGGAGAGAGAAAACAGGGAATTATAGACTTGTTAGCCTGACATCAGTAGTGGGGAAAATGTTGGATTCAATTATTAGAGATGAAATAGCAGCGCATTTGAAAGCAGTGACAGGATCAGTCCACGTCAGCATGGATTTATGAAAGGGAAATCATGCTTGACAAATCTTCTAGAATTTTTTGAGGATGTAACTAGTAGAGTGGTCAAGGGAGAACCAGTGGATGTGGTGTATTTGGACTTTCAAAAGGCTTTTAACAAGGTCCCACACAAGAGATTGGTGTGCAAAATTAAAGCACATGGTATTGGGGATAATGTATTGACGTGGATAGAGAACTGGTTGGCAGATAGAAAGCAGAGAGTTGGGATAAACGGGTACTTTTCAGAATGGCAGTCAGTGATGAGTGGGATGCCGCAGGGCTCAGTGCTGGGACCCCAGCTATTTACAAGATACATCAATGATTTAGATGAAGGAATTGAGAGTAATATCTCCAAGTTTGCTGATGACACTAAGCTGGGTGATGGTGTGAGCTGTGAGGAAGATGCTAAGAGTTTGCAAGGTGACTTGGACAGGTTAGGTGAGTGGGCAAAAACATGGCAGATGCAGTATAATGTGGATAAATGTGAGGTTATGCACTTTGGTGGCAAAAACATAACGGCAGAATATTATCTGAATGGCGGCAGATTAGGAAAAGGGGAGGTGCAACGGGACCTGGGTGTCATGATACATCAGTCATTGAAGGTTGGCATGCAGGTACAACAGACGGTGAAGAAGACAAATGGCATGTTGGCCTTCATAGCTAGGGGATTTGTGTATAGGAGCAGGGAAGTTTTACTGCAGTTATACAGGGCCTTGGTGAGGCCTCACCTGGAATATTGGGTTCAGTTTTAGTCTCCTAATCTGAGGAAGGACATTCTTGCTATTGGGAGAGTGCAGCAAAGGTTCACCAGACTGATTCCTGGGATGGCAGGACTGACATATGAGGAGAATCTGGATCGACAGGCCTGTATTCACTGGAGTTTAGAAGAATGAGAGGGAATCTCATAGAAACATATAAAATTCTGATGGGACTGGACAGGTTAGATGCAGGAAGAATGTTCCCAATGTTGGGGGAGTCCAGAACCAGGGGTCACAATCTAAGGATAAGGGGTAAGCCATTTAGGACCGAGATGAGGAGAAACTTCTTCACTCAGAAAGTTGTGAACCTGTGGAATTCTCTTCCAGAGAGTTGTTGATGCCAGTTCGTTAGATATATTCAAGAGGGAGTTAGATATGGCCCTGACGGCTAAAGGGATCAAGGGGTATGGAAAGAAAGCAGGAAAGGGGTACTGAGGTGAATGATCAGCCATGATCTTTTTGAATGGTGGTGCAGGCTCGAAGGGCCGAATGGCCTGATGTGGGACTGACCTATCAAGAAAGACTGGATCAACTGGGCTTGTATTCACTGGAGTTCAGAAGAATGAGAGGGGACCTCATAGAAACGTTTAAAATTCTGACGGGTTTAGACAGGTTAGATGCAGGAATAATGTTCCCAATGTTGGGGAAGTCCAGAACCAGGGGTCACAGTCGAAGGATAAGGGGTAAGCCATTTAGGACCGAGATGAGGAGAGACTTCTTCACCCAGAGAGTGGTGAACCTGTGGAATTCTCTGCCACAGAAAGTAGTTGAGGCCAATTCACTAAATATATTCAAAAGGGAGTTAGATGAAGTCCTTACTACTCGGGGGATCAAGGGGTATGGCGAGAAAGCAGGAATGGGGTACTGAAGTTTCATGTTCAGCCATGAACTCATTGAATGGCGGTGCAGGCTAGAAGGGCTGAATGGCCTGCTCCTGCACCTATTTTCTATGTTTCTATGTTTCCTGCACCTACTTTCTGTTTCTATGTTTCTAAAGCCAGCAGTGTTCTCTTAAAGGAGACCTGCAACCAACTGAACTTAAAGAGACATTGTATGCATGGCAATCAATGTAACGAACCGATTAAGATTGTGAAGAGAAGCGCGAGATGTCAGGCTGTAAAGAACAGAATGTTGTTGCGAGATGTTGGGAATAGTGTGTCCCCTAGAGCAGTAAGCAAGCGAATTCGAGAGGGTAAAGGCACCAATCCTGATACTGCCCCAGGTCTATCCCACGCTGCAGGCACCCGATGGCATCATTCGCCACGGACCTGTAAACGAAAACGGCGCCAATACGTACAGTCGGCCGTCGTTGCCCACCACCCGGGTGTAGACGGTGCAGCCCCCAGACCCAGTCGCTACCTCGGCCATGTCCGAGAGCGAAAGGTCAGAACCAACGAGTTCCCCAAACGGGACCTGGAACAGCCAGGTTCCCAACACCGTGAGAGAGCAGGCAGAAAACTCTGCAGCCCTCAAGGGAGGACAGGGAGGCCACACACATCTGTGGCTCTGTCCACCACTAGGCAATGGCAAAGGCCCTGAGTCCTGGCTCGGTTAGCAAACCAAGCCCAACCTGCTAGCAGGGGACACAGCGCCGCCATCAGATGACTTGGACCCCGTCCGGTTGTTCTGGAACTAGCGTCCTCGCATACCTGTACTGCTACCTCAGTAGTGACAATGATTAAACCATGAATGCAATCTACGCAATCCTGGTGCACGACCGTAAAACGTAACGAATGTAAGTCACGGAACCTAGGTGCCATGATACAAACTGAAAAACATTTTTTTTTTCCTTTCTTTGTACTTGCACTGTGTCTGATTCTGTATGTTAATGTAACGGGCCAGCTGCATGATATCGCTGTGGGGTGATGGGGGGGGGGGGGGGGAAATAGATATATGTAGCCATGGACACACACATGGATCACACCCAGAACCCACTGGAACCTTCACCGCATCATCGAACCATCCAAACTGATAACCACTACCTAACGTTGTGGCAAAAGGACTTGGGGGTTAATAGGGAGAGAGCCAAGCCAAAGCACAGCCAAGGTGCAAGAACTATTGGCACTTAAGTCTGGGGAGAGCTAAGCCAGAGCACATAGTGCAAAGGTAATCGGCACAAAGGACTTGTTGTATATGCTGACTATGGATGTACTCTATGTGTAGTCACTGTGAGATTGTATAAGATGGAGACTTGTTTACCTGATGTACTATCAATAAGGCCCACACCATGTACATACATGCTGGCACCACTAGAGGGTGCAACTGGTGGAGACCAGGGGTTTCCTGCCCTGGTGGCAGGGCCCTGTATAAAAGACTGCACACCATGCTTGCACAGCACTCTAGAGTTTGGAATAAAGGACAAAGGTCACTACAGTTCAAGTACAACACATTGCCTTGTGGAGTCATTCATAAGTATATTATAGACATAACATACGGGACCGCCCGGGCTTTGTGATGGACGGGTCTTGCATCCGAGTCCAAGTGGATCTGCACCTTGGCTCCTGTGCAGTTGCCGATGCCCGGTTCAAACAGCGAGGGAAATTTGCTCAGCACTTGAGCACACAAAGCGTCATCCACCGATGACAAAGCTTTAATATCATTCCAGTTTCACTTAATTTTTTCAAGCCAATTCCTGCTGAACAGCGTTGGACCATTGCCTGGAACAATCCATAGTGATAGATCATGAACCGTCAAATCGTACCTTGACTGCTGCACTGCCAATCACTGGTATGAGCTCTTTGGTGTAGGTACGCAATTTTGCATTTACTGGACTCAGCTTGGGTTTTACGGCCTTGGTGTCCCACGGCTTTTCAAAAGTCCTCTGGCTCATAATTGACTGACTCGCATCCGTGCCTAATTCCACAGATACCGGCACGCCGTTCAGTTTTACTTCAATCATTATCGGTTGGCTCTTTGTCAGGAACGAATGTACACTGTACACTTCCTCCTTAGGTATCTCGGGTTGCATTGCTGGATCCGGTCCGGATCGGTCATCATCATCCACGCGGTGTGTCGCAGCACGTTTGCTGAGCTGCGGACACATCCGTGAAGGTGCCCCATTTTTGCACAGCCTCTACAAATATACTGTCAGAAACGGCACTGATGAGGCCGATGATTGCCCCCACAACGCCAACAGGGTGAAATCAGATTCGTGCCCAATGGTGGACTTCGAGCAGCTACAGGTTTCGCAAACGCAGTCGGGTAGGCCCTGCCAGGTGCAGCTCTGCCAACCGCCGACACAATCTGGTGCACAGTACTTGCCGTGGAGTTCCGACTCTGCGAGGATATCTGCTTTGTACTATCGACCATGGTCAGGCAAGCCTGGGCGATCGTGATGGCCCTGCTCAGATCCAGTGTCTCCGCAGACAGCAGCTTCCGCAGGATCACCTTGTGGTTTATGCCTATTAAAAAGGCGTCACGCAGCGTGTCTTCCAACGCGGTTCCAAACTTACATGGCCCAGTGAGACGTCTCAGGTCGGCAACAAATTCTGTCACGTCCTGGCCCTCAGAACGAACATGCTTGTAAAAGCAATTATCTCGAGATAATGATGCCTTCTTTAGGTTGGCAATAGTCCCGAGTCAGAGCACACAATTCCTCATAGGTCTTTTCCATTGGATGTGCAGGTGAGAGCAGATTCTTTATGAAGCCATAGATTTTTGGACCACAAACCAGTGAGGAAACCCGCCCTGTGCCTAACTGCGTCAGCAACTTCATCCTTCTTGTTGGCCACGAAATATTGGTCAAGGCGATCTGTAAAATCCTCCTCGTCTTCTCCTTCCACGAATCGCTCCAGGATTCCAACGGTTCTCATTTTGTGTGTGAAAGTTCGTATTGTGCCTCGTCGCCAAATGTTGAGTATGCAATAACTCAATCAGCTTAGTACCGTGAACTCAATCAGGTACGACCTGACTACTTTATTAGCTCTCAAAGAGAGGATTAAACATGGAGGCTTTCTTTATATACAAGGGCTGCATGATGTGTCTGTGGCCCAATGACCTCTGACGATCGCTCCCCCTGGTGGCAGGTAAACCCAGGCATACATACATTATAGGAACTTCGTATCATCGGAAAAGCCTGGCTACAGAGAGCAGGCGGTCTCCCCACCGTTGCAAGTAAAGACAACTTGAATCTTCGATCCCAGACCTGGTGTTGAGTGTTTATTTTAAATACTCCCCTACATCATCTTAGTCACTGATGCCTTATTAACTTTGCTACTTTCTCTGTCCCTTCCTGACCTAATCTGTTTATTTTTACCCAAAACTCTACTCTAGAGCCTTGACCTCAATCCTAATTTTCCAACCCCTTATTGTGGCCCCTAGTTCTAGACTCCCCAGCCTCGGGAAACAGCCTCCCAGGATTTACCCGGTCAAAATACCTAAGAATTTTATATGTTTCTGTGAGCTCACCTTTCATTCTTCTAAACTTTAGTGAATTTAGGCTTAGTCTCCTCATAGGACAATCCCCCTGTCCCAGGAATCAGTCTGGTGAACGTTTGTTGCACCCCCTCTCTGGCATATAAGGGGACCAAAACTGCACAATACTACAAGTGTGGTCTCACCAGGGCCCTATATAATTGCAGTAAGATGTCTTTACTTTTATGATCAAATGCTCTTGTAATAAAGGCCAACAATACCATTTGCTTTTCTAATTGCTTGCTGTACCTACATGTTAACTTTCTGTAAGTTGTGTACAAGGACACCCAGGTCCCTCTGAACACCAATATTTCCCAATCTCTCACCATTTAAAAAATATTCTGCTTTTATATTTTTCCTACCAAAGTGGATAACTTCACATTTCTTCACATTATATTCCATCTGCCTTGCTCTTGCCCATTAACTTAACCTGTCTATATCCCTTTGCAGCCTCTTTGTATCCTCCTCACTACTTACGTTCCCACCTAGCTTTGTATGGTCAGCCAACTTGTATACATTACACTCAGTCCCCTTATCTAAGTCATTGATATAGATTGTAAATAGCCGCGGTGTCCACCGGTATGCTCGCGGCCCTCCGTGAGAGGTGGGCACTGGAGGGACTGGAGTGCATCATCACCCCCGGCAACCAAATTTAAATTTGATATTATATGTTTTAAAGTTTAATTGTTTTATTGCCGGTTTTAGTGTCCCCTTCCCCTTTTATAGGGGGCACTTGTAAATTTAGTTTTAGGGCCTCAAAAAAAAACGCAAAAAAACCCACATAAAAATACAAAAAAATAGGGCCGTGATAAGTGTTTGGAGTGTCCCCCAGATCGGAGGGCACTTGATTTAAATGTTATTTTTGTTTCCAACCAAAAAGAGGTAGATTGTAAATAGCTGAGGCCCAAGTACTGATCCTCTGGTTACCGATCCTCCTGCCAGTGGAAACAATTAATGCTGCTTTAAATATTAAGAAATAAATTAAGCATAGCATTGAAATTGCATAGCTTGATTAACTGCCAACATTGATTTTTGAAAGAGAACTTTATTATTTCAGGTGCTCAAACCAAATGATTTACTCTCGTGAGTTTTGAAATCGAAAACAAAAATCAAACTATCATTCAAGGTTTACAAATTGCATACATCATCTACTTGCAGGTTGGATTCAAAACTGTGGGGCAATAATGCAGTAACATTTGCAAACGGCAGGCAGTGTCATGTGATCGGATGTCACCTGAGCAAATGTCACATGATCAGACCACCAGGAATATTTCAACCAGAGTTGGTAACGGGAAACATTAATTGTACCATTAAATACATCATTTGTTACAGTACAATAACAACCTTCAACTCTCCACAAACATTAGATTTAACTTCAAAATAAGCTGCCAGTACAGCCTATGGCAAAAGATCGCTAAATTCTTTTAGAAGTGCGTATGCTTCGGAAATGCTGAAACTAAGAAGCACAACAACAGGACTCCACCAGCACTGACTCCATTTTGGCTACATTTGCATTCAGCTGGGCTTTAAAGGTGATAAAATTGTACTTTTGATGAACAGCAGACCCTCAACGCAGACACATTTGCATGTGAAGGAAAGAGAAGTAAGGGTCACAGCACGACAAGAAGTGATTGGTCGGCAGTCGGTGGCTGCTTGCGTCGTTCGCTGATTGACAGCTGCACCGGCCCTGGAGCTGGGCGGCTGGTGATTGACAGGCGGGCAGAGATAGAAGGCGTGGTCTTGTTACATTGTCTGTAGTGAGGATTGGTGAGGAACAAGTGGTGCTCTTTATTTTACTCTAAATGCTAGCTTTCATTTATTAAAAGCGACCGAAATCTAAAATGTAGTAATTTGAGGGATTGCTTCTTATTTTAAGTATTATCAAATCACATGCATTTCCCAAGAACATAGAGTTTTTTTTTTAAAACTTGCATGTACTGGTAGCTTATTCTCAAGTTATGTTTGTGCAAAGTTGAAGGTCGTTATTTCTGTGTAACAAATGATATTTCAAATGGTAAAGATCATTGTTGGTCTATAGCACAGAAGGAGACAATTCCCTGTGCGTCTAATCCAGATTTATCGGCTAGGGTCTTGTTTTTGCTATTGTTTCCCCTATTCTTCAACATTTTTTCCTCATTTTTTTGATTTTCTCTTCATGTGGTCAAATTTGACTTCACTTCTGGTAATATATACCCTTTGTGTGCTCCTAAATTTATGCCACTTTACTGTTTCAGTGATGTTGATTAAGGGATAAATATTGGCCACAACACCAGGAGAACTTCCCCTGCTCTTTTTCCAATAGTGGCCATGGGATCTTTTACACCCACCTGAGAGGGAAGACAGGACCTCGGTTTAAACACCTCATCCAAAAAACGGTACCTCTGATAGTCCCTCAGTACTGCACTAGGTGTGCTAGCCTAGATTGTGTGCTCCGTTTCTGGAATGAGTCTTGACCCAGTACATTCTGATTTAACAAGAGTGCTGCCCATTGAGCCAAGACTGACACCCTAACTATTGCAGACCCTTTTGCACACTTGTTCACTTAGGGCTCAAAATCCTTCCAAACAATTTTAGCAACAATATAAGCGTGAGTACAAAACAAATTTCCTGTCTTGAACCTGTGTAGCTTTCTTTTGCTAAAGTTATGGACAAAGACTTTCACTCAGAAATTCATTATAGATATTGGACCAAATCTTGCTGAAATAACACACGCCGATATTAATGCGCAAATGGCCCAGCGAGTTCAGGGGGTTAAGAGAAACGCTGCGAGTTGTAAATTTCCAGAAGTAAAGATGCTCCAGTGATTCCTTCATAAACAACACAGCGCCCTTAGCCTCCCTGTTATTTTTAAGAACTTGCTGGATTTGCACATTAAACTCGCCGTAGAAAGTTAGGGCTGGTAATTAATAGCATAAGTACCTTTTTTTTTTAACAATGCCAATCAACCTCTCCAGCCCAGAAAGGAAACATTTAAACTGTTTAATCTCATTCCTGGCAGTAGTCAATTGTTGTTAGAGATTTTTTAAATGTTGAATTTTTAATTTTTACCTTACTTTTCATTTGTCTCTTTTTCTCTCAATCTAATCTTTCTTTTGCTCTCTTTATTTCTCTTTTGGTAACTGATTTGACTCGAATACACTATTTTCTTCTCTGTCATTCTTTTTCTTTCTCAATCCTTAAATCTCATTGGTTAAGGAGATACTGTTGGTCCCGTCGTTCACTGAGGCCCTCGCCGCGTCATTATCAGCTCGCACTTCCAGCAACTTGTGTGCAAAAAGGTTTCGAGCTGAAGGGCGAGGGAAAAAATCTGACTACCGGGGATCGGCACGAGATGCCCCACTCTAGGAAAATCTGGGGCATTTAGAATTTTTTAAATCCTGCACAACCTGAGAATTATTATGTTATAGTAACTTGTTCACTTCGAGGTCAAAGTTAGAAGCTTCATTTGTTGAAATGTGCTGCTATTGATTAGCACATCAGTGCACGAACTAATATTTTCATTATTTTCAGTGGCGTGGTGCAATGTATTTCCTTCATTATACAAAACTTGGGCAATCATCAAAGTCGATATTGGAATTTTTGTTAAGAAGAACGTCTACACTCAGGAAGGATCTACCGGTTTTAACACTGTTTACTAAGGTACTGTACAAGTTGCCTTTACTTCACAGAATCATACAGCACAGAAGGAGGCCATTCGGCCCATCGTGCCTGTGCCGGCTCTTTGAAAGAGCTCTCCAATTAGTCCCATTTACAAATGACATAGGTGGACAATGGATTGAAGGCAGGACTTAAATCTTCCACCAAGAATTCTAACAATAGGTTAATGAACTGAATCAGTTTTTCTGGTTTTAACAAAGAATGTTGCACACATTTTGAAGTATGCTCTCCTAATCTGACTGGTTGCTAAAACTACCTTGGAAGGTTTATAATCTGCTATACTTTGTCCTGACCAAGTGCAAACAGCTTCCCTTTTAAATCCAATTGAATACATGACTAGGGTGAGAACTGTATTGATTTTACTATCCCAGGTCAACATAAATAGGAGCAGGAGTAAACCACTCGGCCCTTAGAGCCTGCCATTCAGTAAGATCATGGCTGATCTTCTACCTCAACTCCAACCTCCTGCACTATCCCCATATCCCTTGATTCCCTTAATATCAAAAAATCTATCAGTCTCTGACTTGTAACGACCGAGTATCCACAGCGCTCTGGGGTAGAGAATTCCAGAGATTCACAACCCTCTGAGTGAAGAAATTTCTCCTCATCTCAGTCCCAAATGGCCGACCCCTTATTCTGAGACTGTGCCACCTAGTTCCACACTGCCCAGTCAGAGGAAACAGCCTCACAGCATCTACTCTGTCAAGCCCTGTAAGAATTTTGTGTGTTTCAATGACAGCTGCCCAAGTTAAACCAACATTCATATGCACTTGTTTGTAATTAAAAAATAGAATAACTTCTTTCGCGTTAGTCGATTATATCCTTTAGGCAAAATTAAAGAGGGTTCAATGAATTCTGCCCTCTACATATCAGTCTAAATAATCAGCAGTGTGTCATGAAGGTCTTGATTTGTGAATCGCTTCTGGATGTTTAATTACGTTAAAAGTGCAAATCATCATTGTTGGTATTTCACTGCATTCAATAGTATATCCTGTCTATACAAACTCATGGATAATATAGTATCAATTACAAGTTTAGTTATCTGGAATCTTTTAATTTTAGTTCTATAGTTACTTACTAATGCAAAGTTTTAATTTCCATACCCTTAGGATTCTTGCACACTTTGTGAAGAAGCCAAAGAGGTGTTGGAGCCATACAGATACCGGGTATGAAATGAAATACAATAAATAACCAGTTTTCAAAATGAATCATAGAAATTTACGGCACAGTAGGAGGCCATTCGGCCTATTGTCTCCGTGCCGGCCTACAAAGAGCTATCCAGCCTGATCCCACTTTCCAGCTCTTGGTCCGTAGCCCTGCAGGTTACTGCATTTCAGGTGCATATCCAAGTGCTTTTTAAATGTGATAAGGGTTTCTGCCTCGACCACCCTTTCAGGCAGTGAGTCCCAGACTCCCCACCACTCTCTGGGTGAAAAGATTGCTCTTGAACTCCCTTCTAATCCTTCTACCAATTACTTTAAATCTATGCCCCCTGGTTATTGACCTCTCTGCTAAGGGAAATAGGTGCTTCCTATTCACTCTATTTAGGCCCTTCATAAATTTTATACACCTCAATTAAATCTCCCCTCGGCCTCCTCTGTTCTAAAGAAACCAACTCCAGCCTATCCGATCTTTCTTCACAGCTAAAATTCTCGTGCGTGTGTGCAGAGCCCTGGCTGTCCCCACCTGGGCAGTATAATAGAGACACAACTCAACTTTCCCCTTGCAAAGTAACTTGTTGCCCGATCTCTTCGTTCTACTTGCAGGGCTGCCCCTGCAGGAAGTGCTTTGTTACCTAGATGCAGTTGCGAAATTAACATACGAGAAGAAATAGCAGGCGAAGCCCCAGCGACTCAGCTCATGATGTAACACATTGGTTACTAGTCATGTAACCAACTGTTTACTGGTCACTAGTCAATCTAAAGGCAGCAAGCCCAACTAGTCCAAAAGGGTTTAGAGACCAAAATATAACAAAAACTTAACAGCCCTTTTCCTGGTACATCAAATATAAAAGTGAAATAGACACTTTTGGACAGTAACCCTTAATACCCCTTGCCTAACAAAAATCTGTCAATCCCAGTTTTGACATTTTCAATTGCCCCCCAGTCTCAACAGCTTTTTGGGGAGAGAGTTCCAGATTTCCACTACCCTTTGTGTGAAGAAGTGCTTCCTGACATCACCCCTGAACGGCCTAGCTTAAAAATAGGTTATGCCCCCTTGTTTTGGACTCTTCCCCCGCCCTATCAGAGGAAATAATATCTACCCAATAAACTCCTTTTAATCATCTCAATTAGATCACCCCTTAATCTTCTAAACTCAAGGGAATACAAGCCTAGTTTGTGCAACCTGATAATTTAACCCTTAATTACATACAATTTTACAGCACAGAAACAGGCCAGTCAGCCCCCAACTGGTCCATGCCAGTGTTTATGCTCCACATGATCCCCCTTCCACCCCTCTTCATCTCATCCTCTCAGCATATCCTTCTATTCCTTTCTCCCTCATGTGTTTATCTAACTTCCCCTTAAATTGAGTTTCCGATAATGACTGATTATCTTTTAATTCCTAGTTCATCCTGCAGGAAGTAGACATCACTGTTCCGGAGAATTCCATCTGGTATGAGAGGTACAAGTATGACATACCGGTCTTTCACTTGAATGGACAATTTCTGATGATGCACCAGGTCAACTTTAAAATACTTGAGAAAAGACTGGCTAAGCTGGAAGAAGAAAGTAAACAAAGGGTGTGAAGATTAACGAAGATTTGAAGTGTGAATCTGGACAAGAAAAAAGAATACATTTTTCCATCTGTTTTATGATCACAATTCTGCTTGTTACGCAGTACTTGTTTGATATGTAAATGTTTTAATAGTTATTCTATCAGTAAAAATAATAACTTTTACGATAATATTAAAAGACTGTCCATTGGCTCTTTTTGGAATAACTTTGCCATTCCCAAATTGGCTTTATATACACAAGTTAGTATCATCATGCTGACGTCCCACATATTTCAGCCATGTGACATAGCTTTTAAGTTTCTCAATCGATTTCTAAAGTATTCATTTGGAATTATTTGTACACAAAGGACAGTGTCTAAGAACAAGTGGCCATTGAACCCCACAAGTCTATTCTGCTGATCATGGCTGATCTGTCCCTCCACTCCATTTACCTGCCACTCCCATGTTCCTTAATATCCTTACCCAACAAAACTCCATCAATCTCAGTCTTGTTGAATTTAAATTGATCCACAGCATCTATTGGGGGGAAAGAGTTTCACATTTCCATTACCCTTTGCATGATAACATTCTTTCTGATTTAACTCCTAAATGACCAAGCTCTAATTTTAAGATTATGCCCTCTTGTTCTGAATTCCCCCACCAGAGAAAATAGTTTCTCTGTATCTATCCTATTTATCACATTAAACACCTCAATCAGATCACCCACCAGCTTGCTAAACCCAAGGGAATATAAGCCTAGTCTATGCAAACTGTCTTCATAACTCTTTAAATCCCCAGTATCATTCTGGTGAATCTGTGTTGTGCTGCGCTGCACTGCACCCCCTCCAAGGCCAATATATCCTTCCTGGGGTGTGGTGCCCAGAACTGAATGCAGTACTCCGGCTGGGGTTTGGTATAGTTAAGATACCTGAGAGTTGTGGAATTGGGGGTGGTGAAATACAGAATCAACCCCATGAATAATTGTGGGGGGGGGGAATTAAACATGCCCCCCCAAAATTAAAACAAAAATAAATAGAACCTTTCTATTATCTTCTCAGGCCAAAAGCTAATGAGGGGCATGCAAAGAGCAATTAGATACAAGGTGAGGCTTTTAATGGAGGAAATTACTCGCACAGGTACGATGGGCCAAATGGCCTTATGTGCTGTATCATTCTATGATTCTAAGTAAGGCTTTGGGGGTGAAATGACTTCCAGATTGAAGCTGGAAGTGTGAAGGATATTGCATGGTCTGGGCATTGATGCTAGCAATTCAAACACCTGAACGGACTGTGAGGGGAGGTGACACCAAGCGATTGTTATACTTAGTACAATAAAATTATGAAGGATTTTGATGAGTAAATAAGGAGAAACTGTTTCCACTGTCAGGTGGGTTGGTAACCAGAGGACACAGATTTAAGGTAATTGAGCTCATCTGCTGCCCGTATCCTAACTTGCACCAAATCCGGATCACCCATCATCCTTGTGCTCGCTGACCTACATTGGCTCCCGGTCTGGCAATGCCTCAGTTTTAAAATTCTCCTCCTTGTGTTCAAATACCTCCATCTCGCTCTCTCTTTTAAGATGCTCCAACTTAACTCTTTGAGTGTTTAGTCACTTGTCCTAAATATCTCCGAATGTGGCTCTGTGTCAAATTTTGTTTGATAACATATCTGTGAAGTGCCTTGGGACATTTTGCTACATTAAAGGCACTATATAAATAAAACATGTTGCTGTTATTGGATGCATTGGTTGTCATCTTCCAAAATTCCATAGATTCTAGAAAGATTCCCACGGTTTGGAAGGTAGCAAATGTAACCCCGCTATTTAAGAAAGGAGGGAGAGAGAAAACGGGGAACTATAGACCAGTTAGCCTAACATCTGTCGTTGGGAAAATACTGGAGTCCATTATTAAGGAAGCAGTAGCAGGACATTTGGAAAAGCATAATTCAATCAAAGAGTTTTATGAAAGGGAAATCACATTTGGCAAATTTGTTGAAGTTCTTTGAGGATGTAACGAGCAGAATGGATAAGGGGGAACCAATGGATGTGATGTATTTGGATTTCCAGAAGGCATTTGATAAGGTGCCACATAAAAGGTTACTGCACGAGATAAAAGTCACGGGGTTGGGGGTAATATATTAACATGGATAGAGGATTGGCTAACTAACAGAAAACAGAGAGTTGGGATAAATGGGTCATTTTCCGGTTGGCATACAGTAACTAGTGGGGTGCCGCAGGGATTGGTGCTGGGGCCTCAATTATTTACAATATATTAATGACTTGGATGAAGGGACCGAGTGTAATGTAGCCAAGTTTGCTGATGATAAAAAGATGGATGGGAAAGCAAATTGTGAGGAGGACACAAAAAATCTGCAAAGAGATATAGACAGGCTAAGGGAGTGGGCAAAAATTTGTCGATTGAGTATAATGTGGGAAAATGTGAGGTTATCCACTTTGGCAGAAAAAATAGAAAAGCAAATTATAATTTAAATGGAGAAAAATTGCAAAATGCTGCAGTACAGAGGCACCTGTGGGTCCTTGTGCATGAAACACAAAAAGTTAGTCTGCAGGTACAGCAAGTAATCAGGAAGGCAAATGGAATGTTGGCCCTTTATTGCAAGGGGGGTAGAGTATAAAAGCAGAGAAGTCCTGCTACAACTGTACAGGGTATTGGTGAGGCCGCACCTGGAGTACTGCGAACAGTTTTGGTTTGCTTGGTTGATTCCGCAGATGAGGGGGTTGACATGAAGATAAATTGAATAGATTGGGCCTATACTCATTGGAGTTCAGAAGAATGAGAGGTGATCTTATCAAAACATAAGATAATGAGAGGACTCGACAAGGTAGATGCAGAGAAGATATTTCTACTCATACCAGTTTCCTCGTCCCTCGCCGCCCAATGTCACCATCTTGGCCGTCACAAAAATGTCCGGTTTTTGGACAATTCCAGTTTTTGGAATTCCAGATTCGGGATGTTGTACCTGTATATCCAAGTTTGCTGATCATACAAAGCTAGGTGGGAATGTAAGTTGTGAGGAGGATGCAAAGAGGCTTCAAGGGGTTATTCAAAAGCAAAATAATGCAGATCCTGGAATCTGAAATAAAAATGGGATATAGATAGGCTAAGTGAAAGGGCAAGAACAAGGCAAATGGAATATAATGTGGAGAAATATGAAGTTATCCACTTTGGGAGGAAAAATAGAAAAGCAGAGTCTTTTTTAAATGGTGAGAGATTGGGAAATGTTGGTTTTCAGAGGAACCTACATGAATCACTGAAAGTTAATATGCAGGTACAGCAAGCAATTAAGAAAGCAAATGGCATGTTGGCCTTTATTACAAGAGGATTTGAGTATAAGAGTAAAGATGACTTATTGCAATTATATAGGGCCCTAGTAAGACTGTACCTGGAGTATTCTGTACAGTTTTGGTCTCCTTACCTAAGGAAGGATATAATTGCCATAGATAGCGTGCAAAGAAGGTTCACCAGACTGATTCCTGGGATGGGGGGATTGACCTATGAAGAGCGATTGAGCAGACTAGGCCTATATTTCTTTTTAGAGTTTAGAAGAATGAGAGGTGATCTCATTGAAACATACAAAATTTTTACAGGGCTTGACAGGGTAGATGCAGGGAGGATGTTTTCTCTGGCTGGAAAGTCTAGAACCAGTGGTCACAGTTTCAGAATAGGGGGTCGTCCATTTAGAACTGAGATGTGGAGAAACGTCTTCACTCAAAGGGTGGTGAATCTTTGGAATTCTCGACTCCAGAGGACTGTGAAGCCTCAGTCTTTGAATATTTTCAAGACAGAGATCGATAGATTTTTGAATATTAAGGGAATCAAGGGATATGGGGACAGTGCAGGAAAGTGGAGTTGAGGTAGAAGATCAGCGATGATCTTATTGAATGGTGGAGCAGGCTCGAGGGGCCAAAAGGCTTACTCCTGCTCCTAATTCTTATGTTCTTATGTTTGCCTGCAATACCATTGGGTGTCTGCTGGTGGTGCTGTTGTGATCAGGCCTGCAATACCATTGGATGTCTGTTGGAGGTGCTGTTGTGCATCAGAACTGCAACCTTCAATGAATTCTTCCCAGAAGTAAAAGAAATTGTAAATGTAATAGTCAAAGCACAAACAAAAAACATAACAACACATCAGCACTTTCATTAGTGAGAGTACGACTGCAACATAAATGTGTTTTGTTCAATTCACAATGTTCTGCGATATGTATATAGAATCATAGAATGATACGGCACAGAAGGAGACATAGCCCTGTCAATTTTTCTCCTTCATGTATTTATTAAATTCCCCCTTTGAAAGTAATTATTGAATTTCCCTCCACCATCCTTTCAGGCAGCACATTCCGGATCATAATTTGCTGCATAATTTTTTTTCTCATATTACCTCCAGTCTTAAATCTGTGTACCAACCCTTCTGCCACTGGAAACAGTTTTTCCTTATTTACTGCATCAGAACTCTTCATGATTCTGGAAACCTCTATTAAATCTCCCCTTAACCTTCTGTGCTCTAAGGAGAACAATCGCAGCTTCTATAGTCTCTCCAAGTAACTGAAATATTTCATCCCTGCTACCATTCTAGTTAATCTCCTCTGCCCCCTCTCCAAGGCCTTGACATGCTTCCTAAAGTGTGCGGCCTAGAATTGGGGCTTAACCAATGATTTAAAAAGATTTAGTATAACCTCCTTGCTTTTTTGCTCTATGCCTCTAATTGTAAAGCCAATGATCCCATATGCTTTTTTAACAGCCTTCTCTACTTATCCTGCCACCTTCAAAGATCTGTGTACGTACATTCCCAGGTCTCTCTGTTCCTGCACCCCTTAAAATTGTACCATTTGAGCAATTTTAATCGCTCAACCATTGGCGGCCATGCTTTCAGCTGCCAATGCCCTAAACTCTGGATTTCCCTCCCTAAACCTCGCTGCCTCTCTTTCCTCTTTTAAGATGCTCCTTAATACCTATCTCTTTGACCAAGCTTTTAATCATCTGCTCTAATATCTCCTTATGTGGCTGAGTGCCCAATTTTGTTTTAGAACGCTCCTGTGAAGCGCATTGGGACATTTTATTACGTTAAGCGCTGTATAAATGCAAGTTGTTGTTGTTGTTATATTGCCTCTCCTCATTCTTCCTACAAAAATGAATCACACTTCTCTGCATTAAATTTAATCTGCCATTTGTCTGCCCATTTCACCAATCTATGTCCTCCTGAAGTCTACTATTAAACTCCTCGCTGTTTACTGCATTTCTGAGTTTCGTGTCATCTGCAAACTTTGAAATGTTACCCTGTATACCCGAGTCCAGGTCATTAATATATATCAAAAAGAGCAGTAGTCCCAACACCAACCCTGGGGGACATCAACCTTGTATCCAATTTTGAATCCATGCTGCAACTGTCAAATTTACTAAAAGTATATTATGTGGTACTTTATCAAAAGCCTTTTGAAATTCTATATATACATCAACCACACTACCCTCATCAACCCTCTCCTTTGCTTCAACAAAGAACTATGAAGTTAGTTAAACATGATTTGCCTTTAACAAATCCATGCTAGCTTTCATCTATTAACCCATATTTTTCCAAGTGCCCATTAATTTTGTCCCAGATTATTGTCTCTAAGAGTTGCCCTACCACTGACATTAGGCTAACTGACCTGTATTCCTCCAGTCCTCTGGCATCACCTCTATAGCACACTCGCATCTGAGTCAGAATGTTGTGGGTTCAAGTCTTACTCCAGGAACTTGAGCACATAAATCTAGGCTGACACTCCAGTGCAGTGCTGAGGGAATGCTGCACTGTTAGAAGTGCCGTCTTTCAGATGAGACATTAAACCAAGGCCCCGTCTGGTCTCTCAGGTAGACGTAAAACTATTTTGAAGACGAGCAGGGGAGTTATCCCCAGTGTCCTGGCCAATATTTATCCCTCAATCAACATAACAAAAACAGATGATCTGATCATTATCACATTGCTGTTTGTGGGAGCTTGCTGTGCACAAATTGTCTGCCACGTTTCCTACATTATAACAGTAATTACACTTCAAAAACTACTTAATTGGCTGTCCGGAAGTTCTGGACTCAACATCAAGTTCATCAATTTCAGATCATTTTTTCGGATGGCAGCTGTAGCTGATGATTCTGCTGTTGCCATTTACACCTCTTCTTGACCCATCTTTTGTTTCTTTACTTGTCCCATTATCACCCCCTTTTGCCCTGCACCATCATCCCTTTTGTCATTTAATCACTCCCGCCTTCCACCCTATCACAGACCTTCCCTTTTGTTCTTTCCTCCCTTCCCCTTTCCCTGCCCCTACACTTGCTTAAAAATCTGTTACCGTAACCTTTTCCAGTTCTGATGAAAGTTGACGTGAAACATTAACTCTGTTTTTCTCTCCACAGATGCTGCCTGGCCTGCTGAGTATTTCCAGCATTTTCTGTTCATATGTCAGATTTCCAGCACCCGTAGTATTTTGTTGAAGCAGAAGTCATTGTGACCCAGTTGTGTTTGGGAATTGTTGTATTGGTTAATGAGTGAACAGCAGGGTGGGTGTGCAATTTGTGCAATGATTCTCGGCCCACAAAGTACAGAACCAGCAGCCCCATCCATCATGATCAGGACCAGCGGAACACCCAGTAGGTACATCATTGCACTACTTTCATAGAAACTGCTAGATGAATAAAAGCCACAGTTCACCTTCCACCATCCTGGTAGTTGCATGAAACAATGATAATGAAGTTGTTGACTAATCATAGCAATCAATCTCTGTCAATTAGTCTACAACAGACTCAGACATGAGGAAACTCTCGTGGTGGAGTTTTGGGAACCATAGGTCCAATGTCACTTCTCTCCTCCCGAGCCTGCTGCACTTACCACATGTCTTTCTTAACTTCTTATCTTTGTTATGTAACTTTCAACTTATAAATTACTTGTCATGTATTCTTATGGCAGCAGGATTCTACTGTACTTGACACTGCCCCAGATACAACAACAACTTGCATTTGTATAGCTCCTTTAACATAGTTAAACATCTCAAGGCGTTTCACAAGGAGCATTATCAAATAGAATTTGACACCGAGCCCCATATTAGGGCAGGCAAAGAAGTAGGTTTTAAGGAGCGCCTTAAAAGAGGAAAAAGCGGTTCAGAGGAAGAGAGGTTTAGGGAGGGAATTCCAGAATTTTTGGGCTATTGTCTATCAATGAAACAATTCAAATTGTATTGACCTACACGAATAAGATATCCTGCCTTATCATGTTACACAAACTAAGAGGGAACCTTTATGATAACACCAGATTGCAACAACCAATATAGCATCATTACATTAGCAATCACACAGGGCTTAAAGCAGACTCGAGTACAACATTTTGTTTTTGAACAGAAATTACAGTCTGTGTTCCACATTAAACAGCTTTGACTGAGTTACTGCAAAAAAAAACTATCTCCCTTGATTGGAGAATCCTGAACAAGAAGGAATAAACTTAAAAATTAGAGCCAGGTCATTAGGAGTGAAATCAGGTAACACTTCTCCACACAAAGGGTAGTGGGAATCTGGAACTCTTTTCCCCCAAAAGGTTGTTGATTAATTGAAATGTTCAGGACTGAGATAGTGAGACTTTTGTTATTAAGGGATATAGAACCAAGGCAGGTGGATGGAGTTAAGATACAGATCAGCCATGATCTAATTGAATGGCAGAGCAGGCTCGAGTGGCTAAATGGCCTCCTCCTATCTTCACTTTTTAAGTCTTGAAACAATGATTATTTCTAAACCTACTCTTATAATCAGAGTTTAAAATAGCGACACATGATTGTTGATCGTTTTAATCAATCTGTTAACAATATAATATAATATAATATAATATAAAATGTACAGCCCTGAAACAAGCCATTTGGCCCGACTGGTCTATGCTGGTGTTTATGCTCCACACGAGCCAAATGAAAATTCATTGTGAGTTCACAAAGTCAATCCCCCTTCTACCAGCCTACTCATATTATTAAAGCATTGCATTCTGTACTTTTGAAGATTTCATTCTGAGCAAATTTACTTATTCTATTTGTATTTCAAGCAAACCATCTTCTTCAATGATAACAGCAATAATGTGTTTGCTTTGGCATATAGGTGATGATATAATATCTTTTCATTTGCAACAGTTCCTGCAACAGCAACCTGCAATTTTGTCTTGCCCAGTTTCAACTTGTTCTGGTTTTCAGCCTTCAAATCTAACCCCTTCTCAGACCTGTATTCAACAAAAAATTATAATGAATTCATTTAAATAAAAAAGGTTTGAATGTGCATCAGAAATGTACAGGGTACCATTTTATCACAGTTTAATTTAATGTATTTTTATTTTGATTCAATCTTCTGCCTGAGACTAGCAAACACCCTTCAACAAAACAAATAATTTTCCTGCACACATTATTGGGTTATGCCAAAATAGATGTAGAGCCATGTTTTTTTCATTCTTTTCTTACAGTCTCACTTTATTACTTCAGTCAGGCGATTCTTCTTCCCATCTCCTCGGCAGCCAACTTTGCTTTTAAAGTTTATACACAATAGTGTCGGCCATTTTAATCTTTACGGCAAACCATTTAGCGGTGGGAGGTCTTGGTAACCAGAGGGCACAAATTTAAGATAATCAGCAAAAGAACCAAAGGGGGAGATGGGGAGAAATTATTTAACAGAGCGAGTTATGATGATCTGGAATGCACTGCCTAAAAGGGTGGTGGAAGCAGATCCAATAGTAACTTTCAAAAGGGAATTGGATGAATACTTGAAAAGAAAACAAATGCAGGGCTATGGGGAAAGAGCAGGGGAGTGGGACTAATTGGATAGCTCTTTCAAAGAGCCGGCACAGGCAGGATGGGCCGAATGGCCTCCTTCTGTGCTGTGTGGTTCTATGATAAACATGGATCAATTAGAAATGACAGAAAAATAATTCACCTGGAATGAAGTGCTGATAACTTTCTATAAGTGGTGATGAAGTGTGCAAATAATTACTTGTATGTTGTTACCCATTATAAAACAAATGGCTTTGTTACCCATTATAAAACAAATGGCTTACTCCCACTTAGGTGCAGCAGTTACCATTATTCCAATGAGGGTTGCTGCACAGTACACATATGGATAAGATGACGTATGTAACAAAGCAATTTAATTGCCACCAGCTCCTTTAAAACTTTGCATTAAGAATCACTGTAAATGTCCTTGAAAAGACTCCCCTTCCTATAAAAACAGAGGTATCTTCCCACAAGGTTTAGTAAAAAGAGATTTACTCACACAAATTGTTACTAAATAAAATCATGCAACACAGAAGGAGGCCACTTGGTCCATTGTACTAGTTCTTTGAAAGCATTATCCAATTAATCCCACTCCCCTGAAATGGCTGCTGTTTTTTTTTTTAAAGAGAGGCAAAAAATAAAAGCTTATCTGAAATATTGGAAGAAACATTCAATGTAATTTTTTGAAAATGTATTTAATTCAGGAGAATTAACAATATTGTAGATAGTATAATTTTTTTGTTAAAGCGTGAGAAAAGAGCATCTTTGGTAATTAACAGGAATGTCTGTGTAAATAGAGAGAAGCTATTCAACACAAGCCAATATCCACAGAAAGAAGGAATCCACAACCTGTCTGAATAAGTAACGACAGCCTGACTGATACACAAGGCAGCAGAGGATATAATGTGGCAAGTAAGCGTTAAACTTTATTCGCAATTAAGCTGACAGATCTTGTAAGGTCTCCCTTGTATTCTTCAACTGAAAGCATCTCTACAATTCACAGGGGTAAACTCAGTTGGCCAGTGGAGAGTCAGATGAGGGTTTTATCCAATTAGGTCTCCTAATAATTTGGACCTGAATTTATTTGGTATAACCACTCTTGCACCCCACATGATACAATCTTTATCGACTGATAATTCATTCCTACAAATGAAGAATGGATGAATATCTTTGTCTGTTACCTGGTTTGGTCAGCTATTTGTAATATAATCATATACCTTTGACATAACTGGGTCACGTTTGGTTGCTCTACCAATCTCTTCAGCTGTGACTGGCATCAATGTATGAAAAATAAAACACTTCTTCTCTATCGGGTGTAACTTGTGATGGGGAAGGCAACCTAGACATAGCATCAGCATTACTGTGATCAGCTGATCATCTGTATTCAATATCATATGTATATGCTGACAAAATCAAAACCCATCTCTGCATTCGGGCTGCAGCTAATGTTGGAACTGGGGACTTTGGATGGCGGATTGCTGTCAGGGGCTTATAGTCCGTAACGGTAAACTTATGACCATACAAGTATTTGTGGAACTTCTTGACCCCAAAAATTAATGCCAAAGCTTCCCTTTCAATTTGCGCTTAATTACTCTCACTGGCACTGAGAGTGTGTGAAGCAAAAGCAATTGGTCTTTCCACCCACTACATAATACATGAGAGATCACTGCCCCAACTCCATACGGAGAGGTATCACATGCTAGCTTGATCTCCTTAGATGTGTCATAGTGAACTAACATGGTGCTCTCTACCAATTTTCTTTTACACTCCTTGAATGCAGTATCACATTCTTTTGACCACTTTCAATGAACCTATTTTTTCAATAGTTCATTCAGTGGATGTAATACTGTAGCCAAATTTGGTAGGAACTTCCCATAATAGTTCAAAAGACCCAAAAATGATCGAAGTTCAGTGACATTCTTGGGAGTGGGTGCATTGCTGATTGCATCCAGCTTTCCCTTGGTTGGATGTAAACCATCTTTGTCTACTCTGTATCCTAAGTATTCCACTGAGTTTTGAAATAACTCACATTTGTGAGCAGCCACTCGTACTCTGTGCTTCTCTAGCCGTTTGAGGACTTCATTCAATATGTTATTATGAATTTGTCTATTTGGTGCTGAAATGAGTATGTCATCTAAATAACATACTACCCCTTCAATACCTTGCAAAATCTGGTTCATCACCCCTTGGAATATGGCAAGGGTGGAAGGCACTCCAAATGGTAGCCTATTAAATTGATATAGGTTTAGATGAGTATTTATCGTCAAGCATGACTTGGACTCCTCATCTAATTCAAGCTGTAAGTAGGCATTCGTAAGATCCAACTTTGAGAAGATCTGACCACCTGTCAGTGTTGTGAACAAATCTTCTATATTTAACAATGTATTGGGGACATTACCCTCTAGAACCTGTTTTACAGTTACTTTATAATCACCACACAATCTTACCTTACCATCGTACTTAGGTACAACAACAATGGGTGTAACCCAATTACATCGATCTTAGAAGTAATGTTCTCAGTCTCTAGTCTTTTGAGTTCTTGCTCAACTTTCCCCTTGAGTGCATATGGTATGGAATGTGGCTTGTAGTAAACCGATCTAGTGTCCTTCTGTACCCTGACACTCGTCTTGAAGCCTTGGATCAGACTGCCTGTTTCACAGAGCACCTATGGATAATTCTTGATGACGTCATCCTTTGACGCAAATCTCGTTTCAACATGAAAAATCTCATTCCAAGCCAGCATCAGTGATCCCAACCAATTTCTTTCTAGTAAGGCAGGCTTGTCTCCTGCCACTGCTATTAGAGGCAAGCTCCGAAATTGACCCTTGTATTTCACTGGTACGGTGATACGACCTACCACAGGAATGTTCTCTCCCCAGTAGCCTCACAGCTCTATCATGGATTTCTCCAATGAGAAATCACGCAATTTGTCGAGGTATAGTGACTCCAGTACTACACTCACGGACGCACCAGTGTCGATTTCCATGGGTATCTTGATTCCTGCAACATCTATGTTTATTATGATACTTTTGAATGGCTCGTGCTCCTGATGACGTTTAGCTCCAACATCTACTCGTCCGATTGCTTTTCTTCCATGCTATGTAGTCTCTGGGGATTTCTACTCATAGCTTTGAAAGCTGGTTTACCCTTCAGTTGGCATGCCTTCGCAAGATGCCCAGTTTTCCTGCAGAAGAAACACTGTGCCTTCATGTATGGACAACTTTGAGCAATATGTTGTCCCAGGCACCGATAGCATGACTTCAATGCTCTGTTAACATTGCCAGTTTCTGAGACTTTGGGGCCCAACCGCCTTTTACTGTTAACCTTCAGGCAATTCACCTCGGTTGTCTGATGACCGAAAGTAGTATGAAATTCTCGGGAATATTGGTCGGCCATGCTCATTAGCATAGCTGTCTGATAAGCTAAATCAAAAGTCAAGTCAGGCATTGTCAATAACTTCTTCTGATCGTATCATTTTTCATCCCACAAACAAAGTGGTCACGCAATGCTCGGTCCTGAAAGTCTCCAAAATTACAGTTAATAGTTTGCTTTTTTAATACTACAATGTACTCACTGATATTTTCTTCGGCCTTCTGATTTCTTATTCCAAAATGATAACGTTCAGCAATTTCCAAGGGCACGGGGCTGTAGTGCTGTTCTAACTTAGTTAGAATCTGCTTCAGAGTTGTGTCCTTTGGCTTGTCAGGCACAAGCAAATTTATCAAGGTTTCATACACCTTGGGCCCTGTTTTAGTTAAGAAAATCGCCCTTTTTTATTCCAAACCCACCCGGTTATTGTCGTCATCATCAGGGACTTCGATGATATTATTTGCTGTGAAAAACATTTCTAGCTGATCCACATAGGCTCTGAAACTTTCAGTTGCGTTGAAACTCCCCCAAATGCCCTATTACCCCCATAGGCGTGGCCATCTGGGCTCTGGCAGTTCAAATAAATGTGCTTGTAATTTACCTCGGATTTGTAGCTGTTAATCTAAACAGAGAAGCTCTCAAAGTCTCTCTGTCGGCTGGCTAAATCCTCCACCAACAAAAATTTCAGCTTGTTTTTATCCGTTTAATCCCATCCTCATCACCATTGTGATATTTCCAGAGAGCACACAGCACAGACAGCTTTTAAGATGGCAGAAGCTTCCAGAAGTCTCTTTATTATAAACAGCACTGGCTGCAGTAACACAGGAGTCCACAGTGTGGAGTTACAGACATTAAAGCCCTCACCTACCTTCAGTAGGAGTCTCGGCCGACTGGAAAGTTGCCAAGGCTGAAATGGCGCTGGGCGAGAATAGAGGGTCTTAAGTGGTCTTGGCCTAATTTTAACCCCCCACCTCCCCTCATTCTAACTGGGCGAGTGGAGAGGTTTCAAATCGAGGCTTGGATAATATCCTCAGTGTAGGAGCTGGACTTGATGCTGGTGGAAGGCTGGGGTATAGACAAGAATAGGTACAACACCGAATCACAACAGATCACCGGTCTGTGCTCTGAGCCAACATCAGCCCAGCCTACCAGTATTGGGAGACTTTATTTGTCTCCAATATCTCCCAGTGAGGGAAAGGGAGCAGAGGTTGTGTAAAGGTGTGGGGAGGGGGGGATTGTTTTGGCTCTAGTCATCATACAGCATTCCCTGGTGGGAATGGTGTATGAGCAGCTGTTGGAATATCGGCTCGATTGGACTCAGTTGTGATACTCATCAGTCAATTCCCCAACACAGAGAGTAAGTGGAGGGTGGAGAGCTGGCCTAATTCTTCAGGATAAGATGCAGTGTTCGGTGTGCATGGGAGGGAGGGGATGAGCTCGAGGGCGAGGGAGGGGAAGAGGGGTCAAGGGAGGGAGGCAGCAAGCGAGGGGTACAGTTTTCAACACATTCTACTCAAAACATAAAAAAATTAGAGTTGTTCTGGGGTAAGTGTAAACCACAAGGTGACAGGAAGGGACAATATGTATGAATATAAAGGGGCTGCAGGAGGGGTCAAAACTAAAAATCATGGTTTAAAAACTAGTATTAAAACAATCTACCTAAACGCACGCAGCATTCGAAATAAAGTAAATGAGTTGACGGCACAAATTATTACAAATGGGTATGATTTGGTGGCCATTACAGAAACGTGGTTGCAGGGGGGCCAAGACTGGGAATTAAACATACAGGGGTATCTGACAATTCGGAAAGATAGACAAGAAGGGAAAGGAGGTTGGGTAGCTCTGTTAATAAAAGATGATATCAGGGCAGTTGAGAGAGATGATATTGGCTCCAATGAACAAAATGTTGAATCATTGTGGGTGGAGATTAGAAATAGTAAGGGGAAAAAGTCACTGGTGGGTGTAGTTTATAGGCTCCCAAATAATAACTTCATGGTGGGGCGGGCAATAATCAAGGGAATAATGGAGGCATGTGAAAAAGGAACGGCAGTAATCATGGGGGATTTTAACCTACATATCGATTGGTCAAATCAAATCGCACGGGGTAGCCTGGAGGAGGAATTCATAGAATGCATACGGGATTGTTTCTTAGAACAGTATGTTACAGAACCTACAAGGGAGCAAGCTATCGTAGATCTGGTCCTGTGTAATGAGACAGGAATAATAAACGATCTCCCAGTAAAAGATCTTCTCGGAATGAGTGATCACAGTATGGTTGAATTTGTAATACAGATTGAGGGTGAGGAAGTAGTGTCTCAAACGAGCGTACTATGCTTAAACAAAGGGGACTACAGTGGGATGAGGGCAGAGTTGGCTAAAGTAGACTGGAAACACAGACTAAATGGTGGCACAATTGAGGAACAGTGGAGGACTTTTAAGGAACTCTTTCATAATGCTCAACAAAAATATATTCCAGTGAAAAAGCAGGACGGTAAGAGAATGGATAACCATCCGTGGATAACCAAGGAAATAAGGAAGAGTATCAAATTAAAAACCAATGTGTATAAGGTAGCCAAGGTATAGTGGGATACTAGAAGATTGGGAAAATTTTAAACGACAGCAAAGAATGACTAAGAAAGCAATAAAGAAAGGAAAGATAGATTACGAAAGTAAACTTGCGCAAAACATAAAAACAGATAGTAAAAGCTTTTACTGATATATAAAACGGAAAAGAGTGACTAAAGTAAATGTTGGTTCCTTAGAAGATGAGAAGGGGGATTTAATAATGGGAAGTGTGGAAGTGGCTGAGACCTTAAACAATTATTTTGCTTCGGTCTTCACAGTGGAAGACACAAAAATCATGCCAAAAATTGCTGGTCACGGGAATGTGGGAAGGGAGGACCTTGAGATAATCACTATCACTAGCGGGGTAGTGCTGGATAGGCTAATGGGACTCAAGGTAGACAAGTCCCCTGGTCCGGATGAAATGCACCCCAGGGTATTAAAAGAGGTGGCGGAAGTTATAGCAGATGCATTCGTTATAATCTACCAAAATTCTCTGGACTCTGGGGCGGTACCAGCGGATTGGAAAGCAGCTAATGTAAAGCTTCTGTTTAAAAAAGGGGGAAGACAAAAGGCAGGTAACTATAGGCCAGTTAGTTTAACATCTGTAGTGGGGAAAATGCTTGAAACTATCATTAAGGAAGAAATAGCGGGATATCTAGATAGGAATAGTGCAATCAAGCAGACGCAACATGGATTCATGAAGGGGAAATCATGTTTAACTAATTTACTGGAATTCTTTGAGGATATAATGAGCATGGTGGATAGAGGTATACCGATGGATGTGGTGTATTTAGATTTCCAAAAGGCATTTGATAAGGTGCCACACAAAAGGTTACTGCAGAAGATAAAGGTACGCGAAGTCAGAGGAAATGTATTAGCATGGATCAAGAATTGGCTGGCTAACAGAAAGCAGAGAGTCGGGATAAATGGGTCCTTTTCGGGTTGGAAATCGGTGGTTAGTGGTGTGCCACAGGGATCGGTGCTGGGACCACAACTGTTTACAATATACATAGATGACCTGGAAGAGGGGACAGCGTGTAGTGTGACAACATTTGCAGATGACACAAAGATTAGTGGGAAAGCGGGTTGTGTAGAGGACACAGAGAGGCTGCAAAGAGATTTAGATAGGTTAAGCGAATGGGCTAAGGTTTGGCAGATGGAATACAAATTCGGAAAATGTGAGGTCATCCACCTTGGAAAAAAAAACAGTAAAAGGGAATATTATTTGAATGGGGAGAAATTACAACATGCTGCGGTGCAGAGGGACCTGGGGGTCCTTGTGCACGAATCCCAAAAAGTTAGTTTGCAGGTGCAGCAGGTAATCAGGAAGGCGAATGGAATGTTGGCCTTCATTGCGAGAGGGATGGAGTACAAAAGCAGGGAGGTCCTGCTGCAACTGTACAGGGTATTGGTGAGGCCGCACCTGGAGTACTGCGTGCAGTTTTGGTCACCTTACTTAAGGAAGGATATACTGGCTTTGGAGGAGGTACAGAGACGATTCACTGGGCTGATTCCAGAGATGAGGGGGTTACCTTATGATGATAGATTGAGTAGACTGGGTCTTTACTCGTTGGAGTTCAGAAGGATAAGGGGTGATCTTATAGAAACATTTAAAATAATGAAAGGGATAAACAAGATCGAGGCAGAGAGGTTGTTTCCACTGGTCGGGGAGACTAGAACTAGGGGGCACAGTCTCAAAATACAGGGGAGCCAATTTAAAACCGAATTGAGAAGGAATTTCTTCTCCCAGAGGGTTGTGAATCTGTGGAATTCTCTGCCCAAGGAAGCAGTTGAGGCTAGCTCATTTAAAATATTCAAATCACAGATAGATAGATTTTTAACCAATAAGGGAATTAAGAGTTACGGGGAGTGGGCGGGTAAGTGCTGCTGAGTCCACGGCCAGATCAGCCATGATCTTGTTGAATGGCGGAGCAGGCTCGAGGGGCTCGATAGCCTACTCCTGTTCCTAATTCTTATGTTCTTATGTTCTTATGTTCAGCAATACTAGCTGAGAGTCACAAGACAACAACAACAACTTGTATTGTTACAGCACCTCTCTATCACGGTGGCGTCTGTCATCATAGGCAGTCCCTCGAATGAGGATGACTTGCTTCCACACCAAAAGGGATGAGTTCACTGATGTTTCAATGGAGGACCCGATATTCCAGTCCTGAACTCTCGGGGTAGAAGATGCCTGGTTGTGGATTTTTTTAACGTGTGGTGACCATTGTACACCAGCCACCACACAGGCTTAACATAGCTAGGCCTTTATCCAGTGGCAAGGGTAAACCAGGATGACTGGAGACCTGCTCTGCTGCACGGACCTAGTGCGCACAGATATCGCAGTGTGGGCAGGCCCGCGCTGCCCTTGGGCCCTCAGCTCTTCTGGTCCCCACACCCTCATTTGCCGCTCCTCCGCCACGATCTCTCGCCGTTGATCTCTCACCGCTCCTCCGCCACGATCTCTCGCCACTCATCTCGTCACATCTCAGCCACAATCTCTTGCCGCTCCTCCGCCACAATCTCTCGCCGCACTTCCGCCACGATCTCTCACCGCACCTCCACATCAAACATTCGCTGCACCTCCGCCACGATCTCTCGCCATTGATCTCGTCACATCTCAGCCACAATCTCTCGCCGCACTTCCGTCACGATCTCTCACCGCACCTCCACATCAAACATTCGCTGCACCTCCGCCACGATCTCTCGCCGCTCATCCACCCCGACCTTCTCTCTCCTCCGCTGTGCCTGGGCCCCGCCGATGTTCCTGCCCATGCTCCAAATGGCGAACTGGGCCTTGATGACGTCACCCCATCGCCCACCTCGAAATTGTTGCATACTTGGAACAGCTCGCTCTGGAAGTTGCAGTGGCAAGCCCACAAAGTTGTGGGGCCCGTGCTCTAGCTCTTTTATCCTCCCGACCTGCGGTGGTGTCTTCTCACAGGTCAGGGTGGCCCACAATGTTTTAGGGCACATGCTCCCGACCTGTGGTGGTGTCCTCTCTACCAGCTATAATGAGGCCAATGACCAATTGCAAGATGTTCAAAAACTAGTAGTAGAATCGAATTTTTGAATTAAAGACACCAATCTCCAACTAAATACTGGGAAGTCAGTTGCCCTGAAATTCACGGTCCAGGGAAGGACCAGTATTGCCTGTTTGCGACAGCCATTCGTCAAAATCGAATGTCGCCGTTTTGGGCTCAACTGGCCACCCCGACATCAATTCGACCTGGGAGATCTTGCAGCGGGTTGGGCCACCGCCGACTCTCGTGGCGGTGTGGGGCATGTGGCAGTAGTGATGAGCTAAAAGTGTGCACCGAAGGGCGATGATAAACTGGGCTACATGAATAGGAGTATGGCAGTTGTGAAGGATTCTACAGGCAAAAGTATAACAGGCCTTTTTTTGAGTTCTCAAATTTGAGAGTTCTCAAATGATATGTTGCTTCCCTGGTGCCACTCATGAATTAACTTCTGTTACCTTATTATTACAACACAATAAGAATCAGAGAAGCAATAGTTTACTTAAATTAAAAATGACAAAAACTCAGTACATAAATTCATTTTAACGTTGGTGCGCTTGTCAAAGTGGATAAGAGAACAGAAGGTGGTCCTCACCATATATTTCAACTGTACTGTACTTGGAAAACAATTTGAAGATTTAAGGGGTTGCACACTAAATCTCGAGTCAGATTTTGTAGCAGTAACGGGTGGGGTGGCGCGAGAGAAAAGAGAGCTGTCAAAGAAATTAGTGACCTCAATTTTCTTGCCTTCGGTCCCGCAGCTAGTGACTCAAAGTTAGGTAGGTGATGATGGGTCTCAAATCCTGGCCCTATTTATTTATATAGAATTTACAGCACAGAAACCGGAGAAACTTCTTTACCCAGAGAGTGGTTAGACTGTGAAACTTGCTACCACACAGAATAGTTGAGGCGAATAACATAGATGCCTTTAAGGGGAAGCTAGATAAGTTTATGAGGGAAAAAGGAATAGAAGATTATGCTGATAGGGTGAGATGAAGTTGGGTGGGAGAAGGCTCGTGGGGAGCATTAACACCTGCATAGACCAGTTGGGCATCTGTACCCAACACAAAGCTCTATGGTATCCTCCAAGTTGTGTCTGCAGCCATAGAGAACAAGCTCAAGAAGGCAAATTGGCTAAGGAATAACATCATTAACATCCAAAATGCTGGAGAAAAGTTGAAAGAAATAAGCTTTGCATATCAAGTTTTACAAATTTAGAGAAGCAAGAACTTTATAATCGTTTAACATAATGAAATGCCCCAAGGCGCTTCACAGGAACACTTTCCGACAAAATTTGGCACCATGCCACATGGGGAGATATAAGGGCAGAAGCTTGATCAAAGAGGTAGGTTTTGAGGAGCGTCTTAAAGGAGGACAGAGAGGTAGAGAGGCTGAGAGATTTAGGGAGCGAGATCCAGAGCATAGAGCCTAAGCAGCTGAAAGAACGGCTACAAAAGGTGGACTGATGAAAATTGGGAATGTGCAAGAGGCCAGAATTAGAGAAGCGCAAAGATCTCGGGCAAAATTCCTTATCATTGCACTTGGTCTTTATGGACTCATTAGATTCTGTTGCAATTCTGATTATTACTCACACAGGATTAAATTGTCATATTTGTTTCCTCCCCATTTCCTGCTCAACAACAATAGAGCAATAAACAGGAACCTCTTGCACCATATACCCTATAGTATGGCTTCCAACAGCAACAACAACAACTTGTATTTATAAAGCACCTTTAACATAGTAAAACATCCTAAGGCACTTCACAGGAGTATCACAAGACAAAAAAGTGCATTTAAAAGAATAATACTTGCATTTATATAGCGTCTTTCATGACCACCGGATGTCTCAAAGCGCTTTACAGCCAATGAAGTACTTTTGAAGTGTAGTCACTGTTGTAATGTGGGAAACACGGCAGCCAACTTGACGCATAACAACTCCCACAAACAGCAATGTGATAATGACCAGATAATCTGTTTTTGTTATGTTGATTGAAGGATAAATATTGGCCAGGACACCAGGGAAAACGCCCCTGCTCTTCTTCAAAATAGTGTCATGGAAGCTTTTACATCCACCTGAGAGAGAGTCAACAGGGCCATGATTTAACGTCTCATCCAAAAGACAACATCTCTGACAGTGCAGCATTCCCTCAGCACTGCACTGGAGTATCTAGATCTAGTATATTAGATTTATGTATTCAAGTTCCTAGAGTGGGATTTTTGAACCCACAACCTTCTGACTCAGAGGTGAGTGTGCTACCCACTGAGCCACAGCTGACACAATCCCAGTTTTAAATCACCCAGATTTAATCACAGTTCGTTGGTTACAATTGGTATAATTGACAAATTTGCTGGAGTTCTTTGAGGATGTAACGAACAGGGTGGATAAAGGGGAACCAGTGGATGTGGTATATTTGGACTTCCAGAAGGCATTTGACAAGGTGCCACATAAAAGGTGACTGCACAAGATAAAAGTTCATGGGGTGGGGAGTAATATATTAGCATAGATAGAGGATTGGCTAACTAACAGAGAACAGAGAGTCGGGATAAATGGTTCATTCTCTGGTTGGCAACCAGTAACTTGTGAGGTGCCGCAGGGATCAGTGCTGGGACCCTAACTATTTACAATCTATATTAATGACTTGGAAGAAGGGACTGAGTGTAACGTAGACAAGTTTGCTGACGATACAAAGATGGGAGGAAAAGCAATGTGTGAGGAGGACGCAAAAAATCTGCAAAAGGACATAGACAGGCTAAGTGAGTGGACAAAAATTTGGCAGATGGAGTATAATGTTGGAAAGTGTGAGGTCATGCACTTTGGCGGAAAAAAATTAAAGAGAAAGTTATTATTTAAATGTAGAAAGATTGCAAAGTGCCGCAGTACAGCAGAACCTGAGGGTACTTGTGCATGAAACACAAAAGGTTAGTATGCAGGTACAGCAAGTGATCAGGAAGGCCAATGGAATCTTGGCCTTCATTGCAAAGGGGATGGAGTATAAAAGCAGGGAAGTCTTGCTACAGATATTCATGAGCAGTTCAGCAGGTGGGATCCCAGTGAGTGAGTGGGGTCTCGTGCGGTAGATAAGCAGGACTCAGGATAGGCGAGTCTGCAGTGAGCCTTCAGTTATCCTCTTCAAGCCTTGCTTGATGGTTTGCACTGCTCTCTCTGCCTGACCATTGGACGCTGGTTTAAACGGGGCAGACGTGACATGTTTGATCCCGTTATGGGTCATAAATTCTTTGAACTCGGCACTGGTAAAACATGGCCCGTTGTCGCTCACCAGGACATCGGTTAGGCCGTGTGTGGCAAACATGGCCCGCAAGATTTCAGTAGTGGCAGCGGACGTGCTAGCCGACATTATCTCACATTCAATCCGCTTGGAGTATGTGTCTACAACCACAAGGAACATTTTACCCAAGAACGGGCCTGCATAGTTTGGAGGGCCAAGACCATAAACTTAGAATCGCCTCCCTGGGTACATTGCTTAACTGCGAGTATGTATTACATCTGTGAACGCAGGATTCTAAGTCCGCATCGCTACCGGGCCACCACACGTGGGATCTGGCTATTGCTTTCATCATTACGATGCCTGGGTGGGTACTGTGGAGGTCATTGATGAAGGTGTCTCTGCCCTTCTTGGGAACCACTACACGATAGCCTCACAGAAGGCAGTCTGCCTGTATAGACATTTCATCTTTGCACCGCTGGAACGGCTTTATCTCTTCCTGCATTTCCAGTGGGACACTGGACCAACTCCTGTGAAGCACACAGCTTTTGACTCGAGATAATAAGGGGTGCTGGCTTGTCTAGGTTTTGATCTGCCGGGCAGTGACGGGTGATTGCTCACTCTCAAATGCTTCCATAACCATGGCTAAATCTGTGGGCTGCACCATTTCCACCCCTGTGCTGTGCAAAGTCAGCCTACTGTGAGCATCAGCGCAGTTTTCTGTGCCTGGCCGGTGGCGGATGGCATGGTTGTATACGGACAATGTGAGCGCCCATCTCTGGATGCGGGCCGATGCATTGGTATTTATCCCTTTACTCTCGGAAAACAGGGATATAAGTGGCTTATGGTCAGTTTCCAATTTGAAATTTAGCCCAAACAGGTATCGATGCATTTTCTTTACCCCATAGACACACACTAACGCTTCTTTTTCAATCATGCTGTAGGCTCTCTCAGCCTTAGACAGACTCCTGGATGCATAAGCAACCAGTTGCAGTTTCCCGAAATCATTAGCTTGTTGCAATACACACCCGGCGCCATATGATGACGCATCACATGCTAGTACCAAACGCTTACATGGATCATACAATACAAGCAATTTGTTTGAGCATAACAATTTTCTCGCTTTTACAAAGGCATTTTTTTGGCTTTTGCCCCAAACCCATTCGCCCCCTTTTCGTAGTATGACATGTAGTGGTTCTAACAGTGTGCTGAGACCTGGTAAGAAGTTACCAAAGTAGTTCAGGAGTCCCAGAAAAAACTGCAGCTCCATCACGTTCTGTGGCCTCGGTGCGTTCTCAATTTCCTCCGTCTTCGCACTGGTGGGCCTGATGCCGTCCGCCGCAATTCTCCTTCCCAAGAACTCCACTTCAGGCACCAGGAAAATGCACTTCGAGCGTATTAACCTGAGCCCCACGCGGTTGAGTCGACTAAGAACCCCCTCCAAGTTCTGCACGTGCTCGACTGTGTTCCGACCTGTGACCAAGATGTCGTACTGGAAGACCACAGTGTGCGGGACCGACTTCAGTAAACTTTCCATGTTTCTCTGGAATATCGCCGCCATTGATCGGATTCCAAACGGGCATCTGTTATAAACAAAAAGACCTTTGTGCATGTTGATGCAGGTGAGGGCCTTCAATGATTCCTCCAGTTACTGCATCATGTAGGATGAAGTAAGATCCATCTTCGTGAACGTCTTTCCTCCTGCCTGCAAAGAGGTCATCGGCCTTTGGTAGTGGGTATTAGTCCTGCAGGGAGAAACGATTGATAATTACTTTGCAATCACCACAGTTTCTGAGCACATCTCCCTTGAGCACTAGGACAATAGGACTGGCCCACTCGCTGAACTCGATTGGTGAAATAATGCTCTCTCTTTGCAGCCGGTCTAGCTCGATCTCTACCCTTTCTCTCATCATGTACAGTATTGCTCTCGCCTTATGATGAATGGGTCGCGCCCCAGAATTAGGTGGATCTGCAATTTTGCTCCTTGGAATTTCCTGATGCCTGGTTCAAACAGCGAAGGAAATTTGTTTAAGTCCTGGGCACACTAAATGTTGTCAGCGTGCTATAGCGCTCGGACGTCGTCCCAGTTCCAGCGTATCTTTCCCAGCCAGCTCCTGCCGAGCAGCGTGGGACCATCGCCCGGTACCACCCAGAATGGTAGCTTGTGCACCACTCCATCGTAGGAGACCTTTACGGTAGCACTGCCGATTGCAGGAATCAGTTTTTTTGTGTAAGTTCTTAGTTTTATGAGAACTCGAATTAAGACTGGCCTTGCCTTGTTGCACCACAACCTTTCGAAAGTCTTTTTGCCCATGATGGACTGGCTCGTGCCTGTGTCCAGCTTCATTGACACTGGGAGTCCATTTAGTTTAACATTCAGCATTATCGGGGGACAATTCGTGGTGAATGTGTGCACCCCACATTCAGATCCTATCAGGGCACACGTTCCCCCTTTCTCAGCTAACAGGTAATCGAGGGCCATTCGGTTTTATAATGCTACGGTCCTTATTGCTACCATTTCAGCTGTGATGCCCTCCAGAGCTTCAGCAGTATTGTTAGCTGTTCCAATATCATCTCTAGGTTCTGTACTTCATCCATGAGACATCCTATCCTGATTGGGAACATCATGACCCCAAAGAACTTGTCGGCGGGGGTGATGGCTCGCTTGTATCGGCTGGAGGCATGTGCTTCCGCCAGGGTACGTACTTGCCGCACAAATGGCACCACATATCCCAGATAACAGGACCCTGTCCATCTTCCGGGTCCCAAGACTGGGCCCACAAACCTCCACCTGTTTTATTCGGAAGGTGAGAGAGGATGGTGACTCGTGCACCTGTGGTGATGTTGAGACTCTTTGGGCATTTGCTGTACCCTATGATATGTCCCTTGTTACTGGTGTCAGTTCGGGTTAGACATATGTCCCCGGTTGGCCTCCCAATCCCCGAGGTATTGGTCAGGGCTAAGAATGGGGGCTCCTTTCCACGGTCATAGGTTGGTTGGTACCATCCCTGGAACGTCTGACTAATTGTATTGGCCCCCCTCCTCTCGTAATAGTTTGGCTCTGAATCCATCTGACAGTCTCAGTTAGGGTTAGTGGAACGGGGCGCAAAGGAATTCCCCCTTTGGAATGTATAGGGATATGTGAACACACCCAACATCTAGAAAAGTTCCCATTTTGCGCATAAACATAAGACATGTACAAAAAGGTGTTTACATGGAGCTCTCGTCTCTGTTTCCCCTCCCATGCGCCGAAACTGTCATATATCAACACTATTATACAGACTGTGGCATACAGACACAGTTTCATCTCATGGCTCAGGATTCAGATAAATAGTCCAATTATTTTGCTGATTAAAAGAGTTCAGTTTTCCCGTCTCTCTTCTCAGGTCACCGTCGGTGTAGCTGGCTGTCTATCACTACGGGTAAAAGTTCAAACTGGTCCATGTTACAATTAGGATGCCAACGGCCTTGTTCAGCTATGGAGAAGAGGAAGTCTGGAACAGAAACAGGAGTTAGAATAACCAGTAAAATAAGTTCGTTAGAGGGTGGTGAGCTTGCAGTGGTGCAGGTGAACCCAGGCACTTTTCCCCTCAGCCTTGGCTGCAGTGGGGGTAGTGAGTAACACCTGAAAAGGCCCCTCCCATTGTGGCTCTAATCCCTTCCGAATCCATACTTCTCTGGTGCCACAAGGGACAATTCGGGTAAAACTGGGAGGTCGAGGTGAGCATCTTGAACCTGGTTGTGAGCTAGTCGCAGAGCCCGAGTCAGAGAAAGAACATAGGTGGTCATCAGTCGAGCTGAGATACCATATCTAGGAACAATTTCCCTCATTAACACCTTAACAACAGTTTGAGCCTTATTGTCCAGGGTAGGGTAGGCTTCAATCCATCTGCTAAACACATCTACTATTACTAACACATATTTGTCACCACTTTACAAGAGGACAGGACGATTTAGAATCCAAATTGTGACCCTAAATTTAGACTCTCTGAAGTATACTGCTAAAATTATTAGGCCAGTATCATTGAAAAATGCTGAAAAGGGTAGATTCACATTAACGTTGCCACTAAGCTGCGCAGCCACGCAGTGGTTCGGAAGTCTCGCGCAGTCTGCTCACCTGGTTTTATATGGAAGATTTAAATGGACTGTACAACCAGTTAAAGGGACTGCACACAAAAACAAAATTAGAGGGAACATTGCTTCGCATCTAGAAAGGGAAACCAGGTCATGTAATACTGGGCAGAGTAAAATTCTCTGCTCTGGTTTGAGGTGGTTAGGCTACATCTTTACTGTGGTAGTTCTCATTCACTGAACGATGTCTCTCTGCACGTTTTGCAATTAAGGTAAGCCATGCAACTGGGAAACCACATGGCCATTTGTTTCTTTTAAGACATTTTTGAGCCAGATCTCAAGCAATTGCCATTTTTGAACCATAAATAAATTACACCAACTTATTTTTGTAGTCAGCCCAATTAGCACAATGTTAGGCAACAAGTTCCAAATTCTTTGTTAGCTCTATTGCTTATTGATTGGTTATCTTGGTTTGTCAAATACAGGAGTGAAAGTCTAGTTAGTCCAGGTATCAATAACCTAAAAGGGAATCGTACAAATGATTTTGTCGGCACAGACACAATGACCTCCTTTTGCACTGTAAACTTCTATGATCTTATCTGAAAAATACTTAACCATACTCTGTCCTATCCCACAATGCATTTTTAAAAAACTAATTCTTTCACATTATCCCTAGCGCAAGTTTTGATCATACAGTCCAGGAGTTTCTCAATATAAAAAGGATTCATTGTAAGCATATTCCTAAGTTACTGGTCAAGCTGCATTCATTAGCTGTCACCAAGTCGATAGTTTCTCCTCAAGGCTTGAGGAAATCTATTTTTGAATCCATCTGTTCTGATTTTCAATGTTGGGTTTGCAGAGAGCAGCCTTTATACTAATATTCATCATGAAACTCAATTTGAACATGGATGAGGTATTCAAAAACCGAGAAATAACCAACTCGACACAGAGTTCCAGAAGGGAGACTGGTAGAAAATTTAATATCTATTGTAATCATTTGAAAGATAAATTTAGAAATGATAAAGAAAGGGAGAAAGAGAGGAAGACAGAAAAAGACAGACAGAAAGTGCTTTTCACAACCACCAGACATCCCAGAATGCTTTACAGCCAATGAAGTATTTTTGGAGTGTAATCACTATTGTAATGTAGGAAACGTGGCAGCTAATTTGCACACAGCAAGCTTCCACAAACAGCAATGTGATAATGACCAGATCATCTGTTTTAGTGATAATAAAAACATAAAATGCTGGAAATCTCAGTAGGTCAGGCAGTATCTGTGGAGAGAAAAGCAGAGTTAACATTTTGGGTCAAAGACCCTTCGTCAGAACTGGAGAGTGTTTGAAAAGAACAGATCTTAAGGAGCACTGAAAGGGAGAGGGGAAAAAAGAACAAAAGGCAAGGTCTGTGACAGGGTGGAAGGCAGGAGAGATTAGAGACAAAAGGGATGATGGGCTGACTTGAAATGGTAATGCCAGGAGTTAGAAAAACATTAGTCAAGATAGGGGATGAATGGCGGAATAATGATCAGCTGCCATGGAGACGAGGAGAAAAAGAAACAAAGGCTTGGGAAGGGAGGGGGGGGGAGCCAAAGATTGGCAGCAGTTACACTCTGAAATTATTGAATTCGATGTTGAGTCCAGAAGGCTGTAAAGTGCCTAAATGAAAGATGAGGTGCTGTTCCTCGAGCTTGCGTTGAGCTTCGTTGGAACAGTGTAGGAACCCGAGGATGGAGATGTCGGAGTGGGAATGGAGTGGAGAATTAAAGTGACAGGCGACCGGAAGCTCAGGGTCACACTTGTGGACTGAACGGAGGTGGTCCGCCAAGTCGTCACCAAATCTGCGTTTGGTCTCCCCAATGTAGAGGAGACTACATCGTGAGCAGCGAATACAATATACTAAATTGAAAGTAGTACAAGTAAATTGCTGTTTCACCTGGAAGGAGTATTTGGGGCCCTGGTAGTGGGAAGGGAGGAGGTAAAAGGGCAGTTATTGTATCTCCACGGGAAGGTGCTGGGGACGACTGCGGAATGGACCAGGGTGTCGTGGAGGGAACGGTCCCTTTCGGAATGCTCAGAGTGGAGGGGAAGATGTGATTGGTGGTGGGATCATGCTGGAGGTGGTGGAAATGGCAGAGGATTATCCGTTAAACATGGAGGCTGGTGGGGTGAAAGGTGAGAACAAGGGGAACCCTGTCATGGTTCCGAGGGGGAGGGGAAGAGGTGAGAGCAGAGGTGCGGGAAATAGAACGGACATGATCGAGGGCCATGTTAACCATGGTGGAGGGGAATCCTCGGTTGAGGAAAAGGGAAGACATGTCAGAGGCACTAGTGTGGAAGGTGGTGTCGTCAGAGCAGATGCGACGGAGATGGAGAAACTGGGAGAATGGAATAGAGTCCTTACAGGATGCGGGGTGGGAGGAATTGTAGTCCAGGTAGCTGTGGGAGTCAGTGGGCTTACAGTGGATACTGGTCGAAAGCCTATCCCCAGAGATGGAGACAGAGAAGTCGAGGAAGGGAAGAGTCGGAGATAGACCATGTGAAGGTAAGGGAAGGGTAGAAATTGGATGCAAAGTGAATTGCACTTTCTAGTTCAGGGCGCAAGCAGGAAACGGCACTGATACAGTCATCAATATACCGGAAAAAGAGGCGGGTTCCCATACCAACACCTTTAATTTGGAGTACTGCATCCGCAGTATTTTGCTTTTGTATCTGTTTTAGTGATGTTGGTTGAGGGATAACTCCCCTGCTCTTCTTCGAAATAATGCCATGGGATCTTTTGCATCCACCGGAGAGGGCAGACATCTCATCCGAAAGACGGCACCTCCCACAATGCAGCACTCTTTCAGCACTGTACTGGAGTAAAAATGCCATAATTATTATCTTCCATATACCAAGAATAACTCTCCAAAACGTTTCAGACAAATCCAAATAGTAAGTAAGGATGACCTGACAATGCTATTTTAGATATCCTGTAACAGAACACACAATTCAACATGGCCATCTCTCACCTCCAAACAGTGCAAATCAATTACTACAGGTTGGTTTATTTAACTGCAAAGTGGTATTTTTAGGATCTCTTCCTAAAGTTCAGAAATCTCCATTCTTATGTTCCTTAAGAATAGTTAAATATCACAATTTTGACACATACACACACAATCACGCTCTCTTAAATCAAGCACTACTGTTAAAAGTGTTTCTCCCCAACTCTGTGCATATCCAATAGTGAGGTCAACATTTTATTACAACCACTACACTCCTATATGGTGGATCATTGTCTTGAGAGGTGCGCATTGTGGATACTTAGATCCAGCATCAGCCCACCGAGCGATCAACAGACAGAAGGGGTTGTATAATCCCCAGTTCCACAGCCCTAGAAGACTTGCATATATATAGTGCATTTCTTGACCACCGGATGTCTCAAAGCGCTTTACAGCCAATGAAGTACCTTTGGATGTGTAGTGACTGTTGTAATGTGGGAAACGCGACAGCCAACTTGCGCACAGCAAGTTCCCACAAACAGCAGATAATGACCAGATAATCATTTTTTTTGTTATGTTGACTGAGAGATAAATTTTGGCCAGGACACCTGGGATAACTCCCCTACCCTTCTTCAAAATACTGCCATGGGATCTTTTCTATCCACCTGAGAAAGCAGACGAGACCTCGGTTTAACGTCTCATCAGAAAGACGGCACCTCTGGCAGTGCAGTGCTCCCTCAGTACTGCACTGGAGTATCAGCTTAGATTTTTTGGTGCTCAAAGTCCCTGGATTGGGACTTGAACCCACAACCTTCTGACTGAGGTGAGAGTGCTACCCACTGAGGCACAGCTAATCAACTCGCAAATCAACACCAAATGGGTAAGGGAATAAAGAGGAATTGATGTGTTTAGTGATGCCACATTTTTTAACACTATTACAAAAGGCACAATTAAGATCCATCAAACTCTGAACACCGTCTCAGTAAAATGCATCCCCCAATTCACAATACCTCAACACAGTGTCTCGAACCTTTGGGGAAAGAGGATATCCTAAGGCGCACGTCTTATCATCATCAGAGGCAGTTTTACTCCAGCAGCATGTTGCTCTTCCTCTTCACCAACCCCGCCCCAATGGTTTCATCATTCAACAGTCTCTGGAGTGAGAAGTTCCCCTATGTCCCCAATTCTCCTGCGATGATCTCAAAAGAGATTGTCTCTAAAACTGAGGTCCCAAGGCAGTCCACACTAGACCGTGAAAACCTTATTTCTATATTTTGATTTTCTACCTCATTCCCATTTAGTCTTGAGTCAGAATGTTGTGGGTTCAATCCCATTATAGGATTTGAGCACACAACCTAGGCTAACACTCCAGTGCAGTACTGATGAATTACTACATTTTCAGAGGTGGCGTCTTTTGGATGAGATGTGAAACTGAGGCCCGGTCTGCCTGCTCAGATGGATGTAAAAGTCACTATTTCGAAGGACAGAGGAATTTCCCCATGCGCCCTGGCTCACATTTATCCCTTACCCAACTTAACCAAAAAAGATTATTCGGTCATTTATCTCATTTGATGTTTGTAGGAGCTTGCTGTGCATAAATTGGCTGCTGCATTTCTCATAACAGTGACTACATTTCAAAAGTAATTAATTGGTTGTAAAACACATTGGAACATCCAGAGAATATGATCGGGCTAGATAAAGATATGTTATTTTTTTTAAAAAAGAGAACTTGTAAAGGCCAAGGGGAATAAAAATCTGGTTTGATATAGGCTTATGTATTTTCCTCTTTAAACCCATGAAATCCCAGGTGTGAAAATCTGCCTTTTCATACCGATGAGAATAGGTGTTAAATGTGGCTCACTATTACATCACTTAGTAACAAACGCATGGCGAGGCAACTTCATCTAGTTGAAATTCCTATCTAAAGTTTAGGTTCAAACTCTGGCTCAGGAAACCATTTAAAAAAAAATATATATAAAAAAAGCTCGTTTCAAGAATCTTTCAGCATCATAGAAACATAGAAAATAGGTGCAGGAGTAGGCCATTCGGCCCTTCGAGCCTGCACCACCATTCAATAAGATCATGGCTGATCATTCACCTCAGTACCCCTTTCCTGCTTGCTCTCCATACCCCTTGATCCCTTTAGCCGTCAAGGTCGTATCCAACTCCCTCTTGAATATATCTAATGAACTGGCATCAATCAACAACTCTCTGTGGAAGAGAATTCCACAGGTTAACAACTCTCTGAGTGAAGAAGTTTCTACTCATCTCGGTCCTAAATGGCTTTACCCCTTATCCTTAGACTGTGATCCCTGGTTCTGGACTCCCCCAACATCGGGAACATTCTAACCTGTCCAGTCCCTTCAGAATTTTATATGTTTCTATGAGATCCTCTCTCATTCTTCTAAATTCCAGTGAATACAGACCCAGTCAATCCAATCTCTCCTCATATGTCAGTCCTGCCATCCCGGGAATCAGTCTGGTGAACCTTCGCTGCACTCCCTCAATAGCAAGAACGTTCTTCCTCAGATTAGGAGACCAAAACTGAACAATATTCCAGGTGAGGCCTCACCAAGGTCCTGTACAGCTGCAGTAAGACCTCCCTGCTCCTATACTCAAATCCCCTAGCTATGAAGGCCAACATGCCATTTGCCTTCTTCTACGCCTGCTGCACCTGCATTCCAATCTTCAATGACTGATGTACCATGACATCCAGGTCTCAATGCACCTCCCCTTTTCCTAATCTGCCACCATTCAGATAATATTCTGCCTTCATGTTTTTGCCACCAAAGTGGATAACCTCACATTTATCCACATTATACTGCATCTGCCATGCATTTGCCCACTCATCTAACCTGTCCAAGTCACCCTGCAGCCTCTTAGCATTTTCCTCGCAGCTCACACCACCACCCAGCTTAGTGTCATCTGCAAACTTGGAGATGTATTGATGTATATTGTAAATAGCTGGGGTACCCAGCACTGAGCCCTGCGGCACCCAACTAGTCACTGCCTGCCATTCTGAAAAGGACCCGTTTATCGTGACTCTCTGCTTCCGGTCTGCCAACCAGTTCTCTATCCACGTCAATACATTACCCCCAATACCATGTGCTTTAACTTTGCACACAAATCTCTTGTGTGGGACCTTGTCAAAAGCCTTTTGAAAGTCCAAATACACCAAATCCATTGGTTCTCCCTTTTCTACTCTACTAGTTACATCCTCAAAAAATTCGAGAAGATTTGTCAAGCATGATTGCCCTTTCATAAATCCATGCTGACTTGGACCGATCCCGGCACTGCTTTCCAAATGCGCTACTATTTCATCTTTAAATAATTGATTCCAACATTTTCCCCACTACTGATGTCAGGCTAACCGGTCTATAATTCCCCGTTTTCTCTCTCCCTCCTTTTTCAAAAAGTGGTGTTAAATTAGCTACCCTCCAGTCCATAGGAACTGATCCAGAGTCGATAGACTGTTGGAAAATGATCACCAATGCATCCACTATTTCTAGGGCCACTTCCTTAAGTACTCTGGGATGCAGACAATCAGGCCCTGGGGATTCAATCCGATCAATTTCCCTAACACAATTTCCTGACTAATAAGGATTTCCTTCAGTTCCTCCTTCTCGCTAGACCCTCGGTCCCCTAGTATTTCCGGAAGTTTATTTGTATCTTCCTTTGTGAAGACAGAACCAAAGTATTTGTTCAATTGGTCTGCCATTTCTTTGTTCCCCATTATAAACACACCTGCTTCTGACTGCAAGGGACCTACGTTTGTCTTCACTAATCTTTTTCTCTTCACATATCTATAGAAGCTTTTGCAGTCAGTTTTTATGTTCCCAGCAAGCTTCCTCTCTTACTCTATTTTCCCCCTCCTAATTAAACCCTTTGTCCTCCTCTGCTGAATTCTAAATTTCTCCCAGTCCTCAGGTTTACTGCTTTTTCTGGCCAATTTATATGCCTCTTCCTTGGATTTAACACTATCCTTAATCTCCCTTGTTAGCCATGGTTGAGCCACCTTCCCCATTTTATTTTTATTCCAGACAGGGATGTACAATTGTTGAAGTTCATCCATGTGATCTTTAAATGTTTGCCATTGCCTATCCACTGTCAACCCTTTAAGAATCATTCGCCAGTCTATTCTAGCCAATTCACATCTCATACCATCCTTAAGTTCAGGATCCTAGTCTCTGAATTAACACTGTCATTCTCCATCTTAATAAAGAATTCTACCATATTATGGTCACTCTTCCCCAAAGGGCCTCGCACAACAGGATTGCTAATTAGTCCTTTCTCGTTACACATCATCCAGTGTAGGATAGCCAGCGCTCTAGTTGGTTCTTCGACATATTGGTCTGGAAAACCATCCCTAATGCAATCCAGGAAATCCTCCTCCACCATACTGCTCCCAGTTTGGTTCGCCCAATTTATAATGTAGATTAAAGTCGCCCATGATAACTGCTGTACCTTTATTGCACGCATCCCTAATTTCTTGTTTGATGCTGTCCCCAACCTCACTACTACTGTTTGGTGGTCTGTACACAACTCCACTAGCGTTTTCTGCCCTTTGGTATTCCGCAGCTCTACCCATACAGATTCCACATCGTCCAAGTTAATGTCCTTCCTTACTATTGCATTAATTTCTTCCTTAACCAGCAATGCTACTCCACCTCCTTTTCCTTTCTGTCTATCCATCCTGAATGTTGAATACTCCTTGATGCCCCTCATCCAGGACTATGGCCATCAGAAAATATTATCTTTTCAAAAACGTGAGATCGAACTCCAACGGCAGACCACAAAAGAGCGTGAGAGGAGCAGCCCAGCTGCAGCCTGTAAGAGAGCACGAGAGGAGCAGCCCAAATAGCACCAACTCACCTGAAGACAAGAAGTAAAAAGAACAAAAATAAAAATCAAAGTGCGACGTCACTGGAAAGAAGGGAAGTGATTGGTTGGCGAGTTTTTCTCTTTTCTGGGGCATTGGTTTGAAGTAAGATCTGGAATTAAAAACAAAACTTGAAAACTTAATTAACTAAATACATTAGAGATGGCAGGACAGCGATGTGTTTCTGCTGTTGCATGTGGGAGCTGGTTGACCCCAGTGAGGTCCACGGCAACCACATCTGCAGCAAGTGTCTGCAGCTCAAGGAACTTCGGCTCCGTGTTGATGAGCTGGAGTCCGAGCTTCAGACACTGCGACACATCACGGAGCCGGAGGGGCGGGGGGGGAGGTTACCTGGACGCTGTGTTCCAGGAGGCAATCACACTCCTTAGTTTAATTAAATCACACTTGGTCCATGGTGAGGGACAGGAGGGTGTGACTGAGTGAGGAAGGTATGGTAACTCCGGATCGAGTGATGGACAAGAGCAAGGGCTGAGGCTCCTCCAACAGGTTCCAGGCTTTTACATCCCTGTGTGGACAAGAGCAGGTACAGCAGGGAGGATGAGCAAACCGACCACAGCACCATTGTACAGGGGGCCATTCAAGCAGGGGAAGTAAAAAGAAACATTGCAGTGGTAGGAGATAGTATCATTAGGGGGATAGATAAGGTTCTCTGCAGCCGAGAGCGTGAGTCCCGAAGGCTGTGTTGCCTACCCGGCGCCAGGGTTAAGGACATGTCCTCTGGACTGGAAAGGAACTCAGGAGTGGGAGGGGGAAGATCCAGTTGTCGTGGTCCATGTGAGTACCAACAACATAGGTACGACAAAGAAAGAGGTTCTGCTGAGGGAGTATGAGCAGTTAGAGGCCAAATTAAAAAGCAGAACCACAAAGGTAATAATTTCCAGATTACTATCTGAGCCACGAGCAAATTTGCATAGGGCAAATATGATGAGAGTTAAACACGTGGCTCAAAGACTGGTGTGGGAGAAATGGGTTTTGGTTCATGGGACACTGGCACCAGTACTGGGGTAAGAAGGAGCTGTTCCGTTGTGACTGACTCCACTCAGACCATGCTGGGACTAGGGTCCTGGCGAATCAAATAACTAGGGCCGTAGAGAGGGTTTTCAACTAATTAGTAGTGCGGGGGGGGGGGGGGGGGGGGCGAAGTGGAGGTTCAGATGAGCTCAATTAAAAAAAGTCAAAGAATAAGGAGAAGGCAATAGAGCAGGGTAGCACTGGGGGAAATGAAAACCAGAGTGTGCCAGGAAGGGACAGAATGTATAAACAAAGATGAATCAGAAAGTGGGGTCAAAGCAGGAAAAAAATGGTAAAAAAAACAAATTTAAAAGCTCTTTATCTGAACGTACGCAGCATTTGTAACAAAATAGATGAGTTGACGGCACAAATAGATACAAATGGGTATGATCTGATAGCCATTACAGAGATGTGGTTGCAAGGTGACCAAGACTGGGAACTAAATATTTGGGAGTATTTGACAATTCGGAAGGATAGACAAAAAGGAAAAGGAGATGGGGTAGCTCTGTTAATAAAGGATGAGATCAGTGAGTTAGTGAGAAATGATATTGGCTCAGAAGATCAAGATGTTGAATCAGTTTGGGTGGAGATAAGGAATAATAAGGAGAAAGTCAATGGTGGGCGAAGTCTATAGGCTCCCTAACCATAGCTACACTGTTGGACGGAGTATAAACCAAGAAATAATGGAGGCTTGTAAAAAAGGAACAGCAATAATCATGGGCAATTTTACCCTTCATATTGATGGACAAAGCAAATTGACCAGGGTAGCTGCGAGGAAGAGTTCATAGTGTGTATCCGGGATAGTTTCCTTCAACAGTATATTGCGGAACCTACCAGGGAGCAGGCTATCTTAGATCTGGTACTGTGTAATGAGACAGGATTAATAAACGATCTCCTAGTAAAGGATTCTCTAGGAATGAGTGACCATAACATGGTTGAATTTCAAATTCACTTGGAGGGTGAGAAAGTTGGATCTCTAACCAGTGTCCTCAGCTTAAATAAAGCAGACTACAAAGATATGAAGGCAGAGTTGGCTAAAGTGGACCGGGAAAATAGATTGAAGAGTGGGACGATTGATGAGCAGTGGCAGACATTTAAGGAGATATTTCATAACTCTCAACAAAAATATATCCCAATGAGAAGGAAAGGCTGTATGAGGTAACCATCCGTGGCTAATTAAGGAAATAAGGGATGGTATCAAATTGAAAACATAGAAACATAGGAAGTAGGTGCAGGAGTAGGCCATTTGGCCCTTCGAGCCTGCACCGCCATTCAATGAGTTCATGGCTGAACATGCAACTTCAGTACCCCATTCCTGCCTTCTCACCATATCCCTTGATCCCCCGAGTAGTAAGGACTACATCTAACTCCTTTTTGAATATATTTAGTGAATTGGCCTCAATAACTTTCTGTGGTAGAGAATTCCACAGGTTCACCACTCTCTGGGTGAAGAAGTTTCTCCTCATCTCGGTCCTAAATGGCTTACCCCTTATCCTTAGACTGTGACCCCTGGTTCTGGACTTCCCCAACATTGGGAACATTCTTCCTGCAACTACCCTGTCTAAACCCGTCAGAATTTTAAACGTTTCTATGAGATCCCCTCTCATTCGTCTGAACTCCAGTGAATACAAGCCCAGTTAATCCAGTCTTTCTTGATATGTCAATCCCGCCATCCCGAGAATCAGTCTGGTGAACCTTCGCTGCACTCCCTCAATAGCAAGAATGTCCTTCCTCAAGTTAAGAGACCAAAACTGTACACAATACTCCAGGTTTGGCCTCACCAAGGCCCTGTAAACAACTGTAGTAACACCTCCCTGCCCCTGTACTCAAATCCCCTCGCTATGAAGGCCGACATGCCATTTACTTTCTTAACCGCTTGCTGTACCTGCATGCCAACCTTCAATGACTGATATACAATGATACCCAGGTCTCGTTGTACCTCCCCTTTTCCTAATCTGTCACCATTCAGATAATAGTCTGTCTCTCTGTTTTTACCACCAAAGTGGATAACCTCACATTTAACCACATTATACTTCATCTGCCATGCATTTGCCCACTCACCTAACCTATCCAAGTCACTCTGCAGCCTCATAGCATCCTCCTTGCAGCTCACACTGCCACCCAACTTAGTGTCATCCGCAAATTTGGAGATACATTTAATCCCCTCGTCTAAATCATTAATGTACAATGTAAACAGCTGGGGCCCCAGCACAGAACCTTGCGGTACCGCACTAGTCACTGCCTGCCATTCGGAAAAGTCCCCATTTACTCCTACTCTTTGCTTCTTGTCTGACAACCAGTTCTCAATCCACTTCAGCACACTACCCCCAATCCCATGTGCTTTAACTATGCACATTAATCTCTTGTGTGGGACCTTGTCGAAAGCCTTCTGAAAGTCCAAATATACCACATCAACTGGTTCTCCCTTGTCCACTCTACTGGAAACATCCTCAAAAAATTCCAGAAGATTTGTCAAGCATGATTTCCCTTTCACAAATCCATGCTGACTTGGACCTATCATGTCACCTCTTTCCAAATGCGCTGCTATGACATCCTTAATAATTGATTCCATTTTACCCACTACCGATGTCAGGCTGACCGGTCTATAATTCCGTTTTCTCTCTCACCCTCCTTTTTTTAAAAAGTGGGGTTACATTGACTACCCTCCACTCCATAGGAACTGATCCAGAGTCAATGGAATGTTGGAAAATGACTGTCAATCCATCCGCTATTTCCAAGGCAACCTTCTTGAGTACTCTGGGATGCAGACGATCAGGTCCTGGGGATTTATCGGCCTTCAGTCCCATCAATTTCCCCAACACAATTTCCCGACTAATAAGGATTTCCCTCAGTTCCTCCTTCTTATTATACCCTCTGAACCCCTTTATATCCGTAAGGTTATTTGTGTTCTCCTTAGTGAATACCGAACCAAAGTACTTGTTCAATTGGTCTGCCATTTCTTTGTTCCGTTATGACTTCCCCGGATTCTGACTGCAGGGGACCTACGTTTGCCTTTACTAACCTTTTTCTCTTTACATATCTATAGAAGCTTTTGCAGTCCATTGTAATGTTCCTTGCACGATTCCTCTCGTACTTTATTTTCCCTGCCCTAATCAAACCCTTCGTCCTCCTCTGCTGAGTTCTAAATTTCTCCCAGTCCCCGGGCTCGCTGCTATTTCTGGCCAATTTGTATGCCACTTCCTTGGCTTTAATACTATCCCTGGTTTCCCTTGAGCCACCTTCCCTTTTTTATTTTTACGCCAGACAGGGATGTACAATTGTTGTAGTTCATCCATGCGGTCTCTAAATGTCTGGGCAAAACAAGGGCATACAATGTGGCCAAGACTAATGGGAGGCCAGAGAATTGGGAAACTTCTAAAAGACAGCAAAGAATGACTAAAAAAATAAAGAAGGTAGATTATGAAACTAGCACGAAATATAAAAACAGATAGTAAGAGTTTCTGTGGGTACATAAAAAGGAAAAAAGAGTGGCTGAAGTAAATGTTGATCCCCTAGAGGATGAGACTGGAGAATTGATTAATGGGGAACAGGGAAATGGCAGACTTTGAACAAATATTTTGTATCGATCTTCAGAGTAGAAGACACTAAAAACATTCCACTAGGGCATAATCAAGGGGCTATAGGGAGGGAGGGACAATCACTATCACTAAAGAAGTAGGACTCAGTAAAATAATGGGACGAAAGGCGGAGAAGTCCACTGAGCCTGATGGCTTGAATCCTAGGGTCTGCAGAGATAGTGACTGCCTTGGTTGTAATCTACCAAAATTCCCTGGATTCTGGGGAGGTCTCGGCGGATTGGAAAACTGCAAATGTAACGCCCCGATTTAAAAGAGGCAGACAGAAAGCAGGTAACTATAGACCGGTTAGCCTAACATCTGTCGTTGGGAAAATACTGGAGTCCATTATTAAGGAAGCAGTAGACGACATTTGGAAAAGCATAATTCAAACAGAGTCAGCATGATTTTATGAACAGGAAATCATGTTTGACAAATTTTCTGGAGTTCTTTGAGGATGTAATGAGCAGGGTGGAGAAGGGGGAACCAGTGGATGTAGTGTATTTGGATTTCCAGAAGGCAGTTGATAAGATGCCACATAAAAGGTTACTGCACAAGATAAAAGTTCACGGGGTTGTGGGTAATATATTAGCATGGATTGATGATTGGCCAAGTAACAGAAAACAAAAAGTTGGGATAAATGGGTCATTTTCCAGTTGGCAAACAGTAACTAGTAGGGTGCCGCAGGGATCGGTGCAGGGGCCTCAACTATTTACAATTTATATTAATGACTTGGATGAAGGGGCCGAGTGTAATGTAGCCAAGTTGCTGATGATACAAAGATGGATGGGAAAGCAAATTGTGAGGACGACACAAAATCTGCAAAGGGATATAGACAGGTTAAGTGAGTGGGTAAACACTTGGCAGATGGAGTATAATGTGGGAAAAGGTGGTTATCCACTTTGGCAGAAATAATAGAAAAGCAAATTATAATTTAAATGGAGAATAATTGCAAAGTGCTGCAGTACAGAGAGACCTGGGGGTCCTTGTACATGAAACACAAAAAGTTAGTATGCAGGTACAGCAAGTAATCAGGAAGGCAAATGGAATATTGGCCTTCATTGCAAGGGGGAATAGAGTATAAAAGCAGAGAAGTCCTGCTACAACTGGACAGGGTATTGGTGAGGCCACACCTGGGGTACTGCATGCAGTTTTGGTCTCTGTATTTAAGGAAGGATATACTTGCATTGGAGGCTGTTCAGAAAAGGTTCACTAGGTTAATTCCGGAGATGAGGGAGTTGACTTATGAAGGTAGATTGAGTAGATTGGGACTATAATCATTGGAGTTCAGATGAATGAGAGGTGATCTTATTGAAACATACAAGATAATGAGAGGGCTCGACAAGTTGGATGCAAAGAGGATATTTCCACTCATAGGGGAAATTAAAACTCGGGGACATAGTCTCAGAATAAGGGGCCGCATACTTAAAACTGAGATGAGGAGGAATTTCTTCTCTCAAAGGGTTGTAAATCTATGGAATTCTCTGACCCAGAGAACTGTGAAGGCTGGGTCATTGAATATATTTAAGGTGGAGACAGACAAATTTTTTTGAGTGATAAGGGTTATGGGGAGCGGGCAGGGAAGTGGAACCGAGTCCATGACCAGATCAGCCATGATCTTTTAACTGGCGGAGCAGGCTCGGTGGGGGGTCAAATGTCCTACTCCTGCTCCTATTTCTTGTATTCTATAGGTGTCAACCGTTTAATTGTGTGTTCTGATACAGAGTATCATCGTAAAATAGCATTGTTCGGTCATCCTTATTTACTATTTGTTTTTGTCTGAAAAGTTTTGGAAAGTTATTCTTGGCATATGGTAGAAATCGATATTTCTCACTCCAGTGCAGTACTGAGGGAGCGCTGTACTTTCGGAGTTGCCGTCTTTCGGATGATACTTTAAACCGAGGCCCTGTCTGCCCCCTCAGGTGGACGTAAAAGATCCCCTGGCACTATTCCAAGAGCAGCGAGAAAGTTCTTCCCGGTGTCCCAGGCCAATATTTATCCCTCAATCAACATAACAAAAACAGATTATGTGGTCATTATCACATTGCGGTTTGTGGGAGCTTGCTGTGCAAATTGGCTCCCACTTTTCCTACATTACAAAAGTGACTATACTTCAAAAATTACTTCATTGGCTGCAAAACGCTTTGGGATGTCCACAGGTCATGAAAGACGCTATATAAATGCAAGTCTTTCTTGTAGTATTTACGTTCCAAGGCAAATAGGATCCAAGGAAATTCCGGAGGCCAAGAATAAAAATGTTCTGACCAGTGTGAATTGCAACCTACAGGTATATGTCAGAGTTATGTTAAATTTAGGAGGGTACTGGTGCTTTCTGCTTTAATTTGGTAAAAACATGCTTTACTTTGTCTGTAGTTTCTTACCAAATTAGAGAGCCTCAACATACTTTGGATATCGGGTGTCTCTGTACAACACAAGTTTATCAAAGGTTGTTTATGCATGCGAGGTCGTTGCAAGTTGCACTCTATGTTCCTTCCTCAATGCCAAGACAGACCATCAGTATCACATAGTAAGGTTACTCCCTGAAGGTGCTGGGAGTTTCACAAGCACAGGTCTGCACAGGCTTAAGACGGCAATAACTGGTGCATGTGACAAGTTCCAAGTAGGACGAATTACTGGACACTTGGCCTTCACAGAGTGCACCCTGGTAAGTTGGTCTACATGAGGTTCAGCTGGTTATGTTGAATCTTCTGCATCAACTAGGCTGGGAAATGGATATTTTGGAGCAGTGATAGAACTGCATAAAGCAGAATAATGATGGGACAGCAGCATTGGGAGCGATCCACTGAAATATCTTCCAGCAGTGAACGACGCTTTGAAGCTGGGAACTGGAGCGAATCGAATTGCACCTCATGAATGCAAGCAATAAGTCCAGGGCACATTCAATAAAATCCAATTATGAACTCTACAGATTTTTTAAAAATCAGAGACAATATCGAGAGGAAAACATACCTCAGCTAGTAGGAACAGCATTAATGTGCATGCATGGCAACTGAAAATACCAAACGTTGTTACTGAGGGTGGGTAGGGCTTTTACAGAAGTAGCAGCCCTCTGGGATGAGTTTCAACAGGTCCGGTATTCCCAGGATTTACCAGTCAAATGACTTACCTTGCACTTGTGAAGAATCCATTTATCATAGAATACTTACTTGTCTCCTGTAAATAACAGCAGGTTAATTCAGATATTTCTACGGTAACTGTGTCGCATTTTGGGCAGTAGTATGGAGATGCTTAGAGATCACTTCTCAAGAAAACAATTATCCCCAGGCAGCCACACATTATGCACATTTTTACTGAAATGTGTTATTTTCCTCATTCTTTGTCCCTCTTCTCTGTTCTCCCAAATGCATTTACCCCTTGCTCAGTACAGTTTTACAGACACCAGTCACCCCAAGGTACCTCGTCCAAGTGGCCAGTATTCATGCACGCGTCTCGACAGGGACTATTCGACCAAGTTGGGCATCACTCCTGTCCTCATTGCGCACTTTTAGTTTGGGGGAGGGGTCACCGGATAACAATCAACAAGCGGGAACCCTGGCCATCCACGGGTGCCGAGGCAAATTGTTGCACCACTATTTACCATCCTGGCTGAGGTCAGTTAACTGCCCAGATCAGGGATTGAACCTGGGCCCTCCCTCATCTGCATGACTCAGGTACGCCACTGAATTGAAACCAGAGAGAGCTATTTCTCGTGCCTGAACATAAATCCCAGATACGGATAGTAAAAATGAATACTGTCTTTTTTTTTTAAAAAGAAACCATTTATTAACTTTCCAAAAACTGTTAGTTTAGAAACATCTTGCATTTGTAAATAACACCCAAAATGGTATTGCAATGCAGAAGAACAAACCCAAAATTTTAAGATTTTATTTACAAAGCTTTTGACTTACATAAAGATCGATGCTATAACCTCTGTAACAGGCAGCCATTTACAAACATGACCATCCAAATCACCTCATTCATTCTCGTTGCTATGGAAATAGTCTTAGCAGGAAACCTAAGAAACCTCAACATCATAAAAAGCACTGGACCAAATTCTACCCAGTTTCACTACTCCATGTGGGTTTTGGAATATGGATTAACTGCATTTATAAATACAAGGAATGTCAAGACAGTGGCAACTGCTGGCTCGGTGACATTCAGTGCTCTTTCCCACAGTGCTGTGCAGGTACCCAACAGTCGCCAATCTGGGGTAGGGGGTCGGGGAAAGGGGGAGCTGCGGGGAGGTGGGGGGGGGGGGTGGGCAGTACAGCCCATCCAGTACTAAATAGTCTTTTAGGTCACTTGGATTCTTAATCATCATCTTCCTCCCCTTCGTCATCCGTGTCTCGTTTTCTCTTCTGGCCTTTAGCGCTTTCCTCTTCATCTGTAAAATGACAGCAAATGGTTTCAGCGATGAGATATCAAATGTATCGCTCAAAGGTCATGACATAACAACTATCATTTAATCTTTCCTGCCTTCCACTTCATCACAGACCTTCCCTTTTGTTCTTTTCCCTCCTCCCCACTTCTGAACTTGCTTAAAACCTGCTATAGCTCCATGTTGGCCGTGAATCTGTGGTCAGAGGCGTATCTCCTGAGTACACCTCCAACCTGCAAAACACTTACGAATTTACCTCCTGGCTTCAAAGCCAGGAGACTTTAGATCCTGGGTCTGCAGGCTTACGCCTGCACAAAGGCCTACAAATCCCAGGGACACAAGACGATTCGGAAACATGCCTGGGATCACACAAGTCAGGTCCTCCAATGAGAAATGAGGATTCCATTGCAGTCATTTCTGAACGGGATCGCTTAATGATATGCAATGGAATCCCCAAATAATTAAATAATTTAGATAACTAATAAATATAAATAAATAAACATTTTGATTTACAAATTTAATTAAAAGTCCCTTAATTACACCAAATACAATCATTTATTGAAAAATAATTTTAAACATTTTAAATCCGGGCCAATATTGCATAAATGAATTTTAAGTGTGCATAATTTTTCATTTTTAAATTAAGCTTTCTATTAACCCTTACTCTGGTGTATGCTTTTAGCAGCTGCAAGAGTTTCATGGGCAATTGCTGGGCAGTACACCAATGACAGTGATTTTCCAGTCGGTTCGATAGAATCGTCAAGGTGTACCTTGACAGATCACAAGTTCTGGGCTTTATTGCATGTGGAAACCCGGAACTTGCGGGGCCCACACAGGATTAAGGTGGATTAGAATGGTGTACGCTGAGCAAATTTTGTTTTTATTTCAGCATTCTGCTTTTGCCATAATAATCCTGCTTCATTGCTCGATATATTAATCCTTCTAAAATGTGGCTACAACTAACAATTCATTATTGCTAAACCTTCATAAATTTATAAGTTTATAAGTTAGGCCTTCGCTGGCGCAGTATGTCCAATTCTGAGCACCGCACTTTAAGAAGGATGTCAAGGCTTCGGGGTGCAAAGATTTATTCGAATGGTACCAGGGTTGAGGGACTTTGGTTATGCAGAGAGACTAGAGAAACTGGGGTTGTTCTCCTTAGAGCAGAGAAGGTAAACAGATTAAATAGAGGTGTGCAAAATTATGAAGTGTTTTGATACAGTAAATAAGGAGAAACTGTTTCCAGTGGCAGGTGGGTGGGTAACCAGAGATCATAGATTTAAGGTAATTGGCAAAAGAACCAGAGGCAGCATGAGAATTGTTTTTTTTATTTTACTCATCGCGCTGTTGTGATCTGGAACGCACTGCCTGAAAGGTGGTGGAAGTAGATTTAATAGTAACTTTCAAAAGGGAATTAGATCAATATTCAAAGGGGGTAATTTTCCAGGGCAATGGGAAAAGAGCAGGGGAGTGAGATCAATTGAATAGCTCGTTCAAAGAGCCATCACAGGACGCGATAGGCCAAATGGCTTCCTTCTGTGCTGTATCATTCCATATAAGCGAGAAACAGAGGCAATACAATACCTTCATCTTCATCCTCCTCGTCATCATCTTCCTCTTCATCAATCTCACCGTCTTGTCCATAAACCTCCTGCAAAACAGAGAACATTATTTTAAAAACATAACATAAGATAAGAATTAGGAGCAGGAGTAGGCCATTTGGCCCCTTGAGCCTGCTCCGCCATTCAACAAGATCATGGCTGATCTTCTACCACAACTCCAACTTTCTGCACTATCCCCATATTCCTTAATTCTCTTTGTTCCCAAAAATGTATCGACCTCTGTCTTGAATATACTCAATGACTGAGCATCCACAGCCCTCTAGGGTAGAGAATTTCCAAAGATTCACAATCCTTTGAGTGAAGAAATTTCTCATCTCAGTCCTAAATGGCCGACCCCTTATTCTGAGATTGTGACCCAGTGTTCTAGATTCCCCAGCCAGGGCAAACATCATCTCAGCATTAACCTAGTCAAGCCCCTTCAGAATTTTATATGTTTCAATCAGATCATCTCTCATTCTTCTAAACTCTAGGGAATATAAAGCCCTAGTCTACTCAATCTCTCCTCATAGGGCAATCCCCTCATTCCAGGAACCGGTCTGGTGAATTTGTTGCACTCCCTCGAAGGCAAGTATGTCTTTCCTTAGGTAAGGAAACCAGAACTGTACACAGTACTTCAGGTGTGGCCTCATCAATGACATGTATAATTGTAGTATGACTTCTTTACTCTATACGCTAATCTCTTTGTAACAAAAGCTAACATATCATTTGTTTTCCTAATTGCTTGCTGTATCTGCATATTAACTTTGTGATTCATATACAAGGACACCCAGATCCCTCTGAATGCAAACATTTGCCAGTCTCTCGCCGTTCAAAAAATATTCTGCTTTTTTGTTTTTCCTACCAAAGTGGATAACTTCACAATTTCCCCACATTGCATTCCATTTGCCATGTTCTAGCCCACTCAGAAAATCTGTCTATATCTCCCTGTAGCCTATTGCATCCTCTTCACAGCTTACTTTCCCACCAAACTTTGTATCATCAGCAAACTTGGATACGTTACACTCAGTCCCTTCATCTAAGTCATTAATATAGATTGTAAATAGCTGAGGCCCAAGCACTGATCCTTGCGATACCCCGCTAGTTACAGCCTGCCAACCCCAAAAAGTCCCGTTTATTCCTACTCTCAGTTTTCTGTCCATTAACCAATCCATGCTAACGTATTACCCCCAATCCCATGAGTCATAATTTTGTGCAATAACTTCTTGTATGGAACCTTATCGAATGTTTTTTGAAAATCCAAATACATTACATCCACTGGTTCCCCCTTAACCATCCTAGTAGTTACATCTTCAAAAAACTCTAACAGATTTATCAAACACAATTTCCCTTTCATAAAACCATGTTGACTCTGTCTAATCATATTACGATTTTCTAAGTGCTCTGTACCACATCCCTACTACTAGATTCTAGCATTTTGCCTACTATTGAGGTCAGGATAACTGGCCTATAGTTCCCCATTTTTTCTCTTCCTCCTTTCTTAAATAGCGGGGTAATGGTTGCTACGTTCCAATCCTTGGGGACTGTTCTAGAATCTAGGCAATTCTGGAAGATCAATACCAATCCATCCACTATCTTTGCAGCTACCTCTTTTAAAACCCTAGGATGCAGGCAGTCAGGTCCAGGGGATTTGTCGCCACTTAGTCCCATTAACTTCTCCAGTACTATGTCTTTACTTATACTGATTTCTTCAAGTTCCTCATTCTCTCTAGATTCTTGGTTCTCCATTATTTCTGGAAAGATTTTTTGTGTCTTCTACCGTGAAGACAGATACAAAATATTTATTTAATATCTCTGCCATTTCATTATTGCCCATTATAATTTCTCCTATCTCTGCCTCTAATGGGACCACATTTACTTACACTAATCGCTTTAAAAAAAAACATACCTATAGTAACGTTTACAATCTGTTTTTATGTCGCTTGCTAATTCACTCATTCTCTATTTCTCTTTCCTTATCAATTTCTTGGTCCTCCTTTGCTGAATTCTAAAATCCTCAATCCTTAGGCTTACTGCTCTTTTTGTCAACATGATAATCCTCTTCCTTTGATCTAATACTATATTAACTTCTCGTTAGCCACGTTGGACCACTTTTCCTGTGGGGTTCTCGTGCCTTAAAGGAACGTATATTTGTTGTACATTATGCATTAATTCTTTAAATGCTAGCCATTGCTTGTCTAGCATCATACATTTTTATGTAGTTTCCCAATCTACCTTAGCCAACTCGCCCCTCATACGTACGTAGTTTGCTTTGTTTAGATTTAAGACCCTAGTTTCGGACTTAACTAAATCACTTTCAAACTCAACATAAAATTCTATCATATTATTGTCACTCTTCCCTAAAGGCCCCTTTACTACAAAGTTATTAATGAACTCTTTCTCACTATATCGAAAATAGCCTGTTCCTAGTAGAAGATACGGATCTAGAAAACGATCTTGTATACATTCCATGAACTCATCCTCGACACGATTACTGCAAATTTGGTTTGTCCAGTTTATATGTAGATTAAAGTCCCCCATGATTACTGTATTACCATTGTTACATGCGCCTCTAATTTCCTGATTTATACTTGGTCCTACATTACAACTACTGTTTGGGGGGCCTATAAACAACTCCCACCAATGTTTTCTGCCCCTTGCTGTTTCTTAGCTCCACCCAAACTGATTCTACTTCTTGATTTTCCGAGCTAAGATCCTTTCTCTCTACTGTCTTTGTCCCATCCTTTATCAGGGCTATCCCTCCTCCTTTTCCATTTTGCCTATCTCTTCTAAAAGTTAAGAATCCTGGAATATTTAGTTCCCAACCGTGATCGCTTTGCAACCATGTCTCCGTAATGGCTATTCGATCAAATTTATTCATTTCGATCTGCACTATTTATTCATCTATTTTGCTGCGAATGTTTCATGCATTTAGATATAGTGCCTTTAGCTTTGACTATTTTCTATTTTTCCCTGATGTCACCGTAGTCACTGAAGACCCATTACCTTTGTCACTCTTTCTGTCTCTTCCTTACACACTTATTTTTATCCAAAACTCTGCTCTGCTCTCGAGCCTTGACATTTCTCTTGCTGCTTTTTCTTGTATCCTCCCACCGACCCCCCCCCCCCCCCTCCCCTCCTTCATTAATCTAAAGTCCGGTCTACTGCCCTAGTTATTCAATTCACCAGGATACTGGTTCCAGCCCGATATAAGTGGTGCCCGTCCCAATGGAACAGCTCCCTCTTTTCCTTGGTACTGGTGCCAGTGCTTCACACAAAGCAAAACCCCTGCCTCCCACACCACTATTTGAGCCACGCATTTAACCTTCTAATCTGCTTATCCCTATGCCAACTGGTATGTGGCTCAGGTAACAATCCAGAGGTTCTGCTTTTTAATTTGGAACCCAACTCCTCAAACAAACCTCATTCTTAGTTCTACCTATGTCGTTGGCTCCTACATGGATCACGACAACTAGATCCACCTTTTCCCACTCCAAGTTCTCTGGAGATGATGTCTTTAACCCTGGCACCGGGCAGACAACACAACCTTCAGAACGCCCGGTCGTGGCTGCAGAGAACTGTATCAATCTCTCTGACTATACTAGCCCCTACCACAACTACTTTCACTCCCCCCACTTGAATGGCCTCCTGCACCATGGTGCCATGGTCAGCCTGCGCATCCATTCTGCAGGCTTTTTCCTCATCCACACAGGCAGCGAAAACCTCATACCTGTTAAGGACAAATGCCGAGGCTCCTCCAGCCCTGCACCCGAGGTTCCTTGACCTGCCCGAGTTGCAGTCACACCCTCCTGTCCCTGACTACTAACCAGACCTGTACCATTACCTAACCTAAGGGTGTGACTGGCTCCTGGATCAAAGTGTCCAGGTAACTCTCCCCCTTCCCGATGCCCCGCAATGTCTGCCCCTCAGACTCCAAGTTCCTCAAGATGCAAGCAGTTACTGCAAACTTGGTTGTCTACGATCACAATGCTCTTCACAAACTCCCACATGCTGCCGTTGCCGTGCACCACCTGCATGGCCATCCCTATATGACCTTGTTTTATTTTATTAAATGTAATTACATTTGTATTTAAGTAACTCAGTTAAGTTTAATTTCTTGACGACTTACTTGAGCTAGATTAAGTTGTTATGGGTAATGAAATTAAATATCTACCTGTAACACAAAGCACTACTAAGTAGTGCAGGCAAAAAGCAGTAACTCCTTCTCCCTCGTCTCAGAATTTCCATTCTTTCCAAATTTGCAAATAAAACATTGTTTAGGTGCACTCCGTTTAATTCCGCTCTCAAGTGTTTAGTTACAAAGTAATTGAGTTGGCCATACTGAAGAGTGATGTAAACTCCGTAGGGGCTTTAGGGATCACGGGTTCATCCCCAAGTAATTATTTCCTGCCTCTTTCGATCCCCACAGCACTATTTCAAAGAAGAGCAAGGGAGTTCTCCCCGGTGTGCTGGCCCAATAATTATCCCTCAGCCAACATCACTAAAAGCAGATTATCTGGTCAGCACCACATTGCTTTGGTGGGAGTTTGTTGCAAATTGACAGCTGCATTTCCTATATTGCAACAGTGACTACACTCAAAAAGTACTTCAGTGGCTGCAAAGCACTTTGGGACCTCCTGAGGTCATGAAAGGCACTATATAAATGCAATTCTTTCTTTCTTTAGGCCCATAAAAGCTCTGGAAGCAGCAATTAGCACCAATTGTTAATACAGATCTTTTTTTATTTATTTATTCCTGGGATATGGGCGTCGCTGGCAAGGCCAGCATTTATTGTCCATCCCTAATTGCCCTCGAGAAGGTGAGCCGCCTTCTTGAACTGCTGCAGTCTGTGTGGTGAAGGTATTCCCACAGTGCTATTAGGGAGGGAATTCCAGGATTTTGACCCAGTGATGAAGGAACGACGATATATTTCTAAGTCCGGATGGTGTGTAACTTGGAGGGGAACTTGCAGGTGATGATATTCCCATGCGCCTGCTGCCCTTGTCCTTGCAGGTGGTAGAGGTCGTGGGTTTGGGAGGTGTTGCCCAAGAAGCCTTGGCAAGTTTCTGCAGTACATCTTGTAGATGGTGCACATTGCAATCTTCCTCGCTGCAATGCTTCATCTTACCTTTAACAAGCTCCCCGCTGGAGTGGAGTTAATCTGCAGGAAAATTGTTCAACCTCTGTCGCCTCCAGTCCAGATCCAAGGTTGTTCCAACCTCGGTCATTGAATTACAATATGCAGACAACACTTGTGTTTGTGCACACTCGGAGTCCGAACTCTAAACTATCGTTGACATCTTCACTGAAGCATATGAGTGTCTGGGCCTTATATTAAACATCAGCAAGACAAAAATTCTCTGCCAACCTGCCCCCGCCACAGAGTACAGCTCCACGAGTATCAAGATCCACGACAAAACCTTGGACAATGTGGACCACTTCCCATACCTTGGGATCCTACTGTCAGCAAGGGCAGACATCGACGACGAAGTCCAACACCGCCTTCAGTATGCCTGTGCAGCCTTTGACCACCTGAGAAAAAGTGTGTTCAAAGACCAAGATCTCAAACCCAGCACCCAGCTCGTGGTCCACAGAGCAGTAGTGATACCCACCCTCCTTTATGCTTCAGAGACATGGACTATGCACAGTAGGCACCTCAAAGCACTGGTGAAGTACCACCAATGCTGCCTCTGCAAAATATTGCAAATTCATTGGCATGATAGGCGCACCAACGTCAGCGTTCTCTCTCAGGCCAACATCCCAAGCATCGAGGCATTGTCCACGCTCGATCAGGTCCGATGGACAGGCCACATTGTCAGCATGCCCGATACTAGACTCCTGAAATAAGCGCTCTACTCTGAGCTATGCCACGGCAGGCGAGCCCCAGGAGGGCAGATAAAACGCTTCAAGGACACCTTCAAAGCCTCCTTGAAAAAATGTAACATCCCCATCATCTCTTGGGAATCCTTGGCCCATAACCGTTCAAAGTGGAGGAGAAGCATCCGAGAAGGCACCGAATACTTTGAGTCTCTTTGTCGGGAGCACGCGGAAGCCAAGTACAAACAGCGAAGGAGCGTACAACAAATCAAGCACCCCACCCACCCACCCCTCCAACCACCATCTCCCCCACCTGTGACAGAGACTGTAGATCCCGCATTGGTCTCATCAGTCACCTTAGAACTCATAATAGTGTGGAAGCAAGTCATCCTCAACTCCAGGGGAGTCCTAAGAAGAAAGAGAGACACTGCAGCCACGGTGCAGCCACTTTGGAGGGAGTGGATGTTGAAGGTGGTGGATGGGGTGCCAAACAAGCGGGCTGCTTTGTCCTGGATGGTGTCGAGCTTCTTGAGTGTTGTTGGAGCTGCACTCATCCAGGCAAGTGGAGAGTATTCCATCACATCCCTGACTTGTGTCTTGTAGATGGTGGAAAGTCTCAGGGGAGTCAGGAGGTGAGACACTCACCACAGAATATGCAGCTTCTGACCTGCTCTTATCGCCACAGTATTTCTGTTCATATTCAGACTGAGGTACAATGCAAAATGAGAAATAGGTGCAAAACGGTGATGTGTCAAACTAAATGAGTCCCGCACTGTCCAGGTAGCTCCTTAACTACTTGAATTTGACCAGGGGCACTTGCGAATGAAATAAATGATCTCACAGACCAAAAAAAATGTGCACAATAATCTATTGGGTCATCTTGGATCCAATTTCACTCCCAATATGATCAATAATCTTTACTGGCAGTGTTGATTATGTTAAATAAGATGATGTTGCTCAAGAACTACTTACATTAAATTGGTGTAGAAACTGGTTCTACATCTTCAGGTCAGCTTAGTGATGGAGTAGCCCCAACTGTTTGCCAAACCAAGTGCTGTCCAAAGCACGCAAACTGCGGCAGGTACAGCTGGTCTCAGCAGGAGCCCTTCACGTGTGGCCCATTAAGTGGTCACTGCACAAATAGCGTGTGTTCCAAAGTTAGTCAGCGGATCTTCTATGCCCTGCCATACAGTAATATAGAATCATACAGCGCAGAAGGGGGCCATTTTTGGAGTACATTATACATCCTTGCATTACTAGTCTAGACATTACTAGAATGGTACTAGGGATGAGGGACCTCAGTTATGTGGAGAAACTAGAGAAGCTGAGATTATTCTCAGAGCAGAGAAGGTTAAGGGGAGATTTAATAGAGGTATTCAAAATTATGAAGGGTTTTGATAGAGTAAATAGGGAGAAAGCGTTTCCACTGGTGGAGAGTCGGTAACCAGAGATCAGAGACTTAAAATAACTGACAAAAAGGCCAGAGGGGAAATGAGAATTTCTTTTATGCAGCGAGTTATGATAATCTACGATGCGCTGCCTGAAAGGGTGGTGGAAGCAGATTCAATCGTAGCTTTCAAAAAGGGGAATTGGATAAATACTTGAAAGGGAAAAATGTGCAGGGCCATGGGGAAAGATCAGGAGGAGTGGAACTGATTGGATAGCTTTTTCAAAGAGCCGGCACAGGCACGATGGGTCAAATGGCCTCCTGCTGTGCTCTATAATTCTATAATATCAAATCTCACCTCCATAATCCTTACTTGCTGTGAAAATTTAAAAATATTACTTCCAACAAGCAAACATTAGCCAGTGAAAGCTCAAAAAATCTCATTCCTTATAATGATTTCCAACTAACTTTGACAGTGCAATTTAAACAGTAAAACATATCAAAGATGAATTTCTCAAAATGAACCTCAAAGTTGTTTAAGAAACAATGCAAACACCACAGCCAGTGCTAAAACCAAATCTCAAAGTATCAGGAATGGCTCGATTTATCCGTGGAGTTCTTACCTCTTCCTCTGCACTGACTTCGTCTTCGTCATCTTCCCCTTCATCTTCCTCCTCCTCATCGTCAAGTTCTTCTTCTCCATCTTCTTCTTCATCATCTTCCTCCTCGTCCTCCCCTTCTGCAAATCATTTAAAAAGAAATTCTTCAATTTTATGCCGTGCAAACATCTCTTCACCCGCGGCACATTTGCCCTGCCTAAGGAGATGCCTGACTTGAGTATTTCCAGCATTTTGTGTTTTTGTTTCAGATTTCCAACAATTGCAGTTTTATTTTGTTCATTCCCTTTCTTTTGTACTAGTTCCATTTGAAAAAGTTGTTTAAAATTAGGCCGTCAGACTCAACTGTAGCACCTCACAACATATTTACTAATAACACAGCTGCTTTTGTGCCTGTATATAACTTTTTAAAAAAATATAGCGTACTTAAGTCACGGTTACTTGTTGCAAAATATAATTTTAATAATCCGAAAGGAAGTTATGCTAACCCTTTCTAACTCACTGGTTAGGCCTTAGCTAGAATACCGTGTCCAATTCTGGGTGCCACACTTTAGGAAGGATGTCAAGGCCTTGGAGAGGATGCAGAGGAGATTTACTAGAATGATACCAGGGATGAGGGACTTCAGTTATGTGAAGCGACTGGAAAAGTTGGGTTTGTTCTCCTTATAGCAGAGAAGGTTAAGGGGAAAATTTAACAGAGGTGTTCAAATGTATGGTGATGGTGGAGGTGGGGGGGGGGGATGGAGGCGGGGGCATCGACAGAGTAAATAGGGACACTGTTTCCAGTGCAGGTGGGTTGGTAACCAGAGGACACAGATTTAAGGTAATTCGCAAAAAATCCAAAGGGGAGATGGGAAGAATTTTTTATTTAAACTCAGTGAATTATGATGATCTGGAACGTATTGTCTGAAAGGGTGGTGGAAGAAGCTTCAAATAATAACTTTTAAAAGGGAAGTGGATATATACTTGAAAAGGAATAATTTGCAGGGTTATGGGGAAAAGAGCAGGGGAGTAGGACAAATTGGATAGCTCTTTCAAAGAGCTGGCACAGGCAGGATGGGCTGAATGGCCTCCTGCGCTGTATCATTCTATTAATTACATTTTCAGGATATAGCAGTGTTCTTGTCACATTTTAATCCGATAGTATATAGACTAAAGGAGAAATGTAGCTGGATAGTTTAATTTCAGACATCCCCGAAGAATAAACTAGAGGTTGAGCCTCACTTATCTGGCCCCCTTGGGACCTGGCCTGTGCTGGATAAGGGATTTTGCCGGATGAGGGGAGGTCACATGTTCTACCGTCTTTTACAAATGCCATCCCCCAGCCAGCCCTGATACAGATATCCCCGACCCCGCGATCCACCGCCCCCCCACGATCGCCAAGACTCGTTGAAAGTAAGGAAGAGGTCTTTTCTTTTTGTTTGGCAAGAGCGCCGACGGCTGCAGGGAGGGGAGGAGTGGCCAGCCCAAGTCGTGGCCCACCGGCCCGACCCCGACCAGGGCGTAGGAGGCAAGTCGATGGGACTCAGTGCAGTCCGTGTGCTGAGCCAGGATAGCGTTAAGAACAAGCCCTCCCAGCGTAAGCGAAGCTATGGCGGCTCTGTGGTTGCAGGAGTTCCCAGCATTGAGGAGAAAGATAGTGGCCAAGCTCGGCAAAGCGAAAAACTAGCCGGGGAGGGGGGGGGGGGGGGGGGCGGGGGGGAGGGTTTAAACATATTAAAAAAAAATCATCAAGCTTTAATTTATAATTTAATTTAAAATCTAATTACTAGTACAGATTGAACCCCTCTCTCTTCCACCCCCCCCACCCCCCAACCCCCCCACGACTTGAATACCCACCCTCAAGGCCACTTAGGCAATCAGTGCCTTTAGAATCGGATGAGGAAGGAGTCTCCGTCTTCAGGAGAGCAGAGAATATTGGTGAGTACGAAATATTTTTATCTGCGCATGCGCCACCCGGCGGCCGGGAATGGTGCTGGACGAGGGGTGGTATCGGATAAGAGAGTCCCGGATAAGAGAGTTTCAACCTGTATTAGGAAAAATGTGCGAAAGACTGCACATTACAAATCAAAATCGTTTGCATATGCATATTAAATGAAGCTGGGCAACTGGATACATATGGCAAAAGTCCAATAGGATCACATCCTCAAGATATAATTCTGGCCCAAAGCTACATCAGTGTGACCTGCTCAACTTCTGACTGTACTGAAGGTATTGAGCATTAAAAACATACTTGGATGTGGATCATGAGAGTACATGTTAAACGACTCATGAAGAATTATGTATAAATAGCAGTAAATGGCATATAATGCGATTTGTTCTGATCTGGAAGGCACTCTCTGAAAGGGTGGTGGAAGCAGATTCAATAGTAACTTTCAAAAGTGAATTGGATACTGTGCTGTATCATTCTATAATGGCGTACATTTGGAAATCTATTCCTGGATTAGATTTACGCGTCATTATGGGATGCACTGATTTGGCTTGTGTACTGGTTTGTCCTGTAAAACAGCAGCCGTTACCTTCATCGTCCTCGTCATCATCAACCCCATCAGCTTCTGCATCCGAGTCGGGAGCTTCCCGGTCTTCCTGGTCGTAACCGTCCAGATACATGAGTTGCGGGAGGAGCTTGAAGACGCTTTCTCTGTAGTCATTTAGGTTTGTAACCTCACAGTTAAAAAGATCCAGGCTCTTCAAGTTTTCTAGCTTTTTCTGCGAACGAAACATTACATAGAATTACACAGTATTTACAGTACAGAAACAGACCAATCGGCCCAACTGGTCTATGCCAGTGTTTATGCTGCAAACGAGCCTCCTATCACGCTACTTCATCTCATCATTAGCATATCCTCTATTCCTTTCTGCCTCATGTGCTTATCTAGCTTCCTCTTGAATGCATCTGTGCTATTCGCCTCAACCACTCCTTGTGGTCGCAAGTTCCACATTCTCACGACTCCCCGGGTAAAGAAGTTTCTCCTGAATTCCCTGTTGGATTTATTAGTAACTATCTTATATTTTTGACCCCTGGTTTTGGACTCCCACAAGTGGAAACATCTTCTCTATGTCTACCCTATCGAACCCTTTTATAATCTGAAAGGCCTCATCAGACCACACCTCAGCCATCACTTTTCTAAAGTTTTTTTTAAAAACAGAGTTTCCGCTTTAGGTGCAATCAGTGATTCCAGCGCAAATTGTGCCCAAATTTTTTTTAAAGTGTCTCCCCCACTCCCATATTTCCGCTTAAACTCATTGGCCTATCGCTAAACACAAAATCTGCCATGAACCAGCGCAATCAGGCAGCGTTTTAAAGACAATTTATTTTTACATTTTGTTTTAAAAATGATTCCATGATATATTTAAGTGATAACTTGGTGCAGTTTGATTAATACAGCTGAAATAGGCATTTTAAAATTACAGTGTCAATCCACCACCTGTGAGTAATCTGATTTTGAATGACTCAAAATGACTTCTAAAACAAATATACAAAACTAATTGCTAGTTAGATTGGGGTACAGTAGTCAGTCTTTGGTAAACTTGATAACGTATCTAGTGGTGTCCTTGCGCCCAAAAGATTCAGTTTAATTCCTCCTCAAAGGCCCGCAAACGAGTGCAATTAGCGGAAACTCGCCAGGGTGATTAATTCGATTGGAGGGTGTGGCCAGTTTTGTGGGTGGGGCTGTTTTCTAGCGCGGTGTTTTTAAAACTGTGCAAGCATCACATAATCTCGACTTACGTTGAACATAATTTGCGCTTATAATTCCATAATCGTTTGCGCTGTTTACGCCAATATCAGGAGAATTGCACTGAAAAATTGCGCCAGGCCCATGGTGTCTGATTGTCTGCCTTGACGTGAAATGAAAAGGAACCAGATATGAAGGGAGACATTGATACTGGAATACTGATACTATACACCTTTATAGGAGTGTCCAGACAGGTGTGAATGCACTCCTGGCAAAACAGTGGTTAATCCCAACTTGTTTCACTTCCAGAACACATTCCAATATTGCCACAATTAAATCTTGATTGACAAAAAAAAATTGCTTAAAAGTTAAAATAATTTGCGATACTATTGGGAATGTTTGAAAATTCTTTGTAGCCGGTCGTTTGGATTTCATCCTCTTGTTTGTCAATAGCTTCAACTATATTAAATGGATTAATAAAAAGACAAGAATAATACATACATGGAAAGATACAGAAATCGGCAAAACAAAATTTAGTAAATGCAGAAGGTAAAGAGGGAAGTAGAAATGAGCATAGCTGTAGGAGAGAGAGAGAGAGAGAGAGAGAGAGAGAGAGAGAGAGAGAGAAAGTGAGAAAGCAAGCAAGCAAAAACTTGCATTTCTATAGCACCTTTCATGACCTCAGGATGCCCCAATGCGCTTTACAGCCACTTTTGAAGTGTAGTCACTGTTGTAATGTGGGAAAGGTGGCAGCCAATTTACACACAGCAAGGTCCCACAAAGAGCAATGTGATAATGACCAATTCATCTGCTTTAATGTTGTTGGTTGAGGGATAAATATTGGCCAGGGCACTGGGGAGAACTCCCCTGCTCTTTTAAATAGTAGCCGGGGGAATCTTTTACATCCACCTGAGGGAGAAAACGAGGCCTCAGTTTAACGTCTAATCCAAAAGACAGCACCTCTACTAGCGCAGCTCTCTCTCAATGCTGCACTGAAGTGTCAGCCTAGATTATGGGCTCTAGTCTCTTGAACCCACAATCTTCTGACTCAGGGGTGAGAGTGCTTTCAACTGAGCCACAGTGGACACATGGCAACAATAAGGATTCCTTCCAATCTTTCCAGGATGCAAATCGGATTGAAACTGAAGATGAACTAAGAGTAATTAACAAACCAAATGTTTATCTCTTGGAAGTATTCACTAATGAAAACACTACTAGCACATCATACATTATAGGAGGATATACAACTATGACTTTGAAATCGTTTAGTTGTCAGCTATGGCTCAGTTGGTAGCACTCTCGCATCCTGTAGCCGGTACACACTGCAGCCATGGTACACCGGTGGTGGAGGGAGTGAATGTTTAAGGTGGTGGATGGGGTGCTGATCAAGCGGGCTGCTTTGTCCTGGATGATGCGAGCTTCTTGAGTGTTGTTAGAGCTATACTCATCCAGGCAAGTGGAGAATATTCCATCACACTCCTGACTTGTGTCTTGTAGGAGAAAATTCTCTATTTTGGATACCACCAAAGTTGGAATGAATAAGCGAGAAGGCTAGGTAAATTGGGAGCAGTGATTCAATGATGCCAAGATTGAGTTTTAGTATGTACACCAGGTCTAAATTTAGATTTATGCAGGTGATAAGTCATAGACATCACATTCTTGCAAAATCTACTGACCCTCTTTTAAAAAAATACCCAGCAGATTGCAACATACTCACAGCCAGCAGGTACAAGGAGAATGTCAGACAGACATGTTAAGACTAAATAACAGGAGGACAAAAAATAGGTACCAGGGGCTCCAATGTACTGATATCTTTGAGTTTGTTTCCACTGAGGTTTAGATGTGTAAGATTCGGAAGTTTCTCCGCCAAGACGTCTAACCCTCCAGAAATCCAGTTGTCGCTTAGCTCGAGCTGAAATTAAATATAAATATTACCATAAATTAAAAAACAGCAACTCGCATTTATTCAGCGCCTTTAACGTAGTAAAACGTCCCAAGGCGCTTCACAGGAGTGTTATCAAACAAAATTTGACATTGAGCCACATGACAGCTGACCAAAAGCTTGGTCAAAGACTTGGTTTTAAGGAGTGTCTTAAAGGAGGAGAGAGGTAATGAAGTAGAGGGGTTTGGGGAGGGAATTTCATAGCTTATGTCCTTATCAACTGAAGGCACCGGCGGAAAAAAAAATCAGGGTTGCGCAAGAGGCCAGAATTGGAGGAGCGCAGCGATCTGAGTTGTAAGACTGGAGGAGGTTACAGAGAAACGGAGGGACGAGGCTGTGGAGGGATTTGAATTTTAAAATTGAGGTGTTGCTGGACCGGGTGCTAATGTAGGTCAGCGGGCACAGGGGTGATGGGTGAACGGGACTTGGTGCAAGTTAGGATACGGGCAGCAGAGTTTTGGATGAACTTAAGTTTACAGGGGGTAAAAAGTGGGAGGCCGGTAAGGAGAGCATTGTAATAGTCAAGTCTGGAGGTAACAAAAGCATGGATGAGGGTTTCTGCAAAAGATGAGCTGAGGTGGGGCAGAGACGGGTGATATTACGGAGGTGAAAGTCGGCGATCTTGGTGATGGAGGAAACAGTAGCATAGTGGTTAGGTTACTGGACTAGTAATCCAGAGGCCTGGATGAATGATCCAGAGACGAGAGTTCAAATCCCACCACGGCAGCTGGGGAATTTAAATTGAGTTAATTAAATAAATCTGGAATACATAAGAACATAAGAAATTGGAGCAGGTGTAGGCCATTCCCACCACCCCCCCCCCACGAGCCTGCACCACCATTCAATATCATGGCTGATCTGATCATCGACTCAGCTCCACTTCCCTGCCCGCTCCCCATAACCCTTTACTCCCTTATCGCTCAAAAATCTGTCTATCTCCTCCTTAAATACATTCAATGATCCAGCCTCTCCAGCTCTCTGGGACAGTGAATTCCACCGATTTACAACCCTCAGAGAAGAAATTCCTCCTCATCTTAGTTTTAAATGGGTGGCCCCTTATTCTAAGACTATGTCCCCTAGTTTTAGTTTAAAATGTTAGTATCAGTAATGGTGACCATGAAACTATCAGGCTGTCGTAAAAACCCATCTGGTTCACCGATTCCTTTAGGGAAGGAAATCTGACGTCCTTACCTGGTCTGACCTATATATGACTCCAGACCCACAGTAACTGCCCTCTGGAAATGGCCTAGCAAGCCACTCAGTTGTAAAAAAGAAACGCTACAAGAAACAAGAAGAAAACCGGACGGACTACCCAGCAGTGAACTCGGCACCAGCTACGGACACGACAACAGCACACCCAGCCCAGTAGACCCTGAAAAGTCCTCCTCACCAACATCTGTGGACTTGTGCCAAAATTGGGAGAGCTGTCCCACAGACTAGTCAAGCAACAGCCTGATATAGTCATACTCTCAGAATCAAACCTTTCAGCCAATGTCCCAAACACCTCCATCACCATCCCTGGGTATGTCCTGTCCCACTGGCAGGTGGAAAGGGTATCAATGGGAGAGCATTTTGATGCTAGTGATCATAATTCAGTTAGATTTAGGATAGTTATGGAAAAGGATAAAGATAGACCAGGAATAAAAGTTCTCAACTGGAGAAAAGCTAATTTTACTAAGCTGAGATGTGATTTAGCCAAAGTGGACTGGAAACATCTACTTGAAGGTAAATCAATGCCAGAGCAGTGGGAGACATTCAAAGAGGAAATCCTGAGGGTTTAGAACATGTATGTTTCCCCCTTAAAGAAAAAATGTGGGACTAACAAATCTAAAGCCCCCTGGATGTGAAGGGGCATACAGGGTAGGATGAAGAAACAAGGGAAGTTTATATGACAGATACAGAGGGCTCAATACTACAGAAACCCTGGAGGAGTATAGAAAGTGCAGGGGTGAAATTAAAAAGGAAATTAGGAAAGCGAAGAGAGGGTATGAAAAAAATGTTGGCAAGTAAAATCAAGGAAAACCCAAAGATGTTTTATAAATACATTAAGAACAAGAGGATAACTGGAGAAAGAGTAGGGCCTATTAGGGACCAAAAAGGAAATGTGTGCGTGGAGGTGGGACACGTGGGTATAGTTCTTAATTAATACTTTGTGTCTGTTTTCACATAAGAGAGGGACGATGCAGACATTGCAATCGGGGTGAAGTGTGAAATAAACATCGAGAGAGAGAGGTAGTATTAAGGGATTTAGCATCGTTGAAAGTGGATTAATCCTCGGGCCCGGATGAAATGTATTCCAGGCTGTTAAGAGAAGCAAGAGAGGAAATAGCAGAGGCTCTGATCATCATTTTCCAATCTGGCTATAGGTGTGGTGCCAGAGGACTGCTAACATTGTACCATTGTTTAAAAAGGGAGAAAGGGATAGACCGAGTAATTATAGGCCAATCAGCCTAACCTCGGTGGTGCGAATATTACTGGAAAAACTTCTGAAGGACAGCATAATGACCTCATCTCTCTCCTCTGGAGAGAGGAGAGCATGCCGGGAGATCTGAGAGATGCAGTGATTGTGACCATTTTTTAAAAAAAGGGGACAAATCCGACTGCGGCAACTACAGGGAAATCTCCCTGCTATCAGCCACTGGGAAAGTTGTCGCTCGAGTTCTCCTCAATCATCTTCTCCCTGTGGCCGAGGAGCTCCTCCTGGAATCACAATGCGGATTTCGTCCGCTACAGGGCACAACAGACATGATCTTTGCAGTGCGACAGTTGCAGGAAAAATGCAGGGAGCAGCACCAGCCCTTGTACATGGCCTTTTTTGATCTTACAAAGGCCTTTGACACTATCAACCGTGAGGGTCTATGGAGTGTCCTCCTCCATTTCGGATGCCCCCAAAAGTTTGTCAACATCCTTCGCCTGCTTCACGATGACATACAGGCAGTGATCCTTGCCAACGGATCCATTACAGACCCAATCCACATCCGGACCGAGGTCAAACAGGGCTGCGTCATCACGCCAACCCTCTTCTCAATCTTCCTCGCCGCCATGCTCCACCTCACAATCAACAAGCTCCCCGCTGGAGTGGAACTAAACTACAGAACCAGTGGGAAGCTGTTTAACCTACGCCGCCTCCAGGCCAGGTCCAAGATCACCCCAACCTCTGTCATTGAGCTGCAGTATGCGGACGACGCCTGCGTCTGTGCACATTCAAAGGCTGAACTCCAGGATATAGTCAATGTATTCACTGAGGCCTATGAAAGCATGGGCCTTATGCTTAACATCCGGAAGACGAAGGTCCTCCACCAGCCTGTCACCGCCACACAGCACTGCCCTCCAATCATCAAGATCCACGGTGCGGCCTGGACAATGTGGACCATTTCCCATATCTCGGAAGCCTCTTATCAACAAAGGCAGACACTGATGCGGAGATTCAGCATCGCCTCCAGTGCGCCAGTGCAGCCTTCGGCCAGGCCCTCAAATCTACCACCAAGCTCATGGTCGACAGGGCTGCAGTAATACCCGCCCTCCTGTATGGATCTGAGGCATGGACGATGTATAGAAGGCACCTCAAGTCGCTGGAGATATATCACCAACGATGTCTCCGCAAGATCCTGCAAATTCCCTGGGAGGATAGGTGCACTAACATCAGTGTCCTCGACCAGGCTAACATCCCCAGTATTGAAGCACTGACCACACTTGATCAGCTTCGCTGGGCAGGCCACATAGTTCGCATGCCAGATACGAGACTCCCTAAGCAAATGCTTTATGCGGAGCTCCTTCATGGTAAACGAGCCAAAGGAGGACAGCGGAAATGTTATAAGGGCACCCTCAAAGCCTCCCTGGTAAAGTGCGACATCACTACTGATACCTGGGAGACCCTGCCCGAAGACCGGCCGAGGTGGAGAAAGTCCATCCGGGAGGGCGTTGAGCTCTTACAGCCTCAATGCAAAGAGCATGAAGAGGCCAAGCGCGGGCAGCGGAAGGAGCGCGCGGCAAACCAACCCCACCGACCCCTTCCCTCGACGAATGTCTGTCCCACCTGTAACAGGGTCTGTGGCTCTCGTAACGGACTGTTCAGCCACCAAAGAACTCACTTTGGGAGTGGAAGCAAGTCCTCCTCGATTCCGAGGGACTGTCTATGATGATGGAAATCTTCATTTAAAAAGACACGGATTAATCAAGGACAGTCGGCATGGATTTGTTAAGGGAAGGTCATGTCCAACTAACTTGATTGAATTTTTTGAGGTGGTAACAAGGAGGGTCGATGAGAATAGTGTGTTTGATGTGGTCTATATGGATTTTAGCACGGCCTTTATAATAAGATCCCACGTGGCAGACTGGTCACAAAAGTAAAAGCCGTTGGGATCCAAGGCAAAGTGGTAAGTTGGATCCAAAATTGGCTCAGAGGCAGGAAGCAAAGGGTAATGGTCGATGGGTGTTTTTGTGACTGGAAGGCTGTTTCCAGTGGGGTTCTACAGGGCCCAGTACTAGGTACCTTGCTTGTTGTGATGTATATCAATGATTTGGACTTGAATGTAGAGGGTATAATGAAGAAATTTGCAATGGATGCAAAAATTGGCCGTGTGGTTGACAATGAAGAAGAAAGCTGTAGACTGCAAGAAGATATCAATGGATTGGTCAGGTGGACAGAACAGTGGCAAATGGAATTTAATCCGGAGAAGTGTGAGGTAATGCATTTGGGGGAAGGCTAACAAGGCAAGGGAATACACATTAAATGGTAGGACACTGAGTAGTGGAGAGCAACAGAGGGACCTTGGAGTGCATGTCCACAGATCCCTGAAGGTAGCAAGTCAGGTAGATAAGGTGGTTAAGAAGGCATACGGGATACGTGCCTTTATTAGCCGATGCACAGAATACAAGAGCAGGCAGGTTATGCTTGAACCGTATAAAACACTAGTTAGGCCACAGCTAGCGTACTGTGTGCAGTTGTGGTCACCACATTACAGGAAAGATGTGATTGCACTAGCGAGGGTACAGAGGAAATTTACGACTGAACTGAAGAATTTTAGCTATGAGGAGAGACTGGGATTGTTTTCTTTGGAACAGAGGAGGCTGACGGGAGGCCTAATTGAGATGTATAAAATTAAACAATCAGCCTAGATAGAGTGTATAGGAAGGACCCATTTCTCTTAACAGAGGGTTCAATAACCAGGGGCCTAGATTTAAAGTAAGTGGTAGGAGGATTAGAGGGAATTTGAGGAGAATTTTTTTCTCCCAGAGTGTGGTGGGGTTCTGGAACTCACTGCTTGAAAGGGTGACAGAGGCAGAAACCCTCATAGCATTTAAAAAGTACTTGGATATGCACTTGAAGTGCCGTAATCTATAAAGCTACAGACAAAAAGCTGGAAAGTGGGATTAGGCTGGATAGCTCTTTGTCGGCCAGCACGGACACAATGGGCCTAATGGCCTCCTTCTGTGCTGTAAATTTCAATGATTCTGACGGACCCACCAGGGTTGGCAGCACAGTGGTATACAATCAGGAAGGAGTGGCCCTGGGAGTCCTCAACATTTGACTCCGGCTTCAGGTCATGGGCAAGAAAAGCTGTTGCTGATTACCATCTACCACCCTCCCTCAGTTGATGAATCAGTACTCCTCCATGTTTAACACCACTTGGAAGAAGCACAAAGTAGCAAGGGCACAGAATTTACTTTGGCTGGGGGACTTCAATGTCTATTACCAAGAATGGCTCGGTAGCAACACTACTGATCGAGCCCTGAAGTACATAGCTGCCAGACTGGGCGTGCGGCAGGTGGTGGGGGAACTAACACGAGGGAAAACGCACTTGACCTCGTCTTCACCAATCTACCCATCGCAGATGCATCTATCCATGACAGCATTGGTAGCAGTGACCACCACACAGTGATTGTGGAGACGAAGTCCCGTCCTTACACTGAGGACACCATCCGTCATGTTGTGTGGCACTACCACCGTGCTAAATGCTAAATGAGTCAGAACAGATCCAGCAGTTCAAAACAGGGCATCCATGAGGCGCAGTGGGCCATCAGCAGTTGCAGAATTGTATTCCACCAAATTCTGTAACCTCATGGCCCAGCATATTCCTCACTCGACCATTACCATCAAGCCAGGGGACCAACCCTGGTTCAATGAAGAGTGTAGAAGAGCATGCCAGGAGCAGCACCAGGCATACCTAAAAATGAGGTGCCAACCTGGGTAAGCCACAACACAGGATTACATGCATGCTAAAAAGCAGAAGCAGCATGTAATAGACAGAGCAAAGCAATCCCACAATCAAGAGATCAGACCAAAGCTCTGCGGTCCTGCCACACCCAGTCGTGAATGGTGGCGGACCGATAAATAGTTAACGGGAGCAGGAGGCTCTATGAATATACCCATCCTCAATGATGGCAGAGCCCAGCATGCGAATGCAAAATACAAGGCTGAACCATTTGCAACCATCTTCAGCCAGAAGTGCCAAGTGGATGATCCATATCGGCCTCCTCCTGAGGTCCCCACCATCACAGAAGCCACACATCCAGCCAAGCTGTTCCGGTACAGCTACAACACTGGCATCTATCTGACAACGTGCAAATCTACCCAGGTATATCCTATCCACAAAAAGCAGGACAAATCCAATCCAGCCAATTATTGCCCCATCAGTCTACTTTAAATCATCAGCAAAGTGATGGAAGGTGTCGTCTACAGTGCTATCAAGAGGCACTTACTCACCAATAACTGCTCACCGATGCTCAGTTTAGGTTACACCAGAACTACTCGTCTCCAGACCTCATTGCAGCCTTGATCCAAACACAGACAAAAGAGCTGAATTCCAGAGGCGAGGTGAGAGTGAGTGTTCTCGACATCAAGGCAGCATTTGTGTTTGCGTTTGTGCACACTCGGAGTCCAAACTCCAAACCATCGTTGACACCTTCACTGAAGTGTACGAGAGTCTTGGCCTTACATTAAACATCAGTAAGACAAATGTCCTCCACCAACTAGCACCCATCACACAGTACTGCTCCCCAGTTATCAAGATCCACAATGAGACCTTGGGCAATGTGGGCCACTTCTCATACCTTGGGATCCTACTATCAGCAAGGGCAGACATCGATGACCAAGGCCAACATCGCTTTCAGTGCGCCAGCGCAGCCTTAGGCCACCTGAGGAAAAGAGTGTTCGAAGACCAAGATTTCAAACCTGGCACCAAGCTCATGGTCTACAGAGCAGTAGTGATACCCACCCTCCTAATGCTTCAGAGACATGGACTATGTACAGTCGGCACCTCACAGCAATGGAGAAGTACCACCAACACTGTCTCGGCAAAATCCTGAAAATTCATTGGCAGGACAGGCACACCAACGTCAGCATTCTCTCTCAGACCAACACCCCCAGCATTGAGGTATTGACCACGCTCGACCAGCTCCGGTGGGCGGGCCACATTAGCATCGGGCATGCGGACAGACTCCCAAAACAAGCACTCTACTCCGAGCTAAGTCACGGCAGGCGAGTCCCAGGAGGGCAGAGAAAACGCTTCAAGGATACCCTCAAAGCCTCCTTTTGGGAATCCCTGGCCCAAGACCGCTCAAAACGGAGGACGAGCATCCGAGAAGGAACTGAACACTTTGAGTCTCTTCGCCAGGAGCACACAGAAGCCAAGTACAAACAACGGCAGGAGCGTACGACAAATTAAGCACCCCACCCACCCTTCCCTCCAATCATTGTCTGTCCCACCTGTGACAGAAACCATAGATCCCTCATTAGTCTGATCAGTCACCTTCAAACTCATTTTTAGCATGGAAGCAAGTCATCTGCGACTCCGGGGGACTGAGAAAATTTGACCAAGTGTGGCATCAAGGAGCCCGAGTAAAACATGAAGTCAATGGGAATCAGGGGGGAAACTCTCCACTGGCTGGAACCATACCCAGCACAAAGGAAGATGGTTGTGGTGGTTGGAGGTCAATCATCACAGTCCCAGGACATCGCTGCAGGAGTTCCTCAGGGCAGTATCCTAGGCTCAACCATCTTCAGCTGCTTCATCAATGACCTTCCCTCCATCATAAGGTCAGAAATGGGGCTGTTCGCTGATGACTGCAGTGTTTAGTGCCATTTGCAACTCCTCCGATAAAGCAGGCCATGCCTGCATGCAGCAAGACCTAGATGACATTCAGGCTTGGGCTAACTGGCAAGTAATATTCGCGCCACACAAGTGCCAGGCAATGACCATCTCCAACAAGCGAGAGTCTAACCACCTCCCCTTGATATTCAACAGCATTACCATCACCAAATCCCCCACCATCAACATCCTGAGGGTCAGCATTGACCAGAAACATAACTGGACCAGCCATGTAAAAACTGTGGCAATAAGAGCAGGTCAGAGGCTGGGCATTCTGTGGCCAGTATGTGCCCTCCTGACCCCCCCAAAGCCTTTCCATCATCTACAAGGCAAAAGTCAGGAGTGTGCTGGAATACTCTCCACTTGCCTGGATGAGTGCAGCTCAAGAAGCTTGACACCATCCAGGACAAAGCAGCCCACTTGATTGGCACCCCATCCAACTTCTTAAACATTCACTCCCTCCACGACTGGCAAATCTTGGCTGCAGTGTGTACCATCTACAAGATGCATTGCAGCATCTCGCCAAGGCTTCTTCAGCTCCCAAACCCACGACGGCTACCACAAGGCCAGCAAGCACATGGGAACACCACCACCTCAAAGTTCCCCTCCAAGTCACACACCATCCAGACTTGGAAATATCATTGCCGTTCCTTCATCGTCGCTGGGTCAAAATCCTGGAACCCCCTACCTAACAGCACCGTGGGAGCACCTTCACCACACGGACTGTAGCTGTTTAAGGCAGCGGCTCACCACCACTTTCTGAAGGGCAATAAATATTGGCCTTGCCAGCGACATTCTGAGACTGAATTAAAAAAAAATACAGATGTGCAAGGTTGTGAGCAAAATTGGATGTTCACCTTGATTTAAGACCAATAGAGTAGGGGTTATTAAAGTCCCACTATTCTCTGGTCATAAGCTGACCTGCTCCCAGATTTCCTACAATGCTGTTCTGCAATCATCTGTAAAAACAAACGTAAGAGCAGACCCAACGGAGAACGACTCTGTTGGTGCTTGTCCCCCGACCCCGTGACCTTGGTTGTAATTGGGAACTCACCGCGCTGGGAAATCACAGGTACTCAGTGGAGCAGCTGCACCACCAGCCTGCTTGTAAATGCTGAACTGAATTAACACAGATCAGACCAAACGCACTACAATACTGCACTTAAACCCACCTTCCCATAGGATTACTCCCCGCATCCAACGTCACTGCAGTTTGAACTTAATGCACTTCTATAATGAAGGTGCTAAACAAATATTATAATTTATTAAGCATATGGCTGCTGCTAAAAGCACGCACATATATACATATCTATACACACACACATTCACCACATTTCATTCACACTTATCAAGAAAAGGGGCAATTGGATAATTATGAGACTGAACTCTTCGTGAGTTCATCGTCATCTGAAAGCAGAGAAGGTTAAGGGGAGATTTAATAGTGTTGCTCATAATTATGAATGATTTTGATCGAGTAAAGAAGAAGAAATTGTTTCCACCGGCAGGAGGGCTGGTGCCAGAGAACACAGATTTAAGGTAATTGGTAAAATAACCAGAGGGGGCGATGAGGAGCATTTTCTTTTATGCAGCGAGTTATGATGATCCGGAATGCACGGCCTGAAAGGGTGGCGGAAGCAGATTCAATAGTAATTTTCTAAAGGGAATTAGATAAATAGTTGAAAAGGAAAAATTTGCAGGGCTAAGGAGAAAGAGCAGGGGAGTGGGACTAATTGGATAGCTCTTTCAAAGAGCGGGTACAGGCACGATGGTCCAAATGGCCTCCTTCTGTGCTGCTGCAAGATTTTATGGGGCCGAAATTCAAAGCTGCCAGAAAGCTTGCGCACCAACCTTTATTTTGAAGATTTTCCCGCCGAGAGCGTTGAGGCAGCCTTTCCATCGCTTTTTGGGATTTTGTACTTTTTTTAAATCATTGGACCGGAAGTCGGTCATAGTGGAGGTGGAAGTGCAGCGGTAAGTCAGGCTGAGGGACGGAAGTTGGGGCGGGTTCGAGACTCCACCGATGTCACTCAGCGGTGGAGCGGTGTTGACGTCACTTCGTGTGTGCGTCACCACGCTCTCTCCCCTCCATTAAAGGGGAGAGAATCGAGCATTTTTTAGATTTGGCCACTGGGCCACCAGGGAGGGTTTCGGCCGGGCCAGTAGCCTGGCACTCGAGGGGGTGCCGGGCTGCCTGGCCGAAGTCGGGGGAGCAATAGTCCAGCCGACATGGAAGTCGGCCGGCATAAAAAATAAGATGCCGGCCGCAGCATTCGGCCCTCGCCTTTAATGGCTGCCGCACTGCCAGAGCAGAGAGAGAGCAGACAAGGTGCACCGACAGAGAAAGCTGTCGGGGGCATCCCATGGTGAGGCAACAATTTTTTAACCTACATTTCGGGTGGAGTATTCTGCAGGTGAGGGAGAGTGGCGGTGCGTGTTTTGATGATGCGCTTGCGGCAGTCATCAGCAGCGGGGCGGAATTGGGGACAGGCCGAAAAATCTCCGACCTGAATTTTGGTCGGAGCGGCCAGTGGACTGCATCGCGGCGGCTACTCGATTCCGCCGCATAACGGTGGAAACAGGCCTCATACGGACCCTGAATTACGGCCTCTATGATTCTAACATGCCATGGTGAGACTTTAACTCTTGACTTATGGGTTGCTTGTTCTATACCATAACCACAGTACTCATTCTATAATGTTAATTCATCTTTAGAAAAGTGGGGATTCCAGACGGTGTTGTGCAGAGCAACGTATGCTCTTGAATGTCCACTAGAAAGCAATTGTCTAAATCACCACTTCATATTCTTTCAGCTGCCTGGGCCCTAGCTCTGGATTTGCCTCCCTAAACCTCTGATCTCTCCCTCTCCTCCTTTAAGACGTTCTTTGGTCACCTGTCCTAAAATCTCATGTGGCTTGGTGCCAAATTTGTGACTGATAATCGCTCCTGTGAAATGTCTTAGGACGTTTTACTATGCTAAAGGCGTGATCATTACAAATCCAATTTTATAAATACATCTACATGAAGAAAGTTCATGAAACTTGCAAAAGAATATTTTTAATTCTGCTTTTGGCTTCATGCAGAACACATTACATCTAATTACATTTCAGTGTACTTAGATGACAATTTAAATGGCCATTATTTAAGAAAGAAAGAAAATCACTTGTATTTGCAATATTTTTCCATCATTTGGTGGGAGGAGGCTCATGTCGAGCATTTTCTGTGCTGTAAAATTCTATATATGTATATAAATTTCAGGGGTTCCAAAAATATTCCCAGATCAGGCGGGTGGTTAATACACAGAAAATGTCCTACTCTGCTGCAACAATTTCCCAATGAAGAACTTTTTGAAGTGCAGTCACTTGTAATGTAGGAAATGGGGCAGCCAATTTGCACACAGCAAGCTGCCACAAACAGCAATGTAATAATGGCCAGCTCATCTGTTTTAATGACATTGGTTGAGGGATAAATATTGGCCAGGGCACTGGGGAGAACTCCCCTACTCTTAAATAGTGGTCGTGGGATCTTTAACTTCACTTCAGAGGGCAGGTGGAGCCGCGATTTAATGTCTCACCCAAAAGACGGCACCTCCGACAGTGCAGAACTCCTTCAGTACTGGCACGGAGAGTCAGCTTGCTTTATGTGCTCGTCTCTGGAGTGGGGCTTGAACCAACAACCTTCAGTTCCAGAGGAGAGTGCTACCTACTGAGCCACAGCTGACACACAATGTTCATTTGGTTGGTCCATGGTAACAGCTTGTTTGTGTATGAGGATTAGAAATTGGTCCTTTTAATGTGCTTTTGAGCATGGATTAATGTTAAGTAAAATGATATACCTTATGACAGATTACAATTTTGGTCGAAGATCATTTGATTTGAATTAAATCTGACTCGCCTACCACCCTGAGAGTGCACGTCTCAGATTTACAAGGATCATATCAGAACTGAGTCAGGAAAGACTAAGAGGTTGGGACACTCTTCCTGTAGAAAATAGAAGGCTGGTTTATTAACTACAGACGACTATTCCGCTGCTTTCCCACCTCCGTAAACTTCAGCTCATCCAAAACTCCGCTGCCTTTATCCTAACTCGCATCAAGTCCCATTCACCGATCACCCCAGTGCTCACTGATCTACACTGGCTGCCAGTCTAGCAATGCCTCGATTTTAAAATGATCATCCTTGTTTTCAAATCTCTCCATGGTCTCACCTCTCCCTAGCTCTGTATTCTCCTCCAGCCCTAAAACCCTCCAAGATCTCTGCACTCCTCCAATTCTGACCTTTTGTGCATCCTGGATTTTCTTCACTCCACCATTGGTGGCCATTCCTGGCTGGGCCCCAAGCTCTGCAATTCCCTCCCCATGTCTCTCTCTCTCTCTCTTCCTTTAAAACGCTCCTTAAAACCTACCTCACCCGTCCCAATATCTCTTTACGTGGCTTGGTGTCAAATTTTGTCTGATGATGCTTCTGAGAAACGCCTTGGTATGTTTTACTACATTAAGGCGCTATATAAATACTGTTGTAATAAATCTAATAAAGGAATTCAGGGCAACCTTCTTTTAACCAGAGAATGGTTGAGGCAAATAGCAGAGATGCATTTAAGGGGAGGCTACATAAACACGAGGGAGAAAAGAATAGAGGGATATGGTGATGGGGTGAGATGAAGAGAGGTGGGAGGAAGCTCATGGAGAGTATAAACACTGGCATAGACCAGTTGAGCTGAATGGGTTGTTTCTGTGCTGTAAAATTCTGTGCAATTCCATGCATGTAACTTGCCAGATGTAATGGGGTCAGGAATGTGTGTCCCATCGTTTCACTGCATCATGCATTGGAACTTGACAGGTTTAAACAAAACTGTTTTATTAGGCTACACATTTCTGATGAATTAAGGTACTCTGTCCTTTTCCCTTCTGCGGGCAGCCTTCTTGTTAGTTTATTTTGTTATAAAAAGGGTGCTCAGACAATCCAGAAGAATTAATCAGCTGGTTTTGTGAGACGGTCTTTATTTGCCACTAAAAACTTATGATCGCAAGGACGAATGCTGCATTGTGGATCATTTCCAAAATCTGACAAGTCTTAATTATAATTACGCTCTTGTAATTACCGGTGTAAAATTACACTCTCTACTGGATGAGTTTTTGTATTTACGCCTCAAATTTAAAACAAATCGTGAACAATTGCGTCTCTGCAGATTAGACACGCGAGTGAGAATGAAGCTACGCACTAAACCTCCGACACAACAACTTGTATTTCTATGGTGACTTTAATGTAGTAAAACATCCCAAGACACTTCAGAGAAGAGTCAACAAATAGAATTTGACACTGAGCCACGCACGGAGGTATTAGGCCAGGTGACCAAAGGCTTGGTCAAAGAGGTAGGGCTTAAGGAGCATCTTAAAAGGAGAGAGGTGGAAAGGTTTAGGGAGGGAAATCCAGAGCTTAGGGCCTGGGCAGCTGAAGGCACGGCCACCAATGGTGGGGCAATTAAAATCGAGGATGCGCAATGCAAGTCTACTCTTTGTTAACCAAATGTAACTTCAAAGGGCATCAGATGATACAATTAAAGTCGGATAGCACAGCAGCTAGACAAAGTGTGAAATTTGCAGTACTCAGGGATGAAGAATTGTCTCAACGATAACTTGCATTTATATAGTGCAATATGACAGGAGAGTTATCCAGTCATAAAATTGACACCGAGACACAAATAGAAAAAAAGTATTGCATTCACATATGTCTCAAAGCACTTTACAGCCAATGAAGTACTTTTTAAAGTGAAGTCACTGTTGTAATGTAGGAAACGTGGCAGCCAATTTGTTCACAGCAAGTTCCCATAAACAGCAATGAGATAAATGACCAGAGCATCTGGGTTTTTTGTTTAGGTGTTGGTTAGAAGGAGATATTAAGACAGATGACCAAAAGCTTCATTAAATAGGTAGGTTTTAAGGAGCATCTTAAAAAGAGAGAGGTGTCTCGGGAGGGAATTCAGAACTTAGGGTCTAGATAACTGAAGGCATGGCTGCCAATGGTGAAGTGAAGGAAGTGAGAGATGCGCAAGAGACCAATAGTGGAGGAAACAAACCCCCCAGCCACACTGTACTGCCAACCACGGGATTTATTTAAATTCTCCGTTTCCCCAAACCCACCCACCAATTTTACTACAATGCCCCAATTACCAATGCAGTACAATGAATGAGGCGATACTGATCCTTCCACTGGTTTAAACACATCACAGGAGACACTTTCTACAGATGCCTGGGGAGCCAACATTATCCCCTCCCTCCATCAATAGATACACAGATTGGACTCATTATCAGAAGCTGTAGCTTAGTGGGTAGCGTGCTCACCTTGTAGGTTTGAGCCCCACGCCAGAGATTAGAGCACGTAATGTAGGCCGATACTCCCAGTACAGTAGCGAGGGAGCACTGCACTGTCGGAGGTGCCGTCTTTCGGATTAAACATTAAACCGAGGCCCCGTCTGCCCTCTCAGGTGGACATAAAAGATCCCATAGCCACTATTTTGAGTTATCCCTGGTATCCTAACCAATATTTATCCCTCAACCAACATCACTAAAAAAAAATTATCTGGTCAATATCTCATTGCTGTTTGTGGGAGTTTGCTGTGCGCAAATTAGCTGCCATGTTTCCAACATTACAACAGTGACTACACTTCAAAAGTACTTACTTGTCTGTAAAGCGCTTTGGGAAGTCCAGAGGTCATGAAAGGCGCTATATAAATACAAGTCTTTCTTTTTTGCTGTGGTCCAATAAATGGTCTTGCTGATAATTACAAGAGAGGGTGGGATGGAGGTGCCTTCGGCAGAAGATCTTGAGCGACCGTTCCTCACAAAAGAAAATAAACATGCCATACCCAACCACAGTGGTACGAAAGAAGTGTTCCAATCATTACACCGCCAAGCCGTAACGGAAAGACATGTTTCCCCCAAACAGCCCAATGGTTTACACGCTCAAGACTCACCTTCTTCAGTTTGGGGAGACGGAGGAGGTTTGTGACGGACAACAGACCAACATTTATCAAGCTGAGGAACTCCAGGTTCTCAAATTCCGCCGTCAGACCTTCGATTTTACCTTCGTTTGACCTGCAGTTGTCGAGAACAAGCTCTCGCACCTGAAATGAAGAAACAACGACTTAACAATCAGACTCTTGCTGTAAGCACACACGCGAACCGTGTCATGGCAAGATTTCTGCTCAATGGCCAAAATTCAGTGCATGACGATGTAGTCATTTTATATTTTTGTGCCTTTGCATAGAAACATACAGCTACGAAAGAGGCCATTCGGCCCATCATGTCTGTGCTGGCTCACTGTGTCTAGGGTTCAAGTGCAGCCCAACTCACTTTATAGAATCGATTTTGTAAGAAAGTTAATCCCATCGTGCTGAATTTGCTACAGCATTTCCTACAACACATCAGTTCAGCAGTATACAGGCAAGTAGCACAACCCGTATAAAATGAAAGTAGAATTAGAGAGCACAGGATGCCATTCGACCCATCATAGCTGTGCCAGCTCTTTGAAAGTGCTATCCAATTAGTCCCATTCCCCATGCTCTTTTACCAACAGCTCTGCATACTTTTCCTTTTCAAGTATTTATCCAATTCCCTTTTGAATCGGCTTCGACCACCTTTCACAGTGCATTCCAGATTACAACAACTCGCTGCATCAAAAAAAATGTCCTCATCTCCCCTCTAGTTCTTTTGCCAGTTACCTTAAACCGGTGTCCTCTGGTTACCCACCATCCTGCCTGTGGAAACAGTTTCTCCCTATCTACTCCATCAAAACCCCTCAATGTATATACATGGAGGTGGTGACCATGTACCCATACTGGGGGCAAATACATCGCATAACAGCAACAAACTAAACTTTCGAAAAGACAAAATGCTTTTGTTTTTGTGATTTATCTTGGTTAGTCACTATTACAAAGTAGCGACAGTGGCAGACCGTATAGATTAAAAGAGTCGAAATAATGTCCAGAAAAGCATCCTCCCACTTTACATCCTCCATAAACTTCAGCTCATCCAAAGCTCTGCTGCCCGTATCCTAACCGGCACCAAGTCTCGTTCACCCATCACCCATGCTCACTGACCTACAATCGGTTCCCAGTCCAGCAATGTCATGGTTTTAAAATTTGAATCCTGATGCTCAAATCTCCCCATGGCTTCACCTTCCCCATTTCTGTAACCTCCTCCAGCTCGACAACCCACGAGATCTCCTCCAATTCTGACCACCTGCGCACCCCCAATTTTCATCTCTCCACTATTGGTGGCATTGCCATCAGCTGCCTAGGCCCCAAGCTCTGGAATTCCTTCCCTAAACCTCTCCGCCTCTCTATCCTCCCTCAAGACGCTCCTTAAAACCTACCTTTTTGACCAAGCTTTTGGTCGTCTGTCCTAATATCTCCTTCCGTGGCTCGGTGTCAAATTTTGTTTGATAACGCTCCTGTGAAGCGCCTTGGGACATTTTACTACCCTTTGCTCCCCAGGTTTATTCTCTTACAAAAATCACTGCAAGAGTCACACTACAGGCTGGGGCTCTTTTCTCCAGAAGAGAGAAAGCTGAGGGATGACCTGATAAGATGTCTTTAAAATTATGAAGGGATTCAATAGGGTAGACACCGAGAAGATGTTTCCACTTGCGGCCAAGACCAGAACTAGGGGCCATTAAATACAAGATGGTCACTAATAAATCCAATAGGAAATTCGGGAGAAATGTCTTTACCTAGAGAATGATGAGAATGTGGAACGTGCCACCAAATGGAGTAGTTGAGGTGAATGGCATAGATTCATTTAAGGGGGAGCTAGATAAATATAGGAGGGAGAAAGAAATACGATTTGTTGATGGGATGAGATGAAGAGGGGTGGGAGGAGACTCGTGTGGAACATAAACACCAGCATGGACCTGCTGGGCTGAATGGCCGGTTTCTGTGCTGTAAAATTCTCTGCAATTCTATGAGACAGAAGACTCTGAAATCCTGCTCATCTTTCCTGAAACTGAAATTGAAAACTGCAAGTTGTTGTAGCCTGCCAACTGGTTTAACTTAATACTTTCCAGGGTCACAGTGGCATCTAATGATGGGTGAAAGAGGCACATACATCATCATTATCAGCAGTAGGATAAATTGACACAAAGCTACTGCATCTGTGGAGGACTATCTGGTTTGAAGGTTACAGGGAATAATGAAGTACTCTATGGAACGCAAAGGTTCCTTTAACAGCCATGGAAAGCTTCCAGCAAGGAGAGATGCTAGAATGGATCTCTCTTCTCCAGATTTGCTTGATTAATTTTGTGCGGCGAAGTGGGGGGGCATGTTGGGTCAAGGAGAAATTTGTGTCAAACGTTCCTTTAGGAGAATAAGTAAACTAGGTGGAACCCACGATGGCGTGGATTGTATATGGTGTGTGTATAATCATCATCATCATAGGCAGTCCCTCGGAATCAAGGAAGATTTGCTTCCACTCCTGAAGTGAGTTCTTTGGTGACTGAACAGTCCAATACAAGAGCTACAGACTCTGTCACAGGTGGGTGGGACATATAGTCGTTGAGGGAAGGGGTGGGTGGGGCTGGTTTGCCGCACGCTCTTTCTGCTGCCTGCGCTTCACTTCTGCATACTCTCGGCATTGAGACTCGAGGTGCTCAGCGCCCTCTCGGATGCACTTCCTCCACTTAGGGCGGTCTTGGGCCAGGGACTTCCAGGTGTCAGTGGGGATGTCGCACTTTTTCAGGGAGGCTTTGAGGGTGTCCTTGCAACGTTTTGGCTGCCCATCTCGCTTGCCGTGAAGGAGCTCAGAGTTGAGCACTTGTTTTGGGAGTCTCGTGTCTGGCATGCGAACTATGTGGCCTGTCCAGTGGAGCTGATCAAGTGTGGTCAGTGCTTCAATGCTGGGGGTGTTGGCCTGGACGTGGACGCTGATATTGGTGCGCCTGTCCTCCCAGGGGATTTGTAGGATCTTGCGGAGACATCGTTGGTGAGATTTCTCCAGCGACTTGAGGTGTCTGCTGTACATGGTCCATGTCCATAATAGATAATCAAAGGGCTATAGGGAGGAGGAAACTTAAACCAATCACTATCACTAGTGAAAAAGTACTAGGCAAACTAATGGAACTAAAGGTGGACAAGTCCCCTGGACCTGATGGATTGCATTGTAGGATCTTAAAAGAAGTGGCTGCAGAGATAGTGGACTCATTTGTTGTAATCCACCAAAATTCCCTAGATTCTGGAGAGGTTCCAGCGGATTGGAAAGCTGCAAATGTAACAACCCTATTCAAAAAAGGAAGGAGACAAAAAACAGGAAACTAAAGACATGATAGCCTAACATCTGTCATTGGAAAAATGCTGGAGTCCATTATTAAGGAAATAGTAGCAGGACATTTAGAAAGTCAAATTACAATCAAGCAGAGTCAGCATGGTTTCATGAAAGGGAAATCATGTCTGACAAATTTGCTAGAGTTCTTTGAGGATGTAACGAGCAGGGTGGATAAAGGGGAACCAGCAGATGTAGTGTATCTGGATCTCCAGAAGGCATTTGATAAGGTGCCACATAAAAGGTTATTGCACAAGATAAGAGCTCATGGGGTTGGGGTAATATATTAGCATGGATAGAGGATTGGCTAACTAACAGAAAATAGAGTCGGGATAAATGGGTCATTTTCAGGTTGGCAAACTGTAACTAGAAGGGTGTCACAGGGATCAGTGCTGGGGCCTCAACTATTTACAATCTATATTAATGACTTGGATGAAGGGACCGAGAGTAATGTAGCCAAATTTGCTGATGATACAAAAATAGGTGGGAAAGCAAGTTGTGAAGAGGACACAAAGAATCTGCAAAGAGATATAGATAGGTTAAGTGAGTGGACAAAAATTTGGCAGAATGTGGGAAAATGCGAGGTTATCCACTTTGATAGGAAAAATTGAAAAGCGAATTATTATTTAAACGGAGAGAGACTACAAAATGCTGCAGTAGAGAGGAATCTGGGGGTCATTGTACATGAAACACAGAAAGTTAGTATGCAGGTACAGCAAGTAATCAGGAAGGCAAATGGAATGTTGTCCTTTATTGCAAGGGGGATGGAGTATAAAAGTGGGGAAGTCTTGCAACAACTGTACAGGGTGTTGGTGAGACCATACCTGGAGTACTGCGTACAGTTTTGGTCTCCTTATTTAAGGATATACTTGCATTGGAGGCAGTTCAGAGAAGGTTCACTAGGTTGATTCCGGAGATGAAGGGGTTGTCTTATAAAAAAAGGTTGAGCAGGTTGGGCCTATTGGAGTTTAGAAGAACAAGGGGTGTTCTTATTGAAACCTATAAGATTCTGAGGGGGCTTGACAGGATAGATGCAGAGAGGATGTTTCTCCTCGTGGGAGAATCTAGAACTAGGGGGCATAGTTTTAGAATAAGGGGTTCGCACATTTAAAATGGAGATGAGGAGGAATTTCTTCTCTGAGAGTCATGGATCTTTGGAATTTTCTACCCCAGAGAGCCATTGAGGCTAGGCCTTTGAATATATTTAAAGTAGAGATGGACAGATTTATGAGTGATAGGGGAGTCAAGGGTTATGGGGAGCGGGCAGGGAAGTGGAGTTGAGGCCAAGATCAGATCACCATGAACTTATCGAATGGTGGAGCAGGCTTGAGGGGCCAAATGGCCTACTCCTGCTCCTATTTCTTATGTTCTATGACTGGGCTTGATGGGTCAAACAGCATTTCCACTTCAACGTGGGGTAATTTCTCATTCCACACTGGTAAACTTGTGAACTGCAGCAGTTAAGGACGATTGGATAATTAGTTCAAAGCTCATTTATCTTCCAGGGAACTGCCCACAAGGAATCTGCAATTCTCATATTTCGGCAGAAGCAATGACCTAAAAATTGGATCTAGTTATGCCCGTTTTACGCAACAGATGCTCGGAGCATCATGGTGCCCACCCTTGCTAAGTGCCCAAAGACCTGAATGTTTTAAAACTAAATCTAGGATTTGCTTGTTATGTGTTTCAGTTTCTTTGCCTTCCTTTCTGCTGCAAGAAACCATATCTACTGCAATCTGATCAGATTGAGAATTTGTAGGGAAGGTGCAGGTTTCAAACTGAAGGCATCACTTTCTGGCTTTTAATAGAAAGAAAGAACTTGCATTTATAGCATCTTTCACGACCTCAGGACGTAGAAAAGCACTTTATAGTCAATGAAGTACTTTTGAAGTGTAGTCACTGTTGTAGGAAACACAGCAGCCAATTTGTGCACAGCAAGCTCCCACAAAACAGCAATGAAACAGTGACCAGATACAATCTGTTGTTAGTGATGTTGATTGAGGGATAAATATTGGCCAGGACACCAGGTAGAATGTCCCTGCTTTTTGAAATAATGGCTGTGGGATCTTTTACGGCCAGCTGAGAGAGCAGATGGGACCTCCATTTAACGTCTACTCTGAAAGACGGCACCCCCAACCAAATAGCACTCCCTCAGTATGGCACTGGGAGTCAACCTAGATTATGTGCTCCAGTCCCTGGAGTGGGACTTGAGCCCACAACCTTCTGACTCGGTGAGAGTGCTACCAACTGAGCCATGGCTGATTTCAGGTGCAGTGTTTTCCTTTTAAAACCTTCCCCTGCCCCCAGCACCATTACCAGCATCCATGGGCATTACAATGTTCTCACTGGGTCCAGGTCAGCAGAAAGCCAGGTGTTAAATCAGGACAGCTGTTGATAACACGCACTACTGGACTGGAAATACCTTTGACTGTACGGCCCCAAGTTTCCACATGATTTGCGCCTGATTTTTTAGGAGCAACTGGTGGAGAACGGACTATCTTAGAAATCGCAATTCTCCACATTTTTTTTTCTGCAGTTCTAGTCAGTTAGAACAGTTTCACTTTGGAACAGAATTTTTTCTTCAAAAGGGGGCATGTCCGGCCACTGACGCCTGATTTCAAAGTTTCCACAGTGAAAACGTACTCCAAACTAACTTAGAATGGAGCAAGTGAAGATTTTTGTAGAACTGAAAAAACCTTGTCTACACATTAAAAAATCAGGCGCAGGTTACAAATTAGGCGTCCAGAACGAGGTGGGGGGGGGGGGGAAGGGAAGTCATTACATCCTATAATAAATCCTTATTTATACTTATACAAATAAATCCAACCTGAATAAAAATTTATAAGCAAAGAAAAGATTAAATAAATCATCTTTCTACCTGTGTGAAAGTGCTTCAGCCAGGGAGAATGCTGCAGGAAGCCTCACAAGTTGAGGCAGCCGTTCGTTCCCGCCGGGGGGAGGGAGGAGGAGGAGGAGGAAGCCGTTCCCGACGGCGGGCCGGGGGGGGGGGGGGGGTGTGGGCCCGACCGACCGAACGCAGCAGGGGGGGGGGGAGCCGTTCCAGACAGCGGGCGGGCGGGGGGGGGGGGGGATGGAGACAGTGAGAAGGCTGCAGGAAGCCTCACAAGTTCAGCAGCCATTCCCGATGGCAGGGGGGGGAAGGCCGTCGGGAAACGACTGCCTCAACTTTGAGGCTTCCTGTAGCCTTCTCACTGCTGCAAGAAGCCTCAGTGCTGATGTGCTGATGGCAATGTGCTTTTATTAAAAAATGTTCAAAAATTAAACAGCTACAAAAAACTACAAAAATGGCCGAGTGCCAATGTTTCCTTCACACTGCGCGTGCGCGAATGCTCCAACACGCACGCGCAGGGTTGCCGGCAGGAAAAAAACTAATTTAAATGGTACCCGCACTTACAAAATCGGTGCGAGTGGTAGGCTCCGCCCCCTGGGTGCCGCGCCAAGCAGACATGGAGCTGCAGGGCGCTCCAGAATCGCGCGTTTTTTTTCCGGCGGGCGCCCAGCTCGGAGGGGCGCCTGTTTTGTAGCGTGTGGAAACTTGGGGCCTACAAGTCAGCTACTGCCAGTCATCAAGCCTGCCTCCATCCAGACATGCTGCAATGCAGTCTTCTATTGATGAGGCAGTAGACTGAGCCAGATGGTGACTCTTCATAACCATCTCGACACAGCAAAATGTCCACTTCAGCAACCAAACAGGGCGGGGGACAGGTGTGGGGCTGATCTGCTCTCACTTGTCTGCATTTCAGTTATATAACGCTCTGGTCAGATCTGGACCAATGTCCCCTATTAAGTTGCACTGTCTCCTGCGCACCTGCCTCTCCCAATGTTCAGCACATTCAAAATGTTGCACATGTGCAGTATCTGCAATGGAAAAGATGGTGAGCGCCCTGCATGGGACCTTGCAGCGGGAACATTGTTCAGTTCTGGGCATCGCTCCTTAGGAAGGACACATGAGACACATTAGAGGGTGTGGCACAGATTGACCAGAATGATATCGGGCTAAAAGCGTTAAATTATGAGAAGGCTGCATAGACTAGGCTTACATTCCCTTGGGTATAGAAGATTTAAGGGGTGATCTAATTGAGGTAGTTATTCGGATTTTAATTAGCACTATTTACCCCAGTGTCCTGACAATTGCTCCAGTATGTTAAATGTTTTAGCGCCCTGTTCAGTACAGGATCACTGGACAATTATGGATGAGAATGCTGTTCGGACCATCTTAATTCATCCATCCAGAAAAACCCTGCAGTCCCACCATTTCAGTTCCTATTGCTTAAAATATTTTTTTTTAATTTTTTTTTAAATTTTTTTTTAAAATGATTCCAGGGATTTTGCCTCCAATAATCTATCTGGGAATCTAGTTCATGTTGATGACTCCTTTTGTAAGCAGAAATCCCCGATATCATCAACAGCTTGCATTTAGATAGCACCTTTAACATATTAAAATGCTCTACGGCATTTCACAGCAGCATTACCAGACAAAATTTGACACCGAGCCAAGTAAGGAGATATTAAGAAAGATACAGGTTTTAAGGAGTGCCTTTGAGGAGGAGGGAGAGAATTCCAGAGCTTAGGGCCTAAATAGCTGAAGGCACAGCCACCAATAGTGGAGTGATGGAAATCAGGGATGCGCAAGAGGCCAGAATTGGAGGAATGCAGGGATCTCGGAGAATTGTAGGGTTGGAGCAGGTTACAGAGATAGGAAAGGGTGAAGCCAGTGGAGGGATTTGAACACAAGGATAAGAATTTTAAATTCGAGGCTTTGCCGGAGTGGGAGCCAATGTAGGTCATAGGTGCACGGGACTTGGGATGATAGGTGCACGGGACTTGATGCAAGTTAGGATATGGCAGCATTTTTGCATGTGCTCAAGTTTTACAGAGGGTGTAAGATGGGAGGTTGGCCAGAAGAGCACTGGAATAGTCGAGTCTGGAGGTAACAAAGGCATGGGTGAAGGTTTCAGTAGCGGATGGGCTGAGGCAGGGGCAGAGAGGAGCAACATTATAGAAGTGAAAATGGGCGGTCTTGGTGATGGAGAGCAAATGGGATCAGAGGCTCAGCTCAGGGTCGAGTGTGCAAACAGTCATGAGTGTTTAACTCCTCGAACTGCTTCAGTATCTTGCTTAGCTATTTTACCACCATTCATAGAGGTATGTACGTTAATCATTTCCCCTTCCTGGGTGCAGCACTTTATACTTGCCAACATTAGATTTCATCTGCCATTATTTGTCCAGCATATTCTGTAATTTCAGAGCTGCCTTTTTTGATTCCACTCTCCCCTTCATCAGGCGTGATTATTTCAATGTGGTCAAGTTAGGGCCATAAAAGCTCCCATCGGCAAAGGCAGCCTGTAACCGAGCCGCTGCAGACCAGCCAGTTCACGTTTTGATTGCCAATTTGTGCTGAGCTCGCTGCAGTTGACGCTAGACTTCCAAGTGGGGATAAAGAAAGTCAGCAAGGTTTCCTGATTGCCATCCAGTGGGAACTGCTACAAGCCACATGTCATCGGACATTGGGCAAGGGCAGAATTGGGCTACCTTGTAATGCATCCCATGGCCAAATAGCTAGCCAACGCTCACCACCTAGCATCACACAGGAAGAATGGCCAATTTGAGCATCCAAGAGAACACAGGGCTGTTTCTCGGCAAGCCCAAACACTATTAGGAGAGCGGAGAACAAAGAGGGGTCAAACTCCTTCACAATTTTTTTTTAATATATGAACAGCGCTTCGATAGGTGGTGATGCCAGTTTATACGCGTCAATATCACTACTTAGTGAAAGTCATCGTATAAAATGCAATATGCAAAAACCAAAAATACATTTGAGAGGATACTGAGAAATAGCCTCTATGGGTGTTGCAATTCTATATTCTATGCTAGCATAGAACCACTTGTGCACTGAAGGGAAAGAAATGTTTCCAGGATCATAAATGGAAGTATCGCATTAAATACGTGAAGACGTTACCAGAACGATTGCTCACACAACTGAGAGGATTAAGCAATAAAATGACAATATGGTAGGCTACTGCTGACTGCATACTTCTAATTTTCCCCACAGAAAGGGCCCTCTCTGCCACCTGATCTCTGCAATGGCAAACATGCAGACACGTGCGTTCATCGGCTAAGCCAACCAGCCAGGGACAATAAAGCTTCAGATTGTCTAGCGACACCAGGGTGTCAGCCAATGAGATGGAGAGACATACAGCAACCAGTCTACAGAGTCTATTTAAACAGCATCTCTACGAACTACAGCAAACCGAACTCATGACTAAAACTACAGCAACGTCTCCCGATAAAAACAGGATGATTTCTCCAGCAAAATGCAGTGAGTGGAGGATAGTTGCATAATACAAATTAGGTGCTTAAAATCAATCCCAGTCACTTACAGCAGTGCAGTCTCCAGGCATGTTTGACGGAGGAATCACCTAATCATTTCCATTCTGGCCAGGACTTGTGTTACTAATATGCAGCCATAAAGCTGTAAAATGCAGCTAATCAGTGCTAATTATAGCTTGTGCATTAATGACCCTTATGAAATCCATTGAGAGCACGATTTCTCCCTCATTTAGTGCCTACTAATCCAGCCCAAAAGCATGGATTCACCACTCACCAAGGATCCACTCTGCTGCAATGTTTTTTTAAATTATATTTTACTCAAAACTGAAAAGGCCTTGGAACTCCTAAACTTCAAAAGCTTTACAGCATTGAGGTTTCGGGACCTCTTCAAAAAGAACTTCTACCAAATACAGTGCATGTCCTTAACAGTTGAAGGAACGGTGCACGTGCCTACATGTGAAGCTGCCTAAAAATAGCCAGGCAACTCCCTTCGTAAAATTGCATTATTTAATTTTGTTTCATGGATAGTTAAGTCCAAGCAGAAATGCACTTTAGTCAAAAACATTAGAGAATGAATGCAGTAATGAGGTTCTGACTGTAGGTGGGTATATGCTCAACCTCCTTCATCGCAAGGGGACTGGAATACAATGGGGTGGAAATTATGCTCCAGTTGTATAGAGCCCTGGTTAGACCACATCTTGAGTACTGCATTCAGTTCTGGTCATCGCCCCGCAGGACGTCTATATTGGCCTTGGAGGGGGTGCAGCGCAGATTCACCAGAATTATACCAGAGATTAGTAGGTTAAATTATGAGGTCAGGTTGCATAGCCTAGGCTTGTATTCTCTTGAGTATAGAAGATTAACTGGCAATCTAATTGAGGTGTTTAAGATGATTTAAAAAGAGTTGTTAGGGTAGATGGAGAGAAACTCTTTCCTCTGGTGGGGGAGTCCAGAACGAGGGGGCATAACCTGAAAATTTGAGCTATCCCTTTGTGATGTCAGGAAGCTCTTCTTCACACAAAGGGCAGTAGAAATCTGAAACTCCCCAAAAACTGTTGAGGCTTGGGGTCAATTGAAAATTTTGAAACAGATATTGATAGATTTTAGTCTTACAAGAGTATTAAGGGATATGGAAGCAAGGTGGAAAGATGGAGTTAAGATACAAATCAGCCATGATCTAAATTGAATAGCAGAACAGGCTCGAGGGGCCGCATGGCCTCCACCTGTTTCTATGTAACAGGCTTGGGGGACCGAATGGCCTCCACTTGTTCCTATATAAAAGGTTCGAGGGGTTGAAAGGCCTTCTCTTGTTCCTGTGCAACAAGCTCAGGGGGCTGAATGGCCTCCCCCGGTCCTATGCAACATGCTCGAGGGACTTAATGGCCTCCTCCTGTTCCTAAGTAACAGGTTTGAGGGGCCGAATGGCATTCTTTTTTTATTCACGGGATGTGGGTGTCACTGGTAAGTCCAGCATTTGTCGCCCATTCCTAATTGTTCGAGAAGGTGGCAGTGAGCCGATATCTTGAATTGCTACAGTCCGTGTGGTGAATTTTCTTGTAGTGATTTGTTACAACTGTGTGGCTTGCCATTTTAGAGGCCACATTGCTGTGGGTCTAGAGTCACATATCGGCCAGACCGGGTAAGGATGGCAGGTTTCCTTTCCTAAAGGACATTAGTGAACCAATTGGGTATTCACGACAATCTGATATTGTCGCGATCACGATTACTGACACTAGCTGTTTGAATTCAGTTAATTGAATAAATCTGAAATAAACAGAGTTAAACGTGAGTTTGCACCTACAATAGAGGGTCAGTGAGCTGATGGTCACTCCGGGCTCCTTGTTGAAGTAATACTGGCAGAGGGCTAGGAGCAGAATACCTGCTCCTCTCGGCTGGTAGAAGTTACTTCTCCCCAAAAAGGATACACCCATGCACCCAACCACCTTATTTTTCGCCCCTCTGTAGGCATCAATCCTTTGCTGGGGTATAGTTCCATGGCTGTCAAGTGGTGACCCTTTCACCTTTGTACCGAGACAGGCTTTTCTACAGCATGGACAGCAGTCCTACCCAGTGTCCACACAAATGCATTTGCAGCCATGAATCTATGGTGCTGTCAGGGCAAGAGTTATTTAGGTGTTTCTGGATGCAAGAATTAAGATGAGCCAAAATGGCCTCCCTAGTGATAGTAATCGTGATCAAGGGCAGGAACACTCACTGATATTCTCTTCTTTAGCCCAGCCAACCTTAGTACTGCTCAAGATCGGCTAACTGCAGACTGGGGAGAACAAACCTGACATCTTCCTGGTTCAGCTTAGGACAAACCTATTGAGGTGAGTTGCCAAGAGTGCCCCCAAAAACTCTCAATTATAAAATGGGAAAGCAAGTTTCGTATAATCAGATCTGAAGAATTACATAGAATTTACAGCACAAAAACAGGCCATTTGGCCCAACAGGTCTAAGGCCCTGTTTATGTTCCACATGAGCCTCCTCCCATCTTACTTCATCGAACTCCATCACCATAACCTTCTATTCCTTTCATGTGTTTATCTAGCTTCCCCTTAAATGTATCTATGCTATTCATCTCAATCACTCCATGTGGTAGCAAGTTCCACATTCTCACCACTCTCTGTGTAAAGAAGTTTCTCCTGAATTCCCTATAGGATTTATTAGTGACAATCTTATTTGTGGCCTTAGTTTTGGACTCCCCCCACAAGTGGAAACATCTTCTCTACATCTACCCTATCAAAGCCCTTCATAATTTTAAAGACCTCTATCAGGTCACCCCTCAACCTTCTCTTTTCCAGAGAAATAAATAAATAATATAGTTTTACATTTATGACTGATCTTCATTTCTTCAATGTCACCGCACCACTGCCCCCACCCCCACCTCAGGCAGAGAAATGAAAAAGTTCATTCCTACTGTACTCATTTTGCAGTGTATGATTTTATTTAATACGATCTGCACTCTTTATTCTTCAAGTTAGCTTTGAATCCATCAGGCGATAGCGTTAGGGATCAATAAAAACAAATATGGAGGATTCAGCAATTAGGAAAAAAACAAGAGGAAATGAATCTACTGCTTACCTAATGAATCCAGTGAAAATTCAAAAATTGTTAATGTCGCTCCATCCTGTTACAACCCCTGCTTAAGGTTTATCCTGAAATCAGGTACCCATTTTCCATTATAACGTCATATGTATAAATGAATGCATTTGGAAAAGGATAAAGGACAGATGCACTTGCTCCTCACACGCAGGTTTGACTCTGATGCGGTTTAAGTTGTTTGTGGACACATTAGCTGGTTAAAAATTCATAGAATCATACAGCACAACATGCTACGCAGCCCACTGCATTTGAAAGAGCTATCGAATTAGTCCCACTCCCCTTGCTCTTTCCCAATAACCCCACAAATTTTTCCTTTTCAAGTATTTATTCAATTCCTTTTGACGGTTCCTATTGGAATCTGCTACAGAATCAAAAACATGGAACGGTTCATTAAGTTGGTAACAGACTTGCTATCTGAATTCTCTCATGACAGCCAATGCATTCTAGTTCCTCCTGGTTGAGTAAGTTCCAAATATTTAGTGGGTTGATTCACCAAGTGGTACAACACGGAGTTATTCGGACCAAGTTTTAAAATTCTCATCCTCGTTTTAAAATCCCTCCATGCCCTCGGCCTCCCCATCTCTCTAACCTCCCCCAGCTGTACAACCCTCCGAGATTTCTGCTCTCCTCCATTTCTGGCCCCTTGTTCCATCGCTCCATCGTTGGCAGCCGTGCCTTCAGCTGCCTGGGCCCCAAGCTCTGTAATTCCCTCCCAAAACCTCTCAGCCTCTCTCTCCTCTTTTAATATGCTCCTTAAGACCTACCCTCTTTGATCAAGCTTTTGGTTATCTGCCCTTATATCTCATGTGCCTCGGTATCAAATTTTGCCTGATAACGCTCCTGTGAACCTGCTTTTGAACGCTTTTACTATGTTAAAGAAATAACTTTTTTTAAAAAAGCTCCGTTCATGACCTCAAAATGTCCCAAAGCGCTTTACAGTCAATTAAGTATTTTTGAAGTATAGTCACTGTTGTAATGTAGGAAATGTGGCAGTCAATTTGTGCATAGCAAGCTCCCACAAACAGCAATGTGATAATGACCAGATAATCTGTTTGTGATGTTGATTGAAGGATAAATATTGACGAGGACACCGGGGATAACTCCCCTGCTCTTCTTCAGAATAGTGTTACAGGATCTTTTGCGTCAACCTGAGAGAGCAGACGGGGCCTCGGTTTAACGTCTCATCTGAAAGACGGCACCTCCAACAGTTAAAGGCGCTCTATAAATGCAAGTTGTTGTTGTTTGATCTTATGTCTGTACTGAGCTAGCCAACTTCAACTGTCCCAGCCTTGGGAGTGCTACAAATCAACCTCAATATCTCCAGATTAAATAAATTAAATAACTGCTGGTGCACAGTGAACCACAGAACAAGTCATGCCCTTGAGACGGATATTATTTTATATATCTTGGAACAAACACAATTTGATTCTGCAAAGGCTACTATCTTACCGTCAATTGCCATTCTAGGAGGTAGGATACCATGACAACAACAACTTGCACTTATATAGCACCTTTAATGTAATAAAACATCCCAAGGTACTTCACAGGAGCATTCTAAAACAAAATTTGATACCGAGCCACATAAGATATTAGGACAGGTGACCCAAAGCTTGGTTAAAGAGGTACGTTTTAAGGAGCGTCTTAAAAAGGAAGAGAGAGGTAGTGAGGTGGAGAGCCATAGTGTGGGAATTCCAGAGCTTCGCTCCACCAATGGTTAAATGTTTAAAATCAGAGATGTTCAAGAGGCCAGAAATAGAGGAGCATACATATCTCGAAGTGGTCTGGCGGTCCCGCACATGCCGCTCACTGGTTTTTCAATGCAAGAAATCGCACATGAAAATTTGAATGGGTTGCACTGCCAGTTGAAGTGCCCTCGCACAAAAAAAAAAATTGAGAGGGAACATTGGTTGTGTGGCTGGTGGAGATTACAGAGATAAGGAAGGGCGAGGCCATGGAGAGATTTGAACAGAACGATGAGAGTTTTAAAATCGAAACGTTGCTTAACAGAGAGCCAATGTCGGTCAGCGAGCACAGGGGTGATGGGTGAATGGGACTTGACGCGAGTTAGGGCAGCAGAGATTTAGATCACCTCTAGTTTAGAGCGTAGAAGATGTAGGTCAGCAGGAGTGTGTGGAAATATTCAAGTCTCGAGGTAACAAAGGCATAGATGAGGGTTTCAGCAGCGGATGAGCTAAGGCAGTGGCGGAGTCAGGCGATGTACCAGAGGTGGAAATAGGTGATGAGTAGGGAGGAATATGAGCAGTATTTTATGATAAAAGTACAAGTACATCATAAAATTTACTTCCAAAGTGAAATAACTGGACTGATGATAAAAACAGAAATGCTGGAAATGCTCAGCGGGTCAGGCAGCATCTGTGGAGAGAGAAACAGTTAACGTTTCAGGTCGATGACCCTTTGTCAGAACATTCTGTTAACTGTTTCTCTCTCCAGAGATGTTGCCTGACCTGCTGAGTATTTTCTGTTTCTATTTTAGGCATAAAAACTACCCAACAGCAACCAGGATGTAGGGAACTGCAATGATGACTGGATGCACACAATTTTTTTTTGGTTAAAGATTTTTTGCGACTAAATTTATCATAAAAAGAAAATGACATTATATAGACACCAATCGTAAACATTAGAAATTCTGAACCAGTCAAAGATTTTTTTTTTTTTTTAAAAAGACTTCCATTTATACAGTGCCTTTCATGACCTTGGGGCGTCCCAAAGCGCTTTACAGCCAATGAAGTACTTTTGAAGGGTAGTCACTGTTGTAATGTAGGAAACGGAGCAGCCAATTTGCACACAGCAAGCTCCCAAAAACAGTAATGTGATGATGACCAGGTAACCTGTTGTTTTAGTGATGTTGATTGAGGGATAAATATTGGCCTAGGACACAAGGCTGCACTGAATCAGAATGCTCCTGCATTACATTTTCAGGCAGACAGGAAGGATGCAAGATTGGATAGATATAGACAGATTTTTTTTTTTGGAAATTCGTAGCCAATCGTTCCAATTCTTTGTCAAATCACAAACGCCAGAGGTCACCCTGCACACATCAAGGATCACTCTGCGCCAATGCTCTTAGCCAAAAGGCCTAGAGCCACTGCACCGTTCCTGGAAGTACTGCAATACCAGGTTCGTGCCATGGAGGTGGATGGGTCAGGTCCCCCACACACCTCCGTGGAGGTGGATGGGTCAAGCCACTCCACCCACCTCCTATTTCCAAAAAAGCAAGCATATACCTTCCTGATCCAGGGAGAACCACCTTGGGGTTATGGTGGTTACTCCCCTGTCAGGTCAGTTACGCATGATCTTAGCCAAAAGGCCGAGAAGCGACAGATAGATTAATTAATGTGGTGGTCAGCTCCCTTTAAATGGCTAGTATTTGGATTTGCACAGAAGTGCATGTCTAAGGATCCCTCTGTACTTCAGAAGGGTTAGCAGCTGCTACTCGAGACACACCAAATTACACTTTAACAAGTCAATATCCCAACTTATTAATGTGCATTGTGCAGATATTCTTTTACAAAGTTCTGCATATTTTATATTTCCAAACGCTAAAGAAAAACTTGTATTTCCACAACGCCTTTCACAGCCTCTGGATGTTCTAAAGTGCTTTACAGCCAATGAAGTACTTTTGAAGTGTAGTCACTGCTGTAATGTAGGGAATCGCAGCAGCCAATTTGCACACAGCAAGTTCCCACAGACAACAATGAGATAAATGACCAGATAATCTGTTTTTTTTGGTGATGCTGGTTGAGGGATAAATATTAGCCCTGGAGACAGGGGAGAACTCCCCTGTTGTACATCGAAATAGTGGCCTGGGGATCTTTTGCACAGGGACATGAAACAGAAAAAATTTTCAGTCCCGCACGTTAACAGCCGTGGCTCAGTAGGTAGCATTCTCGCATCTCAGTTAGAAGGTTGAGGGTTCGAGTCCCACTCCAGAGACTTGAGCACAAAATCTAAGATGGCACTCAATGCAGTGCTGAGGGAGTGCTGTACTATCAGAGGTGCCATCTTTCAGAAGAGATGTCTGCTCTTAGGTGGATCCCACAGACACTATTTCAAAGAAGAGCAAGGGGAGTTCTCCCCGGTGTCCCGAGCCAATACTTATCCTTCAATCATCAACATCACCAAAACAGATTATCTGGTAATTAGCCCATTGCTGTTTGTGAGAGCTTGCTGTGTGCAAATTAGCTGCTGCGTTTCCTGCATTACAGGTACAACAGTGACTACACTTCAAAAGTACTTCATTGGCTGGAAAGCATTTTGGAGCGTTCTTAGGTTGCAAAATGTGCTGCATAAATGCAAATCTTTCTTTTTTCCCCCTTAATGTATAAAATAAATTGAAGTATAAATGCGCCTACACTAAAAGACTGGAGACTCTCTGCACCACCTAGTGGTCAATTCCAAAGCAATGTTGTTCAAGGGAACAGATCCTCTGCCTTTCCTCATAGTCATGGATGAAGGATAAAATCAGATGGGGAAAAACTTTCTAAGTAGTGTGGATACAAAATAATCATCCATGTGCCACAATGTGGCTATGTAGGAAATAGTCACTGGATTGTTGAAAATGTAATCTAATTCTCGCTATTCATAAAATACAAAGAGCTTAAAACAGCAAAGAGCAAGAAATCGGTCAGATTTCACACCTTTTCATGGTCATTTATTGAATTCAGATTCACAATTTGGCTTAGAGACGCAGAGTATAAAAGCAAGGAAGTTATGGTAAACTTTTATGAATCACTGATTAGGCCCCAGCTAAACCAATGTGTCTAATTCTGGCCACCACACTTTAGGAAGGATGACAAGGCCTTGGTAAGGAGATTTACTAGAATGGTAACCGGGATGAGGGCCTTCAGTTATGTGGAGAAGTTGGGGTTATTCTCCTTAGAGCAGAGAAGGTTAAGAGGAGATTTAATAGAGGTGTTCAAAAGGATGTAGCATTTTGATAGAGTAAATAAGGAGAAACTGTTTCCAGTGGCAGGAGGATCGGTAACCAAAGGAAACAGATTTAAGGTAATTGGCAAAAGAACCAGAGGGGAGATGAGAATTTTGAGAGATCTGGAATGCACTGCCTGAAAGGGTGGTGGAAGCAGATTTAACAGTAACTTTCAAAAGGGAATTGGATATACACTTGAAAAGGAAACATTTGCAGGGCTATGGGGAAAAGAGCAGGGGAGTGGCACTAATTGGATCGCTCTTTCAAAGAGCCGGCACAGGCACGATGGGATCAATGGCCTGCTTCTGTGTTATATGATTCAATGATTGTTGGTTTAAGCCTCATGGTTAAGCCTCACTTCAGGTCTCGAGCACATAATCTAGACATACAAACAGAAAATGCTGGAAATACTCAACAGGTCAGGTAGCAACTGTGGAGAGAGAAACAGAGTTAACGTTTCAGGTCAATGACCCTTCGTCAGAACTGGAACAAGTTAGAGATGTTACAGGTTTTTGAGTAAGTGTAAGGGCAGGGAAAGAGGTAGGGGATGAAAGAACAAAAGGCAAAGATAGGGTGGAAGGCAGAAGAGATTAAGAGACAAAAGGGATGATGGTGCAAAGCAAAAGGAGATGGTAATGGGGCAAGTTAACAAAAGATGAGTCTAGATAGGGTGTAAATGGAAATGAGATGGTGAAATCAAATTTGCTATCTGCCTGTTCAAATAGGTGCCAAAGATCCCATGGCAGAATAGAGTGCTGTGCTAACATTCCTTCCTTAAGCAACACTGCCAAAATATACATTAACTGGATGTTCATCTCATCTAGTTTTGGTAGGATCTTCTGTACACAAATCAACTGCCACAATAACTACAGTTACTACACCTCAAAAGGTAAATGGAGTGAAGATGCAGATCAGCCATGGTCTAATTGAAGTACTTTAGGAGTGTCGTCACTGTTGTAATGTAGGAAATGTGCCAGCCAATTTGTGCACGGCAAACTCCCACAAACAGCATTGCAAAAATGACCAGATAATCTGTTTTGGTGATGTTTGTTGAGGCATAAATATTGGCCAGGACACCCGTTGTGAACTCGAAGGGCTGAAGGGCTCAAAAGGACTTAACTGCATGTGAAGTGCTCTGGTATGTCCTGAGGACATGAGAAGGTGCTACATAAATGCAAGTTTTTTCTAAACTTAACATTTTAGAAACCCAGTTGGTAGATTGTTTTACTGGCACCAGTTACACTGAGCTATAAAATCCATACTCAGCACGGGGAATATACAAGGGAGATTCATGGCACCAGTCCAGTTACGCAGGATGCTGTGCACCGGCAAAAATAAAGTGAATTGCAGTAGCACCACACCTAATGATGAACAGAATAAAAAAGATATATCATACTGTACAGCCTGAATGTAGGAAATTGGCAAGTGCAATCAGGATGATTTGATGTCAACCCCATTACCAAGTTAAATCTCTGAATCATGGCCATTAAGATACCAAATCCAGAGGAGAAAGACTTGCATTTATACAGCGCCTATCACTGCCTCAGGATGTCCCAAAACACTTTACAGTCAATGAAGTCACTGTTGTAATGTAGGAAACGCGACAGACAATTTGCGCACAGCAAGCTCCCGCAAACAGAAATGTGATAATGACCAGATAATCTGTTCTTAGTGATGTTGGTTGAGGGATAAATATTGGCCAGGACACTGGGGATAACTCCCCTGCTCTTCTTCAAAATAGCGGCATGGGATCTTTTACGTCCACGTGAGAGCGCAGACGAGGCCTCAGTTTAACGTCTCATCCGAAAGATGACACATCAGATAGTGTGGCGCTACGCTCCCTCAGTACTGCACTGGGTGTGTTAGCCTAGATTTTGTGCTTAGGTCTCTGGAGTGGCACTTGAACCCACAACCGTCTAACTCAGAGGCTACCCACTGAGCCATGGCTGACACCCATTAGGCCGACTAACAGCGTCTAGTTTACACCATTAATTTGGGCAGATTTTAGATGGTATTAGATTTCAGAGGCAAGAAGACCTCTGCCCACCAGTATAATTGTGTTAAATACAAATTTTTCTTGACAGAAATTGGCTCTAAACAGGGCCATGATTTACATTGTGGAACTTGTTAGTGGCTTCACTTTTCTCATACAAACATTTGACTTTGTACCTCAAACATTTTGGCTGTGCTACCAATTTCAGGTAGCTGGTGAAACTTCATTTTGAGTAAGAAATCTAAATCAGCAATGCTGACTTTGTAAAACGGGTTAGTGTTAGGATCACAGCATATTTGGGAAACAAATTTCGACACTAGAATCTTAAAAAGCAGCCGCGTTCTCACTTGTGGGTGTCTGGGGACGAACAACAACTAACACTATAGTGCCTTTAACATTGTAAAACGCCTCAAGGCGCTTTATCAATTTGACACTGAGCCATATAAGGAGGTATTAGGACAGGTTACCACAAGGCTGGTCACAGAGGTAGGTTTTAAGGAGCATCTTAAAAGGGGAGGTGGAGGTGTTTAGGGAGGGAATGCCAGAGCTTAGCGACTAGGCGGCTGAAGGCACAGCCTCCAATGTTGAAGCAATAAAAATCAGGGAATGCGCATGAGGCCAGAATTGGAGGAACGCAAAGATCTCTGAGGATTGTAGGGCTCCAACGCAAACATTGATACTTTCCTGGGGAACCTGTCCTAACTTCTGACAGCACACGCTATCCGAAGGGGAAACGACTCAGATCCTTGCAGAAATTATTTTTTATTAGTATACATCTACAGGAATAATGCTCAACAAATACAGAAATCTGATGTCACAGAAGACATCCACTGGCCACTGACCTTGTGTACTGTAGGATACACTCCCAGACCCAATCAGGTCTCAGAACCCAGCTTCAAACGCTCAGATATTTAAAAGACAATTTCTTTTTAAAATTACACACATATTTAGAAAAATGCAATACATCATAAAGTGATGCAATATTGTATCCCAAAGACTAATTAAATATTGTATCCCAGGACTAATTAATTAATGGCAGGTTCATTTCCAATTGCCTTTAAACCAGTCCTGACAAGGCATCTCCACCGCAAAGATGAACCTTGCCTTTTCAGAAGCTGACCAACCTGATTATGGATTCCTAAATTTCTTAATCATCTTCACATACATTTTGTTGTTGCTCATTTGCGAACTACGTGTGTGGGAGGAGCGGTGAGAGAGATAAACAATAAAAGAAAAAATAAAGGGCAAGTTTATAAAACAACCGCTTCTTTCTCGCACACCCCACTGCTGGGTGCACCGTCCAATGACGTCAGTCTTTTTCTCACCCCCCCCCACCCTCCCTTTTAAAATAAGGATTTGAACGCAGCGACATTTGCAGAATGGATACATTCCGCTCCGGGGATACTTTTAGCGGCGCCTTTGAAGCTTCCATTTCAGAACGTGATGTAGCAAAAGAGCGAGCGGCGCGTTCCACGGACAATGGGGGAAATTGACCAGTCCCCGGATTACAATGTAGCGACTCGCTCGCCTATTTTAAAAAGGCACCTGGAGCCGGGCCGCCACACCACTGCAGGCGAGCAAGCATGCAGTCCAAGACCGATTGGAGATGGCAGAGAAGCCTCCTCGTCACAACAGCAACCACCACGTATAAATGGTGTGTTTTTAAAATATTCTATTGACCCACCCCCCATCTCCATCTTTTACTAAGTGTCATCAGATTCCAGGAAACTTCTTTACCCGTAATTTATTTCTTTTTTTTAAGAATTAGGAGACTTTAAAGTGCTGCTTGGGCAGAAAACGTGCTACCAATATGGCGAACTCTCAAAGTATTGAGGTGGAGGTTCATTCCCACCCCCATTTAGGTCGTTTTGTAAACCAAATTTCGTAAAAAAAATTTTGACGTGATAACTTGGGGCAGTCTCTTAGTCGGATTTTGTAGGAAGACAAAACCTCCTTTTCCTGAGCAAAACACGGTTGGAAACCGAATACCGCGTGTGGCGGGAAGCATCCATTCCGCCGTTTCCTACGCCAAAGGAAACGATACAGAAATCCCCCCCCCCCAAAAAAAGTTTACTCAGCTAATCTACCTTTTGCAAATGATTTGACACAAATTGAATAAACTAAATCAGAAGCTTTTTCCCTCCCTGCATTTACAAGCAATCAGGCGATAATAACTTTGTTTTAATGTAGCAGATTATCCTTTGATAACGCAAATCGAAACTGCATATTTAATATTTGACCCTTATCACAAATATTCGTGGAACACGAGAGCCTACGTGGTGATTTTAGGTAATAAGATGGATATTGCAATCTAGGTCCACCGGATAATCCATTTAAGACCAGAGCTTTACCAGCAAAAAAAAATACAAGAACTTTTTAAATATACATAATGAAAATACAACTCTCCATGGAGATTACTCTCTTCCCGCCCCGCCGCTCTCTTTAAAAGGGCGCCTTGACTATGTTACAAATATGGCTTCCAGAGTCTTGCAAAAAAAAAATTCCAGGGAGAGAGCCCATCTCTTCATCATCCCTCCACGTCCTGAGATGAGATACGCCTCCCACTACAGCAGAAAGTTCTCATTTATTCCGCTCCTCCAAAAAAAAATCCAGCTTTCAAACAGTTAAATTGCAACATAACAGCAACTCCCGCCTCACTTAAACGACTCTCTTTTTCGCACTTAAAAATATATTTTATGGTTATATAATATTAAATCCCCCCTTTCCAAGAACTCGCTTTTCAAAAATAACATGACGGCGGTCCCGCTACAAAAGAAATAAAATGTAAACCATGTGGTCACCAAAGGGTCACGACTACCTTAATTTTTTTAAAGAAAGTAACGCCAACAAAACTAGCACTACAAACAAATCTTAGTTACAAAATTACAGTGAGGAAGGGAAGGGGGAAGCTTACATCAGACGGCGTTCTGTTCCGCAGTTCCAAATGGATTCTCCTTTTCATATCCATTTTAATTTTAAATGGTTTAAGATGATGAATTTGTAGTCCAGGCAAGAAGTCAGTCTTGACGATCTACTCTCAGTGTGTCGGTAATGTGACCAAACGCCAAGTTCTCTCCCCGCGCCCAACAGCAGCAAAGCTCAGAGCGAGCGAGAGAACCATGGGTGGAAATGGAAACTCACTGAAGACTCACTACCGCCGCCGATGGATACCAAGCATAGCACCCACACACACCCACATTACAGATTGTTAAAGGAGCATTCCACTCCAAAATCCAGCCACCAGCATTAAAAGTTAATTCTATAATAAATGGTCTTCATTACCAAATCCTGCCAATGTTGCTGCATGAAAATCTTTTTTTTTAAATTTGGCCAAATGCCATTGTTTTCTTTTTAGGGCAAGGGATTGATTTGTGCTTCCAGGGGCCAAAATAGCTTTTCTTATTTACTTTTCACCAGTTCAGCATATTCGTGTCTCCAATTTATAAACCTGGAACTTTGCACATGCAGACTGACCTTTATCTCGTAATACGGTACCTGTTATCATTCTAAATTTACATCTTCAGCTAACATCTTGCATTGATGTTAATGCTGACTGCCTAATTACCATTACCAAGAAGTTCTTGGCCAAGCAAAATGACAAGTATTCCATCTTATTTCAACCTCAGAAGTGATAAAATAATCCTCAAGGGGATCCATACTAGCAATGCATTTGAAGGAACAAACATCAACTGGCAGTGGCCTCACTCAGAACTGGAGAACTACAGATCTCAGCCCTATTTAGGACATTTTAACTCAACAGACTGGGATATTGAAGCATCTTTCTTCCAGTAAAAGTAAAATAAGGTTGCTGCCTCGATTATCTGAGTGAATGATAAAGATCCCATGGCACTAACTACAAAGTGTAGGTCTAGAAAATATTGGGGACAAAATTGCCCCTTTTTATAGCCCTGCGCCACTGGGCAAGACCATTTTCACCTGGGGTAGGAGTTGCTACTGCCTCCCATGAAATTGCCCGGGAGTTTGCAGAGGCGCTAGCACAACAGCACCACACCCCGTGGTTAGAGCCCCATGCCGTCACGCAACCTATGATTATGTCATCGGCCCATAGGTTGCAAAGCTGGTGGATATCTGCTCTCGGGGCGGTGATTAAAGGGGGCGCCACCAGCACCCCGGGCTGCCATTTTTTTTGTCGGCCAACTCTCGGGACGGCTCGACCATGATGGTCTAGCGTGGTCCGGGCCGCTATCGTGCAGCCCGGCACTCCGTCTTGGGTGCCGGGCTGCTGGCTCAGTGGTGGCCATCAGAGACTATGCAGAGTGCACAGCGGCCCTCCTCTTTAATTAAACGGGAGGGCATTGAAGCGCGACAGCGCTATGCGGAGCATCCAGTAGTGCCCCGGGACCTGCTCCTCCTGGAAGCAGAGTGCTGGAGATAGCGCTCCACTTCTTTTCGGGGCGGTAAGGGCAATTCCGCAGCAGTGACGAGACTTCTGTGCCGGGCGCTAAAAGTCCAGGACCCGGAAGGTTACGGCCCCCAATTGGGGCGCAGGGCAATTTCTCCCCCATTGTTTCTAATTAAACCCACCAAGTACCTTTGTTCGCCAAATTTGCAAAAACACACTGGGCTACTTTGGTTAACACTTCTTCAAATAAAAACAAAAACTGCTGCCGGTGCACTGAAAATGTTGGAACTCTGCATTTTTATTTATATTTGTTTACACAAGTACCAATTACCACAGTAAAAATGACACTGGTAAGTTACATGTGAAAGTTACTTACAAGTTAGTGTAATAGTAAATTTGTGTGTGGGAGTCAATTTAAAAATCTTAGTGATAAGTCCTCCCTGTAAGAAGGAAGACTCTTGTTGATCGTTCCAATGTCATCCAATCCCAATATTGGATTGCGCAAAATAATGCAATCCCACTTCATTTACCCATGACCATCTGCCTTCCTTGCAGTGACATTTCCCAGCCCCCAGCAATTTACAAACATTCATGTCTCTAAATACCTAGCTCGAAAATCTTCAATCCCACCACAAACCCACCCAGATAGTCATCGAGTTATTTTTTTTAATCAACATAACCTAAATTAATTTAATTGCCGGTCTTATCCTCTACTCGGAGAAGAATAGTGATGAAGTTCCTTCCAAACTCAAGTCTTAATTTTGGTTTGTTAATTTAACATTTCTTTGAGCGAGCATTTTAATTTGTGAATTTTATCACAACAGAACTGAAAGGACATAGACATGTGTAACATTTTAAAGTATGAAAGGTTGAGGGACTATACTAGAGTCTTTTCTGTATATACCAAATAGGTTTGTACAGCATCAATACCAAATCTACATATTTAGCCTTTCTGATTGTTGCTTGCTTTGCCTCCTCTATCTGCATATAGAGCAGGATAGGGCTCTTGGTGCAATGTTTATATAGATTACACCAATGTTGGTCTCTGATCAGGTAACAGGAAATCTGCTTGTGAAATGTAGATTGGTTCCATCAATTCTGCCACTACACAGTGCTCATTGTAGCAACCCAACCAAGCACTGGCAACAATTTACTCAATGATAACAGTGAGTTTGACTGCTGATTCCAATCCTGTTCTCAGTTGGTAATCGTTTTCATTGGAAGGAGTCCATTGGTCTACCAATAAAGGTATTGGGCTACCCCTCAACAAACAATCCTCTTGTACCCATCACAGTTTTTCAGTAAGTTTTTAAAAACAAAAGCAGTCACTAGGAATTCAACCATCAACTTTATTTAAAAGTCTATAGAAATTAGCATCTACCAAGCAATTTTTTTTTTTTAAGTAGTCTTTAGTAGTGAGATAATTGACTTTTATTGATAATGAATTATAGATCAGGTAAACACTAGTTCAAAAAACCTGTTACTTCCAGTAAATCTAATGAAATTTAATCATGATCATAATGAATTGATCATTTTTTAAAGATCTTAGATTTTTTAAATAGATGTGCTGTTTTATTTTTAAGAGATTAATCATAAGATTGCATTCTTGCAGCTTGAAACTAAATTTCTACAAAACTATTTTTAAGAGAAAAAACATTTGATCTTTTTTAAACTTTGTTTTAATGCAGATATGAATATAACATGGTTACAGTTCCATATCTTTCCACTGTTACTCATTGAATCAAGAGGAACATTGGCAGTGGATAGTGTTAGAGTTCATTTCAAAGCTGAAGAGAGCCCATTGCAAGGTCCCAATGCTCACTTAGAAGTATTTAGGAATTACTTTTTAATTTTCTAAAAAATATATTTTTGTTTAATTATCCCAATTATTCTTTCACTTCAGCCCACTCACCATCTGCTCCATCCACCAGCTGGGAGAGAGAGACTCTGGGCCATGTACTCACTTACACTGTTCGTTCGGAGGGCTAATGGGTCTGTAAAAAAAACACAATCACTGCCACTGTACTGACCCAATAGGAATATGTGGGGTGCAGGATTAGAGGGAAAGATGCCATCTTTCTTGGCAAGGGAAGATAATGTGTCATCATCAAACACTTGACCCATACATTGTAACATCTTAAGATGGGTAAACACTGTTTGTTCAAATACTCAGAACCAAACCACAGTTCAATGATTTCAAACAAGTTAACATTTGATTGTGAATTGTACCTGCAATAGATTTTGTTTTGGGGTATTTTATAAAACCATTTAATCTTCATAAAGATGACCTGTAAAATGATATAATGCATAACGTTTACAATTGGTGCGTGCTTTATTATTCTAACAATTTTCTTAGCAAGTATTTTTCACTCAAGGAGGCATCAACATAATCCACTATTTTGCAACGAAACATTAACTGGGTTTAGACAATGTCATTGAAGAGTAAGCTTAAGAACTGCAGTTTCTGAATATTCTTGGAGGATGGGATGATAATGTTCGATGCTATTTCCATGAAATTAGAATGTATTAAGTTTTAAGACCATCTGTAAGGAAGAGGGCTTCCTATCTGCATTGGTTTTAGGATTAGAATTAGCTCAACAGAACTATAAATGACCTACTTTCAGAAAACCTCCAGCAGCCGCCACCTTCTGGTGTATCCACGGAAATACAAAATTTGCTCACTACGACCAACAACCTTGACTTTCTTGAAGCTATTCAAGCACAAAAAGTATAATTGGAGCTAAAACTTAAGCAGTATTCTTGTGCTCACCCATGGAACAGTGGACATTAATTACAATTCAACACTTCTATTAAGGTTTACAAAATAAGCAAAACCAAATTAACCACACAAAAAGCGAGTGCTTTCTCGAACAATGAGATCGCCCTCTCCAGCGTTTTTATATTAAATAACCTATAGTACTGCACGCTAGTATTGTAGCAAGAGAAATATGCCACGTGACATTATGTATTTATAGGCAGTGAATTGTTGAGAAAAGTGGATTGGTAAATAATACTGTAGATAGTTGAAGATGTGTACTCAATAAAAGCAAATCCTGGGCAAAGTCCTTGGATGGAAAAGGCTAACATTCTTAATTATAAAGAAACACTTTATTTTTCAAAAATGTATATTTTTAAAATTTTCACTTAAAGTCGTGCAATGCAAAATTCCCCGCGTGACAGGAGATAAGGGCCGTTATAAACGATAGGATAGGAGATCCTCCTTTTCTCTCGCCAAAGCTGCTGTTTGCTCTCAATGGGAAGGATGTTTTCAATTCTACAAACAGGGTAGCTCGCCAGAGATTGTAGAACATGGAGGCTCTGTCACGCGCACGAAAAGACACCATAAATTATGCAGGTCATTCATATGAATCGAAAGGGTGTTGTTTTCAACCATCTCTGGTGAGCTCGGTTCTATGGCTTTTCTTGACCAGACATTTGATTCTGTAGCATAGAATGATTGAAGTGTTTGTTATCTCTCACTTTTGTGTCTAACTTGCTTTTGGGAGGGGGGTCATGGAATTTTAATTTATGTCCGTATGCAAAATTAACATCTGTATAATGAATTATATTGACTCAGACCAGGCTTGCATTAGTCATTTCATCAGTGAGGGAAATCTAAAATATGTTCACATATATGCAGTGTTTAAACCCTGTACTATTTTGCCCACTGTAACTCTGCGTGACTTAAGGGGAAAGGCTATAATTTGATAATTATTTCAGCTGATGCAAATCATTTTAGCAATTGGAAAATGTGCAATCTCTATCTGTAAACATTTATTATTTCATTAAAGAACTGGTTGCATTATAAAAAAGGAAATACCCGATTAAGGCAGAATGCTGAATGCCTGTCAATCACAAACACATGACCATCACGCGCCATTTCATAGAATTTTATTACGCATGCAAAAAACTTATACACATCACTGATGCATATATAAAAGACTGCACGCAATGGGTTAATCTATTTAGAAATACAAGGTATTTTAATATAAATTGTTACGAATACCAGTGCAGCATGAATCATATAAAATCGATTTTTGTATCTCCGTGCGATCATTGCATGAAAACCGCAGCCTTCTGCAACGAGCCTATCTCCAGTCTTTGGCCATGGGATTCCGGTTCACAAACCACTTCTTCTCGGTGCTTTTTTTTACTGCATCGTGTATTTTTTTCTCTCTCCTTTTGGTCGGTGCATACTTCGTGCAATAATGCTAATCTACGGTCGCAAAAAAAAAGATCCATCTTGTTTTCCGGACGCAGCTTCTAGATGCCATGTTTTTGCAGTTGCTTTGCAATGCTGCACTGTCGTTATTTCACTGCAAATGCAATCGTCAGCAATACCGCGAGCAAACTCCCTCTAGGCGATAGTACTGGTATGACAAAATATCAAGGGCAAGAGACTAAATGCACCCACTCATGGAGGAGACAGTAACTGTTTTGTTGATTTTTTAAATATATATGACTGGTTTGTTGAAATAATCAAATCTCCAACATATATTTAAAAACTCATATAAAGGTGTGTGGTGCTTTATTTTAAGACACTACATTTACTGCTGACTAAATCAAGCTGTTCGCTGTGAACCCAAGATTTAAGAGATTGAAAATGCATCTTTCTTCATTTGACCATAGTCTATGAACCTATTCTACAATTATTTTGTGCTTTTTAAAATAAATCAAATTTCATATATCATATTGGTATTACAGAGAGTTGCCTGTTTTTTAATCACAGCTGCAGGCACCATTTAGGAATTGTTCAGATATCTCGTTTCACCTCCGGAATCCGTGTACATCTTTCCCTCAACTCACATGTTTGCACCTCTCCAACCAGGTTTCCGCTTATGCCACAGCACTGAAATGGCCCAAATCAAATTCACAAGTGAATGTGACCTTGCTGCATTATACCCCCTCATCCTTCTTGACCTCTCTGCAGCCTTTGACACAATTGACCACACCATCCTCCTCCAATGCCTCTCCTCCGTTGTTCAGCTGGGTGGGATTGCATTCGCCTCGTTCCATTCCTATCTGTTCAGTTGTAGCCAGAGAATCTCGTGCTACGGCTTCTCTTTCCACTCCCGCACCGTTATCTTTGGAGTCTACCAAGGTTCTATCCTTGGTGGTCTCCTATTTCTCATCTACATGCTGCCCCTCGGCAACATCATCCATAAACACGTCAGGCTCCACTCTTCACTGACGACATCGAAATCACTGCCTAGGCCCTATGTTCTGGAATTCCATCCCTAAACCTCTCTACCTTTCTCTCCTTTTTTAAGACGTCTTTAAAACCTACCTCTTTGACCAAGCTTTTGGTCATCTGACCTTATGTGGCTCGGTGTCAGATTTTGTTTGATAACGCTCCTGTGAAGTGCCTTGGGATGTTTTACTCCATTAAAGGCGCTATATAAATGCAAATTGTTGTTGATGTAGTTACAAAATTACCAACTTCATAAAATAAGAATCCTCATCACTGCCTATCATTTCGTGAAGAGATCTTGAAAAATCTAGGTTTTGTAAGCATGGCATAAACAATGGTGTTATTGTGTTACCAACTGCAGATATCAAGATAATATGACAAAAGTTATAGTTACTTTTTAAATATAAGAAAGACATTCAGATAAGAACATGCTGTGCCGGATGGAAAATCTGTTTCAACCCAATCTCTTGGAAGATGAAAGCTTAGTGAAGTCAACTGTTTCTCGACGTTACAGGAATGGGAGTCTACACATCAATACTTAGCGTAGGGGACAAGTCCGACTGTGGCGACTGCAGAGGAATCTCCCTGCTGTCAGCCACTGGGAAAGTTGTCGCTAGAGTCCTCCCTAACCGTCTTCTCCCCGAGGCTGAGGAGCTCCTCCTGGAGTCACAGTGTGGATTTCGTCCCCTACGGGGCACAATGGATATGATTTTTTACAGCGTGACAGCTGCAGGGAAAATACTGGGAACAGCACCAGCCCTTATACATGGCCTACTTCGACCGTGAGGATCTATGGAGCATCCTCCTCCGTTTCGGATGCCCCCAAAAGGTTGTCACCATCCTCCGCCTGCTCCACGACGACATGCAGGCCGTGATCCTTGCCAACGGATCCATTACATACCCAATCCATGTCCGGACCGGGATCAAATAGGGCTGCATCATCGCCCCAACCCTCTTCCCAATCTTCCTCGCTGCCATGCTCCACCTCATAGTCAACAAGCTCCCCGCTGGAGTGGAACTAAACTACAGAACCTGTTCAACCTACGTCGTCTCCAGGCCAGGTCCAAAATCACCCCGACCTCTGTCGTCGAGCTACAACACGCGGACGACGCCTGTGTCTGCGCACACAGAGACCGAACTCCAAGTCATAGTCAACGTATTTACTGAGGCGTACGAAAGCATAGGCCTTACGCTAAACATCCGTAAGACAAAGGTCCTCCGCCAATCTGTCCCCACCGCACAGCACTGCCCCCCCCAGTCATCAAGATCCACGGTGTGGCCCTGGACAAAGTGGACCATTTCCCAAACCTCGGGAGTCTCTTATCAACAAGAGCAGACATTGACGACGAGATTCAACACTACCTCCAGTGCAGCCTTTGGCTGCCTGAGGAAAGGAGTGTTTGAAGATCAGGCCCTCAAATCTTCTAAAAAGCTCATGGTCTACAGTAATACCCGCCCTCCTGTACGGCTCAGAGATATGGACCATGTACAGTAGACACCTCAAGTTGCTGGAGAAATACCACCAATGATGTCTCCGCAAGATCCTGCAAATCCCCTGGGAGGACAGATGCACCAAAGTTAGCGTCCTCGACCAGGCCAACATCCCCAGCATTGAAGCACTGACCACACTCGATCAACTCCACTGGCAGGTCACACTGTTCGCATGCCAGACACGAGACTCCCAAAGCAAGCGCTCTATTCGGAACTCCTTCACGGCAAACGAGCCAAAGGTGGGCAGAGGAAATGTTACAAGAACACCTTCAGCCTCCCTGATAAAGTGCAGCATCCCCACTGACACCTGGGAGTTCCTGGCCAAAGACCGCCCTAAGTGGAGGAAGTGCATCCGGGAGGGCACTGAGCACCTCGCGTCTCATCGTCAAGAACGTGCAGAAACCAAGCGTAGGCAGCGGAAAGAGCATGCTGCAAACCAGTCCCACCCACCCTTTCCCTCAACGACTATCTGTCCCACCTGTGACAGGGACTGTGGTTCTCGTATTGGACTGTTCAGCCACCTAAGGACTCATATTTATAGAGTGGAAGCAAGTTTTCTTCGATTCCAAGGGACTGCCTATGATGATGACGACTTAGCGTACCAGTGAAGCTCCACCTTTCCCGCTCTTGCTCGCAGCAGTGTCCTGGAGATTAATCTTAAATTCCTGGAGACTCCAGGTCAATCCTAGAGGATTGACAACCAATGTTCCCTCTAATTTTTTTTCCCTGCGCGGGCCCTTTTAAACTTGCCAAGCAGCCGCACATCCGCTGTATCCCTTCCAGCAGAATAGCTGGTGAGCGGGCTGCACGGGACCTCGCGATCAGTGCATGGACAACCCTACTAGCCTCTACAGCTTTATGGGGAGACAGTTCCAGATTTCCACTACCCTTTGAGTGAAGAAGTACTTCCTGACATCACCTTTGAACTGCCTAGCTCTAATTTTAATTTTAATCGGCCCCACTTTCTTATGTAGGTTGTGCTACTTGCCTGTGTATTGGTTAACTGGTCCACGTAGAGAGAGGTCCTGTGCGATGGAGGAAGGAAGTAGGACAGTAGGAGTATGTTTGCGTTTGTGTGTGGTATTGGCATATGCAGAGGAGCCTGGTCTCCAGTCGTCTTGGATCCCCTTGCCACTCCGTCAAGCCCTTGTGGTGGCTGGTATGCAACAGCTACCCCATGTTAAAAGAATTCACGCACAGGTATCTTCCACCGTTTAAAATGAGTTCATCGGTCACCTGAGTACTCATTTTTGGTGTGGAAGCAAGTCATCCTCGACCCCGAGGGACTGCCTATAATGATGATGATGATGGTTAACAGATGTGTTGTAGGAAATGCCGTAGCCAATTCAACACTTTTGGATTAACTTTCTTATGCCATTGATACTGTAAAGCGAGTTGAACTGCACTTGAACCCGAGCCACATTGATGAGTGAAGTGGTCAAAGCAGACCAAGGAAGATTTTCTCCTCATGGCAGAATATTGGGATTTGAGAGAGTTCCCTCTACAATAATATATAACTTGTTGATTTTTCATTAAAGATTCTCACAGAGATAAAGTTAGTTGGATAGCTAAAATTTACTTATGTGCTTGTGTAGTTTTAATTGGAATCCTAACCTTGAAGGAAAGTGAAACATTGATCAGCCTATCTTATTTTTCAGTTACTTCCACAAGACACTGACTATAGAAACATAGAAAATAGGTGCAGGAGCAGGCCATTCAGCCCTTCTAACCTGCACTGCCATTCAATGAGTTCATGGCTGAACATGAAACTTCAGTACCCCCTTCCTGCTTTCTCGCCATACCCCTTGATCCTCCGAGTAGTAAGGACTTCATCTAACTCCCTTTTGAATATATTTAGTGAATTGGCCTCAACTACTTTCTGTGGTAGAGAATTCCACAGGTTCACCACTCTCTGGGTGAAGAAGTTTCTCCTCATCTCGGTCCTAAATGGCTTACCCCTTATCCTTAGACTGGTACCCCTGGTTCTGGACTTCCCCAACACTGGGAACATTCTTCCTGCATCTAACCTGTCTAAACCCGTCAGAATTTTAAACATTTCTATGAGGTCCCCTCTCATTCTTCTGAACTCCAGTGAATACAAGCCCAATTGATCCAGTCTTTCTTGATAGGTCAGTCCCACCATCCCGGGAATCAGTCTGGTGAATCTTCGCTGCACTCCCTCAATAGCAAGAATGTCCTTCCTCAAGTTAGGAGACCAAAACTGTACACAATACTCCAGGTGTGGCCTCACCAAGGCCCTGTACAACTGTAGCAACACCTCCCTGCCCCTGTACTCAAATCCCCTCGCTATGAAGGCCAACATGCCATTTGCTTTCTTAACCACCTGCTGTACCTGCATGCCAACCTTCAATGACTGATGTACCATGACACCCAGGTCTTGTTGCACCTTCCCTTTTCCTAATCTGTCACCATTCAGATAATAGTCTGTCTCTCTGTTTTTACCACCAAAGTGGATAACCTCACATTTATCCACATTATACTTCATCTGACATTCATTTGCCCACTCACCTAACCTATCCAAGTCACTCTGCAGCCTCATAGCATCCTCCTCGCAGCTCACACTGCCACCCAACTTAGTGTCATCCACAAATTTGGAGATACTACATTTAATCCCCTCGTCTAAATCATTAATGTACAATGTAAACAGCTGGGGCCCCAGCACAGAACCTTGCGGTACCCCACTAGTCACTGCCTGCCATTCTGAAAAGTACCCATTTACTCCTACTCTTTGCTTCCTGTCTGACAACCAGTTCTCAATCCACATCACACTACCCCCAATCCCATGTGCTTTAACTTTGCACATTAATCTCTTGTGTGGGACCTTGTCGAAAGTCTTCTGAAAGTCCAAATATACCACATCAACTGGTTCTCCTTTGTCCACTCTACTGGAAACATCCTCAAAAAATTCCAGAAGATTTGTCAAGCATGATTTCCCTTTCACAAATCCATGCTGACTTGGACCTATCATGTCACCATTTTCCAAATGCGCTGCTATGACATCCTTAATAATTGATTCCATCATTTTACCCACTACTGAGGTCAGGCTGACCGGTCTATAATTCCCTGTTTTCTCTCTCCCTCCTTTTTTAAAAAGTGGGGTTACATTGGCTACCCTCCACTCCATAGGAACTGATCCAGAGTCAATGGAATGTTGGAAAATGATTGTCAATGCATCCGCTATTTCCAAGGCCACCTCCTTAAGTACTCTGGGATGCAGTCCATCAGGCCCTGGGGATTTATCGGCCTTCAATCCCATCAATTTCCCCAACACAATTTCCCGACTAATAAAGATTTCCCTCAGTTCCTCCTCCTTACTAGACCCTCTGACCCCTTTTATATCCGGAAGGTTGTTTGTGTCCTCCTTAGTGAATACCGAACCAAAGTACTTGTTCAATTGGTCTGCCATTTCTTTGTTCCCCGTTATGACTTCCCCTGATTCTGACTGCAGGGGACCTACGTTTGTCTTTACTAACCTTTTTCTCTTTACATACCTAATAGAAACTTTTCCAATCTGCCTTAATGTTCCCTGCAAGCTTCTTCTCGTACTCCATTTTCCCTGCCCTAATCAAACCCTTTGTCCTCCTCTACTGAGTTCTAAATTTCTCCCAGTCCCCGGGTTCGCTGCTATTTCTGGCCAATTTGTATGCCACTTCCTTGGCTTTAATACTATCCCTGATTTCCCTAGATAGCCACGGTTGAGCCACCTTCCCTTTTTTATTTTTACGCCAGACAGGAATGTACAATTGTTGTAATTCATCCATGCGGTCTCTAAATGTCTGCCATTGCCCATCCACAGTCAACCCCTTAAGTATCATTCGCCAATCTATCCTAGCCAATTCACGCCTCATACCTTCAAAGTTACCCTTCTTTAAGTTCTGGACCATGGTCTCTGAATTAACTGTTTCATTCTCCATCCTAATGCAGAATTCATCGGTCCTCAGAGATATCAGGGGTGGGTGGGGAACAGAAGGCCAGTGGCAATTGCAAGCTGGAAAATCAGACACAGGCCAGAATTTATTGCCCATCCCTAATTGCCCTTGAGAAGGCGGTGTTGAGCCACCTTCTTGAACCACTGCAGTCCTTGTGGTGAAGGTACTCCCACAGTGCTGTTAGGGAGGTAGTTCCAGGATATTGACCTAGCAACGGTGAAGGAATGGCAATATATTTCCAACTCAGGATGGTGTGTAGCTTGGAGGGGAACCTGCAGGTGATGGTGTGCCCATGCGCCTCCTGCCCTTGTCCTTTTAGGTGATAGAGGTTGCGGGTTTGGGAGGTGCTGCCGAAGAAGCCTGGGCAAATTACTGCAGTGCTTTTTATATGTGGTACACACTGCAGCCACAGTGTGCCGGTGGTAGAGGAAGTGAACGTTTTAAGTTGGTGGATGAAGTGCCAATCAAGCGGGCTATTTTGTCCTGGATGGTGTCGATATTCTTGAGTGTTGGTGCCAGTGGAGAGTATTCCATCACACTCCTGACTTCTGCCTTGTAGATGGTGGAAAGACTTTGGGGAGTCAGGAGATGAGACACTTGCTGCAGAACACCCAGCATCTGACCTGCTCTTGTTGCCACAGTATGTTTGTGGCTGGTCCAGTTCAGTTTCTGGTCAATGATAACCCCCACGATGTTGATGGTGGGGGATTCGGCGATGGTAATGCCATTGAATGACAAGGGCCGGTGGTTAGACTCTCGCTTGGAGATGGTAATTGCTTGGCACTTGTGTGGCACTGAACACTGCAATCATCAGTGAACATCCCCACTTCTGACCATATGATGGAGGGAAGATCATTGATGAAATAGCTGAAGATGGTTGGACCTAACACACTGCCCTGAAGAACTGCTGCAGCGATGTCCTGGAGCTGAGATGATTTGCCTCCAACAACCACAATCATCTTCCTTTTTCCGAGGTATAACTGCAGCTACTGGAGAGTTTTACACCCTGACTCCCATTGACTTCGATTTTATTAAGGCTCCTTAATGTCAATGGCAGTCACTCTCACCTCCTCTCTGAAATTCAGCTCTTTTGTCCATGTTTGGACCAAGGCAGTAATGAGGTCTGGAGCCAAGTGGTCCTCTCGGAACCCCAACTGAGCATCGGTGAGCAGGTTATTGGTGAGTAAGTGCCGCTTGATAGCACTGTCGACGACACCTTCCATCACTTTACTGATGATTGAGAGTAGACTGATGGGGCGGTAATTGGCCGGATTAGATTTGTCCTGCTTTTTGTAGATAGGATATACCTGGGCAGTTTTCCACATTGCCAGGTAGATGCCAGTGTTGTAACTGTACTGGAACAGCTTGGCTAGAGGCACGGCTAGTTCTGGAGCACAAATCTTCAGCACAACAGCCAGGATGTTGTTGGGGTCCATAGCCTTTTTTGTATCCAGTGTGCTCAGCTGTTTCTTGATAGCACGTGGAGTGAATCGAAAGGGCTGAAGGCTGGCTTCTGTGATGGTGAGGTCCTCAGAAGGAGGCCGATATGGATCATCCACTCAGCACTTCTAGCTGAAGATGGTTGCAAACGCTTCAGCCTTGTCTTTTGCACTCACCTGCTGAGCTCCGCCATCATTGAGGATGGAGATATTCATCGAGCCTCCTCCTCCTGTTATTTGTTTAATTGTTCACCACCATTCACAACTGGATTTGGCAGGACTGCCCGGCTTTGATCGAGTAAATAAGGAAAAACTGTTTCTGTTGTGTCCTTCGATGCTCTAGTAATGACTCCATGAGGCAATGTGTTGTACTTGAACCGTAGTGACCTTAATTCTTTATTCATTAACTCCAGAATGAGGATCACATCTGGTGGCCTGCCTTTTATACTAAGTCAGGCACACCTATACAGGTAACCTACAAGTCTCCCACTGCTGTGCCCTCTGGTGGCACACTTTGAAATGGTACCAACAGTAGCCATGTAGGATACATGACATCACTCTCCCCTGAGCCTTTAGTGCAAATCGTCTCTGCATTGACTGCTCTGGGCTTAGCTCTATGTGGACTCTATCTGGTTGACCCATGGCAGGTCGTTTCAATCTTGGGTGAATGCAGTAGAGTGCTGGTGGTTGTTGTTTGTGTCCCTGACCACTCCATTCTCCACCACCACCCCCTCCTCCCCTCCCCCCCACCATCCTGGCTGGTCCCGATCCCCTTTGGGGGAACTGTGGCGGGTGACCCTTCGTTTACAGGTATGGTCTGGGGACAGCGCTTTAGCACAGTCTGCTCCTTCAGGCTTGTGGCATCGGGTGCCTGAGAGGTGGAGCCGATCAGAAGCATGGTATCGATACCGGTGCCGTTGCCCTGCTGAGGTCGCTTGCTATGCAGCTCGTGTGTGTTGGTTGCTTGTGGCCACACTCCATGGTGCATGACACTGGTCCCCAGGACACAGGCTACAGCATTGGGTAGCTCGCTGGACCTGTGTGTTCCCGTTGGGTGTCTGCCCACTGCATTGGCTATGTGCAGCTGAAATGCTGCATCGCACAACTTTTCATTACTTATGATGGACACTCTGTGGGTCCGATCGCAATCGCACGACTTTTCCTCGCTGGTTGCATGTGCACAATTCAGATCATCAATTATACATTTTACATAATCGGCGACTTTTCCTCGCTGGTTGCATGTACGCAATTCAGATTATCAGTTACACATTTTACATGATCAGTTACACATTTTGTCTCTCACTTAGTTACTATTACATTGCTTGAGTGTGTGGAACTGTCCTTTTAATTATAGTGGGTTGCAGACCTCCTTTAAGAGAGCCTTGCTTTCTTTATCCCAATCCGCTTCTTCATTTGGTGCCACATGTTGCTCCATCAGCACTGCACCTCGTGGTCTGGCCGCGGCCATCTTTTTCTTCAGCGCCTCACCTCGTGGTTTGGGCGGCATCTTTCCTCCATCAACTATGTCGACTGCGGTGATCCTCTTCCCGGGTTCTGCCTCGAAGCTGGGAAGTCGCCTCGGGATCCGATTTTTCTTCCTCCGGAGTCCTGCCACTGGAGTCTGGAAAGTGCTTTCGGATCATCTCAGCTGGATTATCTCCACGCAGTCGTGCTGAGCGGTCTGTGTCTCGGGTGCCGTGCTGGTCTGCTCTCCGGTGCCGGGTCCACCCTCAGGTGAGGACTTGCTTTGCCTCTGAGCGCAGAGGACATCGATTGCTGGAGGGGTGAAGTCTTCCCACTTCCAATGGATCTTCTCCATCCACCTTATGCCGAGCAGCGTTGGTCCATCACCTGCAACAATCCACAGAGGTAACTTGTGCACCGCGCCATCATGGAGTACCTTTACATCCGCACTACCAACGACTGGGATGATTTCATCGGTGTAGGTGCGCAGCTTTGCCTGAACTGGGACCAACTTGGGTCGTTCAGCTTGATTGTCCCATAGCCTCTCAAAGGCTTCTTGATTCATCACTGACTGGCTCGCCCCCGTCTCCACTTCCATGAAGACTGGAACGCCATCTATCTCTACTTCCATCTTCAGCGGGGAACATTCAGTGGTGCAGGTAAATATGCTATGTACCTCCCCATGCGGCTGGGCTGCCTCTATGCCTATTGATTCATAATCCGCGCTGCATTCCTGGCCATCTGCAGACTCTTCATCGAAACAGTGAGTCATATTTCTCTTGCACATTCGCTGGAGGTGGCCCTTTGTTCCTTTGCATACATAGACATTAAAGCGGCACTGGTGAGCCCTGTGATTCCCTCCGCAACGCCAGCATGGTGCTGCACGATTAGCCCCACCTCGGCAGACTCTGAGTTAAGAGACTCGTTGGCATGTTCTCTCTTCCCTGAGAGGGTTCACGCTCTACAGTCCAGTCTCTAAACAGCGCCACTCTGTGCACAGTACCTGCCGGGTTTGAGTCCTGAGGGTGAGTCATTTGCCTAGAGCCGCAGGTCGAGGTCATGAATGACTGGCTCACAGAGCTGGCCTTCTGCAGTGTGACTGTGGTATCCGCCGACAGCAGCTTATGAAGAAGACCCTCATGGACAATTCCAATTACAAAAATGTCCCGCAGCGCTTCATTGAGGTGAGGTCTGCGGCGTACTTAGTGATTTCCTGGCCTTCGGGCCGTTGGTGGGTATAGAACCAGTGTCTGGCTGTGAGGATGCTCTTTTTTGGGCTTGCGTTGCTCATGGATCAGGGTTACGAGCTCCTTGTACGTCTTGGTCGTTCTCTTTACTGGTGCCAGCAAGTCCCTGACGAGGCCATAGACGGTGGGCCCACAACTGGTTAGCAAGTTAGCTCTGCATTTATCAGCCAGTGTGGCCGGGTCGTCTCCTGCCAGGTCGTTTGCTGTGAAGAAATGTTCGAGCCTCTCCACAAAAGAGCCTCATCACCATCGGCGAACTGCTGCAACGTACCAATGGTAACCATTTTCGTGTGAATGTTCGTAATCTTGTTGCCAATTGATGTGTCCTTAGATGCTCTAGTAATGACTCCACAAGGCAGTGTTGTACTTGAACTGTAGTGACCTTAGTCCTTTATTCATTAACTCCAGATTGAGGATCACACCTGGTGGCCAGCATTTTATACTAGGCTAGGCACACCTGTACAGGTAACCTACAAGTCTCCCACTGCTGTGCCCTCTGGTGGCATACCTTGAGATGATACCAACAGTAGCCATGTAGGATACATGACAGTTTCTGTGGCAGAAGGGTTGGTAACCAGAGGGCACAGATTTAAGGTAATTGGCAAAAGAGCCAAGGGGAAATGAGGAGAACCTTTTTACACAGCAAGTTGTTGTGATCTGGGATGCATTGCCTGGACGGTGGAAGCAGATTCAATAATAACTTTCAAAAGGGAATGGATAAATACTTCAAAAAGAAAAAAAATGTAGGGCTATGGGGAAAGAGCAGGGGAGTGGGACTAATTGGATAGCTCTTTCAGAAGAGCTGGCACTGTCACAATGGGCCAAATGGCGGCCTCCTGTACTGTATCGGGAGCAGCGGCCAGCATTGCGAGATCTGAACGGGCGCGGGTGTACAAAGGGCGGCGGCACTTTTGAGCAGCGGCAGATCGGAGCCAGCTGCGGCAGGATAAAAGAAAAAGTAAAAAAATAAAAATCTAAGTGTGACGTCACAGCCAAGCATGTAAGTGATTGGCTGGTGGATTGGTGAGTATTTTCTTTAGGAAACCTTGGGCATTGTTGTAAGTTAGGAACTACAATTAAATATATGTGATCTTTATTATCTAAGGAGAACCAGTTAACTAAATCAGCTGTTTGCTGAGTAGCGGCTGGGTGTGTTGTGCTAAGGTTTCGAGTTTAGTTCTACTCGATAGTTGTGAGTGTAACTAGATGGATGGCAGTGCAGCTCAATCCTGTGGATTGCACATGCTGTGGCATGTGGGAAATCCTGGATACTTCGCGCAGCCTGGACGACCACGTGTGCAAGAGGTGTCTCCAGCTGCACCAACTCAAGCTTCGTGTTTTGGGAGCTTGAGCAGCAGCTGGGGTCACTGCGGTGCATCCGTAAGACTGAGAGCAACGTGGATAGCACATTTCTAGAGGCGGTCACCACGCAGCTTAAGAGTGTGCAGGCAGATAGGGAGTGGGTGACCACCAGACAGAAGAGGAGGACTAGGCAGGTAGAAACATAGAAACATAGAAAATAGGTGCAGGAGTAGGCCATTCGGCCCTTCGAGCCTGCACCGCCATTCAATGCGTTCATGGCTGAACATGCAACTTCAGTACCCCATTCCTGCGTTCTCGCCATACCCCTTGATCCCCCTAGTAGTAAGGACTACATCTAACTCCTTTTTGAATATATTTAGTGAATTGGCCTCAACAACTTCCTGTGGTAGAGAATTCCACAGGTTCACCACTCTCTGGGTATTGAAGTTTCTCCTCATCTCGGTCCAAAATGGCTTGCCCCTTATCCTCAGACTGTGTCCCCTGGTTCTGGACTTCCCCAACATTGGGAACCTTCTTCCTGCAACTAACCTGTCTAAACCCGTCAGAATTTTAAACGTTTGTATGAGGTCCCCTCTCATTCTTCTGAACTCCAGTGAATACAAGCCCAGTTGATCCAGTCTTTCTTGATATGTCAGTCCAGCCATCCCGGGAATCAGTCTGGTGAACCTTCGCTGCACTCCCTCAATAGCAAGAATGTCCTTCCTCAAGTGAGGAGATCAAAACTGTACACAATACGCCAGGTGTGGCCTCACCAAGGGCCTGTACAACTGTAGTAACGCCTCCCTGTCCTTCTACTCAAATCCCCTCGCTATGAAGGCCAACATGCCATTTGCTTTCTTAACCGCCTGCTGTACCTGCATACCAACCTTCAATGACTGATGTACCATGACACCCAGGTCTCGTTGCACCTCCCCCTTTCCTAATCTGTCACCATTCAGATAATAGTCTGTCTCTCTGTTTTTACCACCAAAGTGGATAACCTCACATTTATCCACATTATACTTCATCTGCCATGCATTTGCCCACTTGCCTAACCTATCCAAGTCACTCTGCAGCCTCATAGCATCCTCCTCGCAGCTCACACTGCCACCCAACTTCGTGTCATCCGCAAATTTGGAGATACTACATTTAATTCCCTCGTCTAGATCATTGTACATTAATGTAAACAGCTGGGGCCCCAGCACAGAACCTTGCGATACCCCACTAGTCACTGCCTGCCATTCTGAAAAGTACCCATTTACTCCTACTCTTTGCTTCCTGTCTGCCAACCAGTTCTCAATCCACGTCAACACACTACCCCCAATCCCATGTGCTTTAACTTTGCACATTAATCTCTTATGTGGGACTTTGTCGAAAGCCTTCTGAAAGTCCAAATACACCACATCAACTGGTTCTCCCTTGTCCACTCTACTGGGAACATCCTCAAAAAATTCCAGAAGATTTGTCAAGCGTGATTTCCCTTTCACAAATCCATGCTGACTTGGACCTATCATGTCACCTCGTTCCAAATGCGCTGCTATGACATCCTTAATAATTGATTCCATCATTTTACCCACTACCGATGTCAGGCTGACCGGTCTATAATTCCCTGCTTTATCTCTCCCTCTTTTTTTTTTAAAGTGGGGTTACATTGGCTACCCTCCACTCCATAGGAACTGATCCAGAGTCTATGGAATGTTGGAAAATGGGGAAGGCTGAATGGGCATGGCTAACGTGAAGAAGCCGGGCCCAAGACTTCGGGCGGGGCCCGCCCCCAGCAAGATGCCGGGCGGGCCCCGCCGAAGGAGTTAAAGGTAGGTGGCCGGGGGAAGCCGGAGCGGGAGCTGGGGTGGGCGGGGTTGAGAGCCAGCTGGAGCCATGGCAGGAGCTGGACGAGGGAGGTGCAGCCTGATCCACGCAGCCCCAGTGAGGCCATTCAGTCAGGGCTAGGGGCTGCGTGCTTCGGGCCTCTCCCACACAGTTTTGGGCGCCTGGAGCTGCTGCACATGCGCGCCCACTGTAGCGCACCTGTGCAGAGGTCCCGGCACTGATTTCAGCGCAGGGACCTGGCTCCGCCCCCTACAGCTCGTGCTGCGCTGCGCCGAGCTGCAAAGGACCTGCAGGGAGCCGGAGAATCTGCAGGTATTTTTTAGGAGCACTTTCGGGCGCGAAAAACGGGCGTCCAGGTCGGGGCTGCGCCATTCTAGGCGCGGCCTGAAACTTGGGCCCATAAAAAGGAAAAGAGTGGCTAAATTAAATGTTGGTCCCTTAGAGGACGAGACCAGGGAATTAGTAATGGGGAACATGGAGATGGCAGAAACTCTGAACAAATATTTTGTATCAGTCTTTACGGTAGAGGACACTAACAATATCCCAACAGTGGATAGTCAAGGGGATATAGCGGGAAGAGGTACTTAACACAATCACAATCACTAAGGAGGTGGCACTCAGAAAGATAATGGGACTAAAGGCAGATAAATCCCCTGAACCTGATGGCTTGCATCCTAGGGTCTTAAGAGAAGTAGCGGCAGGGATTGTGGATGCATTGGTTGTAATTTACCAAAATTCCCTGGATTCTGGGGAGGTCCCAGCAGATTGGAAAACTGCAAATGTAACACCCCTATTTAAAAAAGGAGGCAGACAAAAAGCAGGAAACTGTCGACCAGTTAGCCTAACATCTGTGGTTGGGAAGATGTTGGAGTCCATTATTAAAGAAGCAGTAGCAGCACATTTGGAAAAGCAAAATTCAGTCAGGCAGAGTCGGCATGGATTTATGAAGGGGAAGTCATGTTTGACAAATTTGCTGGAATTCTTTTGAGGATGTAACAAACAGGGTGGATGAAGGGGAACTAGTGGATGTGGTGTATTTGGACTTCCACAAGGCATTTGACAAGGTGCTATATAAAAGGTTACTGCACAAGATAAAAGTTCACTGGGTTGGAGGTAATATATTAGCATGGATAGAGGATTGGCTAACCAACAGAAAACAGAGTAGGGATAAATGGTTCATTCTCTGGTTGGCAACCAGTAACTAGTGGGGTGCCGCAGGGATCAGTGCTGGGACCCCAACTATTTACAATCTATATTAATGACTTGGAAGAAGGGACTGAGTGTAACATAGCCAAGTTTGCTGACGATACAAAGATGGGAGGAAAAACAATGTGTGAGGAGGACACACAAAATCTGCAAAAGGACATAGACAGACTAAGTGAGTGGGCAAGAATTTGGCAGATGGAAAGTGTGAGATCATGCACTTTGGCAGAAAAAAATCAAAGAGCAAGTTATTATTTAAATGGAGAAAAATTGCAAAGTGCTGCAGTTCAGTAAGACCTGGGGGTACTTGTGCATGAAACACAAAAGGATAGTATGCAGTTACAGAAAGTGATCAGGAAGGCCAATGGAATCTTGGCCTTTATTGCAAAGGGGATGGAGTATAAAAGCAGGGAAGTCTTGCTACAGCTATACAGGGTATTGGGGAGGCCACACCTGGAATACTGCGTGCAGTTTTGGTTTCCATATTTATGAAAGGATATACTTGCTTTGGAGGCAGTTCAGAGAAGGTTCACTAGATTGATTCCAGAGATGAGGGGGTTGAATTATGAGGAATGGTTGAGTAGGTTGAACCTCTCCTCTTATTGAAACGTATAAGATTATGAGGGGGTATGACAAGGTGGATGCAGTAGGATGTTTCCACTGATGGGGGAGACTAGAACTTGAGGGCAGGGTCTTAGAATAAGGGGCTATCCATTTAAAACTGAGATGAGGAGAAATTTCTTCTGAGGGTTGTAAACCTGTGGAATTCGCTGCCTCACAGAGCTGTGGAAGCTGGGACATTGAATAAATTTAAGTTAGAAATAGACAGTTTCTTAAACAATAAGGGGTTATGGGGAGCGGGCTGTGAAGTGCGCTGAGTCCATGATCAGATCAGCCATGATCTTGTTGAATGGCGGAGCGGGCACGAGGGGCCATATGGCCTACTCCTGTTCCTATTTCTTATGTTTTTATGATTTTGTTATACTGATGCCTTTTCTATGAACCTAGCAGGATTAGAGCCTTATTGCTGCAAGTTTACACTCTCTCACAAGTACCTCTGATACTGTACACCATACTGTTTGGTTTCACTTAGTATTTGAATAGAAACTGTTGTGTATTTAACCCTTTGTAATGTGCATGACACCTGACCACCAGAGGGACCACCTGTTGGAGTCCCTAGGGATCCCAGCATCCCTGGGGAGCACAGTATATAATCAGGCCACCCACGAGGTACCTGTACTCTGGAATCTTATTAAAGGAGCTAAGGTCATACTTGCTCATTACACACACACTCATAATAAAGAGTGAAACTGAGTACTGTCAATTGGCAACAAGGTAACGAACAACCGCACGAAAATGCAAAGAACACTCAGCATCTTGCAGAAGTTCTCAGAAGGGGATGATTGGGAGGCCTTCGTGGAGAGACTCAACCAATACTTCGTGGCCAACGAGCTGGAAGGGGACGAGAACTCTACCAAACGGAAGGCGATCCTCCTAACTGTCTATGGGGCAACAACCTATGGCCTCATGAAGAATCTCCTGGCCCCGGCAAAACCAACAGAGAAATCCTATGAAGAATTGTGTACGCTGGTCTGGGAGCACCTAAATCCTAAGGAAAGCGTTTTGATGGCGAGATATCGGTTCTACACATGTTAACGATCGGAGGGCCAGGAAGTGGCGAGCTATGTCGCCGAACTAAGGCGCCTCACAGGACATTGTGAATTTGAAGGATTCCTAGAACAAATGCTTGGAGACATTTTTGTACTGGGCATTGGCCATGAGGTAATCCTTCGCAAACAGTTGACTGCAGAAATGCCGAATCTAAGTAAAGCCATAACAATAGCCCAGGCCTTTATGTCCTCCAGTGACAACACCAAGCAGATTTCGCAGAATAAAAAAGTTTCAGCTAGTACTGTGCATAAAGTAACATCTGTCTTGAGCAGAAATGTACATGGCGGAACATACACGCCGGTTGCTGCAGCCGGACCTCAGATAACCCAGAGACCGCCATCAATCGTTGGCACTTAACACCCTGTTGGTGCTGCGGAGGTGATCATCGGCCCCATCAATGCCGCTTTAAGCACTATGCGTGCAACGGTTGCAGAACAATGGGGCACCTCTAATGAATGTGCAGGGGAGCTGCAAACCACCACGTTGCAGAGGAAGATCGATCTACAGTGGATCAGGCTGAATTGGAGACTCGTACTGAGGAGGCAGAAGTGTACAGGGTGCACACGTTCACTACGAAATGTCCACCAATAATGTTGAAAGTTGAACTGAATGGCATTCCAGTATCTATGGAGCTGGACACTGGGGCAAATCAGTCCATTATGAGTAAAAAGGCCTTCAACAGGCTGTGGGGCAAAAAGGCACACAGGCCCAAGCTCAGCCCAATTCACACCAAACTAACGACTTACACCAAGGAACCAATCCCTGTAACTGGCAGTGCAGAAGTCAAAGTCTCCTATGACTGAGCAGTACACAAACGCTCGCTGTGGATTGTACCAGGGGATGGCCCCACGTTGTTTGGCAGAAGCTGGCTGGGAAAAAGCCACTGGAACTGGGATGACATTCTGAGCGCTTTCGTCCGTCGACGATGCCTCATGTACCCAGGTTCTGAACAAGTTCCCATCGTTGTTTGAGCCAGGCATTAGAAACTTCTCGTGGGTGAAAATGCAGATCCATTTAGTTCCCGGTACGCGACTCATCCACCACAAGGCTTGGGCGGTACCATACATGATGCGTGAAAAAATGGAAATTGAGCTGGACAGACTGCAACGTGATGGCATCATCGCACCGGTGGAATTCAATGACTGGGCCAGTGCAATTGTCCCGGTACTTAAAGGTGACGGCACGGTTAGAATTTGTGGGGACTATAAAGTAACAATTAATCGTTTTTCGCTGCAGGACCTACTACCCAAGGCAGACGACCTATTTGCGACCCTGGCTGGAGGGAAGACGTTCACCAAGCTGGACCTGACTTCGGCCTACATATCTCAGAAGCTGAAGGAGTCTTTGAAAGGTCTCACCTGTATCAACACGCACAAAGGTCTACTTATCTACAACCGGTGCCCGTTCGGGATTCGGTCAGCCGCGGCGATCTTCCAGCGGAACATGGAGAGCCTGCTAAAGTCGGTTGCTTGCACAGTGGTCTTCCAGGACGATATACTGGTTACAGGTCAGGACACCATGGAGCACTTGAAGAATCTGGAGGAGGTTCCTCGTTGATTAGATCGCGTGGGGCTCGAGTTGAAACACTCGAAGTGTGTTTTCCTGGCACAAGACATCGAATTCTTGGGAAGGAGAATCGCAGTAGATGGCATCAGACTCACCGACGCCAAGACGGAGGCCATGAAGAACGCGCCACAACCACAGAACGTGACGGAGCTGCGGATGTTCCTGGGACTCCTTAACTATTTCGGTAATTTACTTCCTGAGTTAAGCACCCTGCTAGAACCCCTACATGCGCTACTGCGCAAGGGAGACGACTGGGTATGGGGGAATTCACAAGAGGCTGCCTTTAAGAAAGCCAGAAATCTGTTGTGTTCTAACAAACTGCTTGTCTTGTATAACCCTTGTAACCTATTAGTGCTAGCTTGCGATGCGTCGTCATACGGGGTCAGGTGTGTGCTAACGAATCAGGGATTGAGCAACCGGTCGCTTATGTGTCCAGGAGTTTGTCCAAGGCCGAAAGGGCCTACAGCATGGTTGAAAAAGAGGCTCTGACATGCGTTCACAGGATTAAAAAAATGCACCAGTACTTATTTGGCCTCAAGTTTGAGCTTGAAACAGACCACATGCCGCTCATATCACTGTTGTCTGAGAGCAAAGGGTTTAATACCAATACCTCTGTTCGCATCCAAAGATGGGCGCTCATGCTGTCTACATACAATTGTGTAATCCACCATAGACCGGACACAGAGAACTGCGCAGATGCGGGGTGGAAATGGCACAGCCAGCGGACTTACTCATGGTCATGGAGGCATTCGAGAACGAGAAGTCCCCCGTTACGGGGGACCAGCCAGGACCAGCCAGGACCCTTTATGTCCTTGGTTAAAAAACTGTGTCCTCCATGGGAGCTGGTCCGGTGTCCCAGTGGAGATGCAGGAGGCGATTAAGCCATTCCACAGACGCAAAGACGAGTTGTTCCTGCAGGCGGACTGTCTATTGTGGGGCAATCGCGTGGTCTTGCCCAAGAAAGGCAGAGACATATTCACATGTGACCTACACAGTACCCGCCCAGGCATCGTAATGATGAAAGCCATAGCCAGATCTCACGTGTGGTGGCTCGGCATCGACTCAGATTTAGATTCATGCGTGCGCCAGTGCAACACTTGCTCTCAGCTGAGCAATGCACCCAGAGAGGCACCGTTAAGTTTGTGGTCGTGGCCCTCCAAACCGTGGTCGAGGATCCATGTGGACAATGCGGGCCTATTCCGAGACAAAATATTTTTAGTGGTCATGGACGCTTACTCAAAATGGATTGAATGTGCAATAATGTCTGTAAGCACGTCCACCGCCACCATTAAAAGCCTACAAGCCATGTTTGCCACACACGGCTTGCCTGATGTCCTAGTCAGCGACAATGGGCCGTGCTTCACCAGTGCTGAATTCAAGGAATTCATGATGTGCAATGGGATCAAACACGTCACATCTGCCCCGTTCAAGCCTGCATCCAACGGCCAGGCAGTTCAGGCCATCAAGCAAAGCTTGAGACGTGTGTCGGAAGGCTCTCTGCAGACCCGGTTGTCCCGAGTGCTGTCCAGCTACTGCACCAGACCCCACTCACTCACCGGGGTTCCCCCAGCTGAGCTGTTCATGAAAAGGGCGCTTAAAACAAGGCTCTCTCTTGTCCACTCTGATCTCCATGATCACGTGGAGGGCAAGCGGCATTAACAAAGTGTGTACCATGACCACGCAAATTTGTCATGCGATATTGAGATCAATGATCCTGTGTTTGTGCTCAATTATGGACATGGTCCCAAATGGCTTGCTGGCACGGTCACAGCTAAAGAGGGGAGTAGGGTGTTTCAGGTCAAATTGGCCAATGGACAACGCACAGAAAACATTTGGACCAAATCAAATTACGGTTCATAGAAACATAGAAAATAGGTGCAGGAGTAGGCCATTCGGCCCTTCGAGCCTGCACCACCATTCAATAAGATCATGGCTGATCATTCACCTCAGTACCCCTTTACTGCTTTCTCTCCATACCCCTTGATCCCTTGAGCTGTAAGGGCCATAAGTAACTCCCTCTTGAATATGCCCAATGAACTAGCATCAACAATTCTCTGCGGTAGGGAATTCCACAGGTTAACAACCCTGAGTGAAGAAGTTTCCCCTTATCTTAGTCCTAAATGGCTTATCCCTTATCCTTAGACTATGTCCCCTGGTTCTGGACTTCCCCAACATCGGGAACATTCTTCCTGCATCTAACCTGTCCAGTCCCGTCAGAATTTTATGTTTCTATGAGATCCCCTCTCATCCTTCTAAACTCCAGTGAATACAGGTCCAGTCGATCCAGTCTCTCCTCATATGTCAGTCCTGCCATCCTGAGAATCAGTCTGGTGAACCTTCGCTGCACTCCCTCAATAGCAAGAACATCCTTCCTCCGATTAAGAGACCAAAACTGAACACAATATTCCAGGTGAGGCCTCACCAAGGCCCTGTACAACTGCAGTAAGACCTCCCTGCTCCTATACTCGAATCTCCTAGCTATGAAGGCCAACATACCATTTTGCCGCCTTCACCGCCTGCTGTACCTGCATGACAACTTTCAATGACTGATGTACAATGACACCCAGGTCTCGTTGCACCACCCCTTTTCCTAATCTGCCGCATTCAGATAATCTGCCTTCGTGTTTTTGCCACCAAAGTGGATAATCTCACATTTATCCACATTGTACTGCATCTGCCACGCGTTTGCCCACTCACCTAACCTGCCCAAATCCCCCTGCAGCCTTTTAGCGTCTTCCTCACAGCTCACACCGCCACCCAGCTTAGTGTCATCTACAAACTTGCCGATATTACACTCAATTCCCTCATCCAAATCATTCATGTATATTGTAAATAGCTAGGGTCCCAGCACGGAGTCCTGCGGCACCCCACAAGTCACTGCCTGCCATTCTGAAAAAGACCCGTTTATCCCGACTCTCTGCTTCTTGTCTGCCAACCAGTTCTCTATCCACGTCAGTACATTACCCCCAATACCATGTGCTTTAATTTTGCACACCAATCTCTTGTGTGGGACCTTATCAAAAGCCTTTTGGAAGTCCAAATACACCACATCCACTGGTTCTCCCTTATCCACTCTACCAGTTACATCCTCAAAAAATTCTAGATTTGTCAAGCAGGATTTCCCTTTCATAAATCCATGCTGACTTGGACCAATCCCGTCACTGCTTTCCAAATGTGCTGCTATTTCATCTTTAATAATTGATTCCAACATTTTCACCATTACTGATGTCAGTCTAACCGGTCTATAATTCCCCATTTTCTCTCTTCCCTCCTTTCTTAAAAAATGGTGTTACATTAGCTACCCTCCAGTCCATAGGAACCGATCCAGAGTCAATAGACTGTTGGAAAATGATTACCAATGCATCCACTATTTCTAGGGCTACTTCCTTAAGTACTCTGGGATGCAGACTTATCAGGCCCCGGGGATTTATCGGCCTTCAATCCCATCAATTTCCCTCACACAATTTCCCGCCTAATAAGAATTTGCTTCAGTTCCACCTTCTCACTAGACCCTCGGTCCCCTCGTATTTCCGGTTATTTGTGTCTTCCTTCATGAAGACTGAACCAAAGTATTTGTTTAACTGGTCCGCCATTTCTTTGTTCCCCATTATAAATTCACCTGAATCTGACTGCAAGGGATCGACGTTTGTTTTCACTAATCTTTTTCTCTTCACATATCTATAGAAGCTTTTGCAGTCAGTTTTTATGTTCCCAGCAAGCTTCCTCTCATACTCTATTTTCCCCCTCTGAATTAAACCCTTTGTCCTCCTCTGCTGTATTATAAAATTCTCCCAGTCCTCAGGTTTGCTGCTTTTTCTGGCCAATTTACATGCCTCTTCCGTGGATTTAACACTATCCATCAACAGCTACGAACAACCCGAAGAGGACACATCAACTTTGACCCTCCGACACACCAACTTTGACCCTCCAACACACACACAAGTGGCAACTGACATCATGGTTGACCACGAAACCAAACTCATCATCCCCAGTAGCCCGGCAAGGTGAGCTGCCCAACAGCTCAGTGAAGAACTGACCAATCCACCCACACTCGCATTTGTACCGAGACGATTGACAAGGAAGCGTAAAGCCCAAGATCATCTCTCCTTGTAAATAAGTGTACTGTTGACTTCACGGGGGAGTGATGTCATGTATTTAACCCTTTGTAACCTGCATGACACCTGACCACCAGAGGGCCCACATGTTGGAGTCCCAAGGGATCCCAGGACCCCTTGGGAGCACAGTATATAAACAGGCCACCCATGAGGTACCTGCACTCTGGAATCTTATTAAAGGAGCTAAGGTCACACTTGCTCATTACACACAGTACTCAGTTTCACCCTTTATTATGAGTGTATCAGAAACTATAAACGTAATTACATTATATTACATTAAAAACATATACACTGCTTTTTAATTTCAAAATCACAACAAACTCCTAGTTGCTCTCTAAGTAACAGAACAACAATTTCTGAATTTATGTATGCAGGAGTTAAAATAAATCACTTGTGTATTCCTTGTCACTCATGGGAGTAAAGTAATTCAGGCACCCCTTCATAAATTACTTGGCTCCCTGTGAGGCCAATGAGTTAAGCCCAAGGGTGGCCAGTAGGGGGCACTCTTATCCAATTGTAGCCTGATGAGATACAATCGACATTATTTAATCCACACTAACAAAAATACTAGTAAAGATTCTTTTCAGGTGACATTAATGTACCAGGCAGCAAAAATAATAGCCCAACATCTATGATGAGTGGATTTCTAATCCTGACAAGTCACATCTTCAATCACTTGACAAATTGGGGCGACAGCAGGGGTTTGACCACTTTTTTGAAAGTGGAGATAAGTAGAGTTGGGAAATATGAGTTCGCTGTCAGGGTGAATGCTCGTCTCTTAACCATCAGCATGTGTTTTTCTATCTTTTCTTGGGGATACATTGAAGCTATATACGAGAATCAAGGAATAGAGCGGGAAAGTGGAGTTGAGATCGAAAATCAGCCATGACATTGATTGGCGAAGCAGGCTCGAGGCCATTTGGTCTACCCCTGCTCCTATTTTTTAATGTTCTTATACAGATTACCATTCTCTTAAGTCACATTAAAGGGTCTTACTAAAATCGTCAATAAAAATCAAACTCCTACAAACAATTGCATTTAAGGAGAAGCTAGATAAGTACATAAGTACACGAAGGAGAAAAGAATAGAAGGTTCTGTTGATGGGGTTAGATGAAGAGGGATGGGAGGAAGCTCGTGTAGAGCATAAATACCGGCATGAACCAGTTGGGCCGAATGGCCTGTTACTGTGCTGTAAATACTATATCGGGCTGGATTTTCACCGACTTTGCGACCGGGTTTTCACCGCGATTTGAAACTCAGCACGAAAACCCTGTTGGCGGGATCCTCGGGCACCTCTTTGCGGCGGCGCTTCCACGTAAGCCCGGGGAGAGGTGCGCCAACGTGAAATGATGTGCAACACCGCGGATTGCGTTATCTTCATACTTTCGGCATTCTCCCGACCCTTACGCCAGGCCCAGAATACCGAGAGTGGTAAGTATAAAGACCCCTACAAAAAGGTAAGTTAAAGTTTTTATTAATGATTTTTCAGCGACTTAGAAGGTAAGGGTTTTGTGAAGGTTTTGTGAATTTTTTTTGCAATTTTCTTTCCCCCCTCTTCCCCCCCCCCCCCCCCCACCAAGACCTCTCTCGCAACGCTACCGGCCCCGGACTAAAGTTGCCAAAACTCCCGGTTTACCCCGCGAATCATCGTGCAACTCTGACTTTACTGATGTAAAGGCCAAAAGTTAGGCCTAACAATAGTAGTGCAGCGAAAACGGTAATTTTGGCATAAAACTACAGTTCTCATTGAAAATCTAGCCCTATATGTGCAAGATTAATGATAGAACTTAACATCCTTTTTTCTCTTTCAGTGATTTTCAAATATTTTGGTTTAAATAGTAAGTACAACAAACATGATTGTAAAGTAACAATGGGTGATGTGAGGTGTCTTTCTTTAGAATATGATTTCGGATTGTGTAACTGTTCAGCACACTCGAATTCCTATTTATAGCTTCTGTAATCAGATAGCCTTGGTGCTGTATCAAATATCTGCAAAGCAGGTCGTACATATGCATTTTCTATTTGCATCAACCTTGCAGCCTTTCTTCATCTGAAAGGCATTTCCTTCTCAGTGGTGAGAGTTTCAACACAGAAAAAATGGTCACTTGATGATTACATTGACAATAGTCAATATGGGAGGACAGACACACCAATGTTAGCGTCCTCAACCAGGCCAACATCCCCAGCATTGAAGCACTGACCACACTTGATCAGCTCCGCTGGGCAGGCCACATTGTCCGCATACCAAACACGAGACTCCCAAAGCAAGCGCCCTACTCTGAACTCCTTCATGGCAAATGAGCCAAAGATGGGCAGAGGAAATGTTACAAGGACACCCTCAAAGCCTCCCTGATAAAGTGCAGCATCCCCACCGACACCTGGGAGTCCCTGGCCAAAGACTGCCCTAAGTGCAGGAAGTGCATCCGGGAGGGCGCTGAGCACCTAGAGTCTCATTGCCGAGAGCGTGCAGAAATCAAGCGCAGGCAGCGGAAAGAGCATGCGACAAACCTGTCCCACCTACCCTTTCCCTCAATGACTATCTGTCCCACCTGTGACAGGGACTGTGGTTCTCGTATTGGACTGTTCAGCCATCAAAGGACTCATTTTTAGAGTGGAAGCAAGTCTTCCTCGATTTCGAGGGACTACTTATGATGATGATGATGATGTAGCTCAGTGATAGCACTCACGCCTCTGAATCAGAAGGTTGGGTTCAAGTCCCACTCCAGAGAGTTGAGCACAAAAATCTAGTTGACACTCCAGTACTGAGGGAGCTGCACTGTCGGAGGTGCATTCTTTCGGATAAGATGTTAAACCGAGGCCCTGTCTGCTCTCTCAAAAGACCCCAAGGCCACAATTTAGAAGAAGAACAGGGGAGTTATCCCCAATGTCCTGGCTAATATTCATCCCTTAATCAACATCACCAAAAACAGATTATCTGGTTATTTTAACATTGTTATTTGTGGGATCTTGCTGCATGCAAATTGGCTGTTGCATTTCCTACATTACAACAGTAACTACACTTTCAAAGTACTATAAAACAATTTGGGACGTCTGGTGGTCGTGAAAGATGCTATAGAATGCAAGTCTTTCTTTGAACCTCATTAATTCCACAATTGAGAAAACCAGATAACTGCTGTAGGTTATAGTTCTCAGCCAACCTGATTATTCCATAATAAATGTCTTTGTTTCCTTTCTCTCGTTTGTCTGCCAGTTTTTCTCCCCACCCCTCCTTCTGTCTCTTGTTGGTCATTAGCTGACACACACAAAAAAGAAAGAAGTTGCATTTCTGTCACACCTTTCACGACCTCAGAACGTCCCAAAGCACTTCACAGCCAATGCAGAATTTTTTTGGCGTGAAGTCACTGTTGTAATGTAGGAAACGCAGTAGCTAATCTGGGTACAGCAAGCTCTCAGAAACAGCAATGTGATAATGACCAGATAATCTGTTTTAGTGACGTTGGTTGAGGGATAAGTATTGGCCAAGACACAAGGGACAACTCCTCAGCTATTCTTTAAAATAGTGCCGTTGGATCTTATATGTCCAACTTTTGAGGGCAGGCAGGGCCTCAGTTTAACGTCTCATCCAAAAGATGGCAACTGCGACAGTGCAGCGCTCCCTCAGTACAGCACTGGGAATGTCAGTCTGGATTTTGTGTTCAAGTTTCGGTAGTGGGACATGAATCCACAACCTTCTGACTCAGAGGCAAGAGTGCTACCCACTGAGCCACGAGTGGCATAACTGGGTCAGATCTCACTTACATGCACTTCCATAGTGGTCTCTGGATACTAACCAGGAGTAGATATCCTTTGTCAACAATTAATTTTTGGCAAACCAAGTGGATGATATACCCAGTACAAGTTTTTTTAAAAACTTACCTGAGTGGGGAGCTGGGCAGTGCAGGAGTGGTGTTCCCGGCTCCACTACAGTGCTAAAGATAGTTACCGGCCCCCGCTCAGCCCTCTCCCGATCGCCCCTCCCCCTCCCGATCACCCTCCTCCTCTTTATCGCTCCCTTCCGATCGACCCCTCCCAATCGCCCCATCCCCTCCTGATCTCTACTTCCCGATTTGACCCCTCCCGATCGCCCTGTCCCCTCCCGATCAAACCTTCCTGATCGTCCCACCCCCTCCTGATCTCCACCTCCCGATTGACCCCTTCCAATCGCCCTGCCCCCACCCTCTCTCCAATGCCCCCTCCCCCTCCCGAACGCTACCCCTCCCGATCGCTTCACCACCTCCCGATCTCCACCCTTTCGCTCCTTCCCCTCCCCCTCTCAATTGCCCATACCCCGCTCGATCATCACTCCCGCTCATCCCTCCCCCTCCAGATCACCCCCTCCCCCACTCCTCATGATTGTCTAGGGTCAACTGCAGCGAACTCAGCACAAATTGGCAATCAAATCTGGAACTGGCTGGTCGGTAGGGGCTTGGTTACAGGCTGCCTTTGCCGATGGAGCTTTTAGGGCACATTGGTTTTATCTTGACCACGTTGAAATAATCACGCCTGATGGAGGGGAGAGTGGAATCAAAAAAGGCAGCTCTGAAATTACAGAACATGCTGGACAAATAATAGCAGATGAAATCTAATGCTGGCAAGTATAAAGTGCTGCACCCAGGAAGGGGAAATGGTCAACTTACATACCTCCATGAATGGTGTTGAAATAGCTAAGCAAGATACTGAAGTAGTTCAAGGAGTTAAACACTCATGACTGTTCGCGCACTCGACCCTGAGCTGAGCCTCCGATTCCATTTGCTTTTCATCACCAAGACCGCCCATTTTCACCTCTATAATGTTGCCCCTCTCTGCCCCTGCCTTAGACCATCTGCTACTGAAACCTTCACCCATGCCTTTGTTACTCCAGACTCGACTATTCCAGTGCTCTTCTGGCCAACCTCCCATCTTACACTCTCTGTAAAACTTGAGAACATGCAAAACTGCTGCCATATCCTAACTTGCATCAAGTCCTGTGCACCCATCACCTCTGTGCTCGCTGATCTACATTGGCTCCCACTCCGCCAAAGCCTCGAATTTAAAATTCTCATCCTTGGGTTTAAATCCCACTATGGCTTCACCCTTACCTATCCCTGTAATCTCCTCCAGCCCTACAATCCTCCAAGATCCCCGCATTCCTCCAATTCTGGCCTCTTGTGCAAGTCTGATTTTCATCACTCCACCACTGGTGGCTACACTTTTAGCTGTTTCAGCCCTGAGCTCTGGAATTCTCTTCCTAAACCTCTCCACCTCTCTCTCTCCTTTTAAGACACTCCTTAAAACCTACCTCTTTCCTAATATCTCCTTACGTGGCTTGGTGTCAAATTTTGTCTGGTAATGCTCCTGTGAAGCGCGTTGGATCATTTTACTATGTTAAAGGCACTATAGAAATGCAAGTTGTTGATATCGGGGATTTCTGCTTACAAAAAGAGTGATCAACATGAAATAGATTCCCAGACTATTGGAGGCAAAAATCCTGGAATCATTTGAATTAAAAAAAAAAACAATAGAAGCAGAAATGCTGGGACTGCAGGGATTTTCTGGATGGGTGAATTAAGATGGGCCGAACGACATCCTCCTCCATAATTGGCCAGTGATCCTGTACTGAACAGGGCTCTAAATCATTTAACCATACTGGAGCAATTGTCAAGACACTGTGCTAATTAAAATCAGAATAACTACCTCAATTAGATCACCCCTTAAATCTTCTATACCCAAGGGAATGTAAGCCTAGTCTATGCAACCTTCTCATAATTTAACGCTTTTAGCCTGGTATCATTCTGGTCAATCTGTGCCACACCCTCTAATGTGTCCTTCCTAAGGAGCGATGCCCAGAACTGAACAATGTTCCCGCTGCAAGGTCCCGCGCAGGGCACTCACCATCTTTTCCATTGCAGATACTGCACATGTGCAACATTTTGAATGTGCTGAACATTGGGGGAGGCAGGTGCGCAGGAGACAGTGCAACTTAATAGGGGACATTGGTCCAGATCTGACCAGAGCGTTATATAACTGAAATGCAGACAAGTGAGAGCAGACCAGCCCACACCTGCCCCCCCTCCCCGCCCTGTTTGGTTGCTGAAGTGGACATTTTGCTGTGTCAAGGTGGTTGTGAAGAGTCACCATCTGGCTCAGTCTACTGCCTCATCAATAGAAGACTGCATCGCAGCATGTCTGGATGGAGGCAAGCTTGATGACTGGTAGTTTTTTTTTTAAACTGCGCCTGAAATCAGCCATGGCTCAGTTGGTAGCACTCTCACCTTGAGTCAGAAGGTTGTGGCTTTAAGTCCCACTCCAGAGACTGGAGCACATAATCCAAGCACGTCTCTCTCTCCCAAGCTCCCCCTCCCCCACCCATTCACCCCCTTCCCCACCCGATTGCCTTCTCTCCCTCCTGTATGCCCCTCCCCCTCCCGATCGCTTCTCCCCCTCTCCCTCATGCCAGATCCTCTCCTGATCGCTCCCGCCCCTTCCGAATGCTCTCGCACGCCCTTCGCCCTCGTGATCTCCCCCTCCCCTTCCCAATCGCCGCTCCCATCAAGATTGCCCCCTCCCGATTCCCTTTCCCGATTGCCCCTCCCTCTCCCGTTCGCAACTTCCCTTTCCTGTCCTCCCTCTCCCGATCGCTCCCTCCCTCTCCCAATTGGACCATTCCCCTCGTCCCTCCCCACCCGATCGCACCCTCTCCTTCTGGGTCAATTCTAACCCTCTCAATTGTGCCCTCCCCTCCCCTCCCCCTCCCGACCGCCCCTCCCGATCGCCCCACTGCACCTGATCACCCATCTGCTACCGATAGCCTCTATCCCGCCCAATCGCCCCTTGCCTCTGCCGATCTCCCCCTCCCGATCGTCCCGCACTCTCCTTATCACCAGGTCTCCACCGATCGCCCCTCCTGATATTGCCTCCCCCTCACAATCACCCCTTCCCCCTACCTCTCCTGATCGTCCCTCCCTTTCGCAATCAGTCTTCCTGATTTGCCCTTCACTCTCCCAATCACCCCTGTTCAGCCCTCCCTTGATCTGCCCTCCCTCTCCCAATCGCTACCTTCCCTCTCCCGATTGCCCCTCCCTCTCCCATTTGGCCCTTTCCCCCCGATCGCCCCCTCCCCCACCCGATCACACCCTCTTCCGGGTCGATTCTACCCCTCCCGATTTCCACCCCCACCCCCCCATCTTCCGACCACCCCTCCCCTCCCGATGGCTCTACTGCACCTGATTGTCCATCTGCTACCCGTCCAATCGCCCTTTCCCTCTCCCGATCGCCCTTCCCCCACCTGATCGCCCCGCCCTCTCCTGATCACAAGGTCTCCGCCAATCGCCCCTCCTGATATCCCCTCCCTCTCAAAATCACTCCCTCCCCCTACCTCTCCTGATCGGCCCTCCCCTTCGCAATTTGCCCTTTACTCTCCCAATCATCCCTGCTCAGCCCTCCCCTGATCGCCCCTCTCTCTCCCGATCTGCCCTCCTGATCGCCTCCCCACCCTTCCGACTGCCCCCCCCTTTCCAACTGCCGCCCCCCCCCCCCCCCCCCGATTTCCCCCTTCCCCACCCGATCGCACCCTCTTCTTTTAGGTCAATTCTACCCTTCCCGATTTTACCCCACCCCCCCCCATCTTCCGACCGCTCCTCCCCCTCCTCCCCCTCCCGATCACCCCACTGCACTCGATAGTCTCTATCCTGCCCAATAGCCCCTTGCCTCTGCCGATCACCCTTTCCCTCTCCCGATTTTCCCCTCCCGATCGCCCCTCCCCCATCCATTCGCCCCGCCCTCTCCTGATCACAAGGTCTCCGCCAATCACCCCTCCTGATATCCCCTCCCTCTCAAAATCACCCCCTCGCCCTATCTCTCCTGATCATCCCTCCCCTTCGCAATCAGCCCTCTTGATTTGCCCTTCACTCTACCGATCGGCCCTCCCTCTCCCAATCACCCCTACTGATCGTTTAGTCCTCTCCCAGGATCTATCAGAGAGACGGTCAGTGATGCAGCAACCCAGAATTGAAACCTTCTCCACTTGCGAGTTGCCTGCGAAGGTGTAATATCATGGTGTAACAGTGGGAATCACGTCCTACTGATTTTTAAGGTCAGTCACACTGAAAGATCAAAATTCACATGAACCCCTCCCCTGCCCCCTCTCCCCCTGCCAGTGTTTGGGCTCATTGGAAAGGAAATTTAATTTGGGACTATCTATGGAAAGTTTGAAATCCTAAAGTGCTTATGGAAGAAACTACGAACTTTAATCGAATTTTGGACTTTTACAAGGCAAATTCAAGTCTGTGGGGGGGCCTAAGAAACTGAAGGAGCCAGCTTGATTATTGGAACTGTCTGGGTGTTGGGACTAAGGTAAATTGTCTGGAGAAATGGATATTCGAAAACCCTTCTCCACAAGAGGTATTTACATTACAACAATAACTCCGAGATGGCCAGCCATCAAACTAAACCGAGAAACACCATCTTCAACATGAATAAGAACAAAGGGCCCGCTACAGCCTGTATGCAAAAACCAAGCACAAGGACATTGTGATTACCAAGCTAATATTTTCATCAGGAAACAGATTTAGAAGAGCAACCCACCCAAGACATATTAACTTTTAATGAGCCCGCCAAAATATTACAAAGAAATGTCGAATTTAAACAAAGAATTCTGGACTGATTTGGCGCGAAGATTAGGGTAACTCAAACCATATAACTGGCCCCCTGTTTTAACAGAGGGTATACCATACTACGTCTAGTACCATACTACGCTTATGTCATCAAGAAGGGAGAGAAGCCAACAGTTGTAAACTAACTTCTCCAGACTTGAAGTCCTGAAGGAAGGAAGAACATCACCATCGTGGCAACAACCAACCACAGCCAACGTGGTACCAACGCGATTGACCAAACTCGAAACAAAACTCCAACAGAAAGAAACCGAAGAATCGAAAGTTTCCATTCTACAATCTAAGTCCTGACTACCAACAAGTGAAAACATTACCTAAAGAGACTTTGAACCTATTTCTAACAAAAGAAACTGGGTACTTACCCCATAGATCCAAAACGCGCCTTACCGCATCAGCGGCCTCAACCCAACTGAAGATTGCGCAGTAAGAAGTCTTCTCCGACGTTCGGGGTACGACAAGCAGAACCTACAGAATTCAACGAACCACAAAATCGCGAACTACCGCTAACTGACCAGAAAGGATTGGTAAGCATAGTCCCTGCCTGCCCTGGAGTCTAACCTAGCTAGGATTAGGTATTGGAGGTGGGAGGTGTAATTTTTACTGTAACCCCCTTTGAATGTGTATTGTATTCTTTATTAGAGTGATTATAAGTTTGACATTGTATTTTCTTGTCAGTAATAAAGTCAAAGTTCTTTTGTATCAAACCAGTTGTCCTTTGGGGGTTGTGATAAAGTGCAGAGTCTGGAACCCAAGGGAGTGGGAGCGATTCGAACCGCTCAAGTAGGTCAGACCCCTTACAAAATGGCGACCACGGCAGGACTCTGGTACAAGGGGTGTGATGCAGAGAGTGCTGGTTTGGAGGAAAGAACCAAGATGCAAGAGAGGATTTCCTTCTATGTGTATAAGAATATCAATGTCACTTAGGAATGGGTGCTTGGTCTATTGCGCGCTGAGCATCCAGTGGACGCTGCAGCCCAGTGGGCAGCAAGCAAGGATCACAAAGAAGCAGTAGAGAAGGCAATTTGATTGGTCTGTCTACAGCGACAGGTCCAACTCCTAGACCAATGAGTCACTACAGGCAGAACTATGGGAATGCGCAGAGGCCCACCAAGAAAGGGCTGTAACAGAAGAGAGGTTATGGGGAGAACTCCATAAGCTAAAAGAGGGGCAGACCCAGCTAATGGAAAGATTTAAAAACAGTCAGGACTATTTTCAATGTCAGGTTACCGAGGCCAAAAATAATGAAAAGTTACTGCGGGAGGAAAGCACTCTCCTCACCCTACAAGTAAGTGTTCCAGGAATAATTAAAAGATGTGTAGGCAGTGTATAAAGTAGCTAGCACTAATGGATTTGAATTGGGAGATCACGGTCCCTGCCAGCAACAAATCAAAAGTTTAAACCTTGCTCTGTCCAAGGCAAAAGTCATGGTATGCCTAATAAGCCCGGGTATGCCCCAGGTAAACCTGGAAGAGAAGGAGTAAACTGTTCGCCCACTCCCTGTGGCACCGGTGACTACACTGGTGCAGCAGCAGGAGGGGCGAACGAATTGCAAGGCAGACAGGGATAGCGAACCACTACCCCCTGTGGCACCGAGTTTCAGCTCGGCCTGGCAGCAGGAAGGAGGGGTAGGCGAGCCAGAACAAGGAGAGCCAGAACCAGGGCCAATGTGCCTGGTCCGGCAACAGAAGTTTGGCCCGCCCACCATTTCCGGGGGTCAACGGCCCCTGGAAAGCCAGTTTGTGGTTCCCCACACTCCCCAATAGCTTAGGGCTATGATAAGCCACCTGGGAAAGCTAACTCCAAAGGGAGACCCCTCAGTCCACTTTATGGAGGTGGAACAGGCAGAGGATATTAATGGGTGCGATGATGGAGAAATGGCAAAGATACTCCTGCTATCCCTGGACAGCAAGCTGTACCAGTCCCTCCCTACTGCGGACAAAAGGGGACAGAAAACATTTGTCGCCGTCCAAAACGACATTTTAGAAGCCATGGGCTGCAATGACGGGAGTCCCTTCTCCAGAGTAGAGAAAATGGTGCAGCTCACAGGGGAAACCCCACAGGCTTTCGCAGACCGACTGTGGCCTGTGTACCAGAGCGTCCGTGGTGGGGACCTCGACCAAAATCACTCAAGCCCAGATGAGTTAGCCCACTGGCTCTGAAGCCTAGTAGTTTACCCCGAATAAGAGCCAAAGCTGAGGCCTGGTTCGACCCAAGAGATCGTCACGCCACCGAACAGGGAGTGCTTAGGCAACTGACCCTAGCTTACTGGAACGGCAGAGGGATGGAAGAGCACCCACAATAGGGAAGGGTCCACGAAATTCGACCTAGCCAGGATAAGAGGGAATGGCGCCACAAGGGGGGCAACCCCTCCGATACAAAACTTACCTGCTTCGGGTGCGGAAAAAGTGGGCACCGGAGAAAGGATTGCAGAAATCCTTGGAAGAGTAGCGCAGGAAAGAGTTCTCCAGCCCCGACCAAAAGGGCCGAGATCGATAAGCCAGTCCCTCCCCACTCGTTCGATACCTTTCTAACCGCACTCCGAACCATGTTAGATGGCCCTGGGAGGGTAGCCACTGCAACCAGGACCGAAATCCCATCTGCCCCCTCCCAACCAAAACCGTGACTAGGACAGGCGCAGCCTGCCACCTGTGTGACCTCGAGTATGATGCGTGGGGGAGACTGACTGTTCAGATGGAAGTGGGAAAAGGTGAAAGGGACATACCTGCTGGACACCGGTGCCTCAAGCACCCTTGTCTATGCAGCCAACCTCGCTGCCTCACCTCTGTCTAACAGGATCCCCTACAGCTTGGTGGGTTTTACAGGCACTGAACAGACTGGCTCATTCTCTGTTCCGCTCTCCATTCATTTAGGTACACTCCACACTAAGTGGACTTGTGCCCTGATGAAGTGGGAACAGAAAGGGAGAGGGATCCTGGGGGCTGACTTCATCCTAGGCCACGGGATCCTAGTGGATTTAAGAAACCACTGTCTTTGGGGGTCAGTCTGTACAGGACAGGAGTATGAGATGATGGTTATCCCAGGGAAAAGGGATGGTTGCACCATGAAGCCAAAGGAAGGTTACGACCTTGAATCACTGGTCAGTAACACGCCGATAAAATACCAAGAATATGTGAGGGAAAACCTTGCAGCTTTTGCCACTCACAAACACGACTGTGGAAGAATAAACGAGGTTGAGGTTAGCATAGATGGGAACCCCATGACCCAACCACAGAAACTGTACAACTTCCCCAGGGAGGCGGAGGAAGACATGGAAACAGCCTTGGGTTCTCTGGTTAAACAGGGCGTATTGAGACCAATAGTTATCCATGTGAACTCTCCATTGTGGCCGGTTAAGAAACCGGGCAACTCCTGGAGAGCCATGGTGGACTATGGAGTACTCAACCGTAACATCCCTGCCTGTGCACCCACCGTTGCTGCTGTCGCCGACCTCATTGGAAGTATCCCAGCCTCTGAGACCATCTTCACGGTGCTGGATATTTCCAATGGGTTCTGGTCCATACCTTTAAGAAGAGGAGATCAGTACAAGTTTGCTTTCACCTTTTAAAGGACAGCAATACACTTGGAACTGTCTCCCTCAGGGCTTCCACAACAGCCCCAGTATTTTCCATCAGTGTATGGCCAACTGTTTAAAGAGCTTCAGCAGACCCCAGCAGTTAGTACAGTATGTGGATGACCTGCTCCTGTTCACCGATCCGGGGAGGAGCATGGCCCACTGCTGGCTGAACTGCTGGAGCTGTTGAAAGAAGAAGGATTTAAAGTAAACCCCAAGAAGGCACAGATCGGCCTGAAGGAAGTAAAATTCCTGGGACTGGCTGTGCGCGCTGGGGAAAGGGCCATTGACAAAGCTAGAAGGGAAGCAGTGCAGAAGTTACCAGCCCCCAACACAGTAACAGGAGTAAGATCTTTTCTAGGGCTAACCGGGTACTGCAGAGATTTCATTGAGGATTATACAGCCACCGCAGCCCCTCTGCTCCAACTCCTACACAAGGGAGTGGAGTGGAAATGGGACAAAGGTTGCGAGGCAGTATTTATCCAACTCAAGAAAGACCTGCAGACCGCGCCAGCTCTAGGGGCCATCGATGAGGGCAACGAGTTTTTCCTGGAGGTAGCAGCCAGTGGGGACAGCCTGAGCGCAGTACTGTTCCAAGAGTGGCACGGCCGGCTGAGACCTGTGGTCTACTCCTCCAGGATACACATGGACGTGGAGAAAGGATACTCCAACTGTGAGTGGCACCTCCTAGCCACTCACTAGGAAGTGAAAAGATCACTGATCTTCACAGAGGGGGTCCCCTATCACACTCCTTACCCACCATGCGGCCACCCAAATGGTCCTGGACGGGAGAATCAAGGAAGGGACAGTGAGCAGTGCCCGCATTGCTCGCTGGACTCTGCTCTTCTCTCAAATGGACCTAAGGGTAAAGGGTCTCTGCGAGCCAAGACTCGCAACCAACATGATTTATCCAGGGACAGCCCACCGGTGTTCCGTAGAAGGGGTATGGGAAATTAACATAGGCTTTCGAGCTGGGTTACACCCTACAGGTCGAGAGATCTATGTGGATGGTTCAAGCACGATATCTGCGGGTGAAGGACTCACGGGCTGCGGAGCATATGACCGCGAGGCAGGCATTGCCCTGGCGATTAAACTCCTCAGTACAATGAGCGCCCAGCGCGCTGAACTGTCTGCGGTGGTGTATGTAGTCTCACACCCCGAAGAATTCCCTACCCGATACACGATTTGTTCGGACAGTATGTTCACAGGCAATTCGTGTACAAAGTACCTGGCTATCTGGTCCCGTTGCAGGTACACATCCGCAGAGGGGAGACCCCTAGCAATTAAGCCCCTACTGGAAAAGATCATGAAAGCCGTAGGGGTGGAAGGGAATATTTACATACATAAGGTGAAGGCACATTCCACCACTGAACCCTGTAGCAAGGGAAACCAGCAGGCCGACATGTTGGCCAAGCAAGGTGCCCGCACGGGCAAGCTCTGGGATCCGTACAACCCAGGACCCATCGCAGCAGTCAAGGGCAGGATAGGGAAGGCAGGGATAGCTTTGCCCCTGGACTTAAAAATGGTTCAGACCCAAGATCCCATCCTCAAAACTCTCCTGAACATGGTAGCTAAAGGGGAAAGGGTAGACGGCCCGTACGGCACCGCAGCAATCGCCATTAAAGAAGGCATGCTGTTCAGGGGGGAGCAATGGGTAATACCGCAACAACACCGGAGAGAATTCCTCCAGCTGGCCCATATGGGTCCAGGAGCAGACACCCCAAACCTGAGACCACTTGGCAATGAGTGGAACAGGCAGGGTGGTGGCCAGGACTCAGGGAAGACATCCGCGAGTTCTGTGCTAGATGTCTGGTGTGCACGGCCAACAACCCTGACCCCCAGAAAAGAAAGGTGTCGATGGGACATATCAGGAGGGTAGAGGGACCTTGGCAGTCGATCCAAATCGGGCCCCTACCCCACTGCCCAGGGAGGCAATAAGTACTGCCTAGTATTGGTGGATGTATTCACCAAATGGGTGGAAGCTTTCCTATGCCGAACAGCCACTGCCCTGGGAACAGCCAGGATCCTGGTCAGAGAAGTGTTCTCCCGATGGGGACTACCACAATACATGGAGTCCGACCAAGGGAGTCACTTAACCGGGCAGGTGATGCAGGAGACCTTAAGGTGCTCGGCATCAAAGGAAAATGGCATGTCGCCCACAACCCGCAGTCATCTGGGCCTGTGGAGCGTTTAAACTGCACCATCAAAGAAAGGCTGTGCAAAGAGAAAGGGGACTCACCCAAGGGGTGGGTAGAGGTCCTAACACTAGTCCTCATGGGGATCCGGGCCAGCCAGTCAAAGAGCACTGGGTACTCCCCATACGAACTCATGACCAGCAGAGCCATGCGAACCCCCACCATGTGTTAGTCCTGGTACTCATGGAAGGTCAGCTTAGGGAAGCGAACTGGGACAGCTTTGTCAGGAATCTGTTTGAACACCTTAAATATATTCACTGGCAGGCTGCTAACAACATGGGAAAACAACATCGGAGCAACTGACTGCTGCTAGAGCCCCACAAACACCACGAGTGGGAGAAAGGGGACCAGGTTATGGTGAGGAACTACACTAGAGTAGGGGTTTTTGAGGCACTGTACATGGGACCATACCACATTGTCGATAAGGCAAGCCCCATGGTCTATGCCATAAAATTGCCCCGCCATACAAAGTGGTTCCACATAAATCAGTGCAAACATTTCAACCCAGGGGCAGCAGCTAAACGTAAAGGACAACCAAAAACTGTAAACCGTACTAAAGACAGGGACCACCAGCCAGCAGCCCCCGACTGTGGAATTCCTACAGGGCACTTGGCAGACCCACAGACTGCACCTAGAGGGGCGGTGGACTGTGTTACTGGAGGAGCTGTCCCCCCAATCATTTGGGACTCGGACGCACCTCCAGCAGCCGGAGCCTTAAGAAGGACTCCCCGCACACCACGGCCAAAGACACTCTGGTCACCAGCGCTCCAATTTAAATGGTTCAGCCCCGAAAGGGTACCTAAAGTCAGAGACCAGCCCGCGAGCAGGGACACCCAGCCAGTAGCCTCGGGCGACGAGGGACCCAGAAGAGATAGCGGTGGACCAGCCACCAAGTGGGAGTCCCCAGCCCGTAGCCCTCGACCAGGCAGAACCACCCCCAGGGGACAAAATGAACCAGGCAGCCACCCCCAAAGGAGCGGTGTGCTGCAGCACCGGAGGGGACGTTCCCCCGATAGTGTGGGACGCAGACCCACGTCCTGTCCGGACACTCCGGGTCCTGCGGTACAGGCCGACTGACTACCGGCCCTGCTGGACACTCGGAGGCAAAAGAAGAAAGAAAGAAGGCAGGAATTAACCTGGCCACCCGGAGACGGGTGGCAGATGTACATATATAGTACAATATGAATTTAAGAGTATGTCTAGTGAGTAATTTAGAGTACTGTAAGATTCGTCTATGTAATGATAGTGATATATGTATTAGTTACTGGGGTAAGGGAAAGAATCTACCTGTGCAGTTAATAAAAGAGGAACAGGCCGGGTAATAACTGGGAGTAAGAAGAATCTACTGGTATAACTATTAAGGGAAGCACCGGTGAGATAACAAGCAAAACGGCTGTGAGATAAAAGTTAGAAGCAGACATCAGTCCATGAGGAACTGAACAAGACAGCCAGTCGATTGAAGACTATACTATGTCTGAAAGGAAGAGAGCCCAAATTGGAACTCAGTCATCTTTGTCAAGCCAGAGAGCTTTCTCAGGGCTGGACAATCTGTTTTTGTGCCCCTACAGGAATGAGAACAGTATGGAAAGGGTCCTGTTCTTGCTCGCCCTGATGAGGATGAGCAGCGGCGGCCGAGGAGACGTGGAAGAATCCCTCATTTATGGGTGCTCAGGAGAGGGAGCACCGATCGTGACTGCAGGGAGCGGCACACCGGGTGTGGAAGAACTCGCTGTTTACGCCCACGAGGGAAGGTGGCCAAGGTGGCTGGGATCTAATTCTACCTGCTACTCCAGCCAGGAAGGTTTTACCTATGGGGAGGTCTCAGTTCCCTGCCCCCGGAAACGGATCGTCGCTGCCCGAGTCAGTGTTACAGAGGGAAAACGCATATGTTTGACTTGCAAAGGAAAGATTCCCCTGGGAAGATTGTGGTGGCTCAGAAAACTCAGCAAGGACGCATGGGACCAGGAATCAGACTGGGAAAGACTTGGTAATGATACGTACCGCACCATCACGGGGACACGGGGAGGAGTAAAAGTGTGTTGGGACAAATGGTGGGAATCCGAACAAGGAATTTACATTTGCGTATGGGGATTAGAGAATATGTATCCCGCAGGCATATCGATCGCCTTCGCCAGGTGAAGGGGAAAGGATGGGGTGGGATTCTAGTCTACACGGGTGCGCGGTCCCACACTCCCCACTCCCAATTAACGCCACCGAACTAAAAGCACACATTAACCGCCAATACTCACAGTAATAGAAAGGTGTCCTACCACCACCAAGGGACCAGGGAACGGATTAGTATTGGTACCGACCGAAAAAGTGTTATACCAGGGGGTACATTATGCAGTAGCTTCAGTAATGTTAAACCTTACCGAGGTACACCTACCTGCATGGTGTCCGAAGGAAACAGAGCTGCGATACCAGGCCCTACTTAGAGACATGTTCAAGAAATTTTATGAGTTAGACTTTGGAAATGTAGACAAAGCAGACCTAAACGCTAGGGACACCATGGGCTCGGGGAGACCTAGAAGGGAAATCATAAACGATGTTTTCACTGCCTATAATCCTCTGTAATAAATAGCCTAGATGACATAGCACTGCAAACATAGATAAATGGTTTAAAGAACCAATTGAGGAAAATCCTGCAACAAGAGAACACAGTAGTAGGTTCAGAACTACACGAGGACCAGGCCATGACTGTCGATTTAAAAGAAATAGTGGCTGAGCTGGAAAAACATGCACAGACAGTGAATGCACTCATGGGAGGATAGGAATGCTTCGGACCAGGCTGCACAGAACGAGGTGTGCATACTGTATGGGGCATGGTTGTTGGGTGAGGACCGCAACAACCTGGAGGATTTAAAAAAAAAAGGTTTAGTCCCCTCCTGGATCAGGAACAAGCATCTCACAGCCCTCCACCCGTACAGCAATTCACTAAGCCCGTGCCAGCTCCGCCTAGCCTCTGAAGCCAACCCTGTTCCAATAGACTGTGGGCAATCTAACCACACTATTATGGGAAGAATATTAAGGATGCCGGTCATGGGTGGGACAGCCCGACCCGCACCGGTTTACTGGGTGGAAAACACTGGAGTTATTCAGGGAGGTGCACACATTCGTTTCGCAGCGGTCCCACCCTATGTCATAAAATGGGAGCACGCTGTAACGGGTACTGACCTCTCCGGGTACCGGAGCCGGGGTGCACACATAATACTGTGTCCCCAGTACTTGAGTGCCCATTCAAAGTCACAGTGCGGGTTTAAAGCTGCTGGTGCACAGCCTATTAACTGCACCATGGAGGTACACAAGACCATGTCCCTCCACAGGTAGCATACATAGGGGCTGGGACATATTGTGTCACCACCAGTGCGCCCCACTACCAACATGGACACTTTTGGTGTCCGGAGAGTGACAGCAGTTTTTGCTTTAAACCTGAGTTATCAGTTCAAGTGGCCCAGGAACGGATTGACCCATTCCTGAACCCTCCACTGTCCACCTCACTGTGAAGGAAAACATTACAAACCTGTAGGATTATGTTGTACATTTTGGCTATGCAATTCCCCCTCTAGCCGAACATCTTACCGCTCTGCTAAAATCTGTAATTATCTCACAAAAGCACTTCTACACTCTCGAACAGAAAACAATTGAGATAGAGAAAAAGATTCTCGAGATCACAATTCTGCCTTGGTGGGGACCTTTTCAGAAATATAGAAGTCCCAGTCTGGATCCGAATCGCTTCCCACACTTTAGTTATCTGTCAACCTGCGATTATTCTTTATTTATGGTGTCTCACTTGCCGAGTGAAATGCAGAGGCCGTCAGGTCAGGTACCAAAGGGTGCTGTACGCTCCGAACTCTGGAATCGCGCAGGGAGGAGTGACATCTTACTACCAGGTTTAATTTGTGTTTGATTTTACCTGCTGTAAACTGCAAAATATCGAGTGTTGTAAGAATGTTACTTAAAATGTGTTTGACTATGTACCTTTATTTTTACTGAACTTAAAGTTGTGTTTAGAAACATAGAAACATAGAAAATAGGTGCAGGAGCAGGCCATTCAGCCCTTCCAGCCTGCACCGCCATTCAACGAGTTCATGGCTGAACATGAAACTTCAGTACCCACTTCCTGCTTTCACGCCATACCCCTTGATCCCCCGAGTAGTAAGGACTTCATCTAACTCCCTTTTGAATATATTTAGTGAATTGGCCTCAACTACTTCCTGTGGTAGAGAATTCCACAGGTTCACCACTCTCTGGGTGAAGAAGTTTCTCCTTATCTCGGTCCTAAATGGCTTACTCCTTATCCTTAGACTGTGACCCCTGGTTCTGGACTTCCCCAACATTGGGAACATTCTTCCTGCATCCAACCTGTCCAAACCCGTCAGAATTTTAAACGTTTCTATGAGGTCCCCTCTCACTCTTCTGAACTCCAGTGAATACAAGCCCAGTTGATTCAGTCTTTCTTGATAGGTCAGTCCCACCATCCCGGGAATCAGTCTGGTGAATCTTCGCTGCACTCCCTCAACAGCAAGTATGTCCTTCCTCAAGTTAGGAGACCAAAACTGTACACAATACTCCAGGTGTGGCCTCACCAAGGCCCTGTACAACTGTAGCAACACCTCCCTGCCCCTGTACTCAAATCCCCTCGCTATGAAGGCCAACATGCCATTTGCTTTCTTAACCGCCTGCTGTACCTGCATGCCAACCTTCAATGACTGATGTACCATGACACCCAGGTCTCGTTGCACCTTCCCTTTTCCTAATCTGTCACCATTCAGATAATAGTCTGTCTCTCTGTTTTTACCACCAAAGTGGATAACCTCACATTTATCCACATTATACTTCATCTGCCACGCATTTGCCCACTCACCTAACCTATCCAAGTCACTCTGTAGCCTCATAGCATCCTCCTCGCAGCTCACACTGCCACCCAACTTAGTGTCATCCGCAAATTTGGAGATACTACATTTAATCCCTTCGTCTAAATCATTAATGTATAATGTAAACAGCTGGGGCCCCAGCACAGAACCCTGCGGTACCCCACTAGTCACTGCCTGCCATTCCGAAAAGTACCCATTTACTCCTACTCTTTGCTTCCTGTCTGACAACCAGTTCTCAATCCACGTCAGCACACTACCCCCAATCCCATGTGCTTTAACTTTGCACATTAATCTCCTGTGTGGGACCTTGTCGAAAGCCTTCTGAAAGTCCAAATATACCACATCAACTGGTACTCCTTTGTCCACTTTATTGGAAACATCCTCAAAAAATTCCAGAAGATTTGTCAAGCATGATCTCCCTTTTACAAATCCATGCTGACTTGGACCTATCATGTCACCATTTTCCAAATGCGCTGCTATGACATCCTTAATAATTGATTCCATCATTTTACCCACTACTGAGGTCAGGCTGACCGGTCTATAATTCCCTGCTTTCTCTCTCCCTCCTTTTTTAAAAAGTGGGGTTACATTGGCTACCCTCCACTCGATAGGAACTGATCCAGAGTCAATGGAATGTTGGAAAATGACTGTCAATGCATCCGCTATTTCCAAGGCCACCTCCTTAAGTACTCTGGGATGCAGTCCATCAGGCCCTGGGGATTTATCGGCCTTCAATCCCATCAATTTCCCCAACACAATTTCCCGACTAATAAAGATTTCCCTCAGTTCCTCCTCCTTAATAGACCCTCTGACCACTTTTATATCCGGAAGGTTGTTTGTGTCCTCCTTAGTGAATACTGAACCAAAGTACTTGTTCAATTGGTCTGCCATTTCTTTGTTCCCCGTTATGACTTCCCCTGATTCTGACTGCAGGGGACCTACGTTTGTCTTTACTAACCTCTTTCTCTTTACATACCTATAGAAACTTTTGCAATCCGCCTTAATGTTCCCTGCAAGCTTCTTCTCGTACTCCATTTTCCCTACCCTAATCAAACCCTTTGTCCTCCTCTGCTGAGTTCTAAATTTCTCCCAGTCCCCAGGTTCGCTGCTATTTCTGGCCAATTTGTATGCCACTTCCTTGGCTTTAATACTGTCCCTGATTTCCCTAGATAGCCACGGTTGAGCCACCTTCCCTTTTTTATTTTTACGCCAGACAGGAATGTACAATTGTTGTAATTCATCCATGCGTTCTCTAAATGTCTGCCATTGCCCATCCACAGTCAACCCCTTAAGTATCATTAGCCAATCTATCTTAGCCAATTCATGCCTCATACCTTCAAAGTTACCCTTCTTTAAGTTCTGGACCATGGTCTCTGAATTAACTGTTTCATTCTCCATCCTAATGCAGAATTCCACCATATTATGGTCACTCTTCCCCAAGGGGCCTCGCACAATGAGATTGCTAATTAATCCTCTCTCATTACACAACACCCAGTCTAGGATGGCCTCCCCCCTAGTTGGTTCCTCGACATATTGGTCTAGAAAACCATCTGTATACTGTTATTTTACTGTGAAAACCGCGTAAAGGAGGGGCATCGTACCCCCTCTATGCTGTAACCGAATTGTAGTGATTGTATTCGCCTGTGAATTGCATTGCATTTTAAAGGGGGATGCACGTTAATGTTTAGCTAGTATAAATACGGGGAAGGTTGACTCTCGGGATCAAGAATTTTGCTTACCTTGTTTGACACTCAAGCATGTAGAGTGTCAACAGGGGGGACTGGAAGGTCAAAATTCACGGGAAACACCCCCCCCCCCCCCCCAGTGTTTGGGCTCATTGGAAAGGAAATTTAATTTGGGTCTATCTACCAGAAAGTTTGAAATCTAAAAGTGCTTATGGAAGAAACTACGAACTTTAATTGAATTTTGGACTTTTACAAGGCAAATTCAAGTCTGTGGGGGGCCTAAGGAACTGAAGGAGCCAGCTTGATTATTGGAACTGTCTGGGTGTTGGGACTAAGGTAAATTGTCTGGAGAAATGAATATTCAAAAACCCTTCTCCACAAGAGGTATTTACATTACAACAATAACTCCGAGATGGCCAGCCATCAAACTAAACCGAGAAAAGCCATCTTCAACATGAATAAGAACGAAGGGCACGCTACAGCCTGTATGCAAAAACCAAGCACAAAAGGACATTGCGATTACCAAGCTAATATTTTCATCAGGAAACAGATTTAGAAGAGCAACCCACCAAGACGTATTAACTTTTAATGAGCCCGCCAAAATATTACAAAGAAATGTCGAGCCCGCCAAATTTAATCAAAAAATGCTGGACTGATTTGGCGCGAAGATTAGGACAACTCAAACCGTATAACTGGTCCCCTGTTTTAACAGAGGGTATGCCATACTATGCCGAGTACCATACTACGCTTATGTCATCAAGAAGAGAGAGAAACCAATGCGACAGTTGTAAACTAACTTCTCCAGCCTCGAAGTCCTGAAGGAAGGCAGAACATCACCATCGCGGCAACAACCGACCACAGCCAACATGGTACCAACCACTGCGATCGACCAAACTCTAAACAAAACTCCAACAGAAAGAAACCGAAGAATCGAAAGTTTCCACTCTACAATCTAAGTCGTGACTACCAACAGGTGAAAACATTACCTAAAGAGATTTTGAACCTATTTCTAACGAAGGAAATCGGGTACTTACCCCATAAATCTAAAACGCGCCTTACCGCATCAGCGGACTCAACCCAACTGAAGTTTGCACAGTAAGAAGTCTCCGACGTTCGGGGTACGGCAAGCAGAACCTACAGAATTCAACAAACCACAAAATCGCAAACTACCGCTAACTGACCAGAAAGGATTGGTAAGCATAGTCCCTGCCTGCCCTGGAGTCTAACCTAGCTAGGATTAGGTATTGGGAGGTGGGAGGTGTAATTTTTACTGTAACCCCCTTTGAATGTATAATGTATTGTTCTTTATTCAAGTGATTATAAGTTTGACATTGTATTTTCTTGTCTGTAATAAAGTCGAAGTTCTTTTGCATCAAACCAGTTGTCCTTTGCACTTTATCACACCCCCCAAATAAACCCAGAGTCAAGAAACCAAGGGAGTGGGAGCGATTCGAACTGCTCAAGTAGGTCAGAGGTGAACCTGACCCCCGGGACCACCCCTTACAACATGTGGCTAACTATGGACGGGTAAATGCTGGCCTTGCCAAGGATGCCCACATCCTAACAATGAATGAAAGAACACTGGTGCAGTAGGGTTTAATGTTCTGAGGTTGTGGTTAAGGTACATTGTTGCAGCAGAGTAGGGCTTTTTCCATGTCTAAACCATGCTGTACCTGATTTGGAAACACTTGGGGCCCTTGAAATTTACATACATATATAGAATTTTATAGCACAGAAACAGGCCATTTTGCCAACAGGTCTATGCTCGACCCGAGTCTCCTCCCACGAAATTATGGTAAAATAATCCATTTTCACGTATTTTGATTCCTCTTCTTGAAGAGGACAACAATTCATTTGAATGCTTGAAGAAAATATTAAGATTGAAGCATTTAAAATAATTATCTGGAAGCAGCACTCTGTGCAGTTTTCTCGCCGATGAGTGTGTTTTTGATTAGTCATGCAGTAGTTCAGGAGATAAGGGAGAAGGTGTGGTAGATGAATTTTCTCATCTTCAAATTCTAGTCTTGAATAAATGTATTTCTTTCCCTTGTACTCTCCTGTGATACAGATTCAATTCTTTGAAAACATTTCCACAAAACACTACACAAATATTCAAGACAGAGATCGATAGATTTTTGGATATTAAGGAAATCAAGGGATATGGGGATAGTGCAGGAAAGTGGAGTTGAGGTCGAAGATCAGCCATGATCTTATTGAATGGCGGAGCAGGCTCGAGGGGCCAAATGGCCTACTCCTGCTCCTAATTCTTATGTTCTTATGTTGAAATGGCTCACAAATTGCATTAAATGTGACATTACCTTGGAAAGGTAGATTCTACCTCATTCTTTGAAAGAATCTCCAAATACCAATAGGATCTTCAGTCATTTCATGGTACAAAATTGTCGAGGGAGCAGGGCTTTAAGCAAGTTGCACTATATGCAATTAGCTGACTTTCCTGACTAATCTCTAGATATAATGCCTTGTTGTGAATGCGCCCTTAGTTTTATGACCAAAGGACCAATCACTGATTGTTCTGTAACAATGACAGCACTGAAACATCTCCCATCAACAATAAAACTACTTCATGCCAAGTTGGAAAGAAAATGAGTGTAGGAACTTTGTTATATGAAGGCTGAACTTCCAGTAAATAAGAAAAGATTTGCATTTATATAGCGCTTTTCATAACCTCAGCATGTCCCAAAGCACTTTACAGCCAATTAAGCACTTTTTGAAGTGTTAGTTGTAATATAGGAAATGCGGCAGCCAATTTGCCAATGTAATAATAACCAGATAATCTGTTTTAGTGATGTTGGTTGAGGGATAAATATTGGCCAGGACACCAGGGAGAACTCTCTGCTCTTCTTCGAAATAGCGCCATGGGATCTTTTATATCCACCTGAGAGGGACCTTGGTTTAACATTTCATCCGAAAGACCTCGACAGTGCAGCATTCCCTCAGTACTTCACTGACAGTGTCAGCCTAGATTTTGTGCTCAAGTCTCAAAGAATAAGGGAGAGTGTGCCTACAGTAATTTAACATACATCTTAATTTATTAAACCTCCACATATAAGTAGTATACTAACATAGTGTGCACAACTGCTGATAGGTGTTTGAGGGCAATTTAGGGCACAGCTAAAGTGAAGCATTTGTGTGGAGCTGCCAAAACAGCAATGTTTACTGAACGCTTGCAGAATGCTCCTTTCATTGAGAGAAGGCTTCTGCATGTTGGCTCAAAGAGGTGGCACCAAAATTGTATACTGGGCCTGATATTTTGTGTTGGGTATTATCCAACAGACCATTCTAGCATAGCATTTGTCAATATTTAACAAACGGGTATAGTCAGACACACAGATGACCAATTAACATCTTTGTTCAATGTTGATTGTCCTATAATAAAGTTTCAGGCTTACGTGCTTGTTCAATCTGAATAAGAAAGGGCAGAGAAACATATTCATAGAATCAGAAAAAGGGGAGGGAAAAAAAATATATAAAGCGATAAACAAATACAGAGCGGAGCTAGCAGTGGAGTAATTGTTTGGATCATTTCAGTCAAGTAATGGAAACATTAACAACATTTTAAAAAATCATTAAAGAAACAAAGGATTTGTGAATAACTTACGGTAATGGAGGTGTAAGGAAGATGGAAGAAAACGAGAGTTGATAAAATCATAGAAAGCCTAGGGGTGGGGGTTGGTGTGAGGGGTGGTGGTGGTGTCAGATTTGAAATTAAAGTAGAATGAGTTGGCAAAGTTCACTGGGTCAACCAATATCAAAGAAGAAATCAGCAGGGAAAGTGTTAACTCGCTTGCTAACAAGTAGTAGGTGGAGATGGAGTTGGATCGGTCCATTAGGTTTTCTTGCTGTCACGCTGAGTTGAAAGTGTTCTGGAAGACTTGTATTTATATAGCGCTCTTTCTAACCTCCAGACATCCCAAGGCACTTTACAGCCAATGAAGTACTTTTGAGATGTAGTCATTGTGTGTGTAATGTAGGAAATGCGGCAGCCAATTTGCGCACAGTAACAGCAATGTGATAATGAACAGATAATCTGCTTTAGGTTTTGGTTGAGGGATAAATAAGGAGAATTCACCTGCTCTTCTTCGAAAAGTACCATGGGACATTTTACTTCCACCTGAGACAGCAGACAGGGCTTCGGTTTAATGACTTATCCAAAAGATGGCACCTCCTTTAGTGCTGCACTGGAGTGTCGGCCTCAATTTTGTGCTCATGTTGCAAAGACTTGAACCTACAACCTTTTGACTCGAGATGAGAGTGCTACCCACTGAGCCATGGCTGACATCTGCAACTTCAGGATGCTCTTTGTACCAGCAAGTAAGATTTGAAACCGAGTCTTCTGAACGTGTCTTCTAACTTCACTGTTAGTTCTGTATGCTTTTGGTCATCTGTCCTAGGGGTAGAAATTCACCTCTGTCCTGCCATCTACGAGCCTCTCCTTCACCCTAGAGGCCATTGGGAGCGCGAGACTGGATGACACCCTGGAGTCCAGTGCCTATGTTGGCGCACCGACTGCTTTTTGCCGATCATTACCCATTGGAGTGAAATTCAGCATTTTTGCTAAAAAAATGGAGTGGTGTGGTATTGGTGGCGGGAATCGGCACTTTGCAGCGGTGTGGGTACGGAGTGGTGTTTGGACTGCAAAATTCACCTGCTGCTAACGAACCAGCTGCTCCCTTGCCTTCTTAAAGGGCAGGGTTTGCAGCTAGGCCCTGAGCAGGGAAGCTGTTTGAGTGGAGGCCATGGCTAATGCAGCAGTAGCAAGGAGGGCAACCAGATTTTCTTACGCTGAACTGGAGACCCTCATAGAGGCTGTGGAGGGAAGGAGGCCCATCTTGTACCCCAATATAGGCAGATCGACTCACTATGTGTTCATGAATGCCGAGAGAGAGATTGCAGAGGAGGTCTCTGGGATCTCCATTCATGACCAGACCGCAACCCAATGCCGCAAAAGGCTGAACGACATCATTCGCCTGATGAAAGTGAGTACATGTTCCCCCAATTCCTGCCATCTACGAGCCTCTCCTTCACCCTAGAGGCCATTGGGAGCGCGAGACTGGATGACACCCTGGAGTCCAGTGCCTATGTTGGCGCGATGTCCGATGAGGTGGAGGAAGAGGGGGACACTACTGGCAACATTGCGTCACTGCTTCCTACACTCACACACGCCAGCTCAGATACTGGGAGTATGCAGTCGGATCAGTTAGAGATAGCAGAGGGGTCTGCACTGGGTGTTGCACCAGGGCCTAGCGGGCTGCAACATGGTGAGTGGCAAAGGGAACCACTTTATAGCCAATGAAGTACTTTTTGAAGTGTAGTCACTGTTGTAATGTAGGAACCATTAATCACCAATCAACACCAATCCTGGTATCACACATGCACTTTACAGTTTCCATCATTGAATAGCAATTCAGGAGCAGGAATCCAGGCTGATTCTCCCCATATTTAGCAATGGAAACATTGAGACAATGTAACACCCCACCAGCACCTCTGATGAGATCAGCAAACACAGCACAGTCAAGGGTTTGGACCTGGGGCTTTCCTGGTTGTATGATTCGGTGATATACCACATGATCTATTTACTCATTAAATTTAGGAAAGCTCAATTTTAAAAAAATAATTATTTTGTCAACACTAGAATTGATTTTACACAATTGTATATTGGGAGCTTGGATGTATGTGTCAAAATTCAAAGTGTACTCCCGATGGCTGCGGCTCCCTACAAGGATTTCATAAAATTACCGCTGCAAAAGTTTTTATCATTAAAATGTTAAAACTCAGGGGCCTGAAATTGCCCTCTGCCCGAAACAGGGCACATCTACCGTTTTTTAGGTGCATTGGGGCGGACATTCCGGCAATTTTCAGCTCTTTGGCTTGTGTTTCTGGTCGGAGTGGTGTTGGTGTGGGGAGAGGAACAGAAGTGCGGTCGGGTCAGAGTGGCCAATGCTCCAAGTCATCAGTGCCATGCGTCACAACGTCACTCCCCTTCAGTTAAAGGGGAGGGCCGCTGCGAACTCTGCAGCCACTTTAGTGGAAAACACTGGGCCAACAGAGAGGGTTTCGGCCGGGCCAGTGGCCTGGCATGCAATAGGGTGCCAAGCTACCTGTTGGCGGCCTGGCCGAACCAGCGGGCATAATCGTCGGCCCGACCTGGTAGTTGGCCGACAATAAAAAATAAAATGAAGTCGCTGGCAGTGCCACCTCCCCTTTAAAGGCGGCCATGCTGCCCAGCCACAAAAAGGGTACCGACGAAAAAGCTGTCAGTGGCACCGACTGGCGGCATCGCCACTTCCACGGAGCAATTCCGCATGGGGCAATTTCCGGCGGAGCAAATTCGGAAAGGGGATCGTCACCAGTGGGTAAGGGCATGCATGATGCAGCGGGAAAACGGGCGGGGCAGTCCCCTACACCGCTCCAAAACTAAAGCAGGGCAATATACAAAATGGTGGCCTCTCCTGGGGTAAGAGGGAGCTGTTCTGTTGGGACAGGCTTCACTTGAACCAGGCTGGTACTAGTGTCTTGGAAAATCAAATAACTAGGGCTGTAGAGAGGGCTTTAAACTAAATAGTGGGGGGGGGAGGGTTCAGGTGAGCCAAAATTTAACAAGTCAAAGAGCAAGGACAAGGCAATAGAGCAGGGTAGCGGTGGGGGAAATGATAACCAGAGTGTGACAGGAAGGGACAGAATGTATAAAAGTAAGAGTGTACAGGTGCAGCGCCTAAAATCCGGAACCCTCGGGACCGAGGCCATTCCGAATTCCGAGCTTTTCTGGACTTCCGACTTGCTTTCTGACGTCATGAATCCAGAAACACCCGAACTCCGGATTTCGGAACATCAGAAAGGGGGGTTTCCCGGCGAGGAACTGTTCGGGCTGTCCGGCCTCGCTGAGGAGCTCGTTGGGTGGGGGCCTCGCCGAGGAGCTCGTTGGGCAGGGGCCCCGCTGAGGAACAGTTCGCGTCTTGTAAATATGAATTGGCCCGTGTCTTCGATACGTTCATAATCATGGGCGATTTTAATCTTCATATTGATTGGACAAATCAATGGCAGAGCAGGCTCAAGGGGCCAGATGGCCTACTCCTGCATCTATTTCTTATGTTCTCCACGGTGACTCAGCGGCCAGTTCGCACCAACCCGTGGCCACCGTTTTCAGGCGGCCATGGGCCTTATAGAAAGGGGCAATTTCGGCCCGAACACATTTTGAACAGCACGTTTCGGTATAAAATAATGAGGTAAAGGAACGAACTCAGGCAAACACTTTGTTAACAGACAAACCCATTTTTGCTGCTCCTTAAAATGCCACATAAAAACTGTGGCTACAAGAGAAGGTTTAGAGGCTGAGTATTCTGCGGCGAGTGACACATTCTTGACTTCCCAAAGCCTTTACACCATCTACAAGGCACAAGTCAGGAGTGCGATGCAATAATCTCCACTTGCCTGGATGAGTGCAGTTCGAACAACATTCAAGAAGCACAACACCATCCAGGACAAAGCAGCCCGCTTGATTGGCACCCCATCCACCACATTAAACATTCACACCCTCCCCCACCGGCGCACCACAGCTACAATGTGTACCATTTACATGGTGCACTGCAGCAACTCGCCAAGGCTTCTTCAGCAGCACCTCCTAACCATGACCTCTACCACCAACTCCAAGTTCCCCTTCAAGTCATACACCATTCTTACTTGGACATATATTGCCGTTCCTTTATCGTCACTGTGTCAAACTCTTGGAACTCCCTCCCTAACAGCACTGTGAGAGTACCTTCACCACATGGATTGCAGCGGTTTAAGAAGACGGCTCACTACCACCTTCTGAAGGGCAATTATGGATGAGCATTAAATGCTAGCCTTGACAGCGACAACCTCATCCTACGAATGAATTTTTTTTTTTTATTGTATTTGGTTCCCATTATCTGCACCTCTAAATGCTGCTCAAATACATGCACTACAATGAAGTTTTAAAAATAGTTCTGAGCGTAAGACGTCTTCTAGTTTGATACACATGTTTTCTAAACTAGAGAAATACTGATATTTACATGTGTAATTCTTTAAAAAGATTTAGTCCAAATAAGATAGTATGGTTTTAATTTTATTCATAAAAAGTACATTCGTATTTAATTAACATTTCTGGAATGTTCTTTTCTATGTCAAGTATACTAATGATCTAGAATAATGTCATATGATGTATTACAACAGTGACTATACTTCAAAAAGTGCTTAATTGGCTGTGAAGCGCTTTGGAACGTCCTGAGATGAAAGTCGCTATATAAATGGAAGTCTTTATTTTATATGTCTGCTGTTTTTCTTCAGCTTAACAGGCGATAATAGCTCTTGTCAGTGTGTAGGTAAATGTCTTATAATTATATTGTTTGCAATGACCATAAAATATTTTGCATTGGGTTACAAGCAGCATCTCTGGTCTGTGATCAAATAATTCAGAATAAGTGCCCACTGGTTGTAACCTGAGCAATGCTCTAAAGACACTGTGTCCTAGAAATTTGTCTTGGGCGGTGGTGCAAAAGAGGGGTGATCAGATCGCCCACCCGTTATTTGCAGCACCTGGTATTCAGTTACACTGCAGTTAATAAAACTGAATATTAGGCGCTGCATATAACGGGTGGCTGATCAGATACCACCCGTTTTGTGCCATGGCTCAAGACGAATTTCTAAGCCTGGATTTGTTACTGCAGTAACGTAAAGCTGTTAGTAACTTTTTTTGGTTCTTTTTAATACTTCATTGCAAATTTTCAAAGAAAAAGAAATAACGTAAAATAAAATCAACTCAACAAAAACTTGTTTTCAAATCCCTCCATGGCCTCGCCCCTCCCTATCTCTGTAATCTCCTCCAGCCCCACAAACCACCAAGATCTCTGTGCTCCTCTAATTCAGGCCTCTTGCGCATCCCATATTTTAATCATTCCACCACTGGCAGCCAGATCTTCAGTTACCAAGGCTCCTAAACTCTGTAATTCCTTCCCTAGACCTCTCTCCCCTCTTTCAAGACACTCCTTAAAACCTACCTCTTTGACCAAGCTTTTGGTCATATGTCCATATATCTCCATATGTGGCTTGGTGTCAAATTCTGTTTGATAACACTCCTGTGAAGCGTCTTGGGACGTCTCACTATGTTAAAGGCGCTGTTTAAATACAAGTTGTTGTTGTTGTTGAAAAGCAAACCAACAATCAATATCAAGCAATCATTATTTTAAATTTTGTAAGCAAAATTCTTAAAACTAATCTAGTTCCTAATTTAGTATGTAAGAGCTATAGTAAATAAATGTGGATTATTCAACTATTGGGGAACTCTGTTTTAATGCAGTTTGTTTTTGGCGAGCATTTTTTCCATTTTCAACTTCATTTTAATGTCCATTGTGGGCACGAGAATATATCTTCATCATGTGATTGAAAAATAAATTGTTATTGGATGCTGCTAAGATCCTTACTTGTGCACGTTAGATAACGATGCCTGTGTGGGTGTCGACACTGAAACCGCCTAATCCAATTTCAAAACGAAAAGGACATCACTGCCTTATTCAGACTCGTCTACTTTGTTATTTCAAAAAGTACAATTCTCAGCAGCGTGGAGAAAATGGACACTGCAGAGTGTACCCAGAAAACCACTGATCAGGAGATTCCAGGTAATATTCTTGTTAGTGACAGAATATAACAGTAAATATTACTTCAGTAAAACACAAGGGGTATATAGTTCCTTCGGAGGATAAGTTAGTTGTTAAATATCTCTAAAGTTCAATACAGTAGAAATAACACAAATATTTTACTATATATTGAGAACTCATGCGAATGAATAATTATCTCGTTAATTATTGTGAGGTCTGACATTAGAAACTAGTTTATCTCAGTTCTGATGGCCCACAATGGAAACTAGATGTGGTTTAGTTGATTTTAATTGACAGCATTTCTAATTCTATTAGTTATTTTGTAATGTGGATTATAGTAGAATCCCATTATGTGCAACCAATTGCAATGGACATAAATAATTGCTTTCCCCAGACTCACATAATTCTAACAGTTATATATCATTGTCTGATACTTCAAGGAGGAAAATTCTGTCTTAGTAATAATATTTGTTGCAAGTGCCAAATATTTGCTTAAATCAGGATTGGGCACAAATAGTACTAACTGCATAATGTGTATTATGGACATTAGTGTTATAAAATGAACAATATAAAATTAGCACTGGTGCACTAGACATTTTATTTTAAAAGTATAGGAAACTTACTGAAATGCCATCATCTAAAACAAGGATTGATATTTCTGCAATCGATAATGTCGGGATGGGGGGGTGATTTTAACTCATTGATCGGTGGGAATGAGGGAGTAGTTAAAATGGTGAAGCACGATTTCCACCTATTCCCCATTTTATCACCACTGGTTTTGCTGTGCATGGCACCCCGATAGTATTTAACCCACTCCTTAATGAGGCGTCCACCTTGGGTGCCTTGCCGGGTAAAGCTGTTGGGAAGCCAGTGAGGCCACTGAAGGTAAGTGGAAAACTTTCCTTAGCTAGATCTTTTCTTTAATGCTTCTCCATGCTCCACAAGGAAACTCCGAGCTTCTGGTACCCCAGATTCTGCCCAACTCCCCAGCCTTGCAACACCCCACCCCTTGCACTGAACCTTGCTGCTAGCAGCCTTCAATTTGTGCTGGCATGCAGCCTCTGGGCTTCCCAACATCCATTGCCTGCTCACCCCCTTTGTAACCTCCTCCAGCCGTACATCCCTCCGAGATCTCTGCATTCCTCCAATTCTGACCTCTTGCACATCCCTGATTTTCATTGCTCCACCATTGCTGGCCATACCTTCCGCTGCCTAAGTCCTAAGCTCTGAAACTCCCTCCCTAAACCTCGCCGCCTTTTCAGCTCCCTCACCTCCTTTAAGAAGCTCCTAAAAACCTACTTCTTTCTGTTCTGATATCTCCTTATGTGGAACAGTGTCACATTTTGTTTGATAATGCTCCTGTGAAGCACCTTGGGAGGACGTTTTACTATGTTAAAGGCGCTATATAAATGTAAGTTTTGGGATTTTGTTGTTGACTACTGAACTGCAGTCATGCATATAAATATTCTAAATAATTAATTCTACGTATCTTCAATCGGGCATCTACAATTTTACATTGCAAGCATACAGATGTTGCTCTGCCTTATTATTGCTGTATTTGAAGGAGAAAAAATTGCAGGGATACGGGGAAAGAGCTGGGGGAGTGGGACTAACTGGATTGCTCTTTGAAAGAGCTGCCGCAGACTCGATGAGTTGAATGGCTTCCTTCTGTGCTGTACTATTCTATGATTCTATTCTGTATTATTGTTGTCTGCTGTGTTTGTTTTCGGTATTTATTGCTGTGTGCTATTCCTTTGTTCTGTACTATTACAGTGCACTGTCTGTTCTGTACTGTTGCTGTTTACTATCAAATTGCACATATTTCTGCACTTTAAACTGGCTGTCCTTCATCAGTTTCTCTGTGACCCCAGTGGTTTATGTGAGAACAACTAAATGTCAACTATTCTGGGAGGTTATACTGAAGGGAGTTTAATCGTGTTCTCTTTTTAACATTTGATTTCCCTCCGTTACAATTAATGTGGAAAACAACAGAAAAGGTCACTTTTCACATCTCTAGCAACATCCTTATAGCCATAATAAAGGTGTAAAATACCAATGGAAGAACATAAAGTACGTATTGAAAAAAAAAATGCCATCTTGACCGCAAAGGATGATACCTCCACTGCCGTATCCAATTTGACTTGCCGTGAATTATGTCCCGTCCATTAAATGAGCTGGAATTTCTCCAAAGTTTACATCACTGTTTACACTGATCTTGCTGACCACAAGTTACGCTGAAATTTCCTAAGAATTTTATTAGCATATGTCAGTGTAAAAGCTTCCATAAAACAAGCGAAAATCAGCATAAAGATGCAGGACGCGAGGAAAGCGTGGAAGATGTGCCACCTTCCTGCTTTAGGTCCTTCTTTATCTTATCAATGTCATGAAATTTAAAGTTTTGAAGCCGTCACACCAGCATTGATGCACATTATGCACAGCGTGTATGCAATTGTAAAAGATTTTCTCTTTTTACTGTAGAATCATAGAATCTTACAGAACAGAAAGAGGCTATTTGGCCCATTGTGCCTGTGTCGGCTCTTTAAAAGAGCTATCCAATTAGTCTCACACCCCAGCTTTTTCCTCATAACCCTGCAAGTACATGTTCAATTGCCTTTTGAAAGTTCCTATAAAATTTGATTCCACCACCCTTTCAGGTAGTGCGCTCCAGATCTTAACAACCCTGTGTGAAGAAATTTCACCTCATTTCCCCTTTTGCCAATTATTGTAAATCTAGTTAGCGACCCACTTCCCAGAAGAAACAATTTCTCCCTACTGCTCTATCAAAACCCCTGAGAATTTTGAATACATTTATTTGGTCTCCCCTTAATCTTCTCTGCTCTAAAGAGAACAATCTCAGCTTCTCCAATCTCTTCACATAACTGAAGTCCCTCATCCGTGGTATCATCCTGATAAACCTCCTCTGCAACCTCTTCAAGGCCTTGACATCCTGCCTAAAATGTGGTGCCCAGAAATATACACAATATTTCAATGTAACAGATTCTGGTGCCATAAGAAAACGTTCAAAGATAGAGAAAATACAGTGCAGGAAATTTTAAAGAATTGTTGGAAAACACTAGAAATAGTCACTTACATTGAAAGACATTGAAGTTACAACAGGGAAACAGCGCATTCGGCTCAACCAGTCTGTCGATATTTACTCCTCACGATTAGAATTATTTTCTCACATTTTACCACCCTGTTCCCATCTCCCTTCTTCAGGTCCTGCTGCCTGTAACATTTTGGGTGTAGGCTCATGCCCGTTCAGAAGTGGTGCAAATGCAGGAACCGCATGTTCTCTGATCTATTACATGGGGACAGGGCTCTTTTAAATAACCAAGTGGGGTTCCAGCAGAGCTAACTCGGGAGCAATGCAAATAAGCGAGGAAATTCACACGTAGCGATGTTTCAGCATAAACAGTTATGTGCCAACTTCCTTGGGGGAAAAAAGGCGCAACTTGGCTCTTACGCCACCGTTATATTGAAACTGTCCATGAAATTTCTACATGGACTGAAAACTTTAAAAATGCTTGTCTAAGGGAACCTGGAATTCCCTGGATCTGCCAGGGTTAAAATTGGGATCCTATTAACGTGAACAAAATATAATTTTATTCAAAGAGGAATTTATGCATATTCCAGAGATCATATATAATGATACCAAGGAATATTTTTCGATAAATATATTATTTTTGTAAAACTTTTTCTAAGCAAAATAATTTTCATATGGTGCTTGTTGGACAATTACAAGGCACATGTAAAAGATGTTGAAGGATCTGGCCTCATGCCACCAGTAGCACGTTGTGGCAATTATCTAAAAAGTCAGCTTCAAAAGTGTCGCCACACCCATATTTTGTTTCGTGCTAGTATCACCCCACCTAGGTTCCTGGTGAAGTGGAGTTGATTGCATCGGCTATGGTGCGGGTTCAGACCATAATGGTGCCAACTGCAGAGTTAATGTGGTGCTGGTTAACACCATGAGCTATGTTGTGGCTCAGTGGGTAGCATACTCGGCTCTGAGTCAAAAGGTTGTGGGTTCATAGTACCACTCCAGAGACATGAGCACAAAAATCTAGGCTGGACTCCAGTGTGCTATTGAGGGAGTGCTGTACTGTCAGAGGAGCCGCCTTTAGAATGAGATGTTAATCCGAGGCCCTGTCTGCTATCTCAGGTGGACATAAAAGAAGAAGAGCAAGAGAGTTCTCCTTGATGTTCTGGTCAATATTTATCTCTCAATCAACATCACTAAAACAGATTATTTGGTCATTTAACACATTGCTGTTTGTGGGACCTTGCTGTGCTCAAATTGTCTGGCCCATTTCTTACATTACAATAGTGGCTACATTTCAAAAAAATACTTCATTGGCTGTAAAGTGCTTTGGGACATCCTGAGGTTGTGAAAAGTGTGATAGAAATGTAATTCTTTCTTTCTCTGATGGGCACTCCATTGGTTCTTATTATGGTTGGATGTGGAATTTTCATCACCAGCACCAGCTAGGCCTTTTTGGTTGATTGTCACACAGGAACCATTGATGGAAAACGTGGCAGGGGTGGAGGTAAATTTCCTTGGAGCTTCACCCACTCCGCTATCATATCTTCGGCGGAAACCCCATTTGTGCAAGTTAACGCGTTTATTCTCCCGAAGTTATGGTGGCAGAGTGGGAGAAGCACCGAGAAAATTCACCCCCACCAAGTGATCAGTGTTAACAAATGCAAGAGAAAACCAGTAGGCCTTGAACACCTTAAAGTCTGAGTCAGTCCTTTTCCATAACTGAAAGGTTGCCATGGCGAATTCCAGACACATGCCAAAGGGATCCTTGATCCCCTTTTGGTAGTGTACACCTCTGGGATGGTGCTGGTGCCAAGTTATACAGTGTCTCTGTAAGAGGGTGAGCTTTGGAGCTGCAGAGGAATAGGGCGTGTTGATTTTGCTTTATGTATGATGTCCCTCATATCATAGGATTACATAGGATATATGGCACAAAAACAGGCCATGCAGTCCAACCATGCTGGCGTTTATGCTCCACTCGAGCCTCCTCCCGTCTTTCCCCATCGAAATCTATCCTCTATTCCCTTCTCCCTCATTTGCTTGCCTATCCTCTCCTTAAATGCATTTATAATATTTGCTTCAACCACTCCACATTCTCACAATTTTCCATTGGATTTCTTGGCGACTATCTTATATTGATGGCCTCTAGTTATGCTCTTCCCCACAAGTGGAAACATTCTCTCTGTATCAAGACCTTTCATAATTTTAAAGACCTCTATTAAGTCATCCCTCAGCCTTTTTTTAAAGAGAAAAGAGACCCAGCCTGTTCTTCCTGTATACTCTCATATTTCCGGTATCATCATTGTAAATCTTCTCTGCATCCTCTCCAGTGCCTCTGTATCCTTTTTATATTATGGCGACCAGAACCGTACGCAGTACTCAGTATCCAGCGTTACAGGAAGGCCCTCGTTCTGTGTCCTAAAACTACTGTTAGATAATCACATTTCAGAGGCCAGGGAGGCAGCAGGTGGAACTACTACACCAGCGGCTAATTGGCAGAACTTCACATCTTTTACAATTAACTTTATTTATTAATTCTCGGGATGTGGACGTTGCTGGCAAGGCCAGAATTTATTGCCCATCCCTAATTGCCCTTGAGAAGGTGGTAGTGGAACAGTAAGGCCGAATTGCCCGATTCTGTGGTGTAAAATTATATGTAAAGTGCATTAAGTTCAAACTGCAGTGACGTTGGATGCGGGGAGTAATCCTATGGGAAGGTGGGTTTAAGTGCAGTATTGTAGTGCGTTTGGTCTGATCTGTGTTAATTCAGTTCAGCATTTACAAGCAGGCTGGTGGTGCAGCTGCTCCACTGAGTACCTGTGATTTCCCAGCGCGGTGAGTTCCCAATTACAACCAAGGTCACGGGGTCGGGGGACAAACACCAACAGAGTCGTTCCCCGTTGGGTCTGCTCTTGCGTTTGTTTTTACAGATGATTGCAGAATAGCATTGTAGGAAATCTGGGAGCAGGTCAGCTTGTGACCAGAGAATAGTGGGACTTTAATAACCCCTATTCTATTGGTTTAAAATCGAGGTGAACATGCAATTTTGCTTGAGCTCTTAAGAACATAGGAGCAGGAATAGCCCATATGGCCGCTCGAGCCTGCTCTGCCATTCAATAAGATCATGGCTGATCATTGACCTCAACTCCACTTTCCCACCCGAACTCCATATCCCTAAATTCCCTTAAACTCCAAAAATATATATCCCAGCCTTGAATATACTCAGAGACTCAGCATCCACAGCCCTCTGAGCTCTTGCACATCTATGTTTTTTTAATTCACTCTAGGGATGTGAGCATCGCTGGCAAGGCCTGCATTTATTGCCCATCCCTAGTTGCCCCTTTGAAAAGGTGATGAGCTGCCTTCTTGAACCGCCGCAGTCCCTGTGGTGAAGAAGCTCCCATATTGCTGTTAGGTAAGGAGTTCCAGGATTTTGACCCAGTGACGATGAAGGAACGGCAATATATGTCCAAGTCAGAAAGGTGTATGACTTGGAGGGGAACTTGGAGTTGGTGGTGTTCCAGGCGCCTGCTGCCCTTGTCCTTATAGGTGGTAGAGGTCACGGTTGGGAGGTGCTGCCGAAGATACCTTGGCAAGTTGCTGCAATGCATCATGTAGATGGTACACGCTGCAGCCACGGTGTGCCGGTGGTGCAGGGAGTAAATGTTTAAGGTGGTGTATGGGATGCCGATCAAGCGGACTGCTTTGTCCTGGATAGTGTCGAGCCTCTTGAGTGTTGGTGCTGCATCCATCCAGGCTAGTGGAGAGTATTCCATCACACTCCTGACTTGTGCCTTGCAGGTGGTAGAGTATTAAGTATTGAGACATAACTCAATCAAGTCTTTGATTTGAGCTCTGCGATAACATTTCAGACTTCATTGCCTTCCTTAAGGAATCATATTTATGCTTTACAGTTGTTAAGCTGATTTCTAACAGAAAAAGGCAATTCTTCCGTGGTAATCAGTTTAAGATCCATTTTTACTGAAGATGTTTGAAATTAAATGCAAACTTATCATTTGGAACAACCAATGAGACATCTAAATATCTACATATTCTTAAAGATATCCATATTGTTTCTCTCATTTCCCTGCACTCATGGGTAGCACTCTCTGAGTCAGAAGGTTGTGGGTTCAAGCTCCACTCCAGAGACTTAAGCACAAAAATCTAGGCTGAAACTGCAGTGCTGTCTTTTGGATAAGACGTTAAACCGATGCACCGTCTGTCCTCTCAGGGTGATGTAAAAGATCCTATGGTACTATTTTGAAGAAGAGCAGGGGAGTTATCCCCAGTGTCCTGGAAAATGTTTTCCCCTCAATCAATATCGCTAAAACAGATTATCTGGTCATTATCACATTGCTGTTTGTGGGAGCTTGTTGTGCATAAATTTGCTGCCACGTTTCCTACATTACAACAGTGACTATACTTCAAAAATACTTCATTGGCCATAAAGCGCTTTTCGACGTTCTGAGGTCATGAACGGCTCTATATAAATGCAAGTCTTTCTTTCTTTCTGTGGAACAGACATATTCCTCTTTCTTTGGGATCTCACATTCTGGTCACATGCTACTTTTCTTCATACATATGTTGAATGGAACATGGTAATAACAAAGGAATTATATTCAGCTTCGAGAAAACAGGATTTCACAGGTGTATTGAAGCATTAGCAATTCTAATTTGCAATAGACATCAGAAAAATACACACAGAACTGTATAAAATCAAGCATAAATATGAAGTTTCATAAAGGATAAGGTAGATTATTGGATTTGTAGTGGTAAGCTAGCATGATAACATAATTGCATTGGGTAATTTCTTACTTCATGAGTTCCAGTTCTATAAATGTAAGAATATATTTGAGAAAAATACAGCATATTAAATCAGAGGTTATGTGAACAAGAGAATTTACAATGCATGAAAAGTTTATTTCTTTTGCCACTAGGAGTTCTTCCACGTCGGTTGCGAGACCGTGAACAGCTCAGGAAAAGGAAGCTGGAAGCACAAGAGAAGAAAACTTCACAGTGGGTGATTAAGTAAGATGTGATATAACTGTAAGGAAAGATGATTCACAGCCATCCCAAGTTAATGGGATGGAAGTTTACACACTCTGATGGCTTTAAGCATCTCATGTAAAATGAATTTCAGCCAATTCCTGAAGTTCACAACCCAAGACTGGTCCTAACTTGGCACTGGTGGGATTCACAGATGAATTTGCCGTGGTAAAAAAATTAGTTATGCTGGTCTCTTGGCTGTTTCTATTGTTCAGAATAATGAAAGGAGAGTGAAAAATGCATTTTTTTTGTCTCCAAACAATGCATGCGAGTAGCCTTCCACTTTAAAGGAAGGCTAGTAACAGAACCAGTTGGTGGTATATAGGGATGGACTCACAAACAGAAGATGAGGCCTCTGAATACACAGACTTGGATTCTAGGTCCAGGTTTGTGTATGCAAGCTATAAAAGCAAATTTAAAGCACACTGCTTTAAAAATAATGTTAATGCTTTTTGTAAGCTATAGTTTTTTAAAGTCGTCTCTTGCTGATTTTCAAGAGCTGTGGTTCCACAAAAATATTTACATCTTTTTTTTCAGCAATTTTTAAGAGTTAATTTATATATGACATATTTTCACTTGTAGAAAACATGCTGTAATTCATTCAAAAGAATTGTGAAGATATTCCATTAAAAGGTAGTGATAGTGCCTATCCAATTTAATATTTTGATATATTTTCCCTGACACATTACAGACTGTGAAAATAGTTCAAATCATGACTGGTTAACTTTTTTTCTAAAGTAACCAGAAAAGGAATATTACATATCCTGGCAATATAGATAAAAGTATGAAGGACCCTTAAACACTTTTGTAATCCCAAAGTCTACAACAACATCATATTACATAGAATATACAGCACAGAAACAGGCCATTCAGCCCATGCCGGTGTTTATGCTCCACTCAAGCCTCCTCCCATCCTTCCTCATCTCACCCTATCAGCATAACCCTTTATTCCCTTCAACCCCACATGCTTATCTAGCTCCCCCTTAAATGCATCTATACTATTCACCTTAACTACTCTCTGTGGTAGTGAGTTCCACATCCTAACCACTCTCTGGGTAAAGATGTTTCTTCTGAATTCCATATTTGATATCTTGTTGACTATCTTAAATTGATGGCCTCGAGTTGTGCTCTTCCCCACAAGTGGAAACACTCTCTGTGTCTACTCTATCAAAACCTTTCATAATTTTAAAGGTCTCTTCATAAGAGATTCAGCCTGTTCATCCTTTCCTGATAGATACAACCTATCATCCTTGTAAATCTTTTTGCGCCTTCATCAGTGCCTCTATATCCTTTTTATAATATGGCAACCAGAAGTGTGGTCTAACCAAGGTTCAATACAAGTTTAGCACAACTTCTCTCTTTTTCCAAATCTATCCCTCTAGAAATAAACCCTAGTGCTTGGTTTCCTTTTTTATGGCTTTATTAACCTGCATTGCAACTTTTAGTGATTAGTGATATAGTAGAGTCAAATACATTACACAATGAAATGTACACATTACAAACCAGAGACATTTTCTCTTAGTAAATACTTATTTTATTTTGTTTGCATTTTTCCCCATGTGCATTGATTATGTTTTTATTACCCATTCCATTCCCAATTATAAGCTTCACTACAGAGCGTGAATTATGCCAAAAGGTTGGAAAGATCTCCAAACACTTAACATTTATTATCTTGTATGGTCAATCCTTGGGGAGTGTTTTTATCTGGGATATTTTTGGAGCAAGAATTAGTTTAAAGCAATCAATCCTGTTTTGTTTATTAATTAATGAACTTAATTTAAGTCAAATAACTTTCAACCTTGTGTCTGGTAAAGTTACAAAGTTAATCTGTTGCATTGTCCAACATCTGGGACATGGGTGCAGGCCTTTCTGTCTGAATATTGAGATATTTGTTTCATGTTTTAGTGCCCCATTTTACTAAGATTTTGCTTTCACAGAATTTCTCGTTAACCTGAAGATTTCTATTCCCCATGTAATCTCAGCATTTTAAAACAAAAGACCTCCTAAAATCTTTTCCAATTGATGGTAACAAGTCTTTACTCATGATTGTTTTAAAATAAATCTATCTTTATCTATGCACTGTTTACCATCAAAATTTCACCAGCTTCAGAATAAAAAGTAAAAATGCCCTTTTGTATTTTATATCACATTGATTCACAGGGAGGAATCAAAGAGTAAATGTGGAAGAAAGGGAAAGGCAAGTGGAACAAGTAGAAAGCATACTAAAAATCCTGAACCCGAGACTGAGCCCGAACCTGGTCCAGATCCAGGGCCTCCGCAAGAAGTCAAAGAGGATGTCAAAGACAAACCAGTTCATCCTGATCCTGAAAATGAGAGGCCTGCACTTCTGGTGGAAAGTGCAAAGCTTTCAATAACTGAAGAGACTGCCACTACTTCCACAGGTACTCAACATGGCCAGTTATGAGTTGCTCAGCTTAGTGCCAAAGATTCAGTCTAATTTATTCCAGGGCCTGCATAAACTACACTCAGCATAATTAGTCTGATAGAACAACAGTCACTGAACGTCAAGAGTAATTCACTATGCAAAATGTGAATGCCTCTTAGTACTTACAGGTCTGTGGACTCTTTAGGATCATTGACTAAACTTTACAGAATAAAACTTATAGGACTAGAAATTCGGCAGGTTTATGCCCGTTTTACTGCCATTATTGGGCGGAAAAAGTGTGCTTTTGGTGGTAAAAAAATGTATCTCCATTTTGCAAGTTTTGTCACTGATTTTGCGCCCACGATAAAAATTATCGTCCGCCCTTTTTTTTAATGACATCAATCGTCGTGCAACGCTCCGCTATTGCCGTTTTTGCAAAATTCGCCGATATCGCCATTTTTGCCACCCGCCCAAAAACCCGGCCCCAAAAAAATCATGTCTTACCAGGTCAGACTCACCACGCACCCGGCAATAATGGCGCCATCTTGAAAAATGGAGCAAGAGTTCAGTGCATAAAAGGATTTGGAGGGAAGGCTGCGTTTTACACATTGAGTTTTTTTGTGAGTTTATACTTTGTTTTTAAGGACATTTAAAAGAATGGGGGCTATACTATCTCTGCCATTATTGCTGGCTGCTTTTTCTATGCAGCAGAGCTGGAAGGCGGCTTATTCAAGAGCATTATGAGCGTAATCAAAGAGCTCGCAGACATATGGGGAGGAGGCCTTACCCCCAACGAGTTTACAGGGAACAGTGCTCATACCTGCACCTGTCTGAGGCACAGTGCGTTAGAAGGCTGCGCTTTCAAAAAGAGGTGGTTACAGAGATATGCCAGCTCATAAAGGCAAACGTACAGCCTACAAGCTGGAAGAGGACTGAACTGCCTGTCGAGGTGAAGGTGACTGCGGCTCTTGCCTTCTATGTCTCCAGCTCCTTTCAGGCATCAGCAGGGGACATATGCTCCATCTTGCAGCACATCGCTGCATTCGCCAGGTGACTACTGCACTGTATGCACGCAGGATGGACTTCATAAAGTTCCCATTGACCAGGGAGGCATGGAATGAGGGTTATAGGTTTTGCACAAATTGCTGGCTTCCCCAAGGTACCGGCTGCCATTGACTACACACATGTCGCCCTGCAAGCACCTTTAGATGATCCAGAGGTTTACCGAAATCGAAAGGGATTCCACTCGCTGAACGTACAGATCGTGTGTGACCATACTCAGCGCATCATGGCAGTGAATGCCCAATTTCCAGGGAGCATCCATGATACTTTCATTTTGCGTGAGAGCAGTGTCTCATACCTGTTTGAGCATCAGCCACAAGGCCAGAGCTGGATGCTGGGGGACAAAGGTTACAGCCTCGCCACTTGGCTTATGACTCCCCCTCTGCAACCCTCAGACAGAAGCCGAACATTGCTACAATGACAGCCATATAGCCACAAGCAATGTCGTCGAATAGACAATTGGAGTGCTGAAGCAGCGCTTCCGATGCCTGGACCACTCTGGAGGCTGCCTGCAATACTCCCCTCAGCAGATCTCTGAGTTCATTGTGCTGTTCTGCATGCTACACAACTTAGCCATCATGAGGGGACAGGATTTGCCACTGGGGACTGCAGGACCACCTCAGGAGAGAGGGGGGGAGGAGCCTGTCGACGAACCCATGCCACCACTCTCACCACCACAGGAGAGGCTTCATGGAGCTTTTGCCACTGCAAAAGCTTTATGTCAGCAGCTCATAATTCAATGCTTTGCATGAAGGCTGAACGGCACGTTTCATTGTTGACTGCCCACTCTATCCCACCATGTTGACTATTCCCCCGCTTATTCTGCAAATGAGACATTGCACAAGAATGGTTAAGGTGAAAAAACTATTTATAAAACATTATTAAATTTATTAAACATTTTTACATTAATGAAAGTTTGGAAACTTTAATTTAGTAACTTCAATAAAATTTTTACGTAAACAGCAATGGTAAAACTTTTGTAAACTTTTATAACACCAAAAGAACAAAAGAACAAATCCTGTACCAAATATCCTTTAGCTGCAGCCACCTAAACCACCCCCCCATCGATTGTTGCCCTTGCCCTTGCCCACATTGGGTCCAAGATGTTTTGCAGCAACTCACACAGAGCGCTGCTGTTGTTGGGGAGAGAAGTAGGGGATGTCATTACACCTCCTGGAGAAACTCGGCCTGTTGCTCAGCCTCATCACTTACTGGTGCTGTCAGTCCGGGTGGCATGACACTGGGGACTCGGGTGCCAAGAGTCAAAACCATCAATTGTCGAATGGCAGTGATAGCCTCGGTGTTTTGCTTTGTTGTAGCTACAATCTGCGAAATGTCCTCCCTCATAGAAACATAGAAACATAGAAACATAGAAAATAGGTGCAGGAGCAGGCCATTCAGCCCTTCTAGCCTGCACCGCCATTCAATGAGTTCATGGCTGAACATGAAACTTCAGTACCCCCTTCCTGCTTTCTCGCCATAACCCTTGATCCCCCGAGTAGTAAGGACTTCATCTAACTCCCTTTTGAATATAGATATGTCTGTAGATAGTGCGGCAATGTTGCCAGAGATCCCACCCAGGACCTCGATGAGCTGTCAGCTGATCTAGATGCTCTCCCGAGACAGTCCCGCCAAATCCAGCTGTACGTCTGCCCAACCTTCAGCAGACTGGCTTTGCCGACTCAGCCTCCACAGAGATAACATACGGGATTCAACCCTGGGTGTTTGTTGCTGCAACCCTCTTGGACCTGGGGCCTTGGATGCCGGAAAGCCAGAGAACGTGGTGACTTCCTCTGACGAACTGGTGGCCGCAGCTAAAGTAATTGATGCCTGTGTGGGCCCCCCCGACCCCCACCCGAATTAAATCATTGTCTTCGTCCTCCTCCTCCTCCCGTGGAGGTTCCTCGGCATGGCTAATATCTGTCCTCTCCAGCTCCATAGGATCGGTCGAGGTGGGGGCTTTCACTGCAAGATGTGATGCCTCAGAATCCTCATCTGCAGAATAGAAAACAACAGACAATTGGTTAGCAGCAGGGGAGGGGCAGGGTGACATGAGTATGGTCACATAGTGCAGGCTCATTTGAATGGCCACCGATACTGCATTATATGTCGTCGATAGACATTGCATCAGATTGCCCGAACCCTAGCCCACAAACAGTACATCACATTGTCCGAACCCTAGCCCAGACAGTACATCACATTGCCCGAACCCAGCCCATGGATTTTGCAGGACTTACCCTCACTCGAAAACAAGGGCTCAGCACCTCCACGGGTAGTTGACCTTTGCGAGGCACCAATGAGACCTGCCACACGTTGCTCAAGGTCAGTGAATGTGATTATTTGGGCTGGACCGCTGCCTGTGCGCCGCTGCTCCCGGCAGTTCTCGGACAACTTTGCCTGCAAAGATGACAATACAAAGAGTTACCAAAGGGCCCTTCTGTTCTTGTGGCACACACAGATAATCATCAAAGCACTTATACCATACTGTGTGCATTTAATACAGTCCTGTGTTTAATGGTCTTGGTAGTTGCAGGTGGTTCATAGGGAAGACATCGAAGTGCAGAAATATCTTTTAAGATGTCAAAAAGCAGTCTTCATAATGTGTGATGATCATTCATGGCAAATAAGGTGCAACACTAAGCCTACCGATACCAACATGCATCACATTTACAATAAGTAATTGGAGTGCATCAATAAAAATATTACTTACTCTGACAACCCTGCAGTGGTCATTCCACCTTCTTCTGCATTGCTTGTAGTCCCTCCTTATGGAATCCACTGAGGAAATCTCCTCAGCCACACTTTCCACAGTCGTCTTAAAGCGGCTGGGGGGAGTTTAGAATGACCCTTCTTATTAATCTGCCCCCATCTGCTTTCTATAGCAGAAATGAGGGCCTCATTAGCATCAGGAGTGAATTTTCTGGCCCTTTTCCTGCTGAATTCACCCTGCATTTTATATTATCCTGTTGTTGATCAACCTCTTTAAATGAACTCTCAAAAATAGCTGATTCAGCCCTGGGTGTACTGTACATGTGTGGGCGCACCCTGACAGGAGGAATTGTGCATGCGCAGAAGGTCCGTATTTTTTTTAAAGTTCGGTAGTTTAATTTCGGGTGCACAAATTTAGTTGTGCAAGGCCAGATTTTACTGCTATCGCTATTGCCATTTACCGTTTGGCAAATTTTGTGAGCTAAAAATATAACGGTATTTCGCCAATTTTTCAAAAATGGCACCGCGATTAGTGCCAAAACAAATGGTCATAGCCCAAATGGGCTCATTTCTAGCCCATAGGAATCAATGTAACGAATGGTATATCTCCTGGAATATTTACAGTACTGTCTTGTAAGAATCAACTACACCATTTGAAATACCTAACATTTTTCAGTAAGAAGATTATTTTACTGTACCTCGGCAATGAGATTAACATACTGTATTTATTCTCCTTTATCCTAGATGACGCTGGGGAAACAAAGTCACCTGGTATAGAAATACCAGAGACTCTCCAACTCCAAGCAGAAGACGTGCCTAGGGAAAATGCACCATTTGAAGAACAAATGTTTCTGTACTTTTAAAACATCAACGCATTTTAGATTTTCTCTGACAATTGTTATTACACGGGAGAGATGATAGTACTCTTCCTTATCATTACAGCCAAAGCACTCATTATTGCAGATGCAAACTCGTGTCCTGTCGCTATATGGTACAACACATTAGAGCTTCAATACACATTGACACGTTTCTTTGTTTTTCTAGATGTAGCAACACCTAATCTGCCGTATTCTGGCGGGATGTAAAATTGCCCCCTACAATCTCCCACTCATTTTTGATGCATAGAACAGGGAAACCCAACAAAGGGAAGGGCAGTATTTTGAAAGCAAGAGGAACACTCACTCTGCAGACAAATAAATTACATAGAATGTACAGCACAGAAACAGGCCATTCGGCCCAACTGATTTATGCTGATGTTTATGCTCCACACGAGCCTCCTTCATCATAGGAACATGGGAACAAGAAGTAGGCCATTTAGTCCCTCGAGCCTGTTCCGCCATTCAATGGCTGATCTGTGACCTAACTCTATATACCCGTCAATGCCCCATATCCTTTAATACCTTTGAGGGTACGTTTGGTCAACAAAGATAACTCGTCCTGACTTCATCTAACCCCATCAACATAACCTTCTGTTCCTTTCCTTCTCATGTACTTATCTAGTTTCCCCTTAAATGCATCAATTCACCTCAATAACTCCCTGTGATGGCGAGTTCCATTCTAACCACTCTCTGGATAAAGAGGTTTCTCCTGAATTCCCAGTTGGAATTATTAGTGGGAAGGATAAACTGATAACAAATGCAGACAGCTCTGCTTTATAGTTCTCTTTTCCCAATGTACTTGGCAGCCAATCTTCATCTGTTGGGAAGGTTCACGTGGAAATACTTACATTTACTCTAACCATACCCACGTCTATTTACAAGTATGTCTGTCTGGCATAACAGCCTTTATGGAATAAAACCATGCCCAAATTTTAGATTTTATCCAAAAATTTCTGTTTCATCAATAAATCCTGAAACTTTGGATTTTCCCCCTCTCAAGGAAGTAAGATCAGCTTGGATGCATGACACAGTTTGAAATGATATTGACAGTTCAACTTCCTAGATAGAGCCCAATTACAAAGCTGTAGGAAGGGAGTAGAATTCTCTTCGTGACTCCCTTGCCAGAAAATATGGAAGTGAGGTGTAATAATCCTATCAGCAACCGCGAGTGTCTCTCCATGGTAACATTCCAGGATTGTCAGTACATACTTAATTGGACAACTGAGATTCTCTGTTATCTTTGTAAATGTTACAAGGCATTCCCCATCGAAGTAATTCAGTTTCACCAAATGAGTTGTGTTGTTGGTGTGGCTTTAGGACAATGTGAGTTTTTGTACTGTGTAATGGACATGAAAAGAAAGAAAAACTCACTTTCAAAAGATGAGAAATAATTCAGAAAATAAAGAAATGTTTTACCCCCGTGTGTCAATGGATTGTCCCACAGCAAAACTTCATACTTACACTTTTCTTAATCAAATATGCACAACATACCTACTTCTCTTTGTAATTTTGGAACATCTGGGCAGATATCTTTATTGGTATATATTCTACACCTGTAAATGGAAGCCTTTACTGCAGTCACATTGTACATCAGCTGCAAAAAGTACCACACCTATTGTGAAAGTCGATTTATTAACATGACTATGGAACCAAAAATCATAAATGGGATTCTCACCATTAGTACCTTATACAAAATCAAACAATACAAAGAATTATGATTACATTTAGCATGCTTTAATTATGTCTGCTTTTTCATTGATTATATTAATATTTATGAAGGAGTTACGGTACCTGTCAAAATAAAGGAGCTGAAATATAAACAAAGTGCTGGAAACACTCAGCAGGTCAACCAGCATCTGTGGAAAGAGAATCAGAGTTAACGTTTCAGATCAAAGAGCTTTCATCATTCTGGAATGCAAAGATAAACCCTGGCTTCTATTCTCGACTGCTAACTGTCTTCTTAAACCTCTCTCCCCCGTCTCCTCCACCTTCACCTCCGACAACAAGTGAGGAGCTCGTGGAATTCTTTGTCTCTAAGATTGAGACCATCCATTCAGCTGCCTGTGCCACTTTCCTTCCTTCCCCTAGCTCACCTGACCAAACTTCCTCTAAGGTTTCCCCCTGTCCTAGCCCTGAACTCACATCTTTCTCCAGTTTATCTCTGATCTCCCCTCCTGACTTATCTGTGCTCATCTTGCCCATGAGACCCACTTTCTGATCCTTTGACCCTATTGCCACCAAACTGCTGACCACCCAACTTTCTTTTCTGGCTCCCATGTTAGCTGACATTGTTAATGGTTCTCTCTCCTTAGGTACTGTCCCCTTCTCCTTCAAATCTGCCGTCATCACCCATCTCAAAAAAACAACCCATGACCCCTCCGTCCTTGCAAACTACTGCCCTATCTCCAACATCCCTTTCCTCCAAAGTCCTTGAACGTGTTGTCGCCTCCCAAATCCATGCTCATATTTCCCGGAACTCCCTGTTCAGAATAACTCCACAAGACTATATACTTTAAGCTCAAACTGTTGTGACCTTGGTCTCTTTAATGTAACTCCAGAGTGAAGAAGCTGCATGGTGGACTGCCTTTTATACCTGTTTGCCCGGGGTGTGCAGGTGACCCTTGGGTCTCCCACAGGTGCACCCCCTGGTGGCAAGTTTTACACACTAGTAAAGTTTACATACATAACATCACTTCCCCTCCCGCCCCCCCACCACCTACCCAAGTCTTAGATACAAGTTATTTACAAGTTGAGGCGATCAGGGGCTCTACGTTCCCGGGTTGATCGCCTGAACTGAAGTCCTGGCATAGGTGAGTTGGTCGGCTCATTGCTGCACTACAGCACGGCTGGTCTGACCGGACTGTCAAGCATGGTGGGTTCATCCTCGTGGTTGACCGCAAAGTCAATTGTTGGTTGGCTGTGTTTTGGTGTATCAATGATGGTAATGTCCTCTTCAAACTGTTCTTGGTTGTTAATGAATCACAGTTTAGTCTGATCCAAGTGCTTTCTGCACGTTTGTCCATTCAAAAGTTTGACAACAAACACCCTATTTCCCTCTTGGCTAAAACAATGCCAGCAACCCATTTGGGACCATGACAGTAATTAAGAACAAACACAGGATCATTGATCTCAATGTCACGTGATACAGCCGTGCGATCATGGTACACGTTATGCCGGTGACGCCAGGTTTCTACATGATCATTGAGATCCAGGTGGACTCAGGAAAGCCTGGTTTTGAGTGCTCTCTTCATTAACAATTCTGCAGGAGGAACCCCGGTAAGCGAGTGGGGTCGCGACCGGTAGCTGAGCAGAATCCGAGATAACCGGGTCTGCACGGAACCGTCTGTCACGCGTTTCAAGCTCTGCTTCATAGTTTGGACTGCCCGTTCCACTTGACTATTGGATGCAGGTTTAAATGGGGCAGACCTGACATGCTTGATGCCACTGCGGGTCAGGAACTCGTTGAATTCCGAGCTGGTGAAACATGGTCCATTGTCACTAACAAGGACGTCGGGCAAACCATGGGTGGCAAATATGGCCTGGAGGCTTTCAATGGTGGCAGTGGACGTACATGATGACATTATTGTACATTCAATCCATTTAGAGTAAGCGTCCACTGCTACTAGGAACATCTTTCCTAGAAAGGGGCCAGCGAAATCTACGTGGTCCCTGGACCACGGTTTGGAGGGCCATGATCACAGACTCAGTGGGGCCTCATTTGGTGAATTGCTCAACTGTAAGCAAGTGTTACATTGGTGTACGCATGACTCCAATTCCGAGTCAATGCCGGGCCACCAAATGTGTGACCTGGCGATAGCCTTCATCATGACTATGCCTGGGTGGGTACTGTGCAGGTTGCGTATAAACATTTCCCTGCCTTTTTTTGGCAAAAGTACACGATTCCCCCATAGGAGACAATCCGAATGGATGAACATTTCATCCTTGCTTCGGTAAAACAGCTTAATTTCGTCTTGCATTTCCCCGGGAACCGCCGACCAGCTCCCATTAAGGACGCAGCTTTTTACTAGTGATAGCACAGGGTCCTGGCTAGTCCAGGTCTTGCTCTCAAAAGCATCAATTACAAGAAGCAAGTCTGCGGGTTGTGCCATTTCCACCCCGGTGGTGGGCAATGGTAGCCGACTGAAGGCATCAACACAGTTCTCAGTGCCTGGTCTGTGGCGGATTACATAATCATATGCAGGTAACGTTAGTGCCCATCTTTGGATGTGGGATGAAGCATTGGTGTTAATACCTTTGCTTTCTGATAACAGCGAAATGAGCGGTTTGTGGTCGGTTTCGAGCTTGAACTGGAGTCCAAATAGGTATTGGTGCATTTTCTTAACCTCGTATATGCATGCTAATGCTTCTTTCTCAAGCATACTGTAAGCTCCTTCTGCCTTAGATAAACTTCTGGATGCATATGCAACCGGTTGCAGTTTGCCTGACACATTGGCTTGCTGTAACACACAACCGACTGTACGAAGATGCATCACAAGCTATTACTAAATGTTTACACAGGTCATACAATCCAAGTAATGTGTTAGAACATAGCAGGTTTCAGGCCTTATTAAAGGCTGTCTCTTGAGATTTACCCCAAACCCAGTCGTCACCCTTGCGTAGCAATAAATGCAAGGGTTCCAGCAAAGTGCTCAATCCTGTAGAAAGTTACTAAAATAGTTGAGGAGTCCCAGGAACAAACGCAGCTCCGTCACATTTTGTGGTCTGGGTGCATTCTTGATGGCCTCCGACTTGGAGTCCGTGGGTCTGATGCCGTCAGCCGCAATCTTTCTCCCCAGAAATTCGACTTCTGGCGGCAAAGAAACACACTTGAAGCGTTTCAGCCGGAGTCCCATTCTGACCAATCGCTTTAGAACCTCTTCCACGTTGTGCAAGTGTTCGGTGGTGTTGCGACCCGTGATCAGGATGTTGTCTTGGAACACCACGGTGCGCGGAACCGATTTCAGCAGACTCTCCATATTCCTCTGGAAGATGGCCGCAGCCGAGCGATTCCCAAAAGGGCATCAGTGGTACATGAATAGTCCTTTGTGCGTGTTGATGCACGTCAATTTTTTCGAAGGTTCAGCCAGTTCCTGTGTCATGTAAACAGAGTTAGATCCAGCTTGGTGAACGACTTCCCCCCCTGCTAGCATTGTGAACAGGTCATCCGCTTTGAGTAGTGGGTACTGGTCCTGTAACGAGACTCGGTTGATTGTTACCTTGTAGTCCCCGCAGATTCTGACCGTCCCATCACTTTTCAACACTGGAACAATTGGACTGGTCCACTTGTTGAACTCGACTGGTGATATGATCCTCTCTCGTTGAAGTCTGTCCAGCTTGATCTCGACTTTCTCTCGCATCATATATGGAACCACTTGGGCCTTGTGATGAACGGGTCGTGCATCAGGGACTAGATGGATCTGCACTTTGGCGCCTGTGAAGTTGCCAATGCTTGGCTCAAATAATGATGGGAATTTGTTTAGCACTTGGGCGCACGAGGCGTCATCCATTGAAGACAGTGCTTTGATGTCGTCCCAGTTCCATAGGATCTTTCCGAGCCAGCTTCTGCCGAACAGCATCGGGCCATCGCTTGGTACAATCCATAGTGATAAATCATGCACGGTTCCATCGTACAATACCTTCACTGCCACACTGCCAATGACTGGTACGAGTTCTTTGGTGTAAGTGCACAGCTTGGTGTGAACCGGGCTTAGTTTTGGCCTTGTGCCTTGTTGTCCCACAGTTTCTCAAAAGCCTTCTGGCTCATAATTGACCTACTCTCCCCAGTGTCCAATTCCATGGAAACTGGAATGCCGTTTAATTTGACTTTCAACATTATTGGAGGGCTTTTGGTGGTGAAGGCGTATACCCCATACACTTCCTCTTCAGCCTCGGGTTGAGTTGCCTCTCTACTCGTTCAGCGTGATCTGCCCCGGATCAGTCATCTTCTGCCAACTCTGCCACGTGGTGAGTCGCTGGAGGTGCCCATTGTTCCGCAACCTTTGCACACGTAGTGCTTGAATCGACATTGATGGGCCTGATGATTACCCCCGCAGCACCAACATGGTGTTAATGGATTCCACGGTGTCCAGGGCCGTGCCGTGGATCTTGATGAGTGGGGGGCAGTGCTGTGCAGTGAGGGCAGGCTGGTGGAGGACCTTTGTCTTACAGATGTTTAGCGTAAGGCCTATGCTTTCGTACGCCTCAGTAAATACGTCGACTCTGTCCTGTAGTGCAGCCTCTGTATGTGAGCAGACGCAGGCGTCATCTGCGTACTGTAGCTTGACGACAGAGGTTGGGGTGGTCTTGGATGTGGCTTGGAGACGGCGCAGGTTGAACAGGTTCCCACTAGTTCTGTAGTTTAGTTCCACTCCAGCAGAGAGCTTGTTGATAGTATGGTGGAGCATGGCGGCGAGAAAGATTGAGAAGAGGGTTGGTGCAATGACGCAGCCCTGTTTGATCCCGGTCCGGACGTGGATTGGGTCTGTGATGGATCCGTTGGTAAGGATCACGGCCTGCATGTCCTCATGGAGCAGGCGGAGGATGGCGACGAACTTTTGGGGCATCCGAAACGGGGAAGGACACTCCATAGACCCTCGCGGTTGACAGTGTCAAAGGCCTTTGCAAGGTCAAAGGAAGCCATGCATAAGGGCTGGCGTTGTTCCCTGCATTTTTCCTGTAGCTGTCGCACTGCAAAAATCATGTCCGTTGTGCCCCATAGGAGACGAAATCCGCACTGTGACTCCGGGTAGAGGAGGACTCTAGCGACGACTTTCCCAGTGGCTGATAACAGGGAGATTCCTCTGTAGTTGCCGCAGTCAGACTTGTCCCCTTTTTTAAAGATGGTCACGATTATTGCATCTCTGAGATCCCCCGGCATGCTCTCCTCCCACCAGATGAGGGAGATGAGGTCATGTATTCGCGCCAGCAGTGTTTCTCCGCCATACTTTAATGCCTCAAGCAGGGATTCTGTCCACACCCATAGCCTTGTTGTTTTTGAGCTGACTTATGGCTTTTTCTACCTTGTGCAGTGTTGGGGTCTCACTGAGGTGGTGGCGGGTAGCATGCTGCGGGATGGAATCAAGAACACTCGAGTCAAAGGCCGAGTCTCGATTGAGGAGTTCTTCGAAGTGCTCCTTCCAGCGGGCCCTGACTGCCTCGGTGTCCTTGATGAGTGTTTCCCCGTTCTTGTCCAGCAGTGGGGTGGCCCTGTCCTTGGACACCGTGGACCACTTCCCATTTCTCGAGAACCTCCTGTCAACAAGAGCAGGCATCGACGACGAGATCCAACATCGCCTCCAATGCGCCAGTGCAGCCTTCGGTTACCTGAGGAAAAGTGTGTTTGAAGACCAGGCCCTCAAAACTGCCACCAAGCTCATGGTCGACAGGGCTGTAGTAATAACTGCCCTCCTGTATGGCTCAGAGACATGGACCATGTACAGTAGACATCTCAAGTTGCTGGAGAAATATCACCAACGATGTCTCCACAAAATCCTACAAATCCCCTGGGAGGACAGGCACACCAACATCAGTGTCCTCATTCAGGCTAACATCCCCAGCATTGAAGCACTGACCACACTCGATCAGCTCCGCTGGGCAGGCCACATAGTCCGCATGTCAGACACGAGACTGCCAAAGCAAGTGCTCTACTCGGAGCTCCTTCATGGCAAACGAGCCAAAGATGGGCAGCGGAAACGCTGCAAGGACACCCTCAAAGCCTCCCTGATAAAGTGCAACATCCCCACTGACACCTGGCAGTCCCTGGCCCAAGACCACCCTAAATGGAGGAAGTGCATCCGAGAGGGCGCTGAGCACCTCGAGTCTCAACGCCGCGAGCATGCAGAAATCAAGCGCAGACAGCGGAAAGAGCGTGCGGCAAACCAGTCCCATCCACCCCTTCCCTCAACGACAATCTGTCCCACCCGTGACAGAGTCTGTGGCTCTCGTACTGGACTGTTCAGCTACCAAATAACTCACTTCAGGAGTGGATGCAAGTCTTCCTCGATTCCGAGGGACTACCTATGATAAATGTATTTGCATTCACTCCCCACAACGGACTCGGAGTCATCCTAGGTCTGGCATCTGCAGGCGCGTAGGCCCTGCCATGTACAGTTCTGCCTGCTGAAGGTATTACTTTTTGCACAGTAATTACCGATGAGCTTCGATGCTGCAAAGATATCTGTTTAATATTTTCGTTCGTGGACATGAAAGCCGAGGCTATTGTGATGGCCTTGCTCAGATCTAGGGATTCGGCAGACAGCAGTTTGCAAAGAATGGCCTCATGGCCGATTCCAAGCACAAAAAAGTCTCGCAACATTTCCCCCAAAAATCCAGCAAATACGCACGGTCCCGTAAGGCATCTTAGGTCGGCGACATAGCTCGTCATGTTCTGACCCTCGGAGCGATGGTGCATGTAAAAGCGATAACTGGCCATTAAGATGCTCTCCTTCGGCTTGAGGTGTTCCTGAACCAGCGTGCACAACTCTGCATATGTCTTCTCCGTTGGTTTTGTCGGTGCTAGCAGATTTTTGATGAGGCCATATATCGTGGACCCACAAACGGTGAGGAGAATCGCCCTGCGCTTGATCGCGGTTTCTGTCTTTTCCAGCTTGTTGGCCACGAAGTACTGGTCAAGATGCTCAACGAAGGCTTCCCAATCATCACCCTCAACAAATCTCTCAAGAATACCAACGACAGCCATAACCGCGTGAAAATTCGTGATCTGTTACTCGTTGCCAATTGTTATGTTCAGAATAACTCTACAAGACTGTATACTGTAAGCTGAAACTGTTGTGACCTTGGTCTCTTTAATATAACTCCAGAGTGAGGAAGCAGCATGGTGGACTGCCTTTTATACCTGCTTACCCGGGGTGTGCAGGTGACCCTTGGGTCTCCCACAGGTGCGCCCCCTGGTGGCAAGTCTTATACACTAGTAAAGTTTACATACATAACACCTTCAATCAGGTTTCCGCCCCTGCCACAGTACCAAAACGGCTCTCATCAAAGTCACAAATGACATCCTTTGTGACTGTGACAAAGGTAAACTATCCCTCCTCGTCCTTCTTGACTTGTCTGCAGCCTTTGACACAGTTGACCACTCCATACTCCTCCAACACCTCTCCACTGTCGTCCAACTGGGTGGGACTGCATTCGCTTGGTTCCATTCTTATCTATCTAATCGTAGCCAGAGAATCACCTACAATGGCTTCTCTTCCCGCTCCCACATCGTTACCTCTGGCGTCCACCAAGGATCTACCCTTGGCCTCTTCCTATCTCTCAACCCCTTTACTGCCGCTTGGTGACATCATCCAAAAACACAGCATCGGTTTCCACATGTACCACGACGACACCCAGCTCTACTTCACCAGCACTTCTGTCAATGCCTCCACTGCCTCTAAATTGGCAGACTGCTTGTCCGACATCCAGTTCTGGATGAGCAAAAATTTTCTCCAATTAAATATTGCGAAGACTGAAGCATTGTTTTCAGTCTCTGCCACAAACTCTGTTCCCTAGTTACTGATTCCATCCCTCTCCCTAACACCTGTCTGAGTCTGAACCAGACTGTTCGTAACCTTGGTATCATATTTGACCCTGAAATGAGCTTCCCACCACATATCTGCGGCATAACTAAGACCACCTATTTCCACCTCCGTAACATAGAAACATAGAAAATAGGTGCAGGAGTAGGCCATTCGGCCCTTCGAGCTTGCACCACCATTCAATAAGATCATGGCTGATCATTCACCTCAGTACCCCTTTCCTGCTTTCTCTCCATACCCCTTGATCCCTTTAGCCGTAAGGGCCATATATAACTCCCGCTTGAATATATCTACGAACTGGCATCAACAACTTTCTGTGGTAGAGAATTCCACAGGTTCACAATTCTCTGAGTGAAGAAGTTTCTCCTCATCTCGGTCCTAAATGGCTTACCCTTATCCTTAGACTGTGACCCCTGGTTCTGGACGTCCCCAACATCGGAAACATTCTTCCTGCATCTAACCTGTCCAATCCCGTCAGAACTTTATATGTTTCTATGAAATCCCCTCTCATTCTTCTAAACTCCAGTGAATACAGGCCCAGCTGATCCAGTCTCTCCTCATATGTTAGTCCTACCATCCCAGGAATCAGTCTGGTGAACATTCGCTGCACTCACTCAATAGCAAGAATGTCCCGTCTCTGCCCTTGTCTCAGCTCATCCGCCGCTGAAACCCTCATCCATGCCTTTGTTACCTCTACCCTGAAATGATCTTCCCACCACATGTCCACAGCATAACTAAAACCGCCTATTGGACTTCCGTAACATTGCCCATCTCCGCCCTTGCCTCAGCTCATCTGCTTCTAAACCCTCATCTGACTTTGTTACCTCTAGACTTGACTACTCTAACACACTCCTGGCTGGCCTCCCACATTCTACCCTACATAAACTTGAGGTTATCCAAAACTTGGCAGGCCATGTCCTCACTTGCACCAAGTCCCGATCACCCATCACCTCTGTGCTCGCTGACATACATTGGCTCCCAGTTAAGCAACGCCTCGATTTCAAAATTCTTATCCTTGTTTACTTACAAATCCCTCCATGGCCCCACCCCTCCATATCTCTGTCATCTCTCTCAGCCTCACAACGCCCCCCACCCCCTCAGCTGCCTGGCCCTAAGCTCTGGAACTCCCTCCCTAAACCTCTCTTTCATCCTTTAAGACGTTCCTTAAAATCTACCTCTTTGACCAAGCTTTTGGTCATCTGCCATAATTTCTTCTTATATGGCTCATGCAAACATAAGAAATAGGAGCAGGAGTAGGCCACCTGGCCCCTCGAGCCTGCTCCACCATTTGATAAGATCATGGCTGATCTGATCATGGAGTCAGCTCCACTGCCCTGCCCGCTCCCCATAACCCTTTATTCCCTTATCGCTCAAATCTATCTATATCCCAATTAAATATATTCAATGACCCAGCCTCCACCTCTCTCTGGGGCAGAGAATTCCATAGATTTACAACCCTCTGAGAAGAAATTCCTCATCTCAGTTTTAAATGGGCGGCCCCTTATTCTGAGACTATGTCGTCTAGTTTTAGTTTCCCCTATGAGTGGAAATATCCTCGCTGCATCCATCTTGTCGAGTTCCCTCATTATCTTATATGTTTCGATAAGATCACCTCTCATTCTTCTGAACTCCAATATGTTTTGGCCCAACCTACTCAACCTATCTTCATAAGTCAATTCCCTCATCTCGGTGTCAAATTTAATTGTTTTGTCTTATAACACTGCTGTGAAGCGCCTTGGGACATTTTACTACGTTAAAGGTGCTACATAAATAAAAGTTGTTGTTGTTGTAATTCTATTCACGGACACCCTCAAAGCCTCCTTGATAAAGTGCAATATCTCCACCGACACCTGGGAATCCCTGGCCAAAGACCGCCCTAAGTGGAGGAAGAGCAACCGGGAGGGCATTGAGCACCTCGAGTCTTGTCGCCGAGAGCATGCAGAAAACAAGCGCAGGCAGCGGAAGGAGCGTGCGGCAAACTATACTCGCCACCCACCCTCTCCTCCAACGACGACATGTCCCACCTGTGACAGAGACTGTAATTCCCATATTGGACTGGTCAGTCACCTGAGAACTCACTTTTAGAGTGGAAGCAAGTCTTCCTCGATTTCAAGGGACTGCCAATGATGATGATGATATAAAAATTCTGTTGTTATCTGATGCATCTATTTCAGAAAACATAATTACATTCAGGGGGAAAAAAAATCTTCTGTTTCTAAAAAATCTTGGGTATCCTTACCATACTCCAGAAACATCCAAACACCTCACTCCAAAAATGTAGAAAAGCAGCAAACCTGGGAATAAGAGGTTCAGAAGCTACTACTCCACATGGACACAGACCACTACTCCTTACAAAGTGGGGACTTGGGCTTGATTTATTTAATTATATAGAGTTTACAACTCAGAAACTGGCCATTTGGCCTAACTGGTCTGTGCTGATGCTTATGCTGCACACAAGCCTCATTCATCGTAGGAACATAGGAACAGCAGTAGGCCATTTAGCCCCTCAAGCCTGTTCCACTATTCAATGAGATCATGACTGATTTGTGGCCTAATTCCATATATTCATCTTTGCCCCATATCCCTGAATACCTTTGAGGTAGATAGTTTATACTTATCTACCCTATCAAATCGTTTAGTCATCTTAAACATAGAAACATAGAAAATAGGGGCAGGTGTAGGCCATTCGGCCCCTCGAGCCATTCAATGAGTTCATGGCTGAACATGCAACTTCAGTACCCCATTCCTGCTTTCTCGCCATACCCCTTGATCCCCCTAGTAGTAAGGACTACATCTAACTCCTTTTTGAATATATTTAGTGAATTGGCCTCAACAACTTTCTGTGGTAGAGAATTCCACAGGTTCACCACTCTCTGGGTGAAGAAGTTTCTCCTCATCTCGGTCCTAAATGGCTTACCCCTTATCCTTAGACTGTGACCCCTGGTTCTGGACTTCCCCAACATTGGGAACATTCTTCCTGTATCTAACCTGTCTAAACCCGTCAGAATTTTAAACGTTTCTATGAGGTCCCCTCTCATTCTTCTGAACTCCAGTGAATACAAGCCCAGGTGATCCAGTCTTTCTTGATATGTCAGTTCCCCCATCCTGGGAATCAGTCTGGTGAACCTTCGCTGCACTCCCTCAACAGCAAGAATGTCCTTCCTCAAGTTAGGAGACCAAAACTGTACACAATACTCCAGGTGTGGTCTCACCAAGGCCCTGTACAACTGCAGTAACACCTCCCTGCCCCTGTACTCAAATCCCCTCGCTATGAAGGCCATCATGCCATTTGTTTTCTTAACCGCCTGCTGTACCTGCATGCCAACCTTCAATGACTGATGTACCATGACACCCAGGTCTCGTTGCACCTTCCCTTTTCCTAATCTGTCACCATTCAGATAATAGTCTGTCTCTCTGTTTTTACCACCAAAGTGGATAACCTCACATTTATCCACATTATACTTCATCTGCCATTCATTTGCCCACTCACCTAACCTATCCAAGTCACTCTGCAGCCTCATAGCATCCTCCTCGCAGCTCACACTGCCACCCAATTTAGTGTCATCCGCAAATTTGGAGATACTACATTTAATCCCCTCGTCTAAATCATTAATGTACAATGTAAACAGCTGGGGCCCCAGCACAGAACCTTGTGGTACCCCACTAGTCACTGCCTGCCATTCTGAAAAGTACCCATTTACTCCTACTCTTTGCTTCCTGTCTGACAACCAGTTCTCAATCCACATCAGCATACTACCCCCAATCCCATGTGCTTTAACTTTGTACATTAATCTCTTGTGTGGGACCTTGTCGAAAGCCTTCTGAAAGTCCAAATACACATCAACTGGTTCTCCCTTGTCCACTCTACTGGCAACATCCTCAAAAAATTCCAGAAGATTTGTCAAACATGATTTCCCTTTCACAAATCCATGCTGACTTGGACCTATCATGTCACCTCAATTATATGTACAGATGAACTTTCAAATCTTCAGATTCACCCAATATAATGATTGTGCATTGAGGAAAGTTAGCAGTAGGTGCACAAGGTGTTAACTATACTAAAACAAAAAACCGGTTAATAGCTGCCTTATGGCTGCTTATTGTTATCACATACAAAACGCTGCAGAATGCTCTCCTGTTACCAGAGCAACAAACATACTGTGAATCCTTGGGATAATCTTTATCGGTATTTCAGAGGGAGGATCCTATAGCTCAGCAAGATCTGACATACTACATGGTGCATACTTGTTGTTATCTACTTATACCACTCAGTTTGCACAAGAAATTCAAAGTCATTTCTAATATACAGGATTTAGGTCTGAAGAGCACTAAAAGTAGACATATTAAATGAAAATAGTTGTAAATGTAGATAATGCAGCATAAAAAATATGAATACATTTCTGTTTTGAAAATTCTGAGCTGCATTTTAACACAGAAGAATTTAATCATATGCGATAAGATTAATGTGTTAGGATATAAACCCAAAGTACTGAAAGTGCTGAAAGTATTACAACACACGTACAAGAATAGTAGACAAATCAATGTCTGCTGATATGAAAGGATAACATGCGTTTTCTTTGATGCGAGGCCATGCACAAGAAGCCGGTCAAATTATTTTTAGTGAAGAAGAAATAAAATTATACATGTTATAAAATTGTAAAACTAGGGGCCATAAATATAAGATAGTCACTAATAAATCCAATAGGGAATTCAAGAGAAACCTCTTTACCCAAAGAGTGGTGAGAATGTGAAATTCGCTACCACATGGAATAGTTAATGCGAATAGCATAGATGCATGTAAGAGGAAGCTAGATAAAGACATGACGGAGAAAGGAATAGAAGGATATGGTGATAAGGTGAGATGAAGTATAGTGGGAGGAGGCTCATGTAGAGCATAAACACCGGCATAGATTTCTTGGGTTGAATGGCCTGTGTCTGTGTTGCACATTCTATATAATTCTATGTATTATTTACATTATAATTTGTGAGAAGTATTTCAAGATTTGAAACCACAGCTGTGTGAAAAGGAATAAAAGGATTCCAATTGTAATAATTTCAAGATATTGACGTTTAAATAAAATTGGCAAACAACTGAGTGCATCACAGCATTTTACAAAATCGAATTCTTTTGCTAGTTTTCAGAAAGCTCAGTTATATATTTAAATATTAATTCAGTCACAATTATACATGATCTTCAATAGTGAAAGGTTTCTAATCTCTTCATGCTTGCTGCGTTCCCTGCCTCTGGTGCAGATGATAACGCATGAGCCACATAACTTTTTTTACGGTTCTGCATCACAATATGCTGTAGATATCAGAGAAAAATAGAAAAGTTGGGATAACTGCACACACCCCTGAATATGACACTTACTAACTTTATATCAATATTTCCTTTCTGTTCCCTCTCTCACTGGTTGACTTGCTCAAAACATTATGAGATATGTGACACATCATTTTGTCTTGACTAATTTTGAAAACAATAGATTGTCAAAAAAGAACTAGGCTGACAGTCCAGTGCAGGACTGAGGGAGTACTGCACTGTCATAGATGCCATCTTTCAGATGAGATGTTAAATCGAGGCCCCGTCTGCTCTCCCATGTGACCGTAAAAAATTCCATGGTCATTATTTTGAAAAAGCATTGAGGAGTTCTCCCCGGTGTCCTGGTCACTATTTATCCCTCAACCAACATCACTAAAACAGATGATCTGGTCATTATCACATTGCTATTTGTGGGAGTTTGCTGTGCACAAATTGACTGCCACGTTTCCTACATTACAACAGTGACTACGCTTCAAAAACGACTTCATTAGCTGTAAAAGCATCTTTGGGATATCCTGATGTTGTGAAAGGTGCTGTATAAATGCAAATCTTTCTTTCTTTAACACGTTTCCAATTTTCTCTTCTTTCTGAAGGTGCTGAATTGTGAACGGGGATTACATTTCTTTTTAGTTACTTGTGAAATGGTAACTGTCTATTTTAATTGGGGGAAATAGATTGGAAGAGATAGTGGGACTGGAAAGGATGGTTGAGTGGTGTGGAGCCATGGAATGTGGCCAAATATAGATTTAATCCTCCCACTCAGTTCCTGATCTGAGAAAGCACTGAGTAAATGCTGTGGTGTCTAACTAAAGAGGGGTAGGGAAAACAGTAATCACAGAGGAGAGTCATGCATCGTAGTTCCTAATGCCTCTTTGTAAGAGGGTACAGGGAACATTGGTGACAGTTTGAGAGAAGCCTGTCTGACCAGTATCTAGTTCAGGTAAGCTGTAGATAGGATACCTTACAAGAATATGGTACAGTAAAAACAAAGCATGCAGGAGCACCAAAAACCAATAACCATTTTATAATTTATTTTAGTCTGGCTCCGTGGTAAAAACCTGTACAAAATCAAACTCAGAGGAAAGTCAGACAGCAGCTAAGGCTTTCAACACAGTCTTAATTATATTCAATTGTTAGGTAACTCCATGAAACTGCAATATACTATTACTCTGTGAAGGAGAGTGGGTGGTTCCTCATCAGTGCTCAACAGATTGACTGCAGAACCAAACTTGCTTGGCTAATTGGGCTCAGCCTTGCTTGAATGATATGCTGCAACTGAACAATATTGTGCTAGTATGAAGCAACCTGCACAGTGACTGCCTGAAGTTCAGTGTAGTCTGTCAGGGTAGTCACTGTCTCTGGGTATGGAGAGGGTGAGATGATGTTCCCTCTATTGAAAATTGTGGCTGATGTCCTGTTTCCAGCTTTGGAGACATAGCTGATGTCCAATGCCTTTTCAGCGGTGGTTTTCTGGAGGTGTCTTCCTCTCCATTTGACATAAAGAATTTGTACTATTAGAGCACCTTTCATGACATCAGGATGTCCCAAAGCACTTTACAGCCAATGAAGTACTTTTTGAAGTGTAGTCACTATTGTAATGTAGGGAAACATGGTAGCCAATTTGTGCACAGCAAGAACCCACAAACAGAAATGAGATAATGACCAGTCTGCTGATATTGTACTTATCTACTTACTTTACAGTGGTAAATATCTTCTATTTGCATATAATCATGCTGTAAGTCCCTTATTGTATTGCTACTGTTAAATGTAGCACAAGGGTAAAATATGAATTCATGCCAATTAATTTTTTTCTGGCAGGAACTGTTAAAATGTTCTTACTTATGATAGACAAGTGTCCTCCAGTGCACTCTCACAATTTTCTTCAGACACGTATGATTCGATAGCACTGTCTTCGCCTGACATTAACAGGGCTGTAATGGCCTCAAAATGAGATCAATAGCTTTCCCACCCTATTATCCCTGGGGACCATTGCCGGATGTCCAAAGCGCCTACCTCTTTCAGGTGATAGGCCCCTTTTAATATGGAAATCGGGGAACTATGATATAAATAGGACCTGATTGCCATTCATCATCATCATAGGCAGTCCCTCGGAATCGAGGAAGACTTGCTTCCACTCTAAACGTGAGTTCTCAGGTGACTGTAAAGTCCAATATGGGAATTACAGTCTCTGTCACAGGTAGGGCAGACAGTGGTTGAAGGAAAGGGTGGGTGGGGAACCTGGTTTGCCGCACGCTCCTTCCACTGTCTGCGCTGGATTTCTACATGCTCTCGATGATGAGACTCGAGGTGCTCAGCGCCCTCCCGGATGCTCTTCCTCCATTTTGGGCCAGGGATTCCCTGGTGGGGATGTTGCACTTTATCAAGGAGACTTTGAGGGTGACCTTGAAACATTTCCTTTGCCCACCTGGGGCTCACTTGCTGTGTAGGATTTCCGAGTAGATCCCTTGGGGAGTCTCGTGTTGGACATGTGGACAATGGGGCCCGCCCAACGGAGTTGGTCGAGCGCTGTTGGTGCTTCGATGCTGGGGATGTTGGCCTGGGTTAGAACTCGGCCAAATAATGGCAATCTGGGAGGATAGACGCACCAACACGGTGCGTCTATCCTCCCAGATTGCCATCATTTGGTCGGAAATAGTCGGGAGCCTGTGCTGTGCTCACTCTGACCAGTTCCATAGCTGATGATACTGAGGAGGCCCGCCAAAGGTATATATCGAATTATTTTTGTGGGCCTCGGAGGAACAGGAGTGCATTCCCAGGGCCCAACAAGAACAACTTGCATTATACAGTACTTTTAGTGGTGTAAAAACATCCTAAGCTGCTTCACAGGAACATTATCAGACAAAACTTGTCACCGAGCCACATAGGGAGATATTAGGACAGGTGACCAAAAACTTGGTCAAAGAAGTTGGTTGGTTTTAAGGAGCATCATAGTGGAGAGGTCGAGAGGTTTAGGGAGGTAATTCCAGAGCCTGGGGCCTAAGCAGCTGAAGGCATGACCGCCAATGGTGGAGTGAAGCGAAAGAAATCAGGGATGCACAAGAGGCCTGAATTGGAGTATCACAGAGATGTCAGAGGGTTGCAGGGAATAGAAGAGGTTACAGAGATACGGAGAGGTTAGGTCATGGAGGGATTTGAAAACAAGGATAAGAATTTTACAATCGAGGCATTGCGGACCGGGAGCCAATGTAGATCAGCGAGCACAGGGGTGATGGGTGAAAGCGACTTGGTGCGAGGTAGGATACTGGCATCAGAGGTTTGGATGAGCTGAAGTTTACGAAGGGTGAAAGATGGGAAGCCGACCAGGAGAGCGTTGGAATAGTTGGAGTCTGCAGATAACAAAGGCATGGATGAGAGTCCACTTACCTTGCTGGTGGCCACCTTGGCCCGATCATGAGGTCTAAATCCCACAGGCTGTATTTGGGATGTCTGTTTGGTACCCCACAGCTTTCCTGTCAAATTTAAATGAGGCCGGGGTCTCAAAAGCACGAGGCCTCTTCACCGTCAGAATGGGCAGCTGACCAACGCACTTGCCTAAATAGTCAAAATCGACCCTTTAGAAATGGCCACCATTCATTTTTAGCACAATAAAACTTTTAACATTTTCCTAACAATAGGAAATAGAGGAAAATATAGAAAAGATGTCATCACTGACTCAATGGTAATGCTCTCAGCTCTGAATCAGAAGGTTGTGGGGCTCAAGTCCCACTCCAGAGACTTGAGCACAAAATCTAGGCTGACACTTCAGTGCAGTACTGAGAGAATGCTGCACTGTCGGAGGTACCGTCTGTTATATATGTAAACTTGTACTTACTCTGTACAGCCACCAAAGGGCTCATCCCCTGGAGTCCCAAGGGATCCTACAATCCCTTGGGAGCACAGGTATTTAAAGAGGCCTCACAGGTTGGAGAGGCACTCTGGAGACCTGAAATAGAAGATTAAGGTCACACTTTACTTTGAGCTCAGTGTTCAGTCTGATTCTTTCATGCATAACAACTGGCAACGAGATACAGAGAGCGAACCCAAAGATGCAGAGAACAGTGGGCATCCTGGAGAAATTCTCGGAGGGAGATGATTGGGAAACTTTTGTGGAGCGACTCGACCAATACTTCGTGGCCAACAAGCTAGATGGGGAAGAGAACGCTGCCAAATGAAGGGCGATCCTCCTCACCGTCTGTGGGGCACCAACGTATGGCCTCATGAAGAATCTGCTCACTCCAGCGAAACCCACGGAGAAATCGTATGATGATATGTGCACACTGGTCTGAGAGCATTTGAACCCAAAGGAAAGTGTTCTGATGGCGAGGTACCGGTTCTACACCTACAAAAGGTCTGAAGGCCAGGAAGTGGCAAGTTATGTCGCCGAGCTAAGACGCCTTGCAGGACATTGCGAATTTGAAGGACATTTGGAGTACATGCTCAGAGACTTTTTCGTACTTGGCATTGGCCACGAAACCATACTTTGCAAACTTTTGACTGTAGAGACCGCAACCTTGAGTAAGACCCAGGCGTTCATTGCCACCAGTGACAATACAAAGCAAATCTCTCAGCACACAAGTGCTGCTACAAGTACTGTGAACAAAGTGATGTTGTTTTCGAATCGCAACATACAGGGCAAGTCACACATGCCGGCAGCTGCATGTCTGCAGGTGTCTCAGAGTCCACCATCAAGGATGATGAATGCAAGGCCATTAACATCTTATTGGCGCTGCAGGGGTGATCATTGTTTCCATTCATGCCGATTCAAAGGCTATGTTTGCAAGGGCTGTGGAACAATGGGACACCTCCAGCGTATGTGCAGGCAAGCTACTAATCCTGTTAAACCTGCAAACCACCATGTTGCAGAGGAGGACAGATCCATGGAGGATCACGACGAACCAGAGCCTCAGACCGAGGAGGCAGAGGTACACGGGGTACACACATTTACCACAAATTGTCCCCCGATAATGCTGAATGTTGAACTAAATGGACTCTCGGTGTCAATGGAACTGGACACGGGCGCAAACCAGTCCATCATGGGCAAAAAAACTTTCGAAAGATTGTGGTGCAACAAGGCCTCAAGACCAGTCTTAACTCCAATTCGTACGAAACTAATAACTTACACGAAAGAACTGATTCCCGTAATCGGCAGTGCTACAGTAAAAATCTGCTACGATGGAGCGGTGCACAAGCTACCACTCTGGGTGGTACTGGGCGATGGTCCCATGCTGCTCGGCAGGAGCCAGCTGGAAAAGATACGCTGGAACTGGGACGACGTCCGAGCGCTATCATCCGCTGACGACACTTCGTGTGCCCAGGTCTTAAATAAATTTCCTTCGCTGTTCGAACCATGCATTGGGAAATTCCAAGGAGCAAAAGTGCAGATCCACCTAAATCCGGGGGCGCGACCCATCCATCACAAGGCGAGAGCAATTCCGTACATAATGAGAGGAAGGGTAGAGATCGAGCTAGACCGGCTGCAAAGAGAGGGCATCATTTCACCAATCGAGTTCAACGATCCTGTCCTCAAGGGAGACGGCACCATCAGAATCTGTGGCGATTACAAAGTAACTATCAATCATTTCTCCCTGCAGCACCAATACCCACTACCAAAGACCAACGACCTCTTTGTAACGCTGGCGGGAGGAAAGACGTTCACGAAGCTGGATCTGACTTCAGCCTACTTGACGCAGGAACTGGAGGAATCATCGAAGGGCCGCACCTGCATCAACACGCACAAAGGTCTTTTTATTTATAACAGATGCCCGTTTGGAATTCGATCAGCGGCGGCAATATTCCAGAGAAACATGGAAAGCTTACTGAAGTCGGTCCCGCACACTGTGGTCTTCCAGGACGACATCTTGGTCACAGGTTGGAACACAGTCGAGCATCTGCAGAACCTGGAGGAGGTACTCATTCGACTCAACCGCGTGGGGCTCAGGTTAAAACACTCGAAGTGCGTTATCCTGGTGCCTCAAGTGGAGTTCTTGGGAAGGAGGATTGCGGCGGATGGCATCAGGCCCACCAATGTGAAGATGGAGGCAATCGAGAACGCACCGAGGTCACAGAACGTGACGGAGCTGCGGTCATTTCTAGGGCTCCTGGACTACTTTGGTAACTTCTTACCGGGTCTCAGCACAATGTTAGAACCACTGCATGTCTTACTACGAAAAGGGGACGAATGGGTTTGGGGCAAAAGCCAAGAAAATGCCTTTGTAAAAGCGAGAAAATTGTTTGCTCAAACAAGTTGCTTGTGTTGTATGATCCATGTAAGTGTTTGGTACTAGTATGTGATGTGTCGTCATATGGCATCGGGTGTGTATTGCAACAAGCTAATGATTTCAGGTAACTGCAACCGGCTGCGTATGCATCTAGGAGTCTGTCTAAGGCTGAGAGAGCCTACAGCATGATTGAGAAAGAAGCATTCGCGTGTGTCTATAGGGTAAAGAAATTGCATCGATACCTGTTTGGGCTAAAATTCGAATTGGAAACTGACCATAAGCCACTCATATCCCTGTTTTCCGAGAGTAAAGGGATAAATACCAACGCATCGGCCCATATCCAGCGATGGGCGCTCACGTTGTCCGCATACAACTATGCCATCCGCCACAGACCAGGCACAGAAAACTGTGCCGATGCTCTCGGTAGGCTGCCATTGCCCACCACAGGGGTGGAAATGGCGCAGCCCGCAGATTTAGCCATGGTTATGGAAGCATTTGAAAGTGAGCAATCACCGTCACTGCCCGGCAGATCAAAACCTGGACGAGCCAGGACCTCTTATTATCCCTAGTCAAAAGCTGTGTGCTTCATGGGACCTGGTCCAGTGTCCCAGTGGAAATGCAGGAAGAGATAAAGCTGTTCCAGCAGCGCAAAGATGAAATGTCGATACAGGCAGACTGCCTTCTGTGGGTCAATCGAGTAGTGGTCCCCAAGAAGGGCAGAGACACCTTCATCAATGACCTCCACAGTACCCAACCCAGGCATCGTAATGATGAAAGCGATAGCCAGATCCAACGTGTGGTGACCTGGTATCGATGCGGACTTAAGAGTCCTGCATTCACAGATGTAATACATGCTCGCAGTTGAACAATGTACCCAGGGAGGCGTTGCTAAGTTTATGGTCTTGGCCCTCCAAACCATGGTCTAGGGTACACATCGACTATGCAGGCCCATTCTTGGGTAAAATGTTCCTTGTGGTTGTAGACACGTACTCCAAGTGGATTGAATGTGAGATAATGTCGGCTAGCACGTCCACTGCCACTACTGAAAGCCTGCGGGCCATGTTTGACACACACGGCCTACCCGATGTCCTGGTGAGCGACAACAGGCCATGTTTTACCAGTGCTGAGTTCAAAGAATTCATGACCCGTAACGGGATCAAACATGTCACATCTGCCCCGTTTAATCCAGCGTCCAATGGTCAGGCAGAGAGAGCAGTGCAAACCATCAAGCAAGGCTTGAAGAGGGTAACTGAAGGCTCACTGCAGACTCGCCTATCCCGAGTCCTTCTTAGCTACCGCATGAGACCCCACTTGCTCACTGGGATCCCACCTGCTGAACTGCTCATGAAAAGAGCACTTAAGACAAGGCTCTCGTTAGTTTACCCTGATCTACATGAACAGGTGGAGAGCAAGCGGCTTCAACAAAGTACATACCATGACAGCGCAAATGTGTCATGCGAGATTGAAATCAATGATCCTGTATTTGTAATGAATTATGGACAAGGTCCCAAGTGGCTTCCCGGCATTGTCGTGACCAAAGAGGGGAGCAGGGTGTTTCGGGTCAAACTTTCAAATGGGCTCATTCACCAGAAACACTTGGACCAAATCAAACTCAGATTCACAGACTATCCTGAGCAACCCACCTTGGTCCCTACCTTCTTTGATCCCCCAACATAACACCAGTGGCAACCGGCACCACGGTTGACCACGAAGCAGAACTCATCATCCACAGCAGCCCAGCAGGGCCCAACACACCAGGCTGCCCAGCAAGGCCAGCTGCACAGCAGCCCAGCGAGGGCCCAACAAATGATCCAACAATACCAGCTTTCACACCGAGACGATCAACCAGGGCAAGAAAGGCCCCAAATCGACTCACATTGTAAATAGTTACACTATTGATTTTGGGGGTGGGGGGTGCGGGGTGTTGTTATATATGTAAACTTGTATTTATTCTGTACAGCCACCAGAGGGCTCATCCCCTGGAGTCCCAAGGGATCCCACAATCCCTTGGGAGCACAGGTATTTAAGAAGGCCTCACAGGTTGGAGAGGCACTCTGGAGACCTACAATAAAAGACTACGGTCACACTTTACTTTGAGCTCAGTGTTCAGTCTGACTCTTCATAAATAACACCATCCTTCGCAGGAGATGTTGAATTGAGGCCCCATCTGCTCTCTCAGATGGATGTGAAAGATCCAAAGGTCACTATTGCTGAAGAGCAAGGGAGTTCTCCCTGATGTTCTGGCCAATATTTATCCCTCAGTGGGTCCTTGCTGTAGGCAAATATGGCTGCCTAGTTTCCTACATTATAACAGCAACTGCACTTCATAAATACTTCATTGTCTGTAAAGGGACATGGGATGTCCTGAGGTCATGTAAAGTGCTATAGAAATGACAATTATTTCTTTAACTTCCATCAGACCCCTTGAAAACCAGTCTTTTAACAAAAATGCCACATTTGAATTTTTCACTTTTCTACACAATTTTGACAGCAACTTTTCAGTTTAATATTTTTCCTGTCATTTATCTCTTCAAAGACTGAAGCACACACGGACCTTTAATTCAAGGATTTGTTGCCAGATAACGTCACTCCATTAGCAGTATTGTAGCTCCCTCCAGAGGTGTATGCGAGAACAAAAACAATTGACAAAAGAACTGCTGTTTTAGGTTCTCTTTATGAATATTTGACACTGTAGTCTCCATCCAGTAAGTTAGCTGTCACGATAGGTTTGGGTTTAAAGGTTGTTTTTTATTTTGTGCTCAGCAAGGTGACAGATTCTTGTGCTGAGAATAGAGCACTTTGCATTTTGGACATCCAGTGCCAGCATCCTGCCGCCTAAGTCAGATATTACAAAATAGGCGTTTAAAAGCCAGCAAAGAATGACTAAAAAAATGATTAAGAAAGGGAAGATAGACTATGAAAGTAAACTAGCACAAAATATAAAAACAGATAGCAAGAGTTTCTATAGGTATATAGGGCTAAATTTTCCCCAAAGCATTTTTTTGATGTACTCGAGGAGTTACCCCCGATTTTTTGTAGCCCAAGTACGCCAAAAAAAAGTGCTGTAAATTTCCCCATTGGATCTCTTCATTTTGGCGTGGCCTAACCCGAGGGGGGTGGAGCCTTGATCTGTGCCAAAAAGTTGGGCTGTCATGGTAACCAGGGACACAATGAGAGCTGAGGCTGCAAAGTGAAGCATACAGCCACCTCCCAACACATTAAAAAAATTGAAAAACACATAGCACCACCTTACCTCCAATCTCTCTCTCTCTCCTCCAGACTGTGTGGGGACCAAGAATGGAACCGGACAGCCTTCCTGTGTGTGTAAACCGGGGGGGACGAACTCTCTCTCTATCTCTCGGGACCAGACTGTGTGTGTATGTGAACTGGGGGCTCAGAATGGAACCGATAGCCTTCCTGTGTATGTGTGAACCGGGGATCGAGAATGGAACCAGACAGCCTTCGAGCGGGATTGGAGGTAAGTTGCTGCTATGTGTTTTTCAATTATTTCAGTGTGTCCGGCATCTGCTGCACCGCTTTCATTACCTGCGCCGATTTCCTTAACTCTAGGGAAGGTTTTTCAGGACAGGCCACATACGCTGGTCTAATCAGAACTGGAGTAACTCTCAGCTGGCCAAACTTTCCTAAATGGCCAGAAGTGGCGTAGGTGGCTGGTTGCGTCCCCTTTGGCCGAGAAAAAAACTGACTTAAAAAATTCATAACTAACTGAGTTATGCTGGTGCAAATTGATTGGGGAAACTGGGGATTTTTAAGTTAGACCAGAAAAAGCAGCCTACTCCAAAAAAAACAGCGCAAATATTGGGGAAAATTGACCCCATACAAAGGAAAAGAGTGGCTAAAGTAAATGTTGGTCCCTTAGAGAACGAGACCGGGAAATTAGTAATGGGGACATGGAGATGGCAGAAACTCTGAACAAATATTTTGAATCAGTCTTTACGGTAGATGACACTAAAAATATCCCAACAGTGGATAGTCAAGGGGCTATGGGGTGGCGGGGGAAAGAACTTAACACAATCACAATCACTAAGGAGATGGTACTCAGTAAGATAATAGGACTAAAGGCAGATAAATTCCCTGGACCTGATGGCTTGCATCCTAGGGTCTTAAGAGAAGTAGCGGCAGGGATGCATTAGTTGTAATTTACCAAAATTCCCTGGATTCTGGGGAGGTCCCAGCAGATTGGAAAATTGCAAATGTAACGTCCCTATTTAAAAAAGGAGGCAGACAAAAAGTAGGAAACTATAGATCAGTTAGCCTAACAGCTGTGGTTGGGAAAATGTTGGAGTCCATTATTAACGAAGCAGTAGCAGGACATTTGGAAAAACATAATTCAGTCAGAGTCAACATGGATTTATGAAGGGGAAGTCATGTTTGATAAATTTGCTGGAATTCTTTGAGGATGTAACGAACAGGGTGGATAACAGGGAACCAGTGGATGTGGTGTATTTGGACTTCCAGAAGGCATTTGACAAGGTGCCACATAAAAGGTTACTGCACAAGATAAAAGTTCACGGGGTTGGGGGTAATATATTAGCATGGATAGAGAATTGGCTAACTAGCAGAAAACAGAGAGTCGGGATAAATGGTTCATTCTTGGGTTGGCAATCAGTAACTAGTGGGGTGCTGCAGGATCAGTGCTGGGACCCCAACTATTTACAATCTATATTAATGACTTGGAAGAAGGGACCGAGTGTAACATAGCCAAGTTTGCTGATGATACAAAGATGAAGGAGTTGACATAAGGAAAGGTGAGTAGGTTGGGCCTCTACTCATTGGAATTCAGAAGAATAAGAGGTGATCTTATCGAAACGTGTAAGATTATGAGAGGGCTTGACAAGGTGGATGCAGAGAGGATGTTTCCACTGATAGAGGAGACTAGAACTAGGGGGCATAGTCTTAGAATAAGGGGCTGTCCATTTAAAACTGAGATGAGGAAGAATTTCTTCTCTCAGAGGGTTGTAAATCTGTGGAATTCGCTGCCTCAGAGAGCTGTGGAAGCTGGGTCATTGAATAAATTTAAGACAGAAATAGTTTCTTAACCGATAAGGGAATAAGGGGTTATGGGGAGCGGGCAGGAAATGGACCAGAGTCCATGATCGGATCAACCATGATCGGATTAAATGGCAGAGCAGGCTCGAGGGGCCTTATGTTCTTAACAGCACAGAAACAGGCCATTCCTCCCTATTGGTCCATGCCCGTGATTATGCTCCACACGAGCCTCCTCCCACCCTATCAGCATAACCTTCTATTCCTTTCTCCCTTATGTGCTTATCTAACTTCCCCTTTAAATGCATCTATGCTATTCACCACAACTACTCCCTGTGGTAGCATAAGAACATAAGAATTAGGAGCAGGAGTAGGCCATTCGGCCCCTCGAGCCTGCCCCGGTATTCATGGCTGATCTTCTACCTCAACTCTACTTTCCTGCACTATCCAATATATCCCTTGATTCCCTTAATATTCAAAAATCTATCGATCTCTGTCTTGAATTTCTCAAAGACTGAGCATCCACAGCCCTCTGGGGTAGTGAATTCCAAAGATTCACCAGCCTCTGAGTGAAGAAATTTCTCCTAATCTCAGTCCTAACTGGCCTACCCCTTATTCTGAGACTATGGCCACTGGTTCTCAACTCCCCACAGGGGAAACATCCTCCCTGCATCTACCCTGTCAAGCCCTGTAAGAATTTTGTATGTTTCAATGTGATCACCTGTTATTCTTATAAACTCTAGAACATATAGGCCCAGTCTACTCAATCTCTCCTCATAGGACAATCCCCCCATCCCAGGAATCAATCTGGTGAACCTTTGTTGCACTCCCTCTATGGCAAGTAATCCTTCCTTAGGTAAGGACACCAAAACTGTACACAATACTCCAGGTGCGGTCTCACCAGGGCCCTATATAATTTCAGTAAGACATCTCTACTCTTATACTCAAATCCTCTTGTAATAAAAGCCAACATATCATTTGGTTTCTTAATTGCTTGCTGCACCTGCATGTTAACTTTTTTGTGTACAAGGACACCCAGGTCCCTCTGAACACCAACATTTCCCAATCTGTCACCATTTAAAAAATACTCTGCTTTTCTATTTTTCCTACCAAAGTGGATAACTTCACATTTCTCCACGTTATATTCCATTTGCCATCTTCTTGCCCACTCATTTAGCAAGTCTAAATCCCCTTGAAGTCTCTTTGCATCCCCCTCACAACTTACATTCCCACAGAGCTATGTATCATCAACAAACATGGATATACTACATTTGGTCCCCTCATCCAAATCATTGATATAGATTGTGAATAGCTGAGGCCCAAGCACTGATCCTTGTGGTACCCCACTAGTTACAGTCTGCCAACCTGAAACTGACCCGTTTACTACCACTCTCTGTTTTCTGTCCGTTAACCAATCCTCAATCCATGCTAGTATATTACCCCCAATCCCAGGAGCCCTAATAACCACTTGTGTGGCACCTTGTCGAACACCTTCTGAAAATCCAAATATACTACATTCACTGGTTCCCCCTTATCTATTCCACTAGTTACAACCTCAAAAAACTCCAACAGATTTGTCAAACATGATTTCCCTTTCATAAATCCGTGTTGACTCTGCCTAATCCTATTATTATTTTCTAAGTGCCCTGTTACCACAACCTTAATAATAGATTTTAGCATTTTCCCAATTACTGATGTCAGACTAACAGGTCTGTAGTTCCCCATTTTCTCTCTCCCTCCTTTCTTAAATAGCGGGGTTACATATGCTACCTTCCAATCCGTGGGAACCTTTCTAGAATCTATGGAATTTTGAAAGATGACAGCCAATGCATTCACTATCTCTATAGCCACCTCTTTCAAAACCTTAGGCTATAGGCCATCAGGTCCAGGGGATTTATCGGCTTTCAGTCCCATTAATTTCTCCAGTACTATTTTTTTACAAATACGAAGTTCTTTCAGTTCCTCATTCTCGCTCGACCCTTGGTTTTTCATTATTTTGTTTTTTACGTCTTCTTCCGTGAAGACAGACACAAAGGGGCCAAAATTCAGAGTCTCAGAAAGACTCGTTACTGCCCGTTTGCGGTGAACATGCAGCAAAATCCTGTGGCCGCCGCTTTGTGGTCAACTGGCCAACCCGACCCAAATTCAGATCGGGGATTTTTTGGCCTGGACCCGATTTCGCCCCGATGCTGATGACCGCCGCAAACGCGTCATCAGAATGCGGTCTGCCACTCTCCCTCACCTGAAAAAGACACCGAGTGAAATCTAGCTAAAAAAAAAAATGATGCCCCGCCGCGCAGTGCCCCTGACAGCTTTTTCTGTTGGTGCACCTTATCCGGAGTGTGTGCAGCCCGGCAGTGCGCCAGCCCTTCAAGGGGAGGGACCACTGCCGTGGCCGCCATGTATTTATTTTTGCCGGTCGACTTCCCAATCAGCTGGCAAGATAGTGCCCCCAGGTTCGGCCGGGCCGCCAATGTGCAGCATGGCACCTCCTCTTGACCAAAACCCTCCTTGGTGGCCCAGTGGCCAAAGATTTAAAATGACTGATTCTCTCCCCTTTAACGGAGGGGAGAGAGTGTGGTGACGCACACACGGTGTGACATCACCACTACTCCGTCGCTGATTGACAGCGGTGGAGGCCTGGTCCCGACCCAAATTCAGCCCCTCAGCCTACCTTTCAGTCGATCTCCCGCCCCCACTATGACCGACTTCCGGTCTAACGTTAAAAAAAAGCTAAGTGCTGAAAATCAACAGAGAGGCCACCTCAATGATCCCGAAAAAAACTTTCAAAAAAGGGTAGGTGCGCCAGTTTTTTTGCGGAAGTGAATTTCGGCCAGCGAGTATTTGTTTAATTTCTCTGCCATTTCCTTATTCCCTATTATAATTTCTCCTGTCTCAGCCTGTAAGGGAACCACATTTACTTTCACTAATCTTTTCCTTTTTACATACTTATCGAAGCTTTTACAGTCTGTTTTATGTCTCTCACTAGTTTACTCTCACACTCTATTTTCCCTTTCTTTATCAATTTCTTGTTCCTCCCTTGCTGAATTCTAAAATCCTCCCAATCCTCAGGCTTACTTTTCTTTTTGGCAACATTATAAACCTCTTCCTTTGATATAATACTATTTTTAACTTTTCATGTTAGCTACGGTTGGATCACTTTTCCTGTAGAGTTTTTGTGCCTTAAAGGAATGTATATAAGTTGCAAATTATGTATTAATTTACAATGTGAGAATGTGTGTGAGAGTGTGTATGAGTGAGTTGTGTGAGTGAGTGTGAGTATGTGTACGTGTGTGTGTGTGTACGTGTGTGTGTGTGTGTGTGTACGTGCGTGTGCGTGTGCGTGTGCGTGTTTGAGTGTGCGTGCAAATTGGCTGCCGTGTTTCCTACATTACAACAGCAACTACACTTAAAAATTAAAAAGTACTTAATTGGCTGTAAAGCGCTTTGGAACGTCCTGAGGTCGTGAAAGGCACTAAAAATTGCATCCATTTCTTAATTCTTGAAATGCTCACTATTGCTCGTCGACCGTCATACCTTTTAATGTAGTTTCCCAATTTACCTTCGCCAACTCGCCCCTCATACCTATGTAGTTTGCTTTATTTAGATTTAAGACCCTAGTTTTGGATTTAATTAAATTACTTTCAAATTTAATATAAAATTCTATCATATTATGGTCACTCTTCCCTAAGGGCCCCTTTACTACAAGGTTATTAATTAACCCTTTCTCATTGCATAATACTAGATCTAAAATAACCTGCTCCCGAGTTGGTTCCTCAGCATACTGATCCAGAAAACTATCCTGTATACATTCCATGAATTCGTCCTCCACAGTATAACTGCAAATTTGGTTTGCCCAGTCTATAGTAGTCCCCCATATTACCTGTGTTACATGCGTCTCTAATTTCCTGATTTATACTCTGCCCTACATTACCACTACTGTTTGGGGGCCTATAAACAACTCTCACCAATGTTTTCTGCCCCTTGCTGTTTCTGAGCTACACCCAAACTGATTCTGCTTCTTGATTTTCGGAGCTAAGATCCTTTCTCTCTACTGTCTTTATCCCATCCTTTATTATCAGGGCTACCCCTCCTTTTACAATTTCCCCATCTCTTCTGAAAATTAAGTATCCTGGAATATTTAGTTCCTAACCATGGTTACTTTGCAACGACATCTCCGTTGTGGCTATTCGATCAAACCTATTAATTTCTATCTGCACTATTAATTTGTCTTTTTTGTTGTGAATGCTTCGCAAATTCAGACATAGTGCCTGTAGCTTTGACTTTTTTCGATTTTTCTCTGATGTCACCTTAGTCACTGATGCCCTTTGTTACTCTGTCTGTCCCTTCCTGAACCACTTTGTTTATTTTTTACCTCAAACTCTGCTCTGCTCTCGAGCCTTGACTGCTGCTTTTAAATTTACTCTTTCCTGAATCCTCCCACCCTGCACCCCCCCCCCCCACCTCCTTCATTAGTTTAAAGTCCTGTCTACTGCCCTAGTTATTCAATTCGCCAGGTCACTGGTGCCAGCCCAGTTTAAGTGGTGCCCAACCCAAAGGAACAGCTTCCTCTTTTCCCCAGTACTGGTGCCAGTACCCCACAAAGCAAAACCTCTGCCTCACACACCACTCTTTGAGCCACGCATTTAATCTTCTAATCTGCTTATACCTATGCCAATTGGCGTGTGGCTCAGGTAGCAATCCAGAGGTTCTGCTTTTTAATTTGGAACCCAACTCCTCAAACTCTCTCAGCTGAACCTCATTCCAAGTTCTACCTACGTCACTGGTTCCTACATGGATCACGACAACTGGATCCTCCCCTTCCCACTCCAAGTTCTTCTCAAGCCGCGAGGTGATGTCTTTAACCCTGGCTCTGGGCAGGCAACACAACCTTCAGAACTCCCGGTCACGGCTGCAGAGAACTGTATTTATCCCCCGTCTATACTGTCCCCTACATTCCCTTTCACTCCCCCCACTTGAATGACCTCCTGCACCATGGTGAGAGGAAGAGGAGGAGGAGGAAAAAGAGAGGAGAGCACCAGTTCCAACTGTCACAGGATAGAGAGTTCCATATTCTCAGCACTCTCTGGGTAAAGAAGTTTCTCCTGAATTTCCTATTCGATTTATTCATGACAATCATATTCCAATCGTTCTACACTTCCATCCCCCACCAGGATGGCCTGAGGGTGCTCCACTTCTTCCTCGAGCAGAGGCCCAACCAGTCCCCATCTACTACCATCCTGCTCCACCTGGCTGAACTTGTTCTCACATTGAACAACTTCTCCTTTAACTCCACTCACTTCCTCCAAATTAAAGGTGTTGCTATGGGAACGCGCATGGGTCCTAGCTATGCCCGCCTTTTCGTAGGATATGTGGAACATTCTTTGTTCCAGTCCTACTCGGGTCCCCTTCCTGACTTCTTTTTCCGATACATTGATGACTGTATTGGTGCCATTTCCTGCTCTAGTTCTGAACGAGAAAATTTCATTCACTTTGCATCCAATATCCACTCTTCCTTCAACTTCACATGGTCCATCTCCGACTCTTCCCTTCCCTTCCTCGACTTCGCTATCTCCATTTCTGGTGCTCGACTATTGACAAACATTCACTATAAGCCCACTGACTCCCACGGCTACTTGGACTACACTTCCTCCCACCCCACATCCTGTAAGGATTCCATTCCATTCTCCCAGTTTCTCCGTCTCCGTCGCAACTGCTTTGACGACACCACCTTCCACACTAATGCCTCGGACATGTCTTCCTTTTTCCTCAAATGAGGATTCCCCTCTGCCGTGGTTAACATGGCCCTCAACCGTATCCATTCTATTTCCCGCATTTCTGCTCTCACCCCTTCCCCTCCCTCAGAACCAGAATCCCTCATCCTCTGCCATTTCCGCTACATCCAGGTGATGCGTGATCCCAACACCAATCACATCTTCCCCTCCCCCCACCCATAGCATTTGGAAGGGACCGCTCGCTCTGCGACACACTGGTCCATTCTACAGTCACCCGCAGCACCCCCTCCCCTTCCCACGACACCTTCCCGTGCAAGCGCAGGAGATGCAACACCTGTCATTTTACCCCCTTCCTTCCCAATGTGCAGGGCCCCAAATACTCCTTCCAGGTGAAACAGCAATTTATTTTGCGCTTCTTTCAATTTAGCATACTGTATTTGCTACTCACAATGTGGTCTTCTCTACATTGGGGAGACCAAACGTAGATTGGGTGACTGCTTTGCAGAACACCTCCGTTCAGTCCATAAGTGTGACCCCGAGCTTCTGGTTGCCTGCCACTTTAATTCTCCACTCCACTCCACTCCACTCCCACTCTGACCTCTCCATCCTCGGACTCCTGCGTTGTTCCAATGAAGCTCAACACAAGCTCAAGGAACAGCACCTCATCTTTTGTTTAGGCACTTTGCAGCCTTTTGGATTCAACATCAAGTTCAACAATTTTGGACCTTAACCTCTGCCCATATTTTTCTCATATGTATTTTTTTCTCTCTCTGAGTTTCCCATGGCAGCTGGTAATTATCCTGTCATTCACACCCTATCTAAACAATCTTTTTCTAACTTCTGCCATGACCATCACGAGTCAACCCATCATCCCTTTTGTCTCTCAAATCTCTCCTGGCTTCCACCCTATCACTGGCCTTCCCATTTGTTCTTTCCTCTCCTTCCCCTTTCAGCGCTCCTTAAGTATCTGTTCTTTTGAACATTCGCCAGTTCTGACGATGGCTCATCGACCTGAAAAGTTAACTCCGTTTCTCTCCACAGATGCTGCCTGACCCGCTGAGATTTCCAGCATTTTCTGTTTTTATTTCAGATTCCAGCATCTGCAGTATTTTGCTTTTGTATTTATATTTATGGCCCTGTGTTCTGGTTGCGCCCACAAATTGAAATATCTCTACGTCTCCCCTTTCAAACTCTTTCATAATCTTGAAGACCTCTATCAGGTCACCACTCAGTCTTCACTTTTCTAGAGAAAAGAACCCCAGCCTCAGTTAGATACAAAGTTCACACTGCTCTCCGTATCCAAACATATTCTCTTTACCAAGGAAGCAATTACACATAGCATACAAAAGTTCTAAAAGGAACATACGAATAGAAGTAGGCCATTTAGCCCCTCGAGCCTGTTCCACCATTCAACGAGATCATGGCTGAGCTGCGACCTAGCTCCATGTACCTGCCTTTGCTCCATATCCCTTAATACCTTTGGTTAACAAAAATCTATCAATCTCAGATTTGAAATTAACAATTAATCTAGCATCAATTATCATTCGCGGAGGAGTGTTCCAAACTTCTACCACCCCGTGTGTAGTAGTATTTCTTAATTTCACTCCTGAAAGGTCTGGCTCTAATTTTTAGACTATACCCTCTAGTCTGGGACCGCCCCCCAGTCCTAGATTCCACAACCAGCAGAAATAGTTTCTCTCTATCTACCTTATCTGTTTCCCTTAATATCTTTTAACTTCAATCAAATCACCCCTTAATCTTCTAAATTCTAGAGAATACACCCCTAATTTGTGTAACCTCTCATCATAATTTAACCCTTGGAGTCCGGGTATCATTCTGGTAAACCTGCACTCCCTCCAAGGCTAATATATCCTTCCTAAGTTGTGGTGCCCAGAATTGTTCACAGTACTCCATGTGTAGTCTAATCAGGGCTTTGTATAGCTGCAGCATAACTTTTACCCCCTCTTAAAACTCCTCCAAACTCAGAACTGAGCAGCCAGGTGGGAATTTTTTTTAATTATTAATCCCATTTGGGCTGAATTTAAACTCCAGGTCCAAAAGGGGAAAGGACTTTCATACAGAGCGTTTAAAATCTGGAAAGCACTACCTGAAAGGGTGGTGGAAACAGATTCTATGGGAAATTTCAAAAGACAATTGGACATGTATTTGAAGAGGACTCATTTGCAGAGTTATGGGAAAAAACCTGGGGTGTGGAACTACATTGGACAGCTCTTTCAAAGAGCTGGCACAGGCACGACAGGCCGAATGGCCTCCTTCTGTGCTGTATCATTCTATGACTCTGCGCTAATCCACGGTGGCAGATAGTTTCCAAACTCCCTCCCCTGCAATTTAAAAATATATATATTTTAAATGGAGATCTCCATCAAAGTGAGGTAGACATTCACAATATAGATCTCGGGATCTCTGTGGCGAGAACTTTAGCTTTTTCGACGTGAAATTAATTGTAGCGTTGTCAACAGAATATCTCCAGCACGATGCAGCAGTGATGTCATCAAGCTGTCTAAGCAGCCAATTCTATTGAGGAATTCTCAGATAGCAAACCAGGAAATAAAAAGCACTGATTATCTGCAATTCTAAAAAATGTTGCAGCGAGCAAAATTAAAATTGGGTCATACACATCTGGTTAAGGTAGAAACTGAAATATCAGAAACATAAAAAAAAATGTTTTTTTAACGAAGTGACTATTTGTACTGTGCTTTTTCTGTCGAGTCCCCGCTCCCGATGCCTCCCGCCCGAACCGGAAATGCCGGACCGGAAGTGCGGCCCCGAAACACATGCGTTGCTGATCCTCCAAACCTCCGCTAGCCTATTGACGGACCGAGCCTGCTGATCTTCCACTGGCCCCTCCGAGCGGCCCCAACCCGAGCAGCCCCGAGCAACTGTGAGCGCTGAGCAGCCCTGACCCGAGCAGCCCCGGCCTGGCGGATGGCTGAGAGGGACGGGGGGGGCGGAAAGAAAGAGAGCCCATGAGGGTAGAGAGAGACTGGGGGGAGGGGGGAGAGAGAGAGAGACTGGGGGAAAGAGAGAGAGCTTGGGGGGGTGGGGGGGGTTTGGTAGGGAGGGAGAGTCTGGGGTGAAGAGAGAGAGCCTGGGGCAGGGGGGGGGGGGGGGAGACACGAGTGGGGGGCGGTCGGAGGGGAGAGAGTGAACTCAGGGAAGGTGGATCACGCTCTTTCAACCCCCTACAAGGGACATTATTGAAGTGGATGAAATCCAGAAGTCATGACACTGTCACTATTCACTTCATACCCAATAAAACTGTTAATCACCCATACACAATGCCTGCCCCATCTATGGTGAGGGAGTTAAGGTCACTTGCACTGGTGTAAGAAGTGACTTTGGCTGGGGAGGCAGCACTTGTGCTGGGGTAAGGGACTTTGGTTGGAGGAGGAATGCACTTGCACTGGGGTAAGGCACTTCGGCTGGGGGAGGCTTGTACTTGGACAGGGATAAGGCACTTTGGCTGGGGGAGGGATGCACTTGCACTGAGGTATGGTACTTCGGCTGGCACTTGGTGGCTTCTGGGGAGATCTATCCTCTGTGGCTTCTGGAAGTCAAAGTGGATCGAGCTACAATTTGCGAAGTCAGAGAGAACTTTGGATCGGCGGTTCCAGTTACACATTCCAGAGAAACTTCAGGGTGCGGCTTATTCTCCAAGGGGACCAATCAGAGATAAAAGGCAGCCATTTTTACAGTGCAAATAAACACGTCCTTTTTTTAAATGTAGTAATTTTTATCATAATAGAGCAATTTGACATTCCACACATATAAAATTAGTATTTCCTGGAGAGAATGGTTGATTAGCAATCAATACACTGTTAAAATCCCAGTTACACCTATTTCAAAAAAGGCTTAACATTTAATGAGGTGTTTAACAGCTTATTAGCGGGTAAAAGCTTAATTTTTCATCAGTTCCACTGATTGCTGGCTACTGGGGGGGGGGTGCGGTGGGGGTGGCAGCGGTGGTGTTCCACAGCACAGCCTGTGTCGGAGCAATGAATGACTGACCGCAGCCTCAGGATTTCCGTGCTTAGCTATGCATGTGCTAAATCCTGAAGTTACAGTCAATTTCAGAGGGGTAATAATGACAGTGAACACTGACAGTTTGCTGTCATTACCACCGTAAATTCCGGGCCAAAGAGATTAAAATTTAGAGTGTAAACCTTCAAAATATGAATCTGCCTTTTCTCATTATAGCGTTATATATTGTCAGTTAATATATCCATGTATTTCCCCATCTGTAATCAGTGGTACCATGACAAGTATACTGTGTACACTTAAAAATGCATTCTTTGGTCTAATTTTACACATCAAAACAGTCTGTTATGAGTTCAGAACTGTATCTAGATTAGCATGTACCAACAGTTCACATTGCACTGACTTAAATCTTGTCCCAGATGAATCTCAGAGTGAACCAAATAAAGGGTTCATAGGTCTGGCTCAATATTTCTGTTGATAAAGTGACTGATACATTATTAGAACATCATAGGAAATGGAGTGACTCATAAATAAACTTCAAGTAATACAATGTGGATAATAAAATTTATCTGAAAAGTGTTTCAAAGTTTATTTTGAAAACTGGCAAATATCCCAGAACACTGCTCATGGTCATTTGGACAATGAGCTGTTTTATGCACTGCAACCTACAATATATTCATTCATTCATAGGCGGGCCCTCGAACAAGAATGACTTGCTTCCACATGAGTTCATAGATGTTTCAATGAAGGACCTGATATTCCAGTCCTGAACTCCAATTGAGGGGGTGGAAGATGCCTGTGCGTGGATTTTTTTTTTAACGTGTGGTGACCGTTGCACATCAGCCACCACACAGGCTTGACAGAGCTAGGCCTTTATCCAGTAACAAGGATTAACCAGGACGACTGGAGACCTGCTCTGCTGCACGCACCTAGTGCGCACACATATCACAGTGTGGGCAGGCCCGTGTTGCCTCTGGGCCCTCTGCTCTTTTGGGCCCCGTACCTTCATTCGCTGCACCTCCACCACGATCCCTCACCACTCCTCCGCCACAAAAACACTCATGGCAAGTCCGCCACGACCTTCTCACTCCTCTACTGTACAAGGGCCCCGCTGATGTTCTTGCCCACGCTCCAAACGCCGACCTGGGTTCAGATGACATTACCCAGCCGCCCACCTCAAAGTTGTTACACATTTGTGTCAGCTCGTGCTGGAAGCTGCAGTGGCATGATCCAGCTCTTTTTGAAGCCCCGACCTGCAGAGATGTTCTCTCGCAGATTGGCGTGGCCCATGATGGTGAAGGGCCCGCCGCTCCAACTCTATTTATAGCCCCGACCTGCGGAGATATTCTCACACAGGTCGGGGTGGCCCACGATGTCCTAGGGCCCGGCGCTCCAGCTCTTTTTGCAGCTCCGACCTGATGTTCTCGCGCAGATTGGGGTGGCCCACGATGCTGAAGGGCCCACCGCTCCAGCTCTATTTATAGTATATTGTATTATATTTATTTGTAATACAATATATTACACAACCACTGACCAGTGATTATAGGAGCATTAACGACATTTCAGTCTCAAATTCCATCATATGTGCATGTAAATCAGTGACCATGATTAATTAGCAAAACTTTGTTTAACGAAGTTAATTTTACCTCTTACCTTTGTATAAAGGAAATATGGCAAAGAAGATGTTCCAGGTTGCAGGTAGATAGCAAGTATGCTGTAAAAATGGGTTTTGCAGTAGTGGGGAGTTGCAGCTTCCTGTACAGGTGAGTAGTGTGATCCTGTGGTTTGGGAGTAGAGATTACGGGGTCTGGTGGTTACAAAGAATGAGAGAGAACCAGGAAAAGTGTAGGCTGGAGGACAGTGGTGGGGGACATGAAGCATGCAGTCATGGCATTTAGGAGCATTGGGGAGGGGGTACAATTATTCAAGATCCTTAAGAGAACAGATAATTTGACTCCGCAATAACATGTTTGAGATTGCCACATACCCTTGAACCAGGGGTGGAGGCAAGCTTCCAAGTTTAGGAAAGGTACACAGATAGCTCAGATTTAACTATTTCATGCATAGTGGTGAACAGGGAGGTAGATAGTACAGAAAAGTTTAAGGGAGAATTAGATTCATATGTGAAGAAATAAGTGATTGGGACTGAACAGATTAGACTGTGCAATCTTTTCTTAGTGTCAGCAGGATATTGAATCACAAGGGACATCACAGCTGAACCAAATCCTCTCTTACCCAATGTTCACTCCAGACACTTGAACAAAATCTAGGCTGACACTTCAGTGCAGTCCTGAGGGAATAAAAACAATTGCCATCCCTACTGTCCCTCAGCGAAGATCAGCCTACTCAGCTCCAGCCCAGTCCCAGGATTGAACCTGGGGCCTTCCTGGCCTGTGTGATTCAGCTGTTCACTGGATAAAGTTACCAGGCTCTGTGTAGCCCTTGATTTTTCTTTAAAACTGTGCTTTACTGCTCGCATTTGCCTCAACAACAACTTGCATTTATATAGCAGCTTTAATGTAGTAAAACGTCCCAAGACGTTTCACAGGAGCAAACAAAATTTGACACTGAGTCACATAAGGAGATATTTCGATAGGTGACCAAAGGCTTGGTCAAAAAGGTTGGTTTTGCGTAGCATCTTAAAGGAGAACTGAAAGGCTGAGAGGTTCAAGAGGGGAATTCCAGAGCTTAGGGCCGAGGTAGCTGAAAGCACGGCGGCCAATAGTGGAGCGATGAAAGAAAAATTGGCATTCATATAGCACCTTTCATGACCACCGAATGTCCCAAAGCGTTTTACAGTCAATTAATACTTTTTGAAGTGTAGTCATATGCAAAAGGCGCAGAGATCTCGTAGGGCTGGAGGAGGTTACAGAGATTGGGAGGGACAAAGCTGTGCAGGGATTTGAGTTTTAAAATCGAGGCATTGCGGGACAGCGAGCACAGGGGTGATGGGTGAATGGGATTTGGTGCGAGTTAGGACACTGGGCAGCAGAGTTTTGGATGGGCTCAAGTTTCCAGAGAGTGGAAGGTGGGAGAACGAATAAACTCTAGAATGGACAGAAATAGCACTCCACTTTTTTTTTTACATACGATAATTACCTGCTGTATAATTGTGGCCGCTGCTCCAGCAACTTCACGCAAAAAAAGGACAAATTGATCGGCGCCCACCTGTTGCCGTGGTAACTGGCTCCCTCCCAGGGAATCAGGGCCCAGCCGGTCACGTGGTGTAAGCGGGTGCTGCGGCGCGCGCACACAGCCGTTGGCCTTGGGACAATGGATGGAACAGAGCGGGGATTCAAGCCAGGAATCAGTGGCCGCCCCGGCACGAGGACGGACCGCGAACAGCTGCTGGGACAGGGGCGCGCGCTGAGGGCCGAGCTCAAGAATCTGAGGTAACGGGGGCTGGGCGGGGGCGGCCGAGGGCAACAACACGGCAGCGCCACACACTCTTCCCCCGCCTACTCCTGGGGCCTACAGTGGCTTCATTCATTTGCGTGAATCTCCGTGGAAGGAAAGGAACTTGCATTTTTGTCATGCCTTTCACCACGTCGGGAGGTTCCAAAGCGCCTGATAGCCAATGAAGTACTTTTTTGAAGTGTGGCCACTGTTGTAATGTAAAAGAAAGACTTGGATTTATATAGCGCCTTTCACGACCACCGGAGGTCTCCAAGCGCTTTACAACTCTTTTGGGTGGGAACAAAATAACCGTTAGATCAAGTGCCCCCCGATCTGGGGGACACTCCAGACACTTAACTGCCCCTTTTTTTTAATTAATGTTTTTTTTTGTGGGGTTTTTTTGTGATTTTTTGGGGGGGCATTAAAGCCATATATTACAAGTGCCCCCTATAAAAGGGGAGGGGGACACTAAAAATCCAGCAATTAAAGCAAATTAAACTTTAAAACATATAAAATCAAATTAAAATTTGGTTGCTGGGGGTAACTATGCACTCCAGTCCCTCCGGTGCCCATCTCTCGCGGAAGGCCGCGAGCATACCGGTGGACACCGCGTGCTCCATCTCCAAGGACACCCTGGCCCGGATGTAAGCGCGGAAGAGAGGCAGGCAGTCGGGCTGAACGACCCCCTCGACCGCCCGCTGCCTGGATCGGCTGATGGCACCCTTGGCCGTGCCCAGGAGCAGTCCTACGAGGATGCCCTCGGACCTACCCGCTCCCCTCCGCACAGGGTGCCCAAAGATCAGGAGTGTGGGACTGAAGTGCAACCAGAAATTGAGGAGCAGCCCCTTTAAATAATGAAACGGGCTGCAACCTCGTGCATTTGATAAAAACGTGGAACACAGATTCTTCCAGACCGCAGAAATTGCAGGCGGCCTGGGAGTCCGTGAACCGGCTTAAAAATTTGTTGCACAGCACTGCTCCGTGCACCACCATCCAGGCCAAGTCCCCGATAAATAGTGGGAGGACACCCGCGTAGAGTGCACTCCATCGAGGACCCCCGCCTCCTCCGGACGGCAAGATGTTGCGCCATGGCGTGTACGGACGGCAGATGAGGATGGCAAGGTTGAGAGTGTGCAGGAGCAGCCCGTATAGGAAACCCCTCCGCGCAGAACTGAAAGGCACGGAGGGGATTTCCCTGAGGCGGCTCAAGTTATGAGGCGCCGGCTCCCGAGGGAGGTTCTGAGGTTTGGCGCCGATGAGGAATCCTGTCCGGACGGGGGTCAGTTCAGACGGGATCTCCCCACGTGCTTGAGCCTCCTCGACACACCGAACAGAGTCAGGGCCCAGAGCTGTTTTTAGTGACTCGATGGCATCGGCCGCGCGGCGGACGTCGGCCGAATTTAGCATGTCTGGCGCCATCCAGCCCGCTCCTCTGCCATCGAGCAGGTCCCTGACCCTGGTCACCTCACCAGCCACAGTCCTCTCGTCCGACTGCCACCTAAAACCTCGGTCGTGGAGGTACGGATTCCTGAGCAACAGCTCCTGCAGGACAGCTGCCACTCCAGCCGGTGGAGAGCTGCTCCAAGCGCTTTACAGCCTAGTCCCAACCATCTTCAGCTGCGTCATCATAAGGTCAGAAGTGGGGATGTTCGCTGATGATTGCAGTGTGTTCAGTGCCATTCCCAATTCCTCAGATAATGGAGCAGTTCATGGCCGCATGCAACAAGATCTGGATGACATTCAGGCTTGGGCTGATAAATGGCAAATAACATTCGTGCCAAACAAGTGCCAGGCAGTGACTCTCCAACAAGCGAGATCTAACCACTGCCCTTTAACATTCAACAGCATTACCATTGCCGAATCCCCCATCATCAACATCCTAGGGGTCACCATTGATCAGACACTTAACTGGACTAGCCATATAAATACTGTGGCAACAAGAGCAGGTCAGAAGCTGCATATTCTGTGGCGAATGTCTCCCCTCCTGACTCCCCAAAGCCTTTCCACCATCTACAAGGCACAAGTCAGGAGTGTGATGGAATACTCTCCACTTGCCTGGATGAGTGCAGCTCCAACAACACTCAAGAAGCTCAACACCATCTAGGACAAAGTAGCCCACTTGATTGGCACCCCATCCACCACATTAAACATTCACTCCCTCGTACCATGGCTGCAGTGTGTACCATCCACAAGATGCACTGCAACAACTCACCAAGGCTTCTTCGGCAGCACCTCTCAAACATGCGACCTCCACCACCTAGGAGGACAAGGGCAGCAGGTGCATGGGAACACCCCCACCTCCAGGTTCCTCTCCAAGTCACACACCATCCTGACTTGGAAGTATATCGCTGTTCCTTCATTGTCGCTGGGTCAAAATCCTGGAAAACTCCCTAACAGCACTGGGAGTACGTTCACCACAAGGACTGCAGCAGTTCAAGAAGGTGGCTCACTACCACCTTTTCAAGGGCAATTAGGGATGGGCAATAAATGCTGGCCTTGCCAGCGACGCCCACATCCCTGGAACAAATTTTTGTAAAAAGTACTTTTGGAATTTGTCACTGTTGTAATGTAGGAAACGTGACAGCCAATTTGCACACAGCAAGCTCCCACAAATAGCAGTGTCATAATGATCAGAGAATCTGTTTTTGTTATGTTGATTGAGGGATAAATATTGACCTGGGCACCAGGGATAACTCTCCTGCTCTTCTTTGAAATAGTGCCGCGAGATCTTTTATGTCCGCTTGAGAGAGCAGATAGTGCCTCTGTTTTAACGTCTCATCAGAAGGACGGCACCTCTGACAGTGCAGCACTTCCTCAGTACTGCACAGGAGTGTCAGCCTGGATTTTTGTATTCAGGTCTCAGATGTGGGACCTGAGTGTACAACCTTCTCACCTCCGGGAGGTGAGAGTGCTACCCACTGAGCCATAGCTGACACATTGGAATGGAAGTAGCCGGGTCAGACATGTACAGGAGCGCTCCATTTACAGAATGGGATTTATTTATGGGATGGAAAAATCCAGGCAATTTATTGTAGATTTGCATAATAATTCAGCACAGACTACTTGGCCCATTGAGTCTGGGCTAGTGTTTTTCTCCACGTCACCCATTCGAACCCCACTCTTTTCACACTCCATATTTTCAGTTGTACTCTCTCTCTCTCTCTCTCTCTCTCTCTCTCTCTCTCTCTACTGACTACCGTCTTTCGGATAAGACGTTCAACCGAGGCACTGAATGCCCTCAGGTGAATGTAAAAGATTCCATGCCACTATTTCCAAGAACAGCAGGGGGGGGTTCTCCTCAACCAACATCACTAAAACAGATTATCTGGTCATTATCTGCTTGCTGTTTGTGGAACCTTGCTGTGCACAAATTGGCTGTCTCATTTCCCACAGAACAAAAGTAATTAATTGTCTGTAAAGCACATTCGGACGTCCTGAGTGTGAGAAGCTCATGGATTTCTTTGTCTCTAAGACTAAGACCTTCTGTTCGGCCTCTTCCGTTCATTCAATGTGTCAGCTATGGCTCAGTGGGTAGCACCTGGAATACTGCGTACAGTTTTGGTTTCCATATTTAAGAAAAGATATACTTGCTTTGGAGGCAGTTCAGAGAAGGTTCTCACTAGGTTGATTCTGGAGATGAGAGGGTTGACTTATGAGGAAAGGTTGAGTAGGTTAGGCCTATACTCATTGGAATTCAGAAGAATGAGAGGTGATCTTATCGAAACATAAGATTATGAGGGTGCTTGACCAGGCGGATGCAGAGAAGATGTTTCCACTGAGGGGAGATTAGAACTAGGGGGCATAATCTTAGAATAAGGGGCCGCCCATTTAAAACTGAGATGAGGAGGAATTTCTTCTCTGAGGGTTGTAAATCTGTGGAATTTGCTGCCTCAGAGAGCTGTGGAAGCTGGGACATTGAATAAATTTAAGACCGAGATATACAGTTTCTTAACCGATAAGGGGTTATGGGGATCGGGCAGGGAAGTGGACCTGAGTCCATGATCAGATCAGCCATGATCGTATTGAATGGCGGCGCAAGCTCTATAGCCTACTCCTCCTATTTCTTATGCTCTCCTAGCCCACTGGCCCAACCTTTCTCGAAGGATCCCCCTTGCCCTAGCCCTGTCCTTGCATCTTTCTCCAGTTTCTCTCCGATCTCCCCTCGTGACCTTTCCGAGCTCATATTGTCCATGAGACCCACTTCCTGCTCCCTTGCTCCTATTCCCACAAATTGGTGACTACCCAACTTCCTTTTCTGGCTGCCATATTAACTGACATTGTTCATGGTACTGTCCCCCTCTCCCTTAAATCACTCTTCTCAAAAAACCAACCTCCCTTCTCAAGTCAGTGTTGTTGCCTCCTAAATCCGTGCAATTCCATGTTTGAATCGCTCCAATCTGGTTTCCGCGCCTGCCACAGTACCGAAACGGCTCTCATCAAAGTCACAAATGACATCCTTTGCGACTGTGACAAAGGCAAACTATTCCTCCTTGTCCTTCTTGACTTGTCTGCAGCCTTTGACACGGTTGACCACTCTATCCTTCTCCAACTCCTCTCCACCATCGTCCAGCTGGGTGGGACTGCACTCGCCTGGTTCCATTCTTATCTATCTAATCGTAGCCAGAGAGAATCACCGGCTTCTCTTCCCCCCCCCCCCCACCCCCCTGAATCGTTATCTCTGGTGTCCCCCAAGGATCTATCCTTGGCCCCCTCCTACTTCTCATCTACATGTTGCCCCTTGGCGACATCATCCGAAAACACAGTGTTAGTTTCCGCGTGTACGCTGATGACACCCAGCTCTACCTCACTACCATTTCTTTCAACCCCTCCTTGGTCTCTAAATTGTCAGACTGCTTGTCCGACATCTAGTTCTGGATGAGCAGAAATTTTCTCCAATTCAATATTGGGAAGACCGAAGCCATTGTTTTCAGTCCCCGCCACAAACTCCGTTCCCTAGCTACTGACTCCATCCCTCTTCCCAACTTCTGTCTGAGGCTGAATCAAACTGTTCACAACCTTGGTGTCATATTTGACCCTGAAATGAGCTTTCGACCACATATCTGAAGCATAACTAAGACTACCTATTTCCGCCTCCGTAACATCGCCCGTCTCCACCCTTGCCTGAGCTCATCCGCTGCTGAAGACCTCATCCATGCCTTTGTTAACTCTCAACTTGGCTATTCCAACGCGCTCCTGGCTGGTCTCCCACATTCTACCCTACGTAAACTAGAGGTGATCCAAAACTTGGCTGCCCATGTCCTAACTTGTACCAAGTCCCGCTCACCCATCACCCCTGTGCTCGCTGACCTACAACGCCTTGATTTCAAAATGTTCATCCTTGTTTTCAAATCCCACCATGGCCTCACCTCTCCGTATCTCTAATCTCCTCCAGCCGCAAAACCATCCTCCCCCTCTCCCCCGAGATGTCTGGCCTCTAATTCTGCCCTCTTGAGCATCCCTGATTATAATCGTTCAACCATTGGTGGCCGTACCTTCTGTTGCATAGACCCTAAGCTTTGGAATTCCCTCCCTAAAGCCACGCCACCTCTCTCTCTCCTTTTAAGCACATCCTTTAAACCCACCTCTGACCAAACCTTTGCTCATCCTTTCTAATATCTTTACTGGCTTAATGTCTATTTTAGTCTGATGTGTCCTTGGCCTTTTTTCTGCGTTAAAGGTGCTATATAAATGCAAATTGTTTATAAAGCATGTAGAAATTCTATAAATATGTCACATAACCAAAATGATTATTCGAAGATGTCTGTAGCAGCAGGAGGAATCCAAAGGATTTTTTTTTTTTAAAGCTATGTAGATAGATCTGTTGAAGGGGGATTACTTTTGTTTGCGGCGATGATTTCAGTTGAAAGAGGCTCGTGCTCGGAACTTGGCAATTGGGTTTAAATATTTATTGTTTAACGGGCGTAAATCTTTGCCCCTGTGAGCGGGCGCGGGGGTTTGCTGTTGTGATTGGTGGGGGGGGGGGAAACAATAGGTTAGTATATGAGGAATATGAGGTGCGACAAATGTTTGTGGCGGAGGAGCAGCAAGAGATTGTGGCGGAGATGCGGCGAATGAGGGTACGGGGCCCAGAAGAGCCAGGGGCAGCATGGGCCAGCCCACATTGCGATATGTGTATGCACTAGGTCCGTGCAGCAGAGCAGGTCTCCAGTCGTCCTGGTTAATCCTTGCCACTGGATAAAGGCCCAGCTCTGTCGAGCCTGTGTGGTGGCTGATGTGCAACGGTCACCGCACGTTTAAAAAAAAATCCACGCACAGGCATCTTCCACCCCTTCAATTGGAGTTCAGGACTGGAACATGTCCTTCATTGAAACATCTGTGAACCCATGTGGAAGCAAGTCATCCTTGTTCGAGGGACTGCCGATGATGATGACTTTTCTTTGAAGTACTCCTCCATTGTGCAGTGAAAATTACACTGCCATAAAAAAATACCCTTTTACTATAGTGCCCTGCTGGCTATACAGAGTATCCAGTTGATGTTTTTCTGGGGATGGATAGTTTCCAGGTTGCTTCAAAGTTCTGGGTCCCATTGCATAGAGGAAGCTGCTCTGAAATGTGTATCCATATTTTTCATGAGGGCAGAAGAAAAAAGCATAGCTGATCTGTGATTTTACATATACAATGTTAGGCAGCAAGTCAACAAAGCTGTCCATGTACACAAGAAATCTATTGAGGACCTACATTCCCTTCTGAATAGTTTGAAAAAGGTGCCCATCCGGGATTATGTACCCATCAGAAATCAAGATGACCAAGTGTCTCTGTCTTTGGAGAAAGGTATGAAATTCTCTTCTATGTTATTATTCTAATTGAAATTATCTCCAGTGTTTGCCAGGAACAGTTGACGCATGTATTATTATGTTACCTGTTAAAGAATGATCTGATTTGTTCAATTCGAACTGACAAAATCAGTTTTTGAGATGAAAAGTTTTAAAATACAGGTTGGACCTCTCCAGTCCGGAAGCATCCCTGGTTCGGCATCAGTCCCGGCGGGGGTGGCGTCCCATGCTGTTCATGGAAAACTGCAAATGTAACGTTCCTATTTTAAAAAAGGAGGCAGACAAAAAGCAGGAAACTATAGACCAGTTAGCCTAACATCTGTGGTTGGGAAAATGTTGGGAATCCATTATTAAAGAAGCAGTAGCAGGACATTTGGAAAAGCAAAATTCGGTCAGGCACAGTCAGCATGGATTTATGAAGGGGAAGTTATGTTTGACAAATTTGCTGGAAATCTTTGAGGATGTAACAAACAGGGTGGATAAAAGGGAACCAGTGGATGTGGTATATTTGGTCTTCCAGAAGGCATTTGACAAGGTGCCACATAAAAGATTACTGTACAAGATAAAAGTTCATGGGGTTGGGGGTAATATATTAGCATGGATGGAGGATTGGCTAAGTAACAGAGAACAGAGAGTCGGGATAAATGGTTCATTCTCTCGTTGGCAACCAGTAACTAGTGGGGTGCCACAGGGATCAGTACTGGGACCCCAACTATTTACAATCTATATTAACGACTTAGAAGAAGGGATTAAGTGTAACATAGCCAAGTTTACTGACAATACAAATACAAAGATGAGAGGAAAAGCAATGTGTGAGGAGGACACAAAAAATCTGCAAAAGGACGTACACAGGCTAAGTGAGTGGGCAAAAATTTGGCAGATGGAGTATAATGTTGGAAAGTGTGAGGTCATGCACTTTGGCAAAAAGAATCAAAGAGCAAGTTATTATTTAAATGGAGAAAGATTGCAAAGTGCTGCAGTACAACGGGACCTAGGGATACTTGTACATGAAACACAAAAGGTTAGTATGCAGGTACAGCAAGTGATCAGGAAGGCCAATGGTATCTTGGCCTTTATTGCAAAGGGGATGGAATATAAAAGCAGGTAAGTCTTGCTATAGCTATATAAGGTATTGGTGAGGCCACACCTGGAATACTGCGTGCAGTTTTGATTTCCATATTTACAAAAGGATATACTTGCTTTGGAGGCAGTTCAGAGAAGGTTCACTAGGTTGATTCCGGGGATGAGGGGGTTGACTTATGAGGAAAGGTTGAGTAGGTTGGGCCTCTACTCATTGGAATTCCGAAGAATGAGGGGTGATCTTATTGAAACGTATGATTATGAGGGGGCTTGACAAGGTGGATGCAGAGAGGATGTTTCCACTGATGGGGGATACTAGAACTAGAGGGCATGATCTTAGAATAAGGGGCCACCCATTTAAAACGGAGATGAGGAGAAATTTCTTCTGAGAGTTGTGGATCTGTGAAATTTGCTGCCTCAGAGAGCTGTGGAAGCTGGGACATGGAATAAATTTGAGACAGAAATAGACAGTTTCTTAAACGATAAGGGATTATGGGGAGCGGGCGGGGAAGTGGAGCTGAGTCCATGATCAGATCAGCCATGATCTTGTTGAAAGGCGGAGCAAGCTCGAGGGGCCGTATGGCCTACTCCTGTTCCTATTTCTTATATAAGGCTGCTCCTCTTCTCCCCGCAGCCTCTGGTGTTCTCTCCTAGGCCAGGTCGGTGTGGAGAGGGAACGAAACCCGAGTTTTGCAGCCGGAGGGTGGCGGAGGCGTTCAGGAGCCCAAGTGCTGTCATCAGTACCTGATAAGTCTAGAGTCAGCGTGACCTCCTGTGGTCCGGAAAATCCTCTAGTCTGGCACCGGTCAGGTCCCAAGGGTGCCGGACTGGAGAGGTACAACTTGTAATATATTCAAGCTGCATGCCATGGCTAATTAATGAACCTCAAGACAAGACAGGAAAGCTCAGATGAATACGTGGCTTGAGGAATGGTGCAGCAGGGAGGGATTCAAATTCCTGGGACATTGGAACTGGTTCTGGGGGAGGTGGGACCAGTACAAACCGGATGGTCTGCACCTGGGCAGGACCGGAACCAATGTCCTCGGGGGTGTGTTTGCTTGTGCTGTTGGGGAGGAGTTAAACTAATACGGCAGGGGGGTATGAACCTATGCAGAGAGACAGAGAGAAGTACAATGGGGGCAGAAGCAAAAGATAGAAAGAGGAAAAGTAAAAGTGGAGGGCAGAGAAACCCAAGGCAAAAAACAAAAAGGGCCACATTACAGCAAAATTCTAAAGGGGCAAAGTGTGTTAGAAAGACAAGCCTGAAGGCTCCGTACCTCAATGCGAGGAGTATTCGGAATAAGGTGGATGAATTAACTGCACAGATAGCAGTTAACGGGTATGATGTAATTGGCATCACGGAGACATGGCTCCATGGTGACCACGGCTGGGAACTCAACATCCAGGGGTATTCAACATTTAGGAAGGATAGACAGCAAGGAAAAGGAGGCGGGGTGGTATTGCTGGTTAAAGAGGAAATTAATGCAATAGTAAGAAAGGACATTAGCTTGGATGATGTAGAATCGGTATGGGTGGAGCTGCGGAATGCCAAGGGGCAGAAAACGCTAGTAGGAGTTGTGTACAGACCACCAAATAGTAGTAGTAAGGTTGAGGACAGCATCAAATAAGAAATAAGAGATGCATGCAATAAAGGTACAGCAGTTATCATGGGTGACATTAATCTACATATTGATTGGGCTAACCAAATTGGTAGAAATGCGGTGGAGGAGGATTTCCTGGAGTTTATTAGGGATGGTTTTCGAGACCAATATGTCGAGGAACCAACCAGGGAGCTGGTCATCCTAGACTGGGTGATGTGTAATGAGAAAGGACTAATTAGCAATCTTGTTGTGCGAGGCCTCTTGGGGAAGAGTGACCATAACATGGTAGAATTCTCTATTAGGATGGAGAGTGACAGTTAATTCTGAAACTAGGGTCCTGAACTTAAGGAAAGGTAATTTCGATGGTTTGAGGCGTGAATTGGCTAGAGTAGACTGGCAAATGATAATTAAAGGGTTGACGGTGGATAGGCAATGGCAAACATTTAAAGATCACATGGATAAACTTCAGCAATTGTACATCCCTGTCTGGAGTAAAAATAAAACGGGGAAGGTGGCTCAACCGTGGCTAACCAGGGAAATTAAGGATAGTGTTAAATCCAAGGAAGAGGCATATAAATTGGCCAGAAAAAGCAGCAAACCTGAGGACTGGGAGAAATTTAGAATTCAGCAGAGGAGGACAAAGGGTTTAATTAGGAGGGGGAAAGTAGAGTACGAGAGGAAGCTTGCCGGGAACATAAAAACTGCAAACGCTTCTATAAATATAAGAAGAGAAAAAGATTAGTGAAGAGAAACGTAGGTCGCTTGCAGGTGAATTTATAATGGGGAACAAAGAAATGGCAGACCAATTGAACAAATACTTTGGTTCTGTCTTCACGAAGGTAGACACAAATAACCTTCCGAAAGTGCTAGAGGACTGAGCATCTAGTGAGAAGGAGGAATTGAAGGATATCCTTATTAGGCGGGAAATTGTGTTCGGGAAATTGATGGGATTGAAGGCCGATAAATCCCCGGGCCTGATAGTCTGCATCCCAGAGTACTTAAGGAAGTGGCCCTAGAAATAGTGGATGCATTGGTGATCATTTTCCAACAGTCTATCGACTCGGGATCAGTTCCTATGGATTGGAGAGTAGCTAATGTAACACCACTTTTTAAAAAGGGAGGGAGAAAGAAAGCAGGTAATTATAAACCGGTTAACCTGACATCAGTGGTGGGGAAAATGTTGGAATCAATTATTAAGAATGAAATAGCAGCGTATTTGGAAAGCAGTGACAGATTCGGTCCAAGTCAGCATGGATTTATGAAGGGGAAATCATGCTTGACAAATCTTCTGGAATTTTTTGAGGATGTAACTAGCAGAGTGGACAACGGAGAACCAGTGGATGTGGTGTATTTGGACTTTCAAAAGGCTTTTGACAAGGTCCCACACAAGAGATTGGTGTGCAAAATTAAAGCGCATGGTATTGGGGGTAATGTATTGATGTGGATAGAGAACTGGTTGGCAGACAGGAAGCAAAGAGTTGGGATAAACGGGTCCTTTTTAGAATGGCAGGCAGTGACTAGTGGGGTGCCGCAGGGCTCAGTGCTGGGAACCCAGCTCTTTACAATATATATCAGTGATTTGGATGAAGGAATTGAGTGTAATGTCTCCAAGTTTGCAGATGACACTAAACTGGATGGCGGTGTGAGCTGTGAGGGGGATGCTAAGAGGCTGCAGGGTGACTTGGACAGGTTAGGGCAAATGCATGGCAGATGCAGTATAATGTGGATAAATGTAAGCTTATCCACTTTGGGGGCAATAACGCGGACGGAATATTATCTGAATGGCGGCAGGATTAGGAAAAGGGGAGGTGTAACGAGACCTGGGTGTCATGGTTCATCAGTCATTGAAAGTTGGCATACAGGTGCAGCAGGCGGTAAAGAAGGCAAGTGGTATGTTGGCCTTCATAGCTAGGGGATTTAAGTATAGGAGCAGGAAGATCTTACTGCACTTGTACAGGGCTTTGGTGAGGCCTCACCTGGAATATTGTGTTCAATGTTGGTCTCCTAATCTGCGAAAGGACGTTCTTGCTATTGAGGGAATGCAGCAAAGGTTCACCAGACTGATTCCTGGGATGGCCGGACTGACATATGAGGAGAGACTGGATCAACTGGGCCTTTATACATTGGAGTTTAGAAGGATGAGCAGGAATCTCATAGAAACATTCAAGATTCTGACGGGACGGGACAGGTTAGATGCGGGTAGATTGTTCCCGATGTTTGGGAAGTTCAGAACCAGGGGACACAGTCTTAGGATAAGGGGTAGGCCATTTAGGACTGAGATGAGGAGAAACTTCTTCACTCAGAGAGTTGTTAACCTGTGGAATTCCCTGCCGCAGAGAGTTGTTGATGCCAGTTCATTGGATATATTCAAGAGGGAGTTAGATATGGCCCTTACGGCTAAAGGGATCAAGGTGTATGGCGAGAAAGCAGGAAAGGGGTACTGAGGGAATGATCAGCCATGATCTTATCGAATGGTGGTGCAGGCTCAAAGGGCAGAATGGCCTACTCCTGCACCTATTTTCTATGTTTCTAAAAACTGTTTAATTTATTATGGGTTCTATTTTATGTCTGTGATTGAACTGTTTTTTATTTGATCTAGTTTCCATGTGCTTTTTGAATGCTGTAATCCAGGAGCAGACTAGATTGAAGTTGCCGTTCATGTAGATAAAGTAAATTTGATTGCTAAAGTAATTACTGCTTATAATCAGGTTCAGAGCTGTGAGAGCCATGTTGGGTATTAGCACTTAACAATTGGTCAACAATAATTGCACTTCTAAAATACTGATAGTGATAAATTATATGCAACTCTGGTAATAGTCAAATCTCCTGTGTGTTTACTGATTATAACAGTATATAGTTTTATTATATGCAAGTCTGCTTAACATAACTTTATATTTCAAGTCTGTTTGTATATCTTAACATTTTTCCCCTTGGTCTGCTGATTGTAAGTAATGTATCTCTACTCTAATTTCTTCTCTCTATTGTATAAAATGAAACTTAAAAAATTACATGCGTATATTTTTAAAGGAAACATTCAAACTGTACCCATTGGATACATCGAGTCCTGCTTCTCTGCCAAAAATGGCACACCTCGACAACCAACTATTTGTAGTTTGTCTCGTGCACGACTTAAAATTAGCAAGACTATTTTTACCAATGCGGAACATTCACTCATGGGCTTAGATCAATTTTCACATGTCTGGTAGGTTGGCTTTAATTGTAGAAAGTGTATGTTTGTGTTTTTGTGATTAATATAATTAAAAGTTCAGTGCTGTACAATTTTGGTCTTTCTACAATTCATTTCTAAAGTAATTATAACTTAAGAAAAATTGGAAGTTGATTTTCATTCAAGAACCAATGTTGTAAAAGTTTGGTGGCGAAATTGGGGTTGTTTGCACCTCTGTTATTGCACCCGGGGCACAAACTACTTCGACCGGGTGCGGCCCCGCTAATGACTCACTCTAAATTCTGCGGGGGTTTAACGACGGCGATAACTGGTAGCACAGAGCTCTGCTGCACCGGCGATGACGACATCATCACTGTGCGCAGCACCCTGGAACAGAAATTGGCCTATGCCCCCTGAAGCTGCGCCGGGCGATGACAACAACAGCTTCAGGGGATGTGAATGGGGCTGCAGGAGGCTCGTGGGGCGCTACTTAAAGGGGATGTGTGGGCCATGTTGGGAAAAAATGTTGGCAATTTCCCCAGCACCCCATTAGCGCTTTGAACGTGGGGTCCGTGTCGCATTGCAAAAATTTTTCTGAAGCCAACACTATGGCTGTTGGGTACAGAACTTACAGGGGTCTATCTGTAAGTTCCTGACTTCATTTTGTTTTTAAGTTCAGTGTTAAAGGTGACAATATGTTAGTTGTAAACTGCTCTGATGACCAAATCTGAATAAAACTAGAATGCTGAATTAATCCTCATTTCATAGATAGCTGCAAATATCATGCATGACTTATTGCATATTGAACCATCAGCAACTAAAAGCATTTTTGCAGTTCTGCAGTGTTTGTAGGATCTAGTTCCCTATTTTTCTTGAGTCTCTTCTGTAAACCAAGATAACCTTATTCTTTAGCCTTGTGCTTAAAGGTCATTTTTATTGAAGTAATCACATTTCCAAATTTTAAATGTATAACAATTGATTTATGCAGGATTATCTTTGTTTTTCACGAGAACGGACATCAGAGCTATAAAGCTAAAGTCAAACCACCTCGACTGAATGGCCTAAAAACTGGAGTATTTTCTACAAGAAGTCCTCATCGTCCCAATGCAATAGGTTTAACACTGGCAAAGCTGGAGAGGATCGAAGGTAAGCTGCTTCAAAATATTCTGTGGGGTGGGGGGAAAGGCAACTTTGATCAAAACAGGAAAAGTAGAAGTCCTTGTGAAAATCCAGGTATTTTTCCCTGTAAAAGTTGAAATTAGTTTAAACAAAGGAAGACAGTATTACAACTTCATAGTCTCTGGCAGTTGAACTTTGCCCAATGGGAACACATATCCAGTATGACCATCTGCAATGTTCACTCCTGAAAATGAATGGGCAGAAAATCGCAAGGACCGTGAGCCCAATATGCCCTCTGACAGGTTAAGCTCTGCAGTGGGAGTAATTGAAAAATTACTAATGAAGGAATCAGAAAAACAATTCTATAAATCTTGTGTGTACATTGCTGATGACCATAATGATGCATGTACAGTATTTGTTTACTCTTTTCATTGTGAGAAAAGGATACTGTATCTCAAAAAAATAATTAAAAAATATATTTATGCTTCTCTTTTAATAACTACCTGGCATTTGAGTTGTATAGAAAACAGTGGGCAGCTGGTTGCAGACTGCAAAGATGGGAACAGGTTGCAAAGATGTAATGTGATTAAGAACATAAGAAATAGGAGCAGGAGTAGGCCATTTGGCCCCTCTAGCCTGCTTTGCCATTTAATAAGATCATGGCTGATCTGACCTTGGGCTCAATTCCACTTCCCTGCCTGCTCCTCATAACCCTTCACTCCCTTAGTGTTCAAAAATCTGCCTTTCTCCACCTTAAATATATTCAGTGACCCAGCCTCCACAGCTCTCAGGCAGAGAATTCCACAAATATACGACCCTCTGAGAAGAAATTCCTCCTCCATCTCCGTTCTAAATGGGCCACCCCTTATTCTTAAACTATGCCCTTTAGTTCTAGATTCCCCCACGTATGGAAACATCCTCTCTGCATCTATCTTGTCAAGCCCTTTCAGTATCTTGTATGTTTCAATAAGATCACCTCATTCTTCTAAACTCCAATGTGTATAGGCCCAACCTGCTCAACCTTTCTTCATAAGTTAACCCCTTCATCTCAGGAATCAACCTAGTGAACCTTCTCTGAACTGCCTCCAGTGTAAATATATCCCTCCTTAAGTAATGAGATCAAAACTGTACACGGTACTCTAGGTGTGGTCTCAACAATAACCTGTACAGTTGTAGCAGGACTTCTGTGCTTTTATACTCCATCCCGCTTGCAATAAAGGCCAACATTCCATTTGCCTTCCTGATTACTTGCTGTACCTGCATGCTAACTTTTTGTGTTTCATGCACAAGGACCCCCAGATCCCTCTGTACTTCAGCATTTTGAAATCTCTCTCCATTTAAATATTTTTTATTTTTCCTGCCAAAGTGGATAACCTCACACTTTCCCACATTATACTCCATCTGCCAAATGTTTGCCCACTCACTTAGCATGACTATATCCCTTTGCAGATTCTTTGTGTCCTCTTCACAACTTGCTTTCCCACCCCATCTTTGTATCATCAGCAAATCTGGCTACATTACACTCGGTCCCTTCATCCAAGTCATTAATATAGATTGTAAATAGTTGAGGCCCCAGCATCGATCCCTGTGGCACCTCACCAGTTACCATTTCCCAACTGGAAAATTACCCATTTATCCTTACTCTCTGTTTTCTATCAGTTAGCCAATCCTCTATCTATGCTAATATATTATCCCAAACCCCGTGGGCTCTTATCTTGTGCAGTAACCTTTTATGTGGTATCTTATCAAATGCCTTCTGGAAATCCAAAGATACCACATGCACTGGTTCCCCCTCAAATACCCTGCTCATTACATCCTCAAAGAACCCCAAACTTGTCAAACTTGATTTCCCTTTCATAAAACCATGCTGACTCTGCTTGACTGTTATGCTTTTCCAAATGTCCTGCTGTTTCCTTAATAATGGATCCCAGCATTTTCCCAATGACAGATGTCAGGCTAACTGGTCTATAGTTTCCTGCTTTCTGTCTCCCTCCTTTTTTAAATAGAGGCTTTACATTTGCAGATTTCAAATCCGCTAGAACCTCTCCAGAATCCAGGGAATTTTGATGGATTGCAACCAATGCATCCACTATCTCTGCAGCCACTTATTTTAAGATCCTAGGATGCAGGCCATCGGGTCCAGGGGACTTGCCAACCTTTAGTCCCATTATTTTACTGAGTACTTTTTCTTTAGTGATGGTGATTGTTTTAAGTTCCCCCCCCTCCCTATAGACTCTTGATTATCTAGATTGGAATGTTTTTTGTGTCTTCTACAGTGAAGACCGATACAAAATATTAGTTCAAAGTCTCTGCCATTTCCCTGTTCCCCATTATTATAGTTCTTGCTATCTGTTTTTATACTTCTTGCTAGTTTACTCTCATAATCCATCTTCTCTCTCTCTATTATTTTTTAAATCGTCCTTTGCTGGTTTTCAAAAATTTCCCAATCTTCTGGCCTCTCACTCACTCACGCAAAATTAAATGCCATTTTATGCCAAGAAGTCCTGTTGGTGTTAATGCACAAGCGATTTTATGAGAATCATCTGGTTCTCTGGATTAAATTATATAACAATAGCATTTATATTGCATCCTTAACATAAAACATGTCCCACGGTGCTGCACAAATAGAAGTAGACAGGAAAACAGACAGTGAATCATGGAAGGTGCAGTTAATAGGGGTAACCAAAAATCTGGTCAGAAAGCTGGAAAGAACTGGAGTAATTTAGAGAGGAAGTTCCAGAGAGTGGGGCCAAGGCGCTTCCAGCAGTGGTGTGAAGGGAGGGGGGCTTAACCAAAAAGCCACAGAGAAGGGACCATGGGCGTGGCAGGATTAGGTTGCGAGATTGTGTTGGTTATTTCAATATTGATTTCAATTTTAATATATTGGGGGATAGTGAGATAATCTGGATTAGCAAAGATGGGGGTCATGGGCACATGAGACAGAATACAGGGAGTAGTGGGGGCTGCATTTTTGGAATAGTTGGGGTTTGTGGAGGATGGCAAGCCAGAAAGGAAGGCAAATCGAATAATCGAGTCTAGCAGTGACACAAGAGTGGATAAGTGTTTCAGCATTGGAGGGGTTAATCCTGCCAAGCCCATGGTCCCCTTCCCATGGCTTTTTGGTCCCCGCGAGGATATTGGTCCCGACTCTGTTGAGATGCAACCCGTCCGGCTTGTACAGGTCCCACCTCCCCCAGAAGCGGTCCCAATGCCTCAGGAAACTAAAGCCCTCCCACCTGCACCATCTCTCCAGTCACATATTCATCTGTTCTATCCTCCTATTTCTGAACTCACTAGCTTGTGGCACTGGGAGTAATCCAGAGATTACTACAATTTTTAAGGTCCTGCTTTTTAATCTCTCTCCTAGCTCCCTGAACTCTGCCTGCAGGACCTCATCCCTCGTCCTACCTATGTCATTGGTACCGATGTGGACCACGACCTCTGGCTGTTCACCCTCTCTCCCCAGAATGCCCTGCAGCCGCTCAATGATGAGAGCAATGTGTGAGGAGGATACACAAAATCTGCAAAAGGACATAGACAGGCTAAGTGAGTGGGCACAAATTTGGCAGATGGAGTATATTGTTGGAAAGTGTGAGGTCATGCACTTTGGCAGAAAAAAATCAGAACAAGTTATTATTTAAATGGAGAAAGATTGCAAAGTGCTGCAGTACAGCGGGACTTGTGCATGAAACGCAAAGGGTTAGTATGCAGATACAGCAAGTGATCAGCAAGGCCAATGGAATCTTGGCCTTTATTGCAAAGGGGATGGCGTATAAAAGCAGGGAAGTCTTGCTACAGTTGTACAGGGTATTGGTGAGGCCATACCTGGAATACTGCGTGCTGTTTTGGTTTCCATATTTACAACAGGGTATACTTGCTGTGGAGGCAGTTCAGAGAAGGTTCACAAGGTTGATTCCAGAGATGAGGGGGTTGACTTATGAGGAAAGGTTGAGTAGGTTGGGCCTCTACTCATTGGAATTCAGAATAATGAGGGGTGATCTTATCGAAACATATAAGATTATGAGGGGGCTTGACTGGGTGGATGCAGAGAGGATGTTTCCAGTGATAGGGGAGACTAGAACTAGAGGGCATAATCTTAGAATAAGGGGCCGCCCATTTAAAGCAGAGATGAGAAATTTCTTCTGAGTGTTGTGGATCTGTGGAATTCGCTGCCTCAGAGAACTGTGGAAGCTGGGACATTGAATAAATTTAAGACACAAATAGACAGTTTCTTAAACGATAAGGGGTTATGGAGAGCGGGCAGGAAAGTGGACCCGAGTCCATGATCGGATCAATCATGATCGTATTAAATGGCGGAGCAGGCTCGAGGGGCCGTGTGGCCTTCTGCTCCTATTTCTTATGTTCTTATGTTATGTTCTGCAGGAGGACTGGGTGTTCTTGATAAAAGATGGAATGAAGGGTTTAAATTCAGCTGGGGTTGAACAATTTGAAACATATATAAGATTCTGAGGGGGATTGAATGGGTAGATGCTGAGAGGCTGTTTCCCCTGGCTGGAGAGTCTAGAACTCGGGAGCATAGTCTCAGGATAAGGGGTTGACCATTTAAGACTGATGAGGGGGAATTTCCTCACTGAGGGTTGTGAATCTTTAGAATTCTCTACTCGAAAGAGCTGCAAATGATGAGTGAGTATATTCAAGGATTTTTGGACTCCAGCGGAATCGAGGGATATGGGGATCAGGCAGGAAAGTGGAGTTGAGGTCAAAAATCAGCCATGATCTTAACTGAGCAGGCTCAAGGAGCCGTATGGTCTACTAATCCTAATTCTTATGTTATCTTAATTTGCCATGGTTTTGCACAGCCTGGTTCACCCTTGAAACTTCTTTTATTTTAATATTTATATTATAATTGTATTCATCAAAGATAGATAACCGATAGATTCAATCTTTGAATCTTTGGAATGTTGATAATCATGGTGATTTAATACGTAACATTGAATGTGCAAGATGTTCTTCGTTTTTGACTTTTTGTGTGTATAATTTATTTCCCTAACCTCAAGGTGACACTATTTATCTTTCGGGAATTGACATGATACAAGGAACACCAGTACTGGACATTAAGCCATATATTCCAGATTATGACACACCTAAGGTTGTCCCACCAAGTAACAGAAACGACAGACAATCGCATCAAGAGATTCTTGTGCCAGATGAGCAGTGTCAAGGTGTAGCCATTCCAATCACTGGGGCGGTAACTGCAGAGAGTGGGGATAAAAAACCAGCCCGCATAAAGGTGGCATCACAGACAGCAGCCGATTGTTTTACTGATTGGGTGCAACACCCTCCCAAAGATAGCACACACCCATTCAGAAAGACAGACTGTGATGTTCCCAATGGAGAAGGCCAGTCCCCTGTACAAGTCGGAGGGACAATTTCAGCATGCATTATGGGAAAAGCCACAGACAAAGGGAAGTGTTATGTGCGTGAACTAAAAAGTGAGAAAGTTGATCAACTTGTTGGAAAGGATGATGCTTTTCATGAAAACATACTCTTAGCTGTGGAGAAAATCAAATGCCAGCTGGTTCACAGCGATATTGTAAACCAAATAACTGAACAAGACGAAGTTATTTGTTTCGAGTCTGAGAAGTCGGGTACTGTCACGTTCCGCCAGAATAAACGGCCAAAGAAGGTTGATGCTATTAACATACCTCGGTACCACTCGTCTACTATTGCGACTTGGATAAAACAATCACCTGTAGCTTCCTTAGAGGTTCGATTCACTCCTCAGGCAGAACTGGATCTGCAGCAATTTCAGGCTCCAGGTGGGACAGGTATGAATGATGGTGCACTGCTTGTATTAATAATAATGGAACCGGCAGCCACAATCTAGATCTCTGCATTCTAATCTACTACCTTCTGAATCGTCAAACTCGAGTATCATAGTTGTAGCACATAAGGAGGCCATTCGGCCCATCGTGCCTTTACCGGCTCTCTGAAAAAGCTATTTAATTAGTCGCACTTCCCTGCTCTTTTTCCCCACAGCTCTGTAAATGTTTTCCCTTCAAGTATTTGGCTCGTTCTCTTTTTAAAGTTACTGTTTAATCTGCTTCCACCACTCTTTCCATTCCATAATCATAATACTTGCTGCATTTAAAAAAAAATTCTCATCTTGCCTCTGACTCTTTTGCTAATTACCATAAACCTGTATCATCTGGTTACCAACCCTTCTGCCACTGGAAGCGGTTTCTCCTCATTTACTCTATCAAAGCCCTTCATGATTTTGAACCCTTCTATCAAATCTGCTCTTGACCTTCTCCACTCTAAGGGGGGAAAAAAACAGCTTCTTCAGTCTCTCCCAGTAACTGAGGTCCCTCAAACCTGGTACCATTCCAGTAAATCTCCTCTGCACGCTCTCTCAGGCCTTGACATACTTCCTAAAGTGTGGTGCCCAGAATTAGCCACAATATTCCAACTGAGGCCTAACCAGTGTTTTATAAAGGTTTACCATAACTTCCTTTCTTTTGTACTATATTCCTCTGTTACTAAAGCCAAGGATCCCATATGCTTTTTTAAGTCTTCTCAACTTGTCCTGCCACCTTTCAAAAATGTGTGTATATTCACCCTCCAGGTCTCTGTTCCTGCATCCCCTTTAAAATTGTACTACTTAAAGCGCTCCCTGGATGGAAGAGGGGGGATTGAATTTGGCTTTGCAACACTGCTCACTTCCTTGGATTCTGCATTCAAGCCTTTTCTGCAAGCATTTCACCCTATGTTGAAATAGTTTTCTCAACATTTATATGTCTGCTCTGTGTGTAAAATTAAAGATACTGTCTCACTGTCTGGACCTACTTGCAACATAAAAATTATGAAAAGTTGTGAAGAGCAATCTTTTTAATTAGATTTTCTGTTACTTTGATATTTTAAATAATGTTGATTACATAATTTGAGATTGCTGAGTAACTGAGCCTGTTAGTAGAAATGGTCATTAACCCAACATAGTTAATCAATTGTTAATTCAGTTCCCTGGCAGTTTCAGACTGAATTTTTATTTAAATTCCAATTGTATTCCAAGGTTGACGTTACTTGGCCAGAAGCTTTCGCTCAAAGTGCTGGGAAACAAATTGGTGGAGGAGGCAAGGCAGTTCTGGGTGGCCAAAGGCATGTTTTTAATGCCACTACAAAGTATGCAGAGGCATTCGCCAGGATTAATGGTGATGAGAAGCCACAGCTACTAGATTTGTTTTTGTTTTCTTGTCAGAGTGTCAGCAATGGCTCAGTGGGTAGCACCCTTGCCACTGAATCAGAAGATTGTGGGTTCAAGTCCCATTCAAGAGATAAGCCAGGTTGACACTCCAGTGCAGTACTAAGAGAGAGAGAGAGAGTGCTGCACTCTGAGGTGCCATCTTTCGGATGAGACGTTAACCCGAGGCCCTGCATCTCCGGTGGGATCTCATCACCACTATTTCGAAGGACAGCGGCGGTGTTCTGGCCAATATTTATCCCTCAACCACCATCACAAACTGATTATCATTTGCTGTTTGCAAAATGGCTGCTGCATTTTCCTACATTACAACAGTGACTACACTTCAAAAGTACTCCCCTCTGTCTTCTCTACACGATGATCTTAAAAGAATGTAGATCTATGATAATGTCATGCTAATTAAGGGACTGTTTGTGAGATGTACCATAGTATGTGGTATCATATTGCTGCTGTTCTCATTCAGATTAAAATTTTGTATGAAACAAAACATTTGAATAAATTTGAAATAACTATTCAAAAATAATTCCGTTGCTAGCTGTGTTCAGAACAACTACCATAATCTCCAATTAAGGGAGCTGCAAGACTATTGTCTTCCACTTATTGATTACTTAAATGAGCAAGCAGAACTAATTCCAAATATACAGTGTCACTTTTTGTGAAAATTATGTTTGGATTTATTTTAAATTCTTTTTGTTAAACCTGAAAAATTTGCAAATCAGAATTCTGATTATTTTTGAATGGTATCGGGAACCTTGATCTAGCAGCTTAATGGCATTTGTTGAATGCTGAAGTTATATTTTGTAATAGCTGTTGTATAATTTTAGAATTACATTTTTTGACAGATTTAAGAGCTAAAGTCTAATCTGACTGTCTGTCTGTTTACAGATCCAGGCAAAGCATCACTGAAGTATTTCCAGTCTATAGAGGAAGCAAAGTCTGCCATTGTGGCTGTGCTATCAGCTGATCCTAGATCCATATATCGTAGAAAACAGTGCCAGGACATGTTGTTTTACTTCACTGTGGACACTGCCCACATCACCTCCTGGTTTGGAGATGACTTTGCTGAAATTTTGAGGATAAAACCAGTGAAGGAGAAGGCTTAGATTGGAACTATAAGAATATAAATTCTCAATTTATAGAGTTTTAGAACATTAACATAGGTTTGTAATTTTACAAAAAGTGCAATCTGCCTACGATCAGCAACAATGCTACTAAATATCAAATCTGCAAGGGTGTGGATTTTATATCTCCGCATTTCCTTTCAACTTTTTCCATTGTGTCTCTATGCTCTCATTTATAATAGAAATGCCTATGTAAACTTGTCACGTTGTTCCCTTCATCACTAGTGGTGCTTCAGTGATGTGACAAATTTACATGGACAGTCCCATTCTGAATGCAGACTTCGAATTCTATAATGGAAAAATAAAAATAAGGACTTTGTTTACAAAATGGAAATTGAATTATGTATTCATTATATCTGATCCAATTATTGCCTGTCCTCTAACCCTCCTTCATCTGAAGACTACCCATATGCATTGTTGTGATTTTAATCTTTTTTTCGTCCTTTGGTTCTGGACACTTTTAGCACGAATTTGAAGGTTGGTTTGTAAATGTTTATCAGTAACATTAATACCAAGCCATTACAACAATATTGTGTTTATTTACTCAGATATACTGTGAATGATACTTATTGCACTTTAACTTAAAAAGTCCAACAGGTAAAGTTTCTGTGGGGGTTTTCCCTATAATGTTGCTATTTATGTCATTATCTGGGATTTCCATAGCAAATTCAACCGCCAATTCCTTGGATTTTTTCGTGAATTTCCTTATTGTCAAGATGAGTAATGTTAGTGATGGGAATGACTGCCACAGTGCTCTCAAGTCATGCAACATTTTTTGGAAAGAAAAAAAATGGCTATTTTTTGCTCAGTAATTGAAATTTCCAATGTCCAATAAGGCTTTAAACAAAAATTATATATTTCACAAAAAACATTAAATTATTCCATCAAATTGTTGTTTGTCTTTTAATGTTCTCGTTAAAGGTTTTGTTTTAACTGAAGGCCTCCGCATTATTTCTCAGGTTGTGCAGATTGAGCATGTGCAGAGTATCTAATGTCCCAGGATGCATCAGTTCAGTTCACTGCACTGCTGGAATCTTCTTGTAGTTTCTGTTCTAAAGTTTTTCAAAATTATTTAAAGAAAAGCTAGAGGAAATATTTCAAAGTCCCTTCTCAGGTAAAATGTGTATCTTTTTTTAAACCTAGAGTCTATTTTTTTCATGACCAGTGTGTGTGTTTATGATGGACAGAAAATACTAAAAGAAAGCTTGCGTCAGACGTCCCAAAGTGATTTACAGCCAATCAATTGCTTTTGAAGTGTTTACACTTTTTCTTAAAGCAAATGTGGCAGCCAGTTTGCACTAGCATGGTTCCCTCAAACAACAATGAGATAAATGATCAGTTCATTTTTTGGTGGAGGTGGTTGAAAGATAAATGTTGGCCAGGACACTAGTAGAACTCCACTGCTCTTCAAACAATGACATAAGGTATGTTATGTTACTTAAAGGCTGTAACTATTTGTAACACCAGATTTCTGATTGTTCAAGACACACCCAGCAATTTGGCTAGAATGTGTAATTAGATCCTGTCTGCTTGAGTAATCAAGTACTTTACAATGTGTAATTTGATCCTTTCAGTGTGACAGCCTGTCCGTTCAGAGTACAGAGCTCCAGTGCTGACAATGTTCCCCCTAATACAAAAGTAAAATACTGCGAATGCTAACAATCTGAAATAAAAACAGAAAATGCTGGAAATACTCAGTAGGTCAGGCAGCATCTGTGGAGAAACAGTTAACATTTCAGGTCAATGACCTCTTGTCCGAACTAGAAGTCTGCCTGGGACTGCAAATTCTGTCCCATAATGTTTTCTAAAAACCATCAACATGCAATGAATTTTAAACGCAACAGTGATTATGAAGCATTCATAAAGATTAGTGAAACATGTTTACTGTATTTTGCAAGATTAGATAACACACTGTTAGATGCTACCCTCGTTATTCTGTTGGTAAGTTTCTTGTAACTTCAGTTATCAGCATCGTCCAAGGCAACTAAACCTCCAAACATATAACATTTACAACGACGGTGCTGGAGAGGTGCCGTCTTTCAGATCAGATATTAAAACCAAGTCTGTCCATCGGGTGGATGTAAAAGATCCCACAGCCACAATTTCAAAGAAAAGCTGAGGAGTTCTCCTTGATGTCCTGGCCAATATTTTTCCTCAACCAGCATCACTTTTATATAAAAAAAAAAGAGGGCCTGAATTTGCGCTCCCCACGGGCACGTAAGAGGCGTCCCCACAAGTTCCGCGTTTAGGTATGCGAAACGCGTGCGCCTAAACCTAGAACTTGCGATCTGACAAATTTTCAACAGATCCACCGCATCTGAAACTAAAGGGCCTCTGCGGGTGGAGAGTTCGGCTATTTGCCCAACTCCTGCCCAGCGAAAGTCCTTCAAATTCTTATGACTGACAAAGGCAGGCGTATGGCCTGCTTTTATCAACGTAAGATTTTTAAAGTACAGAGAAATACATTATAAATAAGTTTATATTTAGACACTTTAAAATGTTAATTAAAATGTAATTAATTTTGTTAAATTAAATTCAATTTAGTAATGTGACATATGTGATATGGGGAGTATTCCCATTCATACTTGTGGTGGTTCTATATATGTGGAACTCTCAAGTATGAATGGGGATTCCCTCTACTCGGCTAGGTTGGGCCGGCCCATGTAATCCCAGTGATGCGTACGAAACCCATATGCTCCTGGGATATGTGTACCTCTACGAAGGTCTTTTGCAGGACCAGAACCTCCAGGACCACCAGGTTCTTTTGTAGAATTTTTGCAGTAGGAAGCACCTGCCCACGGTAAGCCTCTGACCACAAATTCTGAGCCAGAATATATGCTCATTATCACAGTGCAGTTTGTGGGAGCTTGGTGTGTGCAAATTGGCTGCTGCATTGGATACATTACTACAGTGACTACACTTCATTGGCTGTAAAGCCTTTGGGACCTACTGAGGTTGTGAAAGGCGCTATAGAAATAAGGGGGAATCTGTGGATGTGGTGTATTTGGATTTCCAGAAGGCATTCGATAAGGTGCCACATAAAAGGTTACTGCACAAGATAAAAGTTCACTGGGTTAGGAGTAATATATTAGCATGAATAGAGGATTGACCAACTAACAATTGAGAGTCATGATCAATAGGTAATTTTCCGGTTGGCAAACAGTGACTTGTGGGGTGCCGCAGGAATCATAACTCGGTCCTCAACTATTTACAATCCATATTAATGACTTGGATGAAGGGACCGAGTGTAATGTAGCCAAGTTTGCTGATGATACAAAGATGGGTGGGAAAGCAAATTGTGAGGAAGACCCAAAAAAATCTACAAAGGGATATAGACGGCTAAGTGAGTGGGCAAAAATTTGGCAGATGGAGTATAATGTGGGAAAATGTGAGGTTATCCACTTTGACAGAAAAAATAGAGAAGCAAATTATAATTTAAATGGAGAAAAATTGCAAAGTTCTGCAGTACAAAGGAACTTGGGGCTCCTTGTGCATGAAACAAAAAGTTAGTACATATAAGTGATATAGCCCACATACCCTAATATACCACATACTACCCCTATGTATAATCACCATTAATAGAATTACCCCATCCTCATTACATATACTATGCTTAATACTCATTAACCTATATTCCCCTATATATAACATACTATGATTAGTCCCCATGTCTCTAAGGTCAGCTATTTCATAACATAATATGATTAGCCCCCATTTTTTTTTTTAAGATCAATTATTCCATATCAATATAAGAATCCTCATAATACTGATGTCGATGAAGTTTAACTAGGGCTGGTAAGAACTTTACAACCCGCTATATAATTACATATAGTGGAGATGAGGGGTTTGACTTATGAAAGTAGGTTGAGCCTATTGAAGTTCAGAAGAATGAGAGGTGATCTATCAAAACATAAGATAATGAGGGGGCTCGACAAGGTGGATGCGGAGAAGATATTTCCATTCATAGGGGACGTAGTCTCAGCATAAAGGGCCGCCCGTTTAAAACTATGAGTAACTCCTGAGAATTGTAAATCTATGGAATTCTCCGCCCCAGAGAGCTGTGCAGGCTGGGTCATTGAATATATTTAAGACGGAGATAGATTTTTGAGCGAAAAGGGAATAAAGGGTTATGGGGATCGGGCAGGGAACATAACAGAAATAGGAACAGGAGTAGGCCATACGGCTGCTCGAGCCTGCTTCGCCATTCAATAAGATCATGGCTGATCTGATCATGGACTCCGCTCCACTTCCCCGCCTGCTCCCCATAACCCCTTATCGTTTAAGAAACACTCTATTTCTGTCTTAAATTTATTCAATGTCCCAGCTTCCACAGCTCTCTGAGTCAGCAAATTCCACAGATCCACAACCCTCAAAGAAGAAATTTCTCCTCATCTCCATTTTAAATGGGTGGCCCCTTATTCTAAGATCATGCCCTCTAGTTCTAGTCTCCCCAATTACTGGAAGCAACCTCTCTGCATCCACCTTGTCAAGCCCCCTCATAATCTTATACATTTGCTATTGAGAGAGTGCAGCGAAGGTTCACCAGACTGATTCCAGGGATGGCAGGACTGACATATCAAGAAAGATTGGATCAACTGGGCTTGTATTCACTGGAATTCAGAATGAGAGGGGATCTCATAGAAACGTTTAAAATTCTGATGGGTTTAGACAGGTTAGATGCAGGAAGAATGTTCCCAATGTTGGGGAAGTCCAGAACCAGAGGTCACAGTCTAAGGATAAGGGGTAAGCCATTTAGGACCGAGATGAGGAGAAACTTCTTCACCCAGAGAGTGGTGAACCTGTGGAATTCTCTACCACAGAAAGTTGTTGAGGCCAATTCACTAAATATATTCAAAAAGGAGTAAGATGTAGTCCTTACTACTAGGGGGATCAAGGGGTATGGCGAGAAAGCAGGAATGGGGTACTGAAGTTGCATGTTCAGCCTTGAACTCATTGAATGGTGGTGCAGGCTCGAAGGGCCGAATGGCCTACTCCTGCACCTATTTTCAATGTTTCTATTTCAATAAGATCACCTTTCATTCTTCCGAATTCCAATAAGTAGAGGCCCAACCTACTCAACCTTTCCTCAGAAGTCAACCCCCTCATCCCCGGAATCAACCTAGTGAACCTTCTCTGAACTGCCTCCAGAAAGTATATCCTTTTGTAAATATGGAAACCAAAACTGCATGCAGTATTCCAGGTGTGGCTCACCAATACCTTATATAGCTGTAGGAAGACTTCCCTGCTTTTATACTCCATCCCCTTTGCAATAAAGCCCAAGAAACCATTGGCCTTCCTGATCACTTGCTGTACCAGCGTACTATCCTTTTGTTTTTCATGCACAAGTACCCCCAGCTCCCGCTGTACTGCGGCACTTTGCAATCTTTCTCCATTTAAATAATAGCTTGCTCTTTGGCAGAAAAAAATCAAAGTGCAAGACCTCATGCTTTCCAACATTATACTCCATCTGCCAAATTTTTGCCCACTCACTTAGCCTGTCTAGGACCTTTTGCAGATTTTTTGTGTCCTCCTCACACACTGCTTTTCCTCCCATCTTTGTATCGTCAGCAAACTTGGCTATGTTACACTCTGCCCCTTCTTCTAAGTCGTTAACATAGATTGTAAATAGTTGGGGTCCCAGCACTGATCCCTGTGGCACCCCACTAGTTACTAATTGTCAACCAGAGAATGAACCATTTATCCCTACTCTCTGTTAGTTAGCCAATCCTCTATCCATGCTAATATATTACCCCCAACCCAGTGAACTTTTATCTTATGCAGTAACCTTTTGTTTTTGTGAAGTGGAACTGAGTCCATGATCAGATCGTCCATGATCAGATCAACCATGATCTTATTAAATTACGAAGCAGCTTCGAGGGGCTAGGTCACTTACTCCTGCTCCTATTTCTTATTTTCTTATGAAATGCAAGTTATTTATGCACAACAGTGAAACTTTAGTATTACATAGTTCATACAGACGTTTAAGCTTAACTCTAACCTTTTAAACTCACGTATTAAGCAGAATTTTGGGGGTTTGTCACGAGCGAAATTTGCATTTCCTAGCAATATCTCTAATTTACAGCGTTATGATTGTGGTATTAGACATGTTTTCTCTGTTGGGCGGTTTAATAAATATCTTTTGCTGGGAAGGTAACTTGTGTACTGAGAAGGAAGTTGCTCCTCCCCTTTCATGCAGACTCAAGTATTTAAGACGCGGATTGAGTTACGGGCAAACGCGAGGAGCACTAGACTTTCTGCATTGTGTGTGCCCCATCTTCCATTGAAAATAAAATTATTTTCCGCTGCTTGACGGGGAATAAGGGGAGAATAGACCTGCTATTCTTACATCCTTGGTTAAAAAACAAATGGATCTCCATCGAGCTTTGACTAAAGGAGATTTGGTTGCGACGAGGAGAATTGTTGAATCTGGGGCCAGTGTGAGTGAGCGAGATGAAGAAGGGAGGACTCCTCTTATGATCTGTTGTCTACATGATGCCCAATATTGGGCTCGTGCGGTGGCAAGGATGCTTCTTGCTCATGGGACGAAGGTTGGGACCTCTGGCCAAATGGGGCGCAATGCTCTGACATATGCCGTGGTTTATGAAAGAGCGGATATGGCCAAACTCTTCCTCAATGCCCTGGATTACGATCTCAATTGATCGCATAAATACCGCCGCACAGCGCTCTCGTACGCCGCTACATCGGGCAATGCCACTATAACAGCAACGCTAGTATTGGCTTTGCAGAGATACGGGTTGGAGATGGACAGACATGATCGCCGCGGCTTCACACCCCTCTTACAAGCCTGCGGTTTAGGACGCACCCGATGTGCAGCCACGCTTAGATCTCTCGGCAAAGCTTCGGAGAGTGTCAAAGATAAGGTCTACTGTAGGTCAGCGAGGCAGTGGGAATCGTCTTGGAAAAACGGCCGTGCTTCCAGGGAATATGACATCCCAACAGCCACAAAGCTGCCGTACAAGACATTCCCCGAGAAGCTCTGGGGGAAGAGAGAAGAACTTCACCAAATTCGAGGTCAGCGGGACTCCAGGCGGACTAAGCCAGTGGGTCAAAGCGCCCAGATCCCATTTACGAGCGAACAAATGGACGGTTCCACCATCACGCCCAAAGTAACGGCGGAAGGCTCGGTCCGGGAAGCCAAACTAGCCGATGTGGCGAAGACTGCGCAATGTGAGCGCAGCCCCGTCACTCGGAGTAGTGACTGGGGGCATCAGTTGAGGAACTTGTACCAAGTTCTCCAGCTCCAGATCACCCCGGCTTACCGTGCCAAAGCCAGACCAGCGCCAAGGAAGAAAGTCCCCTCCAGGAAAAGGCTGGCAGTAGACGGTGAGATCGGGGACCTGGACGCTTTGCTACTGAGAAGGAGGAGGACCAGGAAACTGTCGTACGAGCCTTTGCTGAGCACCGTGCCGGAAAACTGCAGACGGCGCAGAGTCAGTGTAGCGGTGATTCCTCTGATCAGAGTGAGCGGAGATCGCCGTAAGTCAGTTACAATCAGTCTGAGTAACACAGAGGTCATTGAAGAAGCCAAACCAGCGCTTAAGAAGTGCTGACTGAATTACATAGCCTCCCTATCTCTACAACCTCCCCCAGCTCCACAACCATCTTCTGCGCTCCTTCAACTCTTGGCCTCTTGTGCATCCCGATTTTCATCGCTCCACCATTGGCGGCCCTGCCTTCAGCTGTCTGGGTTGTAAACTCTGGAATCCTCTCTCTAAAACTCTCTACCTCTCCCCTTCTTTCAGATGCTCCTTAAAACGTACCCCTTTGACCAAGCTTGTGGTCATCTGTCCTTATGTGGCTCCGTGTCAACATTTGTTTGATTACGCTCCTGTGAAGCACCTTGGGAGGTTGTATTACAATTAAAGGCACTATGTAAATGCAAGTTGTTATTCACTGTGATGAATCCTTCCAACTAGATGTCTTTAAAAACAACTTTGGGTGAAACTATCATGATTTGTTTCAGTGCATCCTTTTACTAAAATTATACAATAAAGGACATGTCGCTCTGAAAATAATATAACAGTAACACCGAATTTTACTAACATCAGTGTTTTGAACAACATTTTTAAAAGTCATTCGAATTCTGCATTAATTGTCTGCAAGATAATTATTGTAATGGGAGTTAAGTGTCAATATGCACTAACAGATAGCAATACCTACTGAGGTAGATTCATGTGGTATTCTTTCAAAGTAATTCACAATGAAAGATAGTGGGGAAAGATTCAGTTTAAATATTACAGTACCTCCTTGAATAAGCTACAATAAGTGATCGCGATTCAGTAAACGAAGCCCTTTCTAAAACAAGTGGTCTTTCAATATCACTTCATTTTGTAATCTAACATTTACCTCCAGCTCTACAAACAGCTCAACAAATGCAGGCAAGAAAGTGGTTATGTTTAAGTAATTAACTCAGTTTCTATTTTGCAATCCCCTCAGGTAATGTTATCTAAGATGATATTACAACAGTCTTATTGAAACAAAGATGTAATGAATCATATCTCTTAACGATTTAGGGACAGATTTTGAAGACATTTTAAATTAACTTGTATTACCTGTTTCCAAACAGTCTGCAGATAAATAGTGCAATACATAAAGAAAGACTTACATTTATATAGCACCTTTCATGACCACCGGACATTTCAAAGCGCTTTACAGCCAATGCAGTACTTTTGAAGTGTAGTCACTGTTGTAATGTGGGAAAAGCAGCAGCCTATTTGCACACTGCAATCTCCCACAAACAGCAATGTGATAATGGCCAGATTATGTTTTTGTTGTGTTGATTGAAGGCTGTGGGCCACCCCGACCTGTGTGAGAACACCACCGCAGGTCGGGGCTATAAATAGAGCTGGAGCGCCGGGCCCTGGAACATCGTGGGCGAAGGTGCGGTGAATGAAGTTTCGGGGCCCAGAAGAGTCGAGGGCCCAGGGGCAGCACGGAACTGCCCACACTGCGATATGTGTGCGCACTAGGTCCGTGCAGCAGAGCAGGTCTCTAGTTGTCCTGGTTCAATCCTTGCCACTGGATAAAGGCCTAGCTCTGTCGAGCCCGTGTGGTGGCTGATGTGCAACAATCACCACAAGTTAAAAAATCCACGCACAGGCATCTTCCACCCCCTCAATTGGAGTTCAGGACTGGAACATTGGGTCCTTCATTGAAACATCTGTGAACTCTTGTGGAAGCAAGTCATCCTCGCTCGAGGGACCACCTACAATGAAGGATAAATATTGGCCAGGACACTGGGGAGAATTCCCCTGCTCTTCTTCGAAATAGTGTCATGGGATCTTTTACATCCACCTGAGAGAGCAAATGGGGCATCGGTTTAACATCTCATCAGAAAAGCGGCACCTCCGACAGTGCAGCATTCCCTCAGCACTGCACTGGAGTGTCAGCCTAGATTTTTGTGCTCATGGGGCAGAAATCCCAGCCTTCCCAGGTCCGTACGGAGTTTTTATGGTCCCGGAAAGGCATTGCATGCACTGAAAACCGGCTTTTCCGATCTGTCAAGCTGGAGCTTGACAGATCTTCCACATCTCGGGAGTGAGGACATTTGCATGGGCAAAATTGTGGTATTTACCCATATCTTGCCCAGCAAACGTCCTCAAAACTCTTGTGCTTGATAAAAGCAGACGCACAGCCTACTTTTACAGGCATAAGAGTTTTAAAACACACAAAAACATTGTAAAATAAAATTTAAAAAACATATTTTATTGTTAAAAACCCTCCCCACTATGGTAAGTTTCTTTTAAACCATAATTTAAAGAACCTTTAAAAAAAATTGGAAAAATATATATTTTTTAAATACATAAATAACATTAATTTAAATGAATAAAAATATGTTGTGCATTTTTTCTATCTTATTATTGGTTGTGTGTGTTTTGGGGGCTGTTTCTCATTTATAATAATGGGAACGCCAACGTACGGAATTCCCATTATTATGAATGAGAACATACTATACCTGATTGGTTTGCCTGACTCCAGCTCCAGGCCTGCGCACGCCCTGATGTGCACGCACTGTGACGTGTAGTCAGGGGAGGCTTCAGGACCGGGATCTCGCGTGGGCGCAGCAGCTTCAGGTAAGTGTGCTGCTTTTTTCTAGAATCCAGTCGAACGCCCTAAGGAAGGAGAAACTGGGATTTCTGGGCCCATGTCTCTGGAGTGGGACTTGAACCCACAACCTTTAGAATTCTGACTCAGAGGTGAGAGTGCTACCAACTGAGCCATGGCTGATAAGAAAGAATGTGCTAAGAAATAGATGCTCCTCACAATAAAAGGAAAGCATTAAGAAACAGAGATGGATGAAATCTTTAACCTTTCAAGCGCAGAATCTCTGAGACCTTACTGCTTCTCCAAGCCTGTGTAGAATTGTTACTCCAGCTTGAGTGGGTTTTTATTTCCCCGCACAGTTGATTAAAATTAGTTACTTACTCATTTCAGTGTTCTATATACTTTGAAGAGAGCCATTGACAGTGCTATAAATAGATTCAAACATTATCCTGTGTTTTTAAATTTTAATTTAATCAAAAACCAATATTGCATGTTAATCAGCAACATCAAACAAAAGAATCATAGGAACAGGAGGAGGTCATTCAGCCCCGCGAGCTTGTTCCCCCATTCAATTAGATCATGCCTGATCTGTATCTTACCACTATCTACCCACCTTCATTCCCTAGCCCTTAATACCTTTGGCTAACAAAAATCTGTTCATCTCAGTTTTGACATTTTCAATTGATCCCCAGCCTCAACAGTTTTTTGGGCAAGAGAGTTCCAGATTTCCACTAGCCTTTGTGTGAAGAAGTGCCTCCTGACATCACCCCTGAATCATTTTATTAACTTTCAAATTGCGGGTCAGAGAGTATCTATGTAAATAGCTCTTCTATGTGTGATGTTATTCTCTTGTTACACAAGGTACTGATACACTGGATAAAAATGCTGTTTTCCCTTTGCTTCTGTTGATGGATTGTCTAGCCCATGAATTTCAGTTACAGTTTATTTCTTGCAGTTTGTTTAAGGCTTCTCGCTTTTCCGAACAATAAGTAAGTTTTTTTTTGTCGATTCCCATATTCCACAGTCAAGTCAAATGATTATGTGTTGAGAACGCACAGACATGTTGCTGTTTGTAGGATCTTGCTGTGCGCACATTGGCTGCCCCATTTGCTGACATAACAACAGTGACTATACTTCAAAGGTAATTAATTCAAAGGTGATTGACGTAAATGCAATTTAAATTTTTGTTTTCAAAATTCAGTAGTGTGAAAAGGCCAGTGAGTCTATGGAAATTGTGGCAGTCTCGCTGGATGTAAAATCAACCAGTTTGTTTTGGCACAATAAAACAGTGTAATCTGGGATCCTTTTCTAACATCCTGAGGTTGTGAAAGGCGCAATAGAAATGCAAGTTCTTTCTTTTTGTGTGAGATTGAACAACGAATATTGGTAGACTATTTACAGCCAAGCCTTAACTGATCCTCTTCTGACATCTGAATATGCAGGGTTTCAGCAGGAGTCATTGGATGGCAATTACTATTTGGAACTCTGACTAATTTCTCTCTAACCTCGCCCAGAGGTGCTGAGAGAATGGCAGCACCCCTACTATCACCATTGCTAAGATTGGCTACCTCAACACAAAGCTAGAATGGAGCCTGCGACCATTTGGCTCTGTCTGGCTCTGGAATGCACCCTGCAATGCATTTACCCACTGAGCCATTAGGCAGCACCAGTGTAAGTTTATATAATTATGCGTAAAATATAGTTGGGAATTACAACCTAGTTCCAGTGGGCAAGAAAAAATTCACTGTGCACAATTATGCTTTAATGGATCATTGACTGGTAGTGATTTTGATCATTTCTTTAGCTCTTTAGAACATAAGGTAAAGGCTAGGGGAAATTGTCACATGGGTTTAGCTCTGAGTTTATTGCTCGGGAATAGTACAACACAGAGAGAACTTAGTTTTATTCCTGATATATGAAAGATAGACTTGCATTTATATAGTGCTTTTCATGACTTCAGGACGTCTTTTTTTTTTAGCAAGGCTTTTGATAAGGTCCCACATAGCAGACTGGTCACAAAAGTAAAAGCCCATGGAATCCAGGGCAAAGTGGCAAGTTGAATCCAAAATTGGCTCAGAGGCAGGAAGCAAAGGGTAATGGTTGATGGGTGTTTTTGTGACTGGAAGGCCGTTTCCAGTGGGGTTCCACAGGGCTCAGTAGTAAGTCCCTTGCTTTTTGTTGTATATATCAGTGATTTAGACGTGAATGTAAGGAGTATGATTAGAAGTTTGCAAATGATACTAAAATCGTCTGTGTGGATGATAATTAAGAAGAAAGCTGTAGACTGCAGAAAGATATCAATGAACTGGTCAGGTGGGCAGAACAGTGGAAAATGGAATTCAATCCGGAGAAGTGTAATGCATTTGGGGAGGGCTAACAAGGCAAGGGAATACACATTAAATGGCAGGACACTGAGAAGTGTAGAGGAACAAAGGGACCTTGGTGTGCATGTCCATAGATCCCTGAAGGTTGCAGGCCAAGTAGATAAGGTGGTTAAGAAGGCATACAGAATACTTGTACTTGCCTTTATTAGCTGAGGCATAGAATACAAGAGCAGGGTGGCTATGCTTGAACTGTATAAAACACTAGTTAGGACACAGCTAGAGTACCGCGTGCAGTTCTGGTCACCACATTACAGGAAAGATGTGATTGCACTAGAGAAGGTATAGAGGAGATTTACGAGGATGTTGCCTGGACTGGGGAATATTAGCTATGTGGAAAGATTGGATAGGCTGTGTGTGTTTTCTTTGGAACAGAGGAGGCTGATGGGAGACCTTATTGAGGTGTATAAAATTGAGAGGCCTAGATAGAGTGGATAAGACGTACCTATTTCCCTTAGCAGAGGGGCAACAACCAAGGGGCATAGATTTAAAGTAATTGGTAGAAGGTTGAGGGGGATTTGAGGGGAAATTTCTTCACCCAGAGTGTGGTGGGGGTCTGAAAGGGTGGTAGAGGCAGAAACCCTCACTACATTTAAAAAGTACTTGGATGTGCACTTAAAGTGCCGTAACCTACAGGGCTACGGTCCAAGAGCTGGAAAGTGGAGTTAGGATGGATAGCTCTTTGTTGGCCGGCGTGGACATGATGGGCCGAAATGGCCTCCTTCCATGCTGTAAATTTCTATGATTCTGTGAAAGCACTTTACAGCCAATTAAGTATTTTTGAAGTGCAGTCACTATTGTAATGTAGGGAATGCAGCAATCAAACAGCAATGTGATAATAACCAGATAATCTGTTTAGTGATGTTGATTGAAAACTTGATGCTATTGCCAGGTGTAAGGTGAGGTGATCACATTTTTCTGCACTGATAATACATGGGTTCCCTAATTTATAAAATCTGTTCAGTATATTACTTGAGGCAGACCTGTCAAGTGTACAGAAAGAATTATTGAGTGACGAGAGAGAGAATAGTTCTCACATTCAAACACATAAGCACTATATTATTAGTAATAGCATGTCCAGCAAAATCTGAAAAACAAACTACTTAATAGGGACTTTTACTCTTAATTGTAACTGTAGCCTAGAAAATACTGTTGCTGATATCTGCAAATGGCTGCTTAATACATTTGCATGAATCAGTTGGTAGCACTCTGACCTCTGAGTCAGAAGTTCGTTGGTTCAAGCCCACTCCAGAAACTTGAGCACAAAAATCTAGGCTGACACTCCCAGTGCAGTACTGAGGGAGTGCTGCACTGTCAGAGGTGGCGTCTTTCCGATTAGATGTTAAACCGATGCCCCATCTGCTTTCTCAGGTGGACGCAAGAGGTCCCATAGCATTATTTCAAACATGAGCAGGGGAGTTATCCCCAGTGTCCTGGCCAATATTTATTCCTCATTCAATATCACTAAAATAACAGATTATCTGGTCATTATCACACTGATGTTTGTAGGATATTGCTGTGTGCAAGTTGGCAGCCATGTTTCCCACAATACAACAGTGACTACAGTTCAAAAGTACTTAATTGGCTGTAAAGTGTTTTGAGACATCCAGGGGTTGTGAAAGGTGTTATATAAATGTAAGTCTTTTTCTGATTATTTCTGAAATGCAAAAAGAACATTTCCATCAGATAAATTGCAGATTACTTAAATGGAAAATCTGACATTTTTTATTCTGTTGCCATTCTGATTCTTTTGGGCATTTTCATGCAACCTAGATTCAATGTTGATTAAATCTCGTAAAAAGTCACATCTCGGCATCATCATAGGCAATCCCTCGGAATTGAGGAAGACTTGCTTCCACTCTTAAAATAAGTCCTTAGGTGGCTGAACAGTCCAATATGAGAGCCACAGTTCCTGTCACAGGCGGGACAGATAGTCGTTGAGGGTAAGGGAGGGTGGGACAGGTTTGCCGCACATTCTTTCCGCTGCCTGCGCTTGGTTTCTGCATGCTCTCAACGATGAGACTCGAGGTGCTCAGCGCCCTCCCGGATGCACTTCCTCCACTTAGGGCGGTCTTTGGCCAGGGACTCCCAGGTGCCGGTAGGGATGTTGCACTTTATCAGGGGGGCTTTGAGGGTGTCCTTGTAATATTTCATCTGCACACCTTTGGCTCGTTTGCCGTGAAGGAGTTCCGAGTGGAGCGCTTGCTTTGGGAGTCTCGTGTCTGGCATGCGAACAATGTGGCCTGCCCAGCGGAGCTGATCAAGTGTGGTCAGTGGTTCAATGCTGGGGATGTTGGCCTGGTCGAGGATGCTAATGTTGGTGCATCTGTCTTCCCAAGGGATTTGTAGGATCTTGCGGAGACATCGTTGGTGGTATTTCTCCAGCGACTTGAGGTGGTTACTGTACATGGTCCATGCCTCTGAGCCATACAGGTGGGCTGGTGTTACTACAGCCCTGTAGACCATGAGGTTGGTGGCAGATTTGAGGGCTTGGTCTTCGAACACTCTTCCTCAGGCGGCCGAAGGCTTACACTGGATACAGCAAAGGCTATGGAACCTGATAACATTTTAGCTGTAGTGGCTGAAGATCTTCACACCAGAACTAGCCGGCACCCTGGCCAAACTATTTCAATACCAGTTTCCGATCAGCTTCCTCCATTACTGCAGTGACTACACTTCAAAAATACTTCATTGGTTGGAAAGCGTTTTGGGATGTCCTGAGGTCATGATATAAATGCAAGTTCTTTCTTTCACTGTTCCCACACTTTTTAAGAGCATAAGAAATATTAGCTGGAGCAGGCCATATGCCCCCTCAAGCTCTGCCATTCAATAAGACCATGGCTGATCTTAGAAAGACCTTGCACAACCTCAGGACATCCCAAAGCGCTTTACAGCCAATTAAGTAGTTTTTTTGAAGTGTTCACTTGGATTTTGTGCTCAAGTCTCTGGAATGGGGCTTGAAACTGTGACCTTATGAATCAGGTGAGAGTGCTACCAACTGAGTCACGGCTGAAATCAGGCTTTTTCTAGGGCAAACTCCCCATTTCCTCCCATGCTCTGGGTGGCACTGATCCCTGTCATTGTTGCTTTGTTCCTTCCCCTACAATGTGCAGAATGTAATGTCTGGGGGTAACTTTTTCTGCTGATTCCAGTCGGCCTCCTTGTGCAAATCTGTGCAGAACAGACTTGTCCAGTCTTAGGATTTGCCTTTTAGTTTACATAAGAACATAAGAAATAGGAGCAGGAGTAGGCCATAAGGCCCCTTGAGCCTGCTCTGCCATTCAATAAGATCATGGCTAATCTGATCATGGACTCAGCTCCACTTCCCTGCCTGCTCCCCATAACCCCTTATCCCCTTATTGTTTAAGAACCTGTCTATTTCTGTCTTAAATTTATTTAATGTCCCAACTTCCACAGCTCTCTGAGGCAGCGAATTCCACAGATTCAAACTCTTTCAGAGAAGAAATTTCTCCTCATCTCAGTTCTAAATGAGCGGTCCCTTATCCTAAGATTATGCCTTCTAGTTCTAGTCTCCCCCACCATCGTCTCTGCATCCACTTTGTCAAGCCCCCTCATAATCTTATACGTTTTGATAAGATCACCTCTCATTCTTCTGAATTCCAATGAGTAAAGGCCCAACCAACTCAACTTTTCCTCATAAGTCAACCCACTCATCCCCGGGATCAACCTAGTGAACCTTCTCTGAACTGCCTCCAAAGCAAGTATATCCTTTCGTAAATATGGGAAACCAAAACTGCACGCCGTTTCTATTGTTTCTATTGCCTGAAAGACCTGTGTGTATTACCTTTAAATGCAAGCAATTAATAAACAAACTACGCTGATTAATCTTCTCTGTCCCTCCAGGGAGATTGTTCAACTGCACTCATGACTAAAGTAGTTATGAAGGACAGCTGGATTGTGTTTGAGACACAATTATTAATTGATACACAATGCGAGAATATAACCAGCAACTTAGGAAGGTCGTCACAAACCATCCGACTTCGCAAGTAACTTTACAAAATCGTTTATCACCATAAAAATACAAGATTTACTAAAATGACAATAGAAACCCAATTAATTCTCTGTCAACTTGATTGTAATAGTTGGGATATATCCAGGCAAAAATAAACATTCACGTTTGCAGCCCCTTACTCCTAAAGTACATGCACACTATACAATACTGGGAGCTTGTCTCACTAAAGAATCATAGAATGATACAGCACAGAAGGAGGCAATTCGGACCATCGTGCCTGTGCCGGCTCTTTGCTCGAGTTATCCAATTGGTACCACTCCTCTGCTCTTTACCCATAGTGTATTTTTCCCCCTTCAAGTATTTATCTAATTCCCATTTGAAAGTTACTATTGAATCTGCTTCCACCACCCTTTCAGGCAATGGGTTACAGATCACAACATGCTGCGTCTCTGGTTACTATTCCTCCTGCCTGTGGAAACATTGTCTCCTTGTGTATTCTATCAAAACCTTTCATGATTTTGAATACCTCTATCATTTATTAAAAGTTAAATAAATCGTTCACTTACTTTCATATTTCATGTCTCGCGTTCTAAACCAATTTGTATTTTGCGTTCCATTTAGAAACAGCTGCTTGGGAGGAGAAGTGGGTGAAAACAGGCAATTGTTTAATCCTGGTGATCTGGGCAGTAACCCTGACCATAATTACAGAAGGATCAGGGCAAGGGACACCAACTCTGGTTGGAGGCATTCCTGGAGGTTTGATCACGTGATAATCTGACTGCTACACATACTAATTAACTTGTAATGATCGGCTCCCCTGTGGTTGAGTATATTTGCTCGTGGTTTCATGCCAGCAGCTGTTTTGCGGAGGAAAACAAGGGAGGGAGAAACTGAGGGTAGGGGATGAAGGGAAACCGAAGGTAGTGATCCCATCATAACCAACAGTAATACAGTGGCCAGGATTTTGCAGTAAGAATAACAGTGAGGCTATCAGTGCAAATTGGGCAGCATCTTCTGGCGTCCGCACATGCGCAGTTAAACATGAAAATCAGAAAGTTGCTGTCCGAGATGTCCTCCTCCAGAAGCTGCGCTACATCAGTATCTCACCGAGACTCGGCATTGAAACACATGGAACGGCTTGAAGCTCCTGTACTGACGGCATATATATGGACTAAACTCGTCAGAAAAAGTGAGGGCTTGTCCATTCCAGTGTAAGTAAATTTTTTAATGATGTGGTAAGTCTTAATTACGACCAAACAATCTCTTTGGCACTGAATATTAACTTTGACAAGTGTGGAGTCTCATTCCTTCAGCTTGTAATTAATGTTGGAGGGTTTTTTTTACAAAAATGTAAATACATTTTTTTTTTCTTTCTATCTCTTTATGAAGGGGAAGTCATGTTTGACAAATTTGCTGGAGTTCGTTGAGGATGTAATAAACAGGGTGGATAAAGGGGAACCAGTGGATGTGGTGTATTTGGACTTCCAGAAGGCATTTCACAAGGTGCCACATAAAAGGTTTCTGCACAAGATATAAGTTCACGGGGTTGGGGGTAATATATTAGCATGGATAGAGCTAACGAACAGAGAGTCAGGATAAATGGTTCATTCTCTGGTTGGCAACCAATAACTAGTGGGGTGTCGCAGTGATCAGTGCTGGGACCCCAACTAATTACAATCTATATTAACGACTTGGAAGAAGGGACTGCGTGTATGTAGCCAAGTTTGCTGATGATACAAAGATGGGAGGAAAAGCAATGTGTGAGGAGGACACAAAAAATCTGCAAAAGGACAGAGACAGGCTAAGTGAGTGGGCAAAAATTTGGCAGATGGAGTATAATGTTGGAAAGTGTGAAGTCATGCACTTTGGCAGAAAAACAATCAAATAACAAGTTATTATTTAAATGGAGAAAGATTGCAAAGTGCTGCAGTACAGCGGGACCTGGGGGTACTTGTGCATGAAACACAAAAGGATAGTATGCAGTGACCAGGAAGGCCAATAGAATCTTGGCCTTTATTGCAAAGGGGATGGAGTATAAAAGCAGGGAAGACTTGCTACAGCTATACAAGGTATTGGTGAGGCCACACCTGGAATAATGCATGCAGTTTTGGTTTCCATATTTATGAAAGGATATACTTGCTTTGGAGGCAGTTCAGAGAAGGTTCACTAGGTTGATTCTGGAGATGAAGGGGTTGACTTATGAGGAAAGGTTGAGTAGGTTGGGCCACTACTCATTGGAATTCAGAAGAATGAGAAGTGATCTTTTTGAAATGTATAAGATTATGAGGAGGCTTGACAAGGTGGATGCAGAGAGGATGTTTCCACTGATGGGGGAGACTAGAACGAGAGGGCATGATCTTAGAATAAGGGGCCGCCCATTTAAAACAGAGATGAGGAGAAATTTCTTCACTCAGAGGGTTGTAAATCTGCGGAATTCGCTGCCTCAGAGAGCTGTGGAAGCTGTGACATTGAACAAATTTAAGACCGAAGTAGACAGTTTTTTAAATAAGTGGATAGGGGGTTATGGGGAGCAGGCGGTGAAGTGGAGCTGAGTCCATGATCAGATTAACCATGATCTTATTGAATGGCGGAGCAAGCTCGAGGGGCCGTATGGTCTACTTCTATTCCTATTTCATGTTTATAGAAAATAGGTGCAGGAGTAGGCCAACCAGCCCTTCGAGCTTGCACCGCCATTCAATAAGATCATGGCTGATCATTCCCTCAGTACCCCTTTCTTGCTTTCTTTCCATACCCTTGATCCCCTTAGCCGTAAGAGCCATTTTTAACTCCCTCTTGAATATATCCAATGAACTGGCATCAACAACTCTACGGCAGGGAATTCCACAGGTTAACAACTCTGAGTGAAGAAGTTTCTCCTCAACTCAGTCCTAAATGGCCTACCCCTTATCCTAAGACTATGTCCCCTGGTTCTGGACTTCCCCAACATCGGGAACATTCTTCCCGCATCTAACCTGTCCAGTCCCATCAGAATCTTATACGTTTCTATGAGATCCCCTCTCATCCTTCTAAACTCCAGTGAATAAAGGCCCAGTTGATCTAGTCTCTTCTCATATGACAGTCCAGCCATCCCTGGAATCAGTCTGGTGAACCTTCGCTGCACTCCCTCAATAGCAAGAACGTCCTTCCTCAGATTAGGAGACCAAAACTGCACACAATATTCCAGGTGAGGCCTCACCAAGGCCCTGTACAACTGCAGTAAGACCTCTCTGCTCCTATACTCAAATCCCCTAGCAATGAAGGCCAACATACCATTTGCCTTCTTCACCGCCTGCTGTACCTGCATGCCCACTTTGTGACTGATGAACCATGACACCCAGGTCTTGTTGCACCTCCCCTTTTCCTAATCTGCCGCCATCCAGATAATATTCTGCCTTTGTGTTTTTGCCCCCAAAATGGATAACCTCACATTTATCCACATTATACTGCATCCGCCAAGCAATTGCCCACTTACCTATCCTGTCCAAGTCACCCTGCAGCCTCTTAGCATCCTCCTCTCAGCTCACACCACCACCCAGTTTAGTGTCGTCCACAAACTTGGAGATATTACACTCAATTCCTTCATCTAAATCGTTAATGTATATTGTAAAGAGCTGGGGTCTCAGCACTGAGACCTGCGGCACTCCACTAGCCTCTGCCTGCCATTCCGAAAAGGACCCGTTTATCCCGACTCTCTGCTTCTTGTCTGCCAACCAGTTCTCTATCCACGACAGTACATTACCCCCAATACCATGCGCTTTGATTTTGCACACCAATCTCTTGTGTGGGACCTTGTCAAAAGCCTTTTGAAAGTCCAAATACACCAGATCCACTGGTTCTCCCTTATCCACTCTGCTAGTTACATCCTCAAAAAATTCCAGAAGATCCGTCAAGCATGATTTCCCTTTCATAAATCCATGCTGACTTGGTCCGATCCTGTCACTGCTTTCCAAATGCGCTGCTATTTCATCCTTAATGATTGATTCCAACATTTTCCCCACTACTGATGTCAGGCTAACCGGTCTATAATTACCCGTTTTTTCTCTCCCTCCTTTTTTAAAAAGTGGTGTTACATTATGTTTTTAAAACTAATATTTCCTTATGTGGCTCAGTGTCAAATTTTGTCTGATAACTCTCCTGTGAAGTAATATTCAAAATTTTACTACATTAAAGGCGGTATACAAATGCAAGTTGTTGCTATTTGCCTCTTAGCCTCATTAAACTCTACAAACATTAGGATGTATTGAGGTGACTGAGCAGGTCCCAAACCAAAGCTCTAGGCCACTGACTTGTTACTGGTTATATCAACCTCCCATGGATTCCAAGGACTGAATTATCTCAACCATTGCACCCATGAAGGAAACTACTTTAAAACACTTGGTACTGTTACAAGGTCCTGTCGCAAAGCACTGTGTGGAATTTTATACAAACAAGTACAAGTTTAAAAACATTGGCCTCACTCCACATATCCATAAGCTATCTGGATACAGTAAACACTGTTGCAGATGTATCTTCCATAAAAACTTTCCAGAATATTAGTCTCTTTTCACATTTTTTTTTTAAACTCTCCAAATTGCCACAGTTTTCAATCAGTCTTTTCCTCCATTTCAATAAAAATAGTCAAAAACAAATTAAATAAAAGATTGGAACAAAATGGCAGAAATACATTTATACAATACCATATCCCATTAAAATACAATATCTAAAAATACTTCTTGATGTATATTAATGAACTAGACTTGGTAAACAGAGCAACATTTCCAAGTTTGCAGATGACACGAAACTCAAGTGGTAAAAAATGAGGAGTATAATAGCGGACTTGGCGAAATCGGCAAACACATGACCCATAAAATTTAACAGAGAAGTGTGCAGTGATGCATTTTGGGAGGAAGAATGAAGAGAAGCAATGTAAACTAAACGGCACCATTTTAAAGGGATTGCAGGAACAGAGACCTGGAGGTTTACATACAGAAATCATTGAAGGTGGCAGGACAAGTTGAAAAGGCTGATAGTATATGGGATCCTTGGATTTATAAATAGAGGCATAGAGTACTAAAACAAGGAAGTTATGCTAAACCTTTATCACTCACTGTTTAGGCCTCAGCTGAAGTATTGTGTAAATTTTGATCACCAGATGTTAGGTAGGATGTCAAGGCAATGGAGAGGGCACAGATGAGATTTACTACAATGATACCAGGGATGAGGGAATTCAGTTATTTGGAGAGACTAGAGAAGCGGTGATTGTTTTCCTTGGATAAGAGGAGATTTAATTGAGATGTTCAAAATCATGAAGGTTTTGATGGAGGAAATAAATGGAAACTTTGTCCAGTGGCAGAAGGGTTGGTAACTAAAGGATAAAGATTTAAGGTAATTGGCAAAAGAGGCAGAGGTGAGAAGAGAATTTTTATTATGCAGCGAGTTATGATCTGGAATGCACTGCCTGAAAGGGTGGTGGAAGCAGATTCAATAGTAACTTTCAAAAGGAAATGGGATATATATTTGAAGGTAAAATTTTGCAGGGCTATGGGGAAAAAGCAGGGAATGTGACTAATTGGATAGCTCTTTCAAAGAGCCGGCACAGGCACACTGGGCTGAATGACCTATGCCGCATGATTCTATGCTGTGCATGTAAATTGCCACTTTCCACATAGACCTGAATGAGCAGTTAATCTGGTTTTGTTGGTATTTGTTGACAAAGGAATGAGCCTAGATGCTAGGCAAACTTCCACAGCTCAGTGGGTAGCACGCTCACTTCTGAATCACAAGGTTGTGGGTTTAAGTCCCACTGTAAGGACTTGATCACCAAAATCTAGCCTGACACTCCGGCGCAGTTCTGAGGGAGTGCTGCACTGTCAGAGGTGTTGTCTTTCAGGTGAGATGTTAAACCGAGGCCCCTTCTGCACTCAGGTGGGCAATATTCCATATTAAAGAAGAGCAGGGGCATTCTCCCTGTTGTCCTGGACAATATTTATACCTCAATCAACATCACTAAAAAACAGATTATCTGGTCATTATCAGACTGCTATTTGTGGGAGCTTGCTGTGTGCAAATTGGATGCACATTCCCTATGTTACAACAGTGACTACACTTCAAAAGTACACAAGAGATTAATGTGCAAAGTTAAAGCACATGGGATTGGGGGTAGTGTGCTGACATGGATTGAGAACTGGTTGTCAGACAGGAAGCAAAGAGTAGGAGTAAATGGGTACTTTTCAGAATGGCAGGCGGTGACTAGTGGGGTACCGCAAGGTTCTGTGCTGGGGCCCCAGCTGTTTACACTGTACATTAATGATTTAGATGAGGGGATTAAATGTAGTATCTCCAAATTTGCGGATGACACTAAGTTAGGTGGCAGTGTGAGCTGCGAGGAGGATGCTATGAGGCTGCAGAGCGACTTGGTTAGGTGAGTGCGCAAATGCATGGTGGATGAAGTATAATGTGGATAAATGTGAGGTTATCCACTTTGGTGGCAAAAACAGAGAGACAGACTATTATCTGAATGGTGACAGATTAGGAAAAGGGGAGGTGCAACGAGACCTGGGTGTCATGGTACATCAGTCATTGAAGGTTGGCATGCAGGTACAGCAGGCGGTTAAGAAAGCAAATGGCATGTTGGCCTTCATAGCGAGGGGATTTGAGTACAGGGGCAGGGAGGTGTTGCTGCAGTTGTACAGGCCCTTGGTGAGGCCACACCTGGAGTATTGTGTACAGTTTTGGTCTCCTAACCTGAGGAAGGACATTCTTGCTATTGAGGGAGTGCAGCGAAGGTTCACCAGACTGATTCCTGGGATGGCGGGACTGACCTATCAAGAAAGACTGGATCAACTGGGCTTGTATTCACTGGAGTTCAGAAGAATGAGAGGGGACCTCATAGAAACGTTTAAAATTCTGATGGGTTTAGACAGGTTAGATGCAGGAAGAATGTTCCCAATGTTGGGGAAGTCCAGAACCAGGGGTCACAGTCTAAGGATAAGGGGTAAGCCATTTAGGACTGCGATGAGGAGAAACTTCTTCACCCAGAGAGTGGTGAACCTGTGGAATTCGCTACCACAGAAAGTTGTTGAGGCCAATTCACTAAATATATTCAAAAAGGAGTTCGATGTAGTCCGTACTACTAGGGGGAATCAAGGGGTATGGCGAGAAAGCAGAAATGGGGTACTGAAGTTGCATGTTCAGCCATGAACTCATTGAAAGGCGGTGCAGGCTAGAAGGGCCGAATGGCCTACTCCTGCACCTATTTTCTATGTTTCTATGTTTCTACTTGATATGATGTAAAGAGTTATGGGATGTCCTGTGTTCGTGAAGGGCGCTATATAAATACAAGTTCTTTGTTTTACTTCAATAGTGTTGTGGAATCTTTAACATCCACTTGAAACATCCTTGACACCTTTATTTAAGAGGAGGCGACTCCTGCAGTGCCAGTTGTTTAGTTAAGTGTCAGGCTGGATTACCAGTTCACAAACTGTTCCTTTTGTTCTTTTCCCGCTCCTCTCTAACCGCACCCCACACTCTCACTTTCCCTGGCTCTGCACTTGCTTAAAAACTTTTAATCTCTAACATCTTCCAGTTCTGATGAACGGTCACCGACCTGAAACGTTAACTCTGTTTCTCTCTCCACAGATGCTGCCTGACCTGCTGAGCGTTTTCCAGCATTTTCTGCTTTTTATTACCAGTTCAAGTGTGGTTCAGTGTCAATCTTCCCAGAACTCAGAGGCTACCAACTGAGCTGATACACACACTGGTGTAATCAATATTAGTGGTGAGTTTGTGGATTGTCAGTCTGGAGATTAGAAATCGTTACACGGATAAATAGTCTGATTCCAGCAATTCCTTTTTGTATTGCTGCAACAGCCCGTGAGACTTCTGGGCTTCTGCTGTCTAGTCATTTTTTGTGTTGGACTTGATACTGTACTCGCATAGAATTATTATGAATTATGTAAATTGTCCTTTTTAGTAAGTTGTAAAATTCCTCAACGCACAATACGAATTTGACAATAAAATGAACACATTTTGGTATCTAACACTATAAAACGGAAAGCATAACATGTTCTTCGACCAGAAATAAAACTGCAGTCCCTTTGTATGCTTGTTTGTTCAAAAATAAAAGCACTTTCCGGATTCGGGGAAATATTATTTAAAACTAACACTCTCTGGCTGACTCGCTCCCGTCATTGGGAACATTTCGGTCCCTGTTACCAATGTCATGAATTGAAGTCAGATCATAAACACGAGCAGATATTCTTGGTGTTTGCATAAATGAAAGCAGATCATGGAATCCAATCCTGTACGTTTTCCAAAAAGAAGTCTGCTCGTTAAAATCACAGCAACCCCAATTTATTGAAAATGCAGATTTTTCATGTAACAAAAGTGCCCGATAGCCCATTAACGTCTGAAACCCTTTTATATCAGTCAAAGTTAAACGTCTCCGTTTTTAACTCATTGCACAATATAATAAATTATCGCAATAACTGATAACTAAACAGAAACTTGAAATCTATCTTATCTTGTTAACTGGATACAGTTCGCTTTATGAACAGTTCTTTTATCCAGCTTGCAATGTTGCCAGTCTTACCTTGGTGGTCAGGAAATTACAGTTTCTTATAGTTTTAGAACCGTCATCATTTCTACTGTTGTAAGGGATATTAAAATAAGATCGTGAAATAATTTGGGTTCAGGATTTTTTAATTACAAGTAAAAGTAGGCAAGACATTGTGCAACAATAATATCTTATTACACTTCAGTTAAGTGAATATTCCTGACAACGTGTCAGATGTATTCACTTTACAGGAACTGACCACATTTCTGTAATTCAAACCGTTGTGTTCGTCAGTTTGAGGTCCGATTGCAGTACTTCGAATCACCCGGTGGACCATTTTCATTTACAAAATGTTAAAACACAGACATTCACCTGAGAAACATCCCAGATATTACAATCACTTTAGTGTTATAACATTTCCGTACTCTGATATTCAATAGGAACGAGATTTTGGCCAAAATAATTCTGACACTCCACATGTGCACCTTAGTAAGTTTTAAAACATATATATAAATACTCGACCATAAGTAGACCCTTTATCGACCCAATGCAGTATTCCATGTTTCAATCAATAAATCCTGCTACCGATTGTACACAAGATATGCCAGGATACGCAATGTGTTTTAGAAAGGATAATATACAGGCTTGTATCCTGTAGTCTACAGTCTGTAGTATGTTACATACAGGACAATACGCAATCTGGTCACTTTTTATATCTGGGCATCACTGTCCTTCAACACTCTCCCAGACAGAGATGGAAATGGTAAATACTGAAGAGGTCAAATATCGACACATAAGGACATAAGAAATAAGAGCAGGAATAGGCCATTCGGTCCCTCGAGCCTGTTCCGCCATTCAATAAGATCATTGCTGATCTTCTACCTCAACTCTACTTTCCTGCACCATCCCATATCCCTTGATTCCCTTAATTTGGCACATTTCAATATATTCCACAGCTGGAACACACTTTAAGGTATGTTTCCAATCTAAGGGCGTAACACTTTGGGTTTAAGTTGGTGCAAAAAAAACCCCGAATCTAACCTCAAACTTTTGACGTCTTCCTTCCTTGCAACTTACTCCATGCTACATGTTCTCATCTGTAATACATGTTATTCTGTGTTAGACGGCTATGGCTAGCACTCTCGCCTCTGAGTTAGAAGGTCCTGTGTTCAAGCCCCACGCAAGAGAATTGAGCATAGAATTTAGACTGACACGCTAGTATAATACTGAGGGTAGCCTGTGGTGAAACGTCTGTCCTCTCAGGTGGACGTAAAAGATCCCATGCAATTCTTTCGAAGAAGAACAGGGAAGATCTCGGTGTCCTGGTCAATATTGATCCCTCAACCAACATCGGGAAATCACTGTTTGTGGGAGCTTGTTGTGTGCAATCTGGCTACCGCTTTTCCTACATTCACTTCAAAAAGTATTTCATTGGCTGTGAGGCAGCGCAACACAAATGCGAATCTTTCTCGTACAGTATCCTGTGCATGATGCGTACGCCTGCCTATGCATTATCCTGTATAAAAGAAAACGTAGATCATATGCTATCTTATTTGTAAACGCAATGCATATATTATGTTACGCGAAGTATCCCCGTATCTTTCATTAATAAAGGGGTACAATATCCAACTTACATCTCAAGTGTCCGAACCAGCGATATGAATCAAGAGAATATTGAGTTTTTCTTTACACAGGCTAGTCGATGGCTGGGGTTGATAGTTGTATTACACCCAGACTCTGTAGGATTCAATGACTCCAGAAGTACTTCAGATAAAGGCGAATTGACAGATTTGAAATCAGTAAATATTATGAAATCCTCACAAGCCCTCAAAGTCCCAAAAAGCCAGCGTACACTCTCCAAATCGTTCATTTACACAGTTCTCAGTGATTCATTGAAATTCTGTTTTATTTACTAAGCAAAGTTTAAAAAAATGTATCTCCAAATAGTGATCTCTTTTGATCTTGCACTCCCTGGGACACATCATCATAATGCGGTTGATCGAACCTTTCACAAATGCAGTGATATGAAAACGAACGCAACTCGCTTTTGGGGAAATAGATTCTTATACAATCGTTTCAAAACACAACCAACTTCCCCAAACACAGACACTGACAGCAGCGATGGGAAAAAAATCTCTACACATTTAGAACTAATCTACAGTATTGAACAGTCTGTAACATTCTGAAGAACTAGAATATAATTTGGTTGTATAAAAATGTCGAGATTTACTTTCCAACTTGTGTGCAGTGTTCCAATAATTAATTGCATAGCACCAATACTTTCAACTGGTGTTTGAATTTATTGCAATCAACCTGATGTATTTGGAGCTGAGTGATGTAAGAGAAGTGACACCACGAATCCCGCTGTCTTGATATCAACGTTTTAAATCGTTTCCTTCTGATATTTGTATCCATCTTTACGAGTTTATAGTCTAATGTGTGCAAGCTGGTCAGATATTGAGTGTGGAAACCTTTGAGCGTCTCTTGGTTAAAAAGCAACACACTTGGATCTCAGTGACGACAATATATGCAGGCGAGCACCAGGCGAGGACTGCAGTCTCAAAGGGACCTTAAGCATCGTGGACATTTGCCCCAGCTGGTGAGCAGAAATAACAGAAACGTCCCATCTTCAATGCCAATGAAGAGACAATACTGCTAAATAGTTTTCTTTCGAAAAAAATAAAGCTTAAAATGTAAGAACTGTACATAAAATATTACAAATATTTAAGCAGTGCTGCAATGTGCATATTAATATCAAGGTATACTATGCAAACATTTGTCTCACGGAACGAGCAAATGATGCCAAATTAATTTCATTGTAGCACCTATGTATTTAGGTTCAATTTAACCGTTTATGTCGGGCTCACTCGGAAGTTCTTGGTATTTGTTAAGTGGTATGTACAAACCCTTGCATATTTCCACAATAAGATGGGTGTCTGATGTGTGTACTTGCACTATTGATCTGCCCGTTGCTGCTATAGTGTCGCAGAGGTGGGAACTGGCCGGGAGAGATTCTTCCAAAAGGGTCCATGGACTCGTTGCTGGCGGTGGAGGGAGGAATGGGCACGCGGCTAGAGGCGCCAAACATTTGGCTATTGCCTAAACAGTAAGTCGATTGGTTCGTAGGGAGATGTGGATTAGACCCTGTGTAGGCATAGGGCACGGCGTTAGACAGAGAAAGCATTGCTCCATTGCAGGCTTGAGCCTGGAAAGCGGTCCCTCCAAGGTTGGTATAACCAGGACTCAGATCTGAAGGAAAGGTGCTCGGGGGCTGCTGGGCCAAGTCTGTCCCTGAAGCCAGGCCGCCGTGGTGCTCGATCAGATTGCTGAAACTAAACATCCTTGGCTGGCTATTGTTGAAGGAGGAGGGCGATGGCGGGTAATGGGCAGCGGGATGGGGAGTAAGCTGTTGAGGATAGTTGGAACTGATGGTCATATTGGCGTACATTGGCCGGATGTACGGTCTGCTTACTTGTACTGGACTGAAGACGCTGGGTTCGTGCATGTAGGTAGGGTAGGTGGTGATATCCGATCTCTTGAACCTCTTTCTCCTTCTCAAGAAGCTGCCACTTTCGAACATGTCGTCGGCCGCTGGATCTAGTGCCCAGTAATTGCCCTTTCCCGGGCGCCCTGGCTCTCGGGGGGTCTTAATGAAGCAGTCATTGAGGGTGAGATTGTGTCTGATGGAGTTCTGCCATTTCTTGGAGTTGTCCCGGTAGAAGGGGAATCGTTCTATGATGAACCTGTAGATCCCGCCCAAGGTGAGCTTTCTGTCCAGGGAGTTGGCGATGGCCATGGTGATGAGGGCGATGTAGCTGTAGGGAGGTTTGCCGCGTTGGATCGGCCGCTTGCGCCTCCTTCCCCGAGGAAGCTCCCCATGGCAGGGCGCGGAGTCCGCAGTGAAAGCGAACTCCGCGTCCTTCTCCACTTTCACCACCAGCTGGTTACTATTGACCACACAGGAGGCTTGGGAGGGCGATTGCTGGCTCTCGGCGGTCATTCCGACAACATCAAGACAATCACATTGAAACAAGACAGGAATAAAGCCAGGGCTCTCCCGCGGGCAGCAGTGGAATGCGCCTCCTACACCTTGCTTCCTTCGCAGCCAGGTGCTGATCTGCTGTGCAGGTGACGTGAGCTGCTCCGAAATCTTCATTCCAAGCACCAGTCACTCCCACTGCAGGACAGGGCTCGTCCCCTAAATAAGCACACCTATCAGCATAGCCCGAGTCAAAGGGACCTGTACTGGAGTTTACAGATCGGGCTGTTTAACATCAATCTTACACCACAAAGAAAGAACATTTCGCCGAGATAATCTCAAATTGCCCCACAGGATCTTATAACTGGCATATGGTTATGAAGAGTTGGGTTTACAATGTAGTTCAAGTTGCTCTGTATCTCCTGCCCAAATAATGCATTTAGTATCATTTTTAGCAGGTACATAATTCTCCGGATATGCTATACATAAAGGAAAAAAACACATTTGCAGGGCTTTGGGGAAATGGAGTGGGACTAATTGGATAGCTCTTTCAAAGAACTGCCACAGGTACAATGGGCCGAATAGCCTCATTCTGTGCTGTATGATTCCATGATATGCTAGGAAAGATTTATCGCTCCTAAGAGTTAATTTTGGGTTAATTTCGAATTTATTTTTCAGAATGGTTAAAATAAATGCGATTAAAAATAAGGACTTGGGGTAAACGGGGACAGTTCAATCATTCGGTATGAACACCGGCTGGTTTAAACCATTTTAGAATCATAGAAATGTATAGCAGGGAAGGAGGCCATTTGGCCCATCGTCTCCGTGCCGGCCGCCAGAGAGCTATCCAGACTAACCCCACTTCCCAGCTCTTGGCCCGTAGCCTTCTAAGTTACAGCACTTGAAGTGCATGTGCAAGTACGTTTTAAATGTGGTGAGGGTTTCTGCCTCTACCATCTGTTCAGGCAATGAGTTCCAGACCGCCACCACCCTCTGAGTGAAGAAATTTCCCCTCAAATGCCCTCTAAACCTCCTAGCAATTACTTTAAATCTATGCCCCCCCCCCTTGTTATTGACCCCCCTGCTAAGGGAAATAGGTCCTTCCTATCCACTCTATATCTAGGCCCTTCATAATTTTATACACCTCAATTAGGTCTCCCCTCAGCCTCCTCTGTTCCAAAGAAAACAACCCCAGCCTATCCAATCTTCCCTCATAGTTAAAATTGTCCAGTCCAGGCAACATCCTCGTAAATCTCCTCTGTACCCTCTCTAATGCAATCACATCTTTCCTGTAATGTGGTGACCAGAACTGCTCGCAATACTCTAGCTGTGGCCTGACTTAGTGTTTTATACAATTCAAGCATAACCTCCCTGCTCTTATTTTCTATGCCTCGGCTAATAAAAGCAAGTATCCTGTATGCCTTCTTAACCACCTCCTACCAGTCCTGCTGCCTTCAGGGATCTGTGGACATAAACTGCAAGGTCCCTCTGTTCTTCTACACCTCTCAGTGTCCTACCATTTATTGTTTATTCCCTTGCCTTGTTAGCCCTCCCCAAATGCATTACCTCACACTTCTTTGGATTGAATTCCATTTGCCACTGTTCTGCCCACCAGACTAGTCCATTGATATCTTCCTGTAGTCTACAGCTTTCTTCTTCATTATCAACCACACGGCCAATTTTTGTATCATCTGGAAACGTCGTAATCATACTCCCTATATTCAGGTCTAAATCATTGCTATATACCACAAAAAGCAAGGAACCTAGTACTGAGGCCTGCGGAACTCAACTGGAAACCACCTTCCAGTAATATAAACACCCATCAACCACTACCCTTTACTTCCTGCCTCTGAGCCAATATTGGATCCAACTTGCCACTTTGCCTTGGATCCCATGGACTTTTACTTTCATGACCAGTGGGACCTTATCAAAACCTTACTAAAATCTATATAGACTACATCAAATGCACTACCCTCATCCACCACCTTGTTACCTCCTCAAAAAATTCAATCAAGTTAGTCAGACACGATCTTCACTTAACAAATTCATGCTAACTGTCCTTGATTTCTAAATTAAGATTTATCCTGTCCCTCAGAAATTTTTCCAAACATTTTCCCACCACCAATGTTAGACTGACTGGTCTTTAATTACTTGGTGTGTCCCTTCCCCCCTTTTAAAACAACGGTACAAAGTTAGCAGTCCTCCAATCGTCTGGCACCACACCTGTAGCCGGAGAGCATTGGAAAATGATGGTCAGAGCCTTTGCTAATTCCTCTCTTGCTTCTCATAACAGCCTGGGATGCATTTTATCTGGGCATTTCATCTGGGGATTTATCCACTTTCAACGATGCTAAACCCCTTACTACTTCTTCACTCACTATGTTTATTTCATCTCATATTTCACACTTCTCCTCCCTGATTGCAATGTCGGCAACATCCCTCTCTTTTGTGAAAACAGACACAAATTATTCATTAAGAACCATACCCACGTCTTCCACCTCCACACATAGGTTACCTTTATGGTCTCTTATAGGCCCTATTCTTTCTTTTGCTATCCTTTTGCTCTTAATGTATTTATAAAACATCTTTGGGTTTTCCTTGATTTTACTTGCCAATATTTTTTCATGCCCTCTCTTTGCTTTCCTAATTTCCTTTTTAATTTCACCCCTGCACTTTCTATACTCTAGGGTTTCTGCAATCTTGAGCCCTCTGTCTTAAGTCTTAATCTTCCCTTTTTCTCTTTATCCTACTCTGTATGCCCCTTGACATCCAAGCGGCTCTAGATTTATTAGTCCCACACTTTTTCTTTAAAGGAACATACTTGCTCCTCCTCCTTGAATGCCTGCCACTCTTCTGACATTCATTTACCTTCAAGTAGCTGTTTCCAGTCCACTTTGGCTAAATTACATCTCAGCTTAGTAAAATTGGCTTTCCCCCAATTGAGAACTTTTATTCCTGGTCTATCCCATGTCCATTTCCATAAATACCTTAAATCTAACTGAATTATGATCACTACCACCAAAATGCTCTCCCACTGATACTCCTTCCACCTCCCCAACTTCATTCCCTAAAACTAAGTCCAAAACCTACCGCCTCTTGTTGGGCTTGCTACATACTGACTAAAAATGTTCTCCTGAATGCATTTTAAGAATTCTGCACCCTTTATACCTTTCACACTTATTTTACCCCAGTTAATTTTAGGGAAGTTGAAACCCCCCACTATTACTGCCTCATTGTTTTTGAACTTCTCAGAAATGTGCCTACATATTTGCTCTTCTATCTCCCTCTGACTGTTTGGGAGTCTATAGTACACTCCCAGCCGTGTGATTGCCCCTTTTTTGTTCTTCGATTCAATGCATATAGCCTCATTTGCTGATCCTTCTAACATATCATCCCTCCTCACAGCTGTAATTGTTTATTTAATCAATACTGGCACCCTTTCCTTTTTTTTAATCACCCTCTCTATCCCGTCTGGAAACCCTGTAACCAGGAATGTTGAGCTGCCATTCCTGCCCTTTCAGCCATGTCTCAGTCAATGCTATATCATACTCATTACAGATATCATCGGTAAACAATCACACCGCTCTGTAATCGCAATCCTAGATGTAAAGCGTGTTAAACATTGCAATATTCCCCACTGATAAAGCATTCGATGCAAAATGTTATTTAACCAAATTTGCAACGTTTAAACCTCGACGAGTTTAAGAATAGTTCTCACTATTTAAACGGTCTCACTATTATTCCAACAGATTGTAAATGCATGTTTCGATTTGTTTGAATTTGAAAGGATAGAGTTAAATAAAATGTGACCAGGATTCTGCACTCGAAATATTAATCTCACTTGTCTCTTTCCAGATACTCTGTGTTTCTGGCATTTTCTATTTCCATTTCAGATAAAACGTTTGAATTTTTATTACTTCAATACTTCCGCGGCAAGGCGATATTAATCATGAATAAATGTATATATAATTTCACCATTAACAAGTGGTGAATTTTACTGACACTCAAATTAACTAGGTAAATGCTCACCGTCAAAATGAACCAGAAAGAGTCATGCAGTGCCAGGGAGAGAATAATGAACTGGATGGATATTGTATTAAAAACTTATAAAGGGCGTGCTTTGTTGATCTTATAGCTGTGACATTTCTAGAGATTCCCAATACGAACATTTTGTTGCGTGTCTCACAATGAGAAGATCACCAAGGAACATGGAATCTGTGAGAACAATTCCAAACTCATCCGTTTTGTGCATTAGAATAAAAGCTGGAAAAATCAACAGTGAATGGCCAAGCGATTCCGAAAGCAGGAGCTTACACGGGAGTGAAAGACAAACATTATTCGAGGCACGATTCGGAGAAGAAGACAAGGAATAAATAGTTTTTGGACAACAACAAAGACAGATGGTCACATTTTTAAAATTAACACACAGTTTCACCTCACCAAGCCCTACTAGAAACATCCCTATTTACTCAGTAAAGTGGCGAGAGAAGAATTTGAACCTGTCTCCACAGTAACGCAGTTTGGTTGGTCACTCTAAGCCGGTGTTTGTACACCTCAAGATCTCGTTTGGGCTTTGGCAGGTGAAGCGCAACCCACAGCTGCACACGTCTGCACATTCACCCCCACCCCTCTCTCTTTTACCTGGTTTTACCGGTCTTTTCTGCAAATGCACTTAATCCCGACCACCTGCATATTCAGCACAGCCCAGAGAAGGAGGCAGATCTTATTTTAATCTTTCCAGTTTTCAGTGCAGGATGCGATTACCAACCGCTCTTTTCAAGGTTGCATTATTCCAAGTGGGCGATAACTTTTATAACGCATCGAATGAAATTCAATTCACGCTACACATTGCTAAATAAATATATATTTTATATATAGAAAGGGAACACACACACGGGCGCAGTCACCTCCGCAACACACATCATTTTAAAACCTGCAACACTGGCCAGGGTTGCTTACTTTATTCAGTAAGAGCAATAATGTCAATTCGCATTGATATGAAGCTCCTTTTAAGTTTAAAAAAACGTGCCGGCGCGCTTTCGGATAGAGGTAGATAAGGGAATCCCCGGCTAGGACGAGGGAGGATAGAAAGGGTAACCATAAGGCTTGGTGGAAAAGGTAAGATTGGAAAAGATTTTTTATCGATGGAGGGAAATGAATGGAAAGACCAGAGGTTTATGGAGAGCCAAGGAACTGCCGCAGTGACGGGGAGAGGGGTGGCGACACACAAGCCCAGAGTTAGAGATCTGGAGAAGACCCAAGCTCCGAGATTGCAGAGAATAGAATGGGTCCGCAAAGGACGGATCTGGAAGGGAGGATCAGGCTTTTAAAGAATGACATGTTTCATTGCTAACCACAAGCAAACTACCGACCTCAGATTATGACATTTTTAAAAATCCGCAGTGAATGTATGATTTAAAACAGCAATCTGGGCTGCAAGGTTCGTTTTAAACGAAGCAGGATTTCTCTACAATGTAAATAAAACATCTCAGACAGTAGGTCAATATTAAGTTATCATTTAAATCAATATTTGAAAAATATCGTTATGATAAATTAAATACTTATTATTAATTTTCCTGTATCATTACATCAAAACTTTTAAAACGACAAAATGTTAGACATTATGTGGAATTCACTTAACCAGCAACTTGCAGTTAATTTAATACAGATTGTGTATTTTTGTATAATGGAATTTAAATGCACAATACCGAGTTTTGTTACCACTGCAGAGATACTATAGAGAAATCAAACGCGTTCATAGAAACATAGAAAATAGGTTCAGGAGTAGACCATTCGGCCCTTCGAGCCTGCACCGCCATTCAATGAGTTCATGGCTGAATATGCAACTTCAGTACCCCATTCCTGCTTTCTTGCCATACCCCTTGATCCCCCTAGTAGTAAGGACTACATCTAACTCCTTTTTGAATATATTTAGTGAATTGACCTCAACAACTTTCTGTGGTAGCGAATTCCACAGGTTCACCACTCTCTGGGTGAAGAAGTTTCTCCTCATCGGTCCTAAATGGCTTACCCCTTATCCTTAGACTGTGACCCCTGGTTCTAGACTTCCCCAATATTGGGAACATTCTTCCTGCATCTAACCTGTCTAAACCCGTCAGAATTTTAAACATTTCTATGAGGTCCCCTCTCATTCTTCTAAATTCCAGTGAATACAAGCCCAGTTGATCCAGTCTTTCTTGATAGGTCAGTCCCGCCATCCCAGGAATCAGTCTGGTGAACCTTCGCTGCACTCCCTCAATAGCAAGAATGTCCTTCCTCAAGTTAGGAGACCAAAACTGTACACAATACTCCAGGTGTGGCCTCACCAAGGCCCTTTATAACTGTAGCAACACCTCCCTGCCCCTGTACTCAAATCCCCTCGCTATGAAGGCCAACATGCCATTTGCTTTCTTAACCGCCTGCTGTACCTGCATGCCAACCTTCAATGACTGATGTACCATGACACCCAGGTCTCGTTGCACCTCCCCTTTTCCTAATCTGTCACCATTCAGATAATAGTCTGTCTCTCTGTTTTTACCACCAAAGTGGATAACCTCACATTTATCCACATTATATTTCATCTGCCACGCGTTTGCCCACTCACCTAACCTATCCAAGTCACTCTGCAGCCTCATAGTATCCTCCTCGCAGCTCACACTGCCACCCAACTTAGTGTCATCCGCAAATTTGGAGATAATACATTTAATCCCCTCGTCATAGCAGTTAATATTCTAATTAAACTTGTTTAAACACTGGCAATGCAGCCAGAATAATAAATCAGAATTCCTCCAAAAGCAAGCCTTTTACCGGTTCTCTAAAGCCCCAATGCTGATATCTTGATGCCCATCTAACTGCTGTGTAGTTCCAGCAGGTCCTGGCTGTTTTCTAAGATAGTTGCATCCTTAACATTTGACGATTGATTCATTCTTAATTGTTTTCAAGGTGTCATATAAACGCCTTTATTTGGAAGTAAGGTTAACCACTGAAAAAAAAATCCTTTCTTGTAACAGCCCCAACATCAGATACTTCAGCGATAAACTGAACGTTTATTCAAATCCACAATCCGTTTTAAGAAAGTGGAATGACTTCAAACATGTTGGTCTGTTTTCACTGATTGGACAGTGAGTGGATCATTCCCAGTTGGTCAGTGTTGTTTTATTACACCTGAATTCACCGAGATGTGTTGAACGACCCTATCCACAATATTAACCTACCTTTCCCTTACAGACATTCTGTCTGTCGTATTCGCGTTTTCTTTCGATCTGGGCACTTTGCATATTTGAAGACTGAATTCAGTTAAGAGTTGTAGCTCGTACTGTAAATCCACATAATCACGTGGACACGTTTTATTTTGAGCTTAAATCAGGTTGAACATAAACATGACCATCCCGATTCGATTGAGTCGGTGTTCGCTATAAACCTCACACAGATAACATCAACACATTGCACATCGAATTATTTATTTGAAAGAAGTTATCTGCCAGTTTAAGCGTTTAATTGACACAATAAAATGATCACCACTTTCACCGACAAGGGCAAATACCCGAATATCCTTTTCGAAAATTGAGAGCACAGGTTTTGTGATTCAACGTGGAATCCGCTCTCACAGTAAGCATCGAAAACGCTTTTAACTAAAGTAGATCATTTAATTAGCAGAGTTTAAATGAAACCCGCGATGAATGTATCCGAATGCACCCGAATCTATTCAACTCAGCACCGATTGGAATCGGGGTCTTTATGGGGCAAAGTCTGAGGCCGGTAACTGCAGTGACCTGCGGCCCTGCTTACAGGATCGAGGGGCTTAGACCGCCTCTGGACACGACCCAGCCCCCCAGGACAAGGAGCCCCTGTTTACATTGCTTGGCTCTTGCCTGGCCGGGACTTTAACTGTTCGATTTAGGACAGAGCTCCGTGCGGTGTCCCAAAAGGTCGATATTGAAGTATTTAGAGCGGAGGTGGGTCAATCTCGCTTAATATTTAAATGAAGGTCTGGTGGGTTTACTAGCTGGCCGAGAGTCCACAGGGCCCTCAGAGTAATTTGCAAACATGGCTTGCACTGGATTTCTATTTCAGTGTCATGCCGAAGTGTGACCCTACCCCTTCCCTTCTGGGACTCTCAATCTAGCGTCAGTATGAAGGCGGAATTACTTGGTACCAAAGCTGAACTTGCAGTGTAAATACACCCGATAGGAACTATCGATTATCAGCATTAAATTAGAACAGAAAATCGAATAATGTTGAAATTAACCATCAGAATCTTTTAAACAATACTGTCTTTAATTTGCCTTTTAAACAATGTTGTCTTTCAAAGCAACATTCAATAATACAAAAGTAATAAACATTGAAGCCTATTATTGCTGTTTCCATTCAGGATAGGGCACATCTTTCGCTTAAATAATTTAGATAAACATGCTCCTTGTTTGTTCAGGACTTGGGACACTTATTCACGTAACACTCTTACAGGATACAGTTGTATGAAGATTACTTGATTTAACCAGTGTTGTATTGATTTACAACCATGGCAATAAACACAAAGCAGCCCATGGGCATCAGAGTTCACATTAGATATCATCAGCGTTATCTGCAGTTCATGTCCGTTGTAACATCCTTAAGATAAAGGTCCTCCACCAGCCTGTTCCCGCGGCACAGCACTGCCCTCCAGTCATCAAGATCCACAGCAGGGCCCTGGACAACGTGAACCACATCCTATACCTCTGGAGCCTCTTATCAACAATAACAGACATTGACTACAAGGTTCAACACCGCCTGAGTGTTCGAAGACCAGGCCCTCAAATCTGCCACCAAACTCATGATCTACAGGGCTGTAGTGATTCCCGCCCTCCTCTATGGCTCAGAGACATGGGATCATATACAGTCGACACCTCAAATCGCTGGAGTAATACCACCAACAAATTCTCCGCAAGATCCTGCAAATCCCCTGGGAGGACTGACGCACCAACATTAGCATCCTCGACCAGGCCAACATCCCCAGCATTGAAGCACTGACCACACTCGACCAACTCCGCTGGGCAGGCCACATTGTTTGCATGCCTGACACAAGACTCCCAAAGCAAGCGCTCTACTCAGAACACCTGCACAGCAAACAAGCCCAAGGTGGGCAGAGGAAACGTTTCAAGGACACTTTCAAAGCCTCCTTGATAAAATGCAATGTCCCCACCGACACATGGGAGTCCCTGGCCAAAGACTGCCCTAAGTGGAGGAAGTGCATCCGGGAGGGCGCTGAGCATCTCGCATCTCATCGCTGAGAGCATGCAGAAACCAAGTGCAGGCAGTGGAAGGAGCGTGTGGCAAGCCAGTCCCACCCACCCTTACCGTCAACGACTTTCTGTCCCACCCGTGACAGAAACTGTAATTCTCATATTGGACTGTTCAATCACCTCTGAAATCCTTTTTATAGTGGAAGCAAGTCTTCCTCGATTCCGAGGGACTGCCTATGATGACGATGATGATGATATCTGCCGTTTCAAACTCTCATATCATGCTGTTTTGCAATTGTAATGATAGCATTAATTCAACAAAAAAACATCCAATTGCAAATAAATGCAAATTAGCATGATTATCACAAATACATTTTCTTTAATTTAATTATAGGAACATTTTGTGCAAATTTATAATCTAAAAGACTTTCCAAGTTCAAATCATAAAACAAATTAAACGGTCAAACATCCAAAAACCCGAATTATACAGTCAACATATTCAGCTCTGAGAATAATTTTCAGTGATTGTGTTCCAGTTAACTCTTTAACTATCTGTTAAATGACATTCACATTCTCAGCTTTCAAAATATATAAACCCTTGAACTAACATCTGAAAAACATATTTCTACAAAATTATGCTTCTCTCTTTGCCTTCCTTATTTTTGTGTCTTTTTACCCTATTTTCTCTAAATATTGTAGCCTGTTGTGTTTCAGATGACTCTCATGGGTGAACCCTCTATCCTCTATATCCATATACTTGCCCTGATATTGAGGTAAGTTTGGTAGTGCGTCGACGATATCGAACAGATATTCCTCCTTTACATTGCTTTGGTTGCTGGTTCTATCCCACGCTTCCATATGATCCCATTTGCCTTCAGGAAGTGACAGAATAACACTACACTCAACCCAATTTATATAATTCCTTCTTTCTCAAGTATATGTGCAACAGTACTAAACCAGGGGGCATAGATTTAAAGTAATTGGTAGAAGGATTCAAGGGGCGTTGAGAATTTGTTTCACCAAGAGGGTGGTGGGGGTCTTGAACTCACTGCCTGAAAGGATGGTAGAGGCAGGACCCCTCATTACATTTAAAAAGTTCTTGGATTTGCAGTGAAGTGCCTAACCTACAAGGCCAAGAGCTGGAATGTGAGATTATGCTGGATAGCTCTTTTTCGGCCAACACAAATATGATGGGCCGAATAGCCTCCTTCTGTGCCTTAAATTTCGATGATTCAATTGAGAAAACTGTGCTGCTTAAATAAAGTATCTGAAATTCAGAACCTTGCTTCAAACTGGAATAATAATAATGTTCTTCCAGAATATGCCAGAAAATATGATCATTAAACAAAACCAATAGTTCATTTGCCAGAAATGTGTGGAGGATCCAAGAACAATTTTAGGACAAACGAGCAAACTGAAGACTGTAAGAGGAAGGGGAGATAGAGTTCCACAGTTTTGAGGTTCTGGGAAAGAATAATTAAAGTTGAAGACCCATTTCAACACACTAGCACTGTAGGGAGGACAGGGAGCATGTAAAATAGCATATTTGCAGCATGCAAGAAACAAGATAGGGAAGTTCAGAGGAGCACTGAAGTAGAATCATTAAAATAAAGACAAAAATGGTGGGGGGGCGGGGGTGCGGGCGGTGGGGAGAAGGAGGAAAGAGAGAGGGATTGCAGACTAGGGGAAAAGAGATTGGCTATCAGAGGGCAAATTATTTTATGCTGTCCATAGAAACATAGAAACACAGAAAATAGGTGCAGGAGCAGGCCATTCGGCCCTTCGAGCCTGCACCACCATTCAATAAGATCATGGCTGATCATTCACCTCAGTACCCCTTTCCTGCTTTCTCTCCATACCCCTTGATCCCTTTAGCCGCAAGGGTCATATCTAACTCCCTCTTGAATATATCCAGTGAACTGGCATCAACAACTCTCTGCGGTAGAGAATTCCACAGGTTAATAACTCTTTGAGTGAAGAAGTTTCTCCTCATCTCAGTCCTAAATGGCTTACCCATTATCCTTAGACTGTGTCCCCTGGTTCTGGACCTGCCCAACATCGGGAACATTCTTCCTGCATCTAACCTGTCCAGTTCCGTCAGAATTTTATATGTTTCTATGAGATCCCCTCTCATCCTTCTAAACTCCAGTGAATACAAGCTCAGTTGATCCAGTCTCTCCTCATATGTCAGTCCTGCCATCCCGGGAATCAGTCTGGTGAACCTTCGCTGTACTCCCTCAATAGCAAGAACGTCCTTCCTCAGATTAGGAGACCAAAACTGAACACAATATTCCAGGTGAGGCCTCACTAAGGCCCTGTGCAACTGCAGTAAGACCTCCCTGCTCCTATACTCAAATCCCCTAGCTATGAAGGCCAACATACCATATGCCTTCTTCACCACCTGCTGTACCTGCATGCCAACTTTCAATGACTGATGTACCATGACACCCAGGTCTCGTTGCAACTCCCCTTTTCCTAATCTGCTGCCATTCAGATAATATTCTGCCTTCGTGTTTTTGCCACCAAAGTGGATAACCTCACATTTATCCACATTATAGTGCATCTGCCACGCATTTGCCCACTCACCTAACCTGTCCAAGTCACCCTGCAGCCTCTTAGCATCCTCCTCACAGCTCACACCGCCACCCAGCTTAGTGTCATCTGCAAACTTGGAGATATTACACTCAATTCCTTCATCTAAATCATTAATGTATATTGTAAAGAGCTGGGGTCCCAGCACTGAGTCCTGCGGCATCCCACTAGTTACTGCCTGCCATTCTGAAAAGGACCCATTTATCCCGACTCTCTGCTTCCTGTCTGCCAACCAGTTCTCTGTCCCATCAGTACATTACCCCCAATATTATGTGCTTTAATTTCTTGTGTGGGACCTTGTCAAAAGCCTTTTGAAAGTCCAAATACACCACATCCGCTGGTTGTCCCTTGTCCACTCTACTAGTTACATCCTCAAAAAATTCTAGAATATTTGTCAAGCATGATTTCCCTGTCATAAATCCATGCTGACTTGGACCAATCCTATCACTGCTTTCCAAATGCACTGCTATTTCATCTTTAATAATTGATTCCAACATTTTCCCCACTGCTGATTTCAGGCTAACTGGTCTATAATTACCCATTTTCTCTCTCCCTCCTTTTTAAAAAGTGGGGTTATATTAGCTACCCTCCAGCCCATAGGAACTGATCCAGAGTTGATAGACTGTTGGAAAATGATCACCAATGCAACCACTATTTCTAGGGCCACTTCCTTAAGTACTCTGGGATGCAGACTATCAGGCCCAGGGATTTATCGGCCTTCAATCCCATCAATTTCCCTAACACAATTTCCCGCCAAATAAGGATTTCCTTCAGTTCCTCTTTGTCACTAGACCCTCGGTCCCCTAGTATTTCCGGAAGGTTATTTGTGTCTTCCTTCGTGAAGACAGAACCAAAGTATTTGATCAACTGGTTTGCCATTTCTTTGTTCCCCATTATAAATTCACCTGAATTTGACTGCAAGGGACCTACGTTTGTCTTCACTAATATTTTTCTCTTCACATATCTATAGAAGCTTTGCAGTCAGTTTTTGTTCCCAGCAAGCTTCCTCTCATACTCTATTTCCCCCCTCCTAATTAAACCCTTTGTCCTCTTCTGCTGAATTCTAAATTTCTCCCAGTCCTCAGGTTTGCTGCTTTTTCTGGCCAATTTATATGCCTCTTCCTTGGATTTAACACTATCCTTAATTTCCCTTGTTAGCCACGGTTGAGCCACCTTCCCCGTTTTATTTTTACTTCAGACAGGGATGTACAATTGTTGAAGTTCATCCATGTGATCTTTAAATGTTTGCCATTGCCTATCCACTGTCAACCCTTTAAATATCATTCGCCAGTCTATTCTAGCCAATTCACGTCTCATACCATCGAAGTTACCTTTCCCCAAGTTCAGGACCCTAATCTCTGAATTAACCGTGTCACTCTCCATCTTAATGAAGAATTCTACCATATTATGATCACTCTTCCCCAAGGGGCCTCGCACAACAAGATTGCTAATTAATCCTTTCTCATTACACATCACCCAGTCTAGGATGGCCAGCCCTCTACTTGGTTCCTCGACATATTGGTCTAGAAAACCATCCCTAATACACTCCAGGAAATCCTCCTCCACTGTACTGCCAGTTTGGTTAGCCCAATCTATATGTAGATTAAAGTCACCCATAATAATTGCTGTAACTTTGGCTGAACTATATCAACTCCATCTTCTCATCCGATCCCCATATCACTTGATTCCATTAGTAAATAAGAATCTATCGATCTCTGTCTTGAATATACTCAACAATATATTTTTGTGCTAGTGTAAAAAACATCGAGCTAGAAGCCAACCCGGCCACCAAACTGGGCAGGTCCCCTGATCAAATTAGTTACCACTAGGAGCTTCCCTTAATTGTGCCTGTTTCCAGGCATTCGAAGAGGCTCTAAAAATTAAGCTTTTTTCAGGTGCCAGGACATTAATAGGTATATTTTAAAAGCTTATTAATATAATAATATTTTTTAATTAACCTATTAAAAATCAGTCTTTTATTATGGCCATGATAAAATTCTGGTTGGTGTAAATTGTGTGGAGAGCCTTTAATTCCGGACATAAGGGATTTCACATCAAAAATTGGTATGGTTTAATAAAAATTCTGACCAATGTGTAACTGGGGACAAAAGGATGAAATGCTATTGTGTGCAAAGTTCTGAATGTTTGTTTTAAGAGTAAAAGCACAGAGACTTCACAAAAGTAAAAGTTTTTAACTGGAAAATTAAACTGAAAAGGCTGCAAACTGTGGGACTGAAGTTGACATTAATTGATGGTGTCAGTTTTGTCGGCTTTCGAAACAGAGGAAGTTAACTCTTTCACAAGCAGCTGTAAACTGTTTTAATTCAGTGGGCAATACCTTTTGAATATTGGAAATGTTCTTAATTTGAATAGAATATTTGCTCCTGGGGTAGAAGAAATTTTACGATCATGTTACAAATGAACCTCTCGGGCTCTTAAGCAGAGTCACCAGAGAGTTTCTGTTTCTTTTGTTTTAATAGGTGGCCATCGGGAAGAAGCGATGTTGTTTAAAGGGGTTAGTGAATTGTTCCTGACGGATCAGGAGGGCACACCACTCTAATCAACAACATCTGGCCCCAAGTAAATCTCAGGAGTGGGAGGTGGGGGGCCAGGTAATGGAACAAAACTATGCCAGGGTGGATGTGTTGAACTCCGGTACAAGGGACCGTATAATATCGTTCATAAAGCTAATCCCATGGTATATGCAGCCCGGTTACCTAGGAGAATTAATTAGTTTTATATTAACCAGATTACATTTTTCAGTTCACCAGCAGGTACCGAGATAAGAGGAAACGGTTATGAACATGGAGGGGGCTGAGGAAGAAGGGGTGCCTAATGGAATACCCCCAGCTAATCAGGTACAGTATGATCTAAATGGAAGTGGACAGAACACGGGAGCTGGAAAAATCTCATCGGGTCCCAGATCTGCAACCTGCTGTCCACAGACATGCCTCGCAAACCCCGCCAATCTCACGAAGTAGTAAGTGTCTTATCGAGAATTACGGATGGCCGAGGGTGTAGGATAGCGGGACATTTCCAATGGCATGGTAATCGTACCACTGTAACCGGTCATTATATCACGGGGTGCAAGGATGGTTGTACAAGCAGTAAAGTTCAAAAAAAGACTCATCCAAAGGTTCCTTCTCCAATGAATAAACAGATTTGTAGCAAAAGCGAATTATTTGTCATAAACACATCCCTGGGCCAACAGATGGGCTAATGGTAATCCCAACTCAAATGGTATTGTACCATAAGGTACATCACAAAGTGGTACCTGTAATATTGAATCTGACCAAAGTGGGACTACCTGGGTGGTGCAAGCCTAAAACAGTGCAGCTACATGGGAGAATGATCAAGGGATTTTGGCAGAGGGCCAGTACAACCTGCACTGAGTTCAGGGAGAGTGATGGGCTTGATCGTACCTTGACAAGAATGGTGCTGAGACTATTGGGGAGAATCATAACAGAAGGCAGTGAGGCCTGATCAATATGTTGCAGCTGGTTTAATGCTAAAAAGGGGGTAAACCAAATTATAGAAAGGGAACAAATCATCTTCAACGAAACGACTCGAAGTAATGTATGGATCTTGGTTAGTGGAACAAGCCCAAGGAAACCTGTAGCATATTGCAGAGGGAAAGCTCTCTTTCTGGGTAACTGATCGAGACCTAGGGCAATGTCCACTTATCAACTTATTAAGACTCTGTGCCAAGTCAGAAGGTTGGTACAGGTGTACCCGGTGTCATTTACAGGATGACATCATCCTGGTAGAGATAGTATGGTATTACTCAATCATGCCTGAAAAATGTTAGTAGGCTACTGGAAATATAACCCGGGTGGTCCCAGGCCGAATTGGTTGTGTCAAGCTCAGGATATGTTCATTTGCCTCTACAACGTGGTAGAACATGCAGCCTCTGCATGCGGGTTTAATTGGGATGGGATAACATGGAACTGCACCATGAAGGTAATTGCGGGATAGCATTTTCCTGTATGATCTGTATAAAGAGGGAAGGATGAATATTGTGTTTGCACCATACACAGGGAATACCAATAGGTTACCAGCCTGACTTGTCCCATCATGACGGGAATGTTTGTTTTACCCCTGTCCAAACTGTGAGACTTGGGGCACGGGTTTCATTAAGTATTTATTTGCGTAAGCAAGTAAATATCACTGTAAGAAAGGAGTTAGAAGTGTAACTGCCAAAGGAAAGATATAATGAATTTGGATAGTTAATTGGTCCAATTGAGGATCAAGTACAATGGGCATTACGCGAAACAGGGCACAGAGGGTCACAACAGCTAGACGCTGAGGTGATACTTACGGTATATATGATCGAGATAGTCCAACAATGAACGACGAGACAATGTGTGGTTTTCATGTTATCTATTGTCTAACAACAACCGACACATACTATTGGTATGCGGCGGGGGTAGCAACTGTTAACACATTTGACATAGCCAGTATAGACCAAGCAGTTCAAGACTTAGCCCCACGCTTGAGAACCCTCTTACTAAGGGGAACCAGTCTGACATCTCAGTTGTCAGAAACAGGGACGAGGTCGCCAGACAAATACTGCAAGTCGAGGAGATCCTGGAGCCCCATACCCAGACCATCAATAAGATTAGTGCATGACTACATGCCTTAGCCCAAGAAACACATAAAGAACTTGTATGTGCAATGTATGGCACGTGGTTACTAGGGAACATCTGATACAATGTAAAGCAGATGAAATAGGGAAAAATACTCGATTGGATAAATAATGAGCAGTTGTCCAAATGGACTAAGGTCGGTACTACCCTCTGCAATGTTCACAAGACAACACAAGTGTTCTTGTCGCCAAGTAATTGTATTGCCAGTCAAGTGAAATTGATAGGTATGGTCCTAGCTACCCCATAGTTAGAGGGTACGGATGCATCACCTCTGTGAACAGTACAGACCTTAGGCGGGTTTTATTCCATGTTATGCTCCCCTATGCGGTGAAACTAAGTGGCCCATTCCAAGGGGTGCACATCGACAGCTGCACACAATATTTGAATGTAATAGAGTACGCACACCCCATAAAAGGAGAGCAACGTATTGCGTGCGGGTTCACTCAGACAGTTAATTGCACTTTGGAAATCAGCCCCCTTAGTCAAGGAGGGACTGAGGTGGCAGCCCAGGATGATGGGACGTACTGCACATCTACCAAAGAAAATGAGTACAAGCATGCTAATATCATATGTGCGATCCCACAACCTAATTTCTGTTTTACGCCAGAAGCTGTGGTCAAAATAGGCCATCGATACCTATTCCCACAAAGAAAAGAACATGTCAGGAAAAACTTTAAACAACCCGAAATTGGATGATGAAATGAAACAATATGAGATACCAAGTTGGCAAGACATTCCCCGTCTCGAAGAACATTTGATGCAATTGGAAAAAGACACTTCGAAAAGTATACGGCATTATCATGAGATTTTGAAAGATACCATACAGTATTCGAAGGACATTGAGGAAACCCTGAAGAACACTCAGTGGTGGTAACATGTATGGAATTGGCGAATGAATGTGAATATCCATCCGTGGATTTGTATATTCTCTCAAATATTGGTAGTCATACAGTTAGGGCTAGCTGTTGGATGGGGAATTTGGTCACGTGTGGCATGCAGAAAGAGGCAAAGGAAAAGGAACAGCAAAATGACTAGCCAAGCACCCTGCAATAGGTTACGTCTCAAGTCCCCCAAACCATGTAGCTGGATCACCACAGAATGGAACAGGGGACATAGGACAAAGTAGAATTAGGTTGGTAATCTTGGGCTGGGTAGCCAAGTACCAAAAGGGAGGACTAAAGTAGGGCTTTCGAGCTCTGCTATAATGAAAGGGTTAAGAATGGGTCTCTGGACTCAAATGAGCGAATAGGCTTTTGCAGTGGTCAGCTTTTAAGGTGGCTTGATGGGCAGTTGAGAAAACATGTTGACTTTGCAATAACCAATGGATGCAAGCTGTGTGACTTGGAGATTGAACCACGGGGGCCTAGGAGGATAGGAAAGCAGAACAATGGGGCAGAAGTGAAATGTTAACAGGATTCCATCCAGTCTGAGCAAGGGTAATAGTAGCAACAACAAATTGTGGTCACATCAGTAATGAAGGCAGAGTCCGACCCCTGTGATCCACGACCCCGACCCCTGTGATCCATGACCCCGAACCCCATGATCCCCGACCCCTGTGATCCACGATCCCAACCCCCGTAATCCCCGACCCCTGTGATCCATGACCCCATGAACCCTGACCCCCGTGATCCTGACTCCCGTGATCCACGAACCCCATGATCCCTGGCCCCGACCCCCATGAACCCTAGTCCCGACCCTCATGATCCCTGACCCCCATGATCCCAGACCCCGACCCCCGTGATCCCCAACCCCTGTGATCCCCGACCCACATGATCCATGACCCCGACCCCCATTCCCTGACCATCATGATTCACGACTCCGACCCCCATGATCCTGACCCCTGTAACCCCCGACCCCGACCCCCGTGATCCCTGACCCCACCGTGATCCACGACCCTGTGATTCCTGACCACTGTGATCCACGACCCCCGTGATCCGTGACCTCCGTGATCCCTGACCCCCGTGATCCACGACCTCCATGATGCCTGCCCCCGACCCCTTTGAACTCGAGTCCCGACCCTCACAATCCCTGAGACCCATAATCCCCGACTCCACCCCCCGTGATACCCAACCCCCGTTATCCCTGGTCTCCGTGATCCACGACCCCAATCCCCGTGATCCCTGACACCCGTGATCCCCGTGCCCCGTGATCCACGACCCCGACCCCCATGATCCACGACCCCCATGATCCACGACCCCCATGAGTCCTGGGCCCCGTGATCCATGACCCTGACCCCCGAGATACCTGTCCGCCGTGATTCCCGACCCCCATGATCCATGACCCCGACTCCCATGATCCCCGACCACCGTGATTCCCCGACCCCAACTGCCGTGTTCCACAATCCCCAGATCCACGACCGCGACCCCGACCCCCGTGATACCCGACCCCCATGATCCATGACCCCTGTGATCCATGAACCCCGTGATCCAAGATCTCCATGACCCCCGACCCCTATGATCCCCGACCCTGACCCCCGAGATCCATGACCCCCACGATCCCGACCCCCGTGAGCCACGACCCTGACCCCTGTGATCCTCGACCCCCATGATCCCCCGGCCCCCGCCCCCGTGTTCCATGGCCTCCGTAATTCATGACACCAACCTCCATGACCCCCGACCTCCGTGATCCACGACCCCCGTGATCCCGACCCCCAAGATCCCCGACTCCCGTGATCCACATCCTCCGTGATCCACGACCCCGAACCCTGTGATCCCTGACCCTGTGATCCGCGACCCCCTGTGATTCCTGACCCCCGTGATCCCTGACCATGGGATCTCCGACCCCTGTGATCCACGACCCCGACTCCCCGTGATCCATGACTCAGACCCCCATGATCCCCGACCCCTGTAATCCCTGACCCTGTGATCCCTGACCCCTTGTGATCCACGACCCCGTGATCCCCGACCCCTGTGATCCACGACCCCCATGATCCCCGACCCTCATGATCCCCAACCCCGTGATCCACGACCCCGACCCCCGTGATCTCCGACCCTCATGATCCATAGCCTCGACCCCGTGATTCCTGACCCTGGCCCCATGATCCCTGACCCTCATGCCTCATGATCCATGGCCCCGACCCTCGAGATCCTCGACCACCATGATCCACGACCCTGACCCCCACGATCCCCGACCCCGAATCCCCATGATCTCTGACCCCCGTGATCCACGACCCCATGATCCCGGACCCTAGTGATCCTCGACCCCCGTGAGCCGCGACTCCCATGATCCTTGAACCCGTGATCCATGATCCCCATAATCCCTGGCCTCGACCCCCATGAATCCTAGTCCCGACCCTCACAATCCCCAAACTCTGTGATCCCCGGTCCCCGTGATCCACGACCCCAACCCGGTGATCCCTGACCCTCATGATCCATGACCTTGACCCCCGTGAACCCCGACCCCCATGATCCATGACCCCGACCTCCATGATCCCTGACAACCGTGATTCCTCGGCCCCCACCTCCATGTTCCACGATCCCCATGATCCACGACCCCTGTGATCCATGACCTCCGTGATCCATGACCCCATGATCCCCGACCCCCGTGATCCACGACCCTGACCCCCATGATCTTCGACCCCCATGATCCACTGGCCCCCACCCCCATGTTCCATGACCCCCGTGATCCATGACCCCGACCCCCGGGATCCACAACCCCCATGATCCCCCGGCCCCGAACCTCATAATCCATGACCCCCGTGATCCCTGACCCTCGTGATCCACGACCCCTGTGATCCACAACCACCATGAACCAAGACCCCCGTGATCATCGACTCCTATGATCCCTCATCCCCGACCCTCGTGATCCCCAACCCCTGTGATTCCTGACCCCTGTGATCCCCGACCCCCGATCCATGACTCCGACCTCCGTGATCTCTGACCCGGGCCCCCTTGATCCATGACCCCCGTGATCCGTGACCCTGACCCCTGTGATCCCCGACCCCCAAGATCCCCCCGGCCCCGAACTTCGTGATCCATGACCCCTGTGAACCCTGACACCCGTGATCCACAACCCTGACCCCTGTGATCTTCGAACCCCATGATCCACCGGCCCCCACCCCTTTGTTCCACAACTCCCGTGATCCATGACCCCCATGATCCACGACCCCCGATCCATGACTCCGACCTCCGTGATCCCCGACCCGGGCCCCCTTGATCCATGACCCCCATGATCCCCGACCCCCATGTTCCACAACCCTGACCCCACGATCCTCGACTCCCATGATCCATGACCCCGACCCCCATGATCCCCCGGACCCCATCCCGTGTTCCACGACCCCCATGATCCATGACCCCGACCCCGTGACCCCTGATCCCCGTGATCCACGACCCTTGTGATCACCAACCCCAACACTCGTGTTCCCCGACCCTGTAATCCCCGACCCCCGTGATCCCCGACCCCGTGAACCTCGACCCCTATGATCCCCGACCCTCGTGATCCCCGACCCCTGTGATCCCTGACCATGTGGTCACCGACCCCTGTGATCCACGACCCCTGTGATCCCTGACCACGTGATCCCCAACCCCTGTGATCCACGACCCTGACCCCATGATCCCTGACCCCTTGTGATCCACGATCCCCGTGATCCCCGACCCCGTGATCCCCGACCCCTGTGATCCACGACCCCCATGATCCCTGGCCCTGATCCCCATGAACCCTAGTCCTGACCCTCATGATTCCTGACCCCCATGATCTCCGGCCCCCGTGATCCATGATTCCGACCCCCATGATCCCTGACCCCCGTGATCCCTGACCCCCGTGATCCCCGACCCCCATGATCCCTGACCCTCATGATCCACGGCCCCGACCTCCATGACCCCTGACAACCGTGATTCCCCAGCCCCCACACCCATGTTCCATGATCCCCATGATCCACGACCTCCGTGATCCACGACCCCCATGATCCACGACCCTGATCCCTGTGATCTTCGACTCCTATGATCCCTCATCCCCGACCCTCACGATCCCCAACCCCCGTGATTCCTGACCCATGTGATCCCCGACCTCCGATCCATGACTCTGATCTCCGTGATCCCTGACCTGGGCCCCCTTGATCCATGACCCCCGTGATCCATGACCCTGACCCCCGTGATCTTCGACCCCCATGATCTACCGGCCCCACCCCTGTGATCTTTGACCCCCATGATCCACCGGCCCCCACCCCTGTGTTTCACAACCCCCATGATCCATGACCCCAACCCCCGTGATCCACGACCCCCGTGATCCACAACCCCCGATCCATGACTCCGACCTCCGTGATCCTCGTCCCGGGCCCCCTTGATCCATGACCCCCATGATCCCCGACCCCTTTGATCCACAACCCTGACCCCGCGATCCTTGACTCCTATGATCCATGATCCCCGACCCCCATGATCCCCCGGACCCACCCCGTATTCCACGACCCCCATGATCCACAACCCTGACCCCGTGACCCCTGATCCCCGTGATCCCCGACCCTCATGATCACCAACCCCAACCCTCGTGATCCCCGACCCTGTAATCCCCGACCCCCATTATCCATGACCACTTGATCCCTGCCCCCCATATTCTCCGACCCCTGTGATCCCTGACCACGTGATCCCCAACCCCTGTGATCCATGACCCCGACTCCCGTGATCCATGACCCTGACCCCCATGATCCCCGGCCCCCATAATCCCCGACCCCTTGTGATCCACGATTCGTGATCCCCGACCCCTATGATCCATGACCCCCGTGATCCCCGACCTCTGTGATCCCTGACCCCCGTGATCCTTGACCTCCATGATCCCCCGGCACACACCCCCGTGTTCTACGATCCCCATGATCCACGACCCCGACCCCGTGATTCGTGACCCCTGTGTTCCACGAACCCTGTGATCCACGATCCCCGTGATCCACGACCCTGACTCTTGTGCTCCCCGACCCCATGATCCGCGACCCCGATTCCCATGATCCCCAACGCCTGTGATCCCTGACCACGTGCTCCCCGACCCCTGTGATCCACGACCCCTGTGATCCCCGACCCCTGTGATCCACGACCCTGACCCCTGTGATCCATGATCCCGACCCCCATGATCCCCAACCCCAATCCCCGTGATCCCTGACCCCTTGTGATCCATGATCCCGTGATCCCCAGCCACCGTGATCCACGACTCCCGTGATCCCCGACCCCCGTGATCCCCGACCCCTGTGATCCACGACCCCCATGATCTCTGGCCCTGATCCCCATGAACCCTAGTCCTAATCCTCATGATCCCTGACCCCCATGATCCCCAGTCCCCATGATCCATGATTCCGACCCCCGTGATCCCTCACCCCCATGATTTCTGACCCCCGTGATCCCCGACCCACATGATCCACGACCCCGACCCCCATGATCCCTGACCCTCATGATCCACGGCCCCGACCCCCATGAACTCTGGTCCCGACCCTTATGATTCCCGACCTAATAATCCCCGACCCCGACCCCATAATCCCCGGCCCCCATAATCCATGTCCTCCACCCCTATGACCCGACCCCCACCACCATGATTTCATGCTCTGACCCACCTGAGCCCCATCGATTTTTCACTACTCTTCACCAGTGAGCGGTTGCAATGCATTATAATGAGGTCCGAGTCCCAATATCTGGTGATCCTCAGGCCTCATCATTCTTGTGCAGAGAATGTACCCAGTTAGGGATGTATGGAAATGGTAGCATAGTGGTAATGTTACTGGGCTAGTAATCTAGAGGCCTAAACTAGTGATTTGGAAATAAGAGTTCAAATCCCATCACAGCAGCTGCGGAATTTAAATTCAGTTAAATAAACCTGGAATAAAAAGCTTCTATTAATAATAATGACCATTTAATGACCAGATTATCATAAAAATCCATCTGGTTTACTAATGCCTTTTAGGGAAGGAAATCTGCTGTCCTTATCCAATCTGGCCTACATGTGACTCCAGACCCACAGCAATGTGGTTGACTCTTAACTACCCTCTGAAATGGGCTTACAAGCCATTATGTTGTCATGGTCGCAACTTGCCATCTTCTCAAGGGCAATTGAGGATGGCCAATAAATGCTTGCCATTAACACCCACATCCAATGAATAAAAAAATGATTTAACTATTTGTACTGTGCTTTTTTTTGACAGACATGCTCCGCCTCCCCTTTTCACCCCGAATCATTCCCTTCATGTGGTGCCGAGAAGCAGGGCCTGAGGCTCCGACTCTCTTCGCCCCGGCGGGCCTGGGGCCAAGAGGGACTGGCGTGGGGCCGAGACGGAGAGAGAGGCTGGGGGGGGAGTGAGAGAGGCTGGGGGGAGAGTGAGAGAGGCTGGGGAGAGAGAGAGAGAGGCTGGGGGGAGAGTGAGAGAGGCTGGGGGGAGAGAGAGAGAGGCTGGGGGGAGAGAGAGGCTGGTGGAGTGGGGGAGAGAGTTAGGAGGGGTGGGGGAGAGAGAGGCTGGGGGGGGAGGCTAGGGGAGAGTGAGAGAGGCTGGGAGAGAGTGAGAGGTTGGGGGTAGAGTGAGAGAGGCTGGGGTGAGAGAGAGACTGGGGGAGAGAGAGAGACATGGATGGGAGGGGAGGGAGAGAGACACAGTGGGGGGGGGGGAACGTGTGGGGGAGAGGCATGGTGGGGGAGGGGTGGATCAGAGGGGATAGACGGAGCTCAGTGAAGACGGATCACATTCTTACAACCCCCTACAAGGGACATTGTTGGAGTGGATGATATCCGGGTATGATTGCACTAGGATGAGGGTGAATGTGAGGGGTGGCTGGTGAGATGTGGATGTGATAATATTGATAGAGAGGAATGGGGGGAGGTGCAAGAAAGGTTGGTGTTAGTAAGGATGTGCAGGAATAGGGTAGGGAAGGCAGAGTGATGGGGATGTGATGAGAGGCCCAGCAGGATAAGGTTGAGTGTGACTTTGTACTAACGTTTCGTGATCTACTGAGATAATTGAAATGTTTGTGGCACTGTACCCAGGTCCTTCTGACCACATCTCTGCTTGTGCCCTCCTCTGCAATGTGCAACCAGGCTGTGTCGATCTCCTGGGGAGGTCTCTTCCGCCCATTGGAAAGGAAGAGAACCTCTCTGCGTGTTGTGACTCCCTCCATAAGCATATGGAGGGAGCCATGGGAGAGCCTGGGTGCAGCCGTGCACCTTTGTGCAGTGCTTGTCAGTGTTTGCAGCACCTCAATGCTGTAGAACACTGACAGCACAAATGTCAGAATAAAGTTGGCCATGGTCCCTTTAAGGAAACTGTCTGATGACACATCATCAAATGACCCAATTCCTCTAATTGGCCGGGAATTGCGCTGGCCGGGCTTAACAAGCTCAATTAAGATAAATTCATTTCAGAGAGCAGGATGGAGACAAAAGCGGGGCCGGGACCCGTCATCAATGTCGCCCACCACGGACCTGCTGAGGTCAGCAAAATCGCGGCCTTTGTCTTTCAGGGGTGATGTCAGGAAGCACTTCTTCATACAAAGGGTAGTGGAAATCTGGAACTCTCTCCCCCAAAAAGCTGTTGAGCTGAGGGTCAATTGAAAATTTCAAAACTGAGATTGATAGATTTTTGTTCAGCAAGGGGTATTAAGGGATACGGAATCAACCAAGGTGGGTAGATGGAGTTAAGCTACAAATTAGCCATGATCTAATTGAATGGGAGAACAGGATTGAGTGGGTGAATGGCCTCCTCCTAGTCCTATGCTCCGACGTTTCCAAGGAACAAATGTCCGGATTTTCCAATTTGCTCTATTTTAGCATCATGCTAATCTTGTGCATAACAAGACACTGTTGAAAATGTAAAATTTATATATTTTCATAAAATTTGATTATGGTGGACTGTCCAATGGAACAGCAGCTAATCAACAGTTGTTTGTCATTTAATAAATAACTGAGTGTCACTGTCGATGGTAAGTTTCAGAAGTTCTTAGCTGAACTTCTAAATTTAGCCTGTTACCATGGATTTTAAGATTGTACTGGTGGAATGGTCCATCTATCTAAAGGTTGTCTCTGTGCAACATTCCAGTTAAGATATTTCATAAGTAGGATGCTCTATTTATGAACTGGCATGGTGGGATGCTCTATCTCAAGATTACCATGGGGGAATGTCCTCTCTCAGGATTGCTGTGGTGGAATGCCCCATCTTTGGTCTGGTATAGTATAATATTGCATCTCCCATTTCCATGGTGCAATGGTTTACATCATGGTTGTCATAATAGAACAGCCCATTTCAACTCATGATGCGACACACCATATTTGACCTACCATAATGAGAGCTTCCAATTCTTTGCTGCAATGCTGGTTGTCATCTCAGAATTGTCATGGTGGGATACCACGTCTTTGAGTTGCTATGCTATTAATCTGATGGTTAACGTAGCAGAATGCTGCACCTCTCATATTTGGAATACCTTGATGGGATTGTTCTTCAACCTCTTGCCAACACTGGGAACAGATATTTTCACAGATCAAGTCATCCGACCCTCCTGGATAAAATAGATTGCTTGCTATCTGCTCTCAACAAAGATCCTTCAGAGAAATAATGTGAGAAAAATTGGACAAAAATGTTTTAAAAAACACTCAGATTCTATGCCTTAAGGTATTAGCAAGTGAATAATAAAGGAAGATAACTGTGCTATAGGATTGTATTATCTTCTGTCAATGAAATGATCTCAGAATGTGAATTTAACCAGTGATCTTAAATGGGATTTTCTTTCATGAGACATACAAACAACATTTATTCTCACTAGGAAATAATCCTATCATCAGATACTTAAGTAGCTCTCCTCTGTACTTGATGACAAACCACACATTATTCTTGTGACTTTACCCACCCACTGCTGTGCAAAGAAAAATATTTGATTCATTACGTTTGCTGTAGAGGAATATGCATCAGATACAAATAAAAAATTGATGAGTTGGAAAAGACTAGCTGGTCCATCAAGCTTGCCCCATATGGCTAGAACATCATGACAAAGCACTTCCACCCTCCTCTCTCCCTCTCCACCCACCCCCGTAGCCATGTAATCTCCTGAAGGAGGCAAAAACCAGAGAAAAATTCAGGGCCAATAAGAGAAAAATTACTCTGTAAAATTCCTCATCGACCCCCTCACGTGATCAAAAACAGTCTAGGAGATCACACGGACCCAGTGTTATCTATAAAGTCACTTTTCTTTTACATGATGGCAAAGTACCATTTATTCAGGTGTGAGTCTTGGCAGCTATCCAATAGTGGAGGGCATCACAGTCAAATTGGAGCGCCCCCCTTACCTGAATCTGCACAGGGGGGTCACTATATGGCAATCAGAAGTTGGTCGATTTTTCCTTCCATAACCATTGGGTGCTGTGGCCAATTGTAGCGCCTTACTACAACCAGGCTAAAAGTAGCTAACACAACTTAGATTGAAGCTGGGACCCCCTTCCCCCATTGGGACTCCCTCCCCCCCGGGACCCTCCCCCCTCCGCCATTCCCCCAAGCTGTCTGGCTCAGTGACTATCGGGTAGAATTTTCACATGGGATTTCCCGCTATAACTCTGGCAGAAGATTGGCAGAAATACCCCAGGGGATACAGCGTAAATGGTAAATTAAGTTTCTCCAGGGATTTCTGTCGATCCTCTGCCAAAGTCAGAGCAGACGATTGGGAGAATCCCTTGCAAAAATTGCAGTAGTGTGACTTTACCTTTAAGCCACTGGGAGAGCCCTTGTTATACAAAGCCTCCCTGAAAAAGTGCAACATCCCCACTGACACCTGGGAGTCCCTGGCCAAAGACTGCCCTAAGTGGAAGAAGTGCATCCGGGAGGGCGCTGAGCACCTTGAGTCTCATCGCCGAGAGCATGCAGAAAAAAAGCGCAGGCAGCAGAAAGAGCGTGCGGCAAACCTGTCCCACCCTCCCTTATCCTCAATGACTATCTGTCCCACCTGTGACAGGGACTGTGGCTTTGGTATTGGACTGTTCAGCCACCTAAGGACTCATGTTAAGAGTGGAAGCAAGTTTTCCTCGATTCCGAGGGACTGTCTATGAATGAGACATAGCTGGAGGAAATTTGCACATTTAGTCTGAACATCAGTCCTGACGTCATTATTGAAGTCAGTCGAGCATGTGGTATAGCTTGCACATTTTATGACCTTTATTTTTCCAAGTGCAACAAATGTACTTATTTTTCAGGAGTATCAAGAGATGAGGATTGCGGTAGCCAGCAAGATAGATGTGTTGCTATAAAACAGAAAGGACAACATCAATAGAGGACATACTGCAAAGTATTGGAAAGATTTGGCCCAGAAATTCAGGCGTTACCACTTTTGGACACGCGGTGGGGGACATTTCCAGTGCCTGAATGGTGAGGCCCGAGACTCCCCAGATATTAGGATCATTGTAATGATGTTGGTGTGGCAATGGGACCCTGCCAGAGAAACGGGGTACAAGATTGAGCCGCTGCTAGTGTCGCAGGTAAGTGGGACCAGGGGCCGGGTATGGGATTGAGGGTCAAGGCCAGGGGTTGGGGTGGGACTGAGAATCGCAGGGCTGGGGATCGCAGAAATTCTCTGTACCTACCCCATCAAATTCCTTAATCAGTTATCTTACATCTTGGTAATTTTATTCCAAAAAGAATACACCAATCACAACCTGTGAAATATTTATATTGTGGTTCACCATGTACAAAAAAACTTAATTGCACATTTATCATACTTCAAAATATGGTTTGTGTATCATGAAATGAACATTGATTATCCTACATTTAATAAACATTATCTATCACATTGTATCATCACATCACTTAGTTACTCACTTTAGAGCACGCTTCATCCTTTTTCTACCTCTCTCTCACTATATTTCCCCCCCTACCTCTTTGTCTTGTCTCCCTTACCTGACACTTTGTTTCATCTTTCTGTGTGTCAGCTGTGGCTCAGTGGGTATTACTCGTACCTCTGAGTCAAAAGGTTGTGAGTTCAAAGCCCACTCCAGAGACTGGAGCACAAAATCTAAGCTGACACTCCAGTGCAGTGCTGAGGGAGTGCTACGCTGTCAGAGATGCTGGTCTTTCGGTTGAGATGTTAAACTGAGTACCCGTCTGTCCTTGCAGGTGGATGTAAAAGATCCCGTGGCTGCTATCTTGAAGAAGAACAGGGGAGTTCTCCCTGGTGTCCTGGCCATTATCCATAACCAATATCACTAAAATAGGTTGTCTGCTCATGATCACATTGCGATTTGTGGGATCTTGCTGCCCCGTTTCCGATGTTACAAAAGTGACTACACTTCAGAAGCATCTTTCCTGGTTAGGCTGCTCACCAACCTAGTGAAAATTGATGAAGTGTAAGGCACACACTCCACCCATTTGTACCTGAAAATTGTAATTGGGCTCGTACAACTGGGAACATGGTTTGCCTATTGCACTGGGCATGTCAGCCTAGATTACGTGCTCAAGTCCCTGGAGTGGGGTCATCAACCCATGACCTTCTGACTCAGAGGTGAGGGATGCTACCCACTGAGCCACGGCTGACACACCTTATGCGACTCATTCAATAGGTACCATTGAAGGCCAGGATTTGTGTTTCAAGGGCGGCAGCAGCGAGTGCGAATGGCAGCAGTTGGAGAGGCCTGCATCGCGAGAGCGCGCGGTGCAGGACTACAAAGGGCGGTGGCAGCGAGTCGGAGGAGCAGCAGTTGGAGAGGCCAGCATGGCGAGAGCGGGCGGCACAGGACTACAAAGGGCGGCGGCAGCGAGTGGGAGCAGCGGCAGATCAGAGGAGGCCAGCTGGTGCAGGGGCAGAAGGTAAACAAAGAAATCAAAGTGTGACGTCACAACCAAGGGGGTAAGTGATTGGCTGGTGGATTGGTGAGTATTTAATCTTTTTCTTTTCTTTTTATTTCCTTAGCAGTAAGAAACCTTGTCATTGTTGCCAAATTAAGTTAATTTAAGGGTTAAGTCATGGCAGGAGAGCCCAGACCCGTGTCATGCTCCTCCTGTGCTCTGTAGGAAATCAAAGACGCTTCCAGTGTCCCTGACTACTATGTGTGCAGGAAGTGTGTCCAGCTGCAGCTCCTTACAGACCGCATTGTGGCACTGGAGCTGCGCATGGACTCACTCTGGAGCATCCGCGATGCTGAGGATGTTGTGAGTAGCACATTTAGTGAGTTAGTCACATTGCTGGTAAAGGTTACTCAGGCAGATAGGGAATGGGTGACCATCAGGCAGCGCAGTGGAAGGAAGGTAGTGCAGGGGTCCCCTGCGGTCACCTCCCTCCAAAACAGGTATACCATTTTGGGTACTGTTGGGGGAGATTAACTCATCAGGGGAAGGCAGCAGCAGCCATGTTCATTGCACCATGGGTGGCTCTGCTGCACAGGAGGGCAGGAAAAAGAGTGGGAGAGCTATAGTGATAGGGGATACTATGGTAAGGGGAATAGATAGCTGTTTCTGCGGCTGCATTGAGACTCCAGGATGGTATGTTGCCTCCCTGGTGCAAGGGTCAAGGATGTCTCGGAGCGGCTGCAGGACATTTTGGAGGGGGAGAGTGAACAGCCAGTTGTCGTGGTGCATATTGGTATCAACAATATTGGTAAAAAATGGGATGAGGTCCTACAAGCTGAATTTAGGGAGCTAGGAGTTAAATTAAAAAGTAAGACTTCAAAGGTAGTAATCTCAGGATTGCTACCAGTGCCACATGCTAGTCAGAGTAGAACTAGCAGGATAGTTAAGATGAATACGTGGTTTGAGGAATAGTGCAAGAGGGAGGGATTCAAATTCCCGGGACATTGGAACCTGTTCTGGGGGAGGTGGGACCAGTACAAACCGAATGGTCTGCACCTGGGCAGGACCAGAACTAATGTCCTAGGGGAAGTGTTTGCTAGTGCTGTTGGGGAGAGTTTAAACTAATATGGCAGGGGGATGGGAATCTATGCAGGGAGACATATGGAAGTAAAATGGGGGCAGAAGCAAAAGGGTAGAAAGGAGATAAGGAAAGGTGGAGGGCAGAGAAATGAAAGGCAAAAATTAAAACGGGCCACATTAAACATAATTCTAAAAGGACAAAGAGTGTTAAAAAAACAAGCCTGAAGATTCTGTGCCTCAATGCGAGGAGCATTCATAATAAGGTGGATGAATCAACTGTGCAGATAGCTATTAATGGATATAATGTAATTGGGATTACGGAGATATGGCTCCAGGGTGACCAAGGCTGGGAACTCAACATCCAGGGGTATTCAATATTCAGGAAGGATCGACAGAAAGGAAAAGGAGGTGGGGTAGCATTGCTGGTTAAAGAGGAGATTAACGCAATAGTAAGGAAAGACATTAGCTTGGATGATGTGGAATCTGTATGGATAGAGCTGCAGAACACCAAAGGGCAGAGTTGTGTACAGATTACCAAACAGTGGCAGTGAGGTTGGGGATGCATCAAACAGGAAATTAGGGATGCGTGCAATAAAGGTACAGCAATTATCATGGGCGACTTTAATCTACAAATAGATTGGACTAACCAAACTGGTAGTAACATGGTGGAGGAGGATTTCCTGGAGTGTATAAGGGATGGTTTTCTAGACCAATATGTCGAGGACCAACTAGAGAGCAGGCCATCCTAGACTGGGTCTTCTGTAATGAGTGAGGATTAATTAGCAATCTTGCTGTGCGAGGCCCCTTAGGGAAGAGAGACCATAATATGGTAGAATTCTTCATTAAGATGGAGCGTGACACAGTTCATTCAGAGACTAGGGTCCTGAACTTAAAGAAAGGTAACTTCCATGGTATGAGACGTGAATTGGCTAGAATAGACTGGCGAATGATACTTAAAGGGTTGATGGTGGATAGGCAATGGCAGACATTTAAAGATTACATGGATGAACTTCAACAATTGTACATCCCTGTCTGGTGTAAAAATAAAACGGGGAAGGTGGCTCAACCATGGCTAACAAAGGAAATTAGGGATAGTGTTAAATCCAAGAAGGAGGCATATAAATTGGCCAGAAAAAGCAGCAAACTTGAGAACTGGGAGAAATTTAGAATTCAGCAGAGGAGGACAAAGGGTTTAATTCGGAGGGGGAAAATAGAGTATGAGAGTAAGCTTGCAGAGAACATAAAAACTGACTGCAAAAGCTTCTATAGATATGTGAAGAGAAAATGATTACTAAAGACAAATGTAGGTCCCTTGCAGTCAGAATCAGATGAATTTATAATGGGGAACAAATGAATTTATAATGGCAGACCAATTGAACAAATACTTTGGTTCTGTCTTCACTAAGGAAGACACAAATAACCTTCCGGAAATACTAGGGGACCAATGGTCTAGCGAGAAGGAGGAACTGAAGGAAATTCTTATTAGTCAGGAAATTGTGTTAGGGAAATTGATGGGATTGAAGGCCGATAAATCCCCAGGGCCTGATAGTCTGCATCCCAGAGTATTTAAGGAAGTGGCCCTAGAAATAGTGGAAGCATTGGTGGTCATTTTGCAACATTCTATAGACTCTGGATCAGTTCCTATGGATTGGAGAGTAGCTAATGTAACCCCACTTATTAAAAAAGGAGGGAGAGAGAAAACAGGGAATTATAGACCGGTTAGCCTGGCATCAGTAAGTGGGGAAAGTGTTGGAATAAATTATTAAAGACTTAATAACAGTGCTTTTGGAAAGCAGTGACAGGATTGGTCCAAGTCAGCATGGATTTATGAAACGGAAATAATGCTTGACAAATCTAGATTTTTTTGAGGATGTAACTAGTAGAGTGGACAAGGGAGAACCAGTGGATGTGGTGTATTTGGACTTTCAAAAGGCTTTTGACAAGGTCCCACACAAGAGATTAGTGTTCAAAATTAAAGCACATGATATTGGGGGTAATGTATTGACATGGATAGAGAACTGGTTGGCAGACAGGAAGCAGAGATTCAGGATAAATGGGTCCTTTTCAGAATGGCAGGCAGTGACTAGTGGGGTACCGCAAGGTTCGGTGCTGGAACCCTAGCTATTTACAATATACATTAATGATTTAGACAAAGGAATTGAATGTAATATCTCCAAGTTTGCAGATGACCTTAAGCTGAGTGGCAGTGTGAACTGTGAGGAGGATGCTAAGAGACTGCAGGGTGATTTGGACAGGTTAAGTGAGTGGGCAAATGCATGGCAGATGCAGTGTAATGTAGATAAATGTGAGGTTATCCACTTTGGTGGCAAAAACAGGAAGGCAGAATATTATCTGAATGGCAGCAGATTAGGAAAAGGGGAGGTGCAACGAGACCTGGGTGTCATGGTACATCAGTTATTGAAAGTTGGCATGCAGGTGCAGCAGGCGGTGAAGAAGGCAAATGGCATGTTGGCCTTCATAGCGAGAGAATTTGAGTATAGAAACATAGAAACATAGAAAATAGGTGCAGGAGTAGGCCATTCGGCCCTTCTAGCCTGCACCGCCATTCAATGAGTTCATGGCTGAACATTCAACTTCAGTACCCCATTCCTGCTTTCTCGCCATACCCCTTGATCCCCCTAGCAGTAAGGACCTCATCTAACTCCTTTTTGAATATATTTAGTGAATTGGCCTCAACAACTTTCTGTGGTAGAGAATTCCACAGGTTCACCACTCTCTGGGTGAAGAAGTTCCTCCGCATCTCGGTCCTAAATGGCTTACCCCTTATCCTTAGACTGTGACCCCTGGTTCTGGACTTCCCCAACATTGGGAACATTCTTCCTGCATCTAACCTGTCTAACCCCGTCAGAATTTTATATGTTTCTATGAGGTCCCCTCTCATTCTTCTGAACTCCAGTGAATACAAGCCCAGTTGATCCAGTCTTTCTTGATAGGTCAGTCCCTCCATCCCGGGAATCAGTCTGGTGAACCTTCGCTGCACTCCCTCAATAGCAAGAATGTCCTTCCTCAGGTTAGGAGACCAAAACTGTACACAATACTCCAGGTGTGGCCTCACCAATGCCCTGTACAACTGTAGCAACACCTCCCTGCCCCTGTACTCAACTCGTTCTCCCTTATCCACTCTACTGGAAACATCCTCAAAAAATTCCAGAAGATTTGTCAAGCATGATTTCCCTTTCACAAATCCATGCTGACTTGGACCTATCATGTCACCTCTTTCCAAATGCACTGCTATGACATCCTTAATAATTGATTCCATCATTTTACCCACTACCGATGTCAGGCTGACCGGTCTATAATTCCCTGTTTTCTCTCTCCCTCCTTTTTTAAAAAGTGGGGTTACATTGGCTACCCTCCACTCCATAGGAACTGATCCAGAGTCAATGGAATGTTGGAAAATGACTGTCAACGCATCCACTATTCCCAAGGCCACCTCCTTAAGTACTCTGGGATGCAGTCCATCAGGCCCTGGGGATTTATCGGCCTTCAATCCCATCAATTTCCCCAACACAATTTCCCGGCTAATAAGGATTTCCCTCAGTTCCTCCTCCTTACTAGACCCCCCGACCCCTTTTATAACCGGAAGGTTGTTCGTGTCCTCCTTCGTGAATACCGAACCAAAGTACTTGTTCAATTGGTCCGCCATTTCTTTGTTCCCCGTTATGACTTCCCCTGATTCTGACTGCAGGGGACCTACATTTGTCTTTACTAATCTTTTTCTCTTTACATATCTATAGAAACTTTTGCAATCCGTCTTAATGTTCCCTGCAAGCTTCTTCTCATACTCCATTTTCCCTGCCCTAATCAAACCCTTTGTCCTCCTCTGCTGAGTTCTAAATTTCTCCCAGTCCCCAGGTTCGCTGCTATTTCTGGCCAATTTGTATGCCACTTCCTTGGCTTTAATACTATCCCTGATTTCCCTTGATAGCCACGGTTGAGCCACCTTCCCTTTTTTATTTCTATGCCAGACAGGAATGTACAATTGTTGTAGTTCATCCATGCGGTCTCTAAATGTCTGCCATTGCCCATCCACAGTCAACCCCTTAAGTATCATTCGCCAATCCATCTCAGCCAATTCACGCCTCATACCTTCAAAGTTAGCCTTCTTTAAGTTCTGGACCATGGTCTCTGAATTAACTGTTTCATTCTCCATCCTAATGCAGAATTCCACGATATTATGGTCACTCTTCCCCAAGGGGCCTCGCACAACGAGATTGCTAATTAATCCTTTCTCATTACATAACACCCAGTCTAAGATGGCCTCCCCCCTAGTTGGTTCCTCGACATATTGGTCTAAAAAACCATCCCTTATGCACTCCAGAAAATCCTCCTCCACCGTATTGCTTCCAGTTTGGTTAGCCCAATCTATGTGCATATTAAAGTCACCCATTATAACTGCTGCACCTTTATTGCACGCACCCCTAATTTCCTGTTTGATGCCCTCCCCAACATCACTACTACTGTTTGGAGGTCTGTACACAACTCCCACTAACGTTTTTTGCCCTTTCGTGTTCTGCAGCTCTACCCATATAGATTCCACATCATCCAAGCTAATGTCCTTCCTAACTATTGCCTTAATCTCCTCCTTAACCAGCAATGCTACCCCACCTCCTTTTCCTTTTATTCTATCCTTCCTGAATGTTGAATACCCCTGGATGTTGAGTTCCCAGCCCTGCTCATCCTGGAGCCACGTCTCCGTAATCCCAATCACATCATATTTGTTAACATCTATTTGCACAGTTAATTCATCCACCTTATTGCGGATACTCCTTGCATTAAGACACAAAGCCTTTAGGCTTGTTTTTTTAACACCCTCTGTCCTTTTAGAATTTTGCTGTACAATGGCCCTTTTTGTTCTTTGCCTTGGGTTTCTCTGCCCTCCACTTTTCCTCATCTCCTTTCTGTCTTTTGTTTTTGCCTCCTTTTTGTTTCCCTCTATCTCCCTGCATTGGTTCCCATCCCCCTGCCATATTAGTTTAACTCCTCCCCAACAGCACTAGCAAACACTCCCCCGAGGACATTGGTTCCGATTCTGCCCAGGTGCAGACCGTCCGGATTGTACTGGTCCCACCTCCCCCAGAACCGGTTCCAATGCCCCAGGAATTTGAATCCCTCCCTGCTGCACCATTGCTCAAGCCACGTATTCATCTGAGCTATCCTGCGATTCCTACTCTGACTAGCACGTGGCACTGGTAGCAATCCCGAGATTACTACTTTTGAGGTCCTACTTTTTAATTTAGGTGCAGGGAGGTCTTACTGCAGCTATACAGGGTCTTGGTGAGGCCACACCTTGTATAATGTTTACAGTTTATTGAGGGAGTGCAGCGAAGGTTCACCAGACTGATTCCCAGCATGGCAGGACTGACATATGAAGAAAGATTGGATCGACTAGGCTTGTATTCACTGGAATTTAGAAGAATGCGAGGGGATCTCATAGAAACATATAAAATTCTGCCGGGATTGGACAGGTTAGATGCAGGAAGAATGTTCCCGATGTTGGGGAAGTCTAGAACCAGGGGTCACAATCTAAGGATAAGGGGTAAGCCATTTAGGACCGAGATGAGGAAAAACTTCTTCACTCAGAGAATTGTGAACATGTGGAATTCTCTACCACAGGAAGTTGTTGAGGCCAGTTCATTAGATATATTCAAAAGGGAGTTAGATGTGACCCTTATGGCTAAAGGGATCAAAGGGTATGGAGAGAAAGCAGAAATGGGGTACTGAAGTTGCATGATCAGCCATGATCATATTGAATGGTGGTGCAGGCTCGAAGGGCCGAATGGCCAACTCCTGCATCTATTTTCTATGTTTCTAAATCGCCCATTTACCGCCCAGTTACCGCCCGTTTTCATAAAAATGTAAATTACCGCTCTTTACCGCTCCCAGTTAGCGCCGGTGGTAATTTGGGCCGACCATTACCGCCGGCGTTGCTGTAAATCGCCCGCCCACTTTGGAGATCCTAAAAAGTCGGAAAATTCCCTCCCAGCCCTAAATTCCATTAAAATTAATTTTTTAAGGCCTGCTACCACCCGTTAACACTGTGCTGGATATCACCCATGTCTGGAGTACTGACCTGACATGGGTCCAGTGTTATGACTCCCTCCATTTTGCTTGCAGCTTCACAGTGGCTCAGAAGATCATGGATAATCAAGAAAAGCTATTTTGATGCAAATGTAATGACATGTGCTGTACATATTAATAGATATGTGAGGTTTCGACAACATGACCACCACTACTGTACTTAAGTGATTCTATGCAGAAAATTAACTTTTGTATCATTTGAATGTGATTGGGAGAATTGGGAGAACCTTTTGTTCAGTAGGCTTTGGGCTGACATATGTGTTGAGTTTCTGCTATAAAGTGGTTCTGTGTTAGCTGATTGACACCGACTCTGTGGTGGACTGGAACATCACCTCATCAACGTGCAAAAATTGTATCAGGAAGTCTATGAAGGATTGTGACCTCTAAAAACCTAGTAAATGGTTGGATTGTGTAATAAAAAAGTTCTCATATTCTAAGGGGTATTCAAAGAGGCTCATTGTCTCAGACACACACCAGGCACTGAATTAACTCCCAGTGCAGGATTACAGAGGGAAAGGGGCTCACTGTCTCACACGGAGGAAGAGGGGTGTGTCCACGCAATAGGGCCTCATCCAAGTCACTGTGTGTACATAATAACCTGAGAGGGGAGGGTGGGGGTGTGGCGGGGGAGAGAAAAGGGAGTCAGTCACTGGGTGTGCAAGGAGACCTGGGAGAGGGGGAGGGGGGAAGGAACTCAGTCACTGGGTGTAAAAAGAGATCTGGGGTGGGGGAGTGGAGAGGATTTCAGTCATTAGGTGTACATCCAAGTAACCATTCTTCACATGGCTTGACAGTGTGGTCGTGGGGCTATTCAACTGTAGCAGTCATCACAACTGTAATGTAAGCACCTGTGAAAATGCTCACAAGATGGTGGAGCTGTTGCTCTGTGAGTGGTTTACCCAGTTACGTGAGGTTCACAAGACTCAAGGAACCCCAGTCAGTTGGGTCTCGGTCATCCAAAATAAGGTATGAGTTTACAAGGGACACCGTCAATCACACATTTAAAGTTGTCAAATGGGAGATATATTCCCCTTCCCAGAAGTGAGTGAGACACAGTACAATAATGGTTTAGTTGAATAAAATTTTATATAAAAGTAGTAATTTTTTAAAACGGATGTAATAAAATAACATTTTTTATGAATACAAATTTTGACAACAACAAACATTATAAACAAACAGCAACAACAACAACAAAATCAACAACAGTACAAACACCACTGAAAAGATCCTGCACTCTCCCACAATTCTACCTGTGGCCACCTTTCCCAACGTCTTTCCTCCCCAATTCCCCCCTGACCCTTGGCCCTGACCCCTTCCTCCTCCTCCTGCTAACAATACCCCTGGCCCTGCCCAAGTCGGGACCAGAACGTTTTGCACCAGCAGAGCACCTCGAGCGTGACTGCTGAAGCGGGGTGGTGACAATGGCAGCGCTATGTTTGAGGGTTCTGGAGAAGATGGAGGTGCGGAGGACCCATCTTCAAAGTCGGAAGAAACTGATTCCTCCCGACAAACAGGTGCTGTCACCATTGGAGGTATGGCACCTTGGGGTGTAGTGCCATATCCCACAACTGTCGATTGCCGCATTGCATTGGCATTGGTGGTCTGGTGTTCTCCCTCACCGCGGCAATCAGCTCCACCATGTCCTCCAATTGGCGGGCTGCTAAAGCCGCGATATTTTGGACAACCTAGCAATGGCCTGGAGGAGCTCTCTAATTAAGTCGATGCTCATCCTGGACAGTCCCACCATGTCCAGGCTAGCATCCGCTTGTTGCACAGCATTCCCACTTTGGCGGATCAGCCCTGAATTCACCACGGGAGTCGGTGTGCGCCATTGCAGTCCGCTTGGTCCCGTTTCCTCAGACCGGAATCCAAGAAAGTTGGATTCCAATGAGGAACCGGTGGCCGCAGGTAGAAAGGACCCTTGAAGTCCCGCCACCCCTCCCTCCTCCCTGCAACACCAGCGTTACAACGCTTTGAGGAGTGTTCTCCTCCAGCTCCTCCACCACCATCTCCTCCGTCTCCTCCACCACCATCTCTTCATTTTGTCTCCCCTGTAATGACTCCTCTCTGGGAGTGGTAGGTGGTTCCACCTCTGCAACTGTAAAAACATAACATTAATGGTTGGCGACAGGGGAGGGTGCGGTCAGAGGTAACATCAGAGCAATTCACTTTGCGCAGGTTTATGTGGAGAGCAAACATTTTTTACTGAGAATCATTACATCAAAGTATCATAAGCAAAGTATAGAGAAAGTACACGACATAACAAAACTTCAGTCCCAAACAGTTTGCTTTCCAAGTGGCAGAGTGTGATCAACTAAAAAATCATGTTAGAACTAACAACATTTCGTGTTCCCAGCATTACATTACATTGTACATTATATTGCCATAACATTGAATTACATGACCGCAGTACAGTCCAGGCATTATGCAGACTTACCGTCCGGGAGAACTGGTTTGGCACCAACACACGTGGCAGTGCGATCATACGCCCCCCGTCAGGGCTACAGCACGTTCCTCGAGGTCTGTGAGAGGAATAGTCTTCGACGGACCACCGACCGCTTTGCGGAGCTCCGCCCTATTGCCGGCTAGTTTTTTCTGCAAAGGTGACAACAAATATGTGTGAACTAATCTGACAGCTACTAATACCGAGCACACACATACATACATACATACACAATATATTGGGACACATCCCCAATTAACTGTCCTCCAGTCTCTTCATCAACAAGCGCATGATTTAAGTTTTATTAGCACGCAAATGTTACATGATGAACACATGAAAATACAAAGGAATAACGCAATGAGATCGATGATGGGAAATAAAAATGAAATCAAGCTTTACAACATAATAAAACGTGTCACTACTTAAGAGTAAATCGTCAATGCATGATAAAAGTTAGTACTTACTCTCGCAGACCCAACGATGTCATTCCACCGGTTGCGGCACTGGTTCGACCCCCGTATTAAGGGCGCATGGAGGACACCGCTTCAGCGATCTCTTGCCATAACCTCTGTTATACGGACAGTGACAGTTTCCTTCGCCCACTCCATGTTAGCTCATTCCAACGGGCCTCCACTTTGCCCACCAATGACTCCTGGGCTTCCTCCGAGAAACGGGTGGTCCTTTTTCTCCCACCTAACTCCCTCTCTACTTCGATGGCTTGATTCTCCATTCTTTGGATATTTATTTATATATATCTATTTCTAATATATATACACATTTCAATTCAAATATTTATTTATTTATTGACTTTTATTATTTTTAAGATTTATAACTATTATTACTTATATTATTAATTATATTCTTTTATAATATGATATAATTGTGAAAACAGTAAAAAATCCTAAAAAAAACTCAAAAATCCTCACAGCTCCTCTCTCACTGACATGCACTGACCTCTGCAGCTTGAAAATGTTGAGTGCTGGCCTTCTCTTCCCTGGTCACCCTTGACCCCGGAATCACGGGAGAATGGCCACGCATGCGCAGAGAAATGTTTCCGGTCCTTTTTGACAGCGGCTCTGCTTTCCTTTATACAGGAAAGCTGATCGCCGACTTTTGTCCCGGTTTGGCCACCCGCTGCACTTCTCTCCCGCATTGCTTCACCGCCGCCGACATGGACAACCCGAAAACCCGGGAGACGCAACTGCCGGAATACCGCTAAGGATCGAGCGGGGGCGATCCGCATGCAAATTCCAGCCCTCAGACTTTTTCATCTGGCTTGACAATTCTGAGATGCCTGCTGTTTTTTTAAAATATAGAACTGATCAAATATGTGCTGCTTTTGTTAAATGAATATGGGTGAGGCACGAGTGAGGAATTTCAGGCCCTCATACACAATGAATTATAAATCAAGGTAAACACCCAGGAACTGAAGTTGAGTTTCAAGCATGCTGAACCAAGAATGATAACCCAGTAATGACAAAAGGCTAACACCCGAAATGTCAGCCCCTCCTTTCTCTTCTCTTCAGCTGACGAACCTGTTGCGTATTTCCAGCATTTTCTGTTTTTACTCCAGTAGAAGTGCAACTAATCTCCCTGATAATGCAATCTAAATGTCCAGTATCAATAAAATGAAATGCAAATGTTCCTGATACTCCATCTTTTATGCTGCACTACTAATTAGATTTAATTTGAAGTTGTTTTGAACATATTTTAAATTCTGCTGCCTCTCTATTCCCCACACTAGATCAAACTAAACATTGAACGTCTGGCCAGTCACCCTCTCGGTCACAGAGACCCTGACGATAACTGCACTTGTCAGTTAATTGTCCTGGCCAATATTTATCCCTCAATCAACATAACAAAAAAACAGATTATCTGTTCATTATCACATTGCTGTTTGTGGAAGCTTGCTTGTGCGCAAATTGGCTGCTGCGCTTTCTACATTACAACAGTGACTACACCCCAACGGTACTTTATTGGCTATAAAGCACTTTGAGATGTCTGTTGGTCGTGAAAGGCGCTATATAAATCCAAGTCTTTCTTTCTTTCTTTAGAAGACAGCGAAGATTGCTCCTGAGATATCCTTGTTTTGTAGTACTCAGCTACTGACTATCAAAACTCCCTGTGCCCTTTAAATGTCGACAGCCAGCTTACCCCTTCCCTCTTTTCCTCAGGTGACCAAAGGCTGCGCAGGGACACTGAAGGCGGTGTTGGACTTCGTCATCAATGTCTGTCCTTGCTGATAGTAGGCTCCCGAGGTATGAGAAGTGATCCACATTGTCCAAGGTCTCGTCATGGACCTTGATAATCGGGGAGCTGTACTGTGTGGCGGGGGCAGGTTGGTAGAGAACCTTTGTCTTACGGATGTTTAATGTAAGGTCCAGATTCTCGTACGCTTCAGTGAAGGTGTCAACAATGGGTTGGAGTTCGGACTCCGAGTGTGCACAAACGCAAACGTCACCTGCATACTGTAATTCAATGACAGAGGTTGGAACATCCTTGGATCTGGACTGGAGGCGACGGAGATTGAACAATTTCCCGCTTGTCCTGTAGATTAACTCCACTCCAGCGGGGAGCTTGTTAAAGGTGAAATGAAGCATTGCAGCAAGGAAAATTGAGATGAGCATTGGTATGATGACACAGCCTTGCTTGACCCTGGTCTGCACTTGTATTGGGTCTGTGGTGGATCCGTTGGTAAGAATTACGCTTGCATGTTATTGTGAGGCAGGCAGAAGATGGTGACAAATATTTGAGGACAGCTGAATTTGAGGAGGACACTCCATAATCCCTCACAGTTGACAGAGTTTAAGGCCTTTGTGAGGTCAAGGAAAGCCATGTACAGAGGTTGATGCGGCTCCCTACATTTTTCTTAGATTTGTCGCGCGGTGAAGATCATGTCCGTTGTGCCCCTCAGTGAGCGGAATCCGCATTGCGATTCTAGGAGGAGCTCTTCAGCCACTGGGAGGAGACGATTGAGGAGGATTCATGTGATGATTTCCCTGCGGCAGACAGCAGGGAAACTCCTCTGTAATTACCGCAATTGGACTTGTCCCCTTTCTTGAACATGGTCATGATTACGGTGTCTCTGAGATCCCCAGCATGCTCTCCTCCTTCCAGATAAGAGAGATGAGATCATGGATTCACGCCAAGAGTACTTCTCCGCCATGCTTCAGTACTTCGGTGGGGATTCCATCTGTTCCTGAGGCCTTGTTATTTTTCAGTTGTCGGATGGCCTTTTCAAGGTGGCGGTAGACAGATTTTTGAATGATAAGGGAGTCAAGGGATATGGGGAGCGGGCAGGGAAGTGGAGTTGAGGCTAAGATCAGATCAGCCATGATCTTATTGAATGGTGGAGCAGGCTCGAGGGGCCAAATGGCCTACTCCTGCTCCTATTTCTTATGTTCTTGTGTTCTTATGTTCAACCTCATGCTGGGCTGGGATTGTGCTAAGGTGGTGGCGGGTAGCATGCTCTACTATGGAGTCAAGGGCACTCACATCAAAGACAGAGTCTTGGTTAATGAGATCTTTGAAGTGCTCCTTCCAGCGGGCGCTGCCTGCCTCTCTGTCCTTGATGAGCACCTCTCTATTCTTGGCCCGCAGTGGGGTAGGACCTGAGTGCTTGGGCTGTAGGTAATCTTGACTGTGCTAAAAAATCCAAGCATGTCGTGATTGTTGACTAGTTGCTGTGCTTCTTCCGCCCACCATCTGTTCTTTATGTCACGAGTTTTTTGTTGGACTTCGGCCTTCACTTGTCTGTAGATCTGCTTTCTTTCACTCGAGTTGTGGTGTTGTTTCCAATTTAAAAATGATTTGCGTTTGTAGTTTATTTGCTCCTAGATCTCCTGGTCGTTCTCATTGAACCTGTCTTGATGTTTTCTGGTCGAATCTCTTCACAGGGGCTAATTATGGTGGACTTGAGGGCAGACCAGGCACTATGGACACTCTGCGGCACCGATTCATTGGAGGTCATCAGGTTGGCTGTGAGGCGCTGGCTGAATAAGGCTTTCTTAGCAGGGTCTTTGAGTGCTTCAGCGTTGATTTTTCTGCAGTAGCATTTCTGTTGCCGCCGCTGTTTTGAGGATACATTGAGGGAAATGACAGAGCGGATTAGACGGTGGTCAGTCCAGTGGTCGTCAGCTCCTGTCATGGTGCAGGTGATATCGACGCCCTTGCGGTCCCTCTCTTCGTTGGGAGCACGTGGAAGCCAAGTACAAACAACGGAAGGAACGTACGACTAATCAAGCACCCCATCCAACTGCCCCTCCAACCACCATCTGCCCCACCTGTGACAGAGATGTAGATCCCACATTGGTCTCATCAGTCACCTTAGAACTCATATTAGTGTGGAGCCAAGTCATCCTTGACTCTGGGAGTCCGCCTAAGAGAGAGAGAGAGAGAGAGAGACCCCTTCACTTTACACCTCAGGGCAGCCTCAGTGAGGATTGATGAGTGTGGTGAAATCATTGCATTCACCAAAAGGCAAGCAACACTTGAATACCAGAAAAATAACCATCAGCATGTTTAACACTGAGATATCACTGCCAAAAATGTCCCACTAATAACACATTAGCTGCTCTGACAGTGTAGTGACCTCTGGACTTCAAGAAACAGCTAAACTGTTTCAAGATTTCACATGCCCAACACCAAAGGTAACGTCCACTATATAATCAGTGTTATGTATTTAACCCCTTGCAACCTGTATTACACTACCACCAGAGGGCCTACCTGTTGGAGTCCCAAGGGATCCCAGCATCCCTTGGGAGCACGGCATATAAGCAGGCCACCCACGAGGTACCTGCACTCTGGAGTCTCATTAAAGGAGTTAAGGTCACACTTGCTCATTGTACACAGTACTCAGTTTCATCCTTTACTTACCAATTGGCGACGAGGTAACGAACAACCACGCAAAAATGCAAAGAACAGTTGGTATCCTGGAGAAGTTCTTAGAAGGAGATGATTGGGAGGCCTTCGTGGAGAGACTCGACCAATACTTTGTGGCCAATGAACTGGAAGGGGACGAGAATGCTGCAAAACGAAGGGCAATCCTCCTAACTGTCTGTGGGGCAACAACCTGTGGCCTCATGAAGAATCTCCTAGCTTCAGCAAAACCAACAGCTAAATCCTATGAAGAATTGTGTACACTGGTCTGGGAGGGAGCACCTAAATCCTAAGGAAAGCGTTTTGATGGCGAGATATCGGTTCTACACGTGTCAATGGTCGGAGGGCCAGGAAGTGGCGAGCTATGTCGCCGAACTAAGGTGCCTTGCGGGACATTGTGAGTTTGAGGGATTCCTAGAACAAATGCTTAGAGACTTTTTTGTACTGGGCATTGGCCATGAGACAATCCTTCGCAGCCTGACTGTAGAAACTCTGAATCTAAGTAAAGCCATAACGATAGCCCAGGCATTTATATCCACCAGCGACAACACCAAACAAATTTCTCAGAGTAAAGAAGTTTCGGCCAGTACTGTGCATAAAGTAACGTCGTTTTCGAGCAGGAATATACATGGCAGAACGTACACGCCGGCTGCTGCTGCCCGACCTCAGATGACCCAGAGTCCGCCATCAATCGTTAATGTGAGGCAGTTAACACCTTGTTGGCATTGTGGAGGTGATCATTGGCCCCATCAATGCCGCTTCAAGCACTATGCGTGCAATGGTTGTAGAACAATGGGACACCTCCAGCGAATGTGCAGGCGAACTGCAAACCCTACAAATCCTGCAAACCACCACGTTGCAGAGGAAGATCGATCCACTGTGGATCAGACTGAATCGGAGACTCGAACCGAGGAGGCAGAAGTGTACTGGGTACACACATTCACCACGAAATGTCCAGCAATAATGTTGAAAGTTGAACTGAACGGAATTTCAGTATCGATAGAACTGGACACGGGTGCGAGTCAGTCCATAATGAGTAAAAAGGCCTTCGACAGGCTGTGGTGCAACAAGGCACACAGGCCCAAGCTCAGCCCCATTCACACCAATCTAAGGACTTACATCAAGGAACTAATCCCTGTAATTGGCAGTGCAGAAGTCAAAGTCTCCTATGATGGAGCAGTACACGAACTCCCGCTGTGGAGTGTGCCAGGGAATGGCCCCACATTGTTTGGCAGAAGCTGGCTGGGAAAAGTGCGTTGGAACTGGAACGACATCCAAGCACTCTCGTCCATTGACGACGCCTCATGTCCCCAGATTCTGAACAAGTTTCCATCGTTGTTCGAGCCAGGCATTGGAAGCTTCTCGGGGGCGAAAGTGCAGATCCATTTGGTTCCCGGTACGCGGCCCATCCACCACATGGCACGGGTCGTACCATATATGATGCGTGAGAAAGTGGAAATTGAGCTGGACAGGCTGCAGCAAGAAGGCATCATCGCGCTGGTGGAATTCAACGAATGGGCTAGTCTGATTGTCCTGGTACTTAAACAGGATGGCACGGTCAGAATTTGCGGGGACTATAAAGTAATGATTAACCGTTTTTCGTTACAAGACCAGTACCCGCTACCGAAGGCAGACGACCTATTTGCAACCCTGGCTGGAGGGAAGATGTTCACCAAGCTGGACCTGACCTCGGCCTACATGACACAAGAGCTGGAGGAGTCTTCGAAAGGCCTCACCTGCATCAACACGCACAAAGGTCTGTTCATCTATAACAGATGCCCGTTCGGGATTCGGTTGGCCGCGGCAATCTTCCAATGGAACATGGAGAGCCTGCTAAAGTCGGTTCCTCGTATCGTGGTTTTCCAGGATGATATACTGGTTACAGGTCGGGACACCATCGAACACTTGCAGAACCTGGAAGAGGTTCTTAGTCGTTTGGATCGTGTAGGGCTCAGGTTGAAATGCTCGAAGTGTATTTTCCAGGCGCAGGAGGTTGAGTTCTTGGGAAAAAGAATCGTGGCAGACGGCATCAGACCCACCGACGTCAAGATGGAGGCCATCAAGAATGCGTCGAGACCACAGAACGTGACGGAGCTGCAGTCGTTCCTGGGACTCCTTAACTATTTTGGTAATTTCCTACCTAGGTTAAGCACCCTGATAGAACTCCTACATGTGCTACTGCACAAGGGAGACGACTGGGTATGGGGAAATTCATAAGAGGCTGCCTTTGAGGAAGCCAGAAAGCCATTGTGTTCAAACAAACTGCTTGTCCTGTATAACTCTTGTAAACTATTAGTGCTAGCTTGCGATGCGTCGTCATACGGGGTCGGGTGTGTGTTACAACAGGCTAACGAATTGGGGATTTTGCAACCGGTCGCTTTTGCGTCCAGGAGTTTGTCCAAGGCCGAAAGGGCCAACAGCATGATTGAAAAAGAGGCTCTGTCGTGCATCTACGGGGTAAAAAAAAATGCACCAGTACTTATTTGGCCTCAAGTTTGAGCTTGAAACTGACCACAAGCCGCTCATATCGCTGTTCTCTGAGAGCAAAGTAATTAACACCAATGCCTCTGCCCGCATCCAAAGATGGGCACTCACGTTGTCGGCATACAACTATGTAATCCGCCACAGACCGGGCACAGAGAACTGCACAGATGCTCTCAGTCGGCTGCCATTGCCCACCACTGGGGTGGAAATGGCACAGCCAGCGGACTTGCTCAAGGTAATGGATGCAATTGAGAACGAGAAGTCCCCTGTCACGGCCTGCCAGATCAGGACCTGGACCAGCCAAGATCCTTTACTGTCCTTGGTAAAAAACTGTGTCCTCCATGAGAGCTGGTCCAGTGTCCCAGCGGAGATGCAGGAGGCGATTAAGCCGTTCCACAGGCGCAAAGACAAGTTGTCCCTGCAGGCGGACTGTCTGTTGTGGGGCAATCACGTGGTCTTGCCCAAGAAAGGCAGAGACATATTCACATGTGAACTGCACAGCACCCACCCAGGCATCGTAATGATGAAAGCCATAGCCAGATCTCATGTGTAGTGGCCCGGCATCGACTCAGATTTAGAGTCATGCGTGCGCCAGTGCAACACTTGCTCTCAGCTGAGCAATGCACCCAGAGAGGCACCGCTAAGTTTGTGGTCATGGCCTCCAAACCGTGGTCGAGGATTCACGTGGACTATGCAGGCCCATTTCTGGGCAAAATGTTTTTGGTTGTCATGGACGCTTACTCAAAATGGATTGGATGTGCGATAATGTTTGTAAGCACATCCACGGCCACTATTGAAAGCCTACGAGCCATATTTGCCACGCACGGCCTGCCTGATGTCCTGGTCAGTGACAATGGGCCATGTTTCACGAGTGCTGAATTCAAGTATTTCATGACCCGCAATGGGATCAAGCATGTCACATCTACCCCATTCAAGCCCGCATCCAACGGCCAGGCAGAACGGGTAGGTCACACCATCAAGCAAAACTTGAAATATGTGTCGGAAGGCTTCCTGCAGACCCGGCTGTCCAGTGTGCTGCTCAGCTACTGCACCAGATCCCAATCACTCAGCAGAGTTCCCCCAGCCAAGCTGCTCATGAAAAGGGTGGTCATAACAAGGCTCTCTCTTGTCCACCCTGATCTCCATGATCACGTGGAGGGCAGGCGGCATCAACAAAGTGTGTACCATGACCGCGCAAATTTGTCATGCGATATTGAGATCAATAATCCTGTATTTGTACTCAGTTATGGAAATGGTCCCAAATGACTTGTTGACACGGTCACAGTTAAAGAGGGGAATAGGGTGTTTCAGGTCAAATTGGCCAATGGACTAATGTACAGAAAACACTTGGACCAAATCAAATTGTGGTTCACTAACAGCTACGAACAAACCGAAGAAGACACCACCAACTTTGACCCTCCAACACACACACAAGTGGCAACTGACATCATGGTTGACCACGAAGCCAAACTCACCATCCCCAGCAGCCTGGCAAGACTGGCTGCCCAGCAGCCCAGTGAAGAACTAACCAACTCACCCACACCCGCATTTGTACCGAGACGATCGACAAGGGAGCGAAAAGCCCCAGATTGTCTCCTTGTAAATAAGTGTACTATTGACTTCACAGGGAAGTGATGTAATGTATTTAACCCCTTGCAACCTGTATTACACTACCACTACAAGGCCTACCTGTTGGAGTCCCAAGGGATCCCAGCATCCCTTGGTAGCACGGCATATAAGCAGGCCACCCACAAGGTACCGACACTCTGGAGTCTCATTAAAGGAGCTAAGGTCACACTTGCTCATTGTACATAGTACTCAGTTTCATCCTTTATTGTGAGCTTATCAATCTGTGTTGCTTTAAGGATGTTCACATTGTCAAGCTGTCCGATTCATAATGCCCATGCTTTGGTTAAATACATAAACAGAGAGGGCAGGTTAAAACTAATTGCTGCTCTCACGGTGCAGGCAAGGCAGCAAATAATCTCCACAACTTTTACCATCTGTATAATTTCCTAATTTTGTGCCTTTGTAAAGGACACACACACACTACCATTTTCATTTAAGAAATTACTGTTTCATTGTATTATCACACCATTATATAATAAAATATGCAAAGAGGAAAATATTGCATAAACAAATCATTCATGACATTGTGATTTATTACTTATGAACAGTGGATTATAAATCAGCCTCACTGACCTGGCCAAAACATATTTTGGACAGGAAAGGCAGCACTAAGCAGACTGCTCTTTTACTCACAACAGGTAGAGTTCCGGCTGGAAACACACAGTTTATAATTAGTGCAGACAGATAGATTGGAACAATGCTTGCGGAAATGCAGGGCCTTTTTGTATATTTCATTCATTTGACATATGAATACAAAATATTATTGCATATTTGCATGGATTATCACTGTTTAAAGAACTGACTTGTCTCAGTGAGCAACAGAATGGCCCAGAAATCCCGGTTTCTCCTTCCCGTGGGCGTTCGAATGGATTTTAGAAACAAGATGCCCACCGACCTGAAGCTGCTGTGGTCACGCAAAATCCTGGTCCTGAGGCCTCTCCTGACTGCACATCACAGCGCGTGCACATCAGGACGTGTGCAGGCCTGGAGCTGGATTCACATGGCTCTGGGCAGCCAATCAGGTGTAGTATATTCTCATTTATAATAATGGGAACTTCGTAAGTTGGAGTTCCCATTATTATGAATGAGAAATCCCATTCCAAACACTAATAACCAATAATAAAAGATAGAAAAAAATGCAGAACATATTTTTATTAATTTAAGTTAAAGTTATTTATGTATTTAAAAAATATATATTTTTTCGATTTAAAAAAAAAATTAATTATAGTTTAAAATAAACTTACCACAGTGGAAAGGATTTTTAAACAATAACGTGTTTTAAAAATTTTATTTTACAATGTTTTTGTATGTTTTAAAACTCTTACGCCTGTAAAAGTAGGCTATGCGCCTGCTTTTATCAGGCGCAAGAGTTTTGAGGACATTTGCCGGGCAAGATATGCGTAAATCCCGCAATGTGGCCCTTGAATAATGTCCTCGCTCCTTATATGGAAAGATAGAAACATAGAAAATAGGTGCAGGAGTAGGCCATTCGGCCCTTCGAGCCTGCACCACCATTCAATATGATCATGGCTAATCATGCAACTTCATACCCCATTCCTGCTTTTTCTCCATACCCCTTGATCCCTTTAGCCATAAGGGTCACATCTAATGAACTGGCCTCAACAACTTTCCGTGGTAGAGAATTCCACAGGTTCACAATTCTCTGAGTAAAGAAGTTTCTCCTCATCTCGGTCCCAAATGGCTTACCCCTTATCCTTAGACTGTGACCCCGGTTCTGGACTTCCCCAACATCGGGAACATTCTTCCTGCATCTAACCTGTCCAATCCTGTCAGAATTTTATATGTTTCTATGAGATCCCCTCTCATTCTTCTAAATCCCAGTGAATATTCGCAAGATCTGTCAAGCCCGAAAGTGCGGGAGCAGCGGCAGTCGAGGAGGTGGTAGATCGAGGGGCCTATAAAAGGCCTGAGAGTTCTGATACAGTGCAGTCGAGGAGGCAGGAGATCGAAAGGCCTATAAAAGGCCCGAGAGTTCGGGAGCAGCAGCAGTTGAGGAGGCGGGAGATCGAGAGGCCTATAAAAGGCCCGAGAGTTTGGGAGAAGTGGCAGTCGAGGAGGCGTGAGATCAAGAGGCCTATGAAAGACCCAAGAGTTCGGGAGCAGTGGCAGTCGAGGCGGGAGATCAAGAGGCCTATAAAAGGCCCGAGAGTTCGGAAACAGCGGCAGTCGAGGGGCAGTTGAGGAGGCGGGAGATCGAGAGGCCTATAAAAGGCCCGAGAGTTCGGAAACAGCGGCAGTCGAGGGGCAGTTGAAGAGGCGGGAGATCGAGAGGCCTATAAAAGGCCCGAGAGTTCGGAAACAGCGGCAGTCGAGGGGCAGTTGAGGAGGCGGGAGATCGAGAGCCTTATAAAAGGCCTGAGAGTTCGGGAGAGGTGGCAGTCGAGGAGGCCAGCTGATGCAGAGGCAGAAAGTAAACAAAGAAGTAGAAAGAAATCAAAGGGTGATGTCACAGCCAAGCGGGTAAGTGATTGGTTGGTGGATTGGTGAGTATTTAATCTTTATTTTCTTCTTGTTATTTCCTTATCAGTAGGTAACCTTTGATATTGTTGCCAAATTAAGTTAATCTAAGGGTTAAGTAATGGCAGGAGAGCCCAGACCCGTGTCATGCTCCTCCTGTGCTACGTGGGAAGCCAGGGGCGCTTCCAGTGTCCCTGACGACTACATGTGCAGGAAGTGTATCCTGCTGCAGCTCCTGACAGACCACATTGTGGCACTGGAGCTGTGCATGGATTCACTCTGGAGCATCCGCAATGCTGAGGATGTCGTGAATAGCACATTTATTGAGTTCGTCACACCGCAGGTAAAGGTTACTCAGGCAGATAAGGAATGGGTGGCCATCAGGCAGAGCAGTGGAAGGAAGGTAGCGCAGGGGTCCCCTGCGGTTATCCCCCTCCAAAACAGATAGAAACATAGAAAATAAGTGCAGGAGTAGGCCATTCGGCACTTTGAGACTGCACCGCCATTCAATAAGATCATGGTTGATCACTCCCTCAGTACCCCTTTCCTGCTTTCTCTCCATACCCATTGATCCCCTTAGCCGTAAGGGCCATATCTAACTCCCTCTTGAATATATCGAATGAACTGGTATCAACAACTCTCTGTGGCAGGGAATTCCACAGGTTAACAACTCTCTGAGTGAAGAAGTTTCTCCTCATCTCAGTCCTAAATGGCCTACTCCTTATCCTAAGACTATGTCCCCTGGTTCTGGACTTCCCCAACATCGGGAACATTCTTCCTGCATCTAACCTGTCCAGTCCCGTCAGAATCTTATACGTTTCTATGAGATCCCCTCTCATCCTTCTAAACTCCAGTGGATAAAGGCCCAGTTGATCCAGTCTCTCCTCATATGACAGTCCAGTCATCCCTGGAATCAGTCTGGTGAATCTTCGCTGCACTCCCTCAATAGCAAGAACGTCCTTCCTCAGATTAGGAGACCAAAACTGAACACAATATTCCAGGTGAGGCCTCCCTGCTCCTTTACTCAAATCCCCTAGCTATGACGGCCAACATACCATTTGCCTTCTTCACCACCTGCTGTACCTGCATGCCCACTTTCAACGACTGATGAACCATAACACCCAGGTTGCACCTCCCCTTTTCCTAATCTGCCGCCATTCAGAAAATATTCTGCCTTTGTGTTTTTGCCCCCAAAATGGATAACCTCACATTTCTCCACATTATACTGCATCTGTCATGCATTTGCCCACTCACCTCGCCTGTCCAAGTCACCCTGCAGCCTCTTAGCATCCTCCTCACAGCTCACACCGCCACCCAGTTTAGTATCATCTGCAAACTTGGAGATATTACACTCAATTCCTTCATCTAAATTGTTAATGTATATTGTAAATAGCTGGGGTCCCAGCACTGAGCCCTGTGGCACTCCACTGGTCACTGCCTGCCATTCTGAAAAGGACCCGTTTATCCCGACTCTCTGCTTCAAGTCTGCCAACCAGTTCTCTATCCATGTCAGTACATTACTCCCAATACCATGCGCTTTGATTTTGCACACCAATCTCTTGTGCGGGACCTTGTCAAAAGCCTTTTGAAAGTCCAAATACACCACATCCACTGGGTTCTCCCTTGTCCACTCTGTTAGTTACATCCTCAAAAGATTCCAGAAGATTCGTCAAGCATGATTTCCTTTTCATAAATCCATGCTGACTTAGACCGATCCTGTCACTGCTTTCCAAATGCGCTGCTATTTCATCCTTAGTGATTGATTCCCACTACTGATGTCAGGGTGACCGGTCTATAATTACCCATTTTCTCTCTCCCTCTTTTTTTAAAAAGTGGTGTTACATTAGCTACCCTCCAGTCCATAGGAACTGATCCAGAGTCGATAGACTGTTGGAAAATAATCACCAATGCATCCACTATTTCTAGGGCCACTTCCTTAAGTACTCTGGGATTCAGACTATCAGGCCCTGGGCATTTATCAGCCTTCAATCCCATCAATTTCCGTTGCACAATTTCCCGCCAAATAAGGATATCCTTCAGTTCCTCCTTCTCACTAGACCCACTGTCCCCTAATACATTTGGAAGGTTATTTGTGTTCCCTCGTGAAGACAGAACTAAAGTATTTGTTCAATTGGTCTGCCATTTCTTTGTTCCCCATTATAAATTCACCTGAATCCGACTGCAAGGGACCTACGTTTGTCTTCACTAATCTTTTTCTCTTCACATATTTATGGAAGCTTTTGCAATCAGTTTTTATGTTCCCTGCAAGTTTCCTGTCGCACTCTATTTTCCCCTTCTTTATTAAATCCTTAGTCCTCCTCTGTTGAATTCTAAATTTCTCCCAGTCCTCAGGTTTGTTGCTTTTTCTAGCCAATTTATATGCCTCTTCCTTGGTTTTAACACTATCCTTAATTTCCCTTGTTAGCCACGGTTGAGCCACCTTCCCCATTTTATTTTTACTTCAGACAGGGATATACAATTGCTGAAGTTCATCCATGTGATCCCATGGGTGCTGTTGGGGTGGGATGACTCATCAGGAGAGGCCAGCAGCAGCCAAGTTCATGGCACCATGGGTGGCTCTGCTGCACAGGAGGGCAGGAAGAAGATAGGGAGAGCGATAGTGGTAGGGGATTCTATTGTAAGGGGAATAGATAGGCATTTCTGCGGCTGCAATTGAGACTCCAGGATGGTATGTTGCATCCCTGGTGCAAGGGTTAAGGATGTCTTGGAGCGGCTGCAGGACATTTTGGAGGGGAAGGGTGAACAGCCAATTATCATGGTGCATATAGGTACCAATGATATAGGTAAAAAATGAGATGAAGTCCTACAAGCTGAATTAAGGAACTAGGAGTTAAATTAAAAAGTAGGACTTCAAAGGTAGTAATCTCAGGATTGCTACCAGTGCCACGTGCTAATCAGAGTAAGAATTGCAGGATAGCTAAGATGAATACGTGGCCTGAGGAGTGGTGCAGGAGGGAGGAATTCAAATTCCTGGGACATTGGAACCAGTTCTGGGGCAGGTGGGACCAGTACAAACTGGACGGTCTGCACCTGGGCAGGACTGGAACCAATATCCTAAGGGGAGTGTTTGCTCGTGCTATTGGAGAGGGGTTAATCAAATATGGCAGGGGAATGGGAACCTATGCAGGGAGACAAAGGGCAGTAAAATGGGGGCAGAAACAAAAGATAGAAAGAAGAAAAGTAAAAGTGGAGGGCAGAGAAACCCAAGGCAAAAATCAAAAAGGGCCACATTACAGCAAAAGTCTAAAGGAAACAAAGTGTGTTTAAAAGACAAATCTGAAGGCCCTGTGCCTCAATGCGAGGAGTATTCATAATAAAGTGAACTAATTAACTGCGCAGGCAGCTATTAACTAATATGATATAATTGGGATTACGGAGACATGGTTCCAGGGTGACCAAGGCTGAGAACTCAACATCCAGGGGTATTCAAAATTCTGGAAGGATAGACAGAAAGGAAAAAGGAGGTGGGGTAGTGTTGGTGGTTAAAGAGGAAATTAATGCAATCGTAAGGAAGGACATTAGCCTGGATGATGTGGAATCTGTGTGGGTAGAGCTGCGGAATACCAAAGGGCAGAAACGCAAGTGGAAGTTGTGTACAGACCACCAAGCAGTAGTGAGGTTGGGGATAGCATCAAACAAGAAATTAGGGATGCATGCAATCAAGGTACAGCAGTTATCATGGGCGACTTTAATCTACATATAGATTGGGCTAACCAAACTGGTAGCAGTACGGTGGAGGAGGATTTCCTGGAGTGTATTAGGGGTGGTTTTCTGGACCAATATGTCGAGGAACCAACTAGAGTGCTGGCCATCCTAGACTGGGTGATGTGTAACAAGAAAGGCCTACTTAGCAATCTCCTTGTGCGAGACCCCTTGGGGAAGAGTGATCATAATATGGTAGATTCTTTTCATTAAGCTGGCGAGTGACACAGTTAATTTAGAGACTAGGGTCCTGAACTTAAGGAAAGGTAACTTTGATGGTATGAGACGTGAATTGGCTAGAATAGACTGGCGAATGATACTTAAAGGGTTGACAGTGGATAGGCAATGGCAAACATTTAAAGATTACATGGATGAACTTCAACAATTGAACATCCCTGTCTGGAATAAAAATAAAACGGGGAAGGTGGCTCAACCGTGGCTAACAAGGGAAATTAAGGATAGTGTTAAATCCAAGGAAGAGGCATATAAATTGGCCAGAAAAAGCAGCAAACCTGAGGACTGGGAGAAATTTAGAATTCAGCAGAGGAGGACAAAAGGTTTAATTAGGAGGGGGAAAATAGAGTAAGAGAGGAAGCTTGCTGGGAACATAAAAACTGACTGCAAAAGCTTCTATAGATATGTGAAGAGAAAAAGATTAGTGAAGACAAACATAGGTCCATTGCAGTCAGATTCAGGTGAATTTATAATGGGGAAGAAAGAAATGGCAGACCAATTGAACAAATACTTTGGTTCTGCCTTCCGGAAATACTAGGGGACCAAGGGTCTAGTGAGAAGGAGGAACTGAAGGAAGTCCTTATTAGTCAGGAAATTGTGTTAGGGAAATTGATGGGATTGAAGGCCGATAAATCCCCAGGGCCTGATAGTCTGCATCCCAGAGTACTTAAGGAAGTGGCTCTAGAAATAGTGGATGCATTGGTGATCATTTTCCAACAGTCTATCAACTCTGGATCAGTTCTTATGGACTGGAGGATAGCTAATGTAATACCATTTTTTTAAAAAGGAGGGAGAGAGAAAACAGGAAATTATAGACCGGTTAGCCTGACATCAGTAGTGGGGAAAATGTTGGAATCAATTATTAAAGATGAAATAGCAGCGCATTTGGAAAGCAGTGACCCGATCAGTCCAAGTCAGCATGGATTTATGAAAGGGAAATCATGCTTGACAAATCTTCTAAAATTTTTTGAGGATGTAACTAGTAGAGTAGACAAGGGAGAACCAGTGGATGTGATGTATTTGGACTTTCAAAAGGCTTTTGACAAGGTCCCACACAAGAGATTTATGTTCAAAATTAAAGCACATTGTATTGGGGGTAATGTACTGACGTGGATAGTGAACTGGTTGGCAGACAGGAAGCAGAGAGTTGGGATAAACGGGTCCTTTTCACAATGGCAGGCAGTGACTAGTGGTGTGCCGCAGGGCTCAGTGCTGTCACCCCAGTTATTTACAAGATACATCAATGATTTAGATGAAGGAATTGAGAGTAATATCTCCAAGTTTGCAGATGACACGAAGCTAGGTGGTGGTGTGAGCTGTGAGGAGGATGCTAAGAGGCTGCAGGGTGATCTGGAAGCTTAGTGGGCAAATGCGTGGCAGATGTATTATAATGTGGATAAATGTAAGGTTATCCACGTTGGTGGCAAAATCAGGAAGGCAGAATATTATCTGAATGGCAGCAGATTAGGAAAAGGGGAGGTGCAACGAGACCTGGGTGTCATGGTACATCAGTCATTGAAAGTTGGTATGCAGGTGCAGCAGGCAGTGAAGAAGGCAAATGGCATGTTGGCCTTCATAGCTAGGGGATTTGAGCATAGGTGCAGGGAGGTCTTACTACAGCTGTACAGGGCCTTAGTGAGGCCTCACCTGGAATATTGTGTTCAGTTTTGGTCTCCTAGTCTGAGGAAGGACATTCTTTCTATTGAGGGAGTGCAGCGAAGGTTCACCAGACTGATTCCCGGGATGACAGGACTGACATATGAGGAGAGACTGGATCGACTGGATCTGTATTCACTGAAGTTTAGAAGAATGAGAGAGGATCTCATAGAAGCATATAAAATTCAGATGGGATTGGACAGGTTAGATGCAGGAAGAAGGTTCCCGATGTTCGGGAAGTCCAGAACCAGGGGTCACAGTCTAAGGATAAGGGGTAAGCCATTTAAGACTGATGAGGAGAAACTTCTTCACTCAGAGAATTGTGAACCTGCGGAATTCTCTACCACAGAAAGTTGCTGAGGCCAGTTCGTTAGATATATTCAAAAGGGAGTTAGGTGTGACCCTTACGGCTAAAGGGATCAAAGGGTATGGAGAGAAACCAGGAATGGGATACTGAAGTTGCATGATCAGTCATGATCATATTGAGTGGTGGTGCAGGCTCGAAGGGCCGAATGGCCTACTCCTGCACCTATTTTCTATGTTTCTATGTTTCTGTGAAATCTCAATTAAAGAATGTAAGAAATGGAAATGTTGTAGTGATAGAGCATGGAGTTCTCTTTTGAGGTTGAGGTTAAGATACCTTTCTGCAGCAGAGTAAAGGAAGGTGTTCTTTTTAAGATAGATTTTCAAATGGTGAGAGATTGGGAAATGTTGGTGTTTGGAGGGACCTGGGTGTCCTTGTACACAAATCACTGAAGGTTAACATGCAGTTACAGCGAGTAATTAAGAAAGCATATGGTATGTTAGCCTTTATTACAAGAGGATTTGAGTATAAGAGAAAAGACATCCTATTGCAATTATATAGGGCCCTGGTGAGACCGCACCTGGAGTATTGTGTACAGTTTTGATCTCCTTCCCAAAGGAAGGAGATACTTGCCATTGAGGGAGTATAACGAAGGTTCACCAGACTGATTCCTGGGATGGGGGCATCATCCTATGAGGAGAGGTGAAGTAGACTAGACCTATATTCTGTAGAGTTCAGAAGAAAGAGGTGATCTCATTGAAACATACAAAATTCTTACAGGGCTTGACAGGGTAGATGCAGGGAGGATGTTTCCTCTTGCTGGGGAGTCTAGAACCAGGGTTCACGGTATCAGAATAAGTAGTTGGCCATTTAGGACTGAGATGAGGAGAAACTTCTTTACTCAGAGGATGATGAATCTTTGGAAATCTCTACCCCAGGGGGCTGTGGAGGCTCAGTCTTTGAGTATATTCAAGACAGAGATCGATAACTTTTGAACATTAAGAGAATCAAGGGGTATAGGGACAGTGCAGGAAAGTGGAGTTGAGGTAGATGATCAGCCATGATCTTATTGAATGGCAGACCAGGCTCGAGGGGCTGAATGACTTACTCCTGCTCCTAATTCCTATGTTCTTATGTTCTCTGCATATGGGCCTGCCTTAGCCCTGATCTAGAATGTATGATTGACTGACTAACAAATAGAAAACCGTTTCATTTCACAGCATTGATATCCATGATGTTGAGAGAAAGAAGAAACGTGCACTTATATAGCACCAATGAATTACTTTTGAAGTGTAGTCAATGTTGTTTTGTAGGCAAACACAGCAGCCAAATTGCACACTGCAAGGATCCACAAACAACAATGAGATCAACGATCAGTTAATCTTTCTTTTTAATGGTCTTGATAGAGGGATAAATATTGGTCAGTACACCAGGAGAACTCCGCTGCTCTTTTATATTCACCTGAGAGGGCAGATGGGGCATCGGTTTAGCATTTCATCCAAAAGACGGCCCCTCCAAAATGTCCCATGCTCCTTCAGCAGTACACTGAAATTTCAGCTGAGATTTTGTGCTCACGTTCTGGAATTGGGCTTGAATCTACAACCTTCTGACTTAGATGCGAGAGTCGTACACACTAAGCCAAGTTGATAAGTATATATATCAAAATTAAAAATATGTTAAACAGCCACAATGTAAAAATTTAGTGACTTGCCACGACGGGCAACCTGGAGGTATGCCAGCGGGACTTTTGCAATAAGGTGTTTCAGGAACTGCACATTATCTCCTCCATCCAACGGGGTTATGTCAATTTAAAACATTGAAATTAGATGATTTGAAATTTTACATGTCTATAAAAAAATATTTTAGAAAAGAGTATGGATGTAAAATTACTGTTTGTATTTGCAACTAATGCAAAAAGTATATGAACCTCCTGGTCATTTCCCGCAGCCCAGCTGTGATTTATTGTGGTTTGCAACATGCAAACATGACTCAGCATGCATTTCTTTGCATCTCACTTTGATACAGCTGTCGGAATGATTCACTGCTGAATATACATGCAAATGACTTGAATGTATTTGTGCATGCAGAATGCTTATAATCTTAATGTCAATTATATTACAGTGTTGCTTTAATATAAATGGCCGCTTCCCTACATTGCAACAATGACTACACTTCAAAAGTACTTAATTGACTTGCGAAGTCCTGAGGATGGGAAAAGCACTATATAAATGCAAGCTCTTCTTTTTCTTTAATCACGGTGGTTCTACAAACCTGTTCCAGCCTTTTTTTTTAACATATCTGCACAAGTGTAACTTTACTTTCTCAGGGCTCAATTTTCCCCAATGGCAGTTTTTTGTGTATTGCAAGAGTTACACCCGTTTTTTTTGGCCACGACTACTCCAAAAAAAAACTACCAAGTTTTACCATTCTATTTTTTGAAATTGGCGTCGCGCAGCCTGTCCTTTAGCTTCGGTTGGGGGTGGGGGGGTGGTGGTGGGTGGAGCCGAATGACTGCGGCGAAAAAATGATGCCCCCTCCCTTCTGCGCATGCATGGAAGAAAAAGGAAATTTTTGACATGACTGCTATGGGCGCATATGCCGTCTGCATTTGGCCATTTTTAACGAGCCAGTTGTGTGTGAGAACTTTAATTCTCAGTGGAAAAATCAGAGTTGCAATACAATATGCAACGTAGCTCAAGGACCAAGAATTTCTTACAGGACGAAGTGGAGGCACTAGTTACTGTAATCGAGGCCAAATGGCACAAGCTGGACACCAGCAGAGGTCACATAAAAGTTTCAGCAAAAGAAATGAAGAAACGCTGGAACCAACTTGCAGAAGATTATTGTACAATGGTGACCACCCCGAGGTCTGGAGGCCGGTGCAAAAAAGAAGTGGCAGGACCAAGTAGTTAGTGTAAGTAATATTTTCATTTATTCAATGGAATTGCAATTGTAAATGTGACCATCTGTATATGTCCCACCCAGCAGAAAGACAGCCTCTCTAAAAAGTTATATTTTCATCTTTGCAGAGGAAGGTGGCACACAACAAAAGGGAAAGAACTCGACCAGGAGGAGGCCTGGCAAATCTACACCCACTAACCCCCTTGGAAGAGAGGGTCGCTGCTTTGATGGGCCCTGCCTGGAGTAAAGCAACCACCACTGCACAAGCTGGGCCCACACTCGAGGGAGAGGGAATGTCCTGCAAAATGTTAAGTACTGCGCGGGCTAGTCATGCTAGCCCAGGTTTATGGACATGTCTCCATCAGTACGCTTCGGTTGATGCAATGTGCTATCATTCATCGTGGCCCTTCAAATGAGCCTACTGCCTGTGCTGTGTGACCCTACACATGCCAACCCACCCTGCCCCCTCCTCTGCTGCTAACTATTTGTCTGATATATTTTGCAGAACTTGAGGCCAACCCTGACGAGGCTGAAGAAGATTCAGAAGCGGAGGAGCCTGAAGAGGAGAACATCATCCAATCCCACCTTCCAGACCAAGAGCATGGGAGTGAGGGGGAGGGAGATGGGGAGGCAATGGATGAAGCCCACACTATTGTACTCAGAAACAAATGCGACTGCGGCAACTGCAGGGGAATCTCCCTGCTAAAAACCACTGGGAAGATTGTCGCTAGCGTTCTCCTCAACCGTCTTCTCCCTGTGGCCAAGGAGCTCCTCACGGATTTCATCCCCTACAGGGAATAATGGACATGGTCTTTGCAGCACGACAACTGCAGGAAAAATGCAGAGAGTAGCACCAGCCCTTTCAGATGGCCTTTTTCGATCTTACAAAGGCCTTTGACACTGTCGACCGTGACGGCTTATGGAGCGTTCTCCTCCATTTTGGATGTCCCCAAAAGTTTGTCAACATCCTTTGACTACTCCACGACGACATGCACGTTGTGATCCTTACCAGCAGATTCATTACAGACCCATTCCACGTCCGGACTGGGGTCAAACAGGGCTGGGCCATCGCTCCAACTCTCTTCTCAATCTTCGTCGCTGCCAAGCTCCACCTCACAGTCAACAAGCTCCCCGAGGGAGTGGATCTAAACTACAGAACCAGTGGGAAGCTGTTTAACCTACGCTGCCTCCAGGCCAGGTCAAAGATCACCCCAACCTCTGTCGCTGAACTGCAGTACGCGGACAACGCCTGCGTCTGCGCACATTCTGAGGCTGAACTCCAGGATATAGTCGATGTATTCACCAAGGCATATGAAAGCATGGGCCTTACGCTTAACATCCGTAAGACAAAGGTCCTCCACCAGCCTGTCCTCGCTGCACAGCACTGCCCTCCAGTCATCAAGATTCACGGTGCGACCCTCGACAACGTGGACCACTTCCCATACCTCGGGAGCCTCTTGTCAACAAAGGCAGGCATTGAAATTAGGGGTGGGTGAAATTAGGGAAACATGAAATTAGGGGTGCGTGCAATAAAGGTGCAGCAGTTATAATGGGTGACTTTAATATGCATATAGATTGGGTTAACCAAACTGGAAGCAATACGGTGGAGGAGGATTTCCTGGAGTGCATTAAGGGATGGTTTTTTAGACCAATATGTCGAGGAACCAACTAGGGGGGAGGCCATCTTAGACTGGGTGTTGTGTAATGAGAGAGGATTAATTAGCAATCTCGTTGTGCGAGGCCCCTTGGGGAAGAGTGACCATAATATGGTGGAATTCTGCATTAGGATGGAGAATGAAACAGTTAATTCAGAGACCATGGTCCAGAACTTAAAGAAGGGTAACTTTGAAGCTATGAGGCGTGAATTGGCTAGGATAGATTGGCGAATGATACTGAAGGGGTTGACTGTGGATGGGCAATGGCAGACATTTAGAGACCGCATGGATGAACTACAACAATTGTACATTCCTGTCTGGCGTAAAAATAAAAAAGGGAAGGTGGCTCAACCGTGGCTATCAAGGGAAATCAGGGATAGCATTAAAGCCAAGGAAGTGGCATACAAATTGGCCAGAAATAGCAGCGAACCCGGGGACTGGGAGAAATTTAGAACTCAGCAGAGGAGGACAAAGGGTTTGATTAGGGCAGGGAAAATGGAGTACGAGAAGAAGCTTGCAGGGAACATTAAGACGGATTGCAAAAGTTTCTATAGATATGTAAAGAGAAAAAGGTTAGTAAAGACAAACGTAGGTCCCCTGCAGTCAGAATCAGGGGAAGTCATAACGGGGAACAAAGAAATGGCGGACCAATTGAACAAGTACTTTGGTTCGGTATTCACTGAGGAGGACACAAACAACCTTCCGGATATAAAAGGGGTCGGAGGGTCTAGTAAGGAGGAGGAACGGAGGGAAATCCTTATTAGTTGGGAAATTATGTTGGGGAAATTGATGGGATTGAAGGCCGATAAATCCCCAGGGCCTGATGGACTGCATCCCAGAGTACTTAAGGAGGTTGCCTTGGAAATAGTGGATGCATTGACAGTCATTTTCCAACATTCCATTGACTCTGGATCAGTTCCTATGGAGTGGAGGGTAACCAATGTAACCCCACTTTTTAAAAAAGGAGGGAGAGAGAAAACAGGGAATTATAGACATAGAAACATAGAAACACAGAAAATAGGGGCAGGAGTAGGCCATTCGGCCCTTCTAGCCTGCACCGCCATTCAATGAGTTCATGGTTGAACATGCATCTTCAGTACCCCATTCCTGCTTTCTCACCATACCCCTTGATTCCTCTAGTAGTAAGGACTTCATCTAACTCCTTTTTGAATATATTTAGTGAATTGGCCTCAACAACTTTCTGTGGTAGAGAATTCCACAGGTTCACCACGCTCTGGGTGAAGAAATTCCTCCTCATCTCGGTCCTAAATGGCTTCCCCCTTATCCTTAGACTGTGTCCCCTGGTTCTGGACTTCCCCAACATTGGGAACATTCTTCCTGCATCTAACCTGTCTAACCCCGTCAGAATTTTAAACGTTTCTATGAGGTCCCCTCTCATTCTTCTGAACTCCAGTGAATACAAGCCCAGTTGATCCAGTCTTTCTTGATAGGTCAGTCCCGCCATCCCGGGAATCAGTCTGGTGAACCTTCGCTGCACTCCCTCAATAGCAAGAATGTCCTTCCTCAGGTTAGGAGACCAAAACTGTACACAATACTCCAGGTGTGGCCTCACCAAGGCCCTGTACAATTGTAGCAACACCTCCCTGCCCTTGTACTCAAATCCCCTCGCTATGAAGGCCAACATGCCATTTGCTTTCTTAACCGCCTGCTGTACCTGCATGCCAACCTTCAATGACTGATGTACCATGACACCCAGGTCGCTTTGCACCTGCCCTTTTCCTAATCTGTCACCATTCAGATAATAGTCTGTCTCTCTGTTTTTACCACCAAAGTGGATAACCTCACATTTATCCACATTATACTTCATCTGCCATGCATTTGCCCACTCACCTAACCTATCCAAGTCGCTCTGCAGCCTCATAGAATCCTCTTTGGAGCTCACACTGCCACCCAACTTAGTGTCATCCGCAAATTTGGAGATACTACATTTAATCCCCTCGTCTAAATCATTAATGTACAGTGTAAACAGCTGGGGCCCCAGCACAGAACCTTGCGGTACCCCACTAGTCACTGCCTGCCATTCTGAAAAGTCCCCATTTACTCCTACTCTTTGCTTCCTGTCTGACAACCAGTTCTCAATCCATGTCAGCACACTACCCCCAATCCCATGTGCTTTAACTTTGCACATTAATCTCTTGTGTGGGACCTTGTCGAAAGCCTTCTGAAAGTCCAAATATACCACATCAACTGGTTCTCCCTTGTCCACTCTACTGGAAACATCCTCAAAAAATTCCAGAAGATTTGTCAAGCATGATTTCCCTTTCACAAATCCATGCTGACTTGGACCTATCATATTACCTCTTTCCAAATGCACTGCGATGACATCCTTAATAATTGATTCCATCATTTTACCCACTACCGATGTCAGGCTGACCGGTCTGTAATTCCCTGTTTTCTCTCTCCCTCCTTTTTTAAAAAGTGGGGTTACATTGGCTACCCTCCACTCCATAGGAACTGATCCAGAATCAATGGAATGTTGGAAAATGACTGTCAATGCATCCACTATTTCCAAGGCCACCTCCTTAAGTACTCTGGGATGCAGTCCATCAGGCCCTGGGGATTTATCGGCCTTCAATCCCATCAATTTCCCCAACACAATTTCCCAACTAATAAGGATTTCCCTCCGTTCCTCCTCCTTACTAGACCCTCCGACCCCTTTTATATCCGGAAGGTTGTTTGTGTCCTCCTCAGTGAATACCGAACCAAAGTACTTGTTCAATTGGTCCGCCATTTCTTTGTTCCCCGTTATGACTTCCCCTGATTCTGACTGCAGGGGACCTACGTTTGTCTTTACTAACCTTTTTCTCTTTACATATCTATAGAAACTTTTGCAATCCGTCTTAATGTTCCCTGCAAGCTTCTTCTCATACTCCATTTTCCCTGCCCTAATCAAACCCTTTGTCCTCCTCTGCTGAGTTCTAAATTTCTCCCAGTCCCCGGGTTCTCTGCTATTTCTGGCCAATTTGTATGCCACTTCCTTGGCTTTAATGCTATCCCTGATTTCCCTTGATAGCCACGGTTGAGCCACCTTCCCTTTTTTATTTTTACGCCAGACAGGAATGTACAATTGTTGTAGTTCATCCATGCGGTCTCTAAATGTCTGCCATTGCCCATCCACAGTCAACCCCTTCAGTATCATTCGCCAATCTATCCTAGCCAATTCACGCCTCATACCTTCAAAGTTACCCTTCTTTAAGTTCTGGACCATGGTCTCTGAATTAACTGTTTCATTCTCCATCCTAATGCAGAATTCCACCATATTATGGTCACTCTTCCCCAAGGGGCCTCGCACAACGAGATTGCTAATTAATCCTCTCTCATTACACAACACCCAGTCTAAGATGGCCTCCCCCCTAGTTGGTTCCTCGACATATTGGTCTAAAAAACCATCCCTTAATGCACTCCAGGAAATCCTCCTCTACCGTATTGCTTCCAGTTTGGTTAACCCAATCTATGTGCATATTAAAGTCACCCATTATAACTGCTGCACCTTTATTGCACGCACCCCTAATTTCCTGTTTGATGCCCTCCCCAACATCACTACTACTGTTTGGAGGTCTGTACACAACTCCCACTAACGTTTTTTGTCCTTTGGTATTCTGCAGCTCGACCCATATAGATTCCACATCATCCAAGCTAATGTCCTTCCGAACTATTGCCTTAATTTGCTCCTTAACCAGCAATGCTACCCCACCTCCTTTTCCTTTTATTCTATCTTTCCTGAATGTTGAATACCCCTGGATGTTGAGTTCCCAGCCCTGATCATCCTGGAGCCACGTCTCCGTAATCCCAATCACATCATATTTGTTAACATCTATTTGCACAGTTAATTCATCCACTTTATTGCGGATACTCCTTGCATTAAGACACAAAGCCTTCAGGCTTGTTCTTTTAACACCCTTTGTCCTTTTAGAATGTTGCTGTACTGTGGCCCTTTTTGTTCTTTGCCTTGGGTTTCTCTGCCCTCCACTTTTCCTCATCTCCTTTCTGTCTTTTGCTTTTGCCTCCTTTTTGTTTCCCTCTGTCTCCCTGCATTGGTTCCCATCCCCCTGCCATATCAGTTTAAATCCTCCCCAACAGCACTAGCAAACACTCCCCCTTGGACATTGGTTCCGGTCCTGCCCAGGTGCAGACCGTCCGGTTTGTACTGGTCCCACCTCCCCCAGAACCGGTTCCAATGCCCCAGGAATTTGAATCCCTCCCTGCTGCACCACTGCTCAAGCCACGTATTCATCGGCGCTATCCTGCGATTCCTACTCTGACTATCACGTGGCACTGGTAGCAATCCCGAGATTACTACTTTTGAGGTCCTACTTTTTAATTTAGCTCCTAGCTCCTTAAATTCGTTTCGTAGGACCTCATCCCTTTTTTTACCTATGTCGTTGGTACCAATGTGCACCACGACAACTGGCTGTTCTCCCTCCCTTTTTAGAATGTCCTGCACCCGCTCCGAGACATCCTTGACCCTTGCACCAGGGAGGCAACATACCATCCTGGAGTCTCGGTTGCGGCCGCAGAAACGCCTATCTATTCCCCTCACCATTGAATCCCCAATCACTATTGCTCTCCCACTCTTTTTCCTGCCCTCCTGTGCAGCAGAGCCAGCCACGGTGCCATGAACTTGGCTGCTGCTGCCCTCCCCTGATGAGTCATCCCCCTCAACAGTACCCAAAGCTGTGTATCTGTTTTGCAGGGGGATGACCACAGGGGACTCCTGCACTACCTTCCTTGCACTGCTCTTCCTGTTGGTCTTCCATTCCCTATCTGGCTGTGGACCCTTTCCCTGTGGTATGACCAACTCGCTACACGTGATACTCACGTCATTCTCAGCATCGTGGATGCTCCAGAGTGAATCAACCCTCAGCTCCAACTCCGCAACGCGGTCTGTCAGGAGCTGGAGGCGGATACACTTCCCGCACACGTAATCGTCAGGGACACCGGAAGTGTCCCTGAGTTCCCACATGGTACAGGAGGAGCATAACACCCGACCGAGCTCTCCTGCCATGACTTAACCCTTATATACACTTAAATTGGCAACAACAATGCTAAAGGTTACTCACTGATATAGAAGAGAAAAAAGAAAAACTACTCACCAATTACCAGCCAATCACTTACCCTCTTGGCTGTGACGTCACCTTTTGATTTCTTTCTACTTCTTTTTTGCCTTCTCCCTGTAGCTGCACAAGCTGTGCCTTTTATAGGCCTCTCCACGCACCTCCTCGACGCTGCTCCCGACTGCCGCCGACGCTGGGCCCCGGACTCCCTGCTGTGCCTTTTATAGGCCTCTCCACGCACCTCCTCGACGCTGCTCCCGACTGCCGCTGACGCTGGGCCCCGGACTCCCTGCTGTGCCTTTTATAGGCCTCTCCACGCACCTCCTCGACGCTGCTCCCGACTGCCGCCGACGCTGGGCCCCGGACTCCCTGCTGTGCCTTTTATAGGCCTCTCCACGCACCTCCTCGACGCTGCTCCCGACTGCCGCCGACGCTGGGCCCCGGACTCCCTGCTGTGCCTTTTATAGGCCGCTCCACGCACCTCCGACCGGTCAGCCTGACATCGGTAGTGGGTAAAATGATGGAATCAATTATTAAGGATGTCATAGCAGTGCATTTGGAAAGAGGTAATATGATAGATCCAAGTCAGCATGGATTTGTGAAAGGGAAATCATGCTTGACAAATCTTCTGGAATTTTTTGAGGATGTTTCCAGTAGAGTGGACAAGGGAGAACCAGTTGATGTGGTATATTTGGACTTTCAGAAGGCTTTCGACAAGGTCCCACACAAGAGATTAATGTGCAAATTAAAGCACATGGGATTGGGAGTAGTGTGCTGACATGGATTGAGAACTGGTTGTCAGACAGGAAGCAAAGAGTAGGAGTAAATGGGGACTTTTCAGAATGGCAGGCAGTGACTAGTGGGGTACCGCAAGGTTCTGTGCTGGGGCCCCAGCTGTTTACACTGTACATTAATGATTTAGATGAGGGGATTAAATGTAGTATCTCCAAATTTGCGGATGACATTAAGTTGGGTGGCAGTGTGAGCTGCGAGGAGGATGCTATGAGGCTGCAGAGCGACTTGGATAGGTTAGGTGAGTGGGCAAATGCATGGCAGATGAAGTATAATGTGGATAAATGTGAGGTTATCCACTTTGGTGGTAAAAACAGAGAGACAGACTATTATCTGAATGGTGACAGATTAGGAAAAGGGGAGGTGCAAAGCGACCTGGGTGTCATGGTACATCAGTCATTGAAGGTTGACATGCAGGTACAGCAGGCGGTTAAGAAAGCAAATGGCATGTTGGCCTTCATAGCGAGGGGATTTGAGTACAGGGGCAGGGAGGTGTTGCTACAGTTGTACAGGGCCTTGGTGAGGCCACACCTGGAGTATTGTGTACAGTTTTGGTCTCCTAACCTGAGGAAGGACATTCTTGCTATTGAGGGAGTGCAGCGAAGGTTCACCAGACTGATTCCCGGGATGGCGGGACTGACCTATCAAAAAAGACTGGATCAACTGGGCTTGTATTCACTGGAGTTCAGAAGAATGAGAGGGGACCTCATAGAAACGTTTAAAATTCTGACGGGTTTAGACAGGTTGGATGCAGGAAGAATGTTCCCAATGTTGGGGAAGTCCAGAACCAGGGGACACAGTCTAAGGATAAGGGGGAAGCCATTTAGGACCGAGATGAGAATTTCTTCACCCAGAGCGTGGTGAACCTGTGGAATTCTCTACCACAGAAAGTTGTTGAGGCCAATTCACTAAATATATTCAAAAAGGAGTTAGATGAAGTCCTTACTACTAGGGGAATCAAGGGGTATGGTGAGAAAGCAGGAATGGGGTACTGAAGTTGCATGTTCAGCCATGAACTCATTGAATGGCGGTGCAGGCTAGAAGGGCCGAATGGCCTACTACTGCACCTATTTTCTATGTTTCTATGATGCGGAGATTCAACATCGCCTCCAGTGCGCCAGTGCAGCCTTTGGCCGCCTGAGGAAAAGAATGTTCGAAGACCAGGCCCTCAAACCTACCAGCAAGCTCATGGTCTACAGGGCTGTAGTAATACCCGCCCTCCTGTATGGATCAGAGGCATGGACAATGTACAGAAGACACATCAAGTCGCTGGAGATATAGAAACATAGAAACACCCAGGTCTCGTTGCACCTTCCATTTTCCTAATCTGTCACCATTCAGATAATAGTCTGTCTCTCTGTTTTTACCACCAAAGTGGATAACCTCACATTTATCCACATTATACTTCATCTGCCATGCATTTGCCCACTCACCTAACCTATCCAAGTCACTCTGCAGCCTCATAGCATCCTCCTCGCAGCTCACACTGCCACCCAACTTAGTGTCATCCGCAAATTTGGAGATACTATATTTAATCCCCTCGTCTAAATCATTAATGTACAATGTAAACAGCTGGGGCCCTAGCACAGAACCTTGTGGTATCCCACTAGTCACTGCCTGCCATTCTGAAAAGTACCCATTTACTCCTACTCTTTGCTTCCTGTTTGACAACCAGTTCTCAATCCACGTCAGCACGCTACCCCCAATCCCATGTGCTTTAACTTTGCACATTAATCTCTTGTGTGGGACCTTGTCGAAAGCCTTCTGAAAGTCCAAATATACCACATCAACTGGTTCTCCTTTGTCCACTTTATTGGAAACATCCTCAAAAAATTCCAGAAGATTTGTCAAGCATGATTTCCCTTTCACAAATCCATGCTGACTTGGACCTATCATGTCACCATTTTCCAAATGCGCTGCTATGACATCCTTAATAATTGATTCCATCATTTTACCCACTACTGAGGTCAGGCTGACCGGTCTATAATTCCCTGTTTTCTCTCTCCCTCTTTTTTTAACCAACGATGTCTCTGCAAGATCTTGCAAATCCCTTGGGAGGACAGATGCATCAATATCAGTGTCGTCGCCCAGGCTAACATCCCCAGTATTGAAGCACTAACCACACTTGATCAGCTTCACTGGGCAGGCCACTTAGTTCACATGCCAGACACGAGACTCCCTAAGCAATTGCTCTACGTGAAGCTCCTTCATGGCAAATGAGCCAAAGGTGGGCAGCGGAAACGTTACAAGGAAACCCTCAAAGCCTCCCTGGTGAAGCGCAACATCACTACTGACACCTGGGAAACCCTGGCCGAAGAAAGGTGGAGAAAGTGCATCCGGGAGGGCGTTGAGCTCTTCGAGTCTCAACACTGCGAGCGTGAAGAGGTCAGGTGCAGGCAGCGGAAGGAGCTTGTGGTAAATCAGTGCCACCCACCCCCTCCCCCCCACTTCCCCCGATGAATATCTGCCCCACCTGTGACAGGATCTGAGGCACTCATGTTTGACTGTTCAGCACCAAAGAACTCACTTTAGGAGTGGAAGCAAGTCTTCCTCGATTCCGAGGGATTGCCTATGATAGAGAAGGTGCAGATGCCGCCCATTGAGGTGCCAGGCCCTTTTCTGAATGGTACGATTGTTGGGACATTCCATGGTTTCTCACAGTCCGAGGCTGGGGATTCCAGTGGAGTACAGCGAGCCACACCCAGGGTGAGGAGGGGAAAGAGAGCTGGACAGCACTCTAACTGATGTGGTTCAGATGATGGCAATGAGTGCGGAGAGCAGTGACCTTACACGATCACTCCTGGATAGCATCAGTGGGGTGGGTGATGAGGTATCAGGACTGTTGGGAGAAGTAACAACACTCTCACGAGAAATGGGAACACTGTCCGGGAGCATGAGGGAGGGAATATCGCAGGCAGCTGATACGATGTCGGTGCACATGAGGGAGGGAATGTCGCAGGTAGTTGAGACACTGTCAGGGCACATGAGGGAGGGAATGCTGGAGTTAGCTGCTGCAATAAGGGAACATACCCAAACCCCGCGGCCATTGACAGAATCAACTACCACTCCCACTCCAATTCCCAGACCAGCCTCTGAAGAGGCCCAAGCCGGGTCTTCCACATTACCGCCTGCCGCACCCCCCCCCCCACCCCTTCAAGAAGTGCGCATTACCCGAGATGTTCGGAAGAATAAGATTGGTACCAACCCGAGAAAAGCTGTGTCACCACTTGTGGGCAGGTATGGTGATCAAGGCCAAGCGCAGCGGGCGGTCTTAGAATAGGTGGAAGAGAGATGGGTGCAGCCTTTCTTTGCTGTTGTTGTTGTTCTTCTTATTATTATTGTTGTTACTGTTGTAACTGTTCTCAAATTAAAAATTTTTTGTAAGTTATGTAAATGATCTTAAAGTTTTTAAGTGATCTTAGAGTTTGTAAGTGATCTTAAAGTTTGTAATTGATTTTAACTGAAAATTTTAATGTTTGATACAAGAATATTTTATTTAAGGTTAAGTACCTCAGGTGCGTCTTCTACTACCAGCTGCTGCTGCCTCATGATGGCTAAGTTATGAAGCATGCAGCACACAACAGTGAACTGACCGACAATCTCAGGGGAGTATTGCAAGTAGCCTCCAGAATGGTGCAGGCATCGGAAACGCTGTTTCAAGATGCCAACGGTCCTCTCTATTATGCTGCGCGTCGCAATGTGTGACATGTTGTATTCCCAGTCAGCTTCCAGGGTTACGCGTAGGGGCGTCATGAGCCAGGTGGCGAGGCCGTACCCTTTGTCTCCCAGCAGCCAGCTCTGACCCTCTGGCTACTGCTGAAACATGGCAGATACAGTGCACTAGCGTAGGATGAACGCATCATAGATGCTCCCAGGGTATCTCGCATCAACTGACATGGTGCGATGCGTGTCGTCACACACGAGCTGCACATTAACGGAGTGGAAGCCTTTTCTGTTCCTGTACATCTCGGAATCCTCCAAAGGTGCTCAAGGCAATGTGGGTACTTTTGGGAAGCCAGCAATCCTGGAGAAACCCACAGCCCTTTCACACATTGCCTGGGCGGTCATGGAGAACTTTATGTAGTTATTCCTCCGGGCATATAGTGCAGCAGTCACCTGCCGAATGCAGATATGTGTTGCATGTTGAGAAATGACGCACACATCCCCAGTTGTGGCCTGGAACGATCCAGATGCATAGAATGAAAGTGCAGCTGTAACCTTCACTTCAACTGACAAAGCAGTCCTCCTGACGCTTCTAGGTTGCAGGTCTGCTTTTACTAACTCACAGATATTAGTTACAACTTCTTTGCGGAAATGCGACCTTCTCACACAGTCTTCATCACTCAGGTGCAGGTATGAACGACTGTCTCGATATACCCGACGTGGGTAAGGCCTCCTGCCCATCATCCTATGTGCTCTGAGGTTCCTCATGCGATGACGTTAAATCAGTCGTCTCCTTCGCAGCACCATCATACAGAAGGCTTGCATGAGATATGGCATTGTCAATATTGCCCCATGATTAAATTGTACCTTTGCAAGAAGCTCAAAACAGAAGTTAAAGCGTCTCTCCTCTTTCTCTCCTCAAGATCGATGCCCTAGTATGGACCACACCCAGGTCTGCACATGCGCAATAGGCTTGCTTAGAACAGGAAGCTAGGTATTCAAATGAGGACATTTTGGGCAACGAAGTCTAATGCAATTCTTTAATTTTAGATTTTTTCCAAAGTACCACCACACCATCGACTGAACGTCTTCTCACTGGGATCAAGGGTTGGCCGGCAGAATCACTCCCGGCCCGGACACAGGGGCTCAGCAAACACCCATCCCCACCCCTCGGGCTTCTTTTGATACTGCTATATAGTGTAAGGGTTCCCATCCCTTCAGTTCGGCTTCCACATTCCCCCCCCACACCGCCCCCCCCCCCCTCTCCGCCCAGCTCCCCCCTCCCTCGGGTTTCTTTTGATGCTGCTTGCTGCATAGTGTAAGAGTTCTCATCCCTTCAGTACAGCTTCCACTGCCCCCCCACCCCATCCCACCTCCCCCCCTCCCGGGCTTCTTTTGAACCCAAGCCCCGAGCCCCTGTGTCCGGGCCAAGGACCGGTTCTGCCGGCCGCCGCTTCGACCCCCGAGCCCGGTTTGGAGACGTTGGGTGGTGGCGTGGCACTTTGAAAAAAATCCAAAATTAAAGAATTGCATGAAACTTCCATTTTCTGCATTTTAAGTTTGAAAAAATTAAAGCTTCATGATGCATATTTAATGTGTTCTTGGTTCCCTCCAAAACTCCGCATAAAAACAATGGCGTCTCTCGGTGCGCTGGTTTTTCTTAAGTGCCCAGAAGGTTTTGTGGGAGTGGTCACATACGCCGTCCTAGGAAAAATGTAAGTTGACCAAACTTGCATAATTGTTAAAAACTAGCGCTGACATCAAGTTACGCAAAAAATAACTAACCTAAAAAAATCGTAACTGACCGAGTTACGCCAGAGCACAATCTTTGGGGAAACTTGGATATTTTAATTTAGGCTAAAAAAAAGCGTTGCGCGCCAAAAGAATAGTGCAGATAACTGGGGAAAATTGAGCCCTCAATTTGCACACAAGTCCATCCATACTTGTTACTGGCAGGATGAGCAGGTACACTGTTCCCAAGTCTCAGTCAACGTTGCCTTAAACTAGGTGTTAGAAGGTGTAGTAGAATGATGCAAGTCAAATTCCATCTGGGGAATTGTTGCGGGATCATGCAGTGCATTGTGTCACTGCACTAACTTAATCTGCCTTTTAACTAAGAGTACTTCTTTGGTTTGGTTTAAGCTGTAAAGCATTAAATGGAATACATATTGTTGGAAATGGACTTTTCTTACTAAGACTTTTTGCTTCTATAACAATCGTAACCAAAAACTAATTGTTTGATAAAAAGAAAAGACTGCAAACGTTGGAAATCTGAAGTAAAAACAGAAAACACTGGGAGCACACAGCAGGTCAGGCAGCCTCTGAAAGAGAAAGTTGGATTACTGTTTTCTTGATCAGAATTGAGTCCTGAGTTCTGATGAACAGCCCTATCCAAAACTTTAACCTGCCTTTTTCTGTCAGATCGTGACTGACCTGCTGTATATTTCCCGCACTTTATGTTTTTATTTCTGTCGGGTTGTGAGAAATTATACGAGGAACATAGGAACAGGAGTAGGCCATTCAGCCCCTCGAACCTGTTGCGTCATGCAATTAGATCATGGCTGATCTGTATCTTAACTCCATTTACCCGCTTTGGTTCGTAACCCTTAATCTCCTTTGCAAAAAAATCTATCAATCTCAGTTTTGAAATTTGACCCCCAGCCTCAACAGCTTTTTGGGAGAGACAGTTCCAGATTTCTGTAATGGAGCTCGACCTAGTGGACTACTGTGGGAATGCAATTGCTGATGTAAATACAAGTCCTGTGTAGCAGAGCCATCTTGCATGTGTGTGTTTGTGATGTCGTAAAGAATCTATCACAATTTCCACTACCTTTTGTGTGAAGAAGTGCTTCCCGGCATCATCCCTGAAAGGCCTAGTTGAAACTTATTCTGGATTCCACCCAACCAGAGGAAATATTGACATCCACACCCCAATCATAAAATGCTTGGCTGCAGGAAAAGACCCATATTCTATCCACACTGTGCGCACTGATAACTTTAACTGTATTATAGTTTGTGAGCTATTATTTGAATGTACATCTTAAAATATCAAATTTATTTCAAAATCAAGTCAATTCACATAAATGTTGCGAAATTGGTTCTTTGTAAAACACTATTTAAGAACTTTACCTGGAAATGGGTCAAGACAAGTAATGAAAAGACAGGGAACATGATGACTCATGTGTTACTGGGCTAATGATGAATCATCTATGCAATACATGAGTTTAGACTTTTAACCAAGTTTGTGAAATTTAAATTTAAACTAACTGCACATGAGAGATTTTTATTAGGTAAATGTAGTTGAGGTAGAATCATAAAACCATAGAATGATTACGGCACAGTAGAAGGCTATTCTGCCCGTCGAGCCCGTGCCGGTTCTCTGCAAGAGCACCTCAGCTAGTCCCACTCCCCCATATATAAGAACATAAGAAGATAAGAAATAGGAGCAGGAGTAGGCCAAACGGCCCCTCGAGCCTGCTCCGCCATTTAATACGACCATGGCTGATCTGATCATGGACTCAGGTCCACTTCCCTGCCCGCTCCCCATAACCCCTTATTCCCTTATCATTTAAGAAACTGTCTATTTTTGTCTTAAATTTATTCAATGTTCCAGCTTCCACAGCTCTCTGAAGCAGCGAATTCCACAGATTTACAACCCTCTGAGAGAAGAAATTTCTCCTCATCTCTGTTTTAAATGGGCGGCCCCTTATTCTAAGTTCGTGCCCTCTAGTTCTAGTCTTCCCCATCAGTGGAAACATCCTCTCTGCATCCACCTTGTCAAGCCCCCTCATAATCTTATACGTTTTGATAAGATCACCTCTCATTCTTCTGAATACCAATGAGTAGAGGCCCAACATCCTCAACCTTTCCTCATAAGTCAACCCGCTCATCTCCGGAATCAACCTAGTGAACCTTCTCTGAACTGCCTCCAAAGCAAGTATATCCTTTCATAAATATGGAAACCAAAACTGCACGCAGTATTCCAGGTGTGCCTCACCAATACCCTGTATAGCTGTAGCAAGACTTCCCTGCTTTTATACACCATCCCCTTTGCAATAAAGGTCAAGATACCATTGGCCTTCCTGATCACTTGCTGTACCTGCATACTAACCTTTTGTGTTTCATGCACAAGTACCCCCAGGTCCTGCAGTACTGCAGCACTTTGTAATCTTTCTCCATTTAAATAATAACTTGCTCTTTGATTTTTTTTCTGCCAAAGTGCATGACCTCACACTTTCCAACATTATACTCCTTCTGCCAAATTTTTGCCCATTCACTTAGCCTGTCTATGTCCTTTTGCAGATTTTTTATGTCCTCCTTACACATTGCTTTTCCTCTCATCTTTGTATCTAAGTGAATGACAGAACAGGTTTAAGGGGCTGAATGGCCTCCTCCTGTTTCTATGTACACTTGAGAGTTGGAGAGAAGTTTCACGGAGCTTTATCATACAAATTTACTTGTGATTGGATTTCTGTTCAAGAAGGGTCCAAAGTAGGTTTTGCACACAAGCACAAAAGTGGGAACAAACAGAAGTTTTGCAGGTCGGATCGAAGAAGTTTGGTGAAGTCACCACACCTTTGACATCCCTGGCCCAGTGGGCGGATTGCAATTTTGAGGTACACACGAGCAGAGCGTATCCTGTTCTGCCATGATCTCATTGAATGGCGGAACAAGCTTGAGGTGCTGAATGGCCTCCTCCTGTTCCTATGTATGCCTTGACGTGACCATGAGTGGCTGTTCCACCAAAGGACCACCGAACATCTTTGGGCAGGATTTTCCAGTCTTCTGCGCTCTGTTTTTCACTCCGGAGCGATGGCACTATCGGCGGTGAGGTCTTCTGGGCAGGTGGTCAGCCTGCTGTGTCCCGTAGCAATCCTTGGGTTTGGTTTTGCGGCGGTGTGGAGCAGCACCGCCTGGAAGAGCTGTGCCTGGTGTGCAATGCCCCTGGTTGCAACACCGGTGTGAGTTTGAGCTCCTGCCCGACCCGTCCGCCTGGAAGCGCGCCTCGCAATGACTGCCTGGGAAATCAGGATGGTCCAACCATCCCGTCAGCAAAGAGGTGAGTAATGGACTCCTAAGGTAAGTGTGATTGTGTTTTCTTTAACATTTTTTTAGCGATTTGTGTTGTGGTGGTTGGGCAATGTTTTGGGAATGTTTTTGTGCTTTTTTTTTAGGTTTCTCCCCAGATGTCTCTCGGAGTGCTCCCGGGCCGGCTCTTTAGCTTAGGAGTTTCCCATCCTTGTGCCAAGAGAGGTGTGCAACACAGGGCCCAGATGCCCAAACCTACCTACTGAGGCGCAAACTGTTCCCGGCTGTTAACTTTCCCGCCCCGCCGCCATTATTGCCCCAAAAACTTAAAAGCCTAAAATCCAGCCCACAGTCTTTTATTGACGTGGGGCCTGGAGGAGCAGGCTTGCTACCCATTGTTCTTGTTCACTCCCTCCCCTCCGATTAAATAAATTGAAGGTGCTGAAGTTCAAAGAATAGAACTGGCAGATGCTTTGAAGGGCTCGATCAAAGAAGCTCAATGAGCTGTATTTTGGAATGCATGCCACCTTTTGGGTCTTGCTGTCCTCGACCTCAGGTGTGTTCTCTGCTGACACTAATCACTTTATTGACTGCTTTTGGGGCTGTAATTTTCCTCATGGTAGTCCCAGACTGCTAACGTAATGCTGACAAGAATAGGCTTTTAGCAACCTCAGCAGAATCATCTCTGAGAATTGGTCATGCATAAGGCTTTCCATGGTCCAGCCACACTACAGATGCACATTTTCATAGCACTTATGACTCTTATATAATTATTACATTTAAATGATCTGTACTAATTAAAAGGAGCAAAACACAGGAGGTGTATTCACTTTGTGGAAGTATTTGAGAACAAATGTACAAATGTAAAAAGCTCCATCCCTCCCCTCTCTCCAATTGGTGTGTGGGGAGAGTGTAACTGGGTTCTCCCTGCCGACACTACAACTTGGTTCTTCATGGCTGTATTTTAAATAATTTTTTAATGTTATAATCGCTCAACCATTGATGGCCGTGCTTTCAGCTGCCTAGGCCCTAAGCTCTGTACTCCCTGCCTAAACCTCTCCGCCTCTCTACCTATTTTTTCTCCTTTAAGACACTCTTTAAAACTTACCTCTTTGACCAAGCTTTTGGTCATTTGCCGTAATTTCTTCTTCTGTGGCTCGGTGTCAAATTATTGTCTTATAACACTCCTGTGAAGCACCTTGGGACATTTTGGTATGTTAAAGGTGCTATATAAATGCAAGTAGTTGTTGTTGTTTAGAAGTTCCTGCTGTGGAAACATGATGGCTCCTGCCTAGCTAGGATTTTAGAAAAGTGTGTCAAGCAATGCAGCTGGTTAAGGATGAAGAATGTCGGGTGGTATTTTGGCACCTTGCTTGATTTAGCTTTGGGCGTCAGGAAGTTACTTTGTGGAACTTTTCCTCGGGTTAAACAGGTTGGAAGGAATCCAAGGTAGAGCAGATTGTATTGTGGTGGTAGCACAGCCTGTGCCGCCTCAAACATAAATGATTTCATTATATCGTTTTTACATAAACTTTTAGATAACCCGACATGATGTGAATTTAAAGCTAAGCCCCGGGAACGGTTTTCTAAAAGGAATTATTTCTGCCCTTATGCGAAGTGAAGTGAGGCAATACACAAATCTGTCCAGAGAGTTTCAAGTGGAGGCAGCTACCTGTCAATTGAATGTACTTAAAGATTCATTGAATCAGAATTACTTCATGGCTCTGCGATGTTGATAGACTGTGAGTTTGCAGTCTTATACCAGTACTAAGGTATCTAATCGCGTACATGCCTTTGAATATGTGATGTATTTGCAGCCGTACTCTGTACCATGCATTGTACCATGTAATAGCCAACAGATGGGGAAAGCCCGGGAGGCACACGTTACTGCACCTCGTGCTGCCTCCTTATATAAAGCAGGCTCCTCCTGCAGTGCTCATTTTTGGAGTTTACATTAAACCTAAAGGTCACAAGGTGATCAGCTCCATCATGGGCCACGTGTGATTTATTATAGAGATAAGCATACATATCAACTGGCGAGTCGAGAATGGGATACTAACATGCAGCTATGGCCATCGTTGACTACATCGAGTGATATTGCATCGGGGAAGACTGGGATGACTTAATTGACCAGTGGATCAATGCTTTGTCACGAAAGACTTAGAGGGAGCCGCAAATGCCAGCAAACGCAGGGCCATCCTCCTCACAGTCTACGGATCACCGACCTACGCATTGATCAAGGAAGTACTGGCCCCGACGAAACCCGCTGAGAAAAGTTACGAAGAATTGTGCGAGCTAGTTCGAAATCACCTAAAGCCGAAACGCAGTGCGCTCATGGCGAGGTACCGTTTCTACACCCACCGGGGCGGAGTAGGCCAAGATGTGGCAGCGTTCATCGCTGAGCTAAGGCATCTTGCTGGGCCATGCAAATTCAGGGCAGTTCTTGAAGAAATGTTAAGAGACTTCTTTGATTTGGGAATCGGGCACGAAGGGATTTTCTGCAAATTGCTAGCGGAGGAAGACTTGGACCTAGCCAAAGCCACCCTGATTGCTCAGGCATACATGGTCAGAGAGGAAGAAACAAAGCTACTCTACCCACAACTTCGGAATCACCCGGGGCCAAACACTGTGAATAAGCTAAATTCGTCGGTAGACAGGAAAAGTGCCCCCAGCTGGGCTAATGCGACCTTTGCTCGACCTGAGATGACTCACTCACCACATGGACTAATGCGAAGAGATCAGTACCTGTGAACACTAGTCCATCAGCAAGCTGTTGGTGCTGTGGAGGGGCTCATCGAGCAAATCAGTGCAGGTTCAAACAATATGTCTGCAAGAGTTGCTCAATAATGGGGCACCTCCAACAAATGTGTAAACGTGCTACAACTCGATATGTAGTGGAGAATGGGAGGTCAAGCGTAGATCCTGAGGATCGCGCAGAGATGACCGAGGAGGAAGAGGTACATGGGATGCACGTGCATGAAATGCACACCTTTACCAACAAGAGTCCCCCGATTATGATGAACGTTAAACTGAACGGCATACCGGTACCGATGGAACTGGACACGGGTGCAAGCCAATCGATCATGAGCCAGGAGGCCGTCGAGAAGTTATGGGCAAACAAGGCACACAGGCCCAAGCTGAGTCTGATCGACGCGAAGCTGCGCACCTACACGCAAGAGATTATCCCGGTCCTCGGAAGTGCAATGGTTCAGGTGCTGTATGATGGTTCTGTGCATAAATTGCCACTATGGATTGTTCCCAGTAACGGACCCACTCTGCTTGGCAGAAGCTGGCTACGGAATATTAACTGGAAATAGGGTGATGTAATAGCATTATCGTCGATGGAGAAAGCCACGTGTGCGCAGGTCTTAGACAAGTTTCCATTACTGTTCCAGCCTGACATCGGCAGCTTCACAGGGGCCAAGGTGACAATTCACCTCAGCCCAGACGTGAGACCCGTTCACCACAAGGCCAGTTCCTTACATCATGCGGGAGAAAGTAGAAGTCGAGCTAGATCAGCTTCAACGCGAAGGCATCATATCGCCAGTGGAATTTAATGACTGGGCCAGTCTCATTGTACCCGTTCTTAAAAGTGATGGGACAATTAGAATCTGTGGAGATTATAAAGTAACCATAAACCGAGTATCGTTACAGTACCAGTACCCGCTACTCAAGGCGGAGGATTTGTTCGCGACCCTGTTGGGCGGAAAGCTGTTTTCGAAATTGGACCTCACCTCGGTGTACATGACCCAGGAGCTGGCGGAATCGTCCAAGAAGCTGACGTGCATAAACATACACAAAGGGCTGTTCGTATACAACCGGTGCCCCTTTAGGATCTGTTCAGCAGCTGCGATCTTCCAACGAAACATGGAGAGCCTGCTGAAATCTGGCCCGGGTATGGTCGTCTTCCAAGACGATATCTTGATCACCGGACATGACACTGATGAACACCTCCATAACCTGGAAGAGGTGTTACGCCGACTAAATCGAATAGGTCTAAAGTTGAAACAAACCAAATGCGTCTTCTTGGCACCAGAGGTGGAATTCCCGGGAAGGAGAATCGCAGCAGATGGCATCAGACCCTCAGACTCCAAGACGGAGGTGATCCAGAAGGCCCCGAGACCACGCAACACGATGGAGCTGCGCTCGTTCCTAGGACTACTGAACTACTTTGGTAACTTTCTGCCTGGGCTGAGCACTTTGCTTGAACCATTACATGTACAGCTCCGTAAGGGTGATGACTGGGTCTGGGGTAAAAATCAAGAAACTGCCTTTGAGAAGGCCAGAAACTTATTGTGCTCAAACAAACTACTGGCACTGTATGATCTCTGTAAGCATCTTGTATTAGTGTGCGATGCATCATCCTACAGGATCGGGTGTGTGCTTCAGCAAGCGAACGTGTCGGGTAAGCTCCAACCTGTAGCGTATGCGTCCCGCAGCCTTTCCAAGGCTGAACGGGGGTACACCATGGTCAAAAAGGAGGCCCTAGCTTGTGTGTACACGGTAAAAAAGATGCACCAGTATCTATTTGGCCGGCGGTTCGAACTAGAAACTGACCACAAGCTGCTCACGTCGTTATTCTCTGAGAGCAAAGGCATCAATACTAACGCCTCAGCTCGCATTCAGAGGTGGGCATTAATGCTGTCCACTTACGACTACACAATCCGCCACAGACCAGGCACCAATAACTGTGCAGATGCGCTCAGCCGGCTCCCGCTCGCCACCACCGAGGGTGAAGCAGAACAGTCTGTGGAACTGGTCATGGCCGTGGAAGCCTTTGAGGGCAAAGGATCACTTGTCACGGCGCGCCAGATAAGAATCTAGACCAGCCAAGACCCACTGCTGTCCCAGGTGAAAAACTATATTTGACCTGTAAACCGCATCTAAGACTTGGGGGGAAGTGTTGTGATGTATTTGCAGCCATACTCTGTACCATGCATTGTACCATGTAATTACATGTAATAGCCAACAGATGGGGAAAGCCCGGGAGGCATACATTACTGCACCTCGTGCTGCCTCCCTATATATAGCAGGCTCCCCCTGCAGTGCTCACTTTTGGAGTTTACATTAAATCTAAAGGTCACAAGGTGATCCAACATGGGCCACGTGTGATTTATTAAAGGGATAAGCATACATATCAGAATATGCAAGTCAAATATTAGAAGTAAAGAAAATCCATAAAATACTAGAGAGGGAGAATTTCCATTGGAGTTACACCAGATTCCCTGTGTATCTTGGGTGGATGGGATTGGAAGATTGGCCGGGCGGAGTTGTTCTGCTGGCTCCCCAGGGCCCGCTGCAATTTCCAGAAGTTTCCGCTGGTTGTGATGGGGAACGTTAAATATATCTTCCCGAATATATGCAAGCTTAATCAAACAACGCATTAATGATAGGAAACGGTGCATGACGCATCTGCCATTATTGATGCCAGAAAAATGCTGGATGCTAGGAATCTGCTACGTGGGCAATTGATCATGGGGTGATCAATTACAAACCTTCTGCTATCTTTAACACCCCGCCTCCGCCCCACCCCCCCACACCCCCAGGGAAGCAGATGCCCAGCTCCTATGGCTGGCTTTCCCTATTCTGAAGTTCCCTTGCTACAACTGTCTGTTCCCACCTTGCCACAGGGAGACAGGGCCGTGTAAGCAGATTGTGTGCTTATGGTATGATCTTCGTAAACTGTTAAAAGTGTCTGAACAGGTCTTTGAGATTTTGGACACTTCATTATTTTCAAGACAAGACCAAAATGACTTTGCTGATTACCTGGCTACATATCTGCTGCCTTGGTGTAATTAGGAATTGTGCAAATAAATACGGTCTAACTGTTTTTTTTAAAGTTTATTAATTCCTGGGATGTGGACGTTGGTGGAAAGGTCAGCATTTATTGCCCATCCCTAATTGCCCTTGGAATGCTGTGTATTCCACATTCTGGAGAGTGCAGGAGTGCACGACAGGCAGCCTATGTAACCACTGCTGGCAACTATCGCAGTTAAGAAAAGATCATCGTTAATTCTGTGCCACACCCACTCATGGCACACACAGTGTAAGTTTCGGAACACAGGGGGTACAGATCTGTCCAAAGACACTACGCTTTGCTATTAATACCAATAAAGAGAGGTGGGAAAGCTGCTGAACGGCAATAAGCTTGATGGACCAAATAACTTGTTTTGTTCAATGCTTCCTTGTTGTTATATATGTGAACTTGTATTTACTCTGTACAGCCACCAGATGGCGCATCCCCTGGAGTCCCAAAGGATCCCATAACCCCTTGGGAGCACAGGTATTTAAGGAAGTCTCACGGGTTGGAGAGGCACTCTGGAAACCTGCAATAAAAGACTAAGGTCACACTTTACTTTGAGCTCACAATGTTCAGTCTGACTCTTTCTCCATACATAACAACTGGCGACGAGATACAGATAGCGAACTCAAAGATGCAGGAAACAGTGGGTATCTTGGAGAAATTTTCAGAGGGAGATGATTGGGAAACTTTTGTGGAGCGACTCGACCAACACTTTGTGGCCAACGAGCTAGATGGGGAAGAGAGCGCTGCCAAATGAAGGGCGATCCTCCTCACCGTCTGTGGGGCACCAACGTATGGCCTCATGAAGAATTTGCTCACTCCAGCAAAACCCACGGAGAAATCGTATGACAATTTGTGCACACTGGTCAGAGCATTTGAACTTGAAGGAAAGCGTTCTGATGTCGAGGTACCGGTTCTACACCTACAAAAGGTCTGAAGGCCAGGAAGTGGCGAGTTATGTTGCCAAGTTAAGACGCCTTGCAGGACATTGTGAATTTGAAAGACATTTGGAGCACATGCTCAGAGACCTTTTCGTACTTGGCATTGGCCACGAAACTATACTTTGCAAACTTTTGACTGTAGAGACCCCAACCTTGAGTAAGGCCATAGCGATAGCCCAGGCGTTCATTGCCACCAGTGACAATACTAAGCAAATCTCTCAGCACACAAGTGCTGCTACAAGTACTGTGAACAAAGTGATGTTGTTTTCAAATCATAACATACAGGGCAGGTCACACATACCTGCAGCTATACGTCCACTGATGTCTCAGGGTCCACCATCAAGGGCGATGAATGCAAGACCATTAACACCTTGTTGGCGCTGCGGGGGGTGATCATCGTTTCCATTCATGCCAATTCAAAGGGTACGTTTGCAAGGGCTGTGGAACAATGGGACACCTCCAACGAGTATGCAGGCGAGCTGCAAATCCTGTTAAACCTGCAAACCACCATGTTGAAGAGGAGGACAGATCCATGGAGGATCATGACGAACCAGAGCCTCAGACCGAGGAGGCAGAGGTACATGGGGTGCACACATTCATCACGAATTGTCCTCCAATAATGCTGAATGTTGAACTAAATGGACTCCCGGTGTCAATGGAGCTGGACACAGGCGCGAGCCAGTCTATCATGGGCATAAAGACTTTTGAAAGATTGTGGTGCAACAAGGCCTCAGGCTAGTCTTAACTCCAGTTTGCATGGAACTAAGAACTTACACAAAAGAACTGATTCCTGTAATCGGCAGTGCTACTGTAAAGGTCTCCTACAGTGGAGCGGTGGACAAGCTACCACTCTGGGTGGTACTGGGCGATGGTCCCACGCTGCTCGGCAGGAGCCGGCTGGGAAAGATAGGCTGGAACTGGGACGATGTCCGAGCGTTATCGCCCCTGACGACACTTCATATGCCCAGGTCTTAAACAAATTTCTTTCGCTGTTCGAACCAGGCATTGGGAAATTCCAAGGAGCAAAAGTGCAGATCCACCTAATTCCGGGGGCATAGCCCTTCCATAACAAGGTGAGAGCAGTATCCTACATGATGAAAGAAACGGTAGAGATCAAGCTAGACTGGCTGCAAAGAGAGGGCATAATTTCACCGATCGAATTCAACGAGTGGGCTAGTCTGATCGTTCCTGTCCTCAAGGGAGATGGCATCATCAGAATCTGTGACGATTACAAAGTAACTATCAATCGTTTCTCCCTGCAGGACCAATACCCACTACCAAAGGCCGATGACCTCTTGCAATGCTGACGGAAGGAAAGACGTTCACGAAGCTGGATCTGACTTCAGCCCACATGACGCAGGAATTGGAGGAATCATCGAAGGCCCTCATCTGCATCAACACGCACAAAGGTCTTTTTGTTTATAACAGATGCCCATTTGGAATCCGATCAGTGGCGGCGATATTCCAGAGAAACATGGAAAGCTTACTGAAGTCGGTCCCGCACACCGTGGTCTTCCAGGACGACATCTTGATCACAGGTCGGAACACAGTCTAGCATCTGCAGCACCAGGAGGAGGTTCTTAGTCGACTCAACCGCATGGGGCTCAGGTTAAAACGCTCAAAGTGCATTTTCCTGGTGCCTGAAGTGGAGTTCTTGGGAAGGAGGATTGCGGCGGATGGCATCAGGCCCACCAACGTGAAGATGGAGGAAATCGAGAATGCATAGAGGCCACAGAACGTGACGGAGCTGCGATCGTTTCTGGGACTTCAGAACTACTTTCATAACTTCTTACCGGGTCTCAGCACACTGTTAGAACCACTGCATGTCTTACTATGAAAAGGGGACAAATGGGTTTGGGGCAAAAGCCAAGAAAATGCCTTTGTAAAAGCAATCTAGCCATGGTTATGGAAGCATTTGAGAGTGAGCAATCACCCGTCACTGCCCGGCAAATCAAAACCTGGACAAGCCAGGACCCCTTATTATCTCTTGTCAAAAGCTGTGTGCTTCACGGGAGCTGGTCCAGTGCCCCAGTGGAAAAGCACAAAGAGATTAAACCATTCCAGCGGCGCAAAGATGAAATGTCTATGCAGGCAGACTGCCTTCTGTAGGCAATCAAGTACTGGTCCCCAAGAAGGGCAGAGACACCTTCATCAATGAACTCCACACTACCCACCCAGGCATCGTAATGATGAAAGCGATAGCCAGATCCCACGTGTGGTGACCCGGTATCGATGCGGACTTAGAATCCTGCGTTCACAGATATAATACATGCTCGCAGTTAAGCAATGTACCCAGGGAGGCGCTGCTAAGTTTATGGTCTTGGCCCTCCAAACCGTGGTCGAGGGTACACGTCGACTATGCAGGCCCGTTCTTGGGTAAAATGTTCCTTGTGGTTGTAGACGTATATTCCAAGTGGATTGAATGTGAGATAATGTCGGCTAGCACGTACGCTGCCACTACTGAAAGCCTGCGGGCCATGTTTGCCACACACGGCTTACCCGATATCCTGGTGAGTGACAACGGGCCATGATTTACCAGTGCTGAGTTCAAAGTATTCATGACCCGTAATGGGATCGAACATGTCACATCTGCCCCGTTCAAACCAGTGTTCAATGGTAAGGCAGAGAGAGCAGTGCAAACCATCAAGCAAGGCTTGAAGAGGGTAACTGAAGGCTCACTGCAGATTCGCCTATCTCGAGTCCTGCTTAGCTACCGCACGAGACCCCACTCGCTCACTGGGATCCCACTAGCTGAACTGCTCATGAAAAGAGCACTTAAGACAAGGCTCTCGTTAGTTCACCCTGATCTACATGAACAGGAAGAGAGCAGGCGGCTTTAACAAAGTACATACCATGATAGCGCAAATGTGTCACGTGAAATTGAAATCAATGACCGTCTATTTGTATTGAATTATGGACAAGGTCCCAAGTGGCTTCCCGGCACTGTCGTGGCCAAAGAGGAGAGTAGGGTATTTCGGGTCAAACTTTCAAATGGACTCATTCACCGGAATCACTTGGACTAAATCAAACTCAGATTCATGGACTATCCTGAGCAACCCACCTTGGACCCTACCTTTTTTGATCCCCCAACATACACACCAGTGGCAACCGACACCACGGTTGACCACAAAGCGGAACCCATCATTCACAGCAGCCCAGCAGGACCCAACACACCAGGCAGCCCAGCAAGGCCAGCTGCACAGCAGCCCAGCGAGGGCCCACCAAATGATTCAACAACACCAGCTTTCACACCGAGACGATCAACCAGGGCAAGAAGGGTCCCAGATCGACTCACATTGTAAATAGTTACACTATTGACTTTGGGGGGGGGGGGGAGTGTTGTTAAAAATGTGAACTTGTATTTACTCTGTACAGCCACCAGAGGGCTCATCCCCTGGAGTACCAAGGGATCCCATAATCCCTTGGGAGCACAGGTAATTAAAGAGGCCTCACAGGTCGGAGAGGCATTCTGGAGACGTGCAATAAAAGACTAAGGTCATACTTTACTTTGAGCTCACAGTGTTCAGTCTGACTCTTTCTCCATACATAACAGTTATGTTCTCATCACCTGTTCAATCATTATATTCCTCAGAGGAATTTAGATGGATAATAATGCTGGAGAACATTTTATCTGGAAGATCCATTTTGTACTTGTCATGTTTGTAACCCTCACATAACTGTAACCTTTATGTAATAACACTGTATACTGTATGCACCTGAGAAATGCACACCTTGACCACAGGGGGTGAACTTGTGGGAGATACTCCTCACCTGGTCATCCAGGTATATAAAGGGAGGTCCCACGCAGGGTAATCACTTCTTGGTCCTGTGAATAAAGGTACAGGTCACAGAGTGACTTTGTCTCCAGTATGTGCCTCATGTTGATTTGCTGTAGTGTGTAAGGACACAACATGTGGCGATGAGAAACGGGAATCAACGACTCAAGCGAATGGCCACCAGTAGCACGGAGGGATGGTACTGTGTTGGTGAGGACTGGGACGATTTCATTGAGAGGCTCCAGCAGAGCTTTGTCACGAAGGACTGGCTAGGAGCGGCAGTGGCTGACAAGCGGAGGGCGCATCTACTGACCAGCTGTGGACCTAAGACGTACGCGCTGATGAAAGACCTGCTCGCACCCGAGAAGCCGGCGGACAAGACCTTTGAGGCGCTCAGCAAACTGATCGGTGAGCACCTCAAACAAGCGAGTAGTATACACATGGCCCGACACCGATTCTATACACACCGACGTCGGGAAGGGCAGAGCATACCAGACTTCGTTGCGGACCTTTGGTGCTTGGCCAGCCTCTGTAAGTTCACAGACACCTGCAGGGGGGAGATGTTACGGGATTTCTTCATTGAGGGCATTGGTCATGCCGGGATTTTTAAGATGCTAATTGGGACCAAGGACTTGACCTTGGAAGCAGCGGCGTTGATGGCTTAAACCTTCATGGCGGGGGAAGAGGAAACCAAGATCATATACGCGCGCAACTCTGCTCCCAACGTGGCGATGGAGCAGGGAGTTAACATAGTAAACACGACTCAGAACCCCGCAGGCAGGCAAGGGCAATTCGACACCAACCAGACAGTAACAGACTCTAGGGTGGGTCCTCAACAGAGACAATGGCAGGTTGAATGGACATTTACACCATCACAAAGGACAATGCGTCCCGGGATGGGACCATTGACACCCACAAACAGAGTGCTCAAGAGTATTCAAAGAGACAATCAGAGAGGAATGCTCTTTTGTTCACAACAATCTCAGCTCATGCTGGAGGTGCAGGGGCAAACATGCTGCGAAGGCCTGCCGATTTCAACAATTCATCTGCAGAATTTGTAACTTGAGTGAACATTTAGCCAGGATGTGCAGGAAGCCCGCGGCGAGGCTGGTTTACGAAGTGGATGAACCACAAGAGGGGTCTGCAAGGCAGGGGTATGCCTGGGACACACCAATGAATGCTGAAGTTCAGCGGGTTCAGGTGGCAAACATCCACAGCTCATACACAAGAACGCCACCGATGATGATGAGAGTACTGTTAAACGGCATTCCGGTACACATGGAGCTGGACACAGGAGCCAGCCCGTCTCTCATGAGTGTCCAACAATTCGAGAAAGTGTCGCCACTCAGAGCTAGCAGACCCAAACTTGAACGCATTGAGATGCAATTACGGACATACACCAAAGAGATCATCCCAGTGCTAGGCAGTGCAATGTTGGTGGTCACACATAATGGATCTCAGAACCGGCTGCCACTCTGGATTGTCCCGGGAAATGGTCCCGCGCTTTTGGGGAGGAGCTGGCTAGCCGAGATGAACTGGAAATGGGGGGAAGTGCATGCTATTTCAACTGTGGAGCGAAGTGCATGCTCACAGGTCCTACAGAAATTTGAGTCACTATTTCAACTTGGCGTCGGGACTTTCAAAGGCACCAAAGTAGTGATACGCATCACCCTGGACGCCACACCAGTGCACCACAAAGCCAGAGCTGTGCTGTATGTGATGCGGGAGAAAATTGAGAGTGAGTTGGATAGGTTGCTAAGAGAGGGCATAATTTTGCCTGTTGAATTCAGCGACTGGGCAAGCCCCATCGTCCATGTTCTAAAAACGGATAGCTCTGTCAGGATCTGCGGCAACTACAAGGCCACTATCAACCGAGTGTCCCTTCAGGACCAATACCTGCTTCCGAGAGTGGAGGATCTTTTTGCCACGCTGGCAGGTGGCAAGCTGTTCACGAAGTTGGACCTCATTTCGGCCTACATGACCCAGGAACTGGCCGAAGAATCCAAGCTACTGACCACCATCACCACGCACAAGGGGCTGTTGTCTACAACAGGTGTCCGCTTGGCATTCGTTCAGCAGCTGCTATCTTTCAGGGGAACGTGGAAAGCCTGCTCAAATCCATCCCCGGAACAATTGTATTTCAGGACAACATCCTTATCATGGGTCGAGACTCCGAGGAACACCTCCACAACCTGGAGGAGGGGCTATGCTGACTGGACTGGGTAGGCCTGCGACTAAAGAAGTCCAAGTGTGTGTTTTTGGCCCCAGAGGTCGAGTTTTTGGGCAGGAGGGTTGCCGCAGACGGGATCCGGCCTACCGAATCCAAAACAGAGGCGATCCGTCGCGCGCCCAGGCCTGGCAACACATCGGAGTTGCGTTAATTTCTGGGACTGTTGAACTATTTCAGGAACTTTCTGCCGAACTTAAGTACATTGTTGGAGCCGCTACACGTGCTTATGCGTAAGAGTTGCGATTGGTTTTGGGGGGACTGTCAGGAACGGGCTTTCAATCGGGCGCGGAACCTGCTTTGTTCTAATAAGTTTTTGACTCTGTACAACCCCTGTAAGAAATTGGTTTTGACATACGATGCATCATCCTATGGGGTTGGGTGCATGTTGCAGCAGAGTAATGATGAGGGCCAACTCCAACCTGTGGCTTTTACCTCCAGGTCGCTCTCCCAAGCAGAAAGGGGGTATGAGATGGTTGAAAAGGAGGCACTCGCATGTGTCTACGGGGTGCAAATGATGCACCAGTATCTTTTTGGCAGAAGGTTCGAGTTAGAAATGGACCACAAGCAGTTAACATCCCTGTTGTCCGACAGCAAAGCGGTCAATGCCAATGCGTCAGCTCGCATATGACTACACCATACGGCACCGGCCAGGCACCGAAAATTGCGCTGATGCGCTCAGCAGGCTTCCACTGACCACTACTGAGGGGACAGCGGAGCAAAGCACGGAGATGGTCATGGTTGTCGATGCCTTTGATAGCGCAGGCTCCCCCATCACAGCCCACCAGATCAAAACCTGGACAAACAGAGATCCCCTCCTATCTCTGATTAAGAAATGTGTCCTGACTGGGGATTGGGCGCCTGCACACGGAGCATGCCCTGAAGAGGTCAGACCGTTCCACAGACGGATTGATGAACTCTCCATCCAAGCCGACTGCCTACTATGGGGCAGCCGAGTAGTCATGCCCCAGAAGGGAAGGGAAGCATTCATCAGGGAACTCCACAGCGAGCACCCAGGTATTGTGTAATGAAGGCCATTGCCCGGTCACCTGTATGGTGGCCTGAAATTGATGCAGACCTGGAACACTGTGTTCACAGGTGCACGATGTGTGCCCAGCTGGACAATGTCCCCAGGGAGGCCCCACTCAGCCCGTGGCCCTAGCCCACCAAGCCATAGTCACATATTCACGTAGACTACGTGGGCCCGTTCATGGGAAAAATGTTCCTCATTGTTGTTGATGTGTACTCGAAATGGATCGAGTGCATCATATTGAATTCGTGCACGACATCCACCACAGTGGAGACTCTGAGTGCGGTCTTTGCAACCCATGGCTTGCCAGACATCCTAGTTAGCGACAACAGCCCGTGTTTCTCTAGCTATGATTTCCGGGAGTTCATGTCGGGTAATGGCATCAAACATGTCAGGTCAGCGGCGTTCAAGCCGGCTTCCAATGGTCAGGCAGAACGTGTGATCCAAATCATAAAGCAAGGCATGCTCTGGATTCAAGGACCCTCCCTTCAATACCGTCTATCGTGTCTCCTGCTGGCCTACAGATCCCGACCGCACTTGCTCACGGGAGTCCCGCCAGCGGAACTACTCATGAAACGTACACTTAAAACTTGGCTGTCCCTCATTCATCCAGTCTTGTCAGACATTGTTGAGGGCAAGCGCCAGTCCCAAAATGAGTGCCACGACCATAGCTCAAAGGGGTGATGGATAGAAATCGATGACCCTGTATTTGTTCTTAATCACGCTGTGGGGCTCAAGTGGCTCGAGGGTACTGTAATTGGTAAAGAGGGGAATAGGATCATAGTGGTCAGACTCAACAATGGGCAGAAATGCCGCAAGCATCTGGACCAAGTAAAAAAAAGGTTCAGCATGGACACTGAGGAACCTGAGGATGATCATGAGATGCTGCCCACACCACTGCCAGTGAACGAGCAACAAGAACCGTCAGCAGTATGCACAGTCCCTGCGGCCAGCCCGGACGAGCCGGAATCACCACAGGTGACAAAGACGCATGCCGAGGCTCAACAACTAGAGCCCCAACTGCGGCGCACTACGAGAGAGCGTCGACTGCCTGAAAGACTCAATCTTTGACCCAAAGACGTTGGGGGGAGGTGATGTCATGTTTGTAACCTTCACATAACTGTAACCTTTATGTAACAACATTGTACACTATATACACCTGAGAAATGCACACCTTGACCACAGGGGTGAACTTGTGGGAGACACTCCTCACCTGGTCATCCAGGTATATAAAGGGAGGTCACACGCAGGGTCATCACTTCTTGGTCCTGTGAATAAAGGTACAGGTCACAGAGTGACCTTGTCTCCAGTATGTGCCTCAGTTGATTTGCTGTAGTGTGTAAGGACACAACAGTACTCAAGGTAAGCCAGTTGCATTCTGGATGTTGGCAAAAGTAGCTTGTCTTTCTACATACAAACAAATCATCCTGAAAGCTAGGTGTTATACACAGGTAATCATAATTGTTCCCTGAGAATGATGCTCTGGTTGTGTCCTGCAGCAGCCTTTTATTGAGTCTTTGTTGGACTTCAGCTAATGACGATTTATAGTATATCGTTAAAAAAACAACTCTAGACCTAAGGCTTTTTATTTCTCTGTTTTTGTTTAGCACTGTAATTTTTGCATTAAAAGAAAATTGATTTAGTCTGATTCCCGTGAAAAGGGCTGTGGCAATAATGCTTAATTTAGAACTGAGTGATTGAAAATAATTGCAGGGATATGTTGCAAGTCGTAATTACAGCTGGTGACATTCAAATTGTTTTGATTATAGTAATATATATATATACACACACACATGCACACAATCTTCAGAGAAAGGATGAAGGTGAGTGCCTGACAGCTTGTTTTAATAGTAATTGAAAAACAACATAAACCTGTCAGTCTTTCACGTTTGATATTTCACTCATGTTTTCACGAGCAAACAACCACGGTATGAACATTTGGAATAGGTTACATTTCAAGGTATGAATTTTCATACAGGGTAAAATCAAATCTATCCATCATTTCTCAATTCATTCTTTTGTCTCCACCCATTCTACAAGTGGAGCCATCAGATTAAGATGCAAGGGAGGGGGGGGAATAAAATAATTTAAGTTACTTATGTAGCCATCAATAAACAAAAGTTGGGAATGAAGTGAAACGTTGTGAGGAATTAAATACAGACCTGTCTAGTTTGTTAGGCAACAAAGGAGGGAAAATATAAAAGTTGAAAAGGTGCATTTTTACATATTCAGAATGTCATTGCAGTATCACAACAACATATATTCAAACTGCCCAAGGTGCTTTACTGAAAGGTGGGTGGCAGAGGAACTGAACAGGTAGAGGGAGGAACTCAGGGAATTGGCTGAAAGCACTCACAGTAGTAGTTTTTAAGAAGGCTTTTGAATGTGAGGAGAGCAGTAGCAAGTTGAAGAGGTTTGCAGAGTGTTTCAGTCTGCAGGCTGAAGGCTCGGCCACACATGATGAAGCAGAGGGTTTAGGGGTGGGGGAAGCACAGATAATAAATCAGAGTTCGAAGAGTGATGTGCCCACGTTGGAGATTAGGATTGCAGAAGATTACCTCGTTAGGGAGCAACAAACTGGAGAGATCTGAAAACGAGTTGTGACGATTTAAAGCTGAGCCGAACATACGAAACTGACAGGCAGGAAAAGCCTGTCCCACACCATGATGGCAGGAGCATCATGACTAGACACTGCCCATCCACCCTCCCCCTCCACCTCTATGGCCATGTCATCTCCTGGGTGAGGCAAAAAAAGAAGAGAAAAAATCCAGGGTCAATAAGGGAAAAAATACTCTGGAAAATTCCTCTCCAGCCCCCTCAGGAGATCACATGATGGGGGATAGCAAATTAATGGAAATCAACAAAGATTAGGGTTATCGAGCTGCAGGATTTATTGAGGGTAGGATCAGAGTGGCAGAAAATATTATTGTAGATATGGCCACATTTTGCACCATATGCTTATGCTATTTTCTAACCATGTTATGCCTGCTGATAGGTCCTGAACCCAGTAGTCAAGATGAATTTCTTCCCGTCAATACTTTTATTGGAAAAGCTAGTGTCGATGCAAAACAGGAGGTCCACGTTGTACTCACAGTCACTTTTCTGGCAAAATTATCCACTCGAAGGATTGTGTGTATCAAAGGGGCAATGAGCCAGCAGTTTCCTTCCTTTCCAAGGGCCTCAATGGAAACCCAAGACAGACAAATGGGTTGAAATCTCTTCGTCCTGCAGGCTGTAAGAAACAATACAATACGAACTGGAGTAAAATGCAAATCTCATTCAGTGATGCCACATGGATGGCTTGGCATGGGAAATGGAAAGCTGCACAGGTGCAATGGGCTGCTGTTTTCAGGTTGCGGTACGTGACACATTGCTGGGGCAGAGTCAGGTTTCTCTGATGGTTCTGACCCATGCTGTATCTGATCAACAAAAGTGGAAACAAATCCAGTCCCCACACTATTATCTCCCACATTAATGAGCATTAAAACATGAATTTAAAAAAAAAATTCAAATTGGAAGAATTTGCATACTAATAATATTTTGTGAAGTTGTATATTCTGATTGTATAAGGTATACAGGTATACAGGAATTTGGTGATTTCAACCTCCATCTCAAGTCATCATGCTCTCTCTCCTCTGAGTTCACTAACCTCCTGTCCTCCCTTAATCTCTCCCTCCATGTAAATTTCTCAACCCATACTCAAGGCCACCCCCTTGACCTTACCATCTCTCATGGCCTCGCTATTCCAATCGTGTCAATTAAAGATAAAGCCATCTCTGACAATATCCTTGTATTGCTCTCGACCCACATCCCCCTTCCCCAATCCAAACTTACTTCCTTCTGCAGCCGCCCCTGGAAAAAACTCTCTCCAAACTCTCTTACAACTGCACTTATCAACTCCAAACTGTCCAACCTTTTGCCCTCCTTTCACAGTGACATTTCTGCAGCCACCGATCTGCTGAACCACACCCTCACCACCACCTTTGATGCCCTAGTCCCTATTAAAACCATTACTCTCTCCCACCCTTACCGTTCCCCCTGGTACAACCCTCATCTTCACTCCCTCAAGTCCAAAGGGCGCAGAATTGAACGGATGTGGCGGACAACTGGTTTGACCATTCACTGTCAGATCTGGCTCGAACACATAAAGCATTATCAGGTCCTACTCTTGTCTACAAAAACTGCTCACTATTCCAGGATCATTCTGGAATGCAAAGATAACCCCCGGTTACTATTCTCTAATGCTAACCGTCTTCTATAAACCCCTCTCCCCTATCTCCATCACACTCACCTCCAACAACAAGTGTGAGGAGCTCATGGACTTCTTTGTCTCAAAGATTGAGACCACCCAATTAGCTGCCTCTGCGAGTTTCCTTCCTTCCCCTCGTCCACCGGGCCAAACGACATCTGAGGCTCCCACCTGCCCTAGCCCTAAACTCGCATCTTTCTCTAGTTTCTCTTTGATCTGCCCTCTTGATCTCTCCACCCTCATCTTGTCCATGAGACCCACTTCCTGCTCTCTTGACCCTATTCCCACTAAACTGTTGACCACCCAACTTCCTTTTTTGACTCCCATGTTCGCCGACATTGTTAATGGTTCACTCTCCTCAGGTATTGTTCCCCTCTCCTTCAAATCTGCCATCATCAGCCCTCTCCCCAAAAAAACAATCCTTCACCCTACTTGCAAGCTACCGCCCCATCTCCAACCTCCCTTTCCTCTCCAAAGTCCTGGAACATGTTGTCGCCTCCTAAATCCATGCCCATCTTTCCCTGAATTCAATATTTGAATCCCTTCAATCTGGTTTTTGCCCCTGCCATAGTACTAAAGCGGCTTTAATCAAAGTCACAAATGACATTCTTTGTAACTGTGACAAAGATAAACTAACCCTCCTCATCCTCCTGAACCTGTCTGCAGCCTTTGACACCGTTGACCACTCCCACTCCAATGCCTCTCCACCATCATCCAGCTGGGTGGGACTGCACTCGCCTGGTTCTATTCTTATCTATCTAATAGTAGCCAGAAAATCTCCTGCAATGGCTTCTCTTCCCATTCCCACATGTGAAGTCCCCCAAGGATCTATCCTTGTCACCCTCCTATTTCTCATCTATATGCTGCCCCTTGGTGATATCATCCGAAAACACGGAGTCAGTTTTTACATATGCGCTGAAAACACCCAGCTCTACCTCTCCACCACTTCTCTCGACCACTCCTTGGTCTCTAAATTGTCAGACTGCTTGTCCAACATCCAGTACTGGATGAGCAGAAATTTTCTCCAATTAAATATTGGGAAGACCGAAGCCATTATCTTTGGTCCCTGCCTCAAATTGCGTTCCCTAACCACTGACTCCATCCCTCTCCCTAGCATCTATCTGAGGCTAAACAAGACTGTTCGCAACCTAGTCATCATATTTGACCCTGAAATGAGCTCTTCTGCTGCTGAAACCCTCATCCATGCATTTATTACCTCGAGACTTGACTACTCCAACTCATTCCTGGATGGCCTCCCACATTCTACACTACGTAAACTTGAGGTCAACCAAAACTCGGCAGCCCATGTCCTAACTTGCACCAAGTCATGATCATCCATCACCCCTGTGCTTGCTGACCTACATTGGCTCCTGGTTAAACAACGCCTCCATTTCAATGTTCTCATCCTTGTCTTCAAATCCCTCCATGGCCTTGCTGCTCCCTATCTCTGTAATCTATTTCAGCCTCACAACCCCATGAGATTCCAGAGATGAGGGGGTTGACTTATGAGGAAAGGTTGAGTAGGTTGGGCCTCTACTCATTGGAATTTAGAAGAATGAAAGGTGATCTTATCAAAACGTATAAGATCATGAGGGGGCTTGACAAGGTGGATGCAGAGAGGATGTTTCTGCTGATAGGGGAGTCTAGAACTAGAGGCATAATCTTAGAATAAGGGGCTTCCCATTTAAAACTGAGATGAGGAGAAATTTTTTCTCTCAGGGTTGTGGATCTGTGGAATTCGTTGCCTCAGAGAGCTGTGAAAGCTGGGACATTGAATAAATTTAAGACAGAAATAAACAGTTTCTTAAACAATAAGGGAATAAGGGGTTATAGAGAGTGGGCAGCGAAGTGGACCTGAGTCCATGATCGGATCAGCCATGATCGTATTAAATGGTGGAGCAGGCTCGAGGGGCTGTATGGCCTTCTCCTGCTCCTATTTCTTATGTTCTTATGTTCTTATGAGATGGAGGGTGAGAAAGTTGGATCTCAAATCAGCGTACTAAGCTTAAATAAAGGAGACTATGAAGGGATGAGGGCAGAGTTGGCTAAAGTAGACTGGGAAAATAGATTAAAGTGCAGGACGGTTGATGAACAGTGCCATACATTTAAGGAAATATTTCACAATTCTCAAGAAAAATATATTCCAGTGAGGATATTTTTTTTTATATCAGTCAGTAACTTTTAACATTGTTGTTGCCAATTTAAGGGTATCTAAGGGTTAAGTCATGGCAGGAGAGCTCGGTCACGTGATATGCTCCTCCTGTACCATGTGGGAACTCAGGGACACTTCCGGTGTCCCTGACGACTACATGTGCGGGAAGTGTATCCGCCTCCAGCTCCTGACTGACCGCGTTGCGGAATTGGAGCTGTGGGTGGATTCACTCTGGAGCATCCATGATGCTGAGAACGACGTGAGTAGCATGTGTAGCGAGTTGGTCTTACCGCAGGAGAAGGATCCACAGCCAGCTAGGGAATGGAAGACCAGCAGAAAGAGTAGTGCAAGGAAGGTAGTGCAAGGGTCCCCTGTGGTTATCCCCCTGCAAAACAGATGCACTGCTTTGAGTGCTGTTGAGGGGGATGACTCATCAGGGGAGGGCAGCAGCAGCCAAGTTCATGGCACCGTGACTGGTTCTGTTGCACAGGAGGGCAGGAAAAAGAGTGGGAGAGCGATAGTGATAGGGGATTCAATTGTGAGGGGAATAGATAGGCGTTTCTGCGGCCGCAACCGAGACTCCAGGATGGTATGTTGCCTCCCTGGTGCAAGGGTCAAGGATGTCTCGGAGCGGGTGCAGGACATTCTAAAAAGGGAGGGAGAACAGGCAGTTGTCGTGGTGCACATTGGTACCAACAACATAGGTAAAAAAAGGGATGAGGTCCTACGAAACGAATTTAAGGAGCTAGGAGCGAAATTAAAAAGTAGGACCTCAAAAGTAGTAATCTCGGGATTGCTACCAGTGCCACGTGCTAGTCAGAGTAGGAATCGCAGGATAGCGCAGATGAATACGTGGCTTGAGCAGTGGTGCAGCAGGGAGGGATTAAAATTCCTGGGGCATTGGAACTGGTTCTGGGGGAGGTGGGACCAGTGCAAACCGGACGGTCTGCACCTGGGCAGGACCAGAAGCAGTGTCCTAGGGGGAGTGTTTGCTAATATGGCAGGTGGATGGGAACTAATGCAGGGAGACAGAGGGAAACAAAAAGGAGACAAAAGCAAAAGACAGAAAGGAGATGAGGAAAAGTGGAGGGCAGAGAAACCCAAGGCAAAGAACAAAAAGGGCTACTGTACAGCAAAATTATAAAAGGACAACGGGTGTTAAAAAAACAAGCCTGAAGGCTTTGTGTCTTAATGCAAGGAGTATCCGTAATAAGGTGGATGAATTAACTGTGCAAATAGATGTTAACAATTATGATGTGATTGGGATTATGGAGACGTGGCTCCAGGATGATCAGGGCTGGGAACTCAACATCCAGGGGTATTCAACATTCAGGAAGGATAGAATAAAAGGAAAAGGAGGTGGGGTAGCATTGCTGGTTAAAGAGGAGATTAATGCAATAGTTAGGAAAGACATTAGCTTGTGTAGGGGAGGACGAAAACCCCCTCATTTTACCCAGAAGGAAAAGGGCTGTGGGATCAGTCTGTGCTGTGAATTGAAACCGATGGAAGGAAAACTTTGGGACAGAAATGAATTTTAAAAGGGCAGACGAGGCCTGCAGGGGATAAAAGGGGATGCATTCATGGAGACCCCCCCCCCCCAGTGTTTGGACTCATAGGAAAGGGAATTTAATTTGGAACTATCTACCAGAAAGTTTGAAATCCTAAAGTGCACATGGAAGAAACTACGAACTTTAATCGAATTTGGGATATCAAAAGGGCCAGTTTGGACATTGGAACTAATCAAATTGTCTGGGAACTGTCTACCCTCAAAACTTGCCCCTTGAAAACATTAGCATTTAAACAATGCCACATACATATTCCAACACCTTTTTTCATCAGGCATAGAAATATCTGGCTCAGGCCAGACTAGCACAATGGCTACAGGAGGCCAATGCAATCAACACCCACTCAAACCTTGAGTAGGTTAAGATCAGTGGAAAAAAAACCTAAAAACCTAAAACTGCTGCATTTTTCAAAATCAAAAAGTCCACCAATGAGAAAAATCGACTTCAGCAGGAGAGGCGGACTGGATAATCTGGATATAAAAAAGGGGTTTCTGACATAGTGAAAAAGAAGTGATGATTTTCTCAGCCCTCGTCATCCAACAACCACAAACACAAGCCTCTCGACACTGAAGGAAAACCAGTGTCCGAAGACACCGAAGATAGAAGAAACAAACCACCAGACTGCGGAAGGCACAGGAGTGAGTATAACCTCTGGTCCCCAGAACTCCCAACTCAGTTAGGCCAGGAAAGATGGGAGGTTGGGCATTGTATTGCTAAACTGGTGTAAAGATTTTCGTTGGGTCCGTTTTAGTGGGATTTAGGGGGATTGTTTTGTTGGTGTATTGCTGTTTGTTGAGTTACATCTTGTCAAATAAATTGGAAGCCTAAAGTTCCTCTTGGAATCACCTTGTCTCAGTTCTATTGTATTACATCTCCTGATCGTGAGTCTTATGTCAGAACCGTGTAAGGGAAGCGAGGAGCGCCTCGAAAACGCTCAACTGTGTGTCACAGGCTAGGGAAGAAGTAGTTAGGAATGTTTGACACTCACAGGTGCCTCACAGGCTAGGCATAAGCTGTGAGGACGCACGAGTCTCAAAACCCCCTTCATAAGCTGTGGACACAGTCTCTCCAGGGGTGCTCTTGCAGCACTCAGGGTACCTCACAGGCCAGGCATAAGCTGTGAGGGCAGAAGCCCAGAGAGAGACACCCAAGGCACAACAACCCTGTGAAAACCCCTTACAGAACATGGCGACCACGAAGGGACATAAGCAAACTGGAGATGTTAATATAACAGATGAGGTGATAAGAGAGGAAACTAAAATGGAGGAGAGAATTTCCTCATACATTTTTGGCAAGGTGAACCTCACCAAACCTTGGGTGCAAGCCCTCACTCGGGCAGAGCGCCCAGTGGATGCTGCTGCCCAGTGGACAGCAGGGAAGGACCACAACCACAGGATGGAAAAGGCCATCTGGCTTATCTGCTTCACCCGCCAAGTCCGAAAGCTCGACCAGTGGGTGAAGGACTTGGAACAGAGTCTTCAGAAATCAGAGGAGCTCTCTGCTATCCGGACTGTGGTTGGGGACAACCTGCTGGCCGAATTAGCTGGGGAGCAGCAAAAGAACCGGCAGTTGGAGGAGACCTTCCGAAATAGCCGGGACTATCTTCAGTGTCAGGTCACTGAGGCCAAGGGTAGTGAGGGGTCCCTCCGGGAACAGAACTCTCGGTACACCCAGAAAATTTGGAAACTGGAGAATAAATTAAAAGACGTACAGGCAGCCTATAAAGTGGCCAGTAGCAGTGAGTTTGCAGATCATGGTCCCTGCCAGGAGAGGATTAAAACTCTCACCCACGCTCTATCCCAGGCAAAGGGGATGGTTGCCCTGATAGGACCCGGAGGGTCCACAGGGGACAAAGGAGAGTATTGGGGGGTAGAGGAGAACCCAAAGGCAAGAGGCGCCCGACCACCTCCTGAGGCACCGGTGGTTTGTCCGGTGGGGTACCAGGAGGGGCGGGGCACGCAGGTAGTAGCATACCCAGGGCTGGGGGCAGAACCAATGTGTCCCGTTTGGCAGCAGGGATGTGAGGCTCCAGCCGAGGGTCAGTTAAGGGCTGGATCAGGCGACCAGGCACTGTCTGCTGCACCGGGTATGGTGGGACAGCTGGAGGTAGAGGGACCAGCACAGAAAGATCCTGAACCAGGGCGGATGTGCCCAGTCAGGCAGCGCAAGTACGGTCCTCCACAGGGAGGTGGCCAAGGTCGGGGAGCGCTGGAGAGCGACTTTATTATTCCCCATGGAGTTCAATCACTCAGGGCCATGGTGGCCCATTTGGCCAAACTCATTCGCAGCGGGGACCCGTCTATCCACTTCATGGAGGTGATGCAGGCAGGGGAAATCAATGGGTGTGACGAGGAAGAGACAGCCAAGCTGCTGCTCTTCTCTCTGGACAGCAAATTGTACCAGGCCCTACCGGCAGAATGCCGGAGGGGACAGCGTACATTTACTGAGGTCCAGAGGGCCGTCCTTGAGGCTATGGGCTTTGATGACGGCAGTCCTTTCGAACGGGTCGAAATACAAGGCAGCTCGCAGGAGAAACCCCGCAGGCGTTTGCGGACAGGCTGTGGATGGTATACCACACAGCTTGTGGGGAGCTCCTCGACCCGGCGAATCTTTCCACGGTACAGACTGGCCGCTGGCTGAGGATGCTGGTGGCAAACTGCTTGCCCCGGCTCAAGGCCAGGGCAGAACTGTGGTTCGATTCCCGGGACCCCAACCTCATCGAGGAAGCAGTGGTCAGGCAACTGGCACTGGTCCAACGGAATGGAGGAGGGGAGGAGGAGAAAACCTCCAAAGGTCGGGTAAATGAAGTAAAACCCAACCCGATTCCCAAAAGGGAATGGCACCAGGAGGGTGGCCGCTCGTCTGATAAGGAGGGAGTGTGCTATGGGTGCGGGAAAGCTAGGCATTTTAAAAGGGATTGCAGGAGCCCAGTAAAGAGATATGGGGGGAGAAGTTCTTTAGGAGCCGCCCAGAGTGGGGGAAGTGGAGCGAGCTCCTCACCATCCCTTGACGAGATAGTAGCTGCAGTGAGGACAGCACTGGAGGGGACTGGGAAGGTAGCCACGGCAACAGGCAGGGAAGCACCAGCAACCCTGCCAGTACAGAGGCCGTGACTAGCCCAGACCCAGCCTGCATACCTGTGCCTACTAGAATATGACCCCTGGGGACGACCCTGGGTCAAGATGGAGGTTGAGGGTGTATTGGGTACCTACCTTTTGGACACTGCTGCTTCCAGCACGATAGTCCATTCGGAAGACCCCGCAACCTCACCTCTATCAAACGGGGTGCCGTATCAACTAGTTGGGTTCACAGGTAATGAGAAGGCTGAGTTTTTCTCAGTCCCGCTCGCAGTTCGTTTAGGAGCACTCCAAACACAATGGAAGTGCGTCCTGATGAACTGGGAGCAGGTGGGAAAAGGGATTTTGGGGGCTGATTTTATCATCGCTCGCCAGATCCTAGTAGACTTGAGGAATCACTGTCTATGGGGCACAGTGGGCACGGGAGCAGAGGGAGAAGTCATGGTTATTGATAAGAAACAGGGAAAAGGGACTCTGTGTACAATGAAGCCAAAAGGGGGTTACGACCTGGAGGTTCTGGTCGATAACACCCCGGCCGGGTACCGGGCCTATGTGCAAGCAAATCTTGCAGCATTTGCTACCCATAAACACGACTGTGGGAGAGTCACAGGAGTGGAGGTTAGAATAGATGGGGATCCCATGTCCCACCCGCAAAAGCAGTATGGCTTTCCCCGAGAGGCAGAAGCAGACTTGGAGACAGCTTTAAGCTCGCTTGTCGAGCAGGGTGTTTTGAGACCCATAGCCACCCATGTCAACTCCCCGCTTTGGCCGGTTAGGAAACCGGATAATTCTTGGAGGGCTATGGTGGATTATAGGGTACTCAATAAAAACATCCCAGCTTGTGCCCCCACAGTAGCGGCGGTTGCGGATCTGATGGGGAAATCCCTGCATCCGCAACCACGTTCACAGTGTTGGACATATCCAACGGGTTCTGGTCTATCCCTGTACGGAGGGAAGACCAGTACAAGTTTGCCTTCACCTTCCGGGAACAGCAGTATACATGGAGCTGCCTCCCACAGGGCTTTCATAATAGTCCCAGCATCTTTTACCAATGCACAGCGAACTGCTTAAAAGGCATGTGGACGACCTGTTGTTGTTCACAGACAGCAGTGAGAAACACGGTCCACTGCTGGCCGAACTGCTGGTCTTACTGAAGGAAGGGGGTTTTAAAGTTAACCCCAAGAAAGCCCAGATAGGTCTAGGAGAGGTAAAATTCCTGGGCCTGACGATAAGGGCAGGAGAAAGGGCCATTGATGAGGCTAGAAGAAAGGCAGTGCAGGAACTCCCTGTCCCTAGGGATGTGTCGGGGGTAAGGTCTTTCCTGGGAATCACCGGCTACTGTAGGGACTTCATCGAGGACTATGCAGCCACTGCCGCCCCTCTGCTCAGACTCCTACATAAGGGGGTCGAGTGGGAATGGGACAAGGGCTGTGAGGCAGCATTTGTCCGTCTTAAGAGAGACCTGCAGGTAGCACCAGCCCTAGGGGCAATTGATGGGGGGGAGGAATTCTTCCTGGAGGTGGCAGCCAGTGGCGACAGCTTAAGTGCCGTGTTGCTCCAGGGGCGAAACGGTCAGCTGAGACCAGTGGTGTACTCCTCCAGGGTCCTCACGGAGGTAGAAAAGGGACACTCCAATTGTGAGAGGCACTTGCTTGCCACCCACTGGGCAGTAAAGAGAGCTCAGATCTTTACCGGAATATCCCCCATTACACTCCTCACCCATCATACCCCGATGCAGGTGCTGTTGGACGGGAGGATTAAGGACGGGACAGTGAGCAGTGCTAGAATCACTCGCTGGACCCTCCTCCTCTCCCAAATGACTTTAAAGGTCAAGGGCCTCTGCGAGCCCAGGCTCGCAGCAAATTTAATCTATCCAGGGCAGCCGCATCGATGCTCTGTGGAGGGAGTATGGGACATTAACTTTGGATTTCGGGCAGGGATACACCCCACAGGCCGCGAGATCTACGTTGATGGCTCCAGTTCAGTGTCCGCGAGTACAAGACTCACGGGCTGCGGAGTTTGGGATCCCAAGGCAGGAATTGCCTTGGCTCTTAAACTCCCATGCACCCTGAGCGCCCAGCAGGCGGAACTCTCGGCGGTGATGTATGTGGTCACACACCCCGAGGAATTCCCTACCCCATACACGATTTGCTCGGACAGCATGTTCACTTGCAATTCGTGTACAGAGTATCTGGCGATTTGGTCACGCCGGGGGTACACCTCTGTGGATGGGAAGCCCCTTGTGACCAAACCTCTGCTAGAAAAGATCGTGGCTGCAATGGGAGAAACCGGGGATGTATATATCCATAAGGTAAAGGCCCACTCCAAAACTGAGCCACGGGGGGAAGGTAACCAGCAGGCAGACCTGCTGGCAAGGGAAGGTGCTCGCACAGGTCGCCCATGGGACCTATACGAGGCAGGCAGGATAGCAGCAGCAAGAAGCAAGCCAGGGACACAAGGGAGCGTAGGGACGGCTGCGGCCCCGGACCTTAAAGTAGTCCAGATGCAGGATCCGATCCTGAAGGCTGCCTTGGCTGCTATCAAAAGAGGGGAAAAGGCGGAGGGCCCATACAGTGCTGTAGATATTGCTGTGCGGGAAGGCATGTTGTTTAAAGGGGACAAATGGGTAGTGCCGCCACAACACCGGAGGGAATTCCTTCAGCTGGCCCATGAGGGTCCAGGTGCGGGACACCCTGGGCCGGAATCTACCTGGCAACGGGTAGAAAAGGCAGGGCGGTGGCCAGACCTCCGGGAAGACGTCCGCAACTTCTGTGCGGGCTGTCTGGTTTGCGCTGCAAACAACCCAGACCCTCAGAAAAGGAAGGTGTCTATGGGACACGTCAGGCGGGTAGAGGGACCATGGCAGTCGATCCAGATCGACTACATCGGACCCCTACCGGCCGCCCAGGGAGGTTATAAATACTGCCTCGTCCTGGTAGATGTGTTTTCCAAGTGGGTGGAAGCCTTCCCTTGCCAAACAGCTACCGCGATGGGAACTGCAAAAATCCTGGTGAGGGAGGTGTTCTCTCGGTGGGGTCTACCTCAAATCGTGGAGTCCGACCGGGGAAGCCACTTTACCGGCCAGGTGATGCAGGGCACCCTAAAGGTGCTGGGGATAAGAGCCAAATGGCATGTCGCCTTCAACCCTCAGTCCTCAGGCCCCGTAGAACGCCTGCGCAAGGAGACGGGAGACTCACCGAACAAGTGGGTGGAGGTCTTACCGTTGGTCCTCATGGGAATCCGGGCCAGTCAGTCAAAGAGCACAGGGTACTCACCCCATGAGCTGATGACGGGTCGGATCATGAGAACCCCAGTGCATGTGTTGGCGCTGGTTCTCACCGAAGGGCAGCTCCGAGAGGTGAACCGGGACCGGTTTGTCAGGAACCTGTTTGAACACCTCAAACAGATTCACTGGCAGGCTGCTAGTAACATGGGCAGACAGCATCAGAGTAACCGATTGCTGCTAGAACCCAGCAAACACCACGAATGGGAGATAGGGGACCAGGTCATGGTGAGGAACTATGCTCTGGTCGGGGTTTTTGAAGCATTATATATGGGACCATACAGCATAGTCGACAAGGCTAGCCCTATGGTCTATGCGGTTCGACTGCCTCGCCGGGTGAAGTGGTATCACATTAATCAGTGTAAATTGTTTGACCCCAAAAGAGGTAAAAAACAGAGGGGACGAGCAAGGGAAGGGAATCAGGCACTGGGGGAAGAACAGGCCCCGGTGGATTTGGAGGCTCTGAAGGAGGCAGTGGGCCCCGAAGCTCTACAGCCGGGGCTGGTTCACTGCTCCTGTAAGGCTATCCCACCACTGGGTAGAGGTTCCCAGCGCACTAACAGAAGTAGGGAGAAAGGCTCTACCATTAGCAAGGTCCAAGGGGAAGCTGAACCTCCCATGGTGGATCAGCTGGGGCTAGCCCAAGAGGTGGAGGAGATGGCACTGCAGCCCATAACGTGGGACTCTGCACCGACAGTAAGGAGGAGTAACAGAGTGCCACAGCCCAGGGCGTCGTGGTCCCCTGTTTACTTAGCCTCCCACCCCAGACCGAGAAGGCGAAAGACAACAGGGAGGGTGCTCTGTTGCGCTAGCAAGGGTCTCCCACCGATTATCCGGGGCTCGGGAGGGCCTTGGAGGCAGCACAAAACTCATTAAGGGGGACTATACGAGCCCCTCAGCGGAGAGCATCCTGGTCCCCAGGGTACGGTCAGCCGAGTGGTCGACGACGCCTGTACAGTGACAGGATGTAGCCTGGCCACCCGGGGACGGGTGGCGGTGTATATATTTTCCCTTTCTGTTTTGTTACTTTGTGTTGTGAGTATATGTGTTTAGGTAAGGCAGTGACGGTTGGGTACAGCATTTTTGTGTTTGGAACATGTTAAGTGGGCCGAGCCTGGTGAGGTCTCTCAAGGCAAGGCCATGTTCTTCTTGCCTTTCAGATGTCAACACCTCCCTACTGGACGTTATTGATGCTGGTATCGCTAAGATCTGCACCGGGCACCGAGGGGACACCGAGGACTCCCTAGTTTTCGGATGCTCCGGGGGCAGAGCGCCGACAGTGACCACAGGAGAAGGGACTCCGGTGGCGGATGGCCGGGTCACCTACTCCCACGAGGGGAGATGGCCACGAGGGGTGGTTGGGATCGAACTCCACCAAGTACTCCAACCATAAGGACCTTACCTACGGAGAGGCCTCCATCCCCTGCCCGGAGATCACTGTGGCCACTTCCAGAGTGAGAGTGACAGAAGGCAGGAAGGTATGCCTAACTTGCCAAGGGGACATACCTCTGGGACGATGGTGGTGGCTCAGAAAGCTCAAGAGGGACATGGGAGACCGACACTCGGACTGGGAATGTCTGGATAATACCTACCGAACCATCATGGGGTCATCTGGCGGGGTCACGGTGTGCTGGGAGAAATGATGGGTGTACGACCAAGGAATTTATTTGTGTATGTGGGGATCCACTCGCGTGTGTTCAGAGGGGGTCTCCATTGCTTTTTATAGGTGGTGGCAGGATGTCGGGGATGGGGTGGTATGGGATCGCAGCAGGGAGGCGTGTGTGATCCCCAATCCCCGGGTACCAGTAAATGCCACCGAACTTGTAGTTCGGGAAAGAAAACCCCCACCCACGGCCAAGCCCACCGTCCCACACGAGTGCCCGACAACAACCAGGGGGCCGGGGAATGGTTTAGTGTTGGTCCCTACCGAGAAACTATTTTATCAGGGGGTACACTACGCAGTGGCGTCAGTGGTGCTAAATCTGACAGAAGTCCGCCTACCTACGTGGTGTCTCCGGGAAACCGAGCTGGTATACCAGGCTCTGCTGCGGGAGATGTTCCGGAAGTTCTATGAACTGGACTTCGGGGATGTCAAAGTGACAGACTTGTATAAACAGTGGGATAGGGCCGAACCGGGCAGGCAGAGGCGTGGCACTTTAAATGACATTCTTATGGGGTTTAACACCGGGGCGTCCGCCATAAACAGTTTGGATAACGTGCAGCTGGCCCTCCAGATAAATGGGTTAAAGAATCAGCTGCGCAAAGTCCTGGGGGTCGAGAATACCATAGTGGAATCCGCACTCCACGAAGAGGTGGCAATGACAGTTCACTTAAAGGAGATTATCTCTCAATTGGAGGCACAAGCCAGGGCTGTAAACGCCTTGATTCGGGAGGATAGAAACGCCTCCGATCAAGCCGCCCAAAATGAGGTGTGCGTGCTCTATGGGGCCTGGTTGCTGGGAGAGGGACGGAGTAACCTCGAGGATCTGAGACAGGGACAGGTCCCCTCCTGGATCAGCAACCAGCACTTAGCAGCACTGCACCCTTATGATAATGTTTTGAGTCCTTGCCAACTTCGTGTAGCGTCGGAAGCCTACCCGGTACCGGTGGACTGTGGAAAGTCAAATCATACCATCATGGGTGTGGTGGTCAGGATGCCCGTGATGGGGGCGTCCCCACGACCAGCACCCCTGTACCGAGTGGAGAATTTGGGAGTCATTCATGGAGGGGTGCATGTTCGATTCCAAGAGGTCCCACCTTATGTCACAATGTGGGAGCACACTGTGACAGGTACAGACCTCTCAGGTTGTCGGAGCAGGGGAGCATAGGTAATCCTGTGCCCCCAGCACTTGAACGCTTTTGCAAGGCCACAAAGCGGGTTCAGCACTGCTGGGGCAGAGCCTATCAATTGCACAATGGAGGTAATGGCCCCTAACCACATGCCTCCACAGGTAGCATATGTAGGCGGTGGGACATATTGTGTCACCACAAGTGCCCAACGGTATGAACACGGACCGGGAAGGTGGTGTCCAATACCGTACAGCAGCTTTTGCTTTAAACCCAGGGCAGAGGTTCAAGTGGCACACACCAGAATCACACCCATCCCTGAACCTTCCACAATTCACCTCACGGTACAAAACAACCTCAGCTATCTACAACAATATGTCGCCCAGTTTGGCTATCCCATTGCCCCACTACCTGAGAAACTTACAGCCCTCCTCCAGGCAGTGGATTTGTCTCAAAAACATTTTTACACCATGGAGCAGAAAACTGAAATTCTAACAGGGGAGATTGCCCAGATTAAACCCCCAGCATGGTGGGATTTGGGAATACGGGCAGACATACCTGCATGGATCCGGGTGGAATCGCATGCCTTGGTGATCGGCCAACTCCTGATTGTAGCTTATCTGCTAGTTACAAGCTGTAAGCTCAGGAGAAAAAGAAAAAGAACGCAGTTCCTCAGGCTACTACACAGCCAGGAGAGCCGTTGCTAAACACTCAAGGTGTGTAAACAAAGCTTGACCGCGACACTTAGGCGGTTTTGTTATTTCCAGGGATGACTGCGTTTTTCATACATGGCTCCTGGGGAGTTTGCAGGGCAGGTTTCTTTGTTTTACGTTTGAGACTGAAATGAGACTCAATGTACAATTACTGCTGTAACCTTAAGTACATATATGTATGTTGCTGTCGTGTATTGTAACCCGTTGGATTTCTGTGTTTAGTACCGCGTTAAAAGGAATTACGATATATATCGACGGGATCAGTTTAGACTTAAACTGGGGAAAGTTGGGCAATTTGGGAGAGCTAGGGTTTTCTCACCACCCTGAACTTTGACACACTCGAGTGGTGTCTGACTGTGTCAGATGGGGGATTATGGAGGGGAGGACGAAAACCCCCTCATTTTACCCAGAAGGAAAAGGGCTGTGGGATCAGTCTGTGCTGTGAATTGAAACCGATGGAAGGAAAACTTTGGGACACAAATGAATTTTAAAAGGGCAGACGAGGCCTGCAGGGGATAAAAGGGGATGCATTCATGGAGACCCCCCCCCCCCCAGTGTTTGGACTCATAGGAAAGGGAATTTAATTTGGAACTATCTACCAGAAAGTTTGAAATCCTAAAGTGCACATGGAAGAAACTACGAACTTTAATCGAATTTGGGATATCAAAAGGGCCAGTTTGGACACTGGAACTAATCAAATTGTCTGGGAACTGTATACCCTCGAAACTTGCCCCTTGAAAACATTAACATTTAAACAATGCCACATACATATTCCAACATCCTTTTTCATCAGGCATAGAAATATCTGGCTCAGGCCAGACTAGCACAATGGCTACAGGAGGCCAATGCAATCAACACCCACTCAAACTTTGAGTAGGTTAAGATCAGTGGAAAAAAAATCTAAAAACCTAAAACTGCTGCATTTTTCAAAATCAAAAAGTCCACCAATGAGAAGAATCGACTTCAGCAGGAGAGGCGGACTGGATAATCTGGATATAAAAAAGGGGTTTCTGACGTAGTGAAAAAGAAGTGATGATTTTCCCTGCCCTCGTCATCCAACAACCACAACCACAAGCCTCTCGACACTGAAGGAAAACCAGTGTCCGAAGACACCGAAGATAGAAGAAACAAACCACCAGACTGCGGAAGGCACAGTAGTGAGTATAACCTCTGGTCCCCAGAACTCCCAACTCAGTTAGGCCAGGAAAGGTGGGAGGTTGGGCATTGTACTGCTAAACTGGTGTAAAGATTTTCGTTGGGTCCATTTTAGTGGGATTTAGGGGAATTGTTTTGTTGGTGTATTGCTGTTTGTTGAGTTACACCTTGTCAAATAAATTGGAAGCCTAAAGTTCCTCTTGGAATCACCTTGTCTCAGTTCTATTGTATTACATCTCCTGATCGTGAGTCTTATGTCAGAACCGTGTAAGGGAAGCTAGGAGCGCCTCGAAAATGCTCAACTGTGTGTCACAGGCTAGGGAAGAAGGGGTTAGGAGTGTTTGACACTCACAGGTGCCTCACAGGCTAGGCATAAGCTGTGGGGACGCACAAGTCTCAAAACCCCCTTCATAAGCTGTGGACACAGTCTCTCCAGGGGTGCTCTTGCAGCACTCAGGGTACCTCACAGGCCAGGCATAAGCTGTGAGGGCAGAAGCCCAGAGAGAGACACCCAAGGCACAACAACCCTGTGAAAACCCCTTACACTTGGATGTGGAATCTATATGGGTAGAGCTGCAGAACACCAAAGGGCAAAAAACGTTAGTGGGAGTTGTGTACAGACCTCCAAACAGTAGTAGTGATGTTGGGGAGGGCATCAAACAGGAAATTAGGGGTGCATGCAATAAAGGTGCAGCAGTTATAATGGGGGACTTTAATATGCACATAGATTGGGCTAGCCAAACTGGAAGCAATACGGTGGAGGAGGGATTCCTAGAGTGCATAAGGGATGGTTTTCTAGACCAATATGTCGAGGAACCAACTAGGGGGGAGGCCATCTTAGACTGGGTGTTGTGTAATGAGAAAGGATTAATTAGCAATCTCGTTGTGCGAGGCCCCTTGGGGAAGAGTGACCATAATATGGTGGAATTCTGCATTAGGATGGAGAATGAAACAGTTAATTCAGAGACCATGGTCCAGAACTTAAAGAAGGGTAACTTTGAAGGTATGAGGCGTGAATTGGCTAGGATAGATTGGCGAATGATACTTAAGGGGTTGACTGTGGATGGGCAATGGAAGACATTTAGAGACCGCATGGATGAACTACAACAATTGTACATTCCTGTCTGGCGTAAAAATAAAAAAGGGAAGGTGGCTCAACCGTGGCTATCAAGGGAAATCAGGGATAGTATTAAAGCCAAGGAAGTGGCATACAAATTGGCCAGAAATAGCAACGAACCCGGGGACTGGGAGATATTTAGAACTCAGCAGAGGAGGACAAAGGGTTTGATTAGGGCAGGGAAAATGGAGTACGAGAAGAAGCTTGCAGGGAACATTAAGACGGATTGCAAAAGTTTCTATAGATATGTAAAGAGAAAAAGGTTAGTAAAGACAAACGTAGGTTCCCTGCAGTCAGAATCAGGGGAAGTCATAATGGGGAACAAAGAAATGGCAGACCAATTGAACAAGTACTTTGGTTCGGTATTCACTAAGGAGGACACAAACAACCTTCCGGATATAAAAGGGGTCAAAGGGTCTAATAAGGAGGAGGAACTGAGGGAAATCTTTATTAGTCGGGAAATTGTGTTGGGGAAATTGATGGGATTGAAGGCCGATAAATCCCCAGGGCCTGATGGACTGCATCCCAGAGTACTTAAGGAGGTGGCCTTGGAAATAGCGGATGCATTGACAGTCATTTCCCAACATTCCATTGACTCTGGATCAGTTCCTATCGAGTGGAGGGTAGCCAATGTAACCCCACTTTTTAAAAAAGGAGGGAGAAACAGGGAATTATAGACCGGTCAGCCTGACCTCAGTAGTGGGTAAAATGATGGAATCAATTATTAAGGATGTCATAGCAGCGCATTTGGAAAGAGGTGACATGATAGGTCCAAGTCAGCATGGATTTGTGAAAGGGAAATCATGCTTGACAAATCTTCTGGAATTTTTTGAGGATGTTTCCAGTAGAGTGGACAAGGGAGAACCAGTTGATGTGGTATATTTGGACTTTCAGAAGGCTTTCTACAAGGTCCCACACAAGAGATTAATGTGCAAAGTTAAAGCACATGGGATTGGGGGTAGTGTGCTGACGTGGATTGAGAACTGGTTGTCAGACAGGAAGCAAAGAGTAGGAGTAAATGGGTACTTTTCAGAATGGCAGGCAGTGACTAGTGGGGTACCGCAAGGTTCTGTGCTGGGGCCCCAGCTGTTTACACTGTACATTAATGATTTAGACGAGGGGATTAAATGTAGTATCTCCAAATTTGCGGATGACACTAAGTTGGGTGGCAGTGTGAGCTGCGAGGAGGATGCTATGAGGCTGCACAGTGACTTGGATAGGTTAGGTGAGTGGGCAAATGCATGGCAGATGAAGTATAATGTGGATAAATGTGAGGTTATCCACTGGTGGTAAAAACAGAGAGACAGACTATTATCTGAATGGTGACAGATTAGGAAAAGGGGAGGTGCAACGAGACCTGGGTGTCATGGTACATCAGTCATTGAAGGTTGGCATGCAGGTACAGCAGGCGGTTAAGAAAGCAAATGGCATGTTGGCCTTCATAGCGAGGGGATTTGAGTACAGGGGCAGGGAGGTGTTGCTACAGTTGTACAGGGCCTTGGTGAGGCCACACCTGGAGTATTGTGTACAGTTTTGGTCTCCTAACTTGAGGAAGGACATTCTTGCTATTGAGGGAGTGCAGCGAAGGTTTACCAGACTGATTCCCAGGATGGTGGGACTGACCTATCAAGAAAGACTGGATCAACTGGGCTTGTATTCACTGGAGTTCAGAAGAATGAGAGGGGACCTCATAGAAATGTTTAAAATTCTGACGGGTTTAGACAGGTTAGATGCAGGAAGAATGTTTCCAATGTTGGGGAAGTCCAGAACCAGGGGTCACAGTTTAAGGATAAGGGGTAAGCCATTTAGGACCGAGATGAGGAGAAACTTCTTCACCCAGAGAGTGGTGAACCTGTGGAATTCTCTACCACAGAAAGTTGTTGAGGCCAATTCACTAAATATATTCAAAAGGGAGTTAGATGAAGTCCTTACTACTAGGGGGATCAAGGGGTATGGCGAGAAAGCGGGAAGGGGATACTGAGGTTGCATGTTCAACCATGAACTCATTGAATGGCGGTGCAGGCTAGAAGGGCCGAATGGCCTACTCCTGCACCTATTTTCTATGCTTCTATGTTTCTATGAGAAAAGGGTGTAAAAGAAAAGATAGCCATCCGTGGCTAACTAAAGAAATAAAGGACGGTATCCAATTAAAAACAAGGACATACAAAGTAGCCAAAACTAGTGGGAGGACAGAAGATTGGGAAGCTTTTAAAAGCCAGCAAATAATGACCAAAAAAATGATTAAGAAAGGGAAGATAGACTATGAAAGTAAACTAGCATGAAATCTAAAAACAGATTGCTAGAGTTTCTGTAGGTATATAAAAAGGAAAGAGTGGCGAAAGTAAATGTTGGTCTCTTCGAGGACGAGACCAGGGAATTAGTAATGGGGAACATGGAGATGGCAAAAATTCTGAACAAATATTTTGTCTCAGTCTTTTAACGGTAGAGGACACAGACAACATCCCAACAGTGGATAGTCAAGGGGCTACAGTGGGGGAGGAACTGAACACAATCACAATCACTAAGGAGCTGGTACTCAGTAAGATAATGGCCCCAAGTTTCCACATGATTTGCTCCTGATTGTTAGGAGCAACTGGTGTAGAACGGAGTATCTTAGAAATCGGAATTCTCCACATTTACTTTTCTGCAGTTCTCGTCAGGTAGAACAGTTTCACTTTGGAACTTAATTTTGTTTTCAAAAGGGGGCGTGTCCGGCCACTGACGCCTGATTTGAAAGTTTCCACAGTGAAAACGTACTCCAAACTAACTTAGAATGGAGCAAGTGAAGATTTTTGTACGCTTGAAAAAACCTTGTCTACACTTTAAAAAATCAGGCGCAGGTTACAAATTAGGCATCGGGAACGAGGTGGGGGGGGGAGGGGGGGGAAGGGAAGTCATTAAATTCTACAATCAATCCTTAGTTATACTTATGCAAATATTATACAATAAATCCAACCTGAATAAAAATTTATAAGCAAAGAAAAGATAGACCATGTTCCTACCTGTGTGAAAGTGCTTCAGGCAGGCCTTTCAGGCAGCGGTGTGGCGTCAGTGTCTCGACGGCAGGGGCAGGCAACAAGCAGCCTTCGAGCTGAGCTGCGGTGCTTGAGGCAGGCCTTCATTCCCCGCGAAGATGCAGCACCCGGACGGATTTGAGGCCATTCGGCCATGGGATTGCAGCGGCGTCAGTGGCTGGCCGGCAGCCGAAGAATCAACGCAGGACACACGCAGATCATTAAGGTTCTTGAGGCCATTCGGCCACGCTTTAGGGGCGGCGTCAGTGGCTGGCCGGCAGCCAAAGATACAGTCCTTAATTTGCAGGAACCGGTTCTGCAAGTTTAGCAGTGAAAAGCTGAACTCACTGATTTCAGCAGGTGATTTATTCAGCAGTGCTGCTAAAAGCACTCCCTCACGCACAGAAATATCAAGAAAATTAAAATACAAGCCTTTGCAGGGGTCCAAGAAACAAATCTTCACTTTTTCTGCAGCACTTTTAAAAATGGCCGAGTGCCAATGTTTACTTCAGACTGCGCGTGCGCGAACGCTCCAACGTGCACGTGCAGGGTTGCCGGCACCAAAAAGCCTCATTTGAATTGTATCCGCCCCCTCCTACTTACAAAATCGGCGCGAGTGGTAGGCTCTGCTCCCTGTGCGCCGCGCCAAGCAGACATCGAGCTCAAAGGAGCTCGAGAATTCTGCGTTTTTTTTCCGGCGCCGTTTTCGGCGCGAAAAACAGGCGCCCAGCTCTGAGGTGTGCCTTTTTCACCGCGTGTGGAAACTTGGGGCCTATGGGACTAAAGGCAGATAAATCCCCTGGACCTGATGGCTTGCATCCTAGGATCTTAAGAGAAGTAACGGCAGGGATAGTGGATGCATTGGTTATAATTTACCAAAATTCCCTGGATTTTGGGGAGGTCCCAGCAGATTGGAAAACTGCAAATGCAACACCCCTATTTAAAAAAGGAAGCAGAAAAAAGCAGGAAACTATAGACCAGTTAGCCTAACATCTGTGGTTGGGAAAATGTTGGAGTCCATTATTAAAGAAGCAGTAGCAGGACATTTGGAAAAGCAAAATTGGGTCAGGCAGATTCAGCATGGATTTATGAAGGGGAAGTTGTGTTTGACAAATTTGCTGGAATTCATTGAGGATGTAATGAACAGGGTGGATAAAGAGGAACCAGTGGATGTGGTATATTTGGACTTCCAGAAGGCATTTGACAAGGTGCCACATAGAAGGTTACTGCACAAGATAAAAGTTCATGGGGTTGGGGGTAATATATTAGCATGGATAGAGGATTGGTTAACTAACAGAAAACAGAGAATCAGGATAAATGGTTCATTCTCTGGTTGGCAATCCATAACTAGTGGGGTGCCGCAGGGATCAGTGCTGGGACCCCAACTATTTACAATCTATATTAACGACTTGGAAGAAAGGACCGAGCATAACGTAGCCAAGTTTGCTAATGATACAAAGATGGGAGGAAAAGCAATGTGTGAAGAGGACACAAAAAATCTGCAAAATGACATAGACAGGCTAAGTGAGTGGGCAAAAATTTGGCAGACTGAGTAAAAGGTTGGAAAGTATGAGGTCATGCACTTTGGCAGAAAAAAATCAAAGAGCAAGTTATTATTTAAATGGAGAAAAAGTGCAATGTGCTGCAGTACAGCAGGACCTGGGGGTACTTGTGCATGAAACACAAAAGGATAGTATGCAGGTACAGCATGTGATCAGGAAGGCCAATGGAATCTTGGCCTTTATTGCAAAGTTGATGGAGTATAAAAGCAGGGAAGTCTTGCTACAGTTATACAGGGTATTGATGAGGCCATATCTGGAATACTGCGTGCAGTTTTGATTTCCATATTTGCAAAATGATATACTTGCTTTGGAGGCAGTTCAGAGAAGGTTCACTAGGTTGATTCCAGAGATGAGGGGGTTGACTTATGAGGAAAGGTTGAGTAGGTTGGGCCTCTACTCATTGAAATTCAGAAGAACGAGAGGTGATCTTATCGAAACACGTAAGATTATAAGGGGGCTTGACAAGGTGGATGCAGAGAGGATGTTTCCACTGATGGGGGAGACTAGAACTAGGGGACATAATCTTAGAATAAGGGGCCGTCCATTTAAAACTGAGATGAGGAGGAATTTCTTCTCTCAGAGAGTTGTAAATCTGTGGAATTCGCTGCCTCAGAGAGCTGTGGAAGCTGGGACATTGAATAAATTTTACGACAGAGATAGACAGTTTCTTAAGGAATTTCGATAAGGAATTAAGGGGTTATGGGGAACGGGCAGGGAAGTGGACCCGAGTCCATGATTGGATCAGCCATGATCATATTAAATGGAGGAGCAGGCTCGAGAGGCCATATGGACAACTCCTGCTCCTATTTCTTATGTTCTTATGAGATGTCTGCACTCCTCAAATTCTGCCCTCTTGAGCATCCCTGATTATAACTGCTCAACCATTGGTGGCCGTGCCTTCAGCTGCTTGGGCCCTGAGCTCTGGAACTCCCTTCCCAAACCTCTCTGTTTCTCTACCTCTCTTTCCTCCTTTAAGACGCTCCTTAAAACCTATCTCTCTAACCAAGCTTTGGTCATCTGCCGCAATTTCTTCTTATGTGGCTCGGTGTCAAATTTATCTGTTTTTTCTTATAACACTGCTGTGAAGCACCTTAAACATTTTACTACGTTAAAGGCGCTATAAAAAAAAGGTTGTTGTTGTTGACATGGATGTGCATCTCCTGCGATCAATGTGTATTCGAGTGATTTGATTTTGTTACCTGTAACAAAAACGTACAAACTGCAACAGTAAAACTCAAATGGAAAGTTTAAAATACATGAACAAAAAACAGAAGTGTTGATGTTATAAAAATAAACAATTATACGCAGTCAAGGGTGAGATGTTTATAAATGACTCATGAATTACTACCTGTTAACATATTCCCAGTTATCATTTATTCACTATCGAATCTGAAGAGTGACAGAAATTTGGATAGTTACAATACAAATTATTTATTTAATCTGAGTAAGGAAAATGAAACTTTGCAGGAACAGAAAAACATTGTGATAATAATGTATGTGACATGAGAAACAATGGAACACTCCAGTCACTAAGCTTATTTGCTTCCCTGAGAGCCTGATATGATGCAACGTACAGTGTTCTGTGTTTTGTTGATTATGGCGACGAGCAGCGGTGGAATGGGGAATATCGCGGTGGCGATCGGAGGTAGGGTGGAGTGGTGGTTAGTGATGATGATTGGCGGTGGGGTGGTGGGATGGGGATAGCGGTGGCAATCGGACATGGGGTGAGGTGTTTGTGGTGATGATTGGTGGAGGGGTGGGGTGGGGCTAGTGGAGATGATTGGAGGTAGGGTGGGGTTATTGGTGGTGATTGGAGGCGGGGTGAGGTGGTTGTGGTGATAATTGGTAGTGGGGTGAGGTGGGGGTACCGGTGGTGGAGGGTAGCGGTGGCGATCGGATGTGGGGTGGGGTGGGATGGGGGTAGCAGTGGTGATCGGTGGTAGGCTGGAATGGGATGGGGGATGCAGTGGCAATCGGCGGTTTGGGTCGCAGTAGCTGGCAGAGGCCCACGTGGTTTGACTGTGGGGTCAGAAGAAGCATTCGCGCTCCTCCGGGCTCCACATTCAGGTAAGTGTTTACAAGGACCACCTGTTAGGCCGCATATTTTTAAAATGTTTTTATTTGTTCCAGGATGTGGGTATTGCTGGCAAGGCCAGCATTTATTGCTCATCCTAATTGCCCTTTAGAAGGTGGTGGTGAGCCGCCTTCTTGAACCATTGCAGTCCTTGTGCTGAAGGTACTCCCACAGTGCTGTTAGGGAGGGAGTTCTAGGATTTTGACCCAATGACGATGAAGGAATGGCGATATATTTCCAAATCAGGATGGTGTGTAACTTGGAGGGGAACTTGCAGGTGGTGGTGTTCCCATGCGCCTGCTGCCCTTGTCCTTGTAGATGGTAGAGCTCGCAGGTTTGGGAGGTGCTGTCGAAGAAGCCTTGGTGAGTTGCTGCATTGCATCTTGTAGATGGTACACACTGTAGCCACGGTGGTGGATGGGGTGCCAATCGAGTGGGCTGCTTTGTCCTGGATGGTGTCGAGCTTCTTGAGTGTTGTTGGAGCTGCACTCATCCAGGCAAGTGGAAAATATTCCATCACACTCCTGACTTGTGCCTTGTAGATGGTGGAAAGACTTTGGGGAGTCAGGAGTTGAGACATTCGCTGCAGAATACCCAGCCTCTGACCTGCTCTTGTTGCCACAGTATTTATGTGGCCGGTCCAGTTACGTTTCTCGCAATGGTAACCCCCAGGATATTGATGGTGGCAGATTCGGCAATGGTAATGCCGTTGAATATCAAGGGGAGGTGGTTAGACTCGCTTGTTGGAGATGATATAAAGCTGGTTTTCCTCAGTGAAACCTAATCTTCCAGTGGTGTTTCAGACTGGTGTTAGGTCCCTTATTTGCATTTCAAAAGCCTTAAGGCTAACACCTATTTCAGGTATGGGAACTACACTCTGTTTTTTAGCCTTTACCAATATGGCGGGCAGGAAGCGCACGCTCATTACAAGCCGGACAGGGACCACCCACCATATTAGTAAAGGCCAAAAATCAGGGTGTACTTCCTAGGCTGAGGAGGCAGCTGAGCGCCTAAAAAAGTGGTGGCATGTGGCTGAATTTCTAAGCCAGAGTATTGTGTAGATTAAAAGTACTATTGGGCTGCTAAGCAACAAACATTTGGTTCAAGCCATTGAAGTAATTAGTTCTGTAAGGGTAGACCTACAAACAATATATGCACTCAGAGGAGTTGATATCATTAATATTATTAGAACAGAAATATTTAAGCAATCAGAAATATTTTGCACACTTGCACTGCCGAAACAGAGGTGGATCTTGATTGACAGTTTTGGTGTGAGTGGATACTGATGGCTTTGAGAATACATTGTTTCATCCTTATTTTTCATGGTTATTGACATCCGATGCAAAGCTGCATGGTTGTATGGAGGCTGAATTCTGGAGAGGAATATTCAAAGTATGCTTTATTAAAAAAAATGGATGTTGAAAGTTATTCTGGCCAACTGCAGCTGTTGTGAATTTTGCTTTGTGGCTGTTCCTTGCTTGCAGATGCTTGTCATGAAATCCCTCATGCTTTGGATTTGAATAGATTTTTGGCAGGCCCTTTACAAACCTGTTTTCATTGCAGACTTTACTGTCAAATCCACATTTTCATCTGTGTACCTGAATCTGAATATTGGCAGCATAGTTCGAGAGCATTTTCTTTCTCTCTTGTTGCTGTTTTTTTTATCATTAAGACAAGTAGTTACTCTGGGCTAGATTTTCCCCAACCCCTTTTTTCAGTGCACTCAGCCGAGATGCGGCGACTTTGTGCGCTCAAAACGGTGCCAAAAAATTTAGTGAGTATCATGGCCCCTCTGCCGAGTGTCCTGGGTCCTGGCACGGCTTCCACGGTGAAGTGGAGGGCAGAGCTACAGCCCTGCGCCGAAAACACTGTTGGAGCTGTCCGCATGCGCAGTGGAGTCTGCGCGCATGCGCCTCGCCCTCCCAGTGTGTCCTGCAAGCTGTCAGCAGGACCCAATGAACGTCGCCCCTATCCCTGGCTGAAGGGACGTCCCGATGTTCGCCTCCCCTATCCCTGGCCGAATGGCCTCCTGCAGCGGCACGCGAACAACTTGTTTCTGCCGATTTGAGCCCCTGAAAGGAGCTGATTCCAAATTTCTGAGGAACATGCGGTTTGCCAAGAAGCACAACAAGAAAGGAATGGGGAAGGTTGAAGGCAAAAAATAAAAAGGACCAACCGTCTTGATGAGCTAACATCTACTGTCCTTGAGACTGGCAGCCCAGTGATATATTCTATTCCAAACTGTTTAGTTTGAATAAAACCCAAGTGGTTGGAACTTTAAAAGAAAACTTGTTTCTGGCATAAAGGTAGGACTTCTATTTTTTATTTGTTATGATTGATTGCTTATTACTTTTTGTGCTTTGTTTAGTGCTTTGTAAGTCTTGGTGCTTTAAATGTACTAACCTGCGCCGATTTCTTAACTGCTCACAAGGTTTTTCAGAGCTGGCCACATACGCTGACCTAAGTCGATTTGGAGTAAGTTTTTGCTGGCCAAAGTGGCATAAATGGCCAAAACTGCCGTAAGTGGCTGGGAAAGCCCCCTTTTGAAAAAAAAACTCACTAAAAAAAATCGTACCTAACTGAGTTACTCTGGAGCAGGTTGATTGGGGAAAGTGCCGTTTTTTAACTTACGCCAGAAAAACCAACTTATCCAAAAAAATTGGAGCAAGTCATGGCCAAAGTTAAGCCCTCTATAACCAGAGAATGGAACCGTTCCCATATTTTGCATCTTGATATTTCTACTTATCACTTGCATCAGGTTTATTCAAGGAAGCATTTGGTGAAAGAGATTTATAAATCAGTATCATATTGATTGCATGTATAAATTATGGACAAGAGAATTAAAAGAAGCTTCTAAGCCTTCTGGTTTAGATAAAATGCCAGGAGTCCACCTGCCCATTTCTCTTATTATGGGTCTCAGGGCAGCAGAAATGCAAGACCCAAAAGATAATTTGGGGGGAGAAATTGTCCTGCTTTGAGCTTCCCGTTAGCGCTTGCAGGGGCGGTAACGGAGCACTAAGGGGTTACCGACTGGGTGAGGCGAATTCACCGCTGCCTGCGAACTTCCCTGGTGGTTTTGCACTGGCGCTAACACTTACTGCTTCGCTCTCTTGCGCCCTGTAGATCATGACGTCATCCAGTGCACAGCGCCCATTACCACCCAGGATGTGATATTTGCTCCCGCCCCCTGCTGCATCGTCGGGCGTCAACAACGGCAGAAACAGAAGGTGTTGACACATTGGCTGGCCGCTCAGGGAGCAATATTTAAAGGCATTGGTGGTCAGGTAGGGCAAACCTTATTCTTCACACCAGTCTGGTGCCTGCTGATTGTTTCTGACGGCGTATTGCTGTGCGATTCCTCAGCCCTCCACTCTCTTAGAATGCTTGGGGCTGTAATGGAAGATGCGCAGGTGCCGTGGCCCCACAGAAATGAGTAAGAATCATGCAATCCAGCATTGGCCTTTCCCTTTAAGCAAGGGAAGGAGCCTGTGATGCTGGCAGCACTGCACTGAACATTCTTGGGCGCTCAACCGCTACTGCTCCTCTCACATACTTTAGTACTCTAGGAGAAGTGTTCGCACTTGATTTAGTGCTCCACTTCCCTCTTGGAGCGTTAAAGCTGAATTTCCTGGGATGCAAAAAGGATTATCGCTTGCCGATACTTTTCTCACTTCTCAAAAGTTTTCATTCCAAACAGGATGCAATGGAATTTCTAGCCCTTGGTCTCAGAATGATGGCATTGGTCAACCAGGAATTCTCTTGTTTAGAGATGTATATTTTAGTAGTATTACAATAATGTTAAAATTATGAGGCTGTAAGACGTAAACAGTTTGCTCCCTGTCATTGAGTTAGTTTGAAGCTCCATTTGGCTGTAGCACGGAGCTTGTTATGAACCAGAGTAAATGCCCCTCTCCACCCCCAGAAAGCAAAATGTTGACTGAAAGTGAAACAGGTTCCAGAATGTGGGTCCCAGGAGCAGGTAAGTGGAGTTGTTTAATAGGCTCAGCCTGGCAGAAAGAGGGAGGGAAACATTGATTGCTCTCTTTCAATTGGAGAGCTATCTAGCACGGAAGAGTGGGAAAACTTTTCCACTTCGGATTTTAGCTGAGAATTTGCCGGTCCTCTTCACAGAGGCAAATATCAGACAAAGCCTTTCACCTTTCAATTCCGCAGGATGAGTTCAGTGATGATGCCTGTACACTGACTACTGTTAGCTCGGGAGAAATCACCGATACTGCTGGAAATAAACTGTGCTCATCTGACATTTGCCTGACAGCACCGAACTTGGAATAGTTGAGTGAAGCTGGTCCTAACAATCCCCCTTACAAAGGTCAAGCTTATTAGTAACAACAGTGCTCCAGTCACAACCACATATTTAATAAGGTATTGTCAACTGAATAAATTGGATAGTAAGTTATTAAAAGTGGCAAATTGGCATTGGAGCCTATGCCTTAACCCATGTAAATTCACTACAATCTTTCCTCACTGGAACTCTGTTTACTGTTGAATTTTTTTAGAAAAGTAAAAAGCAATTCAACGGCTTAAGGAATCATTTAACTCAAAGATGAGCTGTCACATCCAATTGCTCTTTAGTGTAATAATTTCAGCACAATCCTGTTATGTCCTCTGCAAAAAAAAAAAAGCAGCCTCTGCTTTCAGTTCAAGGATTTCAGATCTCTGTACTGGCTATCTATTGGCTATAAAATGCTTAGGGACGTCCTGAGGTCGTGAAAGGTGCTATGTAAATGCAAGTCTTTCTTTCTATCTGTTGAGTTGGTTAGTGTATATTTGAGATTTAGGCCATAAAATTGAGAGACTACGTTCACATGCGGGAGTTTCGCTGAACAGAAGCACCAATCAGAGAATCAGACACAAAAGTCAGTGTGCCCGATTAACAGTCTGGGCCTTGATTTTAATAGGTAAAAGTTTGCAACATTGCAAAGTAACATTGCCCCGACTTCTAGATCTGATTCTTTGATCAGTGCTCCCGTCAAGTGGAGCTCTACAAGTGTTGTAAAACATACAGGGGGAGAAATTGGCCTGGTTTATGCCTCCCGTTAGTGCCTCTGGGGGGGGGGGGGGGTGGGGGGAGGCGGTAACGAGGCACTATGGGGTTTCCAACCGGGTGTGGCAAAATCAACAATGCCCACGAACTTCCCTTGTGGGTTTGCGCTGGTGCTAAAATTTACTGTCTCGATCTCCTGCGCTCCGGAGATCATGACGTCATCTGGTGCGCAACGCCCCGTTACCATCCCAGATGCAATATTCGCTTCCGCCCCCCTGCAGCATCTCCGGGTGTTAACAATGGCAGCTGCAGGAGGCGTTGTCACCTCGGCTAGTCGCTTGAGGAGCGCTAACTAAAGACAGTGGTGGTCAGGTAGGGCAAAATCTAATTATGTCCCCAGTGTGGGGCATTTTGATAGTTTTGAACCCTGCGATTGCTCAGCCCTGCACTCTCTTAGAGTGCTTGGGGCTGCTATGGACGTAGCGCAGGTGCTGTGGCTCGACACAGTCAGCAGTAAATCCCAGTCACCCCAGCATTGGCCCTTCCCTTTAAGCGAGGGAAAGAGCCTCTACATTGCTCAGCGCTCTGCCGCCCTCTATTCCCTTTAGCGCTCTAAGGGAAATGGTAGCGCTTGATTTAGTGCTTGGAGCGCTAAAGCGGAAGTTCCCGGCAGATTCAAATGTTTTTCACCCAACAATACTTTTGTGCTCCTGCAAAAGTTATCGCCCCAAACAGAGCACTATGCAATTTCTAGCCCATAAGAACTAGATAACAGAGTTAAGATAAAAACAATGAAGAAGGATTATGATCGTATCACCAAGAACCGGGCAATTAAAAATATACAATGAGCAAATGCTTATTCAAGCAAAGAAGTGCTCCTGCTACACTACTGAGGCTAAAATATTGAATCTGAGCAGACTGCAGCACAATTGCACTCAAATGAGATCTGAGTCCATTCCTTAGGTAGCATGTAGAAAAATGAACAATACAATTGGCTCATTATCATGCACATCACTCTGAACTTCAGCAACTATTAAAAAAAGATCTTAGTATCCCTGGTGAGTTGAAAGTTGAATATACTTGCATGAAACTTTAATTTAAAGAAAACACAACATACCTTTCCTTCAATACTGGTTGAGGTTTGCTGAATTAACAGTTTAGAGTTGATTGCAACTTACGCCGTGAGTAATTAAAGGATCTCTTTCTTTTGTAACAAAAATCATCCAGGTGGTAAACTTTTAAGTCAAAAAACTGAATGAACTTCCATGATCTTTTAAATAATTAAAATAAACTTGGTTTTGCCTGGACTTTGTAAGATGCCCTCATACTCTTTAATTAGTCACTTCCCATGCCAAGTGGCGATCCATGCAATTAAGTAAATTGTAATGTGATGGATCACCACGTTTTACCATGTATGTGAGATGGCCCTCTCCTATTTCTCAGCTACATCCTGCCCCACGGCGACATCATCCAAAGACATGAGACGTATGCTGACGATACCCAGCTCTACCTCTCCACCACCTCTATCGACCCCTCTAATGCCTCTGATTTGTCACGCTGCTTGTCTGACATCCAGTTTGTGATGAGCTGCAGTTTTAGCCAATTAAACATTGGGAAGACCGAATCTATTATCTCCGGCCCTCGCCACTAACTCCATCCCCTTGTCATTAATTCCATTCCCTTCCTTGGCTACCTACCCAGGCTGAACCAGACTGTTCGCAACCCCAGCGTCCTATTTGACTCGGAGCTGAGCTTTCAACCCCATGTCCTCTCCATCATCAAGACCACATACTTCCACCTCCGTAATATTGCAGTCTCTGCCCCTGCCCCAGCTCATCTACTGCTGAAACCACCATCCGTATCTTTGTTACTTCTAGACTTGATTATGCCAACGCTCTCCTGGCCAGCTTCCCATCTTCCACCCTACATAAACTGGAGCTCACCCAAAACTCTGTTGCCTGTGACATAACTCACACAAATCCTGTTCACCCATCATCACTGTGCTTGCTGACTTACATTGGCTCTTGGTCTACCAATGCCTTGATTTAAAAATTCTCATCCTGTGTTCAAACCCCTCCATAGCCTTGTCCCTCCCTATCTCTGCAACATCCTCCTGCCCTAAAACCCTCTGAGATCTCTGCACTTCTCCAATTGTGGCCTCTTATGCATACCCGATTTTGTTCACCCCACTCTTGGTATCCGTGTCTACAGCCGTCTAGTTCCTAAGCTTTGAATTCCCTCTCTAAGCCTCTCCAGCTCAATATCCTCCTTTAAGACACTATGTAAAACCTACCACTTTGATCAAGTTTTCAGTGATCAACTTGTCCTAATATCCTAATATCTCCTTCTTTAGCTAGGTGTCATTTTTTGTCTGATTGCACCTCCTGTAAAGTGCCTTGGGACATTAAAGGTGCTATATAAATGCAAGTAGGTTTTGTTGATATAATCTGAAGCTGGCACTGGATGAAGCCATTGATTAAATGTTTTGGAAGAGTAGAAAATCATTTGCATCAGATAATCTGGATAATGAAGCGTTGAAGTAGGATTGATTCAGTTGTAACAGCATGAACTAGAATGGCACTGTAACAGCCCTGTGACAATACATTCAATCCTCTCCCGTCCACTTGAAAGTGTAGGAGTTAATATTAGTTTCTAAACGAACGTTCCCAATCTGTGTTCCTTCTTTCTGTTGTCTCTTGGCTGACTACAGGGTTTTTGGCAACAGTCTAGGAGCACCCTGCTATCTCGCCAGCAGAGGTGTCAGTGCTAAGCAGATCAGAGAAGAGGGATAATTTATGAGGAAAAAACTTGTTTTAAAAAAGACTATCTGGTCAATATAATTTGTATAAGCTCACAAGAAAGTAGAATGATTATTACAACTTCTAGTTGAAGAGGAACTCGATCAACTTTAAGTTGGTTACACCTTAGGTGCAGAGGATTATATAAATTATCTATTTTTTATGACTAGTTGTAGTACAATTTTTATTATATGTCAACTTATAGTGTGCAAGCCAGCTGCTCCTTCCCTTCCCTTAAACCATATCAGCACACTCCTATTCAAAATCATTTGATTTGTCTGCACATGTATAGCCAGCAGAAACAGCTTGGCTTTCATGAGGTGTGGATTTTACTTTGGAGATGCACATATATACTTTGATCTCATAGCAAACATTGCTATTTTAAAATATTTTCCAGAAATTCTAAAGTAACTAATTAAAAAAAAAATTAAATCAGAATATGAATCATAGAATCATAGAAGTTTATGGCACAGAAGGAGGCCATTCGGCCTATTGTGCCTGTGCCGGCCAATACTTGACACTAAATAGACATGCATCATGCAACTACATTGTTGGCACCCTTTTAAGATGACAGTTTTATCAGATCTAAATTGTTGCTTGTGTTTGTGCCATACTGCAGTATATCCATGCACAGTAAACATTCATTGAGTTGTTTATCTTGCGACAGGACTAGATAAGATAAGCTCTAAATGGAGCAGCATTAACTAAGTTGAGGACACACTTTGTGGTATGTGCAATTGATGTAAAAAGCTGATCTGTCGCCTTACCTTGGCAGCTTCCTACTTTCTGGCCTGGGTCCAGGTCCTTTGGGTTGCGTAGGCAGAATTGGTCCTATCTGCTATCAGCTACCAGGCCTGATTGTAATTGGTATTTTTGAGGAGGAGGCTGCCCCACACAGTGCAGTGATCCTTTCCGATACTTCCTGGAATAATAGCTCTAGTGAAGCATTGTGAGATGGGCAGGCTCCATCTCAGTCCAATTTCATTGTGGATAATACTGTCTTGCTTTCCCATATACGAATGTAATGGTTTAAGTGGCTGCTGAAGCTCACACAAATAATACAAAGCTTCAAAAACAACAATACCAGGGATAGGGAGGCCAGGCAAGCATACTCCCAATAAAACTAACCAAAACAATGTTAAGTCCTAATCTTCATCTACATAAATTTCCAAGTTTGAAGGCTATTTATAAGCTCAAAAGGCACCAACATTCCTCTCGGTAGTGTCTAGGAGACGCTCAGTTCTTAGGTGTATAGCGAGGAAAAGGGATTAGAGACCCGTTGTGAGCTTCTGACCACATATCTGCTCCCTCACCAAGACCGCCTAATTCCACCTCCGTAACATCGCCCATCTCCGCACCTGCCTCGGCTCAACTGCTGCTGAAGCTCTCATCCATGCTCTTGATACCTCTAGACTTGACTATTCCAATGCCCTCCTGGCTGACCTCCCATTTTCTAAGCTCCGTAAGCTTGGTCATCCAAAAATCTGCTGCCTGTATCCTAACTCTCACCAAGTCCCATTCACCCATCACCCCCTTTGCTCGCTGACCTACATTGGCTCCCAGTCTGACAATGCCTTGATTTTTAAAATTCTCAACCTAGTTTTCAAATCCCTCCATGGCCTCATTGCTCCCTATCTCTGTATTCTCCTCCAGCCCAACAACCATTGAGATCTCTGTGCTCCTCCAATTCTGACCTCTTGCACATCACCAATTTTAATTGTTCCACCGTTGGCGGTGGTGCCTTCGGCTACCTTGGCCCGAAGCTCTGGAATTCCCTTCCTAAACTTCTCTGCCACTCTACCTCTCTCCTCCTTTAAGAACATAAGAAATAGGAGCATTCCATTTGCCTTCCTGATTACTTGCTGTACCTGCATACTAACTTTGTGTGTTTCATGCACAAGGACCCCCAGGTCCCTCTGTACTGCAGCACTTTGCAATTTTTCGCCATTTAAATTATAATTTGCTTTTCCATTTTTTTCTTCCAAAGTGAATAACTTCACATTTTCCCACATTATAGAAACATAGAAACATAGAAAATAGGTGCAGGAGCAGGCCATTCAGCCCTTCTAGCCTGCACCGCCATTCAATGAGTTCATGGCTGAACATGAAACTTCAGTACCCCCTTCCTGCTTTCACGCCATACCCCTTGATCCCCCGAGTAGTAAGGACTTCATCTAACTCCCTTTTGAATATATTTAGTGAATTGGCCTCAACTACTTTCTGTGGTAGAGAATTCCACAGGTTCACCACTCTCTGGGTGAAGAAGTTTCTCCTTATCTCGGTCCTAAATGGCTTACCCCTTATCCTCCGACTGTGACTCCTGGTTCTGGACTTCCCCAACATTGGGAACATTCTTCCTGCATCTAACCTGTCCAAACCCGTCAGAATTTTAAACGTTTCTATGAGGTCCCCTCTCACTCTTCTGAACTCCAGTGAATACAAGCCCAGTTGATCCAGTCTTTCTTGATAGGTCAGTCCCACCATCCCGGGAATCAGTCTGGTGAATCTTCGCTGCACTCCCTCAATAGCAAGAATGTCCTTCCTCAAGTTAGGAGACCAAAACTGTACACAATACTCCAGGTGTGACCTCACCAAGGCCCTGTACAACTGTAGCAACACCTCCCTGCCCCTGTACTCAAATCCCCTCGCTATGAAGGCCAACATGCCATTTGCTTTCTTAACCGCCTGCTGTACCTGCATGCCAACCTTCAATGACTGATGTACCATGACACCCAGGTCTCGTTGCACCTTCCCTTTTCCTAATCTGTCACCATTCAGATAATAGTCTGTCTCTCTGTTTTTACCACCAAAGTGGATAACCTCACATTTATCCACATTATACTTCATCTGTCACGCATTTGCCCACTCACCTAACCTATCCAAGTCACTCTGCAGCCTCATAGCATCCTCCTCGCAGCTCACACTGCCACCCAACTTAGTGTCATCCGCAAATTTGGAGATACTACATTTAATCCCCTCGTCTAACTCATTAATGTACAATGTAAACAACTGGGGCCCCAGCACAGAACCCTGCGGTACCCCACTAGTCACTGCCTGCCATTCTGAAAAGTACCCATTTACTCCTACTCTTTGCTTCCTGTCTGACAACCAGTTCTCAATCCACGTCAGCACACTACCCCCAATCCCATGTGCTTTAACTTTGCACATTAATCTCCTGTGTGGGACCTTGTCGAAAGCCTTCGGAAAGTCCAAATATACCACATCAACTGGTACTCCTTTGTCCACTTTATTGGAAACATCCTCAAAAAATTCCAGAAGATTTGTCAAGCATGATCTCCCTTTCACAAATCCATGCTGACTTGGACCTATCATGTCACCATTTTCCAAATGCGCTGCTATGACATCCTTAATAATTGATTCCATCATTTTACCCACTACTGAGGTCAGGCTGACCGGTCTATAATTCCATCTGCCAAATTTTTTCCCACTCACTTAGCCTGTCTATATCCCGTTGCAGATTTTTTGTGTCCTCCTCACAATTTGCTTTTCCGCCCATCTTTGTATCATCAGCAAACTTGGCTACATTACACTCGGTCCCTCCATCTAAGTCATAAATATAGATTGTAAATAGTTGAGGCCCCAGCACCGATCCCTGCGGCACCCCACTAGTTATTGTTTGCCAACTGGAAAATTATCCATTTATCTTGATTCTCTGTTTTCTGTTAGTTAGTAAATCCTCTATACATGCTAATATATTACCCCCAACCCCATGAACTTTTATCTTGTGCAGTAACCTTTTATGTGGCATCTTATCGAATGCCTTCTGGAAATCCAAATGCACCACATTCACTGGTTCCCCCTTATCTACCCTGCTCATTACATCCTCAAAGAATTCCAGCAAATGCCGATTCTGCCTGACCGAATTTTGCTTTTTCAAATGTCCTGCCACTGCTTCTTTAATAATGGACTCCAACATCTTTCCAACTACTGATGTTAGGCTAACTGATCTATAGTTTGCTGCTTTCTGTCTGCCTCCTTTTTTAAATAGGGGTGTTACATTTGTGGTTTTCCAATCAGCTGGGACCTCCCCAGAATCCAAGGAATTTTGGTAGATTCTAACCAATGCATCCACTATCTCTGCAGCCACTTCTTTTTAGACCCTAGGATTTAAGCCATCAGTTCCAGTGGGCTTGTCCACCTTTAATCCCATTATTTTACCGCGTACTACTTCTTTAGTGATAGTGATTGTACTAAGTTCCTCCCGCCCTATAGCCCCTTGATTATCCACTATTGGGATGTTTTTAGTGTCTTCTACCATGAAGACCGATACAAAATATTTGTTCAACATCTCTGCCATTGCTCTGTTCCCCAGTATTAATTCCCCAGGGGACCAACATTTACTTTAGCCACTCTTTTCCTTTTTATGTACCTGTAGAAACTCTTACTTTCTGTTTTGTATTTTGTGCTAGTTTAATTTCATAATCTATCTTCCCTTGCATCAATATTTTTGGAGTAAGTTGTTTTTGCTGGCATAAGTTAAAAAATATCATTTCCCCCCCCAAAATTTGCTCCAGAGTAAGTCAGTTTTTTTTTTAGGTCAGTTTTGTTTTCAAAAGGGGGCGTTCCCAGACACTTTTGGCCATTTATGCCACTTTGTCCAGCAAAAACTTACTCCAAATCCACTTAGGTCAGCGCATGTGGCCAGCTCTGAAAAATCTTGCAGGCAGTGAAGAAAAAGCAGTGCACATTTGACAGACATAGGGCAGGGGTAGGGGAGGGAAGGGAACTGGAGAGGACCTCAACAACCAAGCACCAAACATTGCAAGGAAAAGCTCAAACAATTAAAATACTAATAAAAATTAAGTAAATGCTACCGGAGAAATACAAGCTGCTGGCTGCGATGTCACGGGGGTGGGGGGGTGGTGGGTAGCCAGAGAGACACTCTTTCTCCCCCCTGCCCCCCAAACACTCTTTCTTCGCCCCGCAAAATTCTCCTCCTCCACCCCCCAATACACTCATTCTCCCCCCCAACACACTCTTTCTCTCCCCCCCAAAAAACTCTCCTCCTCGTTCCCCGCCCCCCCCCCCGCCAATCAAAAGTCTCAAGCACAGCCACTAAATAAAAAAGAAAGGCGAAGTCCTACCTGCCCGGGAACTCAGCGGGCCGGCCGGCTGGTTTGGGAGGCCACTCGGCTGGGGATAGAGTACAGCGAGATCGGGTGTCCCTTCGGCCAGGGATAGGGGCTGCGAGCATCGGGTCCTGCTCACAACCCACAGGATGCGCTGGGAGGGCAGGAGCATATGTGCAGCCCTCACTGAGCATGTGCGCAGGTGCCGGCAGTGCTTTCTGCGCTGGCCTGTTGCTCCGCCCTCGCCCCCCCTTCAGTCTCCACGCCACGCCATGACTCCGGGGACTCCGAAGAGCGGCCAGGATGGGGCCCCTTTTTTCTGCCGCCCTTTCCAGCGTGCAATGTCAGCGCACTTCAGGTTAGTATGCCGAGAAAAACGGCTTGGGCAATGTTGGGCCCTTTATTTTTTTAGCCGTTCTTTGCTGGCCTTTAAACATTTTCCAATCCTCTGGCCTCCCACTAGTCTTGGCCACATTGTATGCCCTTGATATCATCCCTTATTTCCTTAGTTAGCCACGGATGGTTATCCCTACTCTTACAGTCTTTCCTTCGCTTGGGATATATTTTGTTGCAAGTTATGAAATATCTCCTTAAATGTCTGCCACTGCTCATCAACCATCCCACACTTTAATCTATTTTCCCAGTCCACTTTAGCCAACTCTGTCCTCATAACTTTGTAGTCTCCTTTATTTAAGCTTAGGATGCTGGTTTGAGATCCAACTTTTTCACCCTCCAACTGAATTTGAAATTCAACCACATTATGGTCACTCATTCCTAGAGGATCTTTTACTTTAAGACGCTCCTTAAAACCTACCTCTTTGTCTAAGCTTTTGGTCAGCTGCCCTAATATCTCCTTATGAGGCTCGTTGATACAGCACAGAAGGAGGCCATTCGGCCTGTTGAGCCCCTACAAGACTCTGCAAGAGCACTTCAGCTAGTCCCACTTCCCCGTCCTTTTCTCGTAGCCCTGCAAATTTTTTTGTTCAGGAATCCAATTCCCTTTTGAAAGCCACGATTATGCCTTCACCATCCTTTTAGGCAGTGCATTCCAGATCCTAGCCACTCGTTGCGTAAAAAGGTTTTTCCTCATGTCGCCTTTGGTTCTTTTGCCGATCATCTTAAATCTGTGTCCTCGGGTTCTCGACCCTTCCGCCAATGGGAACAGTTTCTCTCTATCTACTCTGTATAGAGCCCTCAAGATTTTGACCAGCTCTATTAAATCTCCTCGCAACCTTCTCTGCTTTAAGCAGAACAAACCCAGTTTCTCCAGTCTATCCACGTAACTGAAGTCCCTCATCCCTCGAATGATTCTTGTAAATCTTTTCTGCACCCTCTCTAAGGCTTCCTAAGGCATGCTTCCTAAAGTGTGGTGCCAGAATTGGACACAATACTCTTATTGAGGTCGGACCAGTGTTTTCTAAAGGTTCATCATAACTTCCATGTTTTTGTATTCTATGCCTCTATTTATGAAGCCCAGGATCCCGTATGCATTTTTGACCATTTCTCAACTTGCCCTGCAACTTTCAATGATTTGTGCACATATACCCCCAGGTCTCTCTGTTCATGCACCCCCTTTAGAATTGTACCCTTTAGTTTATATTGCCTCTCCTCCTTCTTCCTACCAAAATGTATCACTTCACAGTTTTTGCGTTAAATTTAATCTGCCTCGTGTCCGCCTATTTCACCAGCCCATCTATGTCTTCTTGAAGTCTATCACTAGCCTCCTCACTGTTCACTATGTTTCAAAGGTTTGTGTCATCTGCAAATTTTGAAATTGTGCCGTGTACACCCAAGTCCAAGATATTAATATATATTAAGGAAAACACTGGTCCTAGTACCGACCCTTGGGGAACACCACTGTGTACCTTCTTCCAGTCTGAAAAACAACCATTCAGCACTACTCTGTTTCCTGTCACTTAGCCAATTTCATATCCATACTGCTACTAGTTGTAGTGTATGGAGAAAGAGTCAGACTGAACACTGTGTGTTCAAAGTAAAGTGTGATCTTAGTCTTTTATTGCAGGTCTCCAGGGTGCCTCTCCAACCTGTGAAGCCTCCTTAAATACCTGTGCTCCCAAGGGATTATGGGATCCCTTGGGATTCCAGGGGATGAGCCCTCTGGTGGCTGTATAGATTAAATACAAGTCCACAGACATACAACACTCCCACCCCCTCCACCCCCCTCCCCAAATTCAATAGTGTAACTATTTACAATATGAGTCGATCTGGGTCCCTTCTTTCCCTGGTTGATCATCTCAGTGTGAAAGCTGGCGTTGTTGAATCATTTGTTGGGCCTTCGCTGGGCTGCTGTGCAGCTGGCCTTGCTGGGCTGCCTGGTGTGTTGGGCCCTGCTGGGCTGCTGTGGATGATGGGTTCTGCTTCGTGGTAAACCGTGGTGCCAGTTGCCACTGGTGTGTGTGTTGGGGGATCTAAAAAGGTAGGGTCCAAGGTTGGTTGCTCAGGATAGTCCATGAATCTGGGTTTGATTTAGTCCAAGTGTTTCCGGTGAATGAGTCCATTTGAAAGTTTGACCCGAAACACCCTGCTCCTCTCTTTGGCCACGACAGTGCCGGGAAGCCACTTGGGACCTTGTCCATAATTTAATACAAATACAGGATCATTGATTTCAATTTTGCGTGACACATTTGCGCTATCATGGTATGCACTTTGTTGAAGCTGTCTGCTCTCTACCTGTTTATGTAGATCAGGGTAAACTATCGAGAGCCTTGTCTTAAGTGCTCTTTTCATGAGCAGTTCAGCGGGTGGAATCCCAGTGAGCATGTAGGGTCTCGTGCGGTAGCTATGCAGGACTCGGGATAGGCGAGCCTGCAGTGAGCCTTCAGTTACCCTCTTCAAGCCTTGCTTGATGGTTTGCACTGCTGTCTCTGTCTGACCATTGGATTCTGGTTTAAACGGGGCAGATGTGACATGTTTGATCCTGTTACGGGTCATCAATTCTTTGAACTCAGCACTGGTAAAACATGGCTCGTTGTCGCTCACCAGGACATCAGGTAGGCCATGCGTGGCAAACATGGCCCGCAGGCTTTCAGTAGTGGCAGCAGACGTGCTAGCCGACATTATCTCACATTCAATCCACTTGGAGTACACGTCTACAACCACAAGGAACATTTTACCCAAGAACGGGCCTGCATAGTCGATGTGTACCCGAGACCACGGTTTGGAGGGCCAAGACCATAAACTTAGCGGTGCCTCCCTGGGTACATTGCTTAACTGCAAGCATGTATTAAATTTGTGAACGCAGAACTCTAAGTCCGCATCGATACCGGGCCACCACACATGGGATCTGGCTGTCGCTTTCATCATTATGGTGCCTGGGTGGGTACTGTGGAGGTCATTGATGAAGGTGTCTCTGCCCTTCTTGGAGACCACTACTCGATTGCCCCACAGAAGGCAGTCTGCCTGTATCGACATTTCATCTTTGCGCCGCTTTATCTCTTCCTGCATTTCCACTGGGACACTGGACCAGCTCCCGTGAAGCACACAGCTTTTGACTAGAGATAATAAGGGGTCCTGGCTTGTCCAGGTTTTGATCTGCTAGGCAGTGACGGGTGATTGTTCACTCCCAAATGCTTCCATAACCATGGCTAGACCTGTGGGCTGCTCCATTTCCACCCCCACGGTGGACAATGGCAGCCTACTGAGAGCATCGGCACAGTTTTCTGTGCCTGGCCTGTTGCGGATTGCATAATTTTATGCGGACAACGTGAGAGCCCATCTCTGGATGGGCCGATGCATTCGTATTTATCCCTTTACTCTCAGAGAACAGGGATATAATTGGCTTATGGTCAGTTTCCAATTCGAATTTTAGCCCAAACAGGTATTAATGCATTTTCTTTAGCCCATTGACACACGCTAACGCTTCTTTCTGAATCATGCTGTAGGCTCTTTCAGCCTTAGACAGACTCCTGGATGCATAAACAACCGGTTGCAGTTTTCCAAAATCATTAGCTTGTTGGAATACACACCCGACGCCATATGACGACGCATCACATGCTAGTACAAAATGCTTGCATGGATCATACAACACAAGCAATTTGTTTGGGCATAACAATTTTCTCGCTTATACAAAGGCTTTTTCTTGGCTTTTGCCCCAAACCCATTCGTCCCCTTTTTGTAGTAAGACATGCAGTGGTTCTAACAGTGTGCTGAGACCTGGTAAGAAGTTACCAAAGTCGTTCAGGAGTCCCAGAAATGACCGCTGCTCCGTCACGTTCTGTGGCCTCGGTGCGTTCTCGATTGCCTCCGTCTTCACATTGGTGGGCCTGATGCCGTCTGCCGCAATCCTCCTTCCCAAGAACTCCACTTCAGGCACCAGGAAAATGCACTTCGAGCGTTTTAACTTGAGCCCCACGTGGTTGAGTCGACTAAGAACCTCCTCCAGGTGCTGCAGATGCTCGACTGTGTTCCGACCTGTGACCAAGATGTCATCCTGGAAGACCACAGTGTGTGGGATCGACTTCAGTAAGCTTTCCATGATTCTCTGGAATATCACCATCGCCGATCGTATTCCAAACGGGCATCTGTTATAAACAAAAAGACCGTTGTGCGTGTTGATGCAGGTGAGGGCCTTCGATGATTCCTCCAGTTCCTGCGTCATGTAGGCTGAAGTCTGATCCAGCTTCGTGAATGTTTTTCCTTCTGCCAGCATTGCAAAGAGGTCATTGGCCTTTGCTAGTGGGTATTGGTCCTGTCGGGAGAAACGATTGATAGTTACTTTGTAATCGCCACAGATTCTGATGGTGTCGTCTCCCTTGAGGACTGGGACACTAAGATCTGTAGGGGTGATGTGTGGGGTCAGTTTGCCTTCCCTAACCCAGAGCGTCTGCGAGTTGCTCCCACTCCCTGGTTCTCGAGCCTGGATTTATTAATCAGGGTGTGATAAAGTACAGCAGACAACTTTTTTGTACAAAGAAATGTACGTTTTTTATTCAAGAAGAATGAATACACCTTTTATTAAAACTGAGAAAACTTATCACTTTAGATGAGCGAAAACTTGTCACTTTAAATGAGAAAAAACGTTATCACTTTAAAGGAGAGAAAACTTATCACTCTAATGGGGAATCCTTTATTCAAACACAAGAGAATACACAGCAGTACAACACCTCCCACCTCCCAATTCCCCCTATCTAACTAAGTTAGTCTCTGGGGCTTCAGGGACAATGCTCACCAATCTTTTCTTGACAGTCGGTAATGGGTCACGGTTTCGGGGTGCATTGGATTTTGTCGATTCTGCTAGCCGTACCCTGAACGTAGAAGAGGACTTCTTGCTGCGTGTTCCTCAGTTGGGTGGTGTCCACTGATGCAGTAGGGTGCGTATTGGATTTATGGGGTAAGTACCCACTTTCTTCCTTCAGCAGTAGGTTTTAAAATTCTTTTTGGTTATGTTTTACCCGTTGGTAGCTCACGGATAGCTTGTAGAGTGGAAACAGCTTTGGGTTTTCGTCGAGTTGACTTCGGTTTTGAAATCATTGGTCACAGTGGCTCAATATTACCAATTTGGTTGTTGGTAATATCTTGGTGGTTGTTCCGTGAGCCTCTTGCTGCCATGGCGTGCTTGGTTTCCTGGTCGCTTGCGATGCTGTCTTGGTTGATGTTCTGAAGAACCAGGTTAACGAAAAACTGGTGTCCTGATCTTGAATTCTGCCAGGTCTGAAGCATACGAAGCTGGTGTAGAAGCAAAGTGTTCCCCTGGTTGTAAAAACAGGCCTTAATTATACTTTGAGAGACTTCCTTATCTGAGCCCCAAATCAATCTTGGTTCTTTGTTTAAGTTTTGCAGCCCAGCTAACTGAAACTTGATTAAGTTTTAATCTGACGTTGATAAACTTTTCTGAGTTGATGAGCTCTTGTCCATTGTGACAGCACTTTTTTTTTGCTTCCGGAAGTTTGGCCTGAGCCAGATATTTCTATGCCTGTTGAAAAGGTATTGGAATATGTATGTGACATTTGAGTCCTCTGGGTGAGGTGGATAATGTTTCTTCTGTGGTCGATTGTTAAAATGTAAATGTCTTCTAGGGGCAGGTTTCAGGGGCAAACAGTTCCCAGACAATTGAGTAGCTCCAATGTCCAAACTGGCCTTTTAGAAATTGACCCCACCCCCATTCTTGTAGACCCAACATTCACATTTTAAAACTCCCAACTTGGTTAAAACTCGTAGATTTCTTCCATAAGCATTTTAGGATCCCAAACTTTCTGTTTGATAGTCCCAAATCGAATTTCCTTTTCAACGAGTCCAAACACTGTGGGGTTTCCACGAATTTTGCATTCCTACAGAGGGTATTGGTCCCGCATTGATAGTTACTTTGTAATCGCCACAGATTCTGACGGTGCCGTCTCCCTTGAGGACTGGGATGATATGACTGGCCCACTCGCTGAACTCGATCGGGGAAATGATGTCCTCTCTTTGCAGCCGGTCTAGCTCAATCGCTACCCTTTCTCTCATCATGTACGGTACTGCTCTCACCTTGTGATGGATGGGTCGCGCCCCCGGAATTAGGTGGATCTGCACTTTTGCTCCTTGGAATTTCCCGATGCCTGGTTTGAACAGCGAAGGAAATTTGTTTAAGACCTGGGCACACGAAGTGTCGTCAGCGGGTGATAGCACTCGGATGTCGTCCCAGTTGCAGGGTATCTTTCCCAGCCAGCTCCTGCCAAGCAGCGTGAGACCATCGCCTGATACCACCCAGAGTGGTAGCTTGTGCACTGCTCCATCGTAGGGGACCTTTATGGTAGCACTGCCGATTACAGGAATCAGTTCTTTAGTGTAAGTTCTTAGTTTCGTGCGAACTGGAGTTAAGACTGGCCTTGAGGCCTTGTTGCACCATAACCTTTCACATGTCTTTTTGCCCATGATGGACTGGCTCGTGTCCGTTTCCAGCTCCATTGACAACGGGAGTCCATTTAGTTCAACATTCAGCATTATCGGGGAACAATTAGTGGTGAATGTGTGCACCCCATGTACCTCTGCCTCTTCGATCTGAGGCTCTGGTTCATCGTGATCCTCCATGGATCTGTCTTCCTCTGCAACATGGTGGTTTTCAGGTTTAACTGGCTTTGCAGCTCGCCTGCACACTCGTTGGAGGTGTCCCATTGTTCCACAGCCCTTGCAAACGTACTCTTTGAATCGGCATGAATGGAAACGATGATCACCCCCGCAGCGCCAACAAGGTGTTAATGGCCTTGCATTCATCACCCTTGATGGTGGACTCTGAGTCATCTGCGGACGTGCAGCTGCATGTATGTGTGACCTGCCCTGTATGTTATGATTCGAAAACAACATCACTTTGTTCACAGTACTTGTAGCAGTACTTGTGTGCTGAGAGATTTGCTTTGTATTGTCACTGGTGGCAATGAATGCCTGGGCTATCGCTATGGCCTTACTCAAGGTTGGGGTCTCTACAGTCAAAAGTTTGCGAAGTATGGTTTTGTAGCCAATGGCAAGTACGAAAAAATCTCTGAGCTTGTGCTCCAAATGTCCTTTAAATTTGCAATGTGCTGCAAGGCGTCTTAGCTCGGTGACATAACTCGCCACTTCCTGGCCTTCAGACCTTTTATAGGTGTAGAACCGGTACCTCGCCATCAGAACGCTTTCCTTCAGGTTCAAATGCTCTCGGACCAGTGTGCACAATCGTCGTATGATTTCTCCATGGGTTTCGCTGGAGTGAGCAGATTCTTCATGATGCCATACGTTGGTGCCCCACAGACGGTGAGGAGGATTGCCCTTCGTTTGGCAGCGCTCTCTTCCCCATCTAGCTTGTTGGCCACGAAGTATTGGTCGAGTCGCTCCACACGTTTCCCAATTATCTCCCTCCGAGAATTTCTCCAGGATGCCCACTATTCTCTGCATCTTTGGGTTCGCTATCTGTATCTTGTCGCCAGTTGTGGTGTATAGAGAAAGAGTCAGACTGAATACTATGAGCTCAAAGTAAAGTGTGATCTTAGTCTTTTATTGCAGGTCTGCAAAGTGCCTCTCCAACCTGTGAAGCCTCCTTAAATACCTGTGCTCCCAAGGGATTATGGGATCCCTTGGGACTCCAGGGGATGAGCCCTCTGATGGCTGTATAGAGTTAGTACAAGTTTACATATATAACAGTATCCATACTGCTACTGTCCCTTTTATTCCATGGGCTTCAACTTTGCTGGAAAGCCTACTATATGGCACTTTATCAAACTGCAAGTCCATATACACCACATCAACCATATTGCCCTCATCAACCCTCTCTGTTACCTCATCAAAAAACTTTGGGGTCGAAATTCGGTTGTGAACGCCACCCGTTACCATGCGCGGGAGGTGGCAAACAGACGGCAAAAGCCTACCTTTGATGGTAAGTGGCATCCACTCCCCAGCTGAAATTTAAAGGGTAAACAGTGTGCCGGCTAACACCACCCACGTGGTGGTCATCCAGCATACAACACCTTTTTGATGCCTCTGTTGCGATATTTGCTTTGTACGGCTGCCGTACCGACAGACGGCCGTACAGCCTTAATAAAATGGTGAATAAACGAGCAGAATCGGCCAGCGAGCAAGGTAATTTTTTTCTTTCTTTATTTCTTAATTTTTTTTATTAGTTGTAACAGTGGGAAAATTTGTGGTGGGTCGGAACAGTTTGAAGTTTTTTTTCGGTTAGCATGGCGGCAACCGCCTGATGCGAATTCAGTCGGCCTCATAAGCTCCCAATGGAGGATGAGTGTCCAACACCACCTTTGAGCACTGTTCTCTCACCTTTGGGCGTAAAAACTGAATTTGGCAGTTGTAGCCTGCACCTAACTCCTGGCGGTAAAATCAGCACTCAGGTGGTGACACCGCCTCAAAAATGGCAGTTCCGAATTTCAATCCCTTTGTTTGATAACACCCTGGGACATTTCACTATGTCAAAGGTGTTGTGTATGGAGAAAGAGTCAGGCTGAACACTATGAGCTCAAAGTGAAGTGTGACCTTAATCCTTTATTGCAGGTCTCCAGAGTGCCTGTCCAACCTGTGAAGTCTCCTTAAATACCTATGTTCCCAAGGGATTATGGGATCCCTTGGGACTTCAGGGGATGAGTCCTCTCGTGGCTGTACAGAGTAAATACAAGTCCACATATATAACAAAAGGTGCTATATAAATGCAAGTTGTTGTTATTGTCTCCATTTCCTTTACAATTGCCCTGGGATTCCGGGTCATTCCCAGAGAGGTGAACCTGGGTCAATGTGTACAATATATTCATGACAATGGGTGCCATGGTGATGAGGTAGATCATTATCATCATAGGCAGTCCCTCAGAATCGAGGAAGAATTGCTTCCACTCTTAAAATGAGTCGTTAGGTGGCTGAACAGTCCAATACGAGAGCCACAGTCCCTGTCACAGGTGGGACAGATAGTCATTGAGGGAAGGGGTGGGTGGGACTGCTTTGCCACACGCTCTTTCCGCTGCCTGCGCTTGATTTCTGCATGCTCTCGGCGATGAGACTCGAGGTGCTCAGCGCCCTCCCGGATGCACTTCCTCCATATGAGGTAGAAGGGTGGTATTCAAGCTGTCCTGCCTCAGTTTCTTCTCTGTGCAATAGAACGTTTCCGATTTTGAAGGATGCCCAAAGAAGCTAATGTTAGGCCTTGCACTTAGAATGAATACATATAATTACATGGATATTACAACATTGAAACAAGCCATTCAGCACATCCAGTCCATGTTAAAGTTTATTATGCACATGGGCTCCCTCAGACTGGAGGGGTGAAGGGGTGTTAGGCAGCAAGGCAAGGGAGGCCTCAGAAGATAAGTCCTGTATTTTTTTTTAGCAGAGACCCTATGGATCGTCGGACCAGGGACCTTTGGCTGCTATCTTGGATGAGAGCAGCCAGAAGGCCCTGGGGCCAGTGACCAGTACCACAGCTATAGGCCTCTCAGGTCTATAGCTTCACCTGGTTCCTGCCCCTGTTTCTGGGTGCAAGTCCCTGCCAAGGGGCAAGGCTGCACTGGGGGTGCAACCAAGCCATGCAAATGATGCAGCCCACCAAACCTTGGTGCTCTGAGGCCTGAAGAAGCAGATCATATGCAAAGCCCAACTTCAGCTTCTCTGGGCCCAGCATGTTATTTTCTGTAAATCCCCATTAAAAACTCTATCAACTGCTACTTAGAATTTTCTATGTTCTACTGCCATGAAAGGTCTGTTATTTCTATAGCCAGTGTGAGAAGTTGCTGTAGTTTTATAGGTGGCACTGCTTTAAGAGAGAGTCAGATGACAGATAGAGGAATATATACTAGAGTGGAAGATCTCTGAAAGTTTGTGAGAACTAAGTTTGTAGAAATTAATTGAAACGTTCTGTTTCTTAAAATGTCAAATATAAAATCAGATCACGCCTGGGTGTAGTCGTGTAATAGTCAGGTCATATGATGCTGTAGATCTTCGTGGCCAACAGCCCAATGACTGGACAATAGAGAATGTTATTCTTCCATTAAAAAATCAAGCAGGACAAGGATCCTAGAATCATTGATCAGTTATGAAGACCGCCATAGTGGAGAAAATGCTCAAGCACATTTTCAGGGATAAAATTAATGTTGGTGTACAGAATGTAGAGGCATAAAAAGTAGTCAGCGTATTCTTAGCAGCAATAGATCATGCTTCAGGAATCCAATGGAATCCTTTAAAGATCTGGTGTGATCAGTGGATGACGGAACAAGTGCTCAGAGCTGTAATTACACAAACCTCAATATTTCATTTTGTTTTCTATCCAGTCACTGTTTCGGTAATCTTAGCTACAAAGTGCCTTGGTAGATTCCTGTATTTATCCATTTCTGACGCGTGATATACGGCAAGGGGAGCCCCTCACAATGTTTTTGTTCCATAACATTGCAACCATTTCAAGACAACCATAATGAATTTACTCATTTTCCCTGTCTCTGCTCAAGATTTAAGACATCGATGCCACATTTATGGAGTGGATGCATTGTGATGTACTTCTTTGCCCTATGTCACTCCAGCACATGCATTTATGTGAAATATATAAATACAGGATTCCATGGAGGAATATTGTAATTAGATTATAAAAATACTGACTGCAAAATAAGCAAACAAATTAGCTGTCAATAGTCTCATAAACCCCATTTAAACTGCACTAAATACTAGTGAAAACAATCTATCAACCGCATGTTTTACTGTCATGGTTGATGGTTCAGCTTATCATGGGCTAAGTTCCATAAATAACAATCATTCCATCTCCATGACAATTCTCTATAGACGCACACACTAATGAAAGTGCCAGCTCAGATCTATAAACTTAATAGTATGGACAAAATCAAGCATGTTCCAAAAAAATTATTAAAAAATTATGACTTTCTTATACACACATTATGCAAAGAAATCATGTGAAAAATCACAGGCACCAATGCAATTGCCAACCATCTTTCACATGAATAAATTCCATTCCATGACTTTCTCAAGTAAACACTGCAGCTAACAACACGAGGACATATTGCTATGGTAACAGGTTACTGCTATTTGTTATAAACATTGTAGGGCTTGATTTTCGGTTGGATTAAGCCTCTGTTTGTGCCCTGGAGGGGCGGTAAAGAGTGTCAGAATGCTTACTGCCTGGGCGGCCAGTTTCCAGCGCCCCGTCGGGAAATTTGGTGCCGGTTTTGCAGCGGCGCAAAACGCTACCACCTCGCTCTGTATTTCATTTAGATCATGACATCAGTCGGCGTGCAATATCCCCGGTAGCGCCCCGGTCGCTAAATTAGGTGGTAATGCTGCATTTAACATCCACCCCAAGTCATGTTTGATAAACCAGGTGGTCCCATGGTCGAATAGGAGGATCTTAAATCAGAGGCCATGTGGAGTGTAACGTTTCCACACAGCACGCTGCGTGAACCTCTGTCATAAAAGCGGCAGATTTATCTGCCATTACAGGATCCTTACAACTTCCGTGAACTAATTTAATGGGGGTATTACTAGTTTGCCAGCATCTCCTACTCCATGCTCTTGTTAGGCGGCGTCAAGATAGAAGAGCTCTTGGCCATGTCGGGTCACAGATGAGGAGAGGTCATAAATGCCTGGATTGGAGGCCTTACCATCCATGGGTTTACAGGCACTAATGCTCATACAGCCAGCTCTCTGAGGAGCAGTGTGTGAGAAGGCTGTGCTTCTGAAAGGAAGTGCTGACAGAGATATGCCATCTCCTACAGGCAGACCAATGCCTCACATCGGCACCAGGACTGCGCTGCCTGTCGCAGTGAGTGGAACTATGGTGCTTGCCTTCTATGCCTCCGGCTCCTTCCAGGCTGCAGCAGGGGACATATGCAGCCTCTCTAAATACGCTGCACATCACTGCTTTCGCCATGTCACAAAGGCTCTCAATGCCTGCAGAATGGACTTCATAATTGTTGTGTCTGTAAGCACTCTAGTAATGACTCCACGAGGTAAGGTATTGCATTTGAACTGTTGTGACCTTAGTCCATTTATTGCAGCTCCTGAATGAAGGTACAGTAAGGTGAGCTCCCTTTTATACTTGGTTACCTGCAGTGTGCAAGTGACCCCTAGGTCTCCACCAGTTGCACCCTCTGGTGGTACAGGCATAGTGTATACAGTGTGAAGATACATTCAATGGTCTTATGTAACTGTACATTGAGTGTACAGGGTATATACATACACAACAATAATGTTCCCAATGAGCCGGGAAAGCCAGAATGAGCGGGCATGTGTCTTTGGCAGGATTGCAGGCATCCCGAGGGTTGAAGAAGCCAGTGACTGCACACACATGGCCTTGCGAGCACCATTCCACAACTCAGAGGTATTCAGAAACTGAAAAGGATACCACTCCCTAAACATGCAGCTGGTGTGCAATCACATGCAGCGCATTCTCGTAGTGAATGCCCGCTATCCAGAGAGCGCACGTGATGCTTTCATCCTCCGTGAGAGCGTTTTGGCTCCGCTGTAATGACACTTATGGTTGAGCAACCTTCTGACATTCACTATTTGGGCTCACATATGACGGATGGCCATTAGGTGAGGTGCTGAAGGGACGCTGCAGCTCATGGAACTGTTTTCACACAAAACTCAGTGACTTCATGGATTCTGCTCCCCTCATTGCTCAGTGAGCAAATGCACCGCCCGGCATGGTATTGACCCATACAGACCAGGAACGTCCTACCTTCGACCTGTTTACATAGTTATCTGAGTTATCCAGGCAGCAATGGAGACAGTTTTCCTCAGTGTCTCTTGGATAGGGAAGAGAAAACAAACTAGAGTTTCGGCTCATGATCATTAAATCAATGAGTCCTGCTGGAAAGTATATGTGTCGCTGTGGATGAGGACAGACTTGGGCTCAGCTGTTGGTGTTAACCCAATGTTCACACAAGGTCACTGGTCCAGTGATCAGGAACTGGAAACTGGGTTCAGCCTTTTCCCACTCTCTAGACTAGGAACACTGAGACCAATTATAGTGTGTCTAATAGCAGACAACCATTGTCATGAAAAATAACTTGCTTGAGCAAGCTATGAGGAATGATAGCATCTGTAACATGTCAGCTTGGCTCAATTAGTAGCACTCTTGTTCCTCAGTCAAAACGCTGTGGGTTCAAGCTCCATTCCAAGATTTGAGCATTTAATGTGATGAGACTTCAGTGCAGTAATGAGGGAGCACGGCATTGCTAGTGGTAACAGTAAGTTAACTTGTGGACCTGTCTGCTTGTTCAGCTGGATGTAAAGATCCCATGGCACTATTTGAAGAAGAGCAGAGAGTTGTGTGACCAACATTTCTTCTGCAACCAACACCACCAGCTAAACAGATTACCTGATTGACTCATTTACGGTTTGTGGGACATTACCTACACAATAACAGTGACTGCTCCTCAAAGATAATTCATAATTTGTGAAGGATTTTGAGATACCTTGAGGATATGAAAAGATGTTATATAAATGTAAGGATTTTGTTTCTTTAGAACTCTGCTTTAGTGAGAATGATTCACTGACTTTAGGGGAAAAGGGGAGAACATTTTCTGGAAGGAAACTTGTCCTTATTAATTGATATGTAGCATTTGACACAAAACATGTACAACCTAAAGGTTTAGCAAGAAATTTTGGAATATGGAGGAAAAGGTCTTACAGGTTCTGGTAGGAGAACATCAAATGGTCAAAGGATAAAGCCACAGGTAGAAACAAGAATTTCCACTGAGCTTCAGATACTTAAAGTTTTTTGTATCCTAATGTAACAGCCTTTTCTCTCATCTTTTCCTATTAGTGTCCACAAGTCTGTACAAACCACATGCTAATGATTTGGTTATGAAAGCCTGCCAGTTCATAAACTGTACGCTGGGCCTGTTGGTGCACATGCCTCATCACTCCTCGGATTGTCAGTCAGCCGGGTGGAAACTAGGTTCTGTGCCTCTCCCTTTTAGATCATATCAGTTATTGCTACCACTGAGACTGACAGGTAGAAGACGTTCAGTCAAATTCAATTGTACAGACCAGGAAAAATAAAATGCAATACGAATATTTGTTTTTTATATAAAATGCAGCTCAACTGGTGAGAAAATCATCAGTCACTTCCTTTTCTTGCGATTGAGATCTTGGCCTCGAACTGGGCGCAGGGAGGGGAGGGCAGAGGTGATCAGGCGGTGGGCTGAACAGGGGTGCAGGGAGGAGCAATGAGGAGTGGGGCCGAGTGAGGGCACAGGGAGGGGGGATCAGGAGGGGGATGAGTGGAGGGTGGGAGGGCGGCGGTATTGGTCTTCAGCATTGCAGGAGAATTGGGAGCAGCACTCCTGCACCTCCCGGCTCCACACTCAGGTAAGTATATATTTTTAAATCTTACCTTATTTTGGCGGGGGCCTCCGGCAATCCCATTTAGGACCCCGAGTTAGGCCGCATGTAGACCTGGTTTTCCTGAACGCTGGAAGGGCAGCCCAAATTTGCAAAAGGGGCCTCAAGCAGCTGTCATGCAAAGTTCCTAACACTTCTTTCAGGCATGGGCCTTGGCGCCTCTTTTTCCACTTTGATCAAAATGGTGGGCGGTGAATTTCCGGCACATTTAGGTGCCTGCTTTGCACCTGAAATGTGGCGAAATGCCATAAAATTTCTAGGCCCTGGAATTTTACCAAAGACCAAAATGGGGATTTAGGGGGAAAATTTTGGGTCGTTTGTGCCCAGGGGACATTAACGGAGGGCAAACGACTTTTCATCCGAGCGTGGCACCGCTGTCGACTCCCGTGAAATTCTACAGGAGTTTAGCAGTGGCGCTAAGTGGTAGCACCCTGAGCCGCTGTGCCAGCGATGATGCCGTCGTCATTGTGCACAACAACCTGTTGTCGCACCAGAGCAAAAATTTGGTAGCACCCCATGAGGTTGCCGTGGGCAATGCCTGTGACAGCTTCGCGGGGCGCGTACTGGGCTGTAGGCTGCACACGGGGTGAAAATTAAAGGGAAGTGCAGTGCTGAAAATGTTTTAAATGGCCGACTTACTGGTCGCAGCCTTCTTCAGTGCAGATCGCCGGGACCGTGCCACGATCTTGTAGCCTGCCACTCAGCTTGTGAGCCAGGCTGCTGCCACGGCATTCTGCTCCCTGGTGGTCTAGCGATAGCCTCTTCTCCCTCCTGCAGAGTTGGCAGCTTGGCCCTCCCTTTTAATGGAAGGGGAGGGCCTTTTCTTCCCGCCAGTGCTGCGTGCCCCTTCGCATAGCGCTGGAAAATTCATGTTGGTTACCACCCTGGTACCGCCCTCAAGAGGAAGTGGAGTGCGAAATTGCGCGCACCATTTCCTCTCAGGGTGGTAAGCCCAATTTAGCCTGGTGCAGGAAGTCCCGCCTCGCGGCTATTACCGCACTCAACCAGAGCGGTACACAATTTCAATTTCGCCCTTGGTACATTCATAATAAAGGATGAAACTGAGTACTGTGTAGAATGAGCAAGTGTGACCTTAGCTCCTTTAATAAGACTCCAGAGTGCAGGTACCTCGTGGCCTGCTTATATACCGTGCTCCCAAGGGATGCTCTGGTGGTAGTGTAATACAGGTTACAAGGGGTTAAATACATAACATCACTCCCCCGTGAAGTCAACAGTACACTTATTTACAAGGTGAGACGATCTGGGGCTTTTCGCTCTCTTGTCGATCGTCTCGGTTCAAAGGCCTTGCCGGGCTGCTGGGGATGGTGAGTTCGGCTTCGTGGCCAACCATGATGTCAGCTGCCACTTGTGTGTGTGTTGGAGGGTCAAAGTTGGTGGTGTCTTCTTCGGGTTGTTCGTAGCTGTTGGTAAACCGCAATTTGATTTGGTCCAAATGTTTTCTGTACGTTTGTCCATTGGCCAATTTGACCTGAAACACCCTACTCCCCTCTTTGGCTGTGACCGTGCCAGCGAGCCATTTGGGACCATGTCCATAATTGAACACAAACACAGGATCATTGATCTCAATATCACGTGACAAATTTGCGCGGTCATGGTACATACTTTGTGGATGCCGCTTGCCCTCCACGTGATCATGGAGATCAGGGTGGACAAGAGAGAGCCTTGTTTTTAGCGCCCTTTTCATGAGCAGCTTGGCTGGGGGCACCCCAGCGATTGAGTGGAGTCTGGTGCAGTAGCTGAACAGCACTTGGGACAGCCGGGTCTGCAGGGAACCTTCCGACACATACTGCTTGATGGTCTGAACTACCCGTTCTGCCTGGCCGTTGGATGCGGGCTTGAATGGGGCAGATGTGACGTGTTTGATCCCATTGCGGGTCATGAATTCCTTGAATTCATCACTGGTGAAGCATGGCCCATTGTCGCTGACTCGGACATCAGGCAGGCCGTGCGTGGCAAACGTGGCTCGTAGGCTTTCAATAGTGGCCGTGGACGTGCTTACAGATATTACCGCGGGTGTTCCTTTTCGTCATCGTCTGCTGCATGCTGCACAACTCGGCCATCATGAGGCCGCAGCCATTGCCACCAGCCATAGCTGCAGCACCTCAGGAGGAGGAAGAGGGAGATGATGAGGACGAGGAGGAGGAGGAAGAGGAGGAGGATGAGGAACAGCAGCAACGGAGGAGTCAGCCACTGAATCGGCCTTGAGGAAGGGCGGTCCATGACCGTCTCATCAGACTCCAGTTCCAATGAATTCAAGGTCACTTCCCAGTTGCTCAGCGTGTCCCCATCGTTCCATTAATTTCTCATTCCATACCACACCCCGAAGCTGAAATGAGACACAGCACCAAATCTGCAACATTCCAATAATACATTTATCCAAATTCAGTAACCACATATATACCACAACAATATTAACTAATCACCCTTGTGAAAACCCTCACTTCCCCTCTTTACAGTGTCATTTCCTAATCTACTGCTCCCATGTAGTGTGTTCCCAGTGGCTGCAGCAGGGCTGGGGAAGGCTGCTGAGCGTCAGTGCCAGAGACGACAGATGGCCTTGCAGGATGCCCTCGACCAGCTTTGGGCCTGGAAGGCCCGGCTGTACACTGCACCACCTCAGGATGGACGGCGGCAGTCAGGGCTGGTTGGATGACAGGCAGCAACAAGGGCAATGGCAAAATGGCAGTGCTGGGATCATGAATGTTGTCATCCTGGGAGAGGATAGCAGGTTCCTGCTCCACTGGGGCAGAACCTCAGCATCCACACCAATCTGTTGGAACACTGATTGATGGCCTGCTCTGACACCGTGAGTTCCTGATGGACTATGGCAGACCCAGCAATGATGGCAGCAGTCAGAGCTTGCATGACATCCAGATGAGACTGAATGAGAGCAGTCTGAGATTCTATGCCACCACCCATTGTCTGCATTACAGCACTAACACATTGCATGGCTTCCGCCTGTGCTGCAATGGAAGCTGCCACATCGCCATGACACGCGTCATGCAGTCTGGATCCGCACGGTCTCTCTGGCAATCCACCATCCTCTGTAGAGTGGAAATGATGGGCTCCATGGTGTGCGCAGAGCTCTGTGCAATGCTGGAGGTGGATTCCTCCTTGCTGCTTACCACTGCCAAGAGGCTCTCGGGCACACTTGCCATTGCAGCTATCATCTCGGAGATTATGCCCATGATTCTTCTTGTGAACGCTTCCCCATCGAGGTCCTCATCTGAGTGCTGTGCAGCTGAACTCGTGCTTGAACTCGCCCTCCGGGAAGCTGGCTCCTGAGATACCCTTTCCCCTCGGCCTTGCTGCAGCCTGCTTGTCCCTGGTGCATCACCGACTGCAGACCCCTCTACTAAACTTGCCTCTAAAAATTGCGTAGTGCCAGCATCTGAGGTGGTGCCTTCGGGTGAGAGATGCAGTGACGCAGTGCTATGCTCCTCCTCCTATTCTCTTTCCTCACTCTCTGTAGTGGAGTATTTAAAATAAACGCTCAACACCAGGTCTGGGTTCGAAGATTTATTTGCACTGGTGGGGAGACCCATAGCTCTCTGTCTGTAGCCAGGCTTCTCCGATGATACAAAGTTCCAAGCAATCTTTTATACACTGAATAATGCATGTCAGCCTCATGCACAATCCTCCTATGCCGTTTAATTGGCCCAAAACCCACGTGCACAATTGCTGATTGACTAATTCTCTTTCGCATCATATAATCATTCGCCTATGTTTCATACCAGATGGAATTCATCCAACGTATTACTTCTGACCCCTTGCTGTGTTTAACTGCCTCTCTGGGCTATCTGTGGTTCAACAGTTTGGCTATTTGTAATTGTGCTCAAGTTACACAGCTTGCAATTGTTAATCATTCTGACATGTTAATCTTAGCGTTATCTCTTCTGCCCTTTAAGCAACTTAGAAAGCTGACCATTACAAAAACCTAGTTAGCTCTTTTTAGTCCCGAGACCCATTCTTAACCCTTTCATTATATCAGAGTTCAAAAGCCTCACTTCAGTCCCCCCTTTTGGTACTTCGTTACCCAGCCCAAGATAACCAACCTAATTCTACTTCATCCTGTGTCCCCTGCTCCATTCTGTGGTGATCAGCCACGCAGTTTGGGGGGCTCGGGATGTGACCTACGTCTCAAAGTATTTCAGGGTACTCGACTAACAACTTTCACTGTTCCATAATTACAGCTTTTGCTTTCCTTCTCCGTTGCCTCTTTCTGTATGCCATGCATAACCCAATTTCCCATCTGACAGCTAACCCTAACTGTATGACCACCAATACGTGAGAGGCTACACGAATCCACGGATGGATATTAACATTCATTCCCCAATTCCATACATATTCCCTTCAGGGTTTCCTCAATTGTCCTTCAAATGCTGTATGGAATCTCATGATAATGTCGTATACTTTTCTCAGTATCCTTTTTCAATTGCGTTAAATGTTCTTCAAGATGGGGAATGTCTTACCAACTTGGTATCTCATATTGTTCCATTTCATCATCCCATCTCGGGTTGTTTAAAGTGATGTTCTCGACATGTTCCTCTCTTTGTGGGAATATGTATCGATGGCCTATTTTGACCATAGCTTTAGGTGTAAAACAGAAATTAGGTTGCGGGATCGCACATTCAGCACGACCATATTCGTACTTAGTTTCTTTGGTGGATATGCAGTACCTCCCGTCATGCCGGGCTGCCACCTCAGTCCCTCCATGTCTAAGGGAATTAATCTCCAACATGCAATTAACTGTCTGAGTGAACCCGCATGTTGTGCATTGCCCTCCTTCCATGGGGTGTGTGCACCCTACCACATCCAAATATTGAGTGCAACCATCGTTATGCCCCACAGATGGTAAGGAGGATCGCCCTGCGTTTGGCAGCGTTCTCGTCCCCTTCCAGCTCGTTGGCCACGAAGTATTGGTCGAGTCGCTCCCAATTATCCCCTTCTGAGAACTTCTCCAGGATACCAACTGTTCTTTGCATTTTCACGTGGTTGTTCATTATCTCATTGCCAATTGTTATGCTCATATTAAAGTAATGCAACTAAGTACTGTAGACAATGAGTAAATGTGAACTTAGCTCCTTTAATAAGACTCCAGAGTGCAGGTACCGTGTGGGTTGCCTGCTTATATACAGTGCTCCCAAGGGATGCTGGAATCCCTTGGGACTCCAAAGGTAGGCCCTCTGGTGTTGGTGTGATACAGTTTGCCAAGGGTTAAATATATAACAGCACTCCCTCGTAAAGTCAATAGTACATTTATTTACTTGGTGAGACGATCTGGGGCTTTTCGCTGCCTTGTTGATTGTCTCGGTACAAATGCGAGTGTGGATGAGTTGGTTAGTTCTTCACTGGGCTGTTGGGCAGCCGACCTTGCCGGGCTGCTGGGGATGGTGAGTTCGGCTTTGTGGTCAACTATGATGTCAGTTGCCACTTGTGTGTGTGTTGGAGGGTCAAAGTTGGTGGTGTCTTCTTCTGGTTGTTCGTAGCTGTTAGTGAACTGCAATTTGATTTGGTCCAAATGCTTTCTGCACGTTAGTCCATTGGCCAATTTGACCTGAAATACCCTACTCCCCTCTTTGGCTATGACAGTGCCAGCGAGCCATTTGGGACCATGTCCATAATTAAGTGCAAACACAGGATCATTGACCTCAATATCGCGTGACAAATTTGCACGATCATGGTACATACTTTGTTGATGCCGCCTGCCCTCCACGTAATCATGGAGATCAGGATGGACAAGAGAGAGTCTTGCTTTGATCGCCCTTTTCATGAGCAGCTCGGCTGGAGGAACGGTGAGTGAGTGGGGTCTGGTGCGGTAGCTGAGCAGCACTCGGGATAGCCGAGTCTGCAGGGAGCCTTCCGACATGCGTTTCAAGCTTTGCTTGATGGTCTGAACTGCCCGTTCTGCCTGGCACTTGGATGCGGGCTTGAACGGGGCAGATGTGACGTGCTTGATCCCATTGCAGGTCATGAATTCCTTGAATTCAGCACTGGTGAAACACGGCTCATTGTCGCTGACTATGACATCAGGCAGGCCCTGTGTGGCAAACATGGCTCGTAGGCTTTTGATGGAGGCAGTAGACGTGCTGACAGATATTATTACACATTCAATCCATTTTGAATCAGCATCCACGACAACCAAGAACATTTTGCTTAGAAATGGGCCCGCATAGTCCACGTGGATCCTCGACCACGGTTTGGAGGGCCACGACCACAAACTTAGCGGTACCTCACTCTAAATCTGAGTCGATGCCAGGCCACCAAACATGGGATCTTGCTATGGCTTTCATCATTACAATGCCTGGGTGGGTGCTGTGTAGGTCATGAATGAACGTTTCTCGGCCATTCTTGGGCATGACCAAGCAATTACCCCACAACATTTCGTCATTGCGCCTGTGGAACGGCTTAATCGCCTCCTGCATCTCCGCTGGGACGCTCCCATGGAGAACACAGTTTTTTACCAAGGACAGTAAAGGATCCTGGCTGGTCCAGGTTCTGATCTGGCGGGCAGTAACGGCGGACTTTTCGTTTTCAAATGCATCCATTACCATGAGCAGGTCTGCAGGCTGTGCTATTTCTACCGTGGCGGTGGGCAATGGTAGCCGACTGAGCGCATCAGCGCAGTTCTCTGTGCCCGGTCTGTGGTGGATTACATAGTTGTATGCCAACAATGTGAGCGCCCATCTTTGGATGCGGGCAGAGGCATTGGTGTTAATCCCTTTGCTTTCAGAGAATAGCAATATGAACGGCTTATAGTCAGTTTCAAACACAAACTTGAGGCCAAACAAGTACTGATGCATTTTTTTCATCCCGTAAATGCATGCCAGAGCCTTTTTTGCAATCATGCTGTAGTCCCTTTCGGCCTTGGACAGACTCCTGGATGCATAGGCGACAAGTTGTAAAATCCCCGATTCATTCCGTTAGCCTGTTGTAACACACACCCAACCCCGTATGACGATGCATCGCAAGCTAGCACTAAACGTTTACATGGGTTATACAGAACAAGCAGTTTGTTTGAACACAACAGATTTCTGGCTTTCTCAAAGGTAGCCTTTTGTGAATTCCCCCATACCGAGTCGTCTCCCTTGCGAAGTAGCACATGTAGGGGTTCTAGCAAGGTGCTTAACCCGGGTAGGAAATTAACAAAATAGTTGAGGAGTCCCAGGAACGACCGCAGCTCCATCACGTTCTGTGGTCTCGGCGCGTTCTTGATGGCCTCCGTCTTGGTGTCGGTGGTTCTGATGCTGTCTGCTGTGATTCTTCTTCCCAAAAACTCGACCTCCAGCACCAGGAAAACATGCTTCAAGCGTTTCAACCTGAGTCCCACCCGATGCAACTGAATAAGAACTGAATAAGAATTGGATAGAGGTGTACCGATGGATGTGGTGTATTTAGATTTCCAAAAGGCATTCGATAAGGTGCCACACAAAAGGTTACTGCAGAAGATAAAGGTACGCGGAGTCAGCGGAAATGTATTAGCATGGATAGAGAATTGGTTGGCTAACAGAAAGCAGAGAGTTGGGATAAATGGGTCCTTTTCAGGTTGGAAATCGGTGGTTAGTGGTGTGCCACAGAGATCGGTGCTGGGACCACACCTGTTTACAATATACATAGATGACCTGGAGGAGGGGACAGAGTGTAGTGTAACAAAATTTGCAGATGACACAAAGATTAGTGGGGAAGCGGGTTGTGTAGAGGACACAGAGAGGCTGCAAAGAGATTTGGATAGGTTAAGCAAATGGGCTAAGGTTTGGCAGATGGAATACAATGTCGGAAAATGTGAGGTCATCCACCTTGGAAAAAAAAACAGTAAAAGGGAATATTATTTGAATGGGGAGAAATTACAACATGCTGCGGTGCAGAGGGACCTGGGGGTCCTTGTGCATGAATCCCAAAAAGTTAGTTTGCAGGTACAGCAGGTAATCAGGAAAGCGATTGGAATGTTGGCCTTCATTGCAAGAGGGATGGAGTACAAAAGCAGGAAGGTCCTGCTGCAACTGTACAGGGTATTGGTGAGGCCGCAGCTGGAGTACTGCGTGCAGTTTTGGTCACCTTACTTAAGGAAGGATATACTAGCTTTGGAGGGGGTACAGAGACGATTCACTAGGCTGATTCCGGAGATGAGGGGGTTACCTTATGATGATAGATTGAGTAGACTGGGTCTTTACTTGTTGGAGTTCAGAAGGATGAGGGGTGATCTTATAGAAACATTTAAAATAATGAAAGGGATAGACAAGATAGAGGCAGAGAGGTTGTTTCCACTAGTCGGGGAGACTAGAACTAGGGGGCACAGCCTCAAAATACGGGGGGGCCAATTTAAAACCGAGTTGAGAAGGAATTTCTTCTCCCAGAGGGTTGTGAATCTGTGGAATTCTCTGCCCAGGGAAGCAGTTGAGGCTAGCTCATTGAATGTATTCAAATCACAGATAGATAAATTTTTAACCAATAAGGAAATTAAGGGGTATGGGGAGCGGGCGGGTAAGTGGAGCTGAGTCCACGGCCAGATCAGCCATGATCTTTTTGAATGGCGGAGCAGGCTCGAGGGGCTAGATGGCCTACTCCTGTTCCTAATTCTTATGTTCTTATGTTCTTATGTTATGTAACCTCGTCCAGATTCTTCAAGTGCTCAATGGTGTCCCGACCTGTAACCAGTATGTCGTCCCGGAAAACCACGGTGGAGAAACCGACTTTAGCAGGCCTTCCATGTTCCGTTGGAAGATTGCCGCGGCTGACCGAATCTCGAATGGGCATCTGTTATAGATGAACAAACCTTTGTGCGTGTTGATGCAGGTGAGGCCTTTCAAAGATTCCTCCAGCTCCTGCAACATGTAGGCCGAGGTCAGGTCCAACTTGGTGAACGTCTTCCCTCCAGCCAGGGTCGCAAATAGGTCGTTTGCCTTGGGTAGTGGGTACTGGTCTTGTCGCGAAAAATGGTTAATCGTTACTTTAGAAACCCCACAAATTCTGACCGTGCCGTCACCTTTAAGGAGCGGGACAATCGAACTGGCCCACTCGTTAAATTCCACCGGTGCGACGATGCCTTCTCGCTGCAGCCTGTCCAGCTCAATTTCCACTTTCTCTCACATCATATACGGTACCGCCCATGCCTTGTGGTGGATGGATCGCGTACCGGGAACCAAATGGATCTGCACTTTTTCCCCCGAGAAGTTTCCAATGCCTGGCTCGAACAACGATGGAAATCTGCTCAGAACCTGGGCACATGAGGCGTCGTTGATGGATGAAAGCGCTCGGACGTTGTCCCTGTTATATATGTAAACTTGTATTTACTCTGTACAGCCACCAGAGGGCTCATCCCCTGGAGTCCCAAGGGATCCCATAATCCCTTGGGAGCACAGGTATTTAGGGAGGCCTCACAGGTTGGAGAGGCACTCTTGAGACCTGCAATAAAAGACTAAGGTCACACTTTACTTTGAGCTCACAGTGTTCAGTCTGACTCTTTCTCCAGACATAACAACTGACGATGAGATACAGATAGCAAACCCAAAGATGCAGAGAACAGTGGACAGCCTGGAGAAATTTTCGGAGGGAGATGATTGGGAAACTTTTGTGGGGCGACTCGACCAATACTTCGTGGCCAACGAGCTAGATGGGGAAGAGAGCGCTGCCAAACGAAGGGCGATCCTCCTCACCGTCTGTGGGGCACCAACGTATGGCATCATGAAGAATCTGCTCACTCCAGCGAAACCCACAGAGAAATCATACGACGATTTGTGCACACTGGTCCGAGAGCAATGAACCCGAAGGAAAGCGTTCTGATGGCGAGGTACCGGTTCTACACCGACAAAAGGTCTGAAGGCCAGGAAGTGGCGAGTTATGTCACCGAGCTAAGACGCCTTGCAGCACATTGCGAATTTGAAGGACATTTGGAGCACATGCTCAGAGACTTTTTCGTACTTGACATTGGCCACAAAACCATACTTCGCAAACTTTTGACTGTAGAGACCCCAATCTTGAGTAAGGCCATAGCAATAGCCCAGGCGTTCATTGCCACCAGTGACAATACAAAGCAAATCTCTCAGCACACAAGTGCTGCTACAAGTACTGTGAACAAAGTAATGTTGTTTTCGAATCGTAACGTACAGGGCAGGTCACACATACCTGCAGCTGCACGTCCGCAGATGTCTCAGAGTCCACCATCAAGGGTGATGAATGCAAGGCCATTAACACCTTGTTGGCGCTGCGGGGGGTGACCATCGTTTCCATTCATGCCGATTCAAAGAGTACGTTTGCAAGGGCTTTGGAACAATGGGACATCTCCAACGAGTGTGCAGGCAAGCTGCAAATCCTGTTAAACCTGCAAACCACCATGTTGCAGAAGATAGTCAGATCCACAGAGGATCACTACAAACCAGAGCCTCAGATCGAGGAGGCAGAGGTACAAGGGGTGCACACATTCACCATGAATTGTCCCCCGATAATGCTGAATGTTGAACTAAGTGGACACCCGGTGTCAATGGAGCTGGACACAGGTGCGAGCCAGTCCATCATGGGCAAAAAGACTTTCAAAAGATCGTGGTGCAACAAGGCCTCAAGGCCAGTCTTAACTCGAGTTCGCATGAAACTAAGAACTTACACAAAAGAACTGATTCCTGTAATCGGCAGTGCTACCGTAAAGGTCTCCTACGATGGAGCGGTGCACAAGCTACCACTCTGGGTGGTACCAGGCAATGGTCCCACGCTGCTCGGCTGGAGCTGGCTGGGAAAGATACGCTGGAACTGGGACGATGTCCGAGCACTATCGCCCACTGACGACACTTCGTGTGCCCAGGTCTTAAACAAATTTCCTTTGCTGTTCGAACCAGGCATCGGGAAATTCCAAGGAGCAAAAGTGCAGATCCACCTAATTCCGGGGGCGCGACCCATCCATCACAAGGCGAGAACAGTACCGTACATGATGAGAGAAAGGGTAGAGATCGAGCTAGACCAGCTGCAAAGAGAGGGCATCATTTCACCGATCGAGTTCAATGAGTGGGCCAGTCCTGTTGTCCCAGTCCTCAAGACGGCACCATCAGAATCTGTGACGATTACAACTTAACTAGGAATTATTTCTCTCTGCAGGACCAATACCCACTACCAAAGACCGACGACCTCTTTGCAACGCTGGTGGGAGGAAAGACGTTCACAAAGCTGGATCTGACTTCAGCCTACATGAAGCAGGAACTGGAGGAATCATCGAAGGCCCTCACCTGCATCAACACGCACAAAGATCTTTTTGTTTATAACAGATGCCCGTTTGGAATCCGATCAGCGGCGGCGATATTCCAGAGAAACATGGAAAGCTTACTGAAGTCGGTCCCCCACACCGTGGTCTTCCAGGACGACATCTTGGTCACAAGTCGAAACACAGTTGAGCATCTGCAGAATCTGGAGGAGGTTCTTAGTCGACTCAACCGCAGGGGGCTCAGGTTAAAATGCTCAAAGTGCGTTTTCCTGGCACCTGAAGTTTAGTTCCTGGGAAGGAGGATTGCGGCGGATGGCAACAGGCCCACCAACGCGAAGACGGAGGCAATCGAGAACGCACCGAGGCCACAGAACATGATGGAGCTGCGGTCGTTTCAGGGTCTCCTGAACGACTTTGGTAACTTCTTATTGGGTCTCAGCACACTGTTAGAACCACTGCATGTCTTACTATGAAAAGGGGACGAATGGGTTTGGGGCAAAAACCAAGAAAATGCCTTTGTAAAAGCGAGAAAATTGTTATCCTCAAACAAATTGCTTGTGTTGAATGATCCATATAAGCGTTTGGTACCAGCATGTGATGCATCGTCACATGACGTCGGGTGTGTATTGCAACAAGCTAATGATTTTGGGAAACTGCAACCGGTTGCTTATGCATCCAGGAGTGTGTCTAAGGCTGAGAGAGCCTACAGCATGATTGAGAAAGAAGCGTTAGCGTGTGTCTATGGGGTAAAGAAAATGCATCAATACCTGTTTAGGCTAAAATTCGAATTGGAAACTGACCATAAGCCACTTATATCCCTGTTTTCCGAGAGTAAAGGGATGAATACCAATGCATCGGCCCACATCCAGAGATGGGCGCTCACGTTGTCCGCATACAACTCCGCCACCCGCCACAGGCCAGGCACAGAAAACTGCGCCGATGCTCTCAGAAGGCTGCCATTGCCCACCACGGGGGTGGAAATGGCGCAGCCTGCAGATCTAGCCATGGTTATAGAAACATTTGAGAGTGAGCAATCACCGTCACTGCCCGGCAGATCAAAACCTGGACAAGCCAGGACCCCTTATTATCTCTATTCAAAAGCTGTGTGCTTCACGGGAGCTGGTCCAGTGTCCCAGTGGAAATGCAGGAAGAGATAAAGCCCTTCCAGCGGCACAAAGGTGAAATATCTATACAAGCAGACTGCCTTCTGTGGGGCAATCGAGTAGTGGTCCCCAAGAAGGGCAGAGACACCTTCATCAATGACCTCCACAGTACCCACCCAGGCATCATAATGATGAAAGCGATAGTCAGATCCCATGTGTGGTGGCCCGGTATCGATGCGGATTTAGAATCCTGCGTTAACAGATGTAATACACGTTCGCAGTTAAGCAATGTACCTAGGGAGGCGCCGCTAAGGTTATGTTCTTGGCCCTCCAAACCGTGGTACACTTCGACTACGCAGGCCTGTTCTTGGGTAAAATGTTCCTTGTGGTTGCAGACACGTATTCCAAGTGGATTGAATGTGAGATAATGTCGACTAGCGTCCGCTGCCACTACTGAAAGCCTGCGGGCCATGTTTGCCACGCACGGCCTACCCGATGTCCTGGTGAGCGACAATGAGCCATGTTTTGCCAGAGCTGAGTTCAAAGAATTCATGACCCATAATGGGATCAAACATGTCACATCTGTCCCGTTTAAACCAGCGTCCAATGGTCAAGCAGAGAGAGCAGTGCAAACCATCAAGCAAGGCTTGAAGAGGGTAACTGAAGGCTCACTGCAGACTCGCCTATCCCGAGTCCTGCTTAGCTATCGCACAAAACCCCACTCCCTCACTCACTGGGATCCCACCTGCTGAAAGAGCACTTAAGACAAGGCTCTCATTAGTTCACCCTGATCTACATGAACAGGTAGAGAACAAGCGGTTTCAACAAAGTGCATACCATGATAGCGCAAATGTGTCACACGAGATTGAAATCAATGATCCTGTATTTGTATTGAATTATGGACAAGGTCCCAAGTGGCTTCCCGGCACTGTCATGGCCAAAGAGGGGAGCAGAGTGTTTCGGGTCAAACTTTCAAATGGACTCATTCACTGGAAACACTTGGACCAAATCAAACTCAGATTCACGGACTATCCTGAGTAACCCACCTTGGACCCTACCTTGTTGATCCCCCAACACACACACCAGTGGCAACCGGCACCACGGTTAACCACGAAGCAGAACCCATCATCCACAGCAGCCCAGCAGGGCCCATCACACCAGGCATCCCAGCAAGGCCAACTGGACAGCAGCCCAGAGAGGGCCCAACAAATGATTCAACAATACCAGCTTTCACACCGAGACGATCAACCAGGGCAAGAAGGGCCCCAGATCGACTCACATTGTAAATAGTTACACTATTGACTTTGGATGGGTGGGGATGTTGTTATATATGTAAACTTGTATTTACTCTGTACAGCCACCAGAGGGTTCATCCCCTGATGTCCCAAGGGATCCCATAATCCCTTGGGAGCACAAGTATTTAAGGAGGCACTCTGGAGACCTGCAATAAAAGACTAAGGTCACACTTTACTTTGAGCTTACAGGGCTCAAGTTTCGGCCTGCATTGCTCCTATTTTTTTGGAGCAACTAGTTTAAAATAGAGCATCTTAGAAATTGCAATTCTTGGCATTTAATTTGCTCCAGTCCTAGTGAGTTAGAAAAGTTTCATTTTAGAACAGATTTTTTTTTTCAAAAGGGGGCGTGTCCAGTCACTTATGCCTGTTTTGCAAGTTTAGGCCACGAAAACTTACTCCAAACTATTTAGAATGGAGTAAGTGTAGATTTTTGTACGCTCAGAAAAACCTTGCCTACACTTAGAAATCAGGCGTCGGGATCGAGAGATATGGGGGGTGGGGGGGGAGAAACAGGGGAAAGGGGGGCTTACAAACATTAAACACTTCACTTTTACAAATAAAGAGCCATCATCAATAATAAATTATAAATAAGTCAATAAATCAACCAATAAATCAATCAAAAAAAATTTAAAAATAAAAAATAAAAAAAATAATAAAAAATCGCTCAATAAATAAAAAATTATTCCCACTCACCCACTGCAGCACCGGGGAGAAGAGAGGGGGAGGGGGAGAGAAGAGAGGAGGGGAGAAGAGAGGGGGGAGAGAGGAGAGTGGGGGAGAAGAGGGGAAGTGAAGAGGGGGGGTAGAAGAGAGATGGGGGAGAAGATAAAGCTGGGGGACAAGAAGATGATGAACGGTGGGGGGAGAGAGAAAGATGATCGGGGGGCAGGGGCGGAGAAGATGATGAACGGTGGGGGGAGGGAGAAAGATGATCGGGGGGCAGGGGCGGAGAAGATGATGAACGGTGGGGGGAGAGAGAAAGATGATCGGGGGGCAGGGGCGGAGAAGATGATGAACGGTGGGGGGAGGGAGAAAGATGATCGGGGGGCAGGGGCGGAGAAGATGATGAACGGGCCCCGCCGAGGACTTTGGGCGGGGCCCACACGCAGCCGATGCCGGGCCGCTGCCACCGATTCTTCGGGCGGGGCCCGCCCCCAGCGAGATGCCGGGCGGGCGGTCCCTGCCGCCGATGCCGACTCCAACGGAGGACGTCGGGCGTGGCCCGCCCCCAGCGAGAGGCCGGGCGGCCCTGCCGACGAGGTAAGATGCGTAAGGCCACTCGGCCCGTGATAGGGGCAACGTCCCTTCGGCCAGGGATAGGGTCGTCGCCTCGGAGACAGGACGCACTGGGAGGGCCAAGAGCTACTGCGCATGCGCGCAGCTGCCGGCACTGTTTTTGGTGCAGGGCTGTAGCTCCGCCCCCAGCAGCTCCTGCTGCACCGCGTCGACCTGGAAATGGGCCTACAGATATCGGAGAATCGCGAGGTAAGTATTCGGCGCAATTTTTGTTCTACAAATTAGGTGGGCCTCTCCGATGTGCGCCTTTCCAGCGGCAGTCCGAAACTTGAGCCCACAGTGTTCAGTCTGGCTCTTTCTCCATACATAACAGTCCCAGTTCCGGCGGATTTTTCCCAGCCAACTTCTGCCAGTGTGGGGCCATCCCCTGGCACAATCCATAGTGGGAGTGCGTGCACTGCTCCATCATAGGAGACTTTGACTTCTGCGCTGCCAATTACAGGGATTAGTTCTTTGGTGTAAGTTCTTAGCTTAGTGTGAATGGGGTTGAGCTTTGGCCTGTGTGCCTTGTTGCACTCACACCCGTGTCCAGTTCCATGGATATTGGAATTCTGTTCAGTTCAACTTTTAGCATTATTGGTGGAAATTTCGTGGTGAAGGTTTGTGCCCCGTACACTTCTGCCTCCTCGGTTCAAGTCTCCAATTCAGCCTGATCCACCATGGATCGATCTTCCTCTGCAACGTGGTGGTTTGCAGGGTTGCAGCTCGCCTGCACATTCGGTGGAGGTGTCCCATTGTTCTGCAGCCATTGCACGCGTAGTGCTTGAAGCGGCATTGATGGGGCCATTGATCACCTCTGCAGCGCCAACAAGGTGCGAACTGCCATCGATTGATGGCGGACTCTGAGTCATCTGAGGTCGTGCAGCAGCCGGCGTGTACGTTCTACCATGTATATTCCTGCTCGAAAACGACGTTACTTTGTGCACAGTACTGGCCGAAGCTTCTTTATGCTGCGAAATTTGTTTGGTGTTGTCGCTGGTGGACATAACTGCCTGGGCTATCGCTTTGGCTTTGCTCAGATTCGGTGTTTTAGCAGTCAATAGTTTGCGAAGGATTACCTCAAGGCCAATGCCAAGCACAAAAAAGTCTCTCAGCATTTGTTCTCGGAATCCATCAGATTCGCAATGTCCCCCGAGGCGCCTTAGTTCGGCAACATAGCTCGCCACTTCCTGGCCCTCTAACCATCGTCACGTGTAGAACCGATACCTTGCCATCAAAACGCTTTCCTTAGGATTTAGGTGCTCTCAGACCAGCATACACAATTCTTCATAGGATTTGGTTGTTAGTTTTACCGGAGCTAGAAGATTTTTCATGAGGCCATAGGTTGTTGCCCCACAGACGATAAGGAGGATCACCCTTCGTTTGGCAGCGCTCTCATCCCCTTCTAGCTCATTGGCCACGAAGTATTGGTTGAGTCTCTCCATGAAGGCCTCCTAATCGTCCCCTTCTGAGAACTTCTCCAGGATACCAACTGTTCTTTGCATTTTCATGCGGTTGTCCATTATCTCGTCGCCAATTGATAAGCTCACAATAAAGGATGAAACTGAATACTATGAGCAATGAGTAAGTGTGACCTTAGCTCCTTTAATAAGACTCCAGGTAACTTGTGGGTGGCCTGCTTATATACTGTGCTCCCAAGGGATGCTGGGATCCCTTGGGACTCCAACAGGTAGGCCCTCTGGTGGTGGTGTGATACAGGTTGCCAAGGGTTAAATACATAACAGGAAGTACAGAGGATAATACTACCCCCCCAGTTTTGATGCTGCCCCAATCCTGAAGGCACCATATTAAGAATAGAAACATTAAGGGAAATAGGGGTACTAATAGACCTCCAGTGCAACCGAGTAGTCTGGGGACACAAGCACCAAACTCAGTGTAAATTTAACCACCCAGCCCATCAGCAGCAGCGGGTGGCTGGGATCTGTCCAATAGATCCCGAGTGGGAAACAAAGGGCGCCTGGGGAAGTATATGTCAATATACCCCGCCCTATGGGCCCGACACAAACAGGACTGTGGGTTGGTAGGGCCCGAGCCAGTTAAGATCCCAGGCCCAGAACATAAAGCCCACTGGCAATACCCGCGGAAGCCTGACACTGAAGCAGCTGTCCTTCAGATAGTGAAAGGCAAGGGGTGGTGAGACAAACAATAACTACGACCAACTCACCAGTATGGCCAGTAAAGAAAACAGACGCCTCATATAGGCTGACTATAGATTTTACCGCTTTAAATAAAGTTACACCCCGGGAGCATCCAATAGTGGCCAGCCCGACAACAATTTTCAATGGCCTTGGCCCGGAATATAAAATATTCACTGTATTGGATATAGCAAATGACCCTTAGACGAGGAGACACAAGGGAAGTTCATCTTCACTGTAAGAGGAAAGCAGTATACATGGACTAGAGTGCCCCAAGGATTCCATAACAGCCCGAGTATATTCCACCAGACACTGGCTGGGGTCCTGGATCCACTAGATGTAGGGGAAGGAAGTACCCTCTTGCAATATGTGGACGACATTCTTATAGCGTCCACCATGGAGAAAGAGCACGTGCTGGCATTGACCACGGTGTTTGGGGTCCTACAACAGGCAGGGCTGAAAGCTAACTGGAAAAAGGGCCAGATAGGGAAGGGCCAAGTTAGGTACCAAGGGTACGTAGTACCACAAGGGAAAAGGCAGATGCCCAAGGATAGGAAGGAGGCCATTAGGACAATGCCAAAGCCAGGGACTGTAAAGGGAGTCAGACAAGTATTAGAAATGTTTAATTACTGTCGGAACTTTATCCTGGGATATGCAGAAATGGCTCAGCCCATACAAGATTTGGTAAAAGGGGGAAAGCCCTCCCAAGAGCCGGTAGACTGGGGCTCCAAACAAGAAGTAGTGTTTCAACAGCTGAAACAGGCCCTTATGAACGCCCCTGCTCTGGGACTACCAGACTGGAATAAGCACTTCCACATTTATAATTGTTGTGTATGCAATAACTGTTAGACTGAGTACTATTTGACTCCAAGTGGTATAAGCTGGGTTTTGCTTTATTAAGGCCCAAAGTGGCTAATATACAAAATGGCTGGCCTTTTATACTTGGGCTGCACACACGTGCGTGCAGCCCAATGGCTTCCAACAGTGACACCATCTAGTGGCTAGTGATCCCAAAAGTACATACATGACAATACCCCCCTCTGAGATATTAACACAGTCTTTTACAAATTGAGACGGTCCGGTGTTTTACGCTCCCGGGTTGACAGTCTCAGTTTAATTCCAGCTCAGTTTAATTGGGTGAGTGTTCAGAGTCTGTTGTGGCTGGTGGCTGGGTGGCTGACCTGGTGGGAGTGGCAATGCCCATGTCAGGGATTGAAAGTCCCGATTCACTGATGACCACTGAGTCCTCTGATGACTGGGGGTAGGTTGGTTGGTCGTCGATTGTCTCTTCCTCCGACTGTTCCTGTTTGTCTGTGTGCCGCAGCTTTGTCTGATCCATATGTTTCCTGCATGTTTACCCATTTTTGAGCTTGACAATAAATACTCTGTTGCCCTCCTTGGCCATGACAGTACCAGCGATCCACTTCAGACCCTGACCAGAAACATCACGTGACATAGCTGCACGATCGTGATACCCTTGCTGACTTTGTCTTCTATATTCAACATGATTATTCAAGTCAGGGTGTACAAGAGATAGCTTGGTCTTAAGACCTCTCTTCATCATTAGTTCAGCAGGCGAGACCCCGGTAAGCGTGTGTGGTCTTGTCCTATAACTAAGCAGTATGCATAACAGGTGGGTCTGCAGTGACCCTTGGGTTACTTGCTTCTGTTATGTCCTGACTCTAATGTAGCAGCTTCAGGATTGGGGACTCTGGATCAGTTCCTATGGAGTGGAGGGTAGCCAATGTAACCCCACTTTTTAAAAAAGGAGGGAGAGAGAAAACAGGGAATTACAGACCGGTCAGCCTGACATCGGTAGTGGGTAAAATGATGGAATCAATTATTAAGGATGTCATCGCAGTGCATTTGGAAAGAGGTAATATGATAGGTCCAAGTCAGCATGGATTTGTGAAAGGGAAATCATGCTTGACAAATCTTCTGGAATTTTTTGAGGATGTTTCCAGTAGAGTGGACAAGGGAGAACCAGTTGATGTGGTATATTTGGACTTTCAGAAGGCTTTCGACAAGGTCCCACACAAGAGATTAATGTGCAAAGTTAAAGCACATGGGATTGGGGGTAGTGTGCTGACATGGATTGAGAACTGGTTGTCAGACAGGAAGCAAAGAGTAGGAGTAAATGGGGACTTTTCAGAATGGCAGGCAGTGACTAGTGGGGTACTGCAAGGTTCTGTGCTGGGGCCCCAGCTGTTTACACTGTACATTAATGATTTAGACGAGGGGATTAAATGTAGTATCTCCAAATTTGCGGATGACACTAAGTTGGGTGGCAGTGTGAGCTGCAAGGAGGATTCTATGAGGCTGCAGAGCGACTTGGATAGGTTAGGTGAGTGGGCAAATGCATGGCAGATGAAGTATAATGTGGATAAATGTGAGGTTATCCACTTTGGTGGTAAAAACAGAGAGACAGACTATTATCTGAATGGTGACAGATTAGGAAAAGGGCAGGTGCAAAGAGACCTGGGTGTCATGGTACATCAGTCATTGAAGGTTGGCATGCAGGTACAGCAGGCGGTTAAGAAAGCAAATGGCATGTTGGCCTTCATAGCGAGGGGATTTGAGTACAAGGGCAGGGAGGTGTTGCTACAATTGTACAGGGCCTTGGTGAGGCCACACCTGGAGTATTGTGTACAGTTTTGGTCTCCTAACCTGAGGAAGGACATTCTTGCTATTGAGGGAGTGCAGCGAAGGTTCACCAGACTGATTCCCGGGATGGCGGGACTGACCTATCAAGAAAGACTGGATCAACTGGGCTTGTATTCACTGGAGTTCAGAAAAATGAGAGGGGACCTCATAGAAACGTTTAAAATTCTGACGGGGTTAGACAGGTTAGATGCAGGAAGAATGTTCCCAATGTTGGGGAAGTCCAGAACCAGGGGACACAGTCTAAGGATAAGGGGGAAGCCATTTAGGACCGAGATGAGGAGGAATTTCTTCACCCAGAGAGTGGTGAACCTGTGGAATTCTCTACCACAGAAAGTTGTTGAGGCCAATTCACTAAATATATTCAAAAAGGAGTTAGATGAAGTCCTTACTACTAGGGGAATCAAGGGGTATGGTGAGAAAGCAGGAATGGGGTACTGAAGTTGCATGTTCAGCCATGAACTCATTGAATGGCGGTGCAGGCTAGAAGGGCCGAATGGCCTACTACTGCACCTATTTTCTATGTTTCTATGTTTCTATACTCTGCTTTATGATTTGAACAGCACGTTCTGCTTGCCCATTGGATGCTGGTTTGAATGGTGCTGACCTTACATGTTTGATACCATTGAGTTTCATGAACTCTTGAAACTCCTGACTGGTGAAGCACGATCCGTTGTCGCTAACAACGATGTCAGGCAGACCATGTGTCGCGAACATGACACTGAGATTCTCAATGGTAGCTGTGGATGTGCTGGATGACATGATTATATACTCTATCCACTTCGAATATGCATCCACCACAACTAAAAACATCTTCCCCATGGTTTGGACGGCCACGACCATAGACTCAGCGGCGATTCCGCTGGTGCTTTGCTGAGCTGCATGCAAGTGTTGCACTTATGTACACATGATTCCAGCTCAGAGTCAATTCCCGGCCACCATACATGAGACCTGCAGATCACTTTCATTATTATAATTCCGGGATGTGTGCTATGTAGCTCATGTATAAATTTCTCTCTCCCTTTCTTGGGCATAACAACACGATTGTCCCACAGTATACAATCCGACTGAATAGACAGTTCGTCTTTGCGACGAATGTAAGGTTTGGTCTCCGAGCACATTTGCTTGGGTATGGAAGACCAATCACCTTTGAGGATGCAACTCTTCACCACCAATAAAATCGGGTCCTGGCTGGTCCAGGTCTTAACTTGTTGAGCCGTGATGGGGGTTCCTTCACACTCAAAAGCATCCATAACTAACAATAGGTCCGCCGGTTGTGGCGTTTCCACCTCCAGTGTGGGCAACGGCAGACGGCTCAAAGCATCGGCACAATTCTCAGTGCCAGGTCTATGGCGAATGACATAATCATAAGCGGATAATGTCAGCGCCCACCTCTGGATGCGGGATGAAGCATTCGTATTTGTACCTTTGTTTTCAGAGAACAATGAAATGAACAGCCTGTGATCTGTCTTCAGTTCAAACCGAAGACCAAACAGGTACTGATGCATCTTTTTAAACCCATACACACAGGCTAGTGCTTCTTTCTCTACCATGCTGTAGGCTCTTTCCGCTTTAGATAAACTTTTTGAAGCATGCGTGACTGGTTGAAGTTTACCCGATTCATTAGCTTGTTGGAGTATGCAACCAATTCCATATGACGAAGCATCACAGGCCAATACTAAACGTTTACATGGGTCATAATGTACCAGCAGCTTGTTAGAGCAAAGCAGATTAGTGGCTTTCTCAAAAGCTCTATCTTGAGACGCACCCCACTCTCAGTTGTCGCCTTTTCTTAGCAGCATGTGCAGTGGTTCTAATAAGGTGCTCAATTTAGGTCGGAAGTTACCGAAGTAGTTGAGTAGACCCAGGAACGAATGCAGCTCTGTCACATTCCATGCTTTGGGTGCATTCTTGATGGCCTTGGTTTTTGCGTCCGTGGGCCTGATGCCGTCAGCAGCAATTTTCTTCCCCAGGAATTCATCCTCTGGTGCCATGAAGACACACTTCGAGCGCTTCAGTCTGAGTCCCACTTTGTCCAGGCGATGTAAAACCTCTTCCAGGTTGTTCAGATGTTCCTCGAAGTCACGACCTGTGAAAGGGAAATCATCTTGGAACACGACGGTTCTGGGAAATGACTTCTGTCGACTCTCCATGTTCCTCTGAAATATTGCTGCACCCGAACGAATTCCAAAAGGGCACCTGTGATAAATAAACAGTCCTTTATGCGTGTTAATGCACGTAAGTCTCTTCGACGTCTCGACTAGCTCCTGTGTCATGTAGGCCGAAGTCAAGCCCAGGTTGGTGAACGACTTCCCCCCGACTAGCGTTGCAAACAAGTCATCAGCCTTCGGTAACGGGTACTGATCCTGTTTCGAAACTCTGTTGATCATAGCCTTGTAGTCTCCACAGATTCTGACAGTGCCATCACTTTTCAGCACAGGAACAATGGGGCTGGCCCATTCATTAAATTCAACCGGTGATATGCTCCCTTCATGCTGGAGTCTGCCCAGTTCGATTTTGACCTTCTCCCTCATCATATACAGAACTGCCCGAGCTTTATGATGGACGGGTCTTGCATCCGAGACCACCTGGATCTGCATCTTGGCTCCTGTGAAGTTGCCGATGCCTGGTTCGAACAGTGAGGGGAACTTGCTCAGTACTTGGGCACGTGTATCTTTCTCCGTCGACAACGCCTTGATGTCGTTCCAATCGCATTTGATTTTTTAAAGCCAGTTCCTGCCGAACAGCGTTGGGCCATTGCCTGGGACAATCCATAATGGTAATTCGTGGACCACACCGTCATACGACACTTTAATTGTGGCACTGCTAATCACCGTTATTAGTTCTTTGGTGCATGTGCGCAACTTAGCATTGACTGGACTCAACCTGGGCCTCACCGCCTTAGTATCCCACAGCTTGTCGAATGCCCTCTGGCTCATTATCGATTGACTCGCTCTTGTGTCCAGTTCCATTGACACTCCATTAAATTTCACGTTGATCATTATCGATCTGCTCTTAGTTAGGAACGAGTACAGTCCATACACTTTCTTCTCTGGTATCCCGGGTTGCGTATCCCGATCCACGCTGGTCTGACCATCATCCTCCACATGGTGTGTCGCAGCACGCTTGCTCATCTGCGGACACTTGCGCTGGAACCGCCCCACTCTCAGACAGCCTTTGCAACTATATTGCTTAAATCGGCACTGCTGGTGCCGATGATTTCCCCCACAATGCCAACACGGAGAAATCGGATGCATTCCTGCTGGCAGACTTTGGGCAGCCACAGGTTTCGAGTATGCAGTCGGGTAGGCCCTGCCATGTGCAGCTCTGCCAAATGCCGAATCAATCATATTTACAGTACTTGCCGAGTTTTGATTTTTCACTGATATCTGCTTTAAACTTCTATCCGTCGTCATGCATGACTGAACGATTGTGATAGCCCTGTTCAAGTCCAATGTCTCCACCGCCTGTAGTTTACGCAGGATCACCTCGTGGTTGATGCCGATTACAAAGAAGTCCCGCAGCATGTCTGCCAACACAGCCCCGAACTTACACGGTCCCACTAGACGTCTCAGGTCGGCAACGAATTCCGCCGCATTCTGGCCCTCTGAGCGAACGTGCGTGTAAAATCTGTATCTCGAGATGATGATGCCTTCGTCTGGCTTAAGGTGGTCCTGTACCAGTGTACACAATTCTTCATACGTTTTCTCTGTTGGACTCACAGGCAGGAGGAGATTCTTTATCAAACCATAAATTTTTGGATCGCAAACCGTGAGGAACACCGCCCGGTGCCGATCTGCGTCGCCGACCTCCTCCATTTTGTTGGCTCAAATGGCTCACAAAGTCTGCCCAATCTTCTCCTTCAACAAATTGCTCCAACAATCCAATTGTGCTCATTTTTGCATGCAAAGGTTCTTGTTGCCTCGTCGCCAAACGTTGTGTATGCAATAACTGTTAGACTGAGTACTGTTTAACTCCAAGAGGTATGACCTTGACTCTGCTTTATTAAAGCCCCAAAGTGACTAATACACAAAATGGCTGGCCTTTTATACTTGGGCTGCACACATGTCTGTGCAGCCCAATGGCCTGCAACAGTAATGCCATCTAGTGGCTAGTGATCCCAAAAGTACATACATGACAATAATCACCACAGCAAAAACCACTATAATGCGGTGGTGACCAGCAACATGGGGACAGGCAATGACCAGTGGCATATTACTCCACTAAGCAACAACCTGTAGCTGCAGGATTATCTTGATGTGTAGCTGCTCTCGACTGTGCAGCCTGGGCAGTCAGAATTAGTGAACCCATACATAGTGAACACAGGAGAAATGATCCTACATACGCAACTTCCCTGGTAGAGCTACTAAACACGGGGAGACTGAGAACAGTATCAAATGCAAGAAGGGTGACGTGGGAGGCAATACTAATACCCCTGAGCGGCACAGTAACGATAGTAAAAGATTGCGGTAACAACCCTACAGGATGGATCATTACAGAAGGCCAGAATCATGAATGTAACCTGATAGAGGGGGCAGAGCAAAGTAGCTCGATAAAGGAAGAGCCACTTGAGGGAGCGGACATGGACCTTTACGTAGACGGGTCCCGTCGGTACATCGATGGAACGCCCTGAACGGGGTGGGCGGTAGTAGATGGTGAAGGGCAAACACGGGGAGTAGGGCGGTTAGAAGTGGCCAAATTAGCTGCCCTAACAGAAGCCCTCAAACAGGCAAAAGGTAAAAGGGTAAATATATATACAGACAGTCGATATGCGTTTGGGGTGGTCCACGATTATATGGTAGCCTGGAGTCGGCGAGGTTATATGACATCGGGGGGAGGACCAATTCGACACGAGAACATAGTTAAGGAACTGGTGAAGGCTTCCCTCCAGTCCCAGGAATGTGCAATAATAAAGATCAAAGCCCATAAGAAAATCACTGACAGACATCAGCAAGGGAATGCATGGGCGGATGAGGCAGCTAAACGAGCGGCAGAAGTAGGGGGCCTACGAGCTAAAATAAGCACCTGTGCGCTTGGGCCGGAAGAAGTAAATTTGTTTAAAGTACAGGAGGCAACCCTACAGCAGGAAAATGATGAATGGAAAAGACAGGGAGCTAAACAAGGCGGTGACGGAATCTGGAGGAAAGATTAAATGTGGTAGCCCCAGAGTGCATACGACAAAACCTTTTGAGTATATAACACAGGTATGCGCCTACAGGTAAGACCAGCATGACGAGTTCAATGTCGCGATGCTGGTGGTGGAAAGGAATGGGAAGAGATATAGAAAATTATTGTAGGAAGTGCTTAACATGCACAACATAACCCAGGTGGAAAACCCATAGAGTTCATGGGCTCGCTGCCCAATCATCAGGGAACAACGTATTGTTTGATTATAATATATCAATTCACAAAATGGGTAGAAACATTCGCAACTCGAAATTGCTCAGCTGAGACAGTGGCTAGAATATTAGCAGAAGAAATTATACCTAGGTGGGGAATGCCTCTACAGATAGATTCAGATCAGGGTACACATTTCACGGGTAAAGTAATGAAACAAGCATGCGCCCTAATGGGAATCAGGCAGAAATTCCATAACCACTATTATCCGGAATCGTCCAGATTAGTAGAACGCGAATAGGACCCCGAAGAACGCATTGGCCAAGGTGATCGACGAGACAGGAAAGGGATGGGTAAATATGTTGCCCCGGATTTTAATGAAGTTAAGGGCGATTCCAAACCGGACCACCGGACTCACGCCTTTCGAACTAATGATAGGAAGGGCAATGAGGTTACCTGAGGTTCTAGTGACAGGGAATGATGACGTCAGACCCTACTGGGACCGAGTAAGGATATTTGTGATGGAATTATCTAAACAATTACACAATCTGAAAGCACACGCCAGGGATCAGCAAGTGATCAAGGGCACCAATGAACAAAAGACTCAGATACCACAGGTCAGGAGCAAGGTAATGGTCAAATTAAACCCCGAAAAGCCAGATTCTCAACAAAATGAACAGGCCCTCACCAGGTAATGGTAAGTGACACGTGCGTGTGTGTGGCGATAGGCGGAACTGGGCGGTGGAAACATTGGACACAGTTAAAATGTTAAGCATTACATGAGACCCTAATTGACCGGTGACAACCGGGAAAACATGTTGTGTTTTACAGAACCTTCATCCTAGTAGGAGGAATACTGGGTAACCCCATCTTATACCATGACCCAGCTGTAAGTTGCCCAGGCGGCTATCAAGGAAATATTTCCACTACAAACTCAATCTTTTGCGGAAAATGCCAAAGGGGGCGACTTGAAGTGGAATGGACAAGCCGGGATAAGGGACACCCATGGCAGAACCAATCATGGACATGCATGAATAGCTCGGATCAAGAAAATCCACACAAGTGTGTGTGGGTAAGATGTAACCTCACCAGAGAGGCAGTAGGCACTACCTCCATACCCTTCAGGGAATCACAATGCAGTAATGGTTCCTTATGAGGAATGTTCGTGTGTAAGATAGAGATCCCAACCACCACAATAGCCCCAAACACAATGATCCCAGAACCCCCAGGATGCCCAAACATGACACGGGGGCAAGCGGAGTATTAGTAATAAAAAGAACTAAAGACAAAATCCACTTCGGGGTGCGCCAAATGGGTAATTACGGTATTGTTAAACCTAATGGATATAACTATCCCACTGTTTTGCGGTAAGAAGACTATAAGCTTATATAAAAACCTAATCCTAAGAGCCCTTGAGGGGCCTGAATCCAAGACTAAGTTCAATGTAAAAAAGCCGAACAAAAATGGGAAAGGCGGGAGGAGAAAGAGGGGAATATTAGATACGCGGCGGGCATTGCAACGGTTAATACAATAGATCTTCAAACAATAGAAGAGCAGGTCATCACCCTCACACAGACCTTAAAAGGACTGCTGGAAAGGGAAGATGATAACGAGAAAATGCAGGCCCAGCTAGGGGACAGGGCGGAATGGGAACTGCTACAAGCTGCCCATACATTGTGGGACCATGCAAAAATGATAAATTTGGTAAACCAGGCTGGACAAACTATGAGTAAAAGAATGGCAGCCGAGATAGTTTGTGCTGGATATGGGGCTTGGATGCTCAATGCAATAGAACATAACCTAGAACAACTCCAGAATGGGGAGGTGCCGGATTGGATAACCAATGATATATTTGCTGAATGGACATTGGGCAAGAATGACACCCAAGTCTGTGATGTCTGGAGGAATAGCTATGCCTGGGCCCCTAAGAACAGGTGTGTAACCGGACATCAGGAAATAATAGGTTTTGTGTTATCAATACCACAATATGACGTGACAAAGGGAAACACAATGTACCAAGTAACCAATATAGGAGAAATAAGGAATCAGACCCGTGTGCGGTATCACAAATTGCACCAGTACGTAATTAAAAAGGGAAACAATACCAAAGGTGTCGATATTAAAGATTGTTATAAGAATAATCAACTTGTTTTTTTATGCCGAGAGCACCCAGACCTCAATAACAACGACTGTGGATATGGCCGAACAGAAGGATGTATGTTGAGTGTCACACCGCTGACACTGGACTCCGAAACGACTGCAGCCTCACAAGGAAAGGGAGGATGGTGTGTGAGCCCCACGGCAGTTAACATGACAGTGGGGGGGGGGGGGGGAGTTACCCACTGCCCTATCTCGACCACCGACTTCTGTTTTGCATCAAAAGAAGTTGTCGATATTCAGGGATATATCATATATCCGGAATTGAAAGTAGAGTCCGTCAATGGGACGGCGGTGGACACTATCAAAGCAGGGTATAAAGGTTTCGAGGAACCACAAGGATGACATATACCCAGACTTAGTGAAAAACAAACTAAGTTGGAACAGGACATCCATGAACAACGGCAGAAGTACATCATCTTGATGAAGAAGATCGACAAACTCCAGAAGGACACTAAAGAAATGTTGGCAAACCAACCCTGGTATGCGAGGCTTTGGAACTTTGGACGAAACGTGCAGGTACACCTCTGGATAAGAATAATATCCCATGTATTGTTGATTGATGTAAATGACGGGCGAGGAAAGCCACAGCTCAGGCCACCATAAAAGCCTTAGAAGAAGCTAAACCTTTAGTATCCAAAGAAAAATCTGGTGTGTAAAGGGAAAGAGATACGAGAAGCCATCCGAAAGTAAAGGCTTGGCCACGCAGATGGACAGATTAAGCTGACAATATCACTTCCCCTTTGGATGAAATAATGAGGGGACGGCACATTGGCCTATCTTGGGATATATAGCCAAAGGCCAAAAGGGGGGATTGTAAGAGCAAGATTGATTATCAAAGATGTTAACTGGCTATTGTGGAGGCCCTGAACTGGCTAAGCAAAAGGTATGCTTAAAATCACATGTACGCAAAATGACCACTCGTTGACCTCGGGCTCAAGGGAGCAATAAAGAACATCCAAAGAGGAACTAATACAACCATATAATAATATAAGGCGAGTGACACCTGGAAGAAGGGAACAAATGGGTATTTGATCATGCATTGGTACAACCAATCACATCACTGTTAAGGTCTGTCCACGAGGACACTCAGGTGTCAAAACCTGTCTAATTAAAATGCAATTTGAACAGCTCGTTGGAGATCCTTTCTCAGGCGGCTGAGAAATGAGATACTCCCCCTTCACGGAATTAAAGTCATTGAAACTTATCCAAGGTATCATCTGTTGAATTCGGGCTTGTTAAAAGAGGAGAAGAGCGATTCTCCCCATCAAGTTGCTACCCCCGCCGCATTCCGATAGTGTGTGTCGGTTGTTAGGCAATAGATAACATGAAAACCACACATCGTCTCGTGGTTCATTGTCGGACTATCTTGATCATATGTACCGTAAGTATCACCTCAGCGTCTAGCCATTGTGACCCTCTTTTCCCCTTTTCACTTAATGCCCATTGTACTTGATCCTCAATTGGCCCAATTAACTATCCAAGTTCATTATATCTTCCCTTTGGCCATTACACTTTTAACTCATTGCCTACACAAATAAATACTTAATGAAACATGTGCCCCAGGTCTCACAGTTTGGACGGGGGTAAAACAAACATTCCCGTCACGATGGGACAAGTCAGGTTGGTACCGTATTAGTATTCCCAGTGTATTGTGCTGACACAATGTTCACTCTTCCCTCTTTATATAGATCATACGGGAAAATGCTGTCCCGCAATTACCTTCATGATACAGTTCCATGTTATCCCATCCCAATTAAACCTGCATGCAGAGGCTGCATGTTCTACCACGTGTAGAGGCAAATGAACATGTCCTGAGCTTGAGCACAATTCGGCCTGGGGCTACACATGTTTTTTCCATCTACCTAGGTTACATATTTCGTGTTCATTGTATCCTACTAAATTTTCTCAAGCTTGATTGGATAATACCATACTATCTCTAACAGGGTGATGTCATTCTGTTCCTGTAAATGACACATGCCACCGGGTACACCTGTACCAACCTTCTGACTTGGCACAGAATCTTAGTAAGTTGATAAGTGGATATTGTCCTAGGTCTCGATCAGTTACCCAGAAAGAGAGCTTTCCCTCTGCAATATGCTGCAGGTTTCCATGGGCTTGTTCCACTAACCAAAGATCCATACATTACTTCAAGCTGTTTCGTTGAAGATGATTAACATGTTCCCTTTCTATAATCTGGTTTACCCCCTTTTTAGCATTAAACCAGCTGCAACATATTAATCAGGCCTCACTGCCTTCTGTTATGATTCTCCCCAATAGTCTCAGCACCATTCTTGTCAAGGTACGATCAAGCCCATCACTCTCCCTGAACTCAGTGCAGGTTGTATTGACCCTCTGCCAAAATCCCTTGATCATTCTCCCATGTAGCTGCACTGTTTTAGGCTTGCACCACCCAGATAGTTCCACTTTGGTCAGATTCAATATTACAGGTACCACTTTGTGATGCATATCATGGTACAATATCATTTGAGTTGGGATTACCATTAGCCCATTTGTTGGCCATGGGATGTGTTTATGACAAACAATTTGCTTTTGCCACAAATCTGTTTATTCATTGGAGAAGGAGCCTCTGGATGAGTCTTTTTTGAACTCTACTGCTTATACAACCGCACTCCCGTCCTTGTACTCCTTGATATAATGGACGGTTACGGTGGTATGATTACCATGCCACTGGAAATTAACCCCTATCCTATACCCTCGGCCATCCCTATTTTTACCATTCATGATATGTCTCTTACTACTTCGTGAGATTGGCGGGGTTTGCGAGGCATGTCTGTGGCCAGGAGGTGGTTCCAGATCTGGGACCCGATGAGATTCTTCCAGCTCCCGTGTTCTGTCCACTTCCATTTGGATCATACTGTACCTAATTAGGTGGGGGGTATCCCATTAGGCACCCCTTCTTCCTCATCCCCCTGGAGAGGACATTTCCTCATGTCTCGGTACCTGCTGGTGAACTGAAAAAACTTAAATCTGGTTAATATAAAACCATTTAATTCTCCTAGGTAATAGGGCTGCATATACCATGAGACTAGCTTTATCAACGATATTACACGGTCCCTTGTACCGGAATTCAAAACTTCCACCCTGGCATAGTTTGGTTCCATTGCCTGGCCCCCCACCTCCCACTCCTGAGATGTAGTCGGTTACTGTGGTGTGCCCTCCTGATCCCTCAGGCACAATTCACTAACTCCTTTAAACAAGATCGCTTCTGGATTTTCGGCTTGTTGCTGCCTCTGCTTCCGTCCCGGAGGGGCGATAATGGCGGTGGATAGCATTTCCGGGCGGGCGGCCAGCTTCCAGTGCCCTGCCGGGACATTCTGTTGCCGGGTTTGCAGGGGCACGGAGCCGGTGAGCAACACCTTTGGTTGTGACACCGTCTCGATATTTGGTTCGCGCCCAATCCGTAGCGCCCTGTAGCGCGCCCTAATGGGTGAAGTAATGTCGACCTGAGGTAAGTGCGATTATTTTTAATTTTTAAATTTTTGTAATTTATGTTGATATGGCGTCAATAATATATTAGCATGTTTTTTGGTGATTTTTTAAAAAACATTTTTTTACTCTAAGGCCGGCTGTTTAGCTCTAGATTTTCAGTCGCTCAGCTGGCCCAGTGCCCTAAAAGAGGAGTGGAACGCCTCCCTTAGCGCTCCATTCCACACTCAGGGCCCAGCTAGCGAATTTTGCAGCTGGAGACGCAAACCATTTCCCAGCACAAAATTTACCGCCCCGCCTGGATTAACGGCGCAACAGGTGCGCGACTGAATTTCCACCCCATTCTGTTTTTCTATCTTTCCTACCAAAGTGAATAATCTCACATTTCTCCACATTATACTTCATCTTCCACCTTACTGCCCATTCACTTAACCTGTCTGTATCCCTTTGCAGGCTCTTTGGAGGTGAAATTGACCCGCGTTCCGATTGGGAGCAGTAACATTCCGGGGCTGGGACTTTTAGCGTGTGACACGTAAGTCCTGCCCCCGCCACTGAATTGGGCTTACAGCCCCTCAAAGGAAGTGGAGCACAATCTCCCACGCTCCACTTCCTTAGGGGGCGGTAATCGGGGCACTACTGGGGTGGGGAGTCCCCTTTGCTTAAAGGGGAGGGCTGCTGCGCACTCTGCATGGCCTCTGATGGCCACCACTGGGCCACCAGGGTAGCATGCGACCGGGCCAGCAGTCCAGCAACCAAGATGGAGTGCCGGGCTGCACGATAGTGGCCCGGACCACGCTAGGGCTGCCAACCTGAGAGTCAGTCAACAAAAAAAGATGGCGGCCCAGGGCGCTTACGCTTTCCCCTTTAAGTACTGCCACAAGAGTGGATGTCAGCCAGCTATGCGATCCATGAAGGTGCCGTTGGCATCGTTCACTCCAGTCTCATGGCCCACAGGGTAATTTCCCCCCCCGGGGCGGTAAGGGGTCGGTGTGGGGCAGTGAGGGGATGCCACACACACCGATTACATCATCATCGGTTTTGCAGCAGCATGGCATGGCACTGCCATAGCAACACCTCCACAAACTCCCAGGCAATTTCGCGGGAGACGGTACTGCCCCCCCTCCCTCGGGTGAACAGTGTCTTACGTCCCATTATCGCCCCCCCCCCAGAGGTGCTAATGGGGCAATTTCATCCCTATTTGAGTCCTTGCAGCTTTCTTTCCCACCTAGCTTTGTATTATCAGCAAACTGGTGCACTCAGTCCCTTCATCTATGCCAATAATATAAATTGTAAATAACTGAGGCCCCAGCACTGATCCTTGTGGCACCCCACTCATTACAGTCAGCCAACTGGAAAATGACCTGTTTATCCCTACTCTCTGTTTTCTGTCTGTTAACCAATTCCTAATCCATATTAATACATTACTCCCAACCCCATGAGCCCATATCTTTTATGTGGCACCTTATTGAATGCTTTTTGGAAATCCAAATAAACTACATCCACTGGTTTCCCTTTATTTACCCTACTAGTCACATCCTGGACGAGGACGCCAACGTCGGTGCGTCTGATTTCCCAGGGGATTTGTAGGATCTTGCGGAGACATCATTGGTGGTATTTCTCCAACGGCTTGAGGTGTCTATTGTACATGGTCCATGTTTCTGAGTGGGTATTACTACAGCCCTGTGGACCATGAGGCCAACATCCCCAGCATTGAAGCACTGACCACAATTGATCAGCTCCGCTGGGTAGGCCACATAGTTTGCATGCCAGACACGAGACTCTCAAAGCAAGCACTCTACTCGGAACTCCTTCACTGCAAACGAGCCAAAGGTGGGCAGCGGAAACGTTACAAGGACACCCTGAAAGCCTCCCTGATAAAGTGCAACATCCTCACTGACACCTGGGAGTCCCTGGCCAAAGACCGTCCTAACTGGAGGAAGTGCATCCAGGAGGGCACTGAGCACCTCGAGTCTCGTCGTGGAGAGCACGCAGAAATCAAGCGCAGGCAGCGGAAAGAGCGTGCGGCAAACCAGGCTCCCCGCCCACCCCTTCCCTCGACGACTGTTTGTCCCACCTGTGACAGAGACTGTGGTTCTCATATTAGACTGCACAGCCACCTAAGAACTCATGCTAAGAGTGGAAGCAAGTCTTCCTCGATTCCGAGGGACTACCTATGCTAGCCACATCCTCAAAAAACTCCCAAAAAATTGTTAAAACAATTTCTCTTTCATAAAACCATGTTGACTCTGCCTAATCATATTATGATTTTCTAGGTGCCCTGTTACCACTTCCTTAATAATGGATTCCAGCATTTTCTCGACAACTGATGTCAGGCTAACTAGCCTGTAGTTCCCTGTTTTCTCTCTCCCTCCTTTCTTGAATAGTGGCGTTACATTTGCTACCTTCCAGTCCGTGGGGACCATTCTAGAATCCAGGGAATTTTGGAAGATCACAACCAATGCATCCATTATCTCTGCAGCCACCTCTTTTAGAACCCCAGGATGCAGGTCGTCAGGTCCAGGGGATTTGTTAGCTTTTAGTCCCATTAGTTTCTCAAGTACTTTTTCTCTACTGATATTAATTGCTTTAGGTCCTTTACTCTCATTAGCCCCTTGGTTCTTCTCTATTTTTGGTATGCTTTTTGTGTCTTCTACTGTGAAGACAGATACAAAATACTTGTTAAAATCTCTGCCATTTCCTTATTCCCCACAATAATTTCTCCTCTTTCAGCCCCGAAGGGATCAATGCTTACTTCTGCTACTCTCTTTTTTCTTACATAGGGTTACATAGGATATGTAATCCTATGAACAGAAAAAGCCATTCGGCCCAACCAGTCTATGCTGGAGTTTATGTTCCACTCGAGCCTCCTCCAGTCTTTCCTCATCGAACCCTATCAGCATAACCCTCTATTACTTCTCCCTCATATGCTTATCTAACCGCTCCTTAAATGAATCTATACTATTCGCTTCGACCACTCCCTATGGTAGCGAGTTCCACATTCTCACCACTCTCTGGGTAAAGAAGTTTTTTCTGAATTCTCTATTTGATTTCTTGGTGACTGTCTTATATGGATGGTCTCTAGTTATACTCTTCCCCACAAGTAGAAACAGCCTCTCTGTATCTACTCTATCAAAACCTTCATAATTTTAAAGACCTCTATTAGGTCACTTCTCAGCCATCTCTTTTCAAGAGAAAAGAGACCCAGCCTGTTCATCCTTTCCTGATAAGTTTAACCTTGCATTTCTGGCATCATCCTTGTAAATCTTCTCTGCGCCCTCTCCAGTGCCTCTATATCCTTTTTATAACATGGTGGCCAGAATTGCACACAGTATTCCAAATATGGTCTAACCAAGGTTCAATACAAGTTTAGCATAACTTCACTACTTTTCAATTCTATCCCTCTAGAAATGAATCCTAGTGCTTGGTTTGCTTTTTTATGGCCTTGTTAACTATGTTGATACTTTTAGTGATTTTAGTATTTGTACTCCTAAGTCCCTTTGCTCCACTACCCCATTTAGATTCTTATTTTCCATGCAATATGTGATCTCCCTAATTTTCTTATCCAAATATAATACCTCATATTTATCTGTGTTGAATTTAATTTGTCAATTATATACCCATCCTGCAAGTATATTAACGTCTTCTTGTAATTTGTTGGAGTCCTCCTCAGTATTGGCTATCCACCCCACCCACTCCCGCCGACCCCCTGCTGCCCCCCACTCCAATTTGGTGCCTTCCGCAAATTTAGAAATTGTGTTTTTGATTTCAATGGCTAAATTGTTAATATAAATTGTGAACAATAGTGGTCCCAGCACTGATCCTTGTGGAACACCACTTCCCACCTTCTACCACTCTAAATAGCTACCCTTTACCCCACTCTCTGTTTTCTATCTTGAAACCAGCTAGCTATCCATACTGCTACTTGTCCCCTGACTCCGAATCCTCTGAACTTATTCATTAATCTATTATGTACCTTATTGAAAATCTAGATAAATTACATCTACTGCATTACCTTAGTCTACTCTCTCTGTTACCTCTTCAAAAAATTCAATGAGGTTGGTCAAGCAAGACTTTCCCTTTTGAAATCCATGCTGACTATTTATTATTGGCCCAGAAATTGCAATCGGAGGCTTAAACAATAAGGGAATAACGGGTTATGGAGAGCGGGCAGGGAAGTGGATCTGAGTCCATGATTGGATCAGCCATGATCGTATTAAATGGCAGAGCAGGCTTGAGGGGCCGTATGGCCTTCTCCTGCTCCTATTTCTTATGTTCTTATGTTTTTCTGTGCTGCAACCATTCTGTGATTCAATGATTGAGAGATAAATATTGGCTAGGACTCCAGGGTTAACTCCTCTGCTCTTCTTCAAGATAGTGTCATAGGATCTTTTATGTTTACCTGAGAGGGCAAACAGGGCCTCGGTTTAACATCTGATCTGAAAGATGGCACCTCCAACAGAGCAGCACTCCCACAGTACTGCACTGGAGTGTCAGCCTAGGTTTTTATGCTCAAGTCTCTGGAGTGGGACTTGAACCCACAACCTTCTGACTCAAAGGCAAGGGTGCCACCAACGGAACCATGGCTGTCAAGGTGGTGGATGGGATGCCAATCAAGTGGGCTGCTTTGTCCTGGATGATGTCGAGCTTCTTGAGTGTTGTTGGAGCTGCACGCATCCAGGTAAGTGGAGAGTATTCCATCACACTCCTGACTTGTGCCTTTTAGGTGGTGGAAGGGCTTTGAGGATTGGGAATTGCTCGCCACAGAATACCCAGTCTATTACTTGCTCTTGTAGCCACAGTATTTATGTGGTTGGTTCAATTAAGTTTTTGGACAATGGTGACCCCCAGGATGTTGGGGGATTTGACGATGGTAATTGTTATGTGTGTTAACTGGGTTTTACCTGCCACCGGAGGGCGCGACTGTCAGAGTCCTAATGGTCACTGGCAGACACGCGCAAGCCATGTATATAATGTTGGCAGCCATGTTGAATCCTCACTTTGAGAATAAATAAATTGGAGTAAGGTCATGCCTGAACTAGCTCACCGTACTTAGCCTCGTGGAGTTATTCGATACTTAACAATTGACGATGAGTTAAAAATACGAAGTTTCACGCAACCATGTCTGTTGGAATTTTGGAGAAATTCGTGGAAGGGGAAGACTGGGAGGACTTCACTGATCACCTCGACCAGTACTTTGTAGCTAATGGATTGGAAGGAACCGATAATGCAATTAAGCGCAAGATGGTTCTCCTCACCGTTTGTGGGTCAAAAACTTATGGCCTTATCAAGAATCTACTCTCACCGACTTGACCAATGGATAAGACTTACGATGAATTGTGTGTGCTGGTTCAGAACCACTTTAAACCGAAGGAAAGCATCATCATGGCAACGTATCATTTCTATGCGCACAATCGCTCCGAGGGCCAGGACGTGGCGGAATTTGTCGCTGATCTGAGATGTCTCGCTGGGCCGTGCAACTTCGGAGCTGCGTTGGAGGAAATGCTGTGGGATTTTTTTGTGCTTGGCATTGGCCACAAGGTCATCCTTCGAAAGCTGCTTGCTGCTGAATCTCTGGACTTGAGCAGGCACACATGAAAAGTCGAAACAGATATCTTCCCAGCATCGAAACTCACTGGCAAGCACTGTGCATAAAATAAGATCGTCGGCAGGCAGAGCTGCACATGGCAGGGCTCACTCGTCTGCGTTCGTACGACCTGTAACTGCTCAAAGTCCGCCATCGGGGGTGAATCAAATCTCATCTTGTTGGCATTGTGGGGGGCTATCATCGGGCCCATCAATGCTGATTCAAGCAATACATGTGCAAAGGCTGTGCAACAATGGGGCACTTTCAGCGAATGTGTCCGCAACCGAGCAAGCGTGCTGCGACGTACCTCGTGGCTGAGGATGATCGATCCAGCGTGGATCAAGTGGCATAGGCAACTCAACCCGAGGTACAGGACGAAGAAGTGTTTGTGGTACATTCTTTTACCAAAAGTCCTCTGGTAATGCTGGAAGTTAAATTAAATGGAATTCCAGTATCCATGGAATTGGACACGGGTGCGAGTCAGTCAATAATGAGCCAGAGGGCTTTCGAAAAGCTGTGGGACACGAAGGCAAAACGACCCAAACTGAGCTCATACCAGTCATTGGCAACGCGGCAGTAAAGGTATCGTACGATGGAGCTGTGCATGATTTATCGTTGTGGATCATTCCAGGCAATGGGCCAACGCTGTTCGGCAGGAGTTGACTTAAGAAAATTAAATGGAACTGGAATGATATTAAAGCCTTATCATCGTGTGCTCAAGTGCTGAGCAAGTTTCCCTCATTGTTTGAACCAGGCATCGGCAACTTCACGGGAGCCAAGGTGCAGATCCATCTCGGCCCGGATGCAAGACCCGTCCATCACAAGGCTCGGGCGGTTCCGTACTTGATGAAGGAGAAGGTTGAGATCGAACTGGACAGACTTCAATGGGAAGGAATCATATCACCAGTCGAGTTCAGCGAATGGGCCAATCCAATTGTCCCGGTGTTGAAAAGTGATGGCACGGTCAGGATCTGCGGCGACTACAAGGTAACGATCAACCGAGTCTCGATACAGGATCAGTACCCATTACCCAAGGCTGACGACCTGTTTGCAACACTAGCGGGGGGGAAGTCGTTCACCAAAATGGACCTGACCTCAGCTTACATGACACAGGAGCTGGTCAAATCTTCGAAAAAACTGACATGTATCAACACACACAAAGGATTGTTTATATACCACAGATGCCCTTTCAGAATTTGCTCGGCGGCAGCCATATTTCAGAGAAACATGGAGAGTTTGCTGAAGTCCACCCCGAGAACCGTCGTGTTCCAAGATGTCATCCTGATCACCGGTCGCAACGCCACCGAACACCTGCACAACCTGGAAGCGATTCTACGTCGTCTGGACAGAGTGGGACTCAGGCTAAAACGCTCCAAGTGTGTTTTCATGTCACCAGAAGTCGAATTCCTGAGGAGAAAGATTGCAGCAGATGGCATCAGGCCTACAGACTTGAAAACAGAGGCCATCAAGAATGCACCCAGACCCCAGAGTGTGACGGAGCTGTGTTCGTTCCTGGGTCTTCTCAACTATTTTGGTAACTTTCTACCTAGTTTGAGCACATTGCTAGAGCCCTTGCACATGTTGTTAAGAAAGAGTAACGATTGGGTTGGGGCAAATCTCTAGGCAGAGCCATTGAGAAGGTCAAAAAACTGCTATATTCCAATAAATTACTGGTACACTATGACCCATGTAAGCGGTTAGTGCTAGCCTGCGACGCCTCATCATATGGGGTTGGTTGTGTGCTCCAGCAAGCCAATGTATCAGGCAAACTCCAACCAGTTGCATATGCATCCAGAAGTCTGTCTAAGGCTGAAAGAGCCTATAGTATGGTAGAGAAAGAGGCTTTAGCATGCATATATGGGGTTAGGAAAATGCACCAATGCCTGTTTGGGCTTCGGTTTGAACTTGAAACAGATCACAAGCCGCTCATTTCATTGTTTTCTGAGAGCAAAGGTATAAACACCAATGCCTCGTCCCGCATCCAAAGAAGGGCACTAACATTATCCACTTATAATTATGTCATCCACCACAGATTAGGCACTGAAAACTGTGCAGATGCGCTTAGCCGGCTACCATTGCCCACAACCGGGGTGGAAATGCCACAACCCGCAGACTTGCTGCTGGTCATAAATGCCTTGAGAGCGAGAGGTCACCCATCACGACTCGTCAAATTAGGATCTGGACCAGCCAGGATCCTGTACTGTCAAGCGTAAAAAGGTGTGTCCAAAATGGAAATTGGTCTGCCATTCCCAGGGAAATGCTGGATGAAATTAAGCCTTATAGCCGCTGCAAAGATGAATTGTCTATTCAGTCTGATTGTCTGTTATGGGGTAATTGTGTTGTTATGCCAAAAAAAGGCAGGGAAACTGTTGTGCGAGACTTACACAGTACCCACCCAGGCATTGTCATAATGAAGGCCAAGTCTTACGTTTGGTGGCCCGGTATTGACTTGGACTTGGAGTCATGCGTGCATCAGTGCAACACTTGCATGCAACTGAGTAATGCACCTGTGGAGGCTCTGCTGAGTCTGTGATCATGACCATTCAAATTGTGACCAAGGATCCACATAGATTTTGCCAGCCCCATTCTCGGCAAAATGTTTTTAGTGGTAGTGGATGCTTACTCCAAATGGATTGAATGCGTAATCATGTCATCCAGCACGTCCACAGCCACTATTGAAAGCCTCCGGGCCATGTTCGCCACCCATGGCCTGCCCGATATCCTTGTCAGCGACAATGGACCATGTTTCACCAGTTCAGAGTTCCAGGAGTTTATGACCCGTAATGGCATCAAGCATGTCAGGACCTTTCAAACCCGTGTCTAACGGTCAAGCAGGGCAGGCTGTCCAAACCATTAAGCAGAGCCTAAAACGCGTGACTCACGGCTCCCTATAGACCCGCTTGTCCTGCATTCTGTTCAGTTACCGGACGAGACCCCACTCGCTCACCGAGGTCCCTTCTGCCAAACTGTTAATGAAGAGAAGCCTCAAAACCAGGCTCTCCCTTGTACATCCGGATCTCAATGATCATGTTGAAACCAGAAGGCAACGGTAGCAATGGTACCACGATCACGCGGCCGTATCACGTGACATTGCTGTTCATGACCCTGTGTTTGTCCTGAATTATGGTCATGATCCAAAGTGGGTTGCTGGCATGGTTTTGGACAAGGAGGGGAACAGGGCATTTGTAGTCAAACTGTTAAATGGCCAAACGTGCAAGAGGCACATCGACCAAACCAAACTGCGATTCACAGACAACCCAGAACAAATTGAAGGTGACATCATCATCGACCAACCAACACACATCCAACCATCAGTTGACCCTTGTGTCATTCACGAAGATGAATCTACCATCCCCGACAGTCCTGTCAGACCAACTGCTCCGCAATGCAGCAATGGTCCTACAAACTCACCCAAGCTTGGGTTCGAACTGAGAAGATCAACCAGGGAACGGAAGGCCCCGGACGTCTCAACTTGTAAATACAACCTGTACCAAGGACTTTGGGAGGAATGATGTTATGTATGTTAACTGGGTTTTACCTGCCACCGGAGGGCGCGACTGTTGGAGTCCTAATGGTCACTGGCAGACACGTGCAAGCCGTGTATATAATGTTGGCAGCCACTTTGAGAATAAATAAACTGGAGTAAGGTCATGCCTAAACTAGCTTATCGTACTTAACCTCGTGGAGTTATTCGATACTTAACAGTAATGCCATTGAATATCAAGGGGAGGTGGTTAAGTTTTCTCTTGTTGGAGATGGTCATTGCTTGGCATGTGTGTGGTGTGAATGTTACTTGCCATCTATCAGCCCAAGCTTGGATGTTGTTCAGGTCTTGCTGCATGTGGGCATGGACTGCTTCATTTTCTGAGGAGATGTGAATGGAACTGAACACTGTGCAATCATCAGCAAACATCTTCTCTTCTGACCTTATGATGGAGGGAAGGTTATTGATGAAGCAGCTGAAGATGGTTGGGCCTAGGACACTGCTCTGAGGAACTCCTGCAGCGATATCTCGGATAAGATAGTCACTAATAAATCCAATACGGAATTCAGGAGAAATCTCTTTACCCAGAGAGTGGTTAGAATGTGGAACTCGCTAGCACAGGGAGTAGTTGAGGCAAATAACACAGATGCATTTAAGGGGAAGCTGGATAAGTATATGAGGGAGAAAGGTGTTATGTCTGTAATGCACTTATGAATGACTCCACGAGGCAATGTGTTGTACTCAAACTGTAGTGACCTTCGTCCTTTATTCGTAACTCCAGAGTGAGGCACAAGCATGGTGGGCAGCCTTTTATCCTGGGCCCTGCACACCTATGCAGGTGCCCCTCAGGTCTCCCACCGCAGTGCCTTCTGGTGGACAGCCCCTGCCACAGGGGCAGGAAACCCCAGTCACCACCAATTGCTCTCTCTAGTGGTGCCAGCATAGTATATACACAGTGTAAACCTTATTGATAGTACATCAGGTAACAAGTCTCCATCTTATGCAACTATACAGTGACTACACAGAGAGTATATCTATAGTCTGCATATATAACATCACTCTCCCCCAAGTCCTTTGTGCCAATTACCTTTGCCACAGACTTAAGTGCCAATAGCCCTAGCACCTTGGCTGTGCTTTGGCTTGGCTCTCTCCCTGTTAACCCCCAAGTCCTTTTGCCACAATGTTGGGTAGTGGTTACCAGTTTGGATGGTTCGATGATGCAGTGGAGGTTCCAGTGAGTTCTGGGTGTGATCCATGTGTGTGTCCATGGCTACATACATCCATCACCCCCCCCACCCCACCCCCACAGCGAGATCATGCAGCAGGCCTGTTACATTAACATACAGGATCAGACACAGTGCAAGTACAAAGAAAGGAAGTAACAGTTTGTATCGTGACACCTTGGTTCAGTGACTTACATTCATTACGTTTTGCGGTCGTGCGCCAGGATTGGGTAGATTGCAGTCATGGTTCAGTCATGTAAGTACTGAGGTAGCAGTACAGGTATGCGAGGACACAGGTTCCAGAGCAACCGGACGGGGTCCTAGTCGTCTGATAGTGGCGCTGCGCCCCCTGCTAGTGGGGTGGGCTTGGTTCACTCACATAGCCAGGACTCAGGGCCTTTGCCGTTGTCTAGTGGTGGGCAGAGCCACAGATGTGTGTGGCCTCCCTGTCCTCCTTTGAGGGCTGCAGAATCTTCTGCCTGCTCTCTAACGGTGTTGGGAACCTGGCTGTTCCAGGTCCCATTTGGGCAACTCGTTGGTTCTGACCTTTCGCTCCTGGACATGGCCGAGGTAGCGATGGGTCTGGGGGCTGCACCGTCTACACCCGGGTGGTGGGCAATGGTGGCCGACTGTACGTATTGGCGCCATTTTTGTTTCCAGGTCCGTGGCGAATAGTGCCATCGGGTGCCTGCAGCATGGGATAGACCTGGGGCAGGGTATCAGGATCAGTGCCTTTACCCTCCCAAATTCTTTTGCTTGCTACTTTTGGGGACACTCTATTCCCAACATCTCGCACTAACATTTTGTTCTTTACATTAGGAATAGTACCGACATCTCGCAACAACATTTTGTTCACAATCTTAATCGGTTCGTTACATTGATTGCCATGCATACAATGGCTCTTTACGTTCAGTTGGTTGCAGGTCTCCTTTAAGAGAACCCTGCTGGCTTTACCCCAATCAGAACCACTGTTAGACACCACATGTTGGTCCCTCAGCGTTGCACCTCGTAATATGGCCGTGGCCACCTTTTTTTTCAGCCACGCTGCACCTCGCTGCAGCAAGGACGCCATCTTGCCTCCGTCCTTGAGGTCGACTGCTTTGATCCTTCTCTCCCGCGATTCTGCCATAAAAGCTGGAAGAGTGCCTATGAATTCGATCTTCCTCCCCAGGGGTCCTGCCACTGGAGCCGGGAAGGTACTTTTTGGTCATTCCGGTCGGATCATTGCCACGCAGTCGTGATGGACTGTCTGTGCCTCAGGTGCTGCGCTGGTCTGTTTTCTGGTGCCTGGCCCAAGCGAAGGTGAGGTTTTGCTCTGCCTCTGTGCAGGGGGACATCAATTACTGGAGTGAAGAGGTCTTCCCATTTCCACTGGATCTTCCCCATCCATCTTCTTCCAAGTAGCATTGGACCATCACCTGCAACAATCCACAGAGGTAACTTGTGCACCACGCCATTATGGATTACACTTACATCCTGTACCAGCTCGGGTCGTTTTTCGTTCCATAGCCTCTCAAAGGTATCCTGGCTCATCACTGACTGGCTCGCTCCCGTGTCCATTTCCATGAAGACTGGAATGCCATTTATCTCAACTTCAATCTTCACTGGAGGACAATCGGTGGTGCAGGTATACACTCCATACACTTCTTCTTGGGGCTGAGCTGCCTCTCTGGCCAAATCATCATACTCCCCGTTAGATTCAAAGTCATCTACCGACTCCTCTGGTAGACGGTGAGTCGTATTTCTTTTACACATACGCTGGAGGTGGCCCTTCATGTTACAGGCTTTGCATATGTACTCAGCAAACCGACACTCGTGAGCCCTATGGTTTCCTCCGCAACGCCAGCATGGTGCTACTCGATTAGCACCCCTCGGCGGACTCTGAGTTCTGGAACCCTGAGATCTGTGCTCTCTGCCCTTGGCAGAGCCACATTCTACAGTCTTGCCTGTGAAAGGCACCATTCTGTGTACAGCACTTGCCGGGTTTAAGTCCACAGGCTGAATGATTTGCTTGGTGCTGCAGGTCGAGGTCATGAACGCTTGACTGATGCTGATGGCCTTCTGCAGGTTGACTGTGGTGTCAGCAGATAATAACTTGTGAAGGAGGCCCGCGTGGCCTATTCCCATAACGAAGATGTCTCGCAATGCTTTGTTAAGGTGCGTGCCAAAATCACACGGTGCCGCAAGTCTCTTGAGGCTGGCAGCATATTTTGCAATCTCCTGGCCCTCAGGTCTGCGATGAGTGTAGAATCTGTGCCTGGCCGTGAGGATGCTCTGTTTTGGTTTTAGTTGGCCACGAATTCGTTCAGTCAGCTCATCGTATGTCTTATCCTTGGCCTTCGTGGGTGCCAGCAAGTCCCTGACGAGGCGGTAGACCTCGGGCCCACAATTGGTCAGCAGTATAGCCTTGCGCTTCTCCGCCAATGTGTCCATCTCCCCTGCCAGGTCGTTTGCCACGAAATATTGCTCAAGCCTTTCTGTGAAGGTATCCCAATCATCACCCTCTGCAAAGTCTTTTAGTGTGCCAAAGGTAGCCATAATCGTGTGAAAGTCCATATTCTCGTCGCCAGTTGTTATGTCTGTAATGCACTTATGAATGACTCCACAAGGCAATGTATTGTACTCAAACTGAAACGACCTTGGTCCTTTATTTGTAACTCCAGAGTGAGGCACAAGCCTGGTGGGCAGCCTTTTATACTGGGCCCTGCACACCTATGCAGGTGACCCTCAGGTCTCCCACCGCAGTGCCCTCTGGTGGACGGCCCCTGCCACAGGGGCAGGAAACCCCGGTCTCCACCAGTTGCACCCTTTAGTGGTGCCAGCATAGTGTATACACAGTGTAAACCTTATTGATAGTACATCAGGTAACAAGTCTCCATCTTATGCAACTATACAGTGACTACACAGAGAGTATATCTATAGCCTGCATATATAACAAAAGGAATAGAAGGTTATGCTGATAGGATGAGATGAAGTAGGGTGGGAGAGGGCTCGTGTGGAGCATAAACACTGGCGTGCATCAGTTTGGGAAGAATGGTCTCTTTCTTTGCTGTAAATTTATGCACTTGTTGGAAGACACATGGGGGCGGCTTGGGGAAGGCAAGGACCAGACACTTGTTAGTAAGTAAGCCGGGCCTTGTAAACTTATGGCGCTACTTGGGTGGATTCAATTCAAAAATCCTAGTATAACAATAGCATTAACTATCATTATTCTTCAACAATTGAGTGCAGTTTAACCAACATCAATTTTAAAGCATAAGATGATAGAACAATATCCGTCACCCATAACAATTTGACAGCACAGATTAGGTGTATCTCATTATGGTGACAGGTTTCAATTTCCTCATGTGCTGAGCTGGAAGAATAAAAATGTACTTGTAATAACAGTTCAATCACCAACATTGAAGATATGTGTGACTGGAACAGTTAATCCATGTAATCCTTCGTTTAAACATGAATGACAATGCCCAGATCATTGCCAATAGATTTTATATTTAGAAAAGGATTTTCAACAAATTATCATAAATTTTGGGCCTTACCTTCAAAGAAAGTTTATCCACCTAATTTTGGTGGTACTCTATGGGATCAATCACCTTTCAATGGTACTGGGGGCAGATGATGCAATAAATCAACCTTTGCATTCCTGTGATGTAACTAATAAGGAAATGTTTCAATATGGTTTCTATGGTATCACTGACGAACATTTATATTATAGAATGCCCCCTTTTAATGGATGTTTGGGAAACATTTAAAGATGAAATGCCAACTGTTTTTCTATGAATCTTTTTAATCAAGGTTTAAGCACCAAAGATTGACCGTTTGCCAAAGGTTAATGTGACCTAGTACCAATAGTGCTGAATCTGTAACTTGCTGCAACAGTGCGAACGGTGTAAGCAAGTGCAGACATATTTTCAAAACAGATAAAACTGAATGGTTTGCTACAGCATTGGCAGTGCTTTATTTTCAGCTCCCTGCTATCAGCAAAGTTTGGAAGCTAGCTGTGTGCACTATGTGGGGTGGGGTTAATATTCGTAGCACTGGTGTCCATGGTAACCTTCCAAGTAGCATGTCAGCCTTGGCTCAGTGGGTAGAACTCTTGCCTCTGAGTCAGAAGGTTATGGGTTCAAGCCCCACTCCAGAGACTTGCATGCTAACACTCCCACTACAGTGCTGAGGGACCACTACACTGTCAGAGGTGCTGTTTTTCGGATGAGACATTAAACTGAAACCCCGTCTGCTCTCTCAGGTAGATATAAAAGATAAACAGCTGCAGAGTTTTCCCCGGTGTCCTGGGCCAGCATTTATCCCTCATTTATCTCATTACTGTTTGTGGGACCTTATTTTGCACAAATTGGCTGCCACACTAGCCTATATTACAATCGTGACTGCACTTCAGTGGCTGTAAAGTACGTTGCGATGTCCTGAAAGGCACTATATAAATGCAAGTTTTTTCATTTTAGTTTTTTTGAAAATTGGATGGTGACAGCTGTTTTAAAAGGGAAATGAACACTGCATGAGGAAATGGAAGCATTTACAATGTCAGCTAGCATGGGAGCCAGCTGGTCAGATTTTGAATGGGAATGGGATCAATGGAGCAGGAGGTGGGTGTCATGGAGTAAATGAGCAAGGACAGGGGATGAGGCAAGATGGAAAAAATGTAGGAGAAACAGGGCTAAAATGGGTGAGGAGGGATAGAGCAAAGGACAGTTAGCAGCAGAAGCAGCTGCACGGATGGTCTCAAACTTAGAGACAAAGAAATCAATATTTTGGAGGTGATTTTAAGGTATCAGGGGCGCCAGAAGAAGAGGCGAGGGAAGAGTTAAGCACATCCACAGTGATCGTAGAATCATAGATTCATAGAAATTTACAGCACTGAAGGAGGCCAAGAGCTATCCAGCCTAATCCCACTTTCCAGCTCTTGGTCTGTAGCCCTGTAGGTTACGGCACTTTAAGTGCACATCCAAATATCTTTTAAATGTGGTGAGGATTCCTGCCTCTACCACTCTTTCAGGCAGTGAGTTCCAGACCCCAACCACACGCTGGGTGAAAATTTTTTCCCTCCAATCCCCTCTAAACCTGCTACTAATTAATTTAAATTTATGCCCACTGGTTGTTAACCCCTCTGCTAAGGGAAATAAGTCCTTCTTATCCACTCTATCCAGGCCCTTCATAATTTTATACACCTCAATTAGGTCTCCCCTCTGTTCTAAAGAAAACAACCCCAGCCTATCTAATCTTTCCTCATCGCTAAAATTGTCTAGTCCGGGCAACATCCTCGTAAATCTCCTCTGTACCTTCTCGAGTGCAATCACATCTTTCCTATAATGTGGTGACCAGAACTGCATACAGTACTCTAGCTGTGGCCTAACTAGTATTTGATATAGTTCAAGCATAACCTCCCTACTCTTATATTCTGTGCCTCGGCTAATAAAGGCAAATATCCCGTATGCCTTCTTAACCACCTTATCTACCTGTCCTTTAGGTATCTGTGGACATGCACTCCAAGGTCCCTCTGTTCCTCAAAACTTCTCAGTGTTCTACCATTTATTATGATGGGTGGAGGGAGTTGGGACATGGATTATAAGAACATAAGAATAGGAGTAGGCCCTATTGTGTCTTGGGCCTGCTCTGCCATTCAATAAGATTATGGCTGATCTACCTCGACTCCACTTTCCTGCTCCAGCGCCATATCCCTTAGTGTCCAAAAATCTATATCACAGTCTTGAATATATTATTCGACTAAGCATCCACAGCCCTCTGACGTGGAGTTTTCCAAAGATTTGCAACCCTGTGAGTGAAGAAATTTCTTCTCATCTCAGTCCTAAATGACTGACCCCTTATCCTGAGACTATGACCCTTTGACTCTCAACAGCCTCTCAGGATCTACCCTAAGAATTTTATCCATTCCAATGAGATCACTTCTCATTCTTCTAAACCCAGGAATCAATCTAATGAACATTCATTGGATCTCCTCTAAGGCATGTATATCCTTCCTTAGGTAAGGAGACCCAAAACTGTACTCTCGTATAACAAGAATTATACATGGTGGCCCCTGTCTAATCTAAAGTATGTTAAAAGAATAGTAGTTACACAATGGGCTCGATTTTCGGCTTTGCTCATTTCGGGGCGGCAATGGCGGCAGGACGTTAAAGTTTGTGCCCGGGAAAAGTTTGTGCCTCAGTCAGAAAAAGTGGGCAGCTGGACCCTGAGTGTGGAGCAGAGCACTAAGGGAGGCGTTGCACACCTCTCTTAGGGTGCTAGGCCAACTGAGCATACGAGAATCCAGAGCTAAACAGTCGTCCTGGGAGTACTCTGAGAGAAGCCTGGGGAGGAAAACAAAACACTAAAAACATTCCCAATACATTGCCCACACCACCACAACATAAATCACAAAAACAAAAGAAATAACAATAACACTTCCCTGAGGTGGACACTACTTACTTTGCTGCAGCCGGAATAGGCCGGACCACCCATTTCACAGCGGTCCCAGCAGGACACGTTCCTCGCCGCTATGGCTCGGGCGGGACTCAAAAATCGAGTCGGTGTCGCAACCAAGGACATTGCACATTGGCTCGCCTCTTCTGGGCGGTAATGCTCCGCGGCCCGCCGAAACCGGCCCCGAAAACCCCGGCGGGGCGTTGGAAGCTGGCCGTCTGCCCAGAAGAGCTCACTCATTGCCTTCCCTCCAGTGCAAAAACAGGCAGACAGGACTGGAAAATCCAGTCCTTTGTCTTTTTACAAATGTATTTATTATACAGTCTCTCTGTTCACTATAAAAGCACAAAGATAACATCTAGATGTCCTCTCTTTGCTAGCTCTCCATTAGCTCTTAGCGGAGCTTGTACATAGGACCATATTCATTCCTTTCTCATCAATCAAATCCTTAGCTAAGGCAACACTGTTAAAAGAAGCCATGCTCTGTGATTCCTCACTGCATTAACTCTCCTGAGTATGCATTGATCTTGGGCAGGCAGCTTTACAGCTCTCATACCTGCCGGATCAAAATACTGTCCCCGTCTGACCAGCTGATCTCTGTAATATCATTTAATTGTTACGCATTGACTCAGGCTGTTGCACTGCCATAACCCTATCAGCTAATATTTCATTAGGAAAATAAAAACTGCCCATTTTCTGTTGAAGGGAGTGTCAACGGTGTCTCAGCTACAACGCATGAGAGAAATAAAGACAGGGTAGACCTTTGTTATCTCTGTATTCACTGTCCCAAACTGGAGAGTGAAGTTTAGCAGCAAGGATAACCTGTTCCCAGCTGGTGTAAAGAATTCAGTAATGGAGCTCTGTATCAGAGAAAGGAAGCAAATCTCAACAAAATCTTTCCACTTCAATCGCCACCATTATGTATGGGCAGCAATTTCAGGGGAGTGCTTGCCTGTGGTGTGGCTGCGCTTGTGCCGATGGTAAGGAGGGCTAGCCTGGCCAAATGTTGCGATGCTAGCTCCTTGTTTCCATCTTTCAGATGGGACATTAAACTGAGGCCCTGTCCGCCTTCTCAGGTGGACATAAACGATCCCACGTGACCATTTGAAGAAGAGCAGTGGAGTTCTCCACTGTGTCCTGGCCAACATTTATCCTTCAGCCAACACCTGAAACAGATGATCTAGTAATTCATTTCATTGCTGTTTGTGGGCCTTGTTGTGCACAGATCGGCTTCCACATGTCATACCTTATGTTATGTTCATAATGTAACTGAGTACTGTAGACGTGAGTAAGTGTGACCTTAGTTCCTTTATTCTGACTCCAGAGTGCCGGTACAGCATGAGAGGCCTGCTTATATACAGTACTCCCAAGGGATGCTGGGATCCCTTGGGATTCCAACAGGTACGTCCTCTGGTGGCGGTATAATACTGGTTACATAGGGTTGAATACATAACATCACTCCCTCCCAAAGTCAATAATACACTATTTACAGGGTGAGACGATCTGGGGCCTTTCGCTCCTTATTCGATCGTCTCAGTACAAATGCAGGTGAAGGTGAGTTGGTTGGTTCTTCGCTGGGCTGCTGCTCAGCTGGCCTTGCCGGGCTGCTGGGGATGGTGAGTTCAGCTTCGTGGTCAACCGTGATGTCGGTTGCCACTTGTGTGTGTGTCGGAGGGTCAAAGTTGGTGGTGTCCTCTTCAGGTTGCTCGTGGCTGTCTGTGAATCGCAGTTTGGTTTGGTCCAAATGCTTTCTGCAAGTTGGTCCATTTGCGAGTTTGACCTGAAACACCCTACTCCCTTCTTTGGCTATGACAGTGCCAGCAAGCCATTTGGGACCATGTCCATAGTTGAGTACAAATACAGGGTCATTGACTTCAGTATTACGTGACAAATTTGCACGATCATGGTACATGCTTTGTTGATGCCGCATATCCTTGACGTGATCATGGAGATCAGGGTGGACAAGAGAGCCTTGTTTTGAGCGCCCTTTTCATGAACAGCTTGACTGGGGGAACCCTGGTGAGCGATTGGGGTAGAGTGCAGTAGCTGAGCAGGACTCGGGACAGGCGGGTCTGCAGGGAGCCTTCCGACACGCATTTCAAGCTTTGCTTGATGGTTTGGACTGCCCGTTCTAACTGGCTGTTGGATGCGGGCTTGAATGGGGCAGATGTGACGTGCTTGATCCCATTGCGGGTCATGAATTCCTTGAATTCATCACTGGTGAAGCACGGCCCATTGTCACTGACAAGGACATCAGGCAGGCCATGCATGGCAAACATGGCTTGTAGGCTTTCGATGATGGCAGTGGACATGCTTACAGACATTATTACACACTCAATCCATTTTGAATAAGCATCCACAACAACCAAAAACATTTTGTCTAGAAATGGGCCAGCAAAGTCAACATGGATCCTAGACCACGGTTTGGAGGGCCATGACCACAAACTTAGTGGTGCCTCCCTGGGTGCATTGTCAGTTGAGAGCAAGTGTTGCATTGGCGGGGCGGACGCAAGACTCCAATCTGAGTCGATGCCAGGCCACCACACATGGGATCTGGCTATGGCTTTCATTATTACTATGCCTGGGTGGGTACTGTGTAGGTCGTGTATGAACATTTCCCTGCCTTTCTTAGGCAAAACCACGCGATTACCCCACAAAAGACAGTCCGCCTGGAACGGCTTGATCTCTTCATGTATCTCCGCTGGGACGCTGGACCAGCTCCCATGGAGGACACAGCTTTTTACAAGGGACAGTAAAGGATTCTGACTGGGCCAGGTCCTGATCTGGCAGGCCGTAACGGGTGACTTTTCATTTTCAAATGCATCCATCACCAAGAGCAAGTCTGTAGGCTGTGCCATTTCCACTGCGGTGGTGGGCAATGGTAGCCGACTGAGAGCATCAGCGCAGTTCTCTGTGCCTAGTCTGTGGCGGACTGAGCGTCCATCTTTGGATGCGAGCAGAGGCATTGGTATTAATACCTTTTCTCTTTGAGAATAGTGATATGTGAGGCTTATGGTCAGTTTCTAACTCAAACTTAAGACCAAATAGATACTGGTGCATTTTTTTACCCCGTAAACGCATGCCAGAGCTTCTTTTTCAATCATGCTGTAGGCCCTTTCGGCCTTGGACGAACTCCTAGGTGCAGAGGCGACCGGTTGCAATGTTCCCGATTCATTTGCGTGTTGTAACACACACCCGACCCCGTACGAAGATGCATCACAAGCTAGCACTCAGCATTTACATGGGTTATACAGAACAAGCAGTTTGTTGGAACATAACAGATTTCTGGCTTTCTCAAAAGCAGTCTCTTGTGATTTTCCCCATATCCAGTCATCTCCCTTGTGCAGCAACACATGTAGAGGTTCTCGCAAGGTGCATAACCTGGGTAGGAAATTACAAAATAATTGGGGAGTCCCAGGAACGACCTCAGCTCCGTCACGTTCTGTGGTCTCGGCGTGTTCTTGATGGCCTCCGCCTTGGCGTCAGTGGGTCTGATGCTGTCTGCTGCGATTCTTCTCCCTAAGAACTCGACCTCTGGCGCCAGGAAAATACACTTCGAGCATTTCAACCTGAGTCCCACACGATCTAACCGACTTAGAACCTCTTCCAAGTTCTTCAAATGTTCGATGGTGTCCCGACCTGTGATCAATATGTCATCCTGGAAAACCACAGTGCGCAGAACCGACTTTAGCAGACTCTCCATGTTCCTTTGAAAAATTCTGCCAGCTCCTGCATCATGTAAGCCGAGGTCAGGTCCAACTTGGTGAATATCTTTCCTCCTGCCAAAGTCGCAAATAGGTCGTCTGCCTTGGGTAGCAGGTACTGGTCCTGCAGCAAAAAACCGTTAATCTTTACTTTGTAGTCCCCACAAATTCTGACCGTGCCATCGCCCTTGAGAACAATCGGACTGGCCCACTCATTGAACTCCACCGGCGCGATGATGCCTTCTCGATGCAGCCTGTCCAGCTCGATCTCCACTTTCTCTCGCATCATCTATGGCACCGGCCGTGCCTTGTGGTGGATGGGTCGTGTACCGGAAACCAAGTGGATCTGCACCTTCGGCCCCGAGAAACTTCCGATGCCCGGCTCAAACAACAACAGAAACTTGCTCAGAACCTGGGCACATGAGGCGTCGTCAATGGACGAGAGCACTCGGACGTCGTCCCAGTTCCAGTGGATTTTCCCTAGCCAGCTTCTGCCGAACAGTGTGGGGACATTTCCTGGTACAATCCATAGTGGGAGTTCGTGCACTGCTCCATCATCGGAGACTTTACTGCTGCGCTGCCAATTACAGGGATCAGCTCTTTAGTGTAAGTTCTCAGCTTGGTATGAATGGGAATAAGCTTGGGCCTGTGTGCCTTATTGCACCACAGCCTGTAGAAGGCCTTTTTGCTCATGATAGACTGACTCGCACCCGTGTCCAGTTCCATGGATACTAGAATTCCATCCAGTTCGACTTTTAACATGATCAGTGGACATTTCGTGGTGAAGGTGTGTATCCCGTACACTTCTGCCTCCTTAGTATGAGTCTCTAGTTCAGTTTGATCAGCCATGAATCGATCTTCCTCTGCAACGTGGTGGTTTGCAGGGCTTGCAGTTCGTCTGCACATTCTCTGGAGGTGCCCATTGTTCCACAGCCTTTGCACACAGTGTTTGAAGCGGCATTGATGGGCTCGATGATCACCTCCGCAGTGCCAAGAAGGCGTTAACTGCCTCGCATTAACGTTTGATGGTGGACTCTCGGTCATCTGAGGTCATGCAGCTGCTGGCGTGTACGTTCTGCCATATGCATTCCTGCCTGAAAACAACGATACTTTGTGTACAATACTTGTCGAAACCTCTTTATACTGCGAAATTTGTTTGGTGTTATCGCTGGTGGACATAAATGCCTGGGCTATTGTTATGGCTTTGTTCAGATTCGGTGTTTCAACAGTCAATAGTTTGTGAAGGATAACCTCATGGCCAATGCCAAGCACAAAAAAGTCTCTCAGCATTTGCTCCAGGAATCCATTGAATTCGCAATGTCCTGCAAGGTGCCTCAGTTCGGCGATGTAGCTCGCCACTTCCTGGCCTTCAGACCGTTGAATGTGTAGAACCGATACCTTGCCATCAGAACGCTCTCCTTCGGATTTAGGCACTCCCGGACCAGCATACACAGTTCTTCATATGATTTGGTTGTTGGTTTCACCGGAGCAAGAAGATTCTTCATGAGGCCATAGGTTGTTGCCCCGCTGACAGTGAAGAGGATCGCCCTTCGTTTGGCAGCGTTCTTGTCCCCTTTCAGCTCGTTGGCCATGAAGTATTGGTCGAGTAGCTCCACGAAGGCCTCCCAATCGTCCCCTTCTGAGAATTTCTCCAGTATACCAACAGTTCTCTGCATTTTCGCGTGATGGTTCGTTATCTCGTCGCCAGTTATTATGTTCATAATAAAGTAATGTAACTGAGTACTTTAGACGTGAGTAAGTGTGACCTTAGTTCCTTTATTCTAACTCTAGAGTGTTGGTACAGCATGGGAGGCCTGCTTATATACAGTGCTCCCAAGGGATGCTGGGATCCCTTGGGACTCTAACAGGTATGCCCTCTGGTGGTGGTATAATATTGGTTACATAGGGTTGCATACATAACACATTACAACGGTGACTACATTTCAAAAGTATTTCACGGGCTGTAAAGGGCTTTGGGACGTCCTGAGGTCATGAAAGGTGCTATAAAAATGCAAGTTCTTTCTTCCTTCTCCGCATTTGAATGGGCAAGAAGGATATGAGCATGGAGCCTGGTGTGAGCGCGGGCTGAGCACATGGTTAGAATTCCAGTCAGACAGCACAGGACTGCAGTTGGTCCTTGGAAGTGGAAGAGTTTTTATTGTAGTTTTTGTTCTGCTTGCAGTTAAACAGCAGTCAGGAGCTACTGCAAAAGTTGCACTGCTTGGAAAAAAAAATGTCTGGAAACAGGAATCGGGGGAAAATTTCCCCATTTACTGACGATACCTTTAAGGTGCTACAGCAAAGGAGAATTATCTTCTCTTTGGAACAGAAGACCACTCAGGCTAAAGTTGTTCTTGGAGGCCACAGAGAGTGTGAGCAGATTCCCCAGGTCCAAATGAGAAGGATGTTATGTGGTACCAGATAGAAACATAGAACCGTAGAAAATAGGTGCAGGAATAGGCCATTCAGCCCTTCGAGCCTGCACCACCATTCAATAAGATCATGGCTGATCATTCACCTCAGTACCCCTTTCCTGCTTTCTCTCCATACCCCTTGACCCCCATAGCCGTAAGGGCCATATCTAACTCCCTCTTGAATATATCCAATGAACTGGCATCAACAACTCTCTGCGGCATGGAATTCCATGGGTTAACAACTCTCTGAGTGAAGAAATTTCTCCTCATCTCACTCCTAAATGGCCTACCCCTTATCCTAAGACTATGTCCCCTTGTTCTGGCCTTCCCCAACATCGGGAACATTCTTCCCGCATCTAACCTGTCCAGTCCCGTCAGAATCTTATACATTTCTATGAGATTCCCTCTCATCCTTCTAAACTCCAGTGAATAAAGGCCCAATTGATCCAGTCTCTCCTCATATGACAGTCCAGCCATCCCTGGAATCAGTCTGGCGAACCTTCGCTGCACTCCCTCAACATAGTGTACCAATACCTTGCATATGTTATTTTATCATTAGGGCACAGTTCACACGGCACGAAACAGAACTGTGAGCCACAGCACCTTCATGGAGGTAACTTGCAAAGAGTGGAGATTTTAAAAAAAGCTTGTTCCTGGGATGTGGGTGTCGCTGGCAGGGCCAGCATTTATTGCCCATCCCTAATTTCCCTTGAGAAGGCGGTGGTGAACTTCCTTCTTGAACCACTGAATTGTATTGTTTTGCGTAGAGGTTTGTTACAACTGAGTGGCTTGCTAGGCCATTTCACAGGTCAGTTAAGAATCAACCACATTGCTGTGGATCTGGGGTCACATGTAGGCCAGACCAGGTAAGGACAGCAGATTTCCTTCCCTATAATACATTAGTGAACCAGATGGGTTTTTACGACAATCTGATAGTTTCATGGTCATCATTACTGATAATTAGCTTTTTATTCCAGATTTATTTAACTGAATTTAAACTCCCCAGCTGCCATGTAGGATTTGAACTCGTGTCTCTGGATCATTAGTCCAGACCTCTGGATTACTAGTCCAGTAACATAACCACTATGCTACTGTTTCACCTTTTCTACAGTCTTTTATTGCAGTGAAGCTGAGGGCACATTTTTGTGGGTGCACAAATAGCTGAGGAACATAGTAAAAGAAAGACCCAGAACAGGTTGGACAGTCTCCCTGACTGATCCCAGAAATTAATACCTCACAATCACCCCTTTCCTCAAACATCTTTTCCAATTCTCCCTGAAGTTTTCCACACTATCTGCCTGGGCAGTCCCTTCCACACAATCATCATCTTCTCTGTAAAGCAGTTAAATGTCAACTGTGCATCTTCCCTCTTCTATTTTCAGATGTGCAGCGTTTATCCAGACTGCACAGCTGCTTCCTCCTTCATCTCGATATTACCAATGTTATTTCTAGTGTATACAGTGGCCCGAGCAAAGAGGGAAAATGGAGGCAGAAAACATTGTGAAGAACTTATTTGAGTAATTTGATTGGCCAGTTTTGTGGTATCTTTGAGTTTGTGAACAGTAGATCTAAAAAAAATATATGATTTCATTACTTGATTGTCTGCTGGTTGCTTGTTTCTTATTGGTACCTTTTGCTTTTGCTACTCGATGAATCGTTTACGTTTAGTCAATGGAATAAATGACTAGTAAATCAACAGATAAGTGGCTGTTGGAGTCAAATCACAATCTTTTGTCTCACCGACATGTGGTTCTGTAAACGTATCTGTAAATGATAGCGGCAGAAAGCTCAGGTACCAAGGCCTACCACCACATTCCTGCCTCGACTTCTAATTCCCTCCCACCTTTCTCACCTGCCACAAATGACGACAGGAAAGCGGGGCCCAGCAAGCTGCCCCATTTCTCTGCCTTCTGCCACTGATCCCACTGACCTCTTGGACGGCCAGGAGAAAGGATTAGTGGTAGCCCCTCGGGCAGTGGTGGAAATCCCCCAATTCCTCTTTTGGAGTGACAGTGTCTATTAGTGGGCACTTTGCGCTCCCCTCAGGCCTCAGATGCTCTCCCAGCCCCTCTCCAGCCTTCAAGTCGCTTCCACTCCCTCTAACAGGCCTCTCTCCTCCTCAGATGGTGCAGTGGTGGCCCCGGATTTTCCTGCTTAAATTCGGCCTTGTCTTTCCTGGGGCAGATTCAGGAGAATTCAGCCTGTAATATCTATGAAGCCACACTTGCAGGTGTCTCACTTTGAAAGGTGTGGTATACGGGCTCATAATTGAAACAAGACATTTAATTATATAGATAGTGTAATGTATTTGCTTCATAGGTTCTTGCTTAAGAATTCATAGCAACACATTGCTATTAAGAACTAGTTGGTTTATTAAGAAAGGTTTAACAATCACACTACACATTACCAATTCATCCACTAGGCTCAAAACTGCACACCTCATCATGGACAACCTAGACCCAACTGACTGGGGTTTTATTGAGTCTTGTGAACATCACGTGACTGGCTAAGCCACTCACAATGCAACAGCTAGCATACTCACAGGGGCGTACATTGCAGATGAGCAGAGTTGTTTTTGAATAATACTCAAGAATAAAGCAGTGGCAGGCTATTGTCCTGAAGCATTTTGTTTACTGTGGGTACACTAGCTTACTAGTAACGGGACTGGACTAGTAACCCAGAGGTCATGAGTTCAAATCCCACCATAGAAAGTTGTGAAATAAATTTGATGGTTTATGCACCAGCACCATGAAACCAGTTGGGTTGTTGCCGTGCCTATACTCCTTCAATTAATAACATGTTAAGACTACTCTGCTTCTACACGATGGCACCCAATACAACGGGCCCTGAACTATACAATGGAGCAACCAGAAATGACAGGCCCTTGACTCCCTTGGAGAAGCCAATCTGCACAGCCTGGCATACAAGGGCATTGAAGGGATAAGAGGAAGTAAATCAGCATATCACCCCCAAGCTATGTGTTAATACTCTTCATTTATTTCTCACTCACACCCACACAGACAGACACAACATTGACATATGCTGAAATGCAAGCTCTGTGTAGAGTTCTCAACTCTAGAACATATTCACACGAGGCATATACTGCAGATAAGGTCACTCATGACCTGCACCTTTATTCCCCGGACCAAGGAGTGCTGAGCCTGTGTGGAACCTCCCTTTAAGTACCTGGCTGACCAGGTAAGGAGTGTCTCCCACAAGTTCACCCCTGTGGTCAAGGTGTGTATTTCACAGTTGTATACAGTGTACAATGTACAGTGTTGTTACATATTGATTACAGTTATGTGAAGGTTACAAACATGACATCACCTCCCCCCCAATGTCTTTGGGTCAAAGATTGAGTCTTTCAGGCGGTCGACGCTCTCTCGTGGAGCGCCGCAGTTGTGGCTCTGGTTGTTGAGCCGTGACATGAGTTGGTTCCGGGCTGGCCGCAGGGACTGTGCATGCTGTTGACTGTCCTTGTTGCCCGTTCACTGGCAGTGGTGTGGTTGACATCCCATGGTCTATTTCAGGTTCCTCAGTGTCCATGCTGAACCTTTTCTTTGCCTGGTCCAGATGTTTGCAGCATATCTGCCCATTGTTTAGTCTGACCACTATGACCCTATTCCCCTCTTTACCAATTACGGTGCCCTCAAGCCACTTGGGTCCTAGTGCATGGTTAAGCACAAATACCGGGTCATCCATTTCTATACACCTCCCCCTTGAGTTTCGATCATGGCGCTCGGTTTGGGACTGCTGCTTACCCTCAACAATGTCTGACAGGCTTGGGGACAGCCGCGTTTTGAGCATGCGTTTCATGAGGAGTTCCGCTGGCGGGACTCCCGTGAGCAAGTGCAGGCGGGACCGATAGGCCAGCAGGAGGCGCGATAGGCGGTACTGAAGAGAGGGTCCCTGGCTACGTAGCATGCCTTGTTTTATGACTTGGACCGCACGTTCTGTCTGGCCATTGGAAGCCGGCTTGAACGGTGTCGTCCGGACGTGTTTAATGCCATTACCCAACATAAACTCCTGGAATTCATGGCTGGTGAAACACGAGCCATTGTCGCTGACCAGAATGTCCGGCAAGTCGTGGGTCGCGAAAACCGTGCACAGACTCTCCACGGTGATGGATGTCGTGCACGAGTTTAATATGATGCATTCGATCCATTTCGAGTATGCATCGACTACAATCAAGAACATTTTTCCCATGAACGGCCCCGCATAGTCCACATGGATGCGTGACCATGGCCTGGTGGGCCAGGGCCACGGGCTGAATGGGACCTCCCTGGGGGCATTGCCCATCTGGGCACATGTCGTGCACCTACGAACCCAGTGGTCCAGGTCTGAGTCAATCCCCGGCCACCATACATGTGACCGGGCAATGGTCTGCATTAGCACAATGCCTGGGTGCTCGCTGTGGAGTTCCCTGATGAATGCTTCCCTTCCTTTCTGGGGCATGACCATCCGGCTGCCCCATAGCAGGCAGTCGGCTTGAATGGAGAGCTCATCCATCTGTCTCTGAAACGGTCTGACCTCCTCGGGGCACGCCCCGTGTGCGGGCGCCCAATCCCCAGTCAGGACACATTTCTTTATCATGGATAGGAGGGGGTGCCTGTTGGTCCAGAGTTTGATATGGCGGGCTGTGATGGGGGAGCCCGCAGTGTCAAAAGCCTCAACGGCCATAACCATCTCAGCGCTTTGCTCCACTGCCCCCTTTTCAGTGCAATTTTCAGTGCCTGGCCGGTGCCATATGGTGTAGTCATACGCAGCCAGCGTGAGAGCCCATCGCTGTATGCGAGATGACGCATTGGCATTGACAGCCTTGCTGTCAGACAACAGGGATGTTAACGGCTTGTGATCCGTTTCTAACTCGAACGGTCTGCCAAACAGATACTGATGCATCTTTTTCACACCGTAAACGCAAGCGAGTGCTTCCTTTTCGACCATGCCGTACCCACGCTCTGCCTGGGAGAGCGACCTGGAGGCATAAGCCACCGGTTGTAGTCGGCCGTCGTCATTTCCCTGCTGCAACACACACCCAACCCGTATGATGATGCATCGCATGTTAAAACTATTTTTTACAGGGGTCATACAAAGTCAACAGTTTGTTGGAACAAAGCAGGTTCCGCGCCCTGTTGAAAGCCCGTCCCTGACAGTCCCCCCAGAACCAGTCACAACCCTTACGCAGGAGCACATGTAACGGCTCCAACAATGTGCTTAAGTTAGGCAGGAAGTTCCTGAAATAGTTCAAAAGTCCCAGGAACGATCGCAACTCCGATGTGTTGCCAGGACGGGGCGCACGACGGATCGCCTCCGTTTTGGATTCGGTAGGCCACACACACTTGGCCTTTTTCAGCCGCTTCCACTCCCAGCCAGTCCTTTGTGACAAAGGTCTGCTGGAGTCGCTCCACAAAATCGTCCCAGTCCTCATCCACACAGTAACATTCCTCTGTGCTACCGGTGGCCATCTTTGTGGTTCAGTGATTCCCGTTTCTCGTCGCCAGATGTAGAGTTCTCAACTCTAGAACATATTCACATGAGTATACTGCAGACAAGGTCACCGGACCAAGGAGTGCTGAGCCTGCGTGGAACCTCCCTTTAAGTACCTGGCTGACCAGGTAAGGAGTGTCTCCCACAAGTTCACCCCCTGTGGTCAAGGTGTGTATTTCACAGTTGTATACAGTGTACTGTGTTGTTACATATTGGTTACAGTTATGTGAAGGTCACAAACATGACACTCTGTTTGAAGGTGTCTCCTGTAGACAGCATTGTAACATTAGTCAATTTTCTGCCATTGTAGGTTTGGAAAGCAGCCTGCCAGCATTGCAAGTGGGCCAGGACAAGACAACTCCACACAGCTCTGTTGAATGCCACTGGGAGAGAGTGCCCCCATTCTGCGATAACTTCCCAATCAATTGATAGGATTTCTGCCTTGTAACTCACTCAGAGTTACCGAATATCATTTGTGAGATGACACGCAAGCTGAAAAAGTCTATCCATTGTATTTTCTGTCTTTTTCAATTTTATGGCCTGAAGATTTCTGGGGACCCGCTCTGCTGGTGAACAGAAACAGTGCCCAACCTTGCCCAAGGCCAGAAGCCCTGTCCCAAACCCTAGAGTCTGGGTCATTTGAATGTCCAGGGTTAGTCAGTGGCACCAATGCCCACCCTGATCCCCCAAACCGTCCTCGTAAGACAGAGTCACTCCTTATAGCTGCACTTGAAGTCTGCCTGAAGCTCAAAGGGGCTGAAGAAAAATACATTTTTTAAAAAAGCTCTCGAGCCACAGTAACTAAAGGCACAGGCATGATGGACCAAATGGCCTCCTTCTGTGCTGTATAATTCTACAGAAATTGAGCCACTCCAGAATCCATGACCTTATTCTTGTAAGATTAGAGATCTTCGGAAGGCCTAAAAGGGACTCATGCAAGATCTCAACTGGCATTAAGTTAGGCTGAGGCCTTTCAAGGGAAAACAATTCCTGGGAAAGCCCGGGAACCCTTCCCGGCACGCCCCCTTCACATGCGGTGTATGGGCGAAAGGTCTGCTACATCCCCCCACCCCTCCCAATTTGAATTTAATGGTCCCGTCTAAATGGGGAAGAATTTCAACAAAGCTGGGTTCACCACTGCTCACTCCAGGCGGAAATGGGACACGTCCTGTCCTGCTCCAGCAATTTAAGGCCAGTAACCCTGCTGTCATATTACATCTGCTACTGTAAAAAAAACTATCGCCAGTATGGGCTGATAAGTGCATGAACACATCACTTATTAATCTGAAAATGCCCTTTTGGGATTGATTCACTGAGTGAACCTGCTTCTGGCCATTCACTGCCACATAACAATTTGTCTTCATCTGTCATTATCTAAATGAAAGACTAATTCTGTACTCCACAATTATGTATTTCCAGTATATTATCAACGAGTTATGTTTGTGGGTTTGAGCTTTGGGGTGATTTTTGTATTAAGTGCATTCACATTATTTTAAATAAAATATTTAACTACCTTGTTAAACAACAAAAATAGCTCAGAATATAATCTGTAAGCATATGATCACCTTTAAAAAATGTATTTTAGGTTATGTGGTGATTTTTGAGTAAAAGAAAGATCAATATTGAATACTAGACACTTCCTGAAGGCAAAAACATCCTTCACTATGTACATAGGTTAATCCCTAGAAACATTCATTGAATGAACATGACAAAACATAGCCCCATTTACTCTAGGCAGTGTCTTAACTAGTAAATGCAATTAGTTTCTATGTTTGCCTAATCCCCCTATACAAGGTCTCAGTCTCGAAGCATTAGTGGAGCCCAGGAAATGTTTCTGAACCATCCTTGCTTAGTGTGCATAGTGAGATGTAGCCCCTCAGCTTTTAACCCTCTTGAGCCTTCAATGTTTCCCATTCCATTACACGAGTTTTATTTGCCCATCCTGATATCTGACACATGCAGGAACCTGGCTTAACAGTCTCCAAACCCAACTATTGAAAAGATTCCGCACAGTTGAGGCTAGACGTTCCATTATTTTTGCATGCATAACGCCCACTTAACATCCATTTTACCACTGAAATGATGTGTAATGCCCAGATATCACCCATTTAGCCACAAAATGGAAACTGACGCCCATTTTTCGGACACTTATCGCCGAGCGTTACTTTCCCCATGTATGCAACGCAGGGAAAAAAATAATACCGCCTGCCCACTTTTTTTGGGCGGAATCATCAGAATGGGCAAAACCAACGCCCATAATATCGCCCAGCGTTACTTTCCGCATGTAATTAACGCCGAGATTCAATAATACCGACCGCCCACCTTTTTTTGTCGTAAAGATCACATTTGCCGAAACTAATGCCCAGGAGATCGCCCAGCGTCACTTTCACCACCTCGCACACATCTCGCCCACAATATCGCGCGCCCAAAACACCACTCAGAAAAACTGTTCTGAACGAATCACAGCGGTGTGGGCGCCATTTTTTAAATCGCAGGTCGCTTCATTCAAAAGCTTCAACTTGGGGGGAGTTTGGATTGACTCTGGAGTTCTTCTCAGGTGAAGTGACCATCTCAACAAACATCTTTTCAGACTCTGGACTATTGGGGGTTGACTGTAGATGTATTTTAGTGTGGAAATGATTGCTTCTGATCAATCGCTATTATACTTTCATTGCAACGGGGCCAGCCATTTCTCAGCCTGCATCAATTAATACGCAGATGCTGCAGTGCAAATGGCACAACGTCTAATACACATCATTATGTGCCCAATCTAAGACGTGCCAGAATGAGGAGGAGGTCCAGACCATACACACCCCGCACTTACAGGGAGAAGAGGTCTTACCTCGACGTGTCCGACCACACCTGCCTTCAGAGACTGTGCTTCCACAAGGTGGTGATCAATGAAATATGTGAACTCATGAGGACACATATGCAGCCTGCCATCAGGACATCACTGTCGGTCGAGGTCAAGGTCACCGCGGCACTGTCTTTCTACGCGTCCAGTTCCTTTTGGGCCTCCGCGGTCGAGATTTCCCCTCTGTCTCACCATGACACACATCGCTGCGTTAAACAGGTCACGGAGGCCCTGTACGCGCATAGGATGGACTTTATCAGCTTCCCCATGGCGACGGAGGCTGAGACTGACAGGACTGGAGCATTCTACCGCATTGCTAAGTTCCCCAGGGTGCGGGAGCAATACAGTGCACTCACATCGCCAGGTGGGCACCATCTCAGGACCCAGAGCTTTTTCGAAACAGAAAAGGATTTCACTCCCTGAAGGTCCAACTAGTTGTCGACCACAGCCAGATCATAATGGCAGTGAATGCCAAATGTTTGGGCGGTTTCGATGAGGCTCACATCCTACGTGAGAGCGCTGTCTCTGACATGTTTAAGAGTCAGCCACAAGGACAATGCTGGATGCTTGGTGACAACCGATATGGCCTAGCCACCTGGCTGATGAACCCACTGCATGACACCCACACCAAGGCCGAGAAGTGATACAACCATTGCCACAGAGACACACTCAATGTGGTCCAGAAAACAATTACTGTGCTTAAGCAGCGCTTTAGATGCCTGGACCACTCAGGAGGGGAGCTACAATACAACACTGAGCAAGTAGCTAAATTCATGGTCGTGTGCTCCATGCTGCACAACCTGGCTATCAGGAGGGGACAAGAATTGCCAGAAGGGACTGATGGTCCACCTCAGGAGAGAGAGGAAGAGGAGGATGAGGGGCTGGACGCTGACTTTGGGCCAGAAAATCAGGCTGAATTTGCAACCATGCCCACGCCCCGCCTTCAGACCGCAGGAAAGGGCCCGCGGTTGCTACATAGCTGCAAGACTCTTATGTCAGGAGCTCATAACTGAATGATTGCCTGAAAGAACATTACTGTGATTGACAAAGCTGACACACAGCTGTGTGTGTGCAGCTCAGACATCAATGGTGGCCATCACCTTGGTGCCAGTTAAAGTTTAAGTTGATTGAAGTTAAGTTTTATTTAACCCTTTCATGTTAAGGAATCACCAGTGTGTAATGGTCCAGCTATCTGAGACAATGCGCAACAAGGTTACGTTGAATAAAAAACATTTTATACGACCATTGGTCTGAAATCATAAGTATCACGGGCAAAAACACCCCACCCCCACCCCACTTTTTCGACCATTGACATCATTCAAATGGTTAACATGTCCAGCAACACAGAATACAAAGGCAAAGCAGGAGGGTGGCCCCCTCCCCCATACATTACAACAAACTGCATACACCCAGATGGAGATACAACACAGCCATCACCTGCAGACATACACCTCACTTTCCTTCCCCCCTCCCATTCTTCTCCCCACCTCGACCCTTTCCCCTCCTCGCTCAATGCTGCCTGGCCGAAGAGGTCCTCAAGCGGTGCTTCATTGGGGAGGATGAAGGCAGAGGCAGTGGTTAGAACATAAGAATTAGGAACAGGAGTAGGCCATCTAGCCCCTCGAGCCTGCTCCGCCATTCAACAAGATCACGGCTGATCTGGCCGTGGACTCAGCTCCACTTACCCGCCTGCTCCCCATAACCCTTAATTCCCTTATTGGTTAAAAATCTATCTATCTGTGACTTGAATACATTCAATGAGCTAGCCTCAACTGCTTCCCTGGGCAGAGAATTCCACAGATTCACAACCCTCTGGGAGAAGAAATTCCTTTTCAACTCGGTTTTAAATTGGCTCCCCCGTATTTTGAGGCTGTGCCCCCTAGTTCTAGTCTCCCCGACCAGTGGAAACAACCTCTCTGCCTCTATCTTGTCTATCCCTTTCATTATTTTAAATGTTTCTATAAGATCACCCCTCATCCTTCTGAACTCCAATGAGTAAAGACCCAGTCTACTCAATCTATCATCATAAGGTAACCCCCTCATCTCCGGAATCAGCCTAGTGAATCGTCTCTGTACCCCCTCCAAAGCCAGTATATCCTTCCTTAAGTAAGGTAACCAAAACTGCACGCAGTACTCCAGGTGCGGCCTCACCAATACCCTATACAGTTGCAGCAGGACCTCCCTGCTTTTGTACTCCATCCCTCTCGCAATGAAGGCCAACATTCCATTCGCCTTCCTGATTATCTGCTGCACCTGCAAACTAACCTTTTGGGATTCATGCAGAAGGACCCCCAGGTCCCTCTGCACCGCAGCATGTTGTAATTTCCATTCAAATAATATTCCCTTTTACTGTTTTTTTTTCCAAGGTGGATGACCTCACATTTTCCGACATAGTATTCCATCTGCCAAACCTTAGCCCATTCGCTTAACCTATCTAAATCTCTTTGCAGCCTCTCTGTGTCCTCTACACAACCCGCTTTCCCACTAATCTTTGTGTCATCTGCAAATTTTGTTACACTACACTCTGTCCCCTCTTCCAGGTCATCTATGTATATTGTAAACAGTTGTGGTCCCAGCACCGATCTCTGTGGCACACCACTAACCACTGATTTCCAACCCGAAAAGGACCCATTTATCCCGACTCTCTGCTTTCTGTTAGCCAGCCAATTCTCTATCCATGCTAATAAATTTCCTCTGACTCCGCGTACCTTTATCTTCTGCAGTAACCTTTTGTGTGGCACCTTATCGAAAGCCTTTTGAAAATCCAAATGCACCACATCCATCGGTACACCTCTAAACCACCATGCTCGTTATATCCTCAAAGAATTCCAGTAAATTAGTCAAACATGATTTCCCCTTCATGAATCCATGTTGCGACTGCTTGATTGTACTATTCCTATCTAGATGTCCCGCTATTTCTTTCTTAATGATAGCTTCAAGCATTTTCCCCACTATAGATGTTAAACTAACTGGCATATAGTTACCTGCCTTTTGTCTGCCCCCTTTTTTAAACAGAGGCGTTACATTAGCTGCTTTCCAATCCGCTGGTACCTCCCCAGAGTCCAGAGAATTTTGGTAGATTATAACAAATGCATCTGCTATAACTTCTGCCATCTCTTTTAATACCCTGGGATGCATTTCATCAGGACCAGGGGAGTTGTCTACCTTGAGTCCCATTAGCCTGTCCAGCACTACCCACCTAGTGATAGTGATTGTCTCAAGTTCCTCCCTTCCCACATTCCCGTGACCAGCAATTTTTGGCATGGTTTTTGTGTCTTCCACTGTGAAGACCGAAGCAAAATAATTGTTTAAGGTCTCAGCCATTTCCACATTTCCCATTATTAAATCCCCCTTCTCATCTTCTAAGGGACCAACATTTACTTTAGTCACTCTTTTCCGTTTTATATATCAGTAAAAGCTTTTACTATCTGTTTTTATGTTTTGTGCAAGTTTACTTTCGTAATCTATCTTTCCTTTCTTTATTGCTTTCTTAGTCATTCTTTGCTGTCGTTTAAAATGTTCCCAATCTTCTATTTTCCCACTAACCTTGGCCACCTTATATGCATTGTTTTTTAATTTGATACTCTCCTTTATTTCCTTGGTTATCCACAGCTGGTTATCCCTTCTCTTAACGGCCTTCTTTTTTACTGGAATATATTTTTGTTGAGCACTATGAAAGAGCTCCTTAAAAGTCCTCCACTGTTCCTCAATTGTGCCACCGTTTAGTCTGTGTTCCCATGGTTGCATGGGTATGGGAGCAGGGGGTGCTGAGGGGGGAACATTCTCTGATCCAGAAGCAGGATCTTGGTTTGCTTCTCATCTGTCATTGGCACTGGTGATGCGGAACCGAGGGGTGGAGTGCTGTGCTCCGGGAACACTGGGAGGCCTGTGCCAGCAGTGCTCCTGGCTATCGCCTCCAGGGCCTCCGCTATCCGCGGAACGTACTCAGTCATAGTGGCCAGCTGTCGGGATATGCCCCCCAATGCATTGAGGATCTGGTCACCAATGTCTACAGTCCTCCTGGACAACCGTAGCACCTCTCTGCTCTCATGTGGCACTCGTGGAACAGATCTGCCACGCCCACGGAACCTCCGCGGGGTCGGCGCCGTCCTGCGGACAAATGGTGTGCCCTATGGCAAGGTGCTTGGGCCCGGTACCTCCAGAGTGGAGGCGGGAATGGCTGGAGGAGCACTAGATGGTTTTGGAGTGGAATGGCTTCTGGAGCGTGGCGAAGCAGGCTCCTCGAAGTCCGCACTCTCATCCATAGAGAACAGACCCAGCAGATTGACGAGAATTGGAACTCATCAGCATCAGATGTAGGATTGTCTGGCGAATCCGGCCCCGCGCCCCCACCTTCTGCTCTCTGTGATCTTGCCTGGGGCCTTGCAGTACCCCACTAACTGCCTGCCATTTTCAGAATGGCAGGCAGTGACTAGTGGGGTACCGCAAGGTTCTGTGCTGGCGCCCCAGCTGTTTACATTGTACATTAATGATTTAGACGAGGGGATTAAATGTAGTATCTCCAAATTTGCGGATGACACTAAGTTGGGTGGCAGTGTGAGCTGCGAGGAGGATGCTATGAGGCTGCAGAGCAACTTGGATAGGTTAGGTGAGTGGGCAAATGCATGGCAGATGAAGTATAATGTGGATAAATGTGAGGTTATCCACTTTGGTGGTAAAAACAGAGAGACAGACTATTATCTGAATGGTGACAGATTAGGAAAGGGGGAGGTGCAACGAGACCTGGGTGTCATGGTACATCAGTCATTGAAGGTTGGCATGCAGGGACAGCAGGCTGTTAAGAAAGCAAATGGCATGTTGGCCTTCATAGGGAGGGGATTTGAGTACAGGGGCAGGGAGGTGTTGCTACAGTTGTACAGGGCCTTGGTGAGGCCACACCTGGAGTATTGTGTACAGTTTTGGTCTCCTAACCTGAGGAAGGACATTCTTGCTATTGAGGGAGTGCAGCGAAGGTTCACCAGACTGATTCCCGGGATGGCGGGACTGACCTATCAAGAAAGACTGGATCAACTGGGCTTGTATTCACTGGAGTTCAGAAGAATGAGAGGGGACCTCATAGAAACGTTTAAAATTCTGATGGGTTTAGACAGGTTAGATGCAGGAAGAATGTTCCCAATGTTGGGGAAGCCCAGAACCAGGGGTCACAGTCTAAGGATAAGGGGTAAGCCATTTAGGACCGAGATGAGGAGAAACTTCTTCACCCAGAGAGTGGTGAACCTATGGAATTCTCTACCACAGAAAGTTGTTGAGGCTAATTCACTAAATATATTCAAAAAGGAGTTATATGAAGTCCTTACTACTAGGGAGATCAAGGGGTATGGCGAGAAAGCAGGAATGGGGTACTGAAGTTGCATGTTCAGCCATGAACTCATTGAATGGCGGTGCAGGCTAGAAGGGCCGAATGGCCTACTTCTGCACCTATTTTCTATGTTTCTATGTTTCTATGTGCTACTGGCTGAGCTGCAAAATACAAATGCTCCTAATAAAGGGTGAAACTGAGTACTGTGTACAATGAGCAAGTGTGACCTTAGCTCCTTTAATAAGACTCCAGAGTGCAGGTACCTCGTGGGTGGCCTGCTTATATACCGTGCTCCCAAGGGATGCTGGGATCCCTTGGGACTCCAACAGGTAGGCCCTCAGGTGGTAATGTAATACAGTTTACAAGGGGTTAAATACATAACATCACTCCCCCGTGAAGTCAACAGTACACTTATTTACAAGGTGAGACGATCTGGGGCTTTTCGCTCCCTTGTCAATGGTCTTGGTACAAATGCAGGTGTGGGTGAGTTGGTTAGTTCTTCACTGGACTGTTGGGCAGCCGGTCTTGCCGGGCTGCTGGGGATGGTGAGTTCAGCTTCGTGGTCAACCATGATGTCAGTTGCCACTTGTGTGTGTGTTGGAGGGTCAAAGTTGGTGGTGTCTTCTCCGGGTTGTTCGTAGCTGTTGGTGAACCGCAATTTGATTTGGTCCAAATGTTTTCTGTGCGTTTGTCCATTGGCCAATTTGACCTGAAACACCCTACTCCCCTCTTTGGCTGTGACCATGCCAGCGAGCCATTTGGGATCATGTCCATAATTGAGCACAAACACAGGATCATTGATCTCAATATCGCGTGACAAATTTGCGCGGTCATGGTACACACTTTGTTGATGCCACTTGCCCTCCACTTGATCATGGAGATCAGGGTGGACAAGAGAGAGCCTTGTTTTTTACACCCTTTTCATGCATTGCTCAGCTGAGAGCAAGTGTTGCACTGGCACACGCATGACTCTAACTCTGAGTAGATGCCAGACCACTGCACATGGGATCTGGCTATGGCTTTCATCATTACAATGCCTGGTTGGGTGCTGTGCAGTTCACTTATCTCTGCCTTTCTTGGGCAAGGCCATGCGATTGCCCACAACAGACAGTCCGCCTGCAGGGACATTTCGTCTTTGCACCTGTGGAACTGCTTAATCGCTCATGCATCTCCGCTGGGACACTGGACCAGCTCCCATGGAGGACACAGTTTTTTACCAAGGACAGTAATGGATCCGGGCTGGTCCAGGTCCTGATCTGGCGAGCCTTAACGGGGGACTTTTCATTCTTGAATGCCTCTATGACCACGAGCAAGTCCGCTGGCTGTGCCATTTCCACCCCGGTGGTGGGCAATGTCGACTGAGAGCATCTGCGCAATTCTCTGTGCCTGGTCTGTGGCGAATTGCATAGTTGTATGCCGACAGCGTGAGCGCCCATCTTTGGATGTGGGCAGAGGATGTGTTAATCCCTTTGTTCTCAGAGAACAGCGATATGAGCGGCTTGTGGTCAGTTTCAAGCTCAAACTTGAGGCAAAATAAGTACTGGTGCATTTTTTTTACCCTGTAAATGCACACGAGAGCCTCTTTTGCAATCATGCTGTAGGCACTTTTGGCCTTGGACAAACTCCTGGACGCATAAGCGACCGGTTGCAAGATCCCTGATTCGTTAGCCTGTTGTAACACACACCCGACTCCGTATGACGACGCATCGCAAGCTAGCACTAATCTTTTGCAAGGGTTATGCAGGAAAGGAGTTTGTTTGAACATATAGATTTCTGTCTTTCTTAAAGGCAGCCTCTTATGATTTCCCCCATACCCAGTCGTCTCCCTTGCGCAGTAGCACATGAAGGGGTTCTAGCAGGGTGCTTAACCCATGCAGGAAATTACAGAAATAGTTAAGGAGTCCCAGGAACGACCGCAGCTCCGTCATGTTCTGTGGTCTCGGCGTGTTCTTGATGGCCTCCATCTTGGCGTTGGTGGGTCTGATGCTGTCTGCCGTGATTCTTTTTCCCAAGAACTCGACCTCCTGTGCCAGGAAAACACACTTTGAGCGTTTCAACCTGAGCCCCACGTGATCCAACTGACTAAGAAATTCTTCCAGATTCTTCAAGTGTTTAATTGTGTCCCGACCTGTAACTGGTATGTCATCCTGGAAAACCACGGTGCGAGAAACTGACTTTAGCAGGCTCTTCATGTTCCGTTGGAAGATTGTCGCGGCTGACAGAATCCCGAACGGGCACCAGTTATAGATGAACAGACCTTTGTGCGTGTTGATGCAGGTGAGGCCTTTCGAAGACTCCTCCAGGTCCTGTGTCATGTAGGCCGAGGTCAGGTCCAGCTTGGTGAACGTCTTCCCTCCAGCCAGGGTCGCGAATAGGTCGTCTGCCTTGGGTAGCGGGTACTGGTCTTGTAGCGAAAAACGGTTCATCGTTACTTTATAGTCCCCACAAAGTCTAACCGCGCCATCCTCTTTAAGTACCGGGACAATCGGACTGGCCCACTCGTTGAATTCTACCGGTGCGATGATGCCTTCTCGCTGCAGCCTGTCCAGCTCAATTTCCACTTTCTCATGCATCATGTGCGATACCTCCCGTGCCTTGTGTTGGATGGGTCACGTACCGGGGACCAAATGGATCTGCACTTTCGCCCCCGAGAAGCTCACTGCTCTCGTCAGCATCAATCTCCACAGCGTGCTGTGTCACCTTCTCCTCTCCCTCCATTATAGGCACCAAATTTGGGCAAATATCTGGCTGGTAACAGCTAATTTTTTTCCCCCAATTTGCTTTAAAGCTCTAGACTCTCCCTCCTTCCTCCCAAAGCTACGCACTCTGCGAGGAGAGAACGCAGCATTGACCACGACCTCTGTGGGCCGGCTGCAACTCCCTTTAAATACCGCCCCAGAATCTTTACCTCGACTTGTGAATGCCAGCTTCCCGCCAGCCGGTAAGTGAGGCGGTAAAAGTGAATTTGGCGAGACTGGCCAAGGAGGCGTTGCACGCGTACTGACATCAGGATTTCCATGGCGGTAGTCGGCGAGGCGGCAAATCTTTACGCCCTTGAAAAAGGACAACCAAATTTCCCATCAGGCTGCACCCCAGCCTAACGCCGCCACCCAGCCGTTTACGCCCTGATGTTGCCTCACTCAGGCAGTATCAGCTGGCGGTAGCAACCGAATTTCCACCCCTATTTTTTTTTAAGTGAGCAAGGAACTATCTCTTAAATTAAAACTTGATTTTAATTCAGGTCCTGGTGCTCATGCATGGGACTCTATTGTGCATGGGATTAGAGAGCAAGGATATTACAGCTCCACATCACCAAGCATGCACTGATCTGAAACTGGTACACGTAGTAGGACAATGGTTAAGTCTTTTGGGGCAGGAGCTCCACAACAACAACAACAACAACTTGCATTTATAAAGCACCTTTAAAATAGTAAAATATCCCGTGGCGCTTCATAGGAACATTATCAAATAGAATTTGACACCGAGCCACATATACTGATATTCAGGCAGATGACCAAAAGCTTTGTCAAAGAGGTAGGTTTTAAGGAGCATCTTAAAGGAGAAGACGGTAGCGAAGCAAAGAGGTTTAGGGAGGGAATTCCAGAGCTTAGGGCCTTGGCAGTTGAAGGGATGGCTGCCAATGGTGGAGTGATTAAAATCAGTGATGCACAGGAGGCCAGAATTGGAGGAGTGCAGAGATCTTGGAGGATTGTTGGATGGGAGGAAAAGGCAAGGCCATGAAGGGATTTGAAAACAAGGATGATAATTTTAAAATCGAGATGTTGCTCAACTGGGAGTCAATGTAGGTCAGCGAAGACAGGGGTGATGGGTGAATGGGACTTGGTGCGAGTTAGGATATGGGCAGCAGAGTTTTGGATGAGCTCAAGTTTATGGAGTGTGAAAGATGGGAGGCCAGCCAGGATTGCATTGGAATAATCAAGTCTCGAGGTAACAAAGGCATGGATGAGGATTTCAGCAACAAATGAGCTGAGGCAGAGTCGGACAATGTTTCGGAGGTGGAAGTAGGCAGTCTTAGTGATGGCGCGGATATGTGGTTGGAAGCTCATCTCGAGGTTAAATATGATATCAAGGTTGTGAACAGTCTGTTCCACCTCAGACAGTTGCCAGGGAGATATATAATGAGATCAATTTATTACCTTAAATGATGCTAAACAGATTAATGTCATTACAATCCACAAGGAATACAATTCCCATCACTTTCGGACTGAATAGGGGTGTGCGTTGAGGGACATTTAGGGCTGGACTTTCCACTTAGATTGCTAGGGCCAAAAAAATGGGCGATGTTCCAGCCTGAGCGATGTTTCAGCCTTCAGGATCACTGGAAGATCGCCCATTTTTGGGATAGCTACTTTCGGCTTTTTTGGGGGGGGGGGGCAGTGATAGCCCAGCGATGTGAAATGGGCCTCAGCAATGTGGAAGGCAAGGCTTCCCTAGCAACAGTCTTCTGCGCATGTGGGGTTTTTTTTGCAAGCAAGTTTTCCCACGATTCGGGAGGCCAGGGGTCATCCATGCAGGCGCAGAAGGCAAAGGGAGGGGTAGAGAGAGAGAGAGAGAGAGTGGATAGAGAGAGAGGAGGAAGGCAGAGACAGAGACAGAGAGCAGAGATCCCAATCAAGAGAGATAAGAGAATATAAACAAATTTAAAATGTCAGATGAGTCGGACCACAGTGTTCAGGATGTGGAGCGGGGGAGGAGGAGGGAAAAGCCCTTCTCAGAAGAGGCGAACGAGGCCCTCGTCCAGGAGGTGCATTCCTGGTGGTCCCAATTAACCCAGGATGGGCATGGGAAACCCCCACCCTGGGCATACCGTAAAATCTGGGGCGAGATCGCCGACGTGATGTCGTTGGCGTCCCACGAGGCGAAGGGATGTGACCAGTGCCGGAAGTGCTGGAACAGCCTGGTTGCTTCGGCAAGAGTAAGTATAGATTTTATATTGTAATGATGCACATAATATAAATCTCCTGGATTGAAATTAAGCTTGTTATTCTTGCATATATTCCCTGTTAAGATCTGAACAGGGCTCGGACCTGCACCCGACTGTGTCAGTCTCTCTGGCTACTGTCACTTACACAGTGACCCAGCCTGGACTGGGGGAGGGCTGCCCTGGCTCACTATCTGCCCTGGGACACCTTGGGACATTAGCTCCTGTCATTGCCGAGTTCACCAGCTATCCTGATTCCAACCACCTATGGGGGCCCTTCAATGGAGATTGTAGTCGAGAGAGATGTTTGTGTCAAGCATTAGATCCTAAACACGATCTTTGTTATAACCATGCATCAATTGTGGATACAAACCCTACAAGCATATAACGTTGGAAACTGTTGTCTTTCCATGATAGTACCTAGTCAATTAGCTTATGCCATGCTCTTTTCACATTTGCAGAGGAAGATATCTAACAACTGATTCGAGCAGAGGCGCAGAGGAGGGAGCCCTGCTCAGCTCCAACTGCTTACTGACCTCGAGGAGTGAGCAGCCGCACTTGTCGGGGGCCACAGCCGCTCGGCCACCACCCGTGGTGAGACAGATCCCTCCCATGCGTCACGTGAGTAATGTGTTAAGCAGTGTTAAAGTGATGTAACATCATTTAATTATAATATACGAATGATGTCATGTCATGCATGCAGCCTCTGTGCTACTCTCAGGTTGACAACATAAGAACATAAGAAAAAAGAGCAGGAGCAGGCCACCTGGCCATCTGTCCCCTTCTCTGTCCACTCCCCATAAACTTCACTCCCTTATCATTCTGTCTATCTCCGACTGATCCAGCCTCCACAACTCTCTGGGTCACTGAATTCCACATAGATGTACGACCATATGTATTACCGTATGATGCATTATTATGTAATGTCTCTTGGTCTCATTTATTGTAGTAGTGCTGCTCCTCCTCTGTATACCAGCGCAGCACTAGAATGTCTACCCTTCCGTTCTAATGAGCTCAATAAGCTCAATTGTGTTTTGCAAGTCCCTCAACACCAATGTGCAGCGAGGCAAACCTGAACCTGCACCGTTGCAGGTGGTCCTCACTACGGGTGGGGAGGAGGAAGCGGATGACGAGACAACCGAGCCTGAGGAGGAGGAGGATCTGGTGGAAACGGAGGAGGATACCCTGAGCATCCCTCTGCCTCTGCCTGTTTTACCTGTGGTACCCCGTCGGAGAGGCGGGAGATCGAGGAGCAAAGTCGGAGCAGCCTATAAAGGCCAGCCGTTGCAGCTGCAGTAGGGTGAGAAGGCAAAAAAGAAGTAGAAAGAAATCGAAAGGTGACGTCACAGCCAAGGGGGTAAGTGATTGGTAAGTAGTTTTTCTTTTTCTTTTCTTTATCAGTAAGTAACCTTTACCATTGTTGTTGCCAAATTAAGTTAATCTAAGAGTTAAGTCATGGCAGGACAGCTCGGACACATGTTATGCTTCTCCTGTACTATGTGGGAAGTCAGGGACGCTTCCGGTGTCGCTGATGACTATGTGTGCGGGAAGTGCATTCGCCTGCAGCTCCTGATGGACCGCATTGTAGCACTGGAGCTGCGGGTGGATTTACTCTGGAGCATCCACGATGCTGAGTACGACGTGAATAGCACGTTTAGTGAGTTGGTCTTACCACAGGTAAAGGGTACACAGCCAGATGGGGAATGGGTGACCAACATGAAGAGCAGTGCAAGGAAGGTAGTGCAGGGGTTCCCTGTGGTCATCCCCCTGCAAAACAGATACACCACTTTGAGTACGGTTGGGGGGGATGACTCATCAGGGGAGGGCAGCAGCAGCCAAGTTCATGGCACTGTGGGTGGCTCTGCTGCATGAGGAGGGCAGGGAAAAGAGTGGGAGAGCTATAGTGATACGGGATTCAATTGTAAGGGGAATAGATAACCGTTTCTGCGGCCGCAACCGAGACTCCAGCATGGTATGTTGCCTCCCTGGTGCAAGGGTCAAGGATGTCTCGGAGCAGGTGCAGGGCATTCTGAAAAGAGAGGGTGAACAGCCAGTTGTCGTGGTGCATATAAGTACCAACGATATAGGTAAAAAAATGAGATGAGGTCCTACGAGACGAATTTAGAGAGCGAGGAGCTAAATTAAAAAGTAGGACCTCAAAAGTAGTAATCTCAGGATTGCTAGCAGTGTCACGTGCTAGTCAGAGTAGGAATCGCAGGATAGCTCAGATGAATACATGGCTTGAGGAGTGGTGCAGAAGGGAGGGATTCAAATTCCTGGGACATTGGAACTGGTTCTGGGGGAGGTGGGACCAGTATAAACCAGATGGTCTGCACCTGGGCAGGACTGGAACCAATGTCCTAGGAGGAGTGTTTACTAGTGCTATTGGGGAGGAGTTAAACTAATATGGCAGGTGGATGGTAACCTATGCAGGGAGACAGAGGGAAGTAGAATGGGGGCAGAAGAAACAGATAGAAAGAAGAAAAGTAAAAGTGGACGGCAGAGAAACCAAAGGCAAAAAGCAAAAAGGGCCACATTATAGCAAAACTCTAAAGGGACAAAGTGTGTTAGAAAGACAAGCCTGAAGGCTCTGTGCCTCAATGCGAGGAGTATTCGGAGTAAGGTGGATGAATTAACTGCGCAAATAGCAGTTAACGGGTATGATGTAATTGGCATCACGGAGACATGGCTCCAGGGTGACCAAGGCTGGGAACTCAACATCCAGGGGTATTCAACATTTAGGAAGGATAGACAGAAAGGAAAAGGAGGCAGGGTGGCATTACTGGTTAAAGAGGATATTAATGCAATAGTAAGAAAGGACATTAGCTTGGATGATGTGGAATCGGTATGGGTGGAGCTACGGAATACCAAAGGGCAGAAAACGCTAGTGGGAGTTGTGTACAGACCACCAAACAGTAGTAGTGAGGTTGGGGACAGCATCAAACAAGAAATTAGGGATGCATGCAATAAAGGTACAGCAGTTATCATGGATGACTTTAACTACATATTGATTGGGCTAACCAAACTGGTAGCAATGCAGTGGAAGAGGATTTCCTGGAGTGTATTAGGGATGGTTTTCTCGACCAATATGTCGAGGAACCAACTAGGGAGCTGGCCATCCGAGACGGGGTGATGCGTAATGAGAAGGGACTAATTAGCAATCTTGTTGTGCGAGGCCCCTTGGAGAAGAGTGACCATAACATGGTAGAATTCTTCATTAAGATGGAGAGTGACACAGTTCATTCAGAAACTAGGGTCCTGAACTTAAGTAAAGGTAACTTTGATGGTTTGAAGCGTGAATTGGCTAGAATAGACTGGCAAATGATACTTAAAGGGTTGATGGTGGATAGGCAATGGCAAACATTTAAATATCACATAGATGAACTTCAGCAATTGTACATCCCTGTCTGGAGTAAAAATAAAACGGGGAAGGTGGCTCAACCGTGGCTAACAAGGGAAATTAAGGATAGTGTTAAATCCAAGGAAGAGGCATATAAATTGTCCAAAAAAAGCAACAAACCTGAGGACTGGGAGAAATTTAGAATTCAACAGAGGAGGACAAAGGGTTTTATTTAGGAGGGGGAAATAGAGTATGAGAGGAAGCTTGCCGGGAACATAAAAACTGACTGCAAAAGCTTCAAAAGATATGTGAAGAGAAAAAGATTAGTGAAGACAAACGTAGGTCCCTTGCAGTTAGAATCAGGTGAATTTATAATGGGGAACAAAGAAATGGCAGATCAAATGAACAAATACTTCGGTTCTGTCTTCACGAAGGAAGACAAAAATAATCTTATGGAAGTATTAGGGGATCGAGGGTGTAGTGAGAAGGAGGAACTGAAGGATATCCTTAGTAGACGGGAAATTATGTAGGGAAATTGATGGGATTGAAGGCCGATAAATCCCCGGGGCCTGATAGTCTGCATCCCAGTGTACTTAAGGAAGTGGCTCTAGAAATAGTGGATGCATTTGTGATCATTTTCCAGCAGTCTATCGACTCTGGATCAGTTTCTATGGACTGGAAGGTAACTAATGTAATACCACTTTTTAAAAAGGGAGGGAGAGAGAAAGCAGGTAATTATAGACCGGTTAGCCTGACATCAGTGGTGAGGAAAATGTTGGAATCAATTATTTAGGATGAAATAGCAGCGCATTTGGAAAGCAGTGACAGGATCGGTCCAAGTCAGCATGGATTTATGAAAGAGAAATCATGCTTGACAAATCTTCTGGAATTTTTTGAGGATGTAACTGGTAGAGTGGACAAGGGAGAACCAGTGGATGTGGTGTATTTGGACTTTCAAAAGGCTTTTGACAAGGTCCCACACAAGAGATTGGTGTGAAAAATCAAAGCACATGGTATTGGGGGTAATATACTGACGTGGATAGAGAACTGGTTGGCAGACAGGAAGCAGAGAGTCAGGATAAACGGGTCCTTTTCAGAATGGCAGGCAGTGAATGGTGGAGTGCCGTAGGGCTCAGTGCTGGGACCCCAGCTCTTTACAATATACATCAATGATTTAGATGGAGGAATTGAGTGTAATATCTCCAAGTTTGCAGATGACACTAAACTGGGTGGTGGTGTGAGCTGTGAGGGGGACGCTAAGAGGCTGCAGGGTGACTTGGGCAGGTTAGGTGAGTGGGCAAATGCATGGCAGATGCAGTATAATGTGGATAAATGTGAGGTTATCCACTTTGGGGGCAAAAACGCAAAGACAGAATATTATCTGAATGGCAGCAGATTAGGAAAAGCGGGGGTGCAACGAGACCTGGGTGTCATGGTTCATCAGTCATTGAAAGTTGGCATACGGGTACAGCAGGCAGTGAAGAAGGCAAATGGTATGGTGGCTCTCATAGCAAGCGGATTTGAGTTTAGGAGCAGGGCAGTCTTACTGCAGTTGTACAGGGCCTTGGTGAGGCCTCACCTGGATAATTGTGTTCAGTTTTGGTCTCTTAATCTGAGGAAGGATGTTCTTGCTATTAAGGGAGTGCAGTGAAGGTTCACCAGACTGATTCCAGGGATGGCAGGACTGGCATATGAGGAGAAACTGGATCAACTGAGCCTTTATACATTGGAGTTTAGCAGAATGAGAGGGGATCTCATAGAAACATGTAAGATTCTGACGGGACGGGACAGGTTAGATGCGGGTAGATTGTTCCCGATGTTGGGGAAGTCCAGAACCAGGGGACACAGTCTTAGGATAATGGGTAGGCCATTTAGGATTGAGAGGAAGAGAAACTTCTTCACTCAGAGAGTTGTTAACCTGTGGCATTCCCTGCCGCAGAGAGTTGTTGATGCCAGTTCATTGGATATATTCAAGATGGTGTTAGATATGACCCTTACGGCTAAAGGGATCAAGGAGTATGGAGAGAAAGCTGGAAAGGGGTACTGAGGGAATGATCAGCCATGACCTTATTGAATGGTCATGCAGGCTCGAAGGGCCGAATGGCCTACTCCTGCATCTATTTTCTCTGTTTCTATGTTATCTGCGGCCAGTATGTCATCTTCGACAGAAAAAGTAGCGGGACCAAGCGGCTTGCAGCCAGCGACACCAAGGCGTATCTTAGTGCTCACGCCCATGGAGGTCGAGTCAGCGAAGTCAGCACACGCCTTCAATGGCTGATCGAATTGAGGGCTTGACCAGACTTTGCATAGAGAGTGTCGCGATAAGTCGTGTCCTCCTCCAGGCATTCAGGGTTTACATGGCAAACATGTCCCGGGTGTTCGCTTGCATATCGGAGGATATGCAACAGATGATCCGGGAGATGCGTGCAGCATGCGATAGTGTCGGGAGATGGCACTGCACCCCAAGGTGCTGTCGCACAAACCACCAGCACCAGCACAGATGCGAGTCAGTAGGAAGAACTTCCTTCTGGCTCGTAAGGCATTTGCGCAAGAACGTCTTCCCCTCCACCACCCCAAGAGCCGATCGAGCCACCGTCACCGCCCCCCCACAGCAGGAAGTCTTGCCATCGCCTGTTGCACACCCGACTCGTCCCACTACCCGGGGACCCAAATGGGGGAGTTAATGCAGGGTGGGGTGTAAAGGACCTGGAGGGAAACGTGGCCGCAGCTCGGGAGGGTGGTGCTTTATTGTTGTTTCATTGTTGTTATTGTTATTGTTATATTGTTCTTATTGTTGTTTTTTAAATTTATTGTTGGTTGATTGTTGAGGTGGAAGTGGGGGGGGGGCGGTATTACAGTTACAAAAATAATTAGTTAACTCGTTAAATCATTAAAAAAATGTATTGCATTTTACAATTGTTGTGCAGTGTCTTCTAATAACATAAGGTTCGGTAAAACATGAAAACAATTGTTGGAAAACAATGGCCAGGCCAGACCAGGCAAGGATGCAACGTAACGCAACTGCAACTGTTGTCTTTCCATAACTGTAACTGTGACTGTCCCCAATTTAAGTTCATGCAAAGCTTTCATTTATGAGCTGCTGACGCAACAGTTTTGCAGCCGCGTAACTCCCGTAACTTTCCAGTCTTGCGGGGGGGGGGCATAGGGGCATGGGTTCATCGCCAGGCTGATTGTCCTCCCCGAGGTCCTCATCAGCCTCCTTCTCCTCATCTGTCTCTTCTGCCTCTACTCTTTCCTGAGGTGGACTGGTAGCCTCAATTGTTGTCCTCTCCTTCTAGCTAGGTTATGCAACATGCAGCACACCACATTAAACTCAGCGACCTGGTCAGGGTTGTATTTGTCATGTCTTCAACTATCATTGTAACCCATGTATAAGCTGACCTAAGTTGTACACCTTGAGAACATTGACCACAAGGGGGTGAACTTGTGGGAGACACTCCTAACCTGGACTTTCAGGTATAAAAGGGGAAGCTCCACCCACCTTCATCACTTGAAGTCTTGGTAATAAATGTAACTGGTCACAGAGTGACCTTCTCTCAAGTATGGGTCTCGTGTGCATTTATACTGTACAGTAAGGACATATCAGTATTGTAGGCTGTCTTCAGAGTGGTCCAGGCATCTGAAGCGCTGCTTCAGCACTCCAATTGTCTTTTCAACACTATTGCGTGTAGCTATATGGTTTTCATTGTAACGCTTCTCGGCTTTCGTCTGGGGATTACGCAGGGGGGTCATGAGCCAGCTGGCAAGGCCATATCCTTTATCCCCCAGCATCCAAACATGACCTTGTGGCTGACTGTTAAACAAGTCAGAGACAGCGCTCTTATGCAGGATGTGCGCATCATTGATGCTGCCTGGAAATTTAGCATTTACTGCCATGATTATTTGGTTGTGGTCGACAATGAGCTGCACATTCAGGAGTGGAATCCCTTTTGGTTAGGAAACACCTCCGCATCCTGTAAAGGTACTTTCAGGGCGATGTGCGTACAGTCTATTGCTCTCTGCACCTTGGGGAAGTTTGCTATTCTCAAGAAACCCAAAGCTCTCCCAGTCTGTACCTTCCTGGGCATAGGGAAGCTTATAATGTCCATCCTGTGAGCGTAAAGGGCTTGAGTCACCTGTTAAATGGAGCAATGTGTGGCGTGCTGAGAGTTACCACAGATGTCGGCAACTGAAGCCTGAAAGGAGCCCGATGCGTAGAAGGATAGTGCCACAGTCACCGTTACCTCAACGGGCAGTACGGTCCTGATGGTGCTGGTAGTTTGCAGATCTCCCTTGATGAGCTGGCATATCTCAGCGATGACCTCCTTTCGGAAGCGCAGCCTCTTAAGGTACGTGTTATCAGACAAGTTCAGATATGATTGCTTTTCCCTGTAAGTTCGTCGGGTGTACGGTCTCCTCCTCCGCATTAGTCTGCCACCTCTTTGATTGGGCCCTTCACTAAACCCAACTTAAGACTCCAGCATGTGAGCATTTATAAATAATGGTAGAGAAGTTACAGTCACCATCACTATCACTATTGCTATAAATGCCCTTTGTACTAAAATAAATATAAATATAAATATAAATGTGAGTAGATCAATCAGTAAATAAGGCCCTTAAATACCTCTATAAGCCCCTTCTTTAAGCAGCCTCTCACTTCCTCCGAGGTGCAAAATGGCGTCCGTAGTGCCGAGTTCTGTGAAGTGTGCCAGGTAAGAGAAGCTTTTCTCCAGCGATGTCCAGCGATCTTCTCGGCGAGTGATCAGCCCGGTGATGTGTGGGCGATGTGCCGAAAGTTGCAATGGGCAATGTGTGGGCGATCACCTTGGTGATGTGAAAATCTTGTGTGCCGAAAGTTGGGCCGGCGATTTTTGGGCGATGTTCCGGCCCAACTTTTAAGGTAAAATGGGCGATAGCCTGTCTTTTTGGGCGATAAATGGGCAATAGCCCAGCGATCTCAAGTGGAAAGTCCAGCCCTTAATTTACAGAATCCATTTCCATCTAGGTAACTATTTACAATAATCAATCTTCAACGTTATGTTCAGATACCAATATTAAAGTATAATCTAATCATGCATAATTACTGGGTGTATGAATTACTGGGCGTATGAGTCATTGTGGCATATAAAGTAAAACTGAGGTGTAAAACACACCAACAACCATAAAAATGCCATCATAAGAAATATGAATTTATAATCAGTTTTAAAAACAGGCCAGACTTGTTTTCATTGTTCACTGATATAGCTTGTTGTACATGTTATTAGTGGGTGTAGTTTGCAGTATATCTTGTTCAACTAAATTGTTTTGAATTTTAGCATGTCAGTGTCTCCAGACAAGTTGGAAAAAGTATTTTACATAAATTGAGCAGAACATTCAAAGGCTGGCATGATCTTAAATACAACATTGGCACCAGTTTATCCATATTTCACTATCCAATTTAAAGCTATACAGTGGACCTTTTACTACCGCTTCTGTTTAAAGTGGAGTAGCAAATCTTTATGGTTACTTTCGATATTATACACCAGGAAATGCTTTTATAACAAATTCACTGATCCCACAGTCTTAGCAGGCAACTGCATTCAAAGAGAGAGCATTTGAAAAAATTGCTGCTAGTATTGTAGCTCTCTATGTGACTTGCATGTTCCTGTATGGCTCAGAAATATGGACCATGTACAGCAGACACCTCAAGTCGCTGGAGAAATACCACCAAGATCCTACAAATCCCCTGGGAGGACAGATGCACCAACGTTAGTGTCCTCGACCTGGCCAACATCTCCAGCATTGAAGCACTGACCACACTTGATCAGTTCCGCTGAGCAGGCCACATAGTTCGCATGCCAGACACGAGACTCCCAAAGCAAATGCTCTCCTCGGAACTCCTTCACGGCAAATGAGCCAAAGGTGGGCAGAGGAAACGTTACAAGGACACCCTCAAAGCTTCCCTGATAAAGTGCAACATCCCCATTGACACCTGGGAGTCCCTGGCCAAAGAATCCTAAGTGGAGGAAGTGCATCCGGGAGGGCGCTGAACTCCTCGAGTCTCGTCGCTGAGAGCATACAGAAGTCAAGTGCAGGCAGCGGAAAGAGCGTGTGGCAAACCAGTCCCACCCACCCCTTCCCTCAATGACTGTTTGTCCCATCTGTGACAGAAACTGTGGTTCTCGTATTGGACTGTACAGCCATCTAAGAACTCAAGAGTGGAAGCAAGTTTTCCTCGATGCCTATGATGATTATGATGATATGTAACTAATACGCCCTTCAAGCCTAGTTCCCCACTGGGAGGGCATGATCAGTGAATTTACCTTTATGTTTCACACAATTCACTTTTAGCAAAGCAATGTACATTCACACATTGGGGGCAATTTTCAAGTTCACTGCCTGGCAGTAATATGGTGGAGTGGATCACTGGCCTGTTATTGAACTCATCTGATTTTTATCCCACTGAAATTGTTTTCTAATTCATTCTTGGGATCTCTGGTAAAGCTGTCAATTATTGCCCGTCCCTGCTGATACAAGTGGTTTGCTAGGCCACTTTAGAGGGTAGTTAAGAGTCAACCATGTTGGTATAGGTTTGGAGTCACATATAGGCCAGAAGGGGTAAGGATAGCAGATTTCCTTCCCTAAAGGACACGAGTGAACCAGTTGGGTTTTTACGACAATCTGACAGCTTCCTGGTCACTTTTACTAATACCAGTGTTTTATTTCCAGATTTTACTTTGAACTGAATTCAAATTCTCTAACTGCTATGGTGGGATTTGGAATCACATTCTCGGGATTACTAGTCCAACAAAATAACCACTACACTACTATTCGGCAAAAGTCACCTGGATACATTGGGGTAAAAATTAGCTTTGCGGCTTGCCTTTTTGTTCGGGCATAAAGTAAACCAATTTCTGGGTGCAAAGTCCTGCACCTAATCGGCATGGCCCCTCCCACATTGGCCCTCAGTTTTTAGGTGTGCCAAGCAGCTGCCTGAAATCAGCACTGGATCAATTTAAATGCAAAGTAGGGTCTGAGGCCTGCTTTAGGACAATTCTGTACTAAACCAGGTTTTTTTCAGTTGTGCAGCGGCCACTAAAGGACGTTCAGATGAACACAATACTATTCTGTGAAACTATTCAGACAAACATGGTTGAGGTTACAGGTGCCAGCAATGTTTGCCTGAATAGGTTCACAGCAGAGTATTGTTAACCTGAATTTAGACAGCACTGGGCTGTAAGTGAGACACAAAGGAGAGTTAATGAGGATACTTTTGACCTATTATGATGGACTAGAAAAGGCAAACCTGCTTACTGGTAACTGACACATATTGTTTGTGCACAAAACTGAATGCGCAGAAGTATTCGCTCTGCTTTTCCATCTCCAGGTAGAAAGGTAATTTATATTTCATTCTGCTAGATTGGACAATACATATAAAACTAGAAATTCGATTGCCCCCAAATATGGGCGTGGGGATCACGATACAGGATCAAACTGTGCCCGTTTAAAGTAATGCAGACAACGTGCCAACTTCATGCTGCCTACTGATAAACATGATTATGGTGTGCAGCCCAGTGCTGAACACGCTGCCCAAGTTCGTGCAAGGCTAGCACCAATTAAAACTAGCCTGCACTTCTTAAAGACAGTCTGCACCTCTTAAAGGGGAAGTGCATTCTGGCTGCAGGAGATGATTCAACTGGCTGGGGAATAGAGTGTGAGCAGGAAGACGTAGTACTGATAGCACAACAGAGGAGAGAGCATGCTCCAATGCTCTCGGATGCAGCAGTGAAGGCCTTGGTGCAGGAGGTGGACAGGAGGAGAGGTCCTATTTCCACAGGGGCCAGGAGGCCCTCCAGGCAAATTCAGAAAAGGCAATGGGAGCAGTTAGCTGTCATGGTCAATGCCAGCTGTGCAGCCCAGAGAACCTGGATGCAGAGCAGGAATAAGTTTAATGACCCCACAAGAGTGATCAAGGTCAGTGAATTCATCTTTAAATGCCACATCTAACCAACTGCACCATTAACCTCACACACTGCTCAATGCACCACACCCACATCACTCACCTACCGACAATCTATACCAAACACAACTCATACCTCACATTCATAGCTTCACCTCAACCTCACACACTTACCACTGCTGCAAGCCTCACACCCACATCTCACAGCTTGCATACACTGTCAGCTATTCAACCATGACAGGCACATCACCCAAACACATTGCACCACCCTCACTGACACATTTCCCTTTCTCTTGCAAGACAAGGTGGCTCACAACCGGAGGCAGCAGGACCTAACCGGCAGGGGATAGGCACGCCTGCATAAACTTACCCCCATGGAGGAGACGATGCCGACCATTACTGGGAGAACCATTGATGAGCTGTGGGGCTGAAACAATAAAAGATGCTGGTATCCTCATACATAATCCTCCTTCTCACATACCACTTCCCCCTCATCCCACAGTGTCTTCTGATTTACAAGCTGTACATGGTGTAATATTGCACTTGCTTTCCCCACCACCATAACCTTACCCTTGTGCGTTTCTCCTTTCAGATAGCCAAGAACTTCCACCTGGCCGGGCACTGGTGGATAAGCAGGAAATGGAAGAGGAAGAAGGCAGTGATGCAGAAGGCACAGCAGCATCACTCGATTTCACACTCCCAGTCAACAGCTCAGATACTGACGCTCAGCGTACTTTACAGGATAGTTTAGACGCGGTACCTGCACATGGTGAGACATCGGGCACATGTAGCCTGCAGCCAGGGCAGGGGGAAAGGGTAGTGCAGGTGCCAGCTCCCCGGAGGGCGGGGTTGCACACGAGTTCTGCTGCAGAGGACTCAGATGAGAGCTTTGATGGGGCGACCTGCAGAAGAAGGCTGATGTGTATGTATAGTGAAATGCTTGGTGCATTGGCAAGCCTGCCAGAAAGTCTGAATGCAATGTCAAGGAGCAAGGAAGATTGTGGCAGGCTCAGACTGCTCTCAGGCAGGCTCAGCTTGTAGCCATGCAAGCTCAGACTGCTGCCATTGTGGCTGCATTTACTAGTGCGAAAAGGGACTTGCAGCATGTCACAGCAGTCCAGAAATCTGTCCTCCAGTAGATTACTAGGACTGCTGAGGTACTGCCCCGGGGGAGTGCCTGTGGCTCCGCGGAGCACGCACCAACTATCCTCTCTCAGGATGACAGCATTTGTACTTCGATCAGTACCATTCCGCCAGTGCTCCCACCTGTCAGCCAGCCAGCCTAGTTTGCTGCTGCCCATGCTGAGATGATGCAGTCTAAAGCTGGGCCTTCCATGCCCAGAGCTGCTCGAGGTCGTCCTGCGAGGCCACCTGCAGTCGCCCCCCCCCCCACCCCACACTGAAAGTCAGCAGCCTTCCACCAGCCATGCTGCAGCCACTGGGGTAGCACTTCATAGGAGCACTGGACAGGCAAAGACACATGGAAGACAGGCATTAAGAGAATGCACAAAAGTAATTAGTTGACTTTGGTATGTAATGGCTAGATTGATGTATAAAGTTGGTTGGAATGTTTCTTTTGTGGTGGCTTTTATTTCAACATTGTGGCTAAGAGGACACTGTGATAGTCCAGAACAGAGGGATGGTAAGGTGTGTGACTGTCGTACAATGGGGATTTGAGGTTGTGTTCAGTGGAACCATAATCGAATGAGGCGATCGCAGACAGTCCAGCCAGAGACTGTTAGTGCTGGTTGCCTCCTCCCTTCCTCCTCCTCATGACCTTCCTCCCTCTGCGAGCAGCTTGTCCTCTTCTTTCCTGCCCCTGCTCCATCTCTCTGTCATGCTGCAAGCCAAGGGGGATGAAAACTGCAACACCCATGACTGGGAGCAAGTGGTCTGAGCAGAACCCTTGAAGTCAGAACTAAGACCTTCTCCACTTGCAGCGCCATTTCCTGTCACCTCACCAAATTTAAACTACTCTGGAAAAGACCAAACACTTCTACAAACTTACACAGAGCCAGTAGTAATTAATCAGTAACTAACCGGAGAGTGGTTGATAAAACCCTTTAAATATCACTGTTGGGCAGGGGGGGAATCCTTGATGCTGCTGAACACATGTTTTGCTGTGTGAGATTAAGACAGGGCATTAGCTCCAGTGTTGAGGATGAAAATATCAGTGCTGGGGTCAAATCAGTGTTGTAAGCTGACTGATGTCACGATCTGCCTACTTCCACGTACATCCGGCACACGCTCCTAATGCCCACCCGACCGCCCTCACCAAAATGCTGTCTGGCTCGGCCTGCACCACAAATGTGCACCCGTAGTGCCCAAAGATTGGGCGCTATAGAGCCAATTTTTTAGCACATGCTGTTGTGCTGTCTCAACAGTAAATGCCAAACAATACACATTCAGGAAAAAGCCATCAACAGGTACAATCATACTGGGACTGGTGGTGATATGCAACATACAGGCTATTAGATCAATCTTGGTTGGGAGGGTGTACAGCAGCTGTGAGATGCTAACATTTGTGGAGAACACAACTGTCCCACTTTGTTCTGCAATGATAATCATGTACATACAATGCAGCAATGATTTTCATTTACATCAGATTCAAAACAATGTTTATTCTCTACTGTAAAGCATTGCATAGAACCATACAGTACAGGAGGCCATTTGAAAGAGCTATCCAATTAGTCCCACTCCCCTGCTCTTTCCCCATAGCCCTGCATTTTCTTTTCTTTTCAGATATTTATCCAATTCCCCTTTGAAAGTTACTATTGAATCGGCTTCCACCTTTCTTTCAGGCAGTGCATTTCAGATTAGAACAACTCACTGCATGTTATGTCTTTAATACTCTTATGAATGACTCCACGAGGTCTAGTATTGTACTTTGAGTTGTTGTGACCTTAGTCCCATTTATTGTAACTCCAGAGTGAGGCACAAGCATGGTGGGCAGCCTTTTATACTGGGCCCTGCACACCTATGCAGGTGACCCTCAGGTTTCCCACCGCAGTGCCCTCTGGTGGCACATCTTATGTGACTATACAGTTCGTATACATGGTCTACATACATGACACTGCATTAAAAAATTCTCCTCATCTCCCCGCTAGTTCTTTTGCCAATCAACTTAAATTACTATCCTCTGGTTACTGACCCATCTGCCACTGGAAGCAGTTTCTCCTTATTTACACTAGCAAAACCATTCATCATTTTGAACACCTCTATTAAATCTTTCCTTAACCTTCCCTGCTCGAAGGAGAACAACCCCAGCTTCTCCAGCCTCTCCACATCACTGAAGTCCCTTGGTATAAATCTAGTAAATCTCCTCTGCACCTTCTCCAATTGCATGCACTGCCACTGCAATGACAATATGCAGAACAGTGCCTACCTGTACGTCCTACACCAATTTTTAAATTTAAAATCAACGGTTACAAGCCTACAAGGAAGAGGCTAGTAGTGCAGGGCCACCTCACACCTCAGCAGCTACATCACTTGATGAAACTGTGGGCCCAGACCCATTTTACAGGGTATTAGTGAAATTGAGAAGCCAACACAGTGAGACGCAAATCACAGGTGAGCAAGGGGCAGAGGTTGTGGATGAAGAAGGGCTGGCTATTGCTTTGCAAAGGTACAGCATGGCCATGGGCTCTGTTGAGTACCATATATGGTTCATACCTCAAAGAGTCACCAATGAAACAGAGAATCCTTCACAAGCATGAATCAGTGAGCAAGTGACTAGCCTCATTGCAGAAGAATAGACTAACTGGCCTACATAGGGGCCAAGTTTCGGCCTGAGTTGCTCCTGTTTTTTTGGAGCAACTGGTTTAGAATAGAGTATCTTAGAAATTTGAATTCTCGGCATTTAGTTTGCTCCAGTTCTAGTCAGTTAGAACAGTTTCACTTTGGAACAGAATTTCTTTTTCAAAAGGGGCGTGTCCGGCCACTTACGCCTGTTTTCAAAGTTTAGGCAGTGAAAACTTACTCCAAACTAATTTAGAATGGAGTAAGTAAAGATTTTTGTACGTTCGAAAAAACCTTGTCTACACTTTAGAAAATCAGGCGTAGGTTACAAATTAGGCGTAGGGAATGGGCTGGGGGGGGGGGTTTAAAGGGAAGTTTACAAACATTAAACACTTCAGTTTTATAAATAAAGAGCCATCATCAATAATAAATGATAAATACATCAATAAATCAACCAATAAATCAATCAAAAAAAATTATTAAAAAAAAACAGAATTAAAAAATCAATAAATAAAACATTTTCTACTTACTGACTGCAGCACCGGGAGTCCTTCAACAGCATGCTGGGATGCCCACCCCCCCCAGTGTGTCTCTGTCAGTGTCTCTATCTGTTTGTCTGTGTGTGTGTCTGCCACTGTCTGTCAGTGTCTGTGTTTCTGACAGCGAGGGGAGGGGGAGGGGGAGAAGGGGGGTGGGAGGATGGGGGAGAAGGGGGGAGGGGGAGAAGGGGGGTGGGGAAGAAGAAGGGGAGGAGGGGGAGAAGGGGGAGGGGGAGGGGGAGAAGGGGGAGGGGGTGTGGGAGGGGTAAGGGAAGAAGGGGGCTGGGAGGGTGGGAGGGAAGGATGGAGGAGGGAGGGAGAGGGAGGGAGGGAAGGAGAGGGGGGGGGGTAAGGGAGAGAAGGAGGCTGAACGGCCGAGCCCAAGACCTCAGGCTGGATTTACAGGTAAGTGGCGTCGGGTCTCGGGGGGGTCGTGGAGGTCCGGGGGGGTGGGGGTGGGGAAGAGTCGCGGAGGTTGGTGGCGGGGGGCGGGGAGAGTGAGAGTCGCGGAGGTCCGGGGGGGTGGGGGGGGCGCGGAGGACGGGTCGCCGGGGGGGGGGGGGTGGAAGCGGGGTTCGGGTTGGATGGGAGGAGCCTTATTCACGCAGCCCCAGTGAGGCCATTCGGCCAGGGCTAGGGGCTGCATGCTTCGGGCCCCTCCCACAGCTTTGGGCGCCAGAAGCTACTGCACATGTGCGCCCACTGTAGCGCGCATGTGCAGAATTCCCGGCACTGTTTTCAGTGCAGGGACCTGGCTCCGCCCCCAACAGCTCGTGCTGCGCTGCATCTAGCTCCAGAGGACTTACAGGGAGCCGGAGATTAGGTAAGTTTTTTTTAGGCGCACTTTCTGGCGCGAAAAACGGGTGTCCAGGTCCGGGCTGTGCCGTTTTAGGCGGGGCCCAAAACTTGGGCCCTATATAGAGTTGTGAATTAGAATCATAGAATATTACAGCACAGAAAGAGGCCATTAGGGCAATCGGGCTTGTGCTGGCTCTTTGGTTGTGCTATCCAATTAATCCCACTCCCCTGCTCTTTCCCCATAGCCCTTAAAAAGTTTTCCCTTCACATAACTGGCTGGTCTTTGTAAATTATGTAATTCTGAATTCGTTTTCTTTTCAAGGCCGTCCTAGTAGGCAAATTCAGAACTACAAAAATAAATATTGGGCGAGGGCAAGGAATGACTGCTATCTGTAAGACAAGGAGTATGGCGAGAAAGCAGGAATGGAGTACTGAAGTTGCATGTTCAGCCATGAACTCATTGACTGGCGGTGCAGGCTCGAAGGGCTGAATGGCCTACTCCTGCACCTATTTTCTATGTTTCTATGTTTCTATTCTCTTTTGAATGTTACTATTGAATCTGCTTCCACCACCCTTTCAAGCAGTGCATTCCAGATCACAACACCTTGCTGTGCAAAAGAATGTTTCCTCATGTTACCTCTCGTTTTTTTGCCAATCACCTTAAATCCATGTCCTCTGGTTACTGACCTGTCTGCTACTGGAAATAGTTTCTCCTTACTTACTTACTCTATCAAAGCTGTTCATAATTTTGAACACCTCTATCAAATCTCCTCTTAACTTTCTCTGCTCTAAGGAGAACATTTCCAGTTTCTCCAACCGCTCCACATAACTGAAGTCCCTCATCCCTGGCACCATTCCAGGAAATCTCTTCTGCATCCTCTCCAAGGCATTGACATCCTTCCTAAAGTATTATTTTAAGTAATGTTGTGCAGCAAGAGCTATCTGCTCTGTGACTGCCATTGAGCAGAAATCAGCATCAGTGACATCTGCATGGAGACCTCAGGCATGTAATTAATGAGTACGTGCTGGCACGGCGCCTAAACTGGGCCAACATCCGACGCGCGGCCAATGCCATCGAATTGTTAAAAACAGCACTGGGCGCTGACTCCGTAAGGTATGTCGAGGAGGCTCAAGCACGTGGGGAGATCCCGTCTGAACTGACCCCCATCCGGACAGAATTCTTCATCGGCGCCAAGCCCCAGTACCTCCCTCGGGAGCCGGCGCCTCACAACTTGAGCCTCCTCGGGGAAATCCCCTCCGTGCCTTTCAGTTCTGCGCGGAGGGGTTTCCTGTGTGGGCTGCTCTTGCACACTCTCCACCTTGCCAGCCTCGTCTGCTGTCCAGACACGCCATGGTGCACCATCTTGCCGTCTGGGGGAGGCGGGCGTCCCCAGTAGAGTGCACTCTACGCGGGAGTCCTCCCTCTACTTATTGGGGACTTGGCCTAGAGGGTGGTGCACGGAACAATAAGTTTTTAAGTTGGTTCGCGGGCTCCCAGGCCCCCTGCAATTTCTGCAGTCTGGAAGAGTTTGTGTTCCATGTTTTTATGGAGTGTGCGAGGTTGCAGCCCCTATTCCATTATTTAAAGGGGCTGCTCCTCAAATTCTGGTTGCCCTTCAGTCCCCACTCCTGATCTCTGGGCACCCTGTGTGGAGGGTAGCGGGAAGGTCCGAGGGCCTCCTCGTAGGACTGCTCCTGGGCATGGCCAAGGGGGCCTTCAGCCAGTCCAGGCAGCGGGCGGACAAGGGGGTCATTCAGCCCGACTGCCTGCCTCTCTTCCGTGGTTACATCCTAGCCAGGGTGTCCCTGGAGATGGAGCACGCGGTGTCCATCGGTACGCTTGCGGCCTTCCGCAAGAGGTGGGCGCCGGAGGGACTGGAGTTCATCATCACCCCTGGCAACCAAATTTTAATTTGATTACTATTGTTTAAAGTTTAATTTGCTGGTTTTAGTGCCCCCTCCCCCCTTAGCCAGGGGGCACTTGTATAATTTGTGTTTCAGTGCCCTCAAAAAAAACCCCAAAAAAAGGGTACGTGAAAAGTTTTTGGAGTGTGCCCCCCTCCCTTTAATCAGGGGGCACTTGATTATTGATACAACTCAAAATAGTTGTAGAGCAGTTGTAGGAGGGGCACTTGATTACTGACACAACTAAAATGGTTGTAGTTAATGAGCACAATTGGAGCATCCCTCAGGAATGCTCCTTCTAATGATGTTGAGGTCATGATCCAAGATGTGATAAAGGTTGATTTTTAGGGACAGGCATCAAAGAAGGATTCATAGACCTTGCCACAGTGCAATGGTCTACACACCCACACACAAACACACAAACACACACACACACACACACACACACACACACACACACACACACACACACACACACACACACGCATCTCACATGCACACACACACACAGATTGGTGACTACAGTCAAGATTTGCAGACCAATTTTAACTCCAGGTTTGTTGTTAGCAAGTGAGTAGCAGTGTGTGCGTCGGTTAGAAACCCACCCACTGCTTCAGAAATGAGATGGGGGTATTTTAACTCCTGAATCTCATTTAAATCCCAGCAGCCAACCTGCCAGCTGTTCTGACTGGGAAGCTGTTGGGCAGCAGTGGAACATTGCGTGGCCTGGAGGCTGCTCGCTGAGACTCGGCAAGTAGCGAGGATTGGCTGCCAGAGCTGTCCGGTAGAGTGGGGGAGTGGGGGGATGGAGTGGGAGGAATGGGAGGGGGTGGAATGGGGGAGTGGGAGGGGGTGGAAGGAGGAAGTGGGGGGGGGGGCAGCTCTCATGATTGGGAAGGAGGGACGAGACCACGGCAGAGCTTTCGTTGTCAGGCTTGGAGGAGCACACCTGGCCCTTCTGGTCCCCCAAGGAAAGGGTTAGAAAGAACCTACCTTTATGGACCTATACTGGAGCCCATCCTCTTCCTTGATGGGTCGGCTTCGTGGGAAACTTACTACGACATCCTGTTCAGGCCGCCGAGGTAAATTGTAGTCTCAATGATGCCATGCAAAAAAGAACCCTGCTGGCTTTGGGCGGGTGCCCTTGCCGCCTATTCAGTTGAGCAGGTTAAAATCAAGGGACGTCAGCTCCCGGTGTCTCCAGGGTGGGTAACTAACCTGGCTGATATTAACTGCCCTCCTGCCCGCTCTTCGCCAGAAGGGTAAGGTTGAAATCGCCCCTCTTAGCTTTAAGTAGCAGCATGCACTCAGAACCACAGGAATAGGTCAGTGGCTCACTGCCACTTCCTTGTCACTGCTTGGTTCAGGGTGACAGACAAAAATCTAAAGCATGCTAGCCCTCCCAGAATAAACCATAAAACAGGATATTCATGACATACAGGCAGGATAAGATCTGCAACAGGTAGAGGTAGGCAGACAGTGCAGGTCCTCAGGAGTCTTAAATTCTCAACTCATTGAAACGTATAAATATTCTGAGGGCTTGACAGGATAGATGCTGAAAGTCTGTTTCCGCTAGCTGAAGAATCTAGAACTTGGGGGTCATAGTCTCAAGAAAAAGGCTCAGCCATTTAGGACTGCGATGAGGAGAAATTTCTTCACTCAGAGGGTTGTGAAGTTTTGAAATTCTCTACCTCAGAGGGCTGTGGATGCTCAGTCTCTGAATATATTCAAGGCTGAGATAGATAGATTTTTGGACTCTAAGGGAATCAAGGAATATGGGGATCAGGCGGGAAAGTGGAGTTGAAGTCGAAGATCAGCCATGATCTTATTGAATGACGGAGCAGACTCGAGGGTCCTGCTTCTAATTCTTATGTTTCTTGTGTTCTAATCCTCCTAATAGGACGCAACTTATGAGTAGTACACAAGAAAGAAGAAAGTGTGCACTGGGTTATGGAGACTCCTTAACCGAGACTCTGTCTTCGATGTGAGTGTCCTCGATTCTATCCCGCAGCATGCTATCCGCCACCACCTCAGCACAACCCCAGCCCGGCATGAGGTTGAAAAGGCCATCCGAAAAATGAAGAACAACAATGCCTCAGGAGCAGACGGAATCCCCGCTGAAGCACTAAAGCATGGCAGAGAAGCACTATTGGCGCGAATACATGAACTTATTTTTCTTATTTGGAAGGAGGAGAGCATGCCAGGGGATCTCAGAGATGCCATAATCGTGACCATCTTCAAGAAAAGTATTAAGTCCAATTGCAGTAATTACAGAGGAGTTTCCCTGCTGTCTGCCACAGGGAAAGTCATCGCAAGAATCCTCCTCAATCGCCTTCTCACTATGGCTGAAGAGCTGCTCGCAGAGTCGCAAAGCAGATTCCGCCCACTAAGGGACACAATGGATATGATCTTCACTGCACATCAAATTCAAGAGAAATGCAGGGAACAGCACTAACCCCTGTACATGGCCTTGTTTGACCTCACAAAGGCCTTTGACATTGTCAACCGTGAGGGATTATGGAGTGCCCTTCTCAAAATTCGGCTGCCCTCAAATGTTTGTCACCATCCTCCGCCTGCTTCATGATGACATGCAAGCCGTGATCCTGACCAATGGATCCACCACAGACCCAATTCATGTAGGGACCGGGGTCAAGCAAGGCTGTGTCAACGCACCAAAGCTCTTCCTTGCTGCAATGCTCCATCTCACCCTCAAGTATGCTCCCCGCTGGAGTGGAGCTAATCTACAGAAAAAATGGGAATCTGTTCAACCTCCGTCGTCTCCAGTCCAGATCCAAGGTCGTCCCATCCTCTGTCATTGAATTACAGTACACAGATGACGCTTGCGTCTGCGCACACCCGGATGCCGAACTCCAAACCATCGTCAACACCTTCACTGAAGCGTACGAGAGCATGGGCCTTACACTAAACATCCATAAGACAAATGTCCTCTACCAACCTGCCCTCGTCACTCATTACTGCCCCCCCGATTATCAAAATCGTTGATGAGGCCTTGGACAATGTGGACCATTTTCCATACCTCGGGAGCCTACTGTCAATAAGGGCAGACATTGATAACGAAGTCTAACACTGCCTTCAGTGTGCCAGTGCAGCCTTTGGTCGCCTGAGGAAGAGAGTGTTTGAAGACCAGGACCTCAAACCTGGCACCAAGCTCATGATCTACAGAACAGTAGTGATACCCGCCCTCCTATATGCTTCAGGCACATGTACAGCAGGCACCTCAAAGCACTGGAAAAGTACCACCAACGTTGCCTTCACAAGATCCTGCAAATCCATTGTCAGGATAGGCGCACCAACGTCAGTGTTCTCATTCAGGCCGATGTCCCCAGCATTGAAGCACTGATCATGCTCAATCAGCTCCGATGGATGAGCCACATCATCTGCATGCCCGAAACGAAACTCCCAAAACAAGTGCTCTACTCGAAGCCCCGACACAGGAAGTGAGCCCCAGGTGGGCAGAGAACACCCTCAAAGCCTGCTTGAAAAAGTGCAACATCCCCACCAACACCTGGGAATCCCTGGCCCAAGACCGCTCAAAGTGGAGGAGAAGTATCCGGGAAGGCACCGAACACCTCGAGTCTTTTCGCCAAGCGCAAGCCAAGCACAAAGAGCGGAAGAAGCACACGACAACTCAAGCACCCCACCACTCCGTCCCTTCAACCATCATCTGCCCCACCTGTGACAGAGACTGTAGATCCCGCATTGGACTCATCAGTCACCTGCAAACTTATTTTAGTGTAGAAGCAAGTCATCCTCGACTCTGAGGGACTGCCTAAGAAGATGAAGCACAAGGAGACAGTAGAATAATTTAACCTATTGCACACATCCACTCACATCTTGAAAAGCAAATGTTGAACATGGGAAAATTTGCTGTGAGTACTCTTTAAATAGTAAAAACAAATTGATTTACACATAATAATGGTGAAAAAGTAGCACTTAGTCATGTGTTAAAGAACAGGATATTTTAGGTAGACAGTTCTGTATTCTTTCTTTTCTTGCAGAAAAGACTCGAGCTTTTTTGCCATTTAGGAAATGTCTGCCATACTGCAGCTGCTTTATATTTTTCCTCATCCCCTTTCTGAGCCTGCCTTGCTGAACCTCTTCTCCAGCAAGCGTGCAAATGTCAATGGCAATACAGTGTAACGTACAACGCACTGGAATTATTCTTCAACTTGATGTCGCCATCTCCAAGGCACCACCAGTGTGGTCCAAACATTGTTTTAGGAGGACTGTATTATATTGTTGCCTCACACACATATACCCAGTTTCTTATAGGGTTGAGATTCAGCCTTATTTGGAAAAGGCAATCAATATCCCACAGAAGTTATACTCACATTCTGTCTTCCCCCTCACAAGGTTCTGGAACATGCAATGCCTTCAAAATGTGTGTATTGTGAACAATCATTGGAAAACAAGCGTTCACTTGCTTGGCTTTTTTGCTGCTGGTGGCCTCAAACCATGTGAACATTGAGGAATCAGCAACTCTTACATTGACAAAGGAAATAGCATTGCCTTTAGGTAAATGCTTGGAGATGTGTGAATGCAATCAATGGTGCTTTGTACTCAAGGAATGACAACTGCTAAAATTGGGCCTGCCTTTCAAGCTGGGGCTGCAGGCTACTGATAGAAATGATGCATGCCTTTGTTTAGCAAAAATAAAACAACTGTTAGCTCAATGATGTTGCAGTGAACTACACACTAACTGAGCCACATAATGCTTATTGTTAGTGTCTGGAAGCATTCAGTGAAGTAGAGCTTGAGTGTGCAAAGGAGTGGGATTGCAATCATAGGGAGACCCTTTTTTTCTCTATAGAAGGCTGAGGGGTGACTTAATAGAGGTCTTTAAAGTTGTGAAGGAGTTTGATAAAGCAAACATAGAGAAGATGTTTCCACTTGTGGGGGAGACCAAAACTATAAGATAGTCACTAATAAATCCAATTGGGAATTCAGGAGAAACTTCTTCAGTCAAAGAGTGGTTAGAATGTGGCACCCGCTACTGCATGGAGTAGTTGAGGCGAATAGCTTAGATGCATTTAAGGAGTTAGATAAGCACATGAGGGAGAGAAAGGAATAGAAGTATAAAAACAGAAAATGCTGCAGATACTCAGCAGGTCAGGCAGCATCTGTGGAGCGAGAAACAGAGTTAACATTTCAGATCAATGACCTTTCGTCAGAACTGGAAAAAGTTAGAAAGATAACAGGTTTTAAACAAGTGCAGAGGCAGGGAAAGGGGATGGGGAGAAAAGAACAAAAGGGAAAGTCTGTGATAGGGTGGAAGGCAGGAGAGATTAAATGACAAAACTACTATAAACCCACTCACTCCCATAGCTACTTGACGACACTTCCTCCCACCCCACTTCCTATAAGGAGTCTATTCCATTCTTCCAGTTTCTCCATCCCTGTTGCATCTGTTCTGACGATGCCACCTTCCATACTAATGCTTCCGATATGTCTTCCTTTTTTCCTCAACTGAGGATTCCCCTCTACCAGGGTTGACATGGCCCTCGACTGTGTCCATTCCATTTCCCGCACTTCTGTTCTCACCCCTTCCCCTCCCTCCCACAACCACGATCGGGTCCCCTTGTCCACACCTTTCACCCCACCAGCTTCCACATTCAACGGATCAACCTTCGCCAGTTCCTCCACCTACAGCATGATCTCACCACCAAATATATCTTTCCCCTTTCCTTTCAGCATTCCGAAGGGCCATTCCCCCCGCAACATCCTGGTCCAGTCCTCAATCATCCCCAACAGCCCCTCGCCTCCCCATGGCACCTCCCAGTGCAAGCGCAGGAGATGCAACACCTGCCCTTTTACCTCCTCCCTTCCCACTGTCCAGGACCCCAAACACTCCTTTCAGCCATTTACTTGTACTTCTTGCAATTTACTACAGGTAGACCATCCGAAATCCGGAAACCTTGGGACTGAGGCCGTTCCGGATTTTAGGTATTTCCGGATTTCGGAATGTCTTTCCAACATTCCGACTCTGAAAACGCCAGGGCCGTTGTTCGGGTATTTCTGGATTTCAGAACACCTTTCCGCGTCCCGAATCCAAAAATGGCTGGGCCGAGGTAAGGGTGCAGTGGCGGCAAAGAGTCCGGGACGGCAGAGGGTCAGTGGCGGAGGGTTGGCGGCAGAGAGTCGGCAGAGGGTCAGTGGAGGGAGGCGGCAGCAGAGAGTTAGCAGAGGGTCCGGAGCAGCAGCAGGTCTGCGGGAGTGGGGGGGCAGCAGAGGGGCGGTGGAGTGGAGGGGGGGCGGCTGAGGGTCAGCGGAGGGGGGGGTTGGCGAAGGGGGGGGGTCGGTGGAGGGGGGGCAGCGGAGGGTTGGTGGCGGAGGGTCGGCGGAGGTTCAGCGGTGGGTCAGCGGTGGGGGGTCGGTGGCGGTGGAGGGAGGGTCGTGGGGGGGGGGGGGGCGGGGGGCAGCAGCAAAGGGTCCGGGGTGGTGGTGGAGGGTCGGCAGAGGGGCGGAGGCAGCGGTTCCGGTTCGGCAGCGTTGGTGGCTGAGAAATACCTGCGTTGAAAACCTGCAAAAAGGATAAGTTAAAGTTTTTATTTTTAAATTATTTTTCAGCGATTTAGTAGGTAAGGGTTTTGTGAATGTTTTGTGAATTTTAATTTTTTGTTTTTTTGAATTTTTTGGGGGTGTTTTCCTCCTCCCTAGGCCCAACTCGCAGTGGTAATTGGTTTAAAAAAATATCCGCATTTTGGAACATTTTCCCGATTCTGGACGACCCCTCCACAGACCAGCGTGATGTCCGGATTACGGAACATTCTGAATTTTGGAACTCAGGATTTCAGAAGCTCCACCTGTATACTGTTTTCGCTGATCTCCTCTGCAATGAGCAGAACAAATGTAGATTGGGCTGCCACTTCGCGGAACACCTCCGTTTAGTCCTCAAACATGACCCCAAGCTTCCGGTCGCCTATCATTTTAATTCTCTACTCCATTCCCACTCTGATATCTCCGTCCTCCCCCAGAACCGGTTCCAATGCCCCAGGAATTTGAATCCCTCCCTTCTGCACCACTGCTCAAGCCACGTATTCATCTGAGGTATCCTGCGATTCCTACTCTGACTAGCACATGGCACTGGTAGGAATCCTGAGATTGCTACTTTTGAGGTTCAACATTTTAATTTAAATCCGAGCTCCCTAAATTTGTCTCGTAGGAACTCATCCTGTTTTTTTACCTATATCGTTGGTGGAGGCGGGAGTTCGTTGGTGAGGCGGGAGATCGAGGAGCCAAAGGCCGATTAAGGCCCGTGAGCGAAGAGTCCGGGGAGTTCGTGGAGACGGGGGTTCGTTGGTGAGGCGGGAGATCAAGAAGTCAGAGGCCTATTAAGGCCCGTGAGCGAAGAGTCCGGGGAGCTCGTGGAGGCGGGAGTTCATTGGTGAGGTGGGAGATCGAGGAGCCAGAGGCCTATAAAGGCCAGTGAGCGAGGAGTCTGGGGAGTTCGTGGAGGCGGCAGTTCATTGGTGAGGCGGGAGATCGAGAAGCCAGAGGCCTATTAAGGCCCGTGAGCGGAGAGTCCGGGGAGTTCGTGGAGGCGGGGGTTCGTTGGTGAGAACATAAGAACATAAGAATTAGGAACAGGAGTAGGCCATCTAGCCCCTCAAGCCTGCTCCGCCATTCAACAAGATCATGGCTGATCTGGCCGTGGACTCAGCTCCACTTACCCGCCCTCTCCCCGTAATTCCCATAATTCCCTTATTGGTTAAAAATCTATCTATCTGTGATTTGAATACATTCAATGAGCTAGCCTCAACTGCTTCCTTGGGCAGAGAATTCCACAGATTCACATCCCTCTGGGAGAAGAAATTCCTTCTCAACTCGGTTTTAAATTGGCTCCCCTTATTTTGAGGCTGTGCCCCCTAGTTCTAGTCTCCCCGACCAGTGGAAACAACCTCTCTGCCTCTATCTTGTCTATCCCTTTCATTATTTTAAATGTTTCTATAAGATCACCCCTCATCCTTCTGAACTCCAACGAGTAAAGACCCAGTCTACTCAATCTATCATCATAAGGTAACCCCCTCATCTCCGGAATCAGCCTAGTGAATCGTCTCTGTACCCCCTCCAAAGCTAGTATATCCTTCCTTAAGAAAGGTGACCAAAACTGCACGCAGTACTCCAGGTGCAGCCTCACCAATACCCTATACAGTTGCAGCAGGACCTCCTTGCTTTTGTACTCCATCCCTCTCGCAATGAAGGCTAACATTCCATTCGCCTTCCTGATTACCTGCTGCACCTGCAAACTAACTTTTTTTGGGATTCATGCACAAGGACCCCAAAAAAAACAAAAAAAAAATACATTTAAAAAAAAAAGGGGCCTTGAAAATGTCTGCTGTGTCACCCAGGTCATGTGGCATGGTCTTAATGTTTATGTTTTTGCAGGTAAACTCAAAAGAGTTTCATGCACAAGGATGGATCATGACTATCTGCTCGGAACTCTGCGCGCTTTCGGGTTCGGGACGCATTTCGGCGCCCGGATCCGACTTTTGTACGCCGCCGCGGAGTGTCTGATTAAGGTTAACGGGTCCTTGACGGCGCCCCTTCGCTTTAGGAGAGGGGTGCGCCAGGGATGCCCCATGTCCGGCCAGTTATACGCCGTTTGCGTGGAGCCTTTCCTGCGCCTCTTGCGGACGAGGTTGACGGGACTGGCTCTGCAAGGGCCGGGCGTGGAGGTCGTCCTCTCGGCTTACGCCGATGACGTGCTCCTCGCGATAGAGGATCCCGCTGACCTGCGGAGGATGCGTGAGTGCCAGGAGATTTACTCGGCCGCGTCCTCCGCCAGGATCAACTGGGAGAAATGTTCCGGACTCCTGGTGGGTCAGTGGCGGGTGGACTCCCTGCCGGAGGAGCTCAGGCCTTTTGCCTGGAGCACGACCCATCTCCTCTATCTGGGAGTCTACCTTAGCCCCGACGAGGGAGCCTGGCCGGCGAACTGGTAGGAGCTGGAGGCCAAGGTCGCCGCTCGCTTAGGGCGCTGGACAGGACTGCTCCGAGTGCTGTCCTACAGGGGTCGAGCGCTAGTCATAAACCAGCTGGTGGCCGCAATGTTGTGGTACCGGCTGGTCACTTTGACCCCTCCCCCTGCGTTTGTCGCCAAGATACAGAAGAAGCTGGTGGACTTCTTCTGGAACAACAGGAAGCACTGGGTCTCTGCTGCGGTCTTGAGTCTCCCGCTTGAGGAGGGCGGTCAGTTGTTGGTGTGCGTCAGCGCCCAGCTCGCGACTTTCCATCTTCAGACCCTGCAGAGATACCTTTACGTCGAGCCCCCTCCTAGGTGGTGCGCTCTGGCGAGGTATTTCTTCCGCCAGCAGCGCGACCTCAATTATGACACGCAGCTCCTGTTTGTGAACTTGGGGGGTGCCAGGACCGCCCTCCGGGAGCTGCCTGTCTTTTACAGGGAACTCATCAGGGTCTGGAACAAAGTCTCCACCAAGCGCAGCTCTCCGCCGGCTGGAGTGGCGGCCGTCCTGCAGGAACCGCTGCTCGGGAATCCGTACCTCCACGGCCGAGGTTTTATGTGGCGGTCGGAAGAGAGGGCTGTGGCTGGTGAGGTGACCAGGGTCAGGGACCTGCTCGATGGCGGAGGAGCGGGCTGGATGGCGCCAGACACGCTGGCGCGGCGCCTAAATTCTGCCAACGTCCGCCACGCGGCCGATGCCATCGAGTCGCTAAAAACAGCTCTGGGCCCTGACTCCGTTAGGTGCATCGAGGAGGCTCAAGCATGTGGGGAGATCCCGTCCGAACTGACCACCGTCCGGACGGAATTCCTCATCGGCGCCAAACCCCGGAACCTCCCTCGGGGGCCGGCGCCTCACAACTTGAGCCGCCTCGGGGAAATCCCCTCCGTGCCTTTCAGTTCCGCGCGGAGGGGTTTCCTGTACGGGCTGCTCCTGCACACCTTCAACTTTGCCATCCTCGCCGGCCGTCCGGACACGCCATGGCGTACCATCCTGCCGTCCGGAGGAGGCGGGGATCCCCGATGGAGGGCACTCTACGCAGGGGTCCTCCCACTATTCATCGGGGACTTGGCCTGGAGGGTGGTGCACGGAGCAGTGCCGTGCAATAAATTTTTAAGCCGGTTCACAGACTCCCAGGCCGCCTGCAATTTCTGCGGTCTGGAGGAGTCCGTGTTCCATGTTTTTATTGAGTGCACGAGGTTGCAGCCCCTGTTCCATTATTTGAAGGGGCTGCTCCTGAAATTCTGGCTGCACTTCAGTCCCACTCTCCTGATCTTTGGGCACCCTGTGCGGAGGGGAGCGGGTAGGTCCAATGGCCTCCTCGTAGGACTGCTCCTGGGCACGGCCAAGGGTGCCAGGCAGCGGGCGGTCGAGGGGGTCGTTCAACCTGACTGCCTGCCTCTCTTCCGCTCTTACATCCGGTCCAGGGTGTCCTTGGAGATGGAGCACGCGGTGTCCACCGGTACGCTCGCGGCCTTCAGCGAGAGGTGGGCACCGGAGGGACTGGAGTGCATCATCACGCCCGGCAACCAAATTTTAATTTGATTTTACGTTTTAAAGTTTAATTTGTTTTAATTGCCGGTGCTTTTAGTGTCCCCCTTCCCTTTTATAGGGGGCACTGGGGAAAAATTGTGATTTTAGTGCCCAAAAAAAAAACCAAAAAGAAAAAAGAAAAACACAAAAAAAAACAAAAAAAGGAAAAAAAAGGGCCTTGTAAATGTCTGGTGTGTCACCCAGGTAGGGTGGCACGGTTTAATGTCTTTTGTTTTTGCAGATAAACTCCAAAAAGAGTTTCATGCACAAGGAACCAATCGTGGAGCAGTGGAGGCGTGTCCTGCACAGTAGGAGCTGTGCTGCTGAGAGAGGAGCAGCTACCAACTTTAGCTCCTGCCTGGAGAGCCCTGAGAACAGCCCAGGAAGAGAAGGAAGGAAGGGGCTTCACCACCAACTTTCACCCAGAGGGAGAGGAGGAAAAAGAAGAGAACTTTGCACAACTTTAACAATTCTACAAAGAGTTGGAGAGAGGGGGAAAGACCAACAACATCCAGTGTGGAAGGAGGGAGACTCTACCATTTCGACAGGTGGGTGTATTGGTGCAGTCCCAAAAAGACTTTGTTGTATCGGTGGGGGGAGGAAAGAAGACCACTGAGGGCCGGAACATCGCGGGGGGTGTGTGTGTGTGGAAGTGTGTGTGGGGGCCTTGCTTACAACTAGGCCCCACACACAACTGAACCCCCCCCCCCCCCAATTGCCTAACCTGGGGTAGCTGGAGCTACCAGGCTGAAGATTTCTTTTCTTTAAATACCCATTATTAACATCGTTAGGAGTGTGTGCCTGGTGACTCTAGCTGCCCCAGGTGAAGACATCTTCTCCCCTCACCTGAAGACCACCCCAAAGACTACTTTTGTGTTTTGCCATCTGGGGATTGCACCCACCCACAGCTGCGAGGGGAGACCTGCCCTCGCAGTTCCCCCCCCTTCCCACCCCCCTCTCTCTTTCTCTGTTATTCTCTGTTTCTCCCCTCTCTCTCTGAGAGCCCTTTTCCTCCCAAATTAATTTAAAAAAAAAACAATTGAGACAACTGAGCAGAGGGAGCAAGGCCCCTCCCCAATTGCCAACTAGGGGAGAGGTGTGCCTCGTTAAGGGCTCCTCTGCTCAGTCTTTAGACAAGAGGCCAATTAAGACCATTAAGGCCTGTGACTTTGGGGTGGGTGTAGCCCTTAAAGGGACCCCGTGATGGCGACCCCATCCACGCCGGAGGCAGGGCCAGCAAGGACATATGCGCAGGTGGCAACCGCTTCCACGGCACCTCCTGCGCCACCCGCTGTCCTGCCACCTTTTCGACTTATTACAAAAAAACGGGGTCAAGAGCTACACTCACCCCACAATGACCATCGAGGAGTGCGTGCGGGCGATGGCTGGGGTAGTCGGCCCCTCGGCCATTGTCGCAGCCTCCAAGATGTCTGGAAAGGCCGTGTTCTTCCTGGGGTCGGAGCGGGCGGTGTCCCTGGCCCTCGAAAAGGGGCTCACGGTGGGCGGGACGTTCCTGCCGGTGGACCCTCTCGAGGCCACCGCGCAGAGGGTCATCGTTTCAAACGTCCCGCCCTTTGTTCCCGCTGAGCTCCTCCTCCCTCACCTACAACAACTGGGTGAGGTAAGGTCGGGGATCAACCCCATACCGCTTGGCCTCAGGGAGAGCAGCCTGCGCCACGTGTTCTCCTTCCGCCGCCAGCTCTTTGTCCGGCTGGCGCGGGAGGAGACGACGGAGGGAAATTTCAATGTGGTGCACGAGGGGACTGTGTACCGCGTCTTCTGGACGTTGGACGGCGTGCGGTGCCATGCCTGTAGGGAGGTGGGGCATGTTCGTAGGAACTGCCCCGCCTCCAAGGCCGCCAAACCACCGAGGGCGGCCAAGGCTGGCGCCGCCGCCACCCCTCCCCCTAGTTGCGTCCGCGTGCCGGGAGCCGTAGGTGCGCGGGCATCGTCGGGGGCCTTTGTTTTCACGGCCTCCGGCGGGGGGGTGGGAGAGCGTCCGATCGAAAAGAAGGCGCGGAAGAAGACGAGACATCGAGAGGCGGGTCCCCTCAGTGCGCCGGAAAGTTTGACCACCGCGCTCGGCCCAACCCAGTCACCGGCGAGCGCGGGGTGCCCTGAGCCCGTGCCCGAGCCCTTGAACAACACCACAGAGGGGCCCGGGCGCGGGCAAGAAAAGGAAAAGGGGGGGGCGGAGTGGGAGGCCTCGGCAGACATGGAGGTCTCCCTGCCTCAGCGCACCTCCAGCAACAAAAGGAGGCGCCGCTCCGTTGAGGCGGAGGGGGAGCAACATCCCTCCGTGGAGGAGTCGGTGCCCGCCGCGTGTCCCGCGTCCCCCACCAGCGCCCCCAAGCAGCGCCGTAGGCGGGAGGAGTCTGTCCCCAGGGAGGATGAGACAGTCGAGGCTGCCCAGCCTCTGCCTCCCGGGGATGGCGTGGAAGATCTGCCTGTCGTGGGGGGCGTGGGGACCGCGGAGGAATGCATTGCCGCCGGGCCGGGCGTCCCGGGGATTGAGGCGGGCGGGGCCGAAAAGGCCGAACCTGAGCCCGCCCAGCCAATATCCAACTTCCCCCGGGATTTGCTCGACCCGGCAGAAACCGAAATTATCAAGAATTTTAACGAAACTGTAAATGCTGGGCTGGGGGGAGGCAGCGGGGAGGGGGAGGAACACCCACCCTCGCCCCTTACTTTGGAGCTGGGGCACTTGGGGAGCCTGGGGATTTCCTATGGCCGGGTCTCTCCTTGTTCCCCGGTTCCTGGGGCGGAGGGGGAACCCCTTCCGCTGTCATTTCCCGACCCAGCACCATTTTTAAAAGAGCCCAGTGGGGACTCCTCTGCCGACGATCCTGGGGGTGGGATCGGGGCAGAGCCAGGGCCGGTTGGAGCGGCCGGTTCATTCGCCGTACCTTGTGCGGTCGATGGGCCGGCTGCTGGCGGCCACCTCCCGGAGGAGGACGGGGACTCGGTGGGGGACGCGGGAGAAAATCTAGAGACCACCGTCAGCGAGGCGGTGGATCAGCTCGCGGCCGCCGCCGAGACCATCCTCATTCCTGCAAAGGAACTCCGGGACTTTTTGGCCCAGAGCCGGGGTCGCTGCAACCAAGCCCGACTGGCCCTGGAAAAATGGTCCGAGCCAGAGCTGATCAAGGGGTCCGTCCGCGCCGCCGTTAAAACCTTGGCCGCGGGCGGGCCCTTGACAAAGGCGCAACAACTTGAGCTGCGCGAGCTTGAGGGACTCCTCGCTGGGCTGCGGAGGGAGCGGAGTTCAACAAAAGACTCCGCTCCCTCCCCCACAATAGGTTAAGGTAGAGGTTGCACTATGCTTTTGCCATGAAGATAACCATAGCCAGCCTCAACATCAACGGCGGCAGAGGGGCACGCCGTAGATTTGACAATTTTTCGCTCCTGCGGGAGGGGAAATATGCGGTGTGCTTCCTGCAAGAAACCCACACCGTTCCGGGAGACGAAGCCACGTGGCTCCTGGAATGGCAAGGAGAGGTCCGCATGAGCCACCTCACCGCCATTTCTAGTGGGGTGGCCATCTTGCTGGGCCCGCATTTTCAGCCGGAGATCTTGGGGGTCGAGGAGCCCGTGCCAGGCCGCTTGCTGCACGTAACGGTTCGCCTGGGGGACGTGCCGCTCCATCTCGTGAACGTGTACGCCCCTCAGCCCGGCCCGCAGCAGACGCGCTTCTTTGAAGAGGTGTCCGCTCTTCTTGGCTCCGTCGACGTCGGCGACTGCAATGTCCTCGGGGGGGATTTTAACTGCACCCTCGAGGCGAGGGACCGCTCCGGTGCCCCGCAGTGCATGACGGCGATGGAGAAGTTGAGGGACCTGGTCGGGTCCTTCGACTTGGTGGACGTCTGGCGAAATCTCCACCCCGACTCCAGCGCCTTTACTTGGGTGAGGCCTGGAGTAGGATGGTCTAGAGTCGACCGCCTTTACGTGTCTCGGGCGTACGTTTCCTGCGTCCCGGCGGCCACCATGCGGCCGGTGCCGTGTTTGGACCACCACCTGGTGTGGGCGGAGCTCGCTTCGCTCCGCGCGAGGACGGGGTCCGCGTACTGGCACTTTAACAACCGGCTGCTGGAGGATGTGCGGTTCCAGGACTCGTTCCGTCGATTCTGGTCCGACTGGAGAAGGAAGCAGGGGGGCTTCCCCTCCTTGAGGCTATGGTGGGACGTGGGCAAGGCTCACGTCCGCGTCTTCTGTCAAGAGTACGCGAGGGGGTCGACCAAGAGGCGGGCGGCCAGAGTCAGGCGCCTAGAAAAAGAGGTGCTCGACCTGGAAGCCCGTCTCGGTCAAGTCGTCCAGGACCCGGCCCTGCGGACGGTGTACGAAGCGAAGAAGGCCGCGCTGAAGGACCTGCAGCTCGTCGGGTCCCGAGGCGCGTTCGTGAGGTCGCGGATCCGGTTCCTGCGGGATCTGGACCGCGGCTCCCCCTTCTTCTACTCGCTGGAAAAAAGGCAGAGTGTCCGTAAGCAGCTCTTGACGCTGCTGGCCGACGACGGAACTCTCGTCTCGGATCCGGAGGGCGTCAACAACAGGGCCCGTGAATATTACGGGGCTCTGTTCTCTCCGGATCCGTCCAGCGAGGAAGCGCGTAGAGTTTTGTGGGAGGACCTGCCGAAGGTCAGCCCGGAGGGCGCCGAAAATCTGGAAGCTCCGCTAAGCCTGGCGGAGCTGACCGGTGCCCTCGCCCGGCTCTCGAGGGGAAAATCCCCGGGGCTGGACGGGCTGACCGTGGAGTTCCACAGGGCGTTCTGGGACGTCCTGGGGAGCGACTACGCGCGGGTCCTGGGGGAAAGTCTGGCGACCGGGGAGATGCCCCTCTCTTGGCGCAGGGCAGTCATCGTCCTGCTGCCTAAGAAGGGCGATCTCCGCCTCCTTAAGAACTGGCGCCCGGTCTCCCTCCTCAGCACGGACTACAAAATCTTCGCCAGGGCGATGTCTGCTCGCCTTGGTGCCGTGCTGGACCACATGGTCCACCCCGACCAGTCCTACACGGTCCCGGGCCGGACAATCCACGATAACATCCATCTGGTCCGGGACCTCATCCAATGTTCCCAGGAGGCTGGTCTGTCGGTCGCCTTCCTATCCCTCGACCAAGAGAAGACGTTCGACAGGGTGGATCACGACTATCTGCTCGGAACTCTGCGCGCTTTCGGGTTCGGGACGCATTTCGTCGCCCGGATCCGACTTTTGTACGCCGCCGCGGAGTGTCTGATTAAGGTTAACGGGTCCTTGACGGCGCCCCTTCGCTTTAGGAGAGGGGTGCGCCAGGGATGCCCCATGTCCGGCCAGTTATACGCCGTTTGCGTGGAGCCTTTCCTGCGCCTCTTGCGGACGAGGTTGACGGGACTGGCTCTGCAAGGGCCGGGCGTGGAGGTCGTCCTCTCGGCTTACGCCGATGACGTGCTCCTCACGGTAGAGGATCCCGCTGACCTGCGGAGGATGCGTGAGTGCCAGGAGATTTACTCGGCCGCGTCCTTCGCCAGGATCAACTGGGAGAAATGTTCCAGACTCCTGGTGGGTCAGTGGCGGGTGGACTCCCTGCCGGAGGAGCTCAGGCCTTTTGCCTCGAGCACGACCCATCTCCTCTATCTGGGAGTCTACCTTAGCCCCGACGAGGGAGCCTGGCCGGCGAACTGGCAGGAGCTGGAGGCCAAGGTCGCCGCTCGCCTAGGGCGCTGGACAGGACTGCTCCGAGTGCTGTCCTACAGGGGTCGAGCGCTAGTCATAAACCAGCTGGTGGCCGCAATGTTGTGGTACCGGCTGGTCACTTTGACCCCTCCCCCTGCGTTTGTCGCCAAGATACAGAAGAAGCTGGTGGACTTCTTCTGGAACAACAGGAAGCACTGGGTCTCTGCTGCGGTCTTGAGTCTCCCGCTTGAGGAGGGCGGTCAGTCGTTGGTGTGCGTCAGCGCCCAGCTCGCGACTTTCCATCTTCAGACCCTGCAGAGATACCTTTACGTCGAGCCCCCTCCTAGGTGGTGTGCTCTGGCGAGGTATTTCTTCCGCCAGCAGCGCGACCTCAATTATGACACGCAGCTCCTGTTTGTGAACTTGGGGGGTGCCAGGACCGCCCTCCGGGAGCTGCCTGTCCTTTACAGGGAACTCATCAGGGTCTGGAACAAAGTCTCCACCAAGCGCAGCTCTCCGCCGGCTGGACTGGCGGCCGTCCTGCAGGAGCCGCTGCTCGGGAATCCGTACCTCCACGACCGAGGTTTCATGTGGCGGTCGGAAGAGAGGGCTGTGGCTGGTGAGGTGACCAGGGTCAGGGACCTGCTCGATGGCGGAGAAGCGGGCTGGATGGCGCCAGACACGCTGGCGTGGCGCCTAAATTCTGCCAACGTCCGCCACGCGGCCGATGCCATCGAGTCGCTAAAAACAGCTCTGGGCCCTGACTCTGTTAGGTGCATCGAGGAGGCTCAAGCACGTGGGGAGATCCCGTCCGAACTGACCCCCGTCCGGACGGAATTCCTCATCGGCGCCAAACCCCGGAACCTCCCTCGGGGGCCGGCGCCTCACAACTTGAGCCGCCTCGGGGAAATCCCCTCCGTGCCTTTCAGTTCCGCGCGGAGGGGTTTCCTGTACGGGCTGCTCCTGCACACTCTCAACTTTGCCATCCTCGCCGGCCGTCCGGACACGCCATGGCGTACCATCTTGCCGTCCGGAGGAGGCGGGGGTCCCCGATAGAGGGCACTCTACGCAGGGGTCCTCCCACTATTCATCGGCGACTTGGCCTGGAGGGTGGTGCACGGAGCAGTGCCGTGCAACAAATTTTTAAGCCGGTTCACGGACTCCCAGGCCACCTGCAATTTCTGCGGTCTGGAGGAGTCCGTGTTCCATGTTTTTATTGAATGCACAAGGTTGCAGCCCCTGTTCCATTATATGAAGGGGCTGCTCCTGAAATTCTGGTTGCACTTCAGTCCCACTCTCCTGATCTTTGGGCACCCTGTGCGGAGGGGAGCGGGTAGGTCCGAAGGCCTCCTCGTAGGACTGCTCCTGGGCACGGCCAAGGGTGCCATCAGCCGGTCCAGGCAGCGGGCGGTCGAGGGGGTCGTTCAACCTGACTGCCTGCCTCTCTTCCGCTCTTACATCCGGTCCAGGGTGTCCTTGGAGATGGAGCACGCGGTGTCCACCGGTACGCTCGCGGCCTTCCGCGAGAGGTGGGCACCGGAGGGACTGGAGTGCATCATCACGCCCGGCAACCAAATTTTAATTTGATTTTACGTTTTTTAAGTTTAATTTGTTTTAATTGCCGGTGCTTTTAGTGTCCCCCTCCCCTTTTATAGGGAGCACTTGGAAAAATGTGATTTTAGCGCCCCAAAAAAAAACCCAAAAAAAAGAAAAACAAAAAAAAAACACAAAAAAAGGGAAAAAAAGGGGCCTTGAAAATGTCTGCTGTGTCACCCAGGCGGGTGGCATGGTTTAATGTTTATGTTTTTTTTCAGGTAAACTCAAAAGAGTTTCATGCACAAGGACCCCCAGTTCCCTCTGCACCGCAGCATGTTGTAATTTCTCCCCATTCAAATAATATTCTCTTTTACTGTTTTTTTTCCCAAGGTGGATGACCTCACATTTTCCGACATTGTATTCCATCTGCCAAACCTTAGCCCATTCGCTTAACCTATCTAAATCTCTTTGCAGCCTCTCTGTGTCCTCTACACAACCCGCTTTCCCACTAATCTTTGTGTCATCTGCAAATTTTGTTACACTACACTCTGTCCCCTCTTCCAGGTCATCTATGTATATTGTAAACAGTTGTGGTCCCAGCACCGATCCCTGTGGCACACCACTAATCACCAATTTCCAACCCAAAAAGGACCCATTTATCCCGACTCTCTGCTTTCTGTTAGCCAGCCAATTCTCTATCCATGCTAATACATTTCCTCTGATTCCGCGTACCTTTATCTTCTGCAGTGTGGCACCTTATCGAATGCCTTTTGGTAATCTAAATGCACCACATCCATCGGTACACCTCTATCCACCATGTTCGTTATATCCTCAAAGAATTCCAGTAAATTAGTTAAACATTATTACCCCTTCATGAATCCATGTTGCGTCTGCTTGATTGCACTATTCCTATCTAGATGTCCCGCTATTTCTTCCTTAATGATAGCTTCAAGCATTTTCCCCACTACAGATGTTAAACTAACCGGCCTATAGTTACCTGCCTTTTGTCTGCCCGCTTTTTTAAACAGGCGTTACATTAGCTGCTTTCCAATCCGCTGGTAACTCCCCAGAGTCCAGAGAATTTTGGTAGATTATAACGAATGCATCTGCTATAACTTCCGCCATCTCTTTTAATACCCTAGGATGCATTTCATCAGGACCAGGGGACTTGTCTACCTTGAGTCCCATTAGCCTGTCCAGCACTACCCCCCTAGTGATAGTGATTGTCTCAAGGTCCTCCCTTCCCACATTCCCGTGACCAGCAATTTTTGGCATGGTTTTTGTGTCTTCCACTGTGAAGACCGAAGCAAAATAATTGTTTAAGGTCTCAGCCATTTCCACATTTCCCATTATTAAATCGCCCTTCTCACCTTCTAAGGGACCAACATTTACTTTAGTCACTCTTTTCTGTTTTATATATCGGTAAAAGCGTTTACTATCTGTTTTTATGTTTTGCGCAAGTTTACTTTCGTAATCTATCTTTCCTTTCTTTATTGCTTTCTTAGTCATTCTTTGCTGTCGTTTAAAATTTTCCCAATCTGCTAGTTTCCCACTAACCTTGGCCACCTTATACGCATTGGTTTTTAATTTGATACTCTCCTTTATTTCCTTGGTTATCCACGGCTGGCTATCCCTTCTCTTCCCACCCTTCTTTTTCACTGGAATATATTTTTGTTGAGCACTATGAAAGAGCTCCTTAAAAGTCCTCCACTGTTCCTCAATTGTGCCACCGTTTAGTCTGTGTTTCCAGTCTACTTTAGTCAACTCTGCCCTCATCCCACTGTAGTCCCCTTTGTTTAAGCATCGTATGCTCGATTGAGACACTACTCCCTCACCCTCAATCTGTATTACACATTCAACCATACTGTGATCTCTCATTCCTGGAGGATCTTTTACTAGGAGATCGTTTATTATTCTTGTCTCATTACACAGGGCCAGATCTAAGATAGCTTGCTCCCTTGTAGGTTCTGTAACATACTGTTCTAAGAAACAATCCCGTATGCATTCTATGAATTCCTTCTCAAGGCTACCCCGTGCGATTTGAGGCGGGAGATCGAGGAGCCAGAGGCCTATAAAGGCCCATGAGCGAGGAGTCTGGGGAGTTCGTGGAGGCGGGAGTTCGTTGGTGAGGCGGGAGATCCAGGAACCAGAGGCCTATAAAGGCCCGTGAGCAGAATATTATCTGAATGTCAGCAGATTAGGAAAAGGGGAGGTGCAGCGAGACCTGGGTGTCATGGTTCATCAGCCATTGAAAGTTGGCATGCAGGTACAGCAGGCGGTGAAGAAGGCAAATGGTATGTTGGCATTCATAGCTCGGGGATTTGAGTATAGGAACAGGGAAGTCTTACTGCAGTTGTACAGGGCCTTGGTGAGGCTTCACCTGGAATATTGTGTTCAGTTTTGGTCTCCTAATCTGAGGAAGTGCAGCGAAGGTTTACCAGACTGATTCCAGGGATGGACTGACATACGAGGAGAGACTGGATCAACTGGGCCTTTATACACTGAAGTTTAGAAGGATGAGAGGGGATCTCATAGAAACACAAGATTCTGACGGGACTGGACAGGTTGGATGCGGGAAGAATGTTCCCGATGTTGGGGAAGTTCAGAACCAGGGGACAGTCTTCGGATAAGGGGCAGGCCATTTAGGACTGAGATGAGGAGAAACTGCTTCACTCAGAGAGTTGTTAACCTGTGGAATTCCCTGCCGCAGAGAGTTGTTGATGCCAGTTCATTGGATATATTCAAGAGGGAGTTAGATTTGGCCCTTACGGCTGAAGGGATCAAGAGGTATGGAGAGAAATCAGGAAAGGGGTACTGAAGGAATGATCAGCCATGATCTCATTGAATCTGAAGGAGTTTGTGATGAGTTGGAGAGGCTCGGGAGTTGCATCGGAGAGGCCTATAAAAAGGCCCAACGCATCGCTGAGGCTCGGGAGGTGCGTCGGAGAGGCCTATAAAAAGGCCCAACGCGTCCCTGAGGCTCGAGAGTTCGTGGTGAGTCGGAGAGGCTCTGGAGGTGCATCAGAGAAGCTTATAAAAAGGCCCAACGCGTCCCTGAGGTTTGGGAGATCGTGGTGAGTCGGAGAAGCACGGGAGGTGTGTCGGAGAGGCCTATAAAAAGGCCCAATGCATCGCTGAGGCTCAGGAGATCGTGGTGAGTTGGAGAGGCCCAGGAGGTGCATCAGAGAGGGCTATAAAAAGGCCCAATGCGTCGCTGAAGCTCGGGAGATCGAGTGAGTCAGAGAGGCTCGGGAGGTGCATCGGAGAGGCCTATAAAAAGGCCCGATGTGTCGCTGAGGCTCGGGAGATCGAGTGAGTCAGAGAGGCTCGGGAGGTGCATCGGAGAGGCCTATAAAAAGGCCCGATGTGTCGCTGAGGCTCGGGAGATCGAGTGAGTCAGAGAGGCTCGGGAGGTGCATCGGAGAGGCCTATAAAAAGGCCCGATGTGTCGCTGAGGCTCGGGAGATCGAGTGAGTCAGAGAGGCTCGGGAGGTGCATCGGAGAGGCCTATAAAAAGGCCCGATGTGTCGCTGAGGCTCGGGAGATCGAATGAGTCGGAGAGGCTCGGGAGGTGCATCGGAGAGGCCTATAAAAAGGCCCGATGTGTCGCTGAGGCTCGGGAGATCGAATGAGTCGGAGAGGCTCGGGAGGTGCATCGGAGAGGCCTATAAAAAGGCCCAATGAGTCGCTGAGGCTCGGGAGATCGAGTGAGTCGGAGAGGCTTGGGAGGTGCATCGGAGAGGCCTATAAAAAGGCCAATGAGTCGGAGAGGCTTGGGAGGTGCATCGGAGAGGCCTATAAAAAGGCCCAATCCGTCGCTGAGGCTCGGGAGATCGAGTGAGTCAGAGAGGCTCGGGAGGTGCATCGGAGAGGCCTATAAAAAGGCCCAATGTGTCGCTGAGGCGTGGCTTGTGCAGCTACAGGGAGAAGGCAAAAAAGAAGTAGAAAGAAATCAAAAGGTGATGTCACAGCCAAGGGGGTAAGTGATTGGCTGGTGATTGGCAAGTAGTTTTTCTTTTTCTTTTCTATATCAGTAAGTAACCTTTAGCATTGTTGTTGCCAAATTAAGTTAATCCAAGGGTTAAGTCATGGCAGGAGAGCTCGGACACGTGCTATGCTCCTCCTGTACTATGCGGGAACTCAGGGACGCTTCCGGTATCCCTGACAACTACGTGTGCGGGAATTGCATCTGCCTGCAGATCCTGACAGACCGTTTTGCGGCACTGGAGCTGCGGGTGGATTCACTCTGAAGCATCCACGATGCTGAGAATGACGTGAATAGCACATTTAGCGAGTTGGTCACACCGCAGGAAAAGGGTACAGTCAGATAGGGACTCAATTGTAAGGGGAATAGATAGGCATTTCTATGGCCGCAACTGAGACTCCAGGATGGTATGTTGCCTCCTTGGTGCAAGGGTCAAGGATGTCTCGGAGCAGGTGCAGGACATTTTGAAAAGGGAGGGTGGACAGCCAGTTGTCGTTGTGCATATAGGTACCAACGATATGGGTAAAAAACGGGATGAGGCCCTTCGAGACGAATTTAGGGAGCTAGGAGCTAAATTAAAAAGTAGGACCTCAAAAGTAGTAATCTCACGATTGCTATCAGTGCCACGTGCTAGTCAGAGTAGGAATCGCAGGATAGCGCAGATGAATATGTGGCTTGAGGAGTGGTGCAGAAGGGGGGGATTCAAATTACTGGGGCATTGGAACCGGTTCTGGGGGAGGTGGGACCAGTACCAACTGGACGGTCTGCACCTGGGCAGGACCGGAACCAATGTCCTAGGGGGACTGTTTGCTAGTGTTGTTGGGGAGGAGTTAAACTAATATGGCAGGGGGATGGGAACCTATGCAGGGAGGCAGAGGGAATTAAAAGGGAGACAGAGGCAAAAGATAGAAAGGAGAATAGTAAAAGTAGAGGGCAGAGAAACCCAGGAGGCCGATAAATCCCTGGGACCTGATTGTCTGCATCCCAGAGTACTTAAGGAAGTGGCCCTAGAAATAGTGCATGAATTGGTGATCATTTTCCAACAGTTTATCGACTCTGGATCAGTTCCTATGGACTGGAGGATAGCTAATGTAATACCACTTTTTAAAAAAGGAGGGAGAGAGAAAATGGGTAATTATAGACTAGTTAGCCTGACATCAGTAGTAGGGAAAATGTTGGAATCAATTATTAAGGATGAAATAGCAGCGCATTTGGAAAGCAGTGACAGGATCGGTCCAAGTCAGCATGGATTTATGAAAGGGAAATCATACTTGATAAATCTTCTGGAATTTTTTGAGGATGTAACTAGTAAAGTGGACAAGGGAGAACCCGTGGATGTGGTGTATTTGGACTTTCAAAAGGCCTTTGACAAGGTTCCACATAAAAGATTGGTGTGCAAAATCAAATCACATGGTATTGGGGGTAATGTACTGGCGTGGATAGAGAATGGGTTAGCAGACAGGAAGCAGAGAGTCGGGATAAACGGATCCTTTTCAGAATGGGAGGCAGTGACTAGTGGAGTGCCACAGGGCTCAGTGCTGGGACCCCAGCTATTTACAATATACATTAATGATTTAGATGAAGGAATTGAGTGTAATATCTCCAAGTTTGCAGATGACACTAAACTGGGTGGCGGTGTGAGCTGTGAGGAGGATGCTGAGAGGCTGCAGGGTGATTTGGGCAGGGTTAGGTGAGTGGGCAAATGCATGGCAGATGCAGTATAATGTGGATAAATGTGAGGTTATCCACTTTGGTGGCAAAAACACGAAGGCAGAATATTATCTGAATGGCGGAAGATTAGGAAAAGGGAAGATGCAATGAGACCTGGGTGTCATGGTTCATCAGTCATTGAAAGTTGGCATGCAGGTACAGCAGGCGGTGAAGAAGGCAAATGGCGTGTTGGCCTTCATAGCTGGGGATTTGAGTATAGGAGCAGGGAGGTCTTATTGCAATTGTACAGGGCCTTTGTGTTCAGCTTTGGTCTCCTAATCTGAGGAAGGACGTTCTTGCTATTGAGGGAGTGCAGTGAAGGTTCACCAGACTGATTCCAGGGATGGCTGGATTGACATATGAGGAGAGACTGGATCTACTGGGCTTTTATACACTGGAGTTTAGAAGGATGAGAGGGGATTTTATGGAAACGTATAAGATTCTGACGGGACGAGACGGGACAGGTTAGATGCGGGAAGAATGTACCCGATGTTGGGGAAGTCCAGAGCCAGGGGACACAATCTTAGAATAAGGGTAGGCCATTTAGGACTAAGATGAGGCAAAACTTCTTCACTCAGAGAGTTGTTAACCTGTGGAATTCCCTGCTGCAGAGTGTTGTTGATGCCAGTTCATTGGATATATTCAAGAGGGAGTTAGACATGGCCCATACGGCTAAAGGGGTATGGAGAGAAAGCAGGAAAGGGGTACCGAGGTGAATGATCAGCCATGATCTTATTGAATGGTGGTGCAGGCTCAAAGGACCGAATGGCCTACTCCTGCACCTATTTTCTATATTTCTATGTCCTCGGCCTCTTACACTGTTCCAATGAAGCTCAACATAATAATCGGGGAACAGCACCTCATCTTTCGATGAGGCACTTTACAGCTTTATGGCCTCAGCATCGAGTTCAACAATTTCGGACCATAACCTTTGCCCTATTTTTTCAAACAGCAACTGTTGATGATTCTGCTATATCCATTGACACCTCTCCTACACTCATCTTTTGTTTCTTTACTTGTCCCATTACCATCTCATTTTGCTTTGTAGAATCATCCCTTTTGTCATTTAATCTCTCCTGCCTTCCACCCTATCACAGACCTTCCCTTTTGTTCCTTTCTCCCCTCCCCCTTTCGCTGCCTCTGCACTTGCTTCAAACCTGTTACATCTCTAACTTTTTTCCAATTCTGACAAAATGTTATCGACACAAGTTTACCAACCTCGGCGGGTCTGTGGCAGGTGATGTCAGTGCTGGGTCCCGGCCTCGCTGTTGGCTCCATCCCACTGTCCAAAATGATTTTCTGCGATTTAGCTTGTTAAACCCGCCGAGCGCATTTGTCAGCCAATTGAAGGAAGTGGGTCTAATGATGTCATTTGATGACATGTCATCAGCTGGTTTCCTTAAAGGGACCATGCGCAAATTTAGTTTGACAGTTGTGCTGTCAGTGTTCTACAGCATTGAGGTGCTGCAAACACTGACAAGCACTGCACAGAGATGCACGGCTGCACCCAGGCTCTCCCAGGACTCCCTCCATATGCTTATGGAGGGAGTCGCAGCACACAGGGAGTTCCTCTTCCCTTCCATCGGTGGAAGAGACCTCCTCAGGAGACCGATGCAGCCTAGTTTCACATTGCACAGGAGGGCACAAGCAGGGATGTCATCAGGAAGACCAGGCTGCAATGGAGCAAATCTTTCAATGATCTCAGTAGATCACAAAACGTTACTGCAAAGCCACACCCAATCTCATTCTGCGATGCCACTCATCACATCACTCTGCCGTCCCTACCCTACTCCTGCACATTCTTACTCACACCAACTTACCTTGCACCTCCATCCATCCCTCTCTATCTATATGATCACATCCCCATCTCACTAGCCACCCCTCACACTCACCCTCATCCTAGTCCAATCATACCAACTAACATCACAAAATGGTAGGCACTTGGGTGTTTTAAGCAACCCATTGTCAAAAAAAACATTTTCCCCACCCGACCCACTACCGATCACACCCGCTGACACCCCAAACAATTCTCCGTTAACTGTTTCTCTGTCCTCAGATCCTGCCTGACAACTGAGTATTTCCAGCATTTTCTGTTTTAATTTCAGATTTTCAGCATCTGCAGTATTTTGTATTTGTATTCAGGATTAGAAGTATATGCTGATCGGGTGAGATGAAGATGGGTAGAAGGAGGCTTGTGTAGACCATAAACCTCGGCACAGTCCAGTTGGGCCAAATGGCCTGTGGCTGTGCTGTAGATTCTATGCAGTTCTATGTAATTCTATTCCTTGCTGAGGCCTAGGTAGGTGGCACAGTACTTGTGCAAGTTCTACTAGTCCATCTTCTGTGGTCCCAAACCTTCTAGGCCATGGTCTCCATTTTTTGCTGCTTTTTCTCCAAAGTATCCAAACATTGCCAGACCTGAGCAATGCAATGTTGCAGAGTTCACTGAAAGAAACCTCCTTTTAGTAACATATTCTATCTGCTCACCACTGTAACTCTGCTACCTTCCTCCAGTATTTAACACTAGCTTCAGATTGGAAAATTGAATGTGCTGTAGGAATGAAGCAAATCCTGACTAAATATGCATTTTCCATGTGATTGTTGTCACATCAATTGATGCTTAACCAGAAAAGAACAACTTGCATTTACATAGTGCTTTTAACATCGTAAAATGTCCCAAGGAGCTTCACAGGAGTGTTATCAAACATAATTTGGTACCAAGCCACATAAGGGGATATTAGGAGCATCTGACAGGAGGAGAAAGAGATGGAGAGGTTTAGGGAGGGAATTCCAGAGCTTAGAGTCTCAGCAGCTGAAGGCATGACTACCAATGGTGGAGCGATGGAAAGCGGGGATGCCCAGAGGGAAAGAGTTGGAGCAAAGACAGCAATCATTGCCGGGCATAATAGCAGCTGGCCTTGGTGGTGTTAACACCCATTAAACCAAAGGCACTTTCTTTTCCAGGACAATACTTACAAATTGCAGACTCGTTCATGAAGCAAACTGAGTCATAAGGCAAATTCTCCAATTTTGTACTGTAAGCCATGTTTGAAGGCTGCATGGGTTGGAGCTAAAACTGTACCTCTAATTCCACTCCCTTCAAATAAGCAGCTCTCCGCAGGCAGCACAGGATTGGTGGATTGATTCTGCAGGTAAACTCAAAAGAGTTGGTGGATTGATTCAATAATGACTCTGCAGGTGTTACATATACTAGTTAAATTGCTGTTAAGCCACTTCAAAAATGTTAACCAGGCATTATTAATAGAGGTAAATCTGGATCGAACAATTTTCCAGCATTACATTAATGCCCAAACTAATGAAAGATTGATCTCATCGGAAAACACGAGGTTTACATGGGAAGATTCATTAACATTAATAAAGCTGACAAAATGGGATATTAATGCTGAAAATCAGAAACAGAAAGCAATATTGATTTTTTTTTGGGTTGAGAAAGTACTGAACATATGGCCTAGAATTAAGGGTTCCGTAACAGTGCACATGTATAGAGTCAGTCAAACTTAACTAAACACACATGATGAAAAGTAGCAGTCAGTACAAAAACGCAGGTGCAGCCATCTCGTTCTGCACAGTTTACTGTCAAATGAGTGTCACTCTATAAAGCCCAGCCCAGCCCAGGCTTTCTCAACTGGCCTGAACATGCACTACTTAAATGAAAGCTACAAGTTGCACTTTCCAATTTTAATGCATATCAATTAAGACTACAAAACTTGTTTCACCAGGTGATCTCAGAATTGCTCAGCCTTTTCTATACAATGCATTAGTTGGATGTTCTGATCAGGAATTTACAAGCATAAGACTGGCTGACCCATTTGGAAAAGTGGGAAGAGTTTTCCACATTGTACACATATCCAGGAGTGGGGAAAACATATGCAGGAAGTGTCTGCCTAACATTGTAATAACAATTTGGTGATATGAACACTGCGCGCACCATTTCTTGATGTTCTGGCATGCAGGGTGTCAAATCTGCAAGCGAGAACTGGGCATTCGGTGTTATAAGAACATACGAACATAAGAAATAAGGGCAGGATTGGCCATTTGGCCCTCGAGTCTGCTCCGCCATTTAATAAGATCATGGCTGATCTGATCTTGGGCTCAGCTCCATTTCCCTGCCCGCTCCCCAAAACCATTCATTCCCTTATCGTTCAAAAATCTGTCTTTCTCCACCTTAAATATATTCAATGACGCAGCCTCCACAGCTCTCTGGGGAAGATAGTTCCACAGATTTACGACCCTCTGAGAGAAGAAATTCCTCCTCATCTCAGTTCTAAATGGGCGACCCCTTATTCTGAAACTATGCCTCTAGTTCTAGATTCCCCCACGAGTGGAAACATCCTCTCTGCATCCACCTTGTCGAGCCCCCTCAGTATCTTATATGTTTCAATAAGATCACCTCTCATTCTTCTAAACTCCAATGAGTATAGGCCCAACCTGCTCAACCTTTCTTCATAAGTCAACCCCTTCATCTCAGGAATCAACCTCGTGAACCTTCTCTGAACTGCTTCCAATGCAAGTATATCCCTCCTTAAAATAAGGAGGTGATAAGTTAGGTGATGGTGAATATATAGAATTTCATTTAAGGGCACAGTGATGTTAAGGCAAGTGTATTTTAGCCATTTCTTGACTTTCTTTACTGCTGGAAATTAGGTTCTTGTGGAACGCTTTATCAATTCTTCTAATTTTTTTTGTTGTTCTCAGTGCCATTGGCTCCACAAAGGTTTCCCTCTGGGAATCTCTTAACTGTGCTTGGAAGAAAAGGACTAACAGACTGCCAGGCACAAGAGATGTACTATGCCCACAGCCAATATCCAAGCACTCATCTCTGCAGACAGATGTGAACATACCTCATTTTTTGCAAACAATTACTATGGGCGAAGACCCCTATTCCCAAAGCAAGCTGGGACTGAAGGCCTGATGGAATCATTAAAACATGTGTACACGGCCTGTGTAACTGTTATGTTGGATGCTTTCTTGGAAGTACCCCAATCACAATACACTATGCTTTTAGTGATGCCCACATCCCAGGAACAAATAATTAAAAAAATGCTCTGAGTAATACCAACAGTTAATCACCCAGGTTTTTGAAAAATCTACAGCTGACAAATGAAGTTTTAAAGTGTAATACTATGCACACATCCACTGTTTGAAATGGGTAGATAGTTTACTGAATTATTTAATAATCCTAATTGTCTATGGGAAGAGAACTGTCCACCAAGGGGATAATTTTGTATGGCTCTGCTCCTGGCATCTAGCGTCACTAGATGGCAGCACATGTCACAGAATCGGCCGAATTGTTTTACAGCCCTGCCTCTGACTCACGCTCTTGTGTAGCAGGATTGTTGCCTTGCAAAATTAACTCCTCTCCAACAACATTCACAATTTTTAAGAGATGTTTGCACCTATCAATAGGTTCCAGGGGGAAAAAAACTAAATAATGCTTTAGTTCTTGCAAATTAAGTAGAACATGTTAAATGTAATTCAGTGATAAAATGTGCAAACAATGTCCTTTACATTTTGTTTTTTTTTACACCAGATATTCTCCTTGGGCTCAGTGCCATTGACCACTCTCTCAAGTGGACCGCACATCTCTTGTGAACCAGAGTGTGCCTCTTCCTGTCCAGTATCCAGAGAAATGTAGTGAGGCCCAGAGGTCGAACATAGAACCTTTGCTAGTGCATTTCAGTGTACTGAATTATACCACATGCCTCCACATAATCTTGTCTTTGGGGGAAAGAAGAATATACACTATTATCAGCTCCCAACTCAGGGTAAAAATCAACAGACACATTTATTGAACATTATTCACCAGCAAATGAACAGTACTATGCACCAGCAGTATATTAACATTAGTTATAAACTTTACTACACACCTTAATGTCAAAACAACAGACCTTTCTCCTGCACTAATGCTCAACATTGAATTGATCTAACAATTGCTACTTCTTACAGGAGAAACAGTACCTGTGAGCTAATTGATTAACTTTGTACCCCTGTAGCTCTCAAACTGACTTCTTGTTGCAATGCAGTCAAGATATAGCTCTAAGTTTCATTTGAAGAACAAACCATGCGCTAGAATTTCCAAAAAATCTGCCAGCGCTGGATTTCCGCCCAAAATACCGCCAAGATTTTAAAATTACCGCAGGCGAAAAATTCCACAAAAAAGGAAAAAATTCCGCCCGGCGAAAAACAGTGGATCTTACATCCTAATTCTTGGCAGAAACTGCAATTTTGGGCCGATGCATCTTAAACAAAATGGGCGGTAATTACTAAAATTTAGACCAAGGCTGCGGGTTGGGCTTAGGAGGGGGGAAAACACAAAAAATATTTTTTCCAAAAAACATAAAATAAAAAATTAGAAAACATTCTCAGGACCCTTTTCAATTTAATCACGATAAAAGAATTTTAAAATAATTATTAAAAACCCATTAACTTACTTTTTTTTGCAGGGCTACTGACCTTCCGCCCAGCTCCCGCTGCTTCTCGTGGGTACTTTTTTCTACTTGCCTACAGGTCACCGCTGAGTCAAAATTCGGGCGATAGTAGTCTTCAGACGGTACACACTGGCAGTCCGCTCCCCAGCAATATTTTGAAACTGCCGGCGGAACTCTTTATGGTTTTCGCCCAAACTGATCAATACCACCGAGAAACCGTACAGAGATGCAATGCAAGTTCGAGCCCATAGAATCAAAAACAAGTGTTTCTAATACCTGCATTTAGGTAGTCAGACACTTAAAGGTTTCAAAATAGCATGAGCCCACACAAGTATAGCTGTCAAATAAACATGTGCATTAAATGTCCCTACAGGGTGCTTGTAATTGAATAGAATGTCTTCAGACCTGCTTGAGAAACCAATTGGTCTGCTCCAACCTCATTGATTAACTTGTGATTGCAGGAAGTTAACATTTATCCAGAGAGCTCGGAAGGATACTGTTCTGGACATCATATGGAATATTAAGTTACAGGTGTGACGTCCGAAATCCAGAAACATTGGGACCGAGGCCGCTCCGGGTATTTCCGGATTTCGGAACGTCTTTTCTTGGGCCAAGGAAGGTAGATAATGGGGGTTGGTGGGGCCGCTGGAGATCAGGGGTGCCGGTCAGGCCGAGGCCGGGGGAGGTCGGGCTGAGGCGAGGTCAGGCAGCCGTAGGTTGGGCCAAGGCCGGGGGAGGTCGGGCCAAGGCCAGGGGAGGTTGGGCCAAGGCCGGGGGAGATCAGGTCGAGGCGAAGTCGGGCGGCCAGAGATCGGGCCGAGGCCGGGAAGTCGGGCCGAGGCAAGGTCCGGAGGTTGGGCCAAAGCTAAGGAAGGTCGGGCCGAGGTGGGGGAGTCCAGATTTCGGAACATTTTATGGTTTCCAGACGATCCCGCCATGGATCGGCCTGATGTCTGGATTCTGGATCATTCCGGATTCTGGAACTCTGGATTTTGGACATCGCACCTGTATATATACTGTATATTTTCAAAGCAAATTCATAGCCTGAAATTGGATATTCTAAGGCCTATAGCAGTGCTATAGCAGTGCATGGATTTATGAAAGAGAAATCATGCTTGACAAATCTTCTGGAATTTTTTGAGGATGTAACTAGCAGAATGGACAAGGGAAAACCAGTGGATGTGGTGTATTTGGACTTTCAAAAGGCGTTTGACAAGGTCCCACACAAGAGATTGGTGTGCAAAATCAAAGCACATGGTATTGGGGGTAATGTACTGACGTGGATAGAGAACTGGTTGGCAGACAGGAAGCAGAGAGTCGGGATAATCGGGTACTTTTCAGAATGGAGGCAGTGACTAGTGGGGTGCCACAGGGCTCAGTGCTGGGACTCCAGCTATTTACAATATACATCAATGATTTAGATGAAGGAATTGAGAGTAATATCTCCAAGTTTGCAGATGACACTAAGCTGGGTGATGGTGTGAGCTGTGAGGAGGATGCTAAGAGGCTGCAGAGTGACTTGGACAGGTTAGGTGAGTGGGAAAATGCATAGCAGATGCAGTGTAATGTGGATAAATGTGAGGTTATCCACTTTGGTGGCAAAAACATGAAGACAGAATATTATCTGAATGGCGGCAGATTAGGAAAAAGGGAGTTGCAACGAGACCTGGGTGTCATGGTACATCAGTCATTGAAGGTTGGCATGCAGATGCAACAGGCGGTGAAGAAGGCAAATGGCATGTTGGCCTTCATAGCAAGAGGATTTGAGAATAGGAGCAGGGAGGTCTTACTGCAGTTGTACAGGGCCTTGGTGAGGCCTCACCTGAATATTCTGTTCAGTTTTGGTCTCCTAATCTGAGGAAGCACATTCTTGCTATTGAGGGAGTGCAGTGAAGGTTCACCAGATTGATTCCCGGGATGGCTGGAATGACATATGAGGAGAGACTGGATCGACTGGGCCTGTATTCACTGGAGTTCAGAAGAATGAGAGGGGATCTCATAGAAACATATAAAATTCTGACAGGACTGGACAGGTTAGATCCAGGAAGAATGTTCCCGATGTTGGGGAAGTCCAGAACCAGGGGACATAGTCTAAGGATAAGGAGTAAGCCATTTAGGACTGAGATGAGGAGAAACTTCTTCACTCAGAGAGTTGTTAACCTCTGGAATTCTCTACCGCAGAGAGTTGTTGATGCCAGTTCATTAGATGTATTCAAAAGGAGTTAGATATGGCCCTTACGGCTAAAGGGATCAAGGGGTATGGAGAGAAAGCACTAAAGGGGTACTGAGGTGAATGATCAGCCATGATCTTATTGAATAATGGTGCAGGCCCGAAGGCTGAATCGCCTACTCCTGCACCTATTTTCTATGTTTCTATGTGATAGGGTCGAAGGCAGAAGAGATTAAGAGACAAAAGGGATAATGGTGCAAGGCAAAAGGCGATGGCAATGGGGAAAATTAAGAAACAAAAGATGAGTCTCGATAGGGTGTCAATGGCAATGGTAGAATCATCAACAGCTGTCATGGGAAAGAGAGAAAAAAACAGAAAAAAATAGAAAACAAAAATAGGGGCAGGGATTATGGTCTGAAATTGTTGAACTCGATGTTGAGTACAAAAAGCTGTAAAGTGCCTAAACAAAAGATGAGGTGCTGTTCCTTGAGCTTACGTTGAGCTTCGTTGGACCAGTGTAAGAGTCCAAAGACGGACAAGTCCTCTGGAGATCTTCCCTACATGGCCGCCAACCTCATAGTTGCCCAATCCCGCACAGCCCGATTCTATCTCCTTCCCAAGATCCACAAACAGGACTGCCCTGGTAGACCATCGTTTCAGCCTGTTCTTGCCACACGGGTCCTAGCTATTCCTGCCTTTTCATGGGATATGTCCCCTCCCTCTTCTCTTTTTCTGGTTCATTGATGACTGTATCGGTGCTGTTTCCTACTCGCCGCCCTGAACTAGAAAATGTCATTCACTTTGCTTCCAATTTCCACCCTTTCCTCACATTCACATCGTCCATCTCCAACACTTCCCTTCTCTTCCTCGACTTCTCTGTCTCCATTTCTGGGATAGGCTATTGACAAATATCCATTATAAGTCCACTAACTCCCACAGCTACCTGGACTACAGTTCCTCCCGCTTTCTGTTAGAACTCCATTCCATTCTCCCAGTTTCTCCGTCTCCATCACATCTGTTCCGGTGATGCCACCTTTCACACTAGTGCTCCGATATATCTTCCTTTTTCCTCAACCGAGGATTCCCCTCCGCCGTGGTTGACATGGCCCTTGACCGTGTCTGTTCTATTTCCCGCACCTCTGCTCTCACCCCTTCCCCTCCCTCCCAGATCTACAAAAGGGTTCCCCTTGTCCTCACCTTTCACCCCACCAGCCTCCATATTCAACGGATCATCCTCCACCATTTCCGCCACCTCCAGCATGATCCCACCCCAAAGACATCTTCCCCTCCCTTCCCCTTTCAGCATTCCGAAGGGACTGCTCCTTCCATGACACCCTGGTCCACTCCTCAATCACCCCCAATACCCGCCTCCCCTTCCCACGACACCTTCCCGTGCAAGCACAGGAGATGCAATACCTGCCCATTTACCTCCTCCCTTCCCACTATCCAGGGCCCCAAACATTCCTTCCAGGTGAAACAGCAATTTACTTGTGCTTCTTTCAATTTATGTACACTATATTCGCTGCTCACAATGTGATCTCCTCTACATTGAGGAGACCAAATGCAGATTGCCGGTGACCACTTTGTCGAACACCTCCAATCAGTCCGCAAGTGTGACCCTGAGCTTCCAGTCACCTGTCACTTTAATTCTCCACTCCACTCCCACTCTGATATCTCCATCCTTGGCCTCTTACACTGTTCCAATGAAGCTCAACGTAAGCTCGACGAACAGCACCTCCTCTTTTGTCTAGGCACTTTACAGCTTTCTGTACTCAACATTGAGTTCAACAGTTTCAGACCATCACCCTGCCGTAATTTATTTTTCTCTTTTTTTTTGTTTTTTTCTCTCTTTCCCTTGCAGCTGTTGCTGATTCTGCCATTGTCATTTACACCCTATCTAGACTCATCTTTTGTTTCTTAACTTGCCCCATTACCATCTCCTTTTGCGTTGCACCATCATTCCAAGACCTCTTAATCTCTTCTGCCTTTCACCCTATCACAGACCTTGCCTTTTGTTCTTTCCTCCCCCTCCACCCTTTCCCTGCCCCTACACTTGCTTAAAAACCTGTTACATCTTTAACTTTTTCCAGTTCTGACGAAGGGTCATCGACCTGAAACATTAATTCTGTTTCTCTCTCCACAGCTGCTGCCTGACCTGCTGAGTATTTCCAGCATTTTCTTTTTTTATTTATGATTTCCAGCATCCACAGTATTTTGCTTTTGTAAGGACCTATTAGGGCAGGTGACCAAAGGCTTGGTCAAAGAGGTAGGTTTTAAGGAGCATCTTGAAGGAGGAGAGAGAGATAGCGAGGCGGAGAGGTTTAGGGAGGGAATTCCAGAGCTTAGGGCCCAGGCAGCTGAAGGCAAGGCTGACAATGGTGGAGTGACTAAAATTGGGGGTGTGCAAGAGGCCAGAATTGGAGGAGCGCAGAGATCTCGGAGGGTTGTAGGGCTGAAGGAGGTTGAAGACAGATGGAGGGGTGAGGCCATGGAGGGATTTGAAAACAAGGATGAACATTTTTAAATCGAGTTCCCGAACCGGAAACACATGTAGGTCAGCGAGCACAGGGGTAATGGATGATTGGGACTTGGTGCGAGTTAAGATATGGGCAGCAGAGTTTTCGATGAGCTCAAGTTTACGTAGGATGGAAGATGGGAGGCCAGCCAGGAGTGCATTGGAATAGTCAAGTCCAGAAGTAACAAAGGCATGGATAAGCAATTTAGCTGCAGAGGAACTGAGGCTGGGGATAAATGCACAAAAGCTCATCCCAGGGTCAAATCCGACACCAAGGTTGTGAATGGTTTGGTTTGGCCTTACTGGTCAGGGAGAGTGATGGAGTCAGTGGCCAGGGAACGAATTTTGTGCCAGGGACCAAAGACAAAGGCTTTGGTCTTCCCAATATTTAGCTGGGGGAAATGTCTGTTCATCCAGTACTGGATGTTGGACAAGCAATTAGACAAATCAGAGACAGTGGCGGGGTCGAGAGAGGTGGTGGTGAAGTAGCATCAGCGTACATGTGAAACCTGACGCTGTGTTTTCGGATGATGTTGCGGAGAGGCAGCATGTAGATGAAAAATAGGAGGGGGCCAAGAACAGATCCTTCATGCACATTAACCGACTCCAAATGAGAATTTTCTCTCCTGGTACCAATGATCCTTGTCATTTTCTTTGGCGCCACGTGGCCTCTTTAAGGGATCAAAAATGATGAATTTCACAGGGCTATGTCCCGCACCACAGGACACCTTAACTATGTCTTGCGGCCTATTGGCCTCAGTCACCAGTCAGGCATCCCGGGCGGCCACCGTAAACAGGTGAGGAGACCCCCTGCATATGCTAATGAGGAGGTCTAACACATGATTCAGGATCCATCTGCAAAATTGGGCAGCTTTGAGCAAAGCGTGCACTGGGCATCCTCTGCTTAGGTTCTCCAGTGATTGCCAAGGCCTAACCAGTGGCCGGCAACAGAAAAATAAGATTTTATATTACCTTTGTGTGGAGTCAGCATGAGCACAAGCACTCCTACTGGCTCCACAGCAATCCTGAGGGCCGCAGCTGGCCCACAATCGCCCCTTTCCCTTTCCCATCCTCCTCCCCTCTCTTCCTCGCCACAACTTACCCGAGGGCCACTGCCAGAAAGGCATTGGTCCAAATTCATCCCCAAACTGCCCAATAGGTATCTACAGCTCACCATAAATATACTGATGAGGCCCAAAGCCCAATTTTGGGTGAGCCTCTGGTTCGTGCGCTCCCAGCACATCATGAATTCTGTGCCCGAAAACGGATCCTGGCCACATTACTTTCTTGCCATTATGTTCTTTATGTGTTTAGTACTCAGTGTTTTGGAAATGCTTTGCATGCATTAGATGCACATGTTTGAGTAAGAGTTTCTATTACTTGTACTTCAGGAAATTGAACAGTACTCAGGAAGGGTACTTTGCTTATCTTGTTCACGCAAATGTACTCAAACATACATGAAAAGCACTGGAGAGAACAGAGACTTGGGAGTACCTGCCTGGTGAATTCTATAATGTTCTTTTTGTAGAAAACCATAACAGCTCTTTGTGTTGGTCAACATTCAAGACAAGTGAGATGCAATAGCAGAAGTGTAAAGCATCTTGAAACATTAATTGTCTACATTGGAGTAAAAATGATGAAGTTCTTTGGAGAATATGAACTACATTCTTTAGTTCAGAATAGTACAAGAAATTAATGCATAATTTGTGGTTGCAATTAGCAATATATTGTCTTGTAAGTTATACCTTGGTTTTCAAAACGGCAGTGGTAAGTTCTCAAAATGGAATGTAGTTATTTTGTAGAGGTGTTTAGTTTTAATAATTTACTAGAAATAAATATAGAGCATCCTAAATATAACACAGTAAATATTTAAAAAAATATTTCAATGTGCTGTTTTAAGTTCATGATAACAAGAAGGGTAAGACCTGGTCGAAGAGGTTAGAGATTGATATATATACATATACGCCCGAGTGGAAAAATGAGCAAGAAACAGATTGTTAATAACAAAATGGGATGAGGCTACAAAACTGTTGATAATACCAGTAACTGTTTTAGTTGAACATGCTGCTATAGAAATCAATAGATAAACACAGGCTGTACAAAAAATGGTCTTGTGTTAATGTTACCGAACATTGCAGCATGTTTTCACCTCCACCCAGCATTAATATAGCACTAACTTAAGTCTGGATATTCTGTGTTAAAACAGTCACAATGCAATTTAATACATCTAAAACTCTGAAGCAAATTATTGGAATGAAATTTTGTGCTGCCTTTTGCACTAAACATGTAGGAAGACCATAGGTTTCTACAGAAGATAAGAGCTAGATGGGCCACAATTGTCTCCCTCGCCTGTACTTATTTTTTGTGGTGTATGCTATATCTTGTCTTTCAAGTAGGATTTAAGTCTCCCACTGAGGTACTTGTCTGATTTGGCCTCTCCGCATGGGTGGGCTCTCCACACGAGTGGGTGGTCTAGCTGCCGGTGTCTGACCTGTTGTCTCTTTGGTGGCTTTGTAACTGCGAGGAGACAACGTTAATTGTCTCAATGTTATCTGTAATGCATGGACTACTCTTACTTAAGTTTGAATCATTAAGTAAATTGGCTGCTTTAAGCATCTTTTGATCCTGCAAATGGTTTACATGGTGAATGTCCTAATGTCCTTTTTTCAGTTGGCTTAAGCACAAAGCTGTCTGCTGAGGTTAACTTAATTTTTTTTTCTGATCACTTCTTGCAAAGTAGCTACCATTAGTTTGGTCTTTGATCATTAGTCTGATCACTTAATCTATCATTACTAGTTCATATTTTGTGCAATAGGATAGTTATTTTCTAATAATTTTTTTTAAATTGCTGCCTAAATTGATAAAACTTTTAGAGAAAACCCTTTGCCACATCTTCAGCTGAATTTTGAACAAAAGTAAAAATCAGGCATCAATGTAAAAACCATTTGATCATGGGCCTGAAATTGCGCTCTCCACGGGCGCGTATGAGGTCCGCACGCACCCGTGGGGTCCTCCCAAGTTTAGGTATCTGAAGGACAAGGGAGCTAATTCCTAAATTTTGATTTCTAACAATCTAAATACTAGAGTATCCATCCAGATGTTGCAGTGCATATATTTTTTTAATTCTCCCATTTTTGTAGTTTGTATTTTTTTTTAAAGGCCTGAGGATAAAAATGAAATATAAAAACTGGTTCAAACTGAGCATACTGAAACATCCCTAAACCTTAATGCCAAGTCTTCCAGGCTAAGTTATTGTATTGCACTCTCAATGCACACACAAAGTTTCTCGTGCTTTCATTGTTGGTAGCAGAATCAGGAATAATACGAACCCTGTATTAATGCTCTCATTGATTGTGAATCAAACTCTCATGAAACAAAGTCCTTTCATTAAACATGCCAGTTCATGTAGGTGACACACTGTGTGATAACACATGGATAGGAAGCCAGAGACTGTATCCTCTGAGAACACCTGTTGGGTGCAGTTTGGACTTATATACTGCATTTGTTCAAACTGCATGTACAATTTGATTCTGTTGTATTGTGTGGTTGTAAGACTGATAAAACTGACTTTACGCTGAAAAGTAGACCACCCACCATGATAATGCAGAATGTACAGAATTGGCATAACTTCATAATTGATAGTTGCCCCTTTCTTCCAATTCACAATTAGACATTATGCTTTAATTTCCCTAGTTAGCATTCATCTCAATTTGTGTATAAACCAGAATGACAAAAGTAAAGAAAACAGAAGAAAGACTTGCATTTATGTAGCGCCGTGCATGACCAAAGTGCTTTACTGTAAATGAAGTACTTTTGAAGTGTAGTCACTGTTGTAATGTAGGAAACACGAGCTTTTTGGAGTGAAGCGGCAACGGTGGCCGTTGGAAAGCGGCTCGGCTGAGCGAGCGGTGGGAGGGAGCTGGGTAACCAGGGAATCCGGTTACTAGGGAGCCGGGTGGGACATGGGGGTAATGGGCTGGCCAGGTGTGTGGAGAAGGGAAGCAGGCCACTAGTCACCAGAGCCAGGGAGAGGCAATTAAAGAGTCGGTATCAGACCAATTAGGTAAGGTTCTATCTGATAATATTGAACTGATAATGGGCAATGAGGGATTTTTTAAAAAATAATTGTTTCCCTTATTTGCATGTTACTATGCACCCCGACCTGTGAGAGAACAGCTCTGCAGGTCGGCAAGTAAAAGAGCTGGAGCAGCGGCCCTGGGTCATCGTAGCCCCCGACCTGCGAGAGAATAGCTCTGCAGGTCTGGCTATAAAAGAGCTGGAACGGCGTACCACTCCAACCTCCAGCACGAGCTGCTCCAAGGATTTTGTCATCAAAACCCTGGTTGCCATTTTGGAGCATAGGCAGGAACATTGGCAGGGCCCAGGTACAGAGGAGTGGGAAGATGGGGACGGTTGAGTGGCGAGTGCTTGTGGCGGAGATGCGACAGATGAAGGTACGGGGCCCAGAAGAGCTGAGGGCCCAGGGGCAGCACGGGACAGCCCACACTGCGATGTGTGCGCACGCACTAGGTCCATGCAGCAGAGCAGGTCTCCAGTCATCTTGGTTAACCTTGCCACTGGACCAAGACCTAGCTCTGTTGAGCCCGTGTGGTGGCTGGTGTGCAATGGTCACCACACGTTAAAAAAATTCATGCACAAGCATCTTCCACCCCCTAAATTGGAGTTCAGGACTGGAACATCAGGCCCTTCATTGAAACATCTGTGAACTCGTGGAAGCAAGTCATCCTCTTTCGAGGGACCGCTTATGATGATGATGTAGAAAACACAGCAGCAATTTGTGCACAGCAAGGTCCCACAAACAGTAATGTGATAATAACCAGATTGTCTTGTTTTGTTTTTTGTGATATTGATTGAGGGATAAATATTGGCCAGGACACTTGAGAGAGCTCTGCTGCTCTTCTTTGAATAGCTGGGGAATTTAAATTCAGTTAATTAAATATATCTGGAATTTTCAAAAAAGCTAGTATCAGTAATGGTGACCATGGGTCCCAAGTTTCTCCAGGATGTGCTCTTTTTTTTTGAGCAACTTGATTTTTCCGGATTATCTTTTTAGTTGCAATTCTGGCCATTTAATTTGCGGCAGTGTAATTAAGTTAGTTATTTTTTTTTTTAGTTCCGTTTTTTTTTTCAAAAGGGGGCGTTTCCAGCCATTTACCCCTGTTTTAGGCGTTTGGCCAGCTAATAGTTGCTCCAAACTAACCTAGGGCAGTGTATGTTGCCACTTCTGTCTGCACAGAAAAACCTTACCCAGAGTTAAGGAACCGGTGCAAGTAACGGCATTTAAAGCACCAAACAAAGCACAAAAAGTAATAAGCAATTAATTAACAAATAAAATAGAATGAACCCTGCACTTAAAGCACCAAAACCAAAGTAATAAGCAATCAATAAATAAGAAATAAAAAAATAGAAGGAACCCTGCACCTAAAGCATCAAAATCAATCAGTAAATAACAAATAAAAAATAAAAGTCCTGCCTTAGGGAATGCAGCGGGCCGCCGATGAGAGAGCCCATTCGGCCAGGGCTACGCCGTGCTTCGGGCCCCTCCCACACAGCCTGCAGTGCGTACTCACAGATTCGGCCTACCACGAACTACTGCACATGCGCACAGACTCTAGCGCGCATGTGCCGAGATCCCGGCACTGTTTTCAGCGCCGGGACCTGGCTCCGCCCACAATCCATTGGGTCATGCTGTGTCACGACCGAAGAGAGGCTGGGGAGCCACCAGAATACGGACGTCTTTTTTCGGCGTGCTTGGAGGTGGACAAAAACGGCGCACCTCGAGTGAGGGCACCAGAAAAACAGGTTAGGGAAATTCTAGCCCCTACAAACTACCGGATTGTCGTAAAAACTCATTTCATTCACTAATGTCCTTTAGGAAAGGAAATCTGCCATCCTTACCTGGTTTGACTTATATGTGACTCCAGCCCACAGCAATATGATTGACTCTTAACTGCCCTCTGAAATGGCGGCTCACCACCACCTTCTCAAGGGCAATTAGGGATGGCCAATAAATGCGGGCCTTGCTAGCGATGCCCACATCCTGTGAATGATTAAAGAAAAAACAAGATTTGCTCACAGAAAACATTCCAGCTTGTTTTGATGCAATAACCCCAGAATTTCAAGGGTATGGACTTCTATTTCATCAAAGCTGGTCAAATGATATAAGTGGGGGTGGAGAAAGCAGGTGGAAGAGGTCTGGCAGAGATTGAAAATTGGGTTTGGGGCACCCGGAAATGAAGGGTCTCCAGCAGGAGAGCATCGGCACAGAGTTTCTGCCTTGTCTTGAGGTGGGTGGAAGATCTGTCTGTCCCATACAAGCCCCTGATATGGCCGGGAGAGGTTCCTCCACTAGTATTCCTATGCACCGGAAAGAGACTGCCATTCAGGACCTTGTGGGAAGGACGTAGGGTCCACCGGAGTCTCCAGGCCAGGGTCATGACCTAGAAGATCCCAGAATTAACTCCTTCATTTCTTGCCTTCTTACAAAGGAAGGCAATCACCTGGATGACTACACCTACTGGTGGGCACTCACCAGGGACAGGATTTGCTGGTGTCTAGTGCCAAAGCTTTGCAGTCATCTAGTGCCAAATCTACATTCCTCCTATCTATCATGGGTGCCCAAGATGTGCTCATATGGCATAGGTGTCCCCTTGGGATAATTTAAAATAGGTGACCCTGACCATGTATGCACTGGTGGGATTAAGTAGTGAAGGTCAGAGCTGGACTTCTGTTCCACTGCAAGTATGGCAAGGATTTTTGCACACTAGCTGTCTGAGGCAGGAGCCAAGTAATTCAAGTCAAATCCAAGCATCTTTGGAGTTTAAGAGATAATGTATTTAAATGTCCTTTGATTTTTTTTGTTTGAAAAGTATTTCTCAGCCTGTCTTGTTTAAACTGAGTAGTTCATCTGGTGCATGAGAGAGGCCAGTGAAATACTATGGGCTCATAAAGGAACACTCTAAAGTCATAAGGAGCAAGGCCATATCTTTGGGAATAGCTTAAGACAATGAACCTGAGAAAAATATTTACATAGAATATATAGTACAGAAACGGGCCATTCAGCCCAACCAGACCATGCCGGCATTTGAACTCCACTCGAGCCTCCTCCCACCCTTCCTCATCTTAACTCTATCAGCATAACCCTCTATTCCCTTCCCCCTCATATGTGTATCTAGATTCCCCTTAAATGCATCTATACTATTCACCTCAATTACTCCATGTGGTAGTGAGTTCCACATTCTCACCACTCTCTGGGTAAATAATTTTCTTCTTAATTCCCTATTTGTTTTCTTGGTGATTATCTTATATTGCTGGCCTCTATTTTTGCTCTTCCCCAGAAGTGGAAACACTCTCTTTGTGTTTACTCTATTTAAAGGCCTCTATTCGGTCACACCTCAGGACCCAGCCTGTTCATCTTTCCTGATCGGTATAACCTCACAATTCTGGTATCATCCTTGTAAATCTTTTTGTAAATCTATAGTGACTCTATATTCTTTTTATAATGTGGCAACCAGGCGAGTGTGGTCTAACCAAGGTTTGATACAAGTTTAGCATTAGTGCTCTACTTTTCAATTATATCCCTCCAGAAATAAATCCGTAGCTTGGTTTGCTTTAGTCTTATTTGCATCGCTAATTTTATATTTGTATTCCTGGATCCCTTTGCTCCTCTACCCCAGTTAATTTCTTATTTTGCAAGTAATTATTTTAAAACTAACAAAGTTAACAACTATGGGGCCGAAATTCATCGACTCATTACTCGCTGCCGCCGACTGTCGCCCACTGCCGCCAATATTCCTCTGGAAGATCCGCCCAGTGCCACGTTTGAGGTGGCCTGGAGCAGGCGGGAGGGGAGAGCCGCCGGGGAACTGTCCGCTGATGTCAGTGAGTGGTGCAACTGACCTCCCGCCCACTGAGCTCCCATATTGATGTGGGCGGGAGTCGGCGCCAGAACGGGGATGGACCGCTGCGAGGAGGTTGGTCTGTTCCCGATGGTAAGTTTGAAGAAGCTGAAAAAAAGATTAGTGAACATTTTATATATTTTTTTTCCACAGTGACTTACCTGGATGGGGTCCCCTGAAGGTCTTCTGATAGTTTTTTTTATTTTTTACTGATGATTTTTTTTCAGTTGTTCAACCCTCCATGGGCCCGACTCCATCCTCGGCGGCACATGGGTGGCAAGCGCTTCTACCGCCACAAATGAGACCTCCCTCCCGCTGCCACCCAGATTGTACGTCGTCCATTTGCTGCCCACCGACCTTCGAGGGACCTCAGCGATGAATATCCCGCCCAAAGTACCATCCGGTACCTCGGCAGCCATTGGCGACACTTTGAGCGACATTTGGGCGGGCGGGGGCCTTGATCAAAATCAAGCCCCAATATTTACATCATAAATGTGATTGTGCTACAGTAACATTAAGGTACCCTGTATTTCACTTGTCTGTACATTAACGTTCTTGTAATTTTGGGGAAGTTCAGATTAGCATCGTTCTACATGATGGAATGCACAAAAGTTCTGTGTTGCCAAAGAGATGAATGGCATTGCATAATTAACGAGCACACAAGGTCATGTATTGCTCTGTAAACAGATTGTTTCTGTGCTGCAATTTTGCTTTACATTGAATTATATTGGTGTGCACTGTGTCAGCCTAGGGACTTGATTTTGTGAATATGCATGACTAGCAAGGTGCCTTGACCACTAGCTTGCTGCTCACACTGTTTCTGATGGGCACTGTGGTGAGGTTCACATTCATAAACATCAGTCCTTCGACCTCTACTTAACTCACTTGTACTGCAAGCAGTACTTAACACATCCTGGCTGGATCCACCTTGCAAATTATGTTTGGAACAGTTTCATTGCAAGTCTGGGTGGGGTTCTTTATTGTTAAATAAAGTAAATGATCCTCGAACTATGATAAAAATTCCTAACCAAGGATCTATTTTTTTATGTTCATTTTTTGCCCTCATGCATTAATTGGTTTTTCAAAGCAGGTGCTGAAATATTACATCCATCCACCAGTGAGAGCTTTTCTTCTTTTTTTTTGATGCAATAAAACATTTATTATTTACAATTTTATTGAAAAACTAAGTTGAGGGGCCAAGGCGCACTAGTGTTGGACACCAGCAAGATCAAAGAGTAAAGGAGGAAGTAGTGATTAGGTGAAGCCAAGGTTGAAAGTTAAAAGCCTGAATATTGTCGGAAGAAGGAATGATCAAGAAAGGAAAGGATTTCACAGTTTTCAAGGCCTGGAAGAGTCAGGGCTAGAAATGCTTTTGGATAGCACCCCTTGCAAGGGTCGGAACAGGGGTGCTAAAAGGTTTGCATCCACGAGCGCCGGCATTCGCGCTGCTCGCCAAATTCAGTGTGCTGGTACCAACGGCACTGAGAAGTGTTGCCTGGGAGCCTTGTGCCGGTGTGAAATGTCCACGGTATCGCCATAGATGCAACATTTGGTTTGCGCTGCACCTGCAGCACCCTGTAGTGACATCGCCAAAGAAAGCTGGTGGGCAGAGCTGTCCCAGGGCTCTAAGGGAAAGAATGACTGCATGAGGTAAGTGTGATTGATATTTTGGGGGTTTTTTTGCGATTCAACTTTATTTGGGGTGAGTAATATACAGAGAATGTTTTTTGTTCCGATTTATTTTTACAGGGAGGCCTCTCTTAGGGTGCTATGAAGCCAGCTCTTTAGCAAGGGATATTCAGTAGCTCACCTGGCCTAGCACTCTAAGATAAGTGTGGAACACTCCACTGCCAGGGCGCAACCACTGAATTTTTTGGCTGCCGTCGCAAACCATTTTCCAGTGCTAAATTTAGCACCCGCCCGACATGAGTGTCGTAAAAACCTTCAACCGAATTTCCAACCCTTAGAATAATAATTTCAACAGTGAGACTATAAAGAGGAGGAACGGATTATAGGATGGCATCTTTGTAGTTTGGGAGGAAACAACAACAACTTGCATTTATATCGTACCATTATCATAGTCAAACGTCCCAAGGTGCTTCACAGGAGCGTTATCAAACAAAATTTGACACCAAGCCACATAAGGACATACTAAGGCAGATGAAGAGGCAGGTTTTAATGAGCGTCTTAAAGGAAGAAACAGAAGTAGAGAGGTGGAGGAGTTTAGGGAGGGAATTCCAGAGCTTGGGGCCCAGGCAGCTGAAGACATGGCTGCCAATGCTGGAGTGACTAAAATCGGGAATGCTCAAGAGGCCAGAATTAGAGGAGCACAGATAACTCGAGGGGTTGTGGGGCTGGAGGAGATTACAGAGATAGTGAGGGGCGAGGCATTGGAGATATTTGAAGACAAGGATAAGAATTTTGAAATTAAGGCATTGCTTAACCGGGAACCAATGAAGGTCAGCGAGCACAGGGGTGATGGGTGAACGGCACTTGGTGCGAGTTAGGACACGGGCAGCAGAGTTTTGGATAACCTCAAGTTTACGGAGGATAGAGTGTGGGAGGCCAGCCAGGAGTGCATTGAAATAGTCAAATCTAGAGGGTTTCAGCAACAGATGAGCTGAGGCAGGTACGGAGTTGGGCAATGTTCTGGAGGTAGAAATTGGTGCTCTTAATGATAGCACGGATATGTGGTCGGAAGCTCATTCCAGGGTCAAATATGACACCACGGTTGTGAACAGTCTGGATCCGCCTCAGACAGTTGCCAGAGAGAGGGGTGGAGTAGGTGGCTAGGAACAGAGTTTGTGGTAGGGTTTGTTGGACCGAAGACAATGGCGTTCATAATATTAAGTTGGATGAAATTTCTGCTCATACTGTATTGATGTTGGCCAAGCTGTCTGACAATTTAGAGACAGTGGAGGTGGTGGTGAGATAGAGCTGGATGTCGTCAGTGTACATGTGGAAACTATCGCTGTGTTTTTGGATGATGCAGAGCAGAAAGCTCAGAGGAACTGTGTTCATGGTAGTTACATAAAATAGAGAAATACAAGAAAAGTTGCAATAGAGAGAGGTTGGAGGCTAGTGGTGAGATAGGGATCAACTATCGGACGAGAAGCTGCTTTTGTCCTGCCCGGGTAGCCATAGGATGGTACCTTGTGTTATAGTTCAGTCTTTTTCCCCACACCTTTTCCTTAACAGTTTACATAAGCAGATTGTCTCTTATGAACCAAAACCTATGGCCTAGAAAATCTGGGGTCACCGATGCAGTAGTGTAAGTGTGGCAGGGCGGGATTTACACCTGGTGTAAATGGCGAATGCTGACCCCATCAGAAGTCCTAGGGTCAGTGAATTTGAATAATGCTGGTGGAACAAAGATTAGAGTCATACCAGCAAGTGGCCAGAAATGTTGGCGGGGGGGTGGGAGGATTCAGAAGGGCATGAATCAAGGGTGCAACTCCCACATTGGCATGAAACTTGCAATGCTGTACAGGTCACTTCCCAACATAATATTTTGAGGATTTAAAATGGGTACCAAATAATGACATGCAAACCAGGTTTCTATCATACTCAACCTGGGGATATTTAACAATGCCAGAAATCAATCCTGAAGGAGAGTTCCATTGCTGAGGAGCAACTGTAAACCTACTCCTAATGTGAACAAAAATTGTTTACAATGTTAACATACTTCAGACTATCAAATGTTCAATTGAAGAATAACTGAATTTTACTCTCTTTAGCAACAACACATTATTTTGCTTTTTGAAAAGTTTTTAAACAAGATTAGTGTACGGCGACACATTTTTCAAATGGAATTCTTTTTCAAAAGTGTTAACTGTTTAAAAGCAAATGTTGGTCCCAAGGGAAATGTACAAATTGCAAACAGTCTAACTGTATTTTATTTGGTGAAAGATGCTCTCTTTAAAACTTCTCAGTCCAGTAATTGTTTTCAATTATGTTATAATCAAGGGGCTGAATTTTAGGCTTTTATGTTTTTGGGACGATAATAGCGGCGTGGCGGGTAAGTTTGCGGCTGGGAATAGTTTGCGCTTTAGTATTTAAGTTTGTGCATCTGGACCCTGCGTCAGGGAGCACAGTGCTAAGGGAGGCGTTGTACACCTCTGTTAGCGCAAGGATGGGAAACTCCCGAGATAAAGAGCTGGGCTGGGAGCGCTCCGAGAGACATCTTGGTGCGGGGGGGAGAAGAGAAAAACAAAACAAAACACAGAAACATTCCCAAAACATTGCCCACGCCACCAGAAAACAAATTGCTAAAAAAAATTAAAAGAAAAAATAATCACACTTACCTTAGGAGTGCATTACTCACCTCTTCGCCAACAGGATGGTAGGACCTTCCTGATTTCCCAAGCGGCCATTTCAGGACGTACGTCCAGGCGGACGGGTCGGGCAGGAGCTCAAACTCACTCCGATGTCGCAACCAGGGGCGTTACACACCGGCGAAGCCGCAAAACTGGACCCGAGGATCGTTGCGGGGCGCTGGAGGCTGACCGCTGCGATTGCCGCCGCTCCGGGACAAAGAGCGAAGTGCAGTGGACCAGAAAATCCAGCCCCATGGACTTTAAATTCTTAATTTTATCTACTATAAGAACATTTTCATGAATATTCATTATTGTGTGTGTGTATATATAAATCAAATACATGTATTCTCCTTTACAGGGTAAAACTTCAAAAAGCAAATGAGTGATAGGTACAGCGCACTAGTTTACTTGCATACTGCACCCTTAAATGGTAGGATGCAGATTCTCTCCTGTCCTTTCCCACATGCTGGCAAGGCCTCTGAGAGAAAATCAGAGTGTTAGTCAACCTGCTTGCAGACACTCAGGAGTGGTGTTGTTGGCAGATGTCAGGAGAGAACAAGTTATATGGCTGCTATCTTTGCTATGGGAATAACGTGTGATAACAAGAGATCTATCGATGGAGAACAAAAAGTAACATTTTAAAATAAGGAAAATACCAAGGGCTAGAAATTGCGAAGCGTCCCATTTGGGCGATAACCTTTCAGGAAGCACAAAAGTATTGCCAGGCGAAAACAATTTGCTGCTCCTGGGAACTTCAGCTTTAGCACTCCGAAAGGGAAGTGGAACGCTAAATCAAGCACTATCACTTCCTTCCGAGTGCTAAACTGAGTGAGGGGGCAGTAGCGGCAGAGCGCTGAACAATGTTCTGTGCAGCACTCCTGTCTTTGGAGGTTCCTTTCATCGCTTGAAGGTAAGGGCCAAAGTTGGTTTGAACCAATCTTCATGCTATCTCTGTGGGGCCACGGGACCTGCACTACGTACATAACAGCCCCACGCACTCTATGAGAGTGGAGGGCTGAGGAATCATGCAGAAATCATCAGTCAAAATCAATCAGAAGGCGCCAAACTGGTGCCAGTAATAAAGTTTGCCTTATCTGACCACCACTGCTTTTAAATATCGCTCCCCAAGCAGCCAGCCAAGGCAACAACACTTCCTGCAGCTGCCATTGTTGACACCCGGTGATGCTGCAAAGGACTGGAGCGAATTTTACATCCAGGACGATACGGAGCGCAAGACAGCGAAGCGGTAAGTGTTGGCACCAGCGCAAAACCGCCAGAGAAGTTCATGGGTGTCGTTGACTTCGCCGTGCCCGGTTGGTAACCCTTAGCGCCCGTTACTGCCCCCCACAGGCGCTAACAGGAGGTGCAAACAAGGCCAATTTTTTTTTTTGCTGTTTAGCATTGTAAAATGTATCCTAAATCTACTTGAAAGAGGAAAAATAGTTTGTAATTGGTAGTGCATACAAAGTATAAACACTAGGGCATTGAGTCACATGAAACAGTTAAAATAAACCTTCTAAGTTTTTTCCCTCAATTGTCGACTGAGAAGAGACACTTTCAGAGTAGCACAAAGCCAGACAGACCAGAAGGTCCTAGGCTTGATTCTCGGCCCATACTTATATCGCTGATCTTGGCTAAAACAACAGTTGGGGGGGTGCTACAACTGGCTGCATTGTTCCCAGATTTGGAAGCAGGAAAATTAAGCAGGGCTCCTGATTACAAGTGAGCGAGCCCTGCTGCAAAGTGCATGTGTGCACACATTGGGTATTAACAGGACTGGGCTTAGCTGAGAGGTTCTTCATGGTCAAATGGCCTGCTGCTATTTACTCCCTAAGCTCACACAAGCCCTTGCTACTTGGACAAAGTACAACAGTTACCACAGGAGACTGCACTTTTAGAAGAGTTGGCGAAGAACATTATTTTTTCACCAGAGCTTGCACCATCAACATTCCCTGTCTTAAATCACTTGTCCTAAAGAGCTAATGTGAAGATGTTCCAAATAAATTTTTACCTATGTGACTAAAATGTGGCAAACGGAAAAAAGAAGCCGCACACACAGATCAACTCTATTGAGTGAACAACAAAGCCCTGGGTATACACATCCTGTCTCCTCTTGTCACAGATCTCTTATAAGGATTCCTTTCAGGGAAGTGAGCCAACTTATGTCATTAGAACTTTTCTCCTGAATTCTAACATTCCTGGTCTTTTCAAAATCAAGTCTGAGCTTTCAGCACTTTTCATGTGTTCTTAATTACCCATCTTTCAGTTTGCATCACAGATGATAATTGAGGATGATAAATGCAGGTCAAAAACGTTCACGTTTACAGATGGCAATTGAAGGAAAAGCCTATTCGACATGTGGCTAATGCATTTTAATTCACTGTTCTATTATTCAGAGCAGGATGACTCATGACATACCTAGCAGCAGATATAGAGTACAAATGTGTTTTTACTTGTTCTTACAACACAACTGTTGGGTGCACTCGCCATACTGTAAAATCAAAGTCCATTTATTTTTCAGCCTTTTTATATATTTGCCATCAAAAATGTTGTGCCCATTATGCTAATTCTCTGAGAAAAATGTACCATCTGGGGCAATGCAAACTATTCTAGAAGTATTTAGCACCTGAAGTATTATACTCCATATCGATTACACAAGAAGCGAACTAAAGTCTGGCCTAACCAGTGCACGAAACAGTTTGATCATGATTTCCTCTGACTTGTACGACATAGTTGGCTACATAGACTTGGCTACATAGTTCAACATTCTATGGGGTTTATTAATTGCTTCTCTGCATTGGTTGGACAGACCTACTAAGTCTCACAAGTCTTTCTCAACTTCAAGCCTTGGGTATTTTAACACAATTTGACATAGGAAGTGCAGGACTGAAAAATTCTTACCCATTTCCTAATATCCCAATGTGCCTGTTGTTCTTGTTTTAATATTGATACGAGTTAATCTTCTGTGGCATTACACAAGGAGTCAAGAGTTGTACAATCTGGAAAAGTTCCCGATGACAGTAAACCTTAAAACAGTGAGCAATATAAGATGCTGCAATATTATTTAGATTACAAATAAATGAAATAAACTGGAGAACTTAAATCACAACAAACTGGATTATTGGTCTTGTAATCGCAACCAGAAAACACAATTTACACACACCACATACACGACCACTCACTTCTAGCAATGAAAGGTTACTGATCAACATTCTATTAATAGTGAATTAAATTAATAGAACAGTGGCTCCATTGAATCAATAAGTTCCTAGAGTAGAAAATTAATAAATTAATAAAGAAGTGGGTACCAATGAATTCAATTCATATAGCAAGATACAAAAACAGTTAATAAATTTTACTTATTATGGCCAGCCTCCCATCCTCTGTAAATTTCTGCTCATAGAATGAGACAGCCCATCATGCCTGTTCTGGCTCTTTGGTAAAGTTATCCAATTAGTTCCACTCACCTGCTCTTTCCTCATAGCCCTATAATTTTTTTTTTAACCTTCCAACTATTTATCCAATTCCCTTTTGAAAATGAATATTGAACCTGCTTCCACCATTCTTTCAGGCCGTGCATTCCAGATCACAACAACTCACTGCGTAAATGCATTTCCCCCATCTCCCCTCTGGTTCTTTTGCCAATCACTTCATCCAATACTCTGCTGCCCGTACCCTACCCCACACCAAGTCCTCCTCACCTACCACCCCTGTCCTTGCTAACCTACTTTGTTCCCCCAATTTAAAATTCGCGTCCTCTTGTTTAAACCCCTTCATGGTCTTGCCCTTCCCTATCTCTTTAACCTCCTCCAACCTTACAGTACTGAACTGTTTGCCAGTTATACTGGTTATTTAGCTACTTGATAACTATATGAGAATTATTACAGATACTTGGGGAATGTCTGGTTTGTTACTGCTCACTGCTCACTCACAAAATCAGGTTTCACAAGATTGCCCACTGGGAAAGTGTGCACTTCCATCATTTGACTGACAATTATTAAATTCTATAGAATGCTATCGTTAGTAACCCATTTTCCGAAAAAGAGTAAAATATGACTTGATACAGAAGATTTTACACATTACTACACTCGACCAGGAGATCCATATGATAGGAGTATTGGGAATGTGGATGGGTTGCACCTCCATGTCTGAATCTCTGATAAGCGCTTCTAGCACACGAGGCTCTGCATTGGGCATGCTAATTTGTAAAATCGGCCCCTGTATGCTCAATAATTCAACATCATAGATGTTTCTAATGTAATCAAAGGTGCCCCCGTGTGGTGATTTTTAGTTTGTACATGGAAGTTCAAAGTAGAACATATTCGTGACCAATTTTCATCTCTGCTTTGCCCCATAAACTGATGCAGATAGATGATAATGGAGCAGAAAACAGGACAGAAATTAGTGATGTGTGGTCTCCACTGATTTTTTACAATGTGCATTTTGCAGCAATACTTCATTATAATATTTAAATATACAGAAAGCGATATCATAATTATGCCAACATCATTTTCCGGTCTGTACGCCAGAAGTACACCTATTCTTCATTTTGCCTACATATCCATGGTTGTTCGATTGTGATTTTCAATGGAAGATATTTAAAGGGACATGCAGCAACCTACAGGTGCAATTTCACATTGCTTTTTTGAATGCTTATGTCAGTTTCTTTTTATTTAGCTGTACTATGGACAATTTTGTGATGAAGGGGCTTTGCTGTTAACCAATTTTGCTAACCCCCACTGCTCAACATTTGGAGGCAATGGTTTTCCCTATGGGCATCCCTCTTTATTTGTGTTATTTGAATGAAGAAAAGGATGAGGAAGAATGCAAGGCTTGCTAGTTGTATCTTAGGAGTGCTGAACCTAAAGGAGTACGGAATCTCTATTTACTGAACCGTCTCACTATTGCCCTCCTAACTCCTAACATAGACAATGTAAGATTTACCTCAACTTGTCTGAGGAACAATGTACACAGAGATAAAAATAAAAAATGATGCAAACACTAGGCATGTCAGGCAGCATCTGTGGAGAGAGAAACAGAGATAACGTTTGAGGTAGGTGACCTTTTGTCAGAACTGCGAGTTAACTTCTGTGAGCTTGGGCTTGAGCTAGCCCAGCTGCAGGCTGCACTGCTTCCATAACTGCAGGGCTAACTCGGCCCTAGAAGCTTTCTTGCAAATGTCATCTGAGAGTGGTGATGGAAGGGTAGAGATGTGTTCATATCTAGAGAGCCAGCAACATCATCCATTGCCATTTCATATCAGCCACTGCTACTGGAAAATAGTCCAAACATGCTCCCTGATCTGCGTGATAATGGCTTTGGAGAGAGCACAGAAGAGATTTATGAGAATGGTTCCAGGGAATCCATGGATATACTAGAGAAGCTGGGGTTGTTCTCCTTGGAGCAGAAAAGGCTGAGGAGATTTGATAGATGTATTTAAAATCATGAAGGGTTTAGATAGAGTAACTAAAGAGAAATTGTTTCCAATGGATGAATTGTCGATAATGAGAGGGCACAGATTTAAGATTTAAAGCAAAAGAACCAAAAACAAAATGAGGAAAACGTTTTTAGGCAACGAGTGGTTAGGATTTGCAATGCACTGCCTGATAGGGTGGTGGATACAGATTTAGTGGTAGCCTTCAAAAGGGAATTGGATAAATACTTGAAGGAAAAAAAAATGAAGGACTATGGGGAAAGAGCAAGGGGTGGGACTAACTGGATTGCTGTGGAGGCTGGGTCATTGAATATATTTAAGGTGGAGATAGACAGATTTTTGAACAATAAGGGAATAAAGGATTATGGGGAGTGGGCAGGGAAGTGGAGCTGAGTCCATGATCAGATCAGCCATGATCTTATTAAATGGCGGAGCAGGCTCAAGGGGCCAAATGGCCTACTCCTGCTCCTATTTCTTATGTTCTAAGAGTTGGTGCAGACTCGATGGGCTGAATGGCCTCCTTCTATGCTGTACTATTCTATGATTCTAGAATAAACAGCATTGAGTTTACTGAAATGGTATCAATGAGTGTCTCCATGCTTTCTTTAACCCTATCCCAGAGGAGGAGATGGTGGAGCTCAAGGCTTGCATGATAGCAGACTGAGCATTTATGAGAAATGCCAGGACTAGCCTTTAGGCTACTGACATGTAGAGCTGTGCTGCAGATGTCCCAGGTCTTGCCATGGGCTTCATTTTGGACTGTATATTGTGTATTTTGTCCATCAACACAGCTCATATAGAAATTCCTCCACAGTAGCTTCCATGTGGCAAAAGACACTAAGCATACTCGCCAATGAGTTCACCAACTTTTCTTGCTCATAAAGTAACCTTCTTTTCAGATAGTTAAAAAATATATCTTTACATTAGATGAATGCACGAACCAGTAAACAATACAAACGCATACTACATATTTGTAAGATTCTAGGTCATAAACATTTTCTTTATTTTTTATCACCTGCCCTAAAGCAGGACTATTATGACTTTGGGAGTCAGGACCAGTTTGAAAAGGGTGAAACTATTTCCTAGCCTTAGAGGTTTTGTAATTGGAAGGAGACACAGGCGGTCTGGTGCACAAATTAAGGCCTTTGAGTTGGATTCAATGTTCATGTTTTATCTGGCTCACATTGACAGATCAATCCATGTTGTTGCACTTAATTTGCAGCTGAAAGTATAGGACCAGGAGGATGCTGTGGCAGGTGAACTATAAGAGTTTTCCAGATCTATGAGATACGATGGGTCAAATGTTCTTCCTCATCTTTTGATTGCAATAAATAATGGTTTTACCTGTAAGAATAGTTGGATGCATCTTGACCATAACAATAATTTGCATTTATATAGCACCTTTAATGAAGAAAACATCTAGATACATTAGGGGGGTGTGGGGAAGAATAAGTAAATAAGGGGAACAGATGTCAATCCAGGGTGGAAGAGTTAGGAGAGGTGAATGGGGAGCTGGCTAAAGGGAAGAAAGCAGGAGATAATTGTTAAGGAAGTGATGTCAGGGTGGGGGAGCACTGGATGGAATGCCTAGGATTTGGGCCTCCTACTATTCCTAACCTACATTAACAACTGGGATTCAGAAACCCAATGTTAACTGGCCAATATTTCAGCTGATACTAAACTGGAGAGGCTGTTGCAATGAATAAAGCAACTAGGGCCTACAAAAGGATTAGATAAAATCTCAAAAGTCAGTAGCATATAATACAGGTAAGTGCACAGTATTACACACTGGTGGAAAAATGGACATCACAAGTTATTATGTAGAAATAGCTAAAGGTGAAGCAGAAATGGAACAGGGTGTGATTCAGCACCTACCATGTAAAATCACTGTAGAGCAGCAATAGACAAGTGGGGAGAATACTTAATTATATTGCTCATTAAGTGTAAGTAGGAAAATGTCACACTGAAACAGTGTAATGCCCTGATCACAACATATCCCATTTCCAGAGGGATAGAATTCAAAAGCAAGAAAGTCATGCTAAACTTGTATAGAACCTTGGTTAGACCACACTTGGAGTACTGTGAACAGTTCCAGTCTCCATATTATATAGAGGCACTGGAGAAGGTGCAAAAAATATTTACTAATATCAATGTTCTCGTGAATTTATTTTTGGGTGTGCGGCCCCTTTAAGGGGCTGTGTGGTCCATTCAAAATACCTTACATGTGCGATTTTTCTCATCGAAAAGCCGGTGAGCCAGCGGCGTGGGAGGTTCAAAGAGATGTGTGGCCACACAGCTTAAAACGAACATTGACTAGAATTATATCAGAACTGAGAGGTTATCATCATGATAGACAGTCCCGCGAAATCGAGGAAGACCTGCTTCCATTCTGAAAGTGACTGAACAGTCCAATATGGGAATTACAGTCTCTGTTACAGGTGGGACAAACAGTCGTTGAAGGAAAGGGTGGGGAGTCTGGTTTGCCGCACACTCCTTCCGCTGCCTGCACTTGGTTTCTGCATGCACCCTCCCGGATGCACTTCCTCCACTTAGGGCAGTCTTTGACCAGGGACTCCCAGGTGTTGGTGGGGATGCTGCATTTTATCAAGGAAGCTTTGAGGGTGTCCTTGAAACGTTTCCTCTGCCCACTTTGGGCTCGCTTGCCGTGTAGGAGTTCTGAGTAGAGCGCTTGCTTTGGGAGTCTTGTGTCAGGCATGCGGACAATGTGGCCCGCCTAATGGAGCTGATCAAATGTGGTCAGTGCTTCAATGCTGGGGATGTTGGCCTGATCGAGGATGCTAACATTGGTGTGTCTGTCCTCCCAGGGGATTTGCAGGATCTTGCGGAGACATCATTGGTGGTATTTCTCCAGCAATTTGAGGTGTCTACTGTATATGATCCACATCTCTGAGCCATACAGGAGGGCGGGTATCACCATAGCCCTGTAGACCATGAGCTTGGTGACAGATTTGAGGGCCTGGTCTTCGAACACTCTCTTCCTCAGGCAGCTGAAGGCTACGCTGGCGCACTGGAGGCGATGTTGAATCTCGCCATCAGGAAAGAATGAACAGGCTGGGACTCTTTTCTCTTTTAAAAAAAAAAGACTGAGGGGTGACCAGATAGAAGTCTTCAAGATTATGAAAGGGTTCGATAGGGTAGACATAGAGAAAATGTTTCCACTTGTGGGGAGAGTCCAAAACTAGGGGCCATAAATATAAAATAATCAGTAATAACTCCAATAGAGAATTCAGGAGTAACCTCTTTACCCAGAGAGTGGTTAGAATGTGGAACTCGCTACCACATGGTGTGGTTGAGATGAATAGCACAGATGCATTTAAGGGGAAGCTAAATAAACACATGAGGGAGAACGGAATAGAAACATTTGTTGTTAAGGTGAGATGAAGAGGAGTGGGGGAGGAGGCTCATGTGGAGCATAAACACCAGCATAGACCAGTTGGGCCGAATGGCCTCTTTGAGTGCTGTAAATACTTTGTATCTTGAGTACTATGTTCAGGTTTGGTTACCAAAACATTAGGGAAACATTCAAGACATGTCAGGGATGTAAAAAAGCACCAAAAGCCAGATCCCTAGTGTCAAAGGATTAAGTTACAAGAACCTGAGCTTTATAGCCTTGACATGAGATGACTGAGAAGGTATTTTATACAAGTGTAGAAGGCTTCAGGGTATGCCAAGATTAAAGAACAAGACATAGATCAAGCTGGTGAAAGGAAAGCTTTGGAAGAACTACTTCATGCAGAGTGATTAACACTTGAAATAGTCTTCCAGGAAAGGTAATGGAAGCAAAAACATTATATTCACTCAAAAGGCACTTAGATGATGTGATGGGAGAATGTAAGGTTTTGTTCTGAATGGATGAGTCAAACAGCCTCCCTCATCGATATCTATCTGGTCATTTTTTTGGCTCACATCTGGAATAATATTCAATATATGACTATATGACCAGAACTACACACAGTACTTCAGATGAGGGTCTGTCCAATTCCTACACAACCTTTCTTTTATTTGTTCTCTATCCCATTGCTAATGCAACCCAAGACCTTATTTATCTTTCTTAGTGCAACAAAGATTTATTCACTGTTTCCTGATTTTCACATGCCTCTATTCCATTTAACACATGCTCTGCGCTGCCTGCAATTGGTTCCAATGGAGGACAATGTCTGAAATGTTGCCTTTGACAGATGCTCCACCTGTCTTGGTGAGTGTTTCCAACGTTTCCTGTTGCAGATTTCCAGCATCTGCAGTATTTTCTTTCCTGCCTGCAGTCAGCCTCAGGTTTGAGGAGAAATGCACCAAGGTTCTCAACTTCTCATAGAATGATACAGCACACAAAGAGTCCATTCAGCCCATCATACCTGTGCCGGCTCTTTGAAACAGCTATCCAAATAGGCCCACTCCCCCTGCTCTTTTCTCAAAGCCCTGAAAATGTTTCCTTTTCATGTAGTTATCCAATTCCCTTTTGAAAGTTACTATTGAATCTGCTTTCACCGCCCTTTTCAGACCACAAAATCTCACTGCGTAAAAAAAAATGTTTTCCTCATGTTCTGAAATTATCTACTAACTCCTGCTGAAAGCGCACATGTGGATGCCGGGAGAGAAAAGGATAATACAGGGTTCATCTGTGAAGACACCTGCAGTAGAATAGCTTATCAACACTCACTGTGGAGGAATATGTATTTTTAATTTGTTCTTGGGATATAGGTGATGCTGGCAAGGCTGCATTTATTGCCCGTCCCGGGTTACCCCCAGAAGGAGGCGGTGGGCCCTTTTCTTGAACCCCTGCAGTGCTTGGGATGATCATGAAAGAGAGGAACTTGCATTTATATAGCGCCTTTCATAATCTCTGTATGCCCCTGTAATATAGAGCTCCCCCTAGTGGAGTACTGCTCCACCAAGTGGACTACTGTGGTAATGCAACTGCTGATGTAAATACAATAAACAAGGTCACATGACAAGTTCCTGCAGAGTCATCTTGTGTAAGTGTGTGTTTGTGATGTAAAGAATATATAATATTTGTGACGTAGGATGGGATAATCAGATTCCCTAGCTGAAAGTTTTGTTGGTGGATAATTCTGCCAACCGACAGAGAGACTTTGAGAGGTTCTTTGTTTTGCAGAACAGCTAAAAATCCAAGGAAAATTTCAAGTACACTTGGCTGAACTGTGAGTCCAGATGGTTGTGCCTATAGGAATAATAGAGCACTTGGGTGAATTCCAACGAGAGACTTTCAGAGCATATGTGGAGCAGCTAGAAATATTTTTCACTGCGAACAGTATTGTCGAAGTCCCTGATGAAGAAAACCATAACCAGGTAGTATTAGAAAGAAAACAGGCTAATTTCTTGACTGAAGCAGGCCCCGAGGTGTATGAAACCCTGAAAAATGTGCTTGTTCCCATCAAGCCAAAGGTCACGCCACTGACAGAAATTCTAACCACAGCACTACAGTCCTGAGCCCCTGGAAATTGATGAAAGTTACCATTTTGGAATACAAGATCAATTGAATGACAAGAGTATCGGTGAGTAAATTGTAGCTTTAACAAAGCTATCCATTCACTGTCATTTTGGAAACTTTCAGGACCGAGCATTGTGTGACTGCTTTGCTTGTGGGATGAAAAATGAAGCAATCAGAAGAAAGTTGTTGACAACCCCTAACTTGACTTTTGATTTACCCTGTCAAACAGCTATGTCGATGGCTATGACCGACCAATACTCCTGAGAATTTAGTGCCATTTCCAGTCGTCAGACAACCGAGGTGAATCGGCTTCAGGTTAAAAGTAAAAGGCAGTTGGGCCCCAAGGCCTTAGCAACTGTCCATGGTAACAGTGCATTGAAGTCGTGCTATCAGTGCCTGGGATAACACATTTCTCAAAGCTGTCCAGATGTGAAGGCAGAGTGTTTCTTCTGCAAGAAAACTGGGCATCTTGTGAAGGCATGCCAATTGAAGAATTTTCAATGCTAGAAGTAAAAATCGTCAGACATTTCATAGCATTGAAGAGAAGCAATAGGATCAGGAGGTCTGGAGATACACGTCATCAGGAGCACAAGGGTATCTAACAACGATTCACGATGTATCTGTAATGTATGTACATAAGGTCTGCTCGCCAACAGGGGGCACTAGCGTCGCAGGTCCTAGGGTTATAGGTACACTCGTGCTGGGCCCGGTATATAACCTGAACGTCACCTTTGTATCTTCACTTCTGGAAGCCATTAAAGACTGACCAGGTTATACCTAGTCACTGGCTCACAGTACGGAGTTCATTGTATCATTTCGTACATCACAACTGGCGACGAGGCAAATACGAACCCACGCAAAAGTATGTCGAGCATAGTATGATCGAGTACTTTTGGAATTCTCAAGAGAGGATTGGGAAGATTTCACGGATCGTCTTGACCAGTATTTCGTGGCAAACGAACTAAACAAAGACAAGGATGCAGAGAAGCGCAGGGCAGTTCTTCTCACCGTCTGTGGCCCACGATCTATGCACTCATCAAGAATCTGCTCTCACCCACTCTTCCTACAGAAAACAATTACAAAGAACTGTATGCTCTAGTTCGGGAACACCTTAAATCCACGGAAGGAATCCTCATATCCAGATATCGCTTCTATATGCACGTCCGTCCAGAAGGCCAGGGCGTAGCGGCATTTGTTGCCGACCTGAGACGTCTTGCAGGGGCCTTGAAAATTTGGGCCTGCGTTGGAAGACATGCTGCGTGACTTTTTCGTGATCGGAGTCAACCATGAGGCGATCCTAAGTAAGCTGCTGGCTGCGGAGACGCCGGACCTCAGCAAGGTCATCACCATCGCCCAGGCTTGCATGTCCACGCAGAAAAGCACGAAGCAGATATCGTGACAAAACAGGAACTCCACGGCAAGTGCTGTGTACAAAATTGTATCGACGGCCGGCAGAGCTGCACATGGCAGCACCTACTCGACTGTGTCTGCAAGACCGGGAGCCGCTCAAAGTTTGCCATCGAGGGCCTACTCGACTGCGTATGCGAGAACGGGATCTGCTCAAAGCCCGCCATCAGGCGCAAATCCGAGCTCAATATGTTGGTATTGCGGGGGCAATCATCGACCCCATCAGTGCCGTTTCAGGCAGTATGTATGCAGAGGGTGTGCAAAGACGGGGCATCTTCAGCAGATGTGTCCACAGCGGAGCAAGTGAGCTGCGACACACCACGTGGATGATGATCAATTCAGCGTGGATCTGGCAATGCAGCCCGAGGCATTTGAGAGCTCCGAGGAAGAAGTGTATATCATACATGCGTTCCTAACAAAGAGCCAACCGGTAATGATGGAGGTAAAATTACTAACAAGGAGCCAACTGATAATGATGGAGGTAAATTTAAATGGTGTGCTGGTATCCATGGAATTAGACACGGGTGCGAGTCAATCGATAATGAGCCAGAAGACTTTCGAAAAGCTGTGGGAGACCAAGGCAGAGAGATCCAAGCTGAGCCCAATAAATGCAAAGTTGCGTACCTACACCAAAGAGCTCATACCAGTGATCGGTAATGCAGCAGTAAGAGTGTCGTACGAGGGAGCGGTTCATGATCTGCCGTTATGGATTATCCCGAGCAATGGCCCATTGTTATTCGTCAGGAGTTGGCTCGAGAAAATAAAATGGAAATGGTACGATATCAAAGCTTTGTCATCAGCGGATGATGATTTGTGTGCTCAAGTGCTGATCAAATTTCCCTCACTGTTTGAAACCGTGAATTGGCAGCTTTAAGGGAGCCAAGGTGCAGATTTACCTCGGCCCAGACATAAGGCCCATCATCACAAAGCCAGGGCGGTCAGTCTTACACATGATGAGAGAAAAGGTCGAGCTCGAATTGGACAGGCTACCATGCAAGGGGGTTATCTCACCGGTTGAATTTAATGAATGGGCCAGCCCCATTGTTCCAGTGTTAAAGAGCGACAGCACGGTCAGGATTTGTGGCGACTACAAGGTCACGATCAACCGAGTTTTGAAACAAGATCAGTACCCGCTACCGAAAGCGGATGACCTATTTGCAACGCTAGCCAAGGGAAATTCGTTCACCAAATTGGATCTAACATCGGCCTACATGACACGGGAACTGGTTGAATCATCAAAGAAACTTACTTGCATCAACACGCACAAAGGACTGTTTATTTACGACAGGTGCCCTTTTAGTATTCGTTCAGCGGCAGCCATATTTCAGAGAAACATGGAGAGCCTATTGAAATCCATCCCCAGGACCGTGGTATTCCAAGACAACATCCTAGTCACAGGTCGTGACACCGCCGAGCACCTGCACAATCTGAAAGAGGTTCTGCGTCATCTGGACAAAGTAGGACTCAGGCTGAAACGTTTGAAGTGCGTTTTCATGGCACCAGAGGTTGAGTTCCTTGGACGAAAGCTTGCTGCAGATGGAATCAGGCCTACAGACGCGAAAACAGAGGTCATCAAAAATGCGCCCAGGCCCCAGAATGTGACGGAGCTGAGTTCATTCCTGGGTCTTCTCAACTACTTCGGTAACTTCTTACCCAAATTGAGCACAGTATTAGAGCCTTTGCACAAGCTGCTCAGTAAAGGAGACAACTGGGTGTGGGATGAACTTCAAGACAGAACCTTTGAGAAGGCTAGAAATCTGTTGTGTTCCCACAAGCTACTGGTACTGTATGACCCATGCAAGCTTCTAGTTTTGACCTGTGATGCATTGTCCCATAGGGTCAGCTGCGTACTCCAGCAAGCCAATGAGACAGGCAAACTACAACCAGTTGCATATGCATGTCGAAGCCTGTCCAAAGCGGAAAGAGTCTACGGCTTGGTAGAAAAAGAGGCTTTAGCATGTGTTTATGGGAGTAAAAAAAATGCATCAGTACCTGTTTGGGCTTCGCTTCGAGCTGGGAACCGATCACAAGCCGCTTATATCGTTGTTCTCGGAACATAAAGGTATCAATACCAACGCATTGTCCCGCATCCAGAGGTGGACGCTGACATTATCTGCCTATGATTATGTCATTCGACATGGACCAGGCACCGACAACTGCGCTGATGCATTAAGCCGGTTACCGTTGCCCACACCGGAGGTGGAAACGCCAATGCCCGCAGAGCTACTCATGGTCATGGATGCCTTTGAGAGTCACCTGTCACTGCTCAACAAGTTAAGACCTGGACCAGCCAAGATCCGACCCTAGCGGCTGTAAAACATTGTGTTCTTAACGGAGACTGGTCGACCATCTCCAAGTAAATGGGTGATGAAACCAAACCCTACAGCCGTCGCAAAGATGAGCCTTCCATCCAGTCCAACTGTTTACTGTGGGGTAATCGCGTTGTAATGCCCAAGAAAGGCAGGGTGAGATTTGTATGGGAGTTACATAGTACGCATCCCGGTATTGTCATGATGAAGGCCATCGCCAGGTCCCATGTTTGGTAGCCTGGCATTGACTCGGACTTAGAGTCATGCGTGCATCAGTGCAGCACTTGCATGCAGTTAAGCAATGCCCCAAAGGAAGCTCCACTCGGTCTGTGGTCGTGGCCATCCAAACCGTGATCTAGAATCCACATCGACTAAGCCCCTTCCTTAGTAAAATGTTTTTTGTGGTGGTGGATGCATACTCCAAATGGATAGAATGTGTGATCATGGCATCCAGCACTCTACTGCCACCATTGAGAACCTGAGAGCTATGTTTGCCACACATGGTCTGCCATAAATCATTGTCAGCAACAACGGACCATGTTTCACGAGCCTGGAGTTTCAAGGGTTCATGAAACTCAATGGCATAAAGCATGTGAGGTCAGGCCCATTCAAACTCGTGTCCAATGGTCAAGCGGAGTGGGCAGTTCAAACCATCAAGCAGAGCCTGAGAAGCGTAACTCACGGTTCCTTGCAGACATGCCTGTCACGCACACTGCTCAGTTACAGGACAAGGCCACACACGCTCACCGGGGTCCAGCCTGCGGAACTATTGATGAAGAGAGGCCTCAAAACCAGGCTCTCTCTAGTCCATCCTGACCTTAACGATCATGTCGAAACCCGACGTCAACGCCAGCAGTGGTATCACTACCACGCTGCAGTGTCATGCGACATATCTGTAAATGACCCAGTCTATATACTTAACCATAGTCAAAGGCCCAAGTTGCTCCCAGGCAATGTTATGGATAAGGAGGGTAACCAGGTGTATATGGTTAAGCTCAAAGATGGGCAGATGTGCAGGAAACACATTGATCAAATCAAGCTAAGACACATTGACGAACCGGAACAGTTGGAAGAAGACACCGTGAGCTTACACGACCAACTAACTCACGTCCAGCCATCAGAAGAACCCACTCAGTCAAAACCCAGCCCCAAGTCGTGAGAGACTCGGAAAGCACTGGGATTGTACTGAGACGGTCAACCAGGGAGCGAAGGGCTCCGGACTGTCTGGACATGTAATATGGACTTGTGCCAAGAACTGGGGTGGGGGGGGGGGGGCAGAATGATGTAATGTAGGTACATAAGGTCTGCCCATCAACAGGGGGCACTACCGTCGGAGGTCCTTGGGTCATAGGTACACGCATGCTGGGCCCGGTATATAACCTGAGCTTCACCTTTGTATCTTCGCTTCTGGAAGGCATTAAAGACTGGCCAGGTTACACCTAGTCACTGGCTCACAGTACAGAGTTCATTGTATCATTTCATACACTACAGTATCGTCATCCAAGTAGACCTTGCAAGAACCAGGATATCCATGGAAATTGAAATTGATGCATCCATGAGCATAGTACTGGAATCGCTATATCTCGACAAGTTGAGCGATTTTCCGATGGAGAAATCGAAGATAGAGCTGTGAGGCTACTCAAGAGAGCAAATCCCTGTGGTAGGATGTATCACTGTACCGGTGAAATACAAGGATCAGTTTTAGAGCTTGCCTCTCTTAGTCGTGTTAGGAACCAAGTCTGCCTTGATAGATAGAAATTGTTTGGGATCACTGAAGCTGGATTGGAATGAGATTATTCATGTTGAAATGAGATTTGCATCGAAGGATGATGTAATCAAATAGTATCCAAAGGTGTTCCATGAAATAGGCAGTCCAATCTAAGGCTTCAAGTCAAGTGTCGGAGTACAGAAAGACGCTAGACCAGTTTATTGCAAGCCACGTTCTGTACCATACGCACTCAAGGAGCAAGTTGAGCAAGAACTCAAAAGACTAGAAACTGAGAACATTATCTCTAAGATAGATCTAAATAATTGGGTTACACCCATTGTTGTTGTCCCTAAGTCAGATGGTAATGCTGATGCTATCCCCATCACAAGTTACACCCAATAAGGAAGAAGAGTTCTATTTTTCATACATTGATGAACTGCCAGTCACAGCTGAAGAGATTGGTAGAGCAACCAAACGTGACCCAGTTATGTCTAAGGTGTATGATTATATAACAAATGGCTGGCCAAACCATGTATCAGAGAAAGATATTCATCCAAACTTTGTTCGTAGAAATGAAATATCAGCGGATAAAGATTGTATCATGTGGGGTGCAAAAGTATCTATTCCAAATACATTCAGGTCCAAATTGTTAGGAGATCTTCATGACCAGCACCTGGGACTGTGCTAGACCGAGAGTTTTGCATGCAGTTACTTATGGCGGCCAGGTCTAGATAAAGATATAGAGTACACCATTAGTCAGTGTACAACATATCAATCAGTGAGCACGAAACCACCATCAGTACCATTACAGCCATGGAAGTGGCCTCCCAAAGTGTGACAAAGGTTACATGTAGATTTTGCTGAGTTAGGACAAAAATTGTTCATTAATTTTGATAGCCATTCGAAGTGCGTAGAAGTGTTTCTGATGCGGAAAATAACAAGTAAAATACTAGACAATTTGTGAAGATTGTTTTCTTCATATGGCCTCCCAGAAGAAATTGTGTCTGATAAAGGGCCACAATTTTGTTCAGATGAATTTGCACAGGTCATGAGCAGAAATGGTGTGAAACATTCCAAAGTTCCACCATACCACCCTGCTTCAAATGTTGCAGCAGAGCGCACAGTAAAATTGTAAAACGTGCCCTCATCAAGCAAATGTTGGATTCAGATCCAAGGAAACAGCAATTGGCATTGGACCACATGCTAGCAAATTTTCTAACTACTTATCATAATACTCCTCATACAACTACTGGTAGAACACCAGGAGAGTTGTTTCTCAATGTTGTTTCTCAAACTTGGCAGTCAGTAGAAGAGAAACAATTAATACAGAAAGAAAGTCATGATAGAGGTAAAGTAAGAGAGATAAGTGTGAAATTGAATCAGAAGGTTAGAATAAAGAGCCATCACCATAAAGGGGTAAAGTAGTTACCAGCAAGAGCAGTGAAGATATGTGGTCCTCGCACATATTTGGTCAAGATGTTTGATCATGGAAAGGTTAGGTTTGTTCACATTGATCATATTTTACCAACAGATGTGGAAGGAGTTGAAAATTGGTGGGAGTTGTCTATAAGCCTCCAATCAGTAGTGGTACTATAGGGGACAGCATCAAACAGGAAATTAGAGATGCATGTAACAAGGGTACGACAGTAATCATGGGTAACTTTAATCTACATATAGACTGATCAAACCAAATTAGTAATAATACTGTGGCAGATGAATTCCTGGAGTGTGTACAAGATGGTTTTTTAGACTAATATGTTGAGGAGCCTACTAGGGAACAGGCTATCCTCAACTGGGTATTGTGTAATCAGAAAGGGTTAATTAACAGTCTTGTTGTGTGGGATCCTTTAGGGAAGAGTGACCATAACATGATTGAATTCTTTATTAAGATGGAAAGTGAAGTAGTCCAATCCGAAACTAGGGTCCTAAATCTAAACAAAGGAAACTACGAAATTATGAGGAATTAATTAGCTATGATAGATTGGGAAGATTCATTAAAAGGCATGACGGTGGATAGGCAATGGCTAATATTTAAGGAATGAATGCATGAATTGCAACAGTTATACATTCCTTTCTGGCATAAAAACACAAAAGGAAAAGTGGCCCAACCATGACTAACAAAAGAAATTAAGGATAGTATTAGATCCAAAGAGGAGTTATACAAAGTTGCCAGAAAAAGTAGCAAGCCTGAGGATTGGGAGCAGTTTAGAATTCAGCAAAAAAGGACCAATAGATTGATTAAGAGGGGAAAAATAGAGTATGAGAGTAAACTTGCAAGGAACATAAAAACCGACTGTAAAAGTTTCTACAAGTACGTAAAAAGAAAAAGATTAGTGAAGATAAATGTAGGTCCTTTACAGACAGAAACGGGAGAATTTGTAATGGGGAACAAGGAAATGGCAGAACAATTAAATAAATACTTTGGTTCCATCTTCACAGAAGAGGACACAAATAACTTTCCAGAAATGCTAGGGAAACAAGGGTCTAGTGAGCAAGAAGAATTAATGGAAATGATTATTAGTAAGAAAATAGTGTTGGAGAAACTAATGGGACTGAAGGCAAATAAATCCCCAGGGCCTGTTGATCTGCATCCCAGAATACTAAAAGAAGTAACAATGGAAATAGTAGATGCATTGGTTGTCATCTTCTAAAATTCTATAGATTATGGAACAATTCCTGCAGATTGGAAGGTGGCAAATGTAACCCCACTATTTAAAAAAGGAGGGAGAGAGAAAACAGGGAACTACAGACCGGTTAGTCTGACATCAGTAGTAGGGAAAATGCTGGAGTCTATTATAAAGGATGTGATAACGACACACTTCGATAATAGCAACAGGATTAAACAAAGTCAACATGGATTTATGAAAGGAAAATCCTGTTTGACAAACCTACTGGAGTTTTTTTGAGGATGTAACTGATAGAATAGGTAAGGGAGAACTAGTGGATGTAGTGCATTTGGATTTTCAGAAGGCCTTTGATAAAGTCCCACATAAGAGGTTAGTGTGCAAAATTAAAGCACATAGGATTGGAGGTAATGTATTGGCATGGATTGAAAATTGGTTAACTGACAGGAAACAGAGAGTAGGAATAAACGGGTATTTTTCGGGGTGGCGGACAGTGACTAGTGGGGTATCACAGGGATCAGTGCTTGGTCCCCAGCTATTCACAATATATATAAATGATTTGGATGAGGGAACTAAATGCAATATTTCCAAGTTTGCTGACGACATAAAACTAGGTGGGATTGTGAGTTGTGAGGAGGATCCAAAGATGCTGCAAGGTGATTTAGATAGGTTGAGTGAGTGGGCAAACACATGGCTGATGCAGTATAACGTGGATAAATGGTGATGGCTTGGGAAGTGGCGATGTACAGAGGGACCTGGTTGTCCTTATACACTAGTCATTGAAAGCAAACATGCAGGTGCAGCAAGCAGTTAGGAAGGCAAATGGTATGTTGGCCTTCATTGCAAGAGGATCTGAGTATAGGAACAAGGATGTCTTACTACAGTTATACAGGGCCTTGGTGAGACCGCATCTGGAGTATTGTGTGCAATTTTGGTCTCCTTACCTAAGAAAGGGTATACTTGCCATAGAGGGAATGCAGCGAAGGTTCACCAGGCTGATTCCTGGGATGCAGGACTGTCGTATGAGGAGAGATTGGGTCGACGACGGGCCTGTATTCACTAGAGTTTAGAAGAATGAGAGGGGATCTCATTGAAATGTATAAAATTCTGACTGGGTTGGATAGATTGGATGCGGGGAGGATGTTTCCCCTGGCTGGGAAGTCTAGAACAAGGGGTCACAGTCTCAGGATACGGGGTAGGAAATTTAGGACCGAGATGAGGAGAAATTTTTTCACTCAGAGGGTGGTGAACCTGTGCAATTCTCTACCTCAGAAGGCTGTGGAGGCCAAGTCACTGAATATATTTACAAGGGAGATAGATAGATTTCTAGAAACAAAAGGCATCAAGGGATATGGGGGAAAAGTGGGAATATGCTGTTGAGATAGAGGATCAGCCATGATCATATTGAATGGCAGTGCAGACTTGAAGTGCCAAATGGCCTACTACTGATCCTATTTTCTATGTTTCTATGTTTGGATGATTCGATTATTTCTGATGAGTACTAGTAGCAAATCCTACTGATGTAGGCGGAGTAGGCTTGAGGAGCTAGATGGCCTACTCCTGTTCCTAATTCTTATGTATATAATGTGGTAGCCAATTTGAGCACAGCAAGATCCCACAAACAGCAATGAGATAAATAACCAGATAATCTGTTTTAGTGATATTGGTTCAGGGATAAATAGATGTAGTAGAAACAAGTCTAAAAGAAAGTCAGAATTTAAGTCTGAGTCCAAGTCAGGCAGACAGTCTGAAGTTGTAGAGAGTCCAAATGTAAATCAAGGGTTGCCCTTGGAGAAAAACTCTCCTCAGGCTCAGCCTAGAATGAGTCTAAGTTCGACAATGTTTGGAAATTCTCTTCAAAACAGAAAACCAGTGGTTAACTTTGATTTGTAAATATAGCAAAATAAGTCCACATCTTTTGTTGTGTATAACCATACAACTTATGTATAATGATTATTTTGTTATGATTGCTTCTGCATTAAGGAGGTGCAGTATAGAGCTCCCCCTAGTGGACTACTGCCCCACCGTGGTAATGCAACTGCTGGTGTAAATACAATAAAAGGATCATATGACAAGATCACATGACATGTTCCTGTCGATCCATCTTGACTGAGTGTTTGTGATGTGTAAAGAATATATCACAGGCCCCAAAGTGCTTTACAACCAACAACATACTTTTGAAGTGTAGTCACTGTTGTAACGTGGCAGCCAATTTGCACACAGCAAGATTCCACAAACAGCAAAGAGATAAATGACCAGATAGCTGTTTTAGTGATATTGGTTGAGAGATACATTTTGGCCATGCTCTCATTTAGGTGTTACATTGGGAGGGGGGGGGGGCTCCAAGATTTTGACCCAGTGATGAAGAAAAATAATATATGGCCAACTTGGGATGGTGTGTGATGTGGTCATGGCTCCAACGACGTCAACAACCAATGGGTTTGCAGGCGTCATTGACTTCTCCTTCAATGAGGCTTTATCACAGATGGCGCAAAATTGCCAGACATTCTCGTCAGTCTTCCACCCGCTATTTACCATTGGCGCCACCGCTTAACCGCCCCCCACCATTGCTCCGTGCGGGGGCGGGGCGAGGTTCGGTTGCTGTGATACGGGAGAGGGGGCGGGGCTCGGTTGCTGTGATACGGGAGAGGGGGCGGGGTTCGGTTGCTGTGATACGGGAGAGGGGGCGGGGCTCGGTTGCTGTGATACGGGAGAGGGGGCGGTTTGAAGACGGAGCTGCATTTAAAGGAACGGTGTAAACGAGGAATCGTATGCTGAATGCGGAGGGTAAGAGGCGGCCCGGCCCGGGAGCCGGGAATGGTTGTCGATTTGTTCTATGTCTGCCGGGCGGGGACTCCGAGATTATTAGGCCCGGCCGGTTAGGCTGCTGGCTGAGCCCGGAATGTGGGAGCCTCTGTTTGGGTGACTCAGCCAGTAAACTGCCGGGGAGCAGGAGATCGGCGGGAAGGTATCTTTTACAAACCAGCAGCGAGAGCGGACCCTCTCCCCGGCTCCCAGTCTCTCTCTTTCCCTCGCCTCGCCCCCTCGCCCTCCCCTCTTCAGTCCCCTACTCACTGCCCCAGTCACTCAGGCAGCCTCCCGGTCTGAAAAGCGTTAAAGCATCGAAAGAATTACAAACAGAAAAGGTCATTAAAAAGCTCTAATAAAATTATGGGATTTATATAAAGGGCAACGAACAAAGAAGTGGCCATTTTGACCTGTGGAAAAAGTTGCTCCTAAACTCCCCCCTTTATCGGAAAGTACCATTCCTAAATTTATGCCCCTCTGTTACAGATTTCATGTGAAAATAATCTTTCACTACCTTCTCAAATCCTTTAATTGGTTTACTTTTCCATGAACCACATCCCAGATTTCTAAGTCCATCAGTCCTGGTATCATCCCAGTAAACCTGTGCTGTACTTTTTTATAACTCTCTAATGTCCATTTATATGGGGGGTAGGGAGTGCAAAGCTGTACAGTACTGATCTAACCAGTGTCTTGTACAGATTGATTGGCACTACCATGGCCCTTTATATAAATCCCAGAATTCTATAATTAGCTTTTTAACAATAGAGACAGTGGCTTTCTTGTTCCACATTGCTTTAGAAATTTTGGATGTCATACGTTCCTGTAAAATAATGGCTCCTCCAACCATAAATAAGTTCCAAAATGATTGAGACACAAAATGAAAATGCTGCAATTTACTACCAAATTATGCCCTTTCAGTAACAGAAGAGCATAAACTTTCAAAGCAGAAAAATTGGAATCATACAGCACAGAATGAGGCCATTTGGCCCATTGTGCCTGTGCCGGCTCTTTGAAATAGGTGTCCAATCAATCCCACTCCCCTGCTCTTTCCCCATAGCCCTTCAAATTTTTCCTTTTCAAGTATATAATCTAATTCTCGTTTGAAAGTTACTATTAAATCTGCTTTCACCACCCTTTCAGGCAGTATATTCCAGATAATCATAATTCTCGGCATAAAAACAATTCTCCTCATTTCCCGCGTTCTTTTGTCAATTATCTCAAATCTATGTCCTCTAGTTACAAACCTTTCTGCCAATGGAAACAGTTTCTCCCTATCTATCAACCCTTCATAATTTTGAACTCTTAAATCTCACCTTAACCTCTTCTTTAAGAAGAACAATCCCAGCTTCTCTAGGCTCTCCACATAACTGACGTTTAACAGTGATCATAGTATCATAAGGATTAGATTAGCAATGGAAAAGGACAGGGAGAAATCTAGAGTAAAAATATTTATTTGAAGGCCAATTTCAGTGTGTTGAGAAATGATCTGGCCCAGGTAAATTGGAATCAAAGGTTGGCAGGCAAAATTGCAATCAAACAATGGGCTGCCTTTAAAGAGGAGATGGTTCGGGTACAGTCGAGGTAAATTACCACGAGAGGGAAAGGTAGGGCAACCAAAGCCAGAGATCCCTGGATGACGAAAGAGAGAGAGAGAGAGAGAGAGAGAGAGTAAGATGAAGCAGAAAAAGGGGGTGTACGACAGATGTCGAGTTGAGAATATAAATGAGAACCAGACTGAATATAGAAAGTTCAGAGGCGAAGTGAAAAAGGAAATAAGAGGCAAAGAGAAAGTATGAGAATAGATTGGCAGCTAACATATAAAAGGGAATCCAAAAGTCTTCTATAGGCATATAAATAGTAAATGGGTAGTAAGAAGGGGCTAATTAAAATGGAAACCTATGCATGGAGGCAGAGGGCATGGCTGAGATACTAAATGAGTAATTTGCATCTGTCTTAACCAAGGAAGAAAATGCTGCCAAAGTCAGAGTGAAAAAGGAGGTAGTTGAGATACTGGATGAAATAAAAATTGATAGAGGATGTACTAGAAAGGCTGGCTTTACTTAACGTAGATGGGATGCATCCTAGAATGCAATGGGATCAAACGGTGGAAATTGCAGAAGTACCTGTACTGGCTATAATCTTCCTTTGATACGGGGGACTGGAGAATTGCAAATGTTACACCCTTGTTCAAAAAAGGTTGCAAGGATAAATCCAGCAACTACCAGCCAGTCAGTTTAACCTCTAGTGAGAAAGATTTTAGAAACGATAACCTGGGACAGAATTAACAGTTACTTGGACAAGTGTGGATTTATTAAGGAAAGCCAGCATGGGTTTGTTAAAGGCAAATCGTTTTTAACTAACTTGATTGAGATTTTTGATGAGGTAACTGTTAAGTATCAGATAACTCCACGAGGCTAAGTATGGTGAGCTAGTTCAGGCATGACCTTACTCCAGTTTATTTACTCTGAGGATTCAACATGGCTGCCAACATTATATACACAGCTTGCACGTGTCTGCCAGTGACCATTAGGACTCCCAACAGTCGCACCCTCCAGTGGCAGGTAAAACCCAGTTAACATACATAACATCATTCCCCCCAAAGTTCTTGATACAGGTTGTATTTACAAGTTGAGACGGTCCAGAGCCTTCCGCTCCTTGGTTGATCTTCTCAGTTCGAATCCAAGCTTGGGTGAGTTAGTAGGACCATTGCTGCATTACGGAGTAGTCGATTTGACAGGACTGTCGGGGATGGTAGGTTCGTCTTTGTGAATGACACAAGGGTCAACTGATTGGATGTGGTTGGTCGATGATGATGCCATCTTCAATTTGTTCTGGGTTGTCTGTGAATCGCAGTTTGGTTTGGTTGATGTGCCTCTTGCACGTTTGGCCATTTAACAGTTTGACTGTTCCCCTCCTTGGCCAAAACCATGCCAGCAACCCACTTCAGGACAAACACAGGGTCATGAACAGCAATGTCATGTGATACGGCCGCGCGATCATGGTACCATTGCTGCCGTTGCCTTCTGGTTTCGACGTGATCATTGACATCCAGGTGTATAGGGGAAAGTCTGGTTTTGAGACCTCTCTTCATTAACGGCTCGGCAGGAGGGACCCCTGTGAGTGAGTGAGTGGGGTCTCGTCCGGTAACTGAGCAGAATGCGGGACAAGCGGGTCTATAGGGAGCCGTGAGTCACGCATTTTAGGCTCTGCTTAATGGTTTGGACAGCCCGCTCCGCTTGACCGTTAGACGCTGGTTTGAAAGGGGCAGACCTGACATGCTTGATGCCATTACGGGTCATAAACTCATGGAACTCCGAACTGGTGGAACATTGTCGCTGACAAGGACGTTGGGCAGGCCATGGGTGGTGAACATGGCCCGGAGGCTTTCAATAGTGGCTGTGGACGTGCTGGATGACATGATTACGCATTCAATCCATTTGGAATAAGCGTCCATTACCAATAAAAACATTTTGCCGAGAAAGGGGCCGGCAAAGTCTATGTGGATCCTTGACCACGGTTTGGATGGCCATGACCACAGACTCAGCGGAGCCTCTACGAGTGCGTTACTCAGTTGCATGCAGGTGTTGCACTGATGTACGCATGACTCCAAGTCCGAATCAATGCCGGGCCACCAAACGTGAGACCTGGCAATGGCCTTCATCATGACAATGCCTGGGGGCGTACTGTGTAAATCTCGCACAAAAGTTTCCCTGCCTTTTTTTTTTGGTATAACAACACGATTACCCCATAACAGACAATCAGACTAAATAGACAATTCATCTTTGCGGCGGCTATAAGGCTTAATTTCATCCTGCATTTCCCTGGGAATGGCAGACCAATTTCCATTTAGGACACACCTTTTTATGCTTGACAGTACAGGATCCTGGCTGTTCCAGGTCCTAATTTGGTGAGCCATGACGGGTGACCCCTCACTCTTGAAGTCCATGCCCAGCAGCAAGTCTGCTGGCTGCGGCATTTCAACCCTGGGTGTGGGCAATGGTCGCCGTCTAAGCGCATCAGCACAGTTTTCAGTGCCTGGTCTGTGGCGGATGACTTAATCATAAGCAGATAATGTCAGTGCCCATCTTTGGATGCGGGACGAGGCATTGGTGTTTATACCTTTGCTCTCAGAAAACAATGAAATGAGTGGCTTGTGATCTGTTTCAAGCTCAAACCGAAGCCCAAACAGGTATTGGTTAATTTTCCTAACCCCATATATGCATGCTAAAGCCTCTTCCTCTACCATACTATAGGCTCTTTCAGCCTTAGACAGACTTCTGCATGCGAATGCAACTGGTTGGAGATTGCCTGATACATTGGCTTGCTGGAGCACACAACTGACCACATATGATGTGTTGCAGGCCAGCACTAACCGCTTACATGGGTCATAGTGTACCAGTAATTTATTGGAACATAGCAGGTTCTTGGCCTTCTCAAAGGCTGTCTTGAGATTTTCCCTAAACCCAGTCATTACTCTTTGTCAGCAACATGTGCAAGGGCTCTGGCAATGTGCTCAAACTAGGTAGAAAGTTACCAAAATAGTTGAGAAGACCCAGGAACGAACGCAGCTCCGTCACACTCTGGGGTCTAGGTGCATTCTTGATGGCCTCTGTCTTCGAGTCCATAGGCCTGATGCCATCTGCTGCAATCTTTCTCCCCAGGAATTCGACTTCTAGTGCCATGAAAACGCACTTGGAGCGTTTTAGCCTGAGTCCCACTCTGTCCAGATGATGTAGAACCTCTTCCAGGTTGTGCAGGTGTTTGGTGGCGTCGCGATCGGTGATCAGGATGTCATCTTGGAATACGACGGTTCTCGGGACGGACTTCAGCAAACTCTCCACGTTTCACTGAAATATGGCTGCTGTCGAGCGAATTCCAAAAGGGCATCTGTGGTATATAAACAGTCCTTTGTGCGTGTTGATGCACGTCAGTTTTTTTGAAGATTTGACCAGCTCCTGTGTCATGTAAGCGGAGGTCAGGTCCAGTTTGGTGAACGACTTTTCCCCCCCCCGCTAGCATTGCAAACAGGTTGTCAGCCTTGGGTAGCGGGTACTGATCCTGTATTGAGACTCGGTTGATCGTTACCTTGTAGTCACCGCAGCTCCTGACCGTGCCATCACTTTTCAACACCGGGACAATTGGACTGGCCCATTCGCTGAATTCGACTGGTGATATGATTCTTTCCTGTTGAAGTCTGTCCAGTTCGATCTCGACCGTCTCCCTCATCATGTACAAAACCGTCCTAGCCTTGTGATGGATGGGTCTTGAATCCTGGCCTAGGTGGATCTGCACCTTGACTCCCGTGAAGTTGCCGATGCCTGGTTTAAACAACGAGGGAAACTTGCTCAGCACTTGAGCACATGAAACGTCATCCACTGATGATAAGGCTTTAATATCATTCCAGTTCCATTTAATTTTCTCAAGCCAACTCCTGCCGAACAGCATTGGGCCATTGCCTGGAACGATCCACAACGATAAATCATGCACAGCTCCATCATACGATACCTTTATTGCCGCACTACCAATGACTGGTATGAGCTCTTTGGTGTAGATACGCAGCTTCGCATTGATTGGGCTCAGTTTGGGTCTTTTTGCCTTGGTGTTGCACAGCTTTTCGAAACTGTGACTGACTCGCACCCATGTCCAATTCCATGGATACTGGAACCCCATTTAATTTAACTCCCAGCATTACCGGAGGACTTTTGGTAAAAGAATGTACCCCATACACTTCTTCGTCCTGTACCTCGGGTTGAGTTGCCTATGCCGCTTGATCCACGCTGGATCGATCATCCTTAGCCACTTGGTGTGTTGCAGCACGCTAGCTCGGTTGCGGACACATTCGCTGAAGGTGCCTCATTGTTGCACAGTCTTTATACACGTATTGCTTGAATCGGCATCGATGGACCCGATGATGGCCCCCGCAATGCCAACAAGACGAGATTTGATTCACCCCTGATGGCGGACTTTGAGCAGTTACAGGTCGTATGAATACGGACAAGTAGGCCCTGCCATGTGCAGCTCTGCCTGCCGACAATATTATTTTATGCACAATACTTGCCGGTGAGTTTCGATGTTGGGAAGATATCTGTTTCGAGTTTTCGTCCGTGTACATGCATGCTTGGGCGATCATGATGGCCCTGCTCAGGTCTAGAGATTCAGCAGCCAGCAGCTTTCGAAGGATGACCTCGTGGCCAATGCTAAGCACGAAAAAGTCCCGCAGCATTTCCTCCAACACAGCTCCGAAGTTGCACGGCCCAGCGAGATGTCTCAGGTCGGCGACAAATTCCGCCACGTCCTGGCCCTCGGAGCGATTGTGCGTATAGAAACGATACCTCGCCATGATGATGCTTTCCTTCAGTTTAAAGTGGTTCCGAACCAGCGTACACAATTCATCGTAAGTCTCATCTGTTGGTCGAGTCGGTGAGAGTAGATTCTTGATAAGGCCATAAATTTTTGACCCACAGCCCTGCGCTTAATTGCGTTATCGGTTCCTTCCAATCCGTTGGCTACGAAGTACTGGTCGGGGCTGTTATGTATGAATAAGGAGTCTGACTAGATACTGTGAGCCCAAAGTAAAGTGTGACCGTAGTCTTTTATTGCAGGTCTCCAGAGTGCCTCTCCAGCCTGTGAGGCCTCCTTAAGTACAGGTGCTCCTAAGGGATTGTGGGATCCCTTGGGACTCCAGGGGATGAGCCCTCTGGTGGTTACACAAGGTATTTACAGGTTTACATATATAACGGAGGCGATCAGTGAAATCCTTCCAACCTTCCCCTTCCATGAATCTCTCCAAAATTCCAACAGACATGGTTGCGTGAAATTTCGTATTTTTAACTCGTCGCCAATTGTTAAGGATTGAATAACTCCACGAGGCTAAGTACGGTGAGCTAGTTCAGGCATGACCTTACTCCAGTTTATTTACTCTGAGAGGATTCAACATGGCTGCCAACATTATATACACAGATTGCACATGTCTGCCAGTGACCATTAGGACTCCGACAGTCGCGCCCTCCGGTGGCAGGGGCAATGCGGTTGATGTGGTGTACATAGACTTCCAAAAGGTGTTTGGTAAAGTGCCATATAGTAGGCTTGCCAGCAAAGTTGAAGCCCATGGAATAAAAGGAATAGTAGCAGCATGGGTACAAAATTGGCTAAGTGACAGGAAATGGAGAGAGTAGTGGTGAACGGTTGTTTATCTGGAGGATGGTACACAGTGGGGTTCCTCAGGGGTAGGTACTGGAACCACTCTTTTTCTTGATCTATATTAATGACTTAGACTTGGGTGTACAGGGCACAATTTCAAAATTTGCAGATAACACAAAACTTGGAAGTATAGTGAAGAGTGAGGAGAGTAATAATAGACTTCACGAGGACAGACAAGCTGGTGGAATAGGCGGACACGTGGCAGATGAAATTTAACGCAGAAAAATGCAAAGGGATGCATTTTGGTAGGAAGAACGAGGAGAGGCAATATAAACTAAAGGGTACAATTCTAAAGAGGGTGCATGAATAGAGAGACCTGGGGATATATGTGCACAAATTGTTTGAAGGTGGCAGGGCACATTGAGAAAGCAGTTTAAAAAAAGCATACGGGATCCTGGACTTCATAAAGGGAGGCATAGAGTACAAAAGCAGGGAAGTTAAGATGAACCTTTATAAAATACAGGTTCGGCCTCAACTGAGTATTGTGTCCAATTCTGGGCACTGCACTTCAGGAAGGATGTGAAGACCTTGGAGAGGGTGCAGAAAAGATTTGAGAATGGTTCCAGGGATGATGGACTTCAGTTATGTGGATAGACTGGAGAAGCTGTGGTTGTTCTCCTTAGAGCAGAGAAGGTTGAGAGGAGATTTGATAGAGGTGATCAAAATCATGAGGGGTCTGGACAGAATACATAGAGAAAAACTGCAGAAAGGTCGAGAACCAGAGATTTAAGGTGACTGGCAGAAGAACCAAAGGTAACACGAGGAAAACTTTTTTACATAGCAAGTGGATAGGATCTGGAATATACTGCCTGATATGGTGGTGGAGGCAGATTCAATCATGGCTTTTAAAAGGGAATTGGATAAATACCTGAAGGAAAAAAATTTGCGGGGCTATGGAGAAAGGGCAGGGGAGTGCAACTAGCCGAAGTGCCCTTGCAGAGAGCTGACACGGCTCAATGAGCCAAATGAACCCCCTTTAAAATTGCACCAGTTAGTTTATATTGCCTCTCTTCATTCTTCCTTCTAAATTGCATCACTTCACACTTCTCTGCATAAAATTTCATCTGCCATGCGTCTGCCCATTTCACCAATCTATGTCCTCCTGAAGTCTGTTACTATCCTCCTCACTTGTTTACTACATTTCTAAGTTTTGTGTCATCTGTAAACTTTGAAATTATGCTTCCTATACCCAAGTCCAGGTGTGTGTATAGATAACAGATTTTTATAGGGACCAAGTAAAATCCTGTGGTTTATATTATGTTTGCAAGACATTAATTTACATCCAATTCTTACACGAGTTATGATTTTCATGTGCACCATGTGATGATTGGAAGCTTAGAAAGCCATTTAACCCCTCAAGCCTGTTCTGCCATTCAGTGAGAGCACGACTGATCTGCGACCAAACTCCGTATACCAGCCTTTACCCCATATCCCTTAATACCTTTGATTAACAAAAATCTGTCAATCTCAGATTTAAAATTAACAATTGATCTAGCAACGAATTGCCGCTTGTGGAAGAGAGTTGTAGATATAAATGGTGTTTCCAACTCTTATAGTCTGTAAAGAGTTCTATTTTTTTTCCAGTTACTGGACAAACAACGACCGATGCCTCGAATCAATAAGACCATCATATTGACCCTTCTGACTGTGATAAGTTCCATCTTTCTGTTGTTTCAGCTGTATTATTATAAACAATACTTTTCATCAAAGGCAAGTATGGTACTGTGTATTTCTAGTAATTTCTGACACCAAAACTGTACTAAAATTTTAGGAAAAATATATACATCGGAATTTCAGGCAGTGGGAGCCCAATTCTAATACTCCAGTTAAAAATACAATTCCTCAATTTTGGTACATTATCTACATATGTTGTGAATAAAATTTTCTTCTTGTATTGCAAATAAAACCAATCAAAATGTGGTTATGCTAGTGGATTTACAGCTCCCCAAAATAATTTGATATTTTATTGACAATTTTCAGTCTGTCTGCCTGAGTCATCAGCTCACATGCTCTGAATAAAATTGAGATTTTTAAAATGTGTTAATTCTTGGGCCGTGGGCATTGCTGGCAAGGCCAGCATTTATTGCCCATCCCTAGTTGCCCATGAGAAGGTGGCTGTGTTCCCATGCACCTGCTGCCCTTGTTCTTTTAGATGGTAGAGAGCGTGGGTTTGAGAGGTGCGGTCAAAATAAAATACATTAAACGGCAGGAGCCCCAGACCAAAGGCAACATTGCTTTCCTAGAATGTGTATTGAATTCAGTTTTTTATTAATCATTAAAATATATCTACATGATCATTGACGAGTACAATTTTTTTAAACTATGCTGCTTTGATTCACTAAATCCTGATTTTAAAAAGCAGAGCTGAGTCAGATCTCACCCAACATCCACCTGTACACCATTAGCAGAATTGCTGTATAACAGCCAGCACCTGGCTGGTTTTTAAAAAAAAATCTTTCATAAGAACATAAATAGAAACAGGAGTAGGTCATACGGCCCCTCGAGCCTGCTCCGCCACTCAATACGATCATGGCTGATCTGATCATGGACTCAGGTCCACTTCCCTGCCTGCTCCCCATAACCCCTTATCGTTTAAGAAACTGTCTATTTCTGTCTTAAATTTATTCAATGACCCAGCTTCCACAGCTCTCTGAGGCAGCGAATTCCACAGATCCATAACCCTCAGAGAAGAACTTTCTCCTCATTCTAGTTCTAAGATTTTGCCCTCTAGTTCTAGTCACCCCTATCAGTGGAAACATCCTCTCTGCATCCACCTTGTCAAGTCCCCTCATCATCTTATATGTTTCAACAAGATCACCTCTCATTCTTCTGAATTCCAATGAGCAGAGGCCCAACCTACTCAACCTTTCCTCATAAGTCAACCCCCTCATCTCCGGAATCAACCTAGTGAACCTTCTCTGAACTGCCTCCAAAGCAAGTATATCCTTTCATAAATATGGAATCCAAAACTGCACACAGTATTCCAGGTGTGGCCTCACCAATACCCTGTACAACTGTAGCAAGACTTCCTTGTTGTTATACTCCATCCCCTTTGTGATAAAAACCAAGATTCCATTGGTCTTCCTGATCACTTGCTGTACCTGCATACTAACCTTGTGTGTTTCATGCACAAGTACCCCAGGTGGCGCTGTACTGCAGCACTTTGCAATCTCTCATTTAAATAATAACCTGCTCTTTGATTTTTTTCTGCCAAAGTGCATGACCTCACACTTTCCAACAATATACTCCATCTGCCAAATTTTTGTCCACTCACTTAGCCTGTCTATGTCCTTTTGCAGATTTTTTGCGTCTTCCTCACACATTGCTTTTCTTCCCATCTTTGTATCGTCAGCAAACTTGGCTCTGTTACACTCAGTCCCTTCTTCCAAATCGTTAATATAGATTGTAAATAGTTAGGGTCCCAGCACTGATCCCTGCGGCACACCACTATTTACTGATTACCAACCTGAGAATGAACCATTTATCCCGACTCTGTTTTCTGTTTTTTAGCCAATCCTCTATGCATGCTTAATATATCACTCCCAACCCTGTGAACTTTTATCTTGTGCAGTCCTCTGCTTTTTATCATTTAAAAAAAATCTAAAAATATAGGTTATTTTAAAACAGCAAGTTTATGTGGCACCTTGTCAAATGCCTCTGACACAAGACCAATCATACCACCCCATAGCTGCCCTGGCTGAGTTCAGCTGACGAAGCACAGATTGGGGATCGAACTAGGAGTATTTCTGGTCTGAATAGCTCAAGACCTACTACGTAGTGCCTTTACCAATTTGAGCCGTGAATTGTTTTGCAAAAAAAGGAAAGTTTTATGCTGCTGTACTTTTATTTAAAAAAAATGAAATTCCATTTTATTTTCATTCTGAGAATTTTGTTTTTTTTAAACTGTATTTTTAATAGACTAGTGCAGTGACAGATACAATTGAGTCTTATGCACACTCCTATAAATCCATTTGAGAAATAGGTAGAAATCACTGGTGGGATGACCAAAGCCATGGGTTCCCTCACGTTGGCACGTAGAATATGGTAATGAGGCAGTCCTCTGCTTTTTATCATTAAAAAAAAATCTAAAAATATAGATTATTTTAAAACAGCAAGTTGTTAGCAGAAGTATCACATTTCTTAACAGGTTTGGTACTGGAATGCCACGTTAAGGCATGCTACTTCATTAAATTAAAAACTAATCCTTTGCATTTGATAGCACAGCACGTTGACTTCAACGTACTTCCAACACTGAGTGATGGTGTGTGGTTTTGTGTTGGTCATTCTCAGAGTTAATCTCGGCTGTTTAATGTAGGGTTCCACTGAGCGGGTATCATGTTTCCCCTACAGTAAGGGGAATCGTAAGGAAGGTCAATATGAGTCACTCTTGCACACTTGCTATCTAATTCTCACAGGGTGGAACTTGCAAAGACAGGTAAAATTGAGAAGTACCATGAGGTGCTGCAGCTCTTTCTGCCACTAGAGGCTGCTATAGCATTTGTGTGAAAAAAGGATATGTACATGTTGTCCCAGAACCCCACTGTTCTGCTACAGAGCCCTAGCCTAATGAAGCTAACAAAAACCTTGTGAGTCCCCACTAGGCCCTGTTTACATTTTGTAATGCAGTGTCATTTATGTGGACTTATATTTGCATAGTCTCTTTTTTAAAGTTATTTTGTTGTATCGGTTTATTTTAGAATGGAGCAGACTTTTCTGATTTCAAAGGAAGTTATTCCATGGAAGACAGTGTGCACTGGGTATGTATATCATTTGGATTCCAATGCTATTCTGTTTTGTGGTCGGTCTCGGCAGAGGAAAGAAAGGAAGAACTTGCATTTATATCAGTGTTTAACGCATCTCCGAGACATTCTAACACATTTCATATACCATGAATTGCTTTGAATTATAGTCACTCCTGTTATGTAAGCATAGCAGCCATTTTGTGCACAGCCATGATCTTATAAAGAATCAATGAATGACCAATGAGTTAAGAATGTTGGCTAGGGCACTGGGAGAACCATCTGATCTTCGCACAGTGCCATAACATTTTTAAAATCCACTTGGTTTAACAACTCGTCTGAACAACAGCACCCTTGACAATGCAGTATTGCCTCAGTACTGCACTGAAATATCAGCTTAGATATTTGTGCTCCAGTCCCAGGTAGTCAGTTTGAGGAAGAGGGAGTGCTCCGTGAATTACCGAGCAAGACTGACGAGGAGAAGGTGGATGGCAGTAATGGAGGAAATGGAACCCGCTGGTTGAAGTGCCAGCTTGCATCTTCCGCGATGACATCACCTTGGAATTCAGACCTCATGAGCACTGCATATGAAACGTGGTTAACATATGAACATGATCACCTTGGGAATCGTGAGGCCGTCATTGAATAGGGCCTGTCATTTTTGTTTACTGAGAATCAGTGCTGGGATGCCTTTTCTTTTACCCATCTCCAGCTTCAGGGGTGCTGAAGGCAGTTGTGGCCTTGCTGTTGGCACAGCCAACATCAGCTAACTCAGTTGAGATGGGGGAATCTAATCTGGGACTTTTCCTGCTCTGTGTGGCTTAGTAGTACACTGTGCAGTGTTTCTCTTAGTGGCATCGGGAATTCAGTCTCCAAGGCCATAACCTTCACTTGCCATTCATGTTCCGAGAGTCACTTCCTAACCTCTGGAATGCGAGGGATGCCCGAAGAGGAGAGATTGAGTAGAATGGGCCTTGAAATGGGCCTTTAGAAGAATGAGAGGTGATCTCCTTGAAATGTGTAAAATTCTTAGAAGGCTTGACAGGGTAGATGTTGAGAGGCTGTTTACCTTGGCTGGAGAGTCTAGAACTAGGGGGCATAGTCTCGGGATAAGGGGTCGGCCATTTAGGACTGAGATGAGAAGGAATTTCTTCACTCAGAGGGTTGTGAATCTTTGGAATTCTCTACTCCAGAGGGCTGTGGATGCTCAGTTGTTGAGTATATTCAAGATAGAGATCGATAGATTTTTGGATACTAAGAGAATCGAGGGATATGGAGATGGGGCAGGAAAGTGGCGTGCTGTAGAAGATCAGCCGTAATATTGAATGGCGGAGCAGGCTCGAGGGGACATATGGCCTACTCCTGCTCCTAATGCTTATGTTCTTCTAAAGAAATAGTAGACTGTTCTGTTATAGTATTAAGTTTCTCAACACGAAGATCACATATCTTTTTGGGCCTGCTTTCCTGTCCCAATGACTTATCCCATTCCTCTCCCCAATACCCTCCTCTCCCTTGCGCCACCCCCATCCTCCACCACACACACACATGCACCCATTTCTCTAACAAGACTGCTACCTAGTGTAGTGAATTCTGACTTGGCCGAAACTTGCAAAACAACTTGGTTGGACTTCTGACTCCGCATGGAGTGGTGGTCCAGCATGGTCTTGGAATTGGAGTTGGATGGCAGTTTGAAGTAAATAGGCTGCATGATCTTGTTTCCATGTTCTTGCAGATCTCTATGACCTGGGAGAGTGAACTGAATTATGTCATTACATATTGTGTATCTGTGCAGTTTAATACAATTGATTTATTGTCTCACTGAGTGAACAAAGGTGAGAAAAATTGCTAACAAATTCATATCCGAATTAATAAATTTCAATTTTAAATTTGCTTTTTCACTCCAAATGGGCTCTACTACTGTTGCCTGGCCACCTGAGTTCTGTGCCCATTAGGCTCCCACTCTACCTCCTTAACGCCAAGCCTGCACCATCATGTCCTGCCCGCTAGCTCCCTTCGGCTCTTTGATTCAACACAAATGTCCACAGCTTCCCACTATCCCACGCCCAGTGGACTGAGCAACACCCCCAGTGATCACTCGTTTGACTAAAAGAACAGCATTAGATATGCTGCAGGGCTGTGCAAAGTATTGTGTGCTTTTGTTACTGCGGTTAGTACGTTGTTGTAATTTTATTAATGCTGTCTGTGTATTCTTTCCTAGAAAGTGGTCAAAAAGTTTCTTAGTTTGGTATCGGTCCACAACATTCCTTTATACCTCATTGATCCTTTGGTTTTGGCACGGATGAACGAGGATATTCACCATGAGGAAAGTACAGCCAGTGGACTGAACTGCAAATACCTATGTGCTCCCAGGGAGTTTACTACATTTGCACTATTGGACAAATTTTGGAAAAATGAAGTAAGTGCAAATAGTTTTATGGATATTATGGTTGATGCATGAAGTGCTGTATGGAAGAATCCGGTGGAACGGGCTAAATTGTCTTTTCTTATTCCGTGCTTTATGTTCTTATGATACATATGTGACAGACATCTTTCATGTTTTAAATAATAGGACATATTTGTAAATAACATTTTAACACGGCCGGTGCCTTAGGATTTTTAAAATGGATTTTACTTGGTTATTCCCTATAGAAACTATTCTTTCTGTAGTGTGGAATATGAAGATGGGACATAAACCTGAAGTTAATCAAATCAGAAATTCCTTTATTGAAGGGTAGATGCATTATTCTTTCATGCCTATTGAGTGTTATAAGGTTCAACATCCATTTAGGTCTCAGGCTCCACCTGCCTAGAAGGAATGATTGATAAAAAACTTGTTGAATTTCTAACACAGGTTTTTGAACATTCTTAAAATAAATTGAATGAAGGAAATAATCGCTTGCTGTGAACTGAGGTAGCTGCCTAGACTAAGTATAGCTGTGTAGTAGGCTGAAACCTTCAGCTCACTGGAAAGCCCCATGTTTGACCACTACAACGCGAAGGGACACCATTTAGTTTCAAACCAAGTTTTGCTTCATTTTAATGCATGTTGAAATGATTTGACAGAAAAGTTTGTACTGGTGAAAAGGTATTTGTTGTAATCTGATTTATATTTTTTTTATTTACTTCTGTATTGTTCATCACAAGTAAGATTTAAGTCACCTTTAAAGCCATTTTGTTAATGTTAACCCCAATATAAGATGCCCAATTACTTCTATGAATGGAAAGCAACCTCATGCACCAATTTTAACCATATCCAATCAAATGATGTTTGCAAATACTGACTGACCATCAGATTTTGTACGCGAACACCTTTCAAAACTATTTTTTTCAATTCACTAAGGTGTTCTTGAAGAAAGAAGCTGAAGAGGAGGGTTTTCAGTGGTTGGAGTTGAGTGGCAAAGACCCACGGCTGGCTGGAATGGATGGTCTTTCTGGCACAGAAATTCCTTTGCACTACATTGTTAAGCTACAGAATCACGCCATCCACCTGGTGGTATTTTACGAAAGGAGTGGCAACTTCCTCTGGCACGGGCAGCTGCGACTCAAGCAAAATGCAGACAAAAAATTTGTGCGTTTCCGAAAGCTGCATTTTGGGCGTTACCCTGGAGCTTACAACAAGTAAGTGCAAACTAAGTGATCCAAGACTTGTAAGAGATGTGCTGCTGGTCAAAGTCAAAATCTGTTGGTAAAACTCAGCATAACCCCTGTAGTTACTCAGTTTCTTTTTTTTCAATTGAAAGAAAGAAAGGACTTGCATCTCTATAGCGCCTTTCAAAACCTCAGGACGTCGCGAAGCGCTTGATAGCCAATGAAGCACTTTTTGAAGTGTGATCACTGTGAGAGGCCTAGCTGAAGGCCAAAGGACATTAGTGAAGGCCACAATTAAAATTTGAAAAGAGTTGGAGATAAATCTGTTTAAATCTCAATAATTATTGATTAGGTTAGTGACACAGATGAGGAAGTAAGAAAGGAATGGCAATCACCTCAGGACATCGTTTTGGGACTCGGCAGCTACTATGCAATGCGAAAGGAATGCTACTACAAGCAATCTAAGATGATTCATTTGGACTGTATATTTAAATAAATGCATATTTTGTGTGGACTATAATCCGGTAGTGTGTTTTTTTTTCAGTCTTGTGATGGTATTTGACCTAATAAGCAGCTGAGAAACAGAACGCAGACAAACATAATAACAGAGATTATAAATGGATTTTTCCACTCAGTCTGTGTGGCTTTATTGTTCAAAACTATCAAGCATCATCTGTAGCAGGACCATTGATTTATAGTGACTGAATAAGTCAAATTTTATATTTATTACGTGGGATTCTGGAGGTTTTAAACTGGAGTTGTGGGGATTCCATCCATTCTTCCATGAAACGTGCCAACCAGTATCCTTGATTGGAGGTTTTCAGATGTACAGTATTCCAAGCACTCCTAACTTGCTGGACTTTAGCCTAGGTTTTCTAAATAGCATAATTTTAACAACAATGATGACACATTTATTTGAAATGTGTTCAATAATGCCAATCAGAAACTCTAGAATTTAGACCCATTCTCTGAATATCCATTCTCTTGGGATCAACAAATATGCAGCAACTCAAACTTTTATCAGTCAGCATATAGAACTGGAACTCTGACTAACATTTTCCACCTATAATCTTCATAATTTTAATTTTAAGTCATGATTTAAAACCAATAATTTATTTATTATAGAGAAGATTTTTGTTGGGGGGAGGGGGGGAAATTCTTGTCACCATTCTGTACTAAGTATCAAAAGTGATTTCCTTGGCTTGCAGAATCCATAGAGAAATTGCAGTTCATTACAAAAAATAATTTATTTGAAAAAAATATATTTACAGGAGTCCTATATTTTAATAAATTCTATTTTATAATGCAAACGCAGGATTAGTGCTACAGGGCAATATCAGCCCAAGAAGATCCCGCTACCAAGCATATTCACTCCTCGTCATTAGTGACAGAGGACGTAATTGTAATGTACTGCACAGGAATAAACTTCAATGTGCCCTCAATTGACAAAGTACCAGTTGCAGTTCCTTAATATTGTCTCCTCCCTTACTTAACTACATAACGTAACCGCAGGCTGTGCTGCTAACAGGGAGAGAGAGAAGGATCCATTTATTTGTTTATTGATTCTTCTAGACCTGAGCTGCGACTAGCTTCAGTTGATGGACTAGAAATCCACGTTCCTAAGGAAATAACCCATTTTCTCGAAGAGGTTTCTCATTCCAGGTTTGTTGAATGCAGATACAAGGAAGCGAGAATATTTTACCAGGTTAGTATGTGTGTTAATAAATTCCCAATTATTTGGCCAAGTCTTCTTGCTGTAAAAAGCTATAACACAATTATGGGATTCAAAAATCTTTGGGTTCAATGTCTAGCAACTAACTTTTTGGTGTAGGTCAAAATATTCCACAGTTTTGCTGAAATGGATGCACAATTTGAGATTCAGGTGAAGAGGAGCGGGGGCTAGAGAAGAGAATAGATTTGATTTTAATACTCTTGCCAATTTTTGAAAGGGTTGATCACTATCGAGCTAAAGAAATAGTGAAATAAAAGGGAGAAGAGGAAAAATAGTTTGAAAATACTGAAATGGAAAAAAGTATTCTACACATCAATCCACGTAAATTGAAGAAAAAAACCTTACTTTTTTGGTAGTTTCAGTGTGTGGACCACAGAGTATAAAATCAGGACCAGTAAGCTTTTTTAAAATGCATTTAGGTCTCGGGGCAGTAAATCAAAGTAATTTTAGTCATATGTTTGAATTGAGCTTTTTATAAGGTTTACTGTGGACTTTGAGAGTGTTTTGAGATTAGACAATTTTGGAGCACGCAAGCAATTCTTAACTGGGAAATGAGGGTCAAATAGTCAAAAATATCGAGCAACAATACAATCTATCTAGATTAATTCAAAAAACCCATAGAGGTGTCTTAATGGACACCTTCAGCAATTGACACAAATCAAAACTTTTCTATTCATTTCCTAATTGCTTTGCATATTTGTGCACAATTATGCGAGCTGTATACTAATCTTGTTTTTCTAAGCAATATATCTTTCTTTGTCCAAGTATAATATCTTCATATTTATTCCTCATTCACTGGATTTTTTTGTGGTTTAATTACAGCTATAATTGTATAGTTTTGACAGTTCACTCATCACTGTATCTTTGTATATCACAGCATTGCTATACTTTATTTTGGGTGGGAAGAGTTACAATTAATGTGTAACATGCCAAGTTACTTATAACTGGTCTGGCTACATTCATGAAGGTATATCTATTTTTAGAAGAAGGAGGTTCACTTTTATTATATTTGCATCCCATATACGATTGTTTCATGATAGGTGTACCCTGAGGACACATCCCACGATGCCATGGAATTTAAGAAAAAGGCTAAGGATTTGCTTCATCTGGCTGCAAAGACATTGAATAGACAGGAGGTGCCATTCTGGCTCAGCAGTGGAACATGTCTAGGTAAAGTATCATCTGCATATTCTGGAATAGCTTTCTATTGAGGTTAAACATGCAGTAACAGTTAATTGCATTAAACAAGGCGGAGAGGTTGGAGAATATATGTGAGTATTCAGTCTCCCAGCAATCCATAAAGTTAAACAACTTTAATTGAGGTATATAAAATTATGAGCGGCCTAGATAGAGTGGACAGGAAGGACCTATTTTCCTTAACAGAGAAGTCAATAACCAGGGGGCATAGATTTAAAGTAATTGGCAGAAAGATTAGAGGAAAGTTGAGGAGAACTTTTTCACCCAGAGGATGGTGGGGGTATGGAACTCACTGCCTGAAACTCTCATCACATTTTAAAAGTACTTGGATATGCACTTGAAGTTCTGTAACCTACAGGGCTATGGACCAAGAGCTGGAAAGAGGGATTAGATTGGACAGCTCTTTTTCGGCTGGCACAGACATGCTGGGCCGAATAGCCTCCTCCTGTGGCTTTAGAACAGTGTGGCTTTAGAGCAGTGTATGGTAATAAAATAAATTTAACAATTCTGGGTGGAAATTGCTACAATAAGGGGATGAATGGATGCCCAATTAAATGAGCTGAAGGAGATCTTAGAAGAAAATTACCTGGAATCAGTGGAATGGAGGAGTCTCAGGAATGATCATTAAACCATGAACTGGATGGATAGAAAATTGTGCACATCAGCTAACTTAAACAATTGTAAACAAAGGAATAATTAATAATTGTTTGTTTGGATTTCTGGAAGAATGGAGGGAGAGATTAAAATGTTGCAATGCATAGATGATGTAAATGTAAGTGGGCCATTTGACTAAAACTCAAGGATTCTGATTTTAAAAATGTCTTCCCACCCCCTTACTGAGTAGTGACCAAGTAGAACAGACTCCCAGCAAAAATTGATAGGGCCGAGTCGACACCATGGATGAACTCGGTATCTGGGTGGAAATAAGGTTGGTGGTTACAGGACGCAATACTTCCTGTTGCAGTGGAGGGCAGCAGACCAGAATGGTGGACATGAGGGCACGGATAAATATTCCAGAGTTTTCTCAATGATCTTTGAGGATCAGGGAATATTTATGCAAAAACTTTCCTTAAGATTAAATGGTTGAAGTTAAAATAGATGGCCCATGGAAAGAATGCACATTAATGGGCCAAGTTTGCGATTTCTTGGAAAAAAAAAACTTTTTTTTTTAAACGAGTACAACCCTACTCTAAGGAACATTAAGAATAATTTTAGCTACTTGTAGAAAGTTTAATTTGATGGTAAGTGACTTGTGGCAGCACATTGTTGTGCAGAAGCAATTTGGGTGCATACGAGGACAAAATGTGATGCTCCAGACAAAGCTCCTTGAAGCAGTGCATGTTGTACAACTGAAGAAAGTTAGCAATAGAGGCTAGCGAGAGGAAATCTAGGTCAAGCAGGAGGAAACAGAACGAAAGAAAGATTTGCATTTATATAGTGTCTTTCTCGACCGTAGGTCATCCTAAAGTGCTTTACAGCCAATTATGTACTTTTGATGTATAGTCACTGTTGTAATGTAGGAAAGTGTAGAAATCATGATATGGCAAGTAGAATGTCGGGTGGTCCATCTGCTTTTATTCGAAACAATGAGAAAAAAACAGGACCGATCACCCAGCATCGACCTAGGCACAGGCTTCAGACACGACAATGGTACACCCTGCACAGTCGACCCTGCAAAGTCCTCCTCAGTAACATCTTGGGACTTGTGCCAAAATTGGGAGAGCTGTCCCACAGACTAGTCAAGCAGCAGCCTGATGTAGTCATACTCACAGAATCATAGTTTTCAGCCAATGTCCCATACTCTTCCATCACCATCCTTGGGTATGTCCTGTCCCACCGACAGGACAGACTCTACCAGAGCTGGCGGCACAGTGGTATGCAGTCAGGAGGGAGTGGCCCTGGGAGTCCTCAACATTGACCCTGGACCCCATGAAGTATCATGGCTTCAGGTCAAGCATGGGCAAGAAAACCTCCTGATGATTACCACCTACCGCCCTCCCTCAGCTGATGAATCAGGAGTCCTTCAAGTTGAACACCATTTAGAAGAGGCACTAAGTGTAGGAAAGACACACAATATACTCCTGGATGGGGTACTTCAATATCCATCACTAAGAATGGCTCGTAGCACTACTACTGACCGAGCTGGCCGAGTCCTGAAGGACATAGCTGCCAGACTGGGTAAGAGAACCAACGCGAGGAAAAAATTTACTTGACCTCGTCCTCATCAATCTACCTGTCGCAGATGCATCTTTCCCTGACAGCATTGTTAGCAGTGACCACCGCGCAGTCATTGTGGAGACGAAGTCCCAACTTCACACTGAGGGCCCCCTCCAACGTGATGTGCGGCAATACCACTATGCTAAATGGGTAGATTTAGAACCGATCCAGCAGCTCAAAACTGGACATCCATGAGCTGCTGTAGGCTATCAGCATGAGCAGAATTGTATTCCACCACAATCTGTAACCTGGCATATCCCTCACTCTACTGTGGTTCAATGAGGAGTGAAGAAGAGCAAAGCAGGAGTAGCATCAGATATGCCTAAAAATTAGATGCCAAGTTGGGAAAGCTGCAACACAGGACGACATGCATGCTAAACAGCAGAAGCAGCATGCAATAGATAGAACTAAGCGATCCCACAATCAATGGATCAGATTAAAGCTCTGCAGTCTTGCCACATCCAGTCGTGGACCATTAAACAACTAATGGGAGGCTCCATGAATATCCCCATCCTCAATGATGGTAGAGCCCAGCACGTGAGTGCAGAAGACAAGGCTGAAGCGTTTGCAACCATCTTCAACCAGGTGTGCCGAGTGGATGATCCATCTTGGCCTCCTCATGAGGTCCCCACTATCACAGAAGCCAGTCTTCAGCCAATTCAATTCAGTCCATGTGATATCAAGAAACGGCTGAGCGCACTGGATACAGGAAAGACTATAGGCCCTGACAACATCCCGGCTGTCATGCTGAAGACTTGTGCTGCAGAACTAGCCGCGTCTCTAGCCAAGCTGTTCTAGTACAGCTACAGCACTGGCATCTACCCAACAATGTGGAAAACTGTCCAGGTATGTCCTGTCCACAAATAGCAGGACAAATCCAATCTGGCCAATTACTGCCCATCAGTCTACTCTCAATCATCAGCAAAGTGATGGAAGGTGTCTTCAACAGTGCTATCAAGCAGCACTTGCTTACCAATAACTTGCTCACCAATGCTCAGTTCAGGTTCTGCCAAACCTCATTAGAGCTTTGCTCCAAACGTGGACAAAAAAAAGAGCTGAATGCCAGAGGTGAGGTGAGAGTGACTGCCCTTGACATCAAGCTAGCATTTGACTGAATGTGGCATCAAAGGAGCCCTAGTAAAATTGAAGTCGATAGGAATGAGGGGAAAACTCTTCACTGACTGGAGTTATACCTAGCACAAAGCAAAATGGTTGTAGTTGTTGGAGGTCAATCATCCCAGCCCCAGGTTATTGCTGCAGGAGTTCCTCAGGGCAGTGTCCTAGGTCCAATCATCTTCAGCTGCTTCATCAATGACTTTCCCTCCATCATAAGGTCAGAAGTGGGGATGTTTGCTGATGACTGCACAATGTCCAGTTCCATTTGCAATTCCTCTGATGATAAAGCAGTCCATGCCCTCCTGCAGCAAGACCGGGACGATATTCAGGCTTGGGCTAATAAGTGGCAAGTAATATTCCCACCACACAAGTGACCGGCAGTAACTATCTCCAACAAGCGAGAGTCTAACCACTGCCCCTTGACATTCAACAGCATTACCATCGCCGAATGCCCCACCATCATCCTGGGCACCACCATTGACCAGAAACTTAACTGGACCAGCCGCATAAATACTGTGGCTACAAGAACAGGTCCGAGGCAGGGTATTCTGTGGTGAATGTCTCACCTGATTTCACAAAGCCTTTCCACCATCTACAAGGTACAAGTCAGGGATGTGATGGAATACTCACCACTTGCCTGGATGAGTGCAGCTCCAACAACACTTAAGAAGCTCGACACCATGCAGGACAAAGCAGCTCGCTTGATTGGCACCCCATTCACAACCTTAAACATTCATTTCCTCCACCATAAGAGATGCACTGTGGCAACTTGCTAAGGCTTCTTTGGCAGCACCTAGAAGGACAAGGGAAGCAGGCGCATGGGAACACCACCATCTTCAAGTTCCCCTCCAAGTCACACATCATCCTGACTTGGAAATATATTGCTGTTCCTTCATCGTCCTGGGTCAAAATCCTGGAACTCCCTCCCTCACAGCATTATGGGAATACCTTCATCACAAGGACTGCAGCGACTCAAGAAGGTGGCTCACCACCACCTTCTCAAGGGCAATTAGGGATGGGCAATAAATGCTGGCCTTGCCAGCAATGCACATATCCCTAAAACTAATAAGGAAAAAGAATCTTTAGGGTGAGAGGAAGAAAGACAAGGCTCCAAAAAGGAATATTGGCAGGCAGCAGACTGAAAGACACAGTAGAGAAAGGGAATTCAGAAGAATGGTGACCGATTAGAAAAGAGAGCATTACATTGTTAATTTCCTGACGGCACTTCCAGTGGAATTGGGGATCAGTTATAGTTTTTTTTAACACTTTATTATGGCAGGTGAAATTGAGGAGGGTATTATTTCCCTCCCTTTCATCCAGAAACAAAAAATGACGTCTGGATTGTTACAGCCAAGCAAGCTTTGCAAAGTGATGTTGGGCTCAGAAATAAGATAATCCAGCAAGTAGACCACTGTTATCACTGATCTCGAGTCTAAATATGCGGTCTTTTGCCAATCATTTATTGTTACAAATTGTTCCTAATATTTTCGACTTTAGTACAGCAAGCCTCCAAAGCAAAGCTCAGTGTTGCCCTACATTTTGATTTCTGATTTTCTAGGATGGTTCAGACAATGTAATATCATTCCATACAGTAAAGATGTGGATTTGGGAATACTAATAAAGGATTATAAGGTTGACATCGTCACGGCGTTCCAGAGGGCAGGACTTCCACTAAAACACAAGTTTGGTAAAGTGAGTCAACGGCATGCTTTGTTATGTCATCATGAATCTTGCATATCTTATATAATTGAACATTTTTTGTAAATAATTAAATCCTTTGCATCTATGATGCATCAGTTTCTTTCACACTCAAGGGTTTCTGTAGAGGAGAAAACATGATTGGCTCAAGTATTATATAAAATTGATTATTAAAAATAATCACAAAACACTTATGTGAGCTATGCAAATGAGCTCAATTCCTCTTTTTTTTTTATACAAGTAGGAAAAAGTTAGTAGAAAGCAATTTGGTTACTAAAAAAGCTAACAAACAACAAGTGGCAACTACTGTAAAACCAACCAAATCTTCAAGTGGCCATATACACCAATAAATACAGCTTACAAATACCATAGATACATTAACAGTGATATAATTCTCAGAAACTAACTTACCTATTTGAAGTGCTTCCAAGAAGTTTCTCCTGCACAGACCTGCACCATTCTGTGAACCCTGCACTAAAAGCGCTTAGATTATTCCACTGGACTATGAATTTTTAGTTGCTGTTGACGAACTGTATATCTGAGTGAGCACGAGAGTGATGCATTATTGGAGTCTCAAGGTTTCACCCCTCTTCTGTAGAATATTTTATTGGCAAAATATATTATTATTATCTGTATGCAGAACTTTATATTTGTCTGTATTAAATTTAATCTGCCATTATTCTACCCACTTACATATTTTGTTCAACTCATTCTGTAATTTCTAAGATGCTGCCTCCAATTGAGCTGCTTCTCCTAGTTTGGGATCATCTGGAAATTTGACCAATTTGCATTGGGTGTCTGAATCCATGTCATTGATGTAAATTAGAAACATCAATCTCTGGGGCACCTCACTTTGTACTTGACCAGCACCTTAATGCGTCTCCTGTTTTTTGTCTACCCCCCATTAGTTAACCAAGCCAGAACCTTATTTTAATCCAAAACCCTGCAAACCATTACAGAGTCTGAAATTAATTTAGTCTGACCCTTTTTTTTTTATTCTGCTTCGTTTCAGGCACACGACAGCCTGGAGCTTTCATTTCAGACAGCAGATGTGAAGCTGGATATATTCTTTTTCTATGAAGAAGATGATTACATGTGGAATGGAGGAACCCAGGCCAAATCTGGCAAAAAATTCAAGTATGTTGCTAACAACATTTATTTGCTGCATCTTCTAAGAGCAGTTTCTAAATGGTTAATACCTTGCTGTAAGAGGATATATACAATGAAAAGTCTACTAACCAATGCTCTCGACTTCACAGTTTACCAAAAATCAGGTCTGGAGATGCATACACATCGCATCTGTAATGGCAGCACGTACATTGCACGAGGTTCAGACAGTGTTGTACAAACATCACTGATGTGCTGTGCACGCCCCTCCTAATCCTGATTTACAGCAGGGAAAGAAATATAGGCAATGCAATTTGGATTTTTTTTTTAAGGGGATCCGGAACATTTTTTAAGTACTGCTGTGTGGTCAGTATTCTTTATGGTGCAGTGGGCCTTTCATTCCGAGTTGGGTGTAGAGCAAGAACAGCAGTGCCCTAATCACTGAGGGGATCAGTCAAAGATTAACTCTGGCCACACACCAAGCCATTGCTTAATAAAAGTAAGATCACAACCATTTCCTCGTGCATTAGGTTCAACAATTTTAACTTTCCAGCTATCATAGAGGCAGGTAAGTAGTTGGAGCCACAAAGATAAATGGGTTCATCAAATTAACTTTTAATTGTGTTTTAAATCGAAGGATAAGCGAGAGTCTGATGGTGAGCCTCAAAGATTGTCAGTGAATTGAGTAAATAATTGAAAGTTGTCATTTAGTTTAGCTGTATCTTTTTTCAAAATCCCATGCCTATTTATTTTAATAGTGATTGATTTTTTTTTTTGCAGATTTTCTTCCCTTTTGTTTTTATACATAAACCTGAAAAGGAGATTTTAAGTTGGCAGAAAATGCTGACTTTAAAGATCATTAAGAATATAGGGATGACGCTTTCTCTTCCCCATTATGTGTACTCTTTACTTGTTTGTAAAAGCAGCCTCCAGATGATAGTGTGGATATCAGAGTATTTCTATCTTAAACCTATTCCATACAAAGATCTCTGTTGTAGACACTTTTGCAGTATTTTAATAAAACACAAGCAATTTTAAAAAGCTTTTATTTTCTCCCCTCGTCTGAAGGCACTGAATTACTTTTTCATAAGCTGCCTTGATTTTATATCAGTCTTCAAGGTAGAAGACACTAACAACATCACAATAATAGATAATCAAGGGGCTAGAGGGAGGGGCATCTTAATACTATCACTAAAGAAAAAGTACTCGGTAAAATAATGGAACTAAAGGTGGACAAGTCCCCTGTACCTGATGGTCTGCATCCTAGGGTCTTAAAAGAAGTGGCTGCAGAGATAGTGGATGCATTGGTTACAATCTACCAAAATTCCCTGGAGACTGGAGAGGTCCCAGCGGATTGGAAAACTGCAAATGTAATGCCCCTATTTTTTTTTAAAAAGGAGGCAGACAGAAAGCAGGAAACAGTTAACCTAACATCTGTCGTTGGGAAAATACTGGAGTCCATTATTAAGGAAGCAGTAGCAGGACATTTGGAAAATTATAATGCAATCAAGCAGAGTCAGCATGGTTTTATGAAAGGGAAATCATGTTTGACAAATTTGCTGGAGTTCTTTGAGGATGTAACGAACAGGGTGGATAAGGGGGAAACCAGTGGATGTGGTGTATTTGGAATTCCTAAAATGCATTCAAGAGAACTTTTTAAATTAGTGTGTAACAAGCCCAACATGGGAGGGATCGGTTCTGGATTTAGTTTTGGGGAATGAAGTTGGGCAGGTGGAAAGGGTATCAGTGGGAGAGCACTTGGGTGCCAGTGACCATAATTCAGTCAGATTCAAGATAGTTATGGATAAGGACAAGAATAGACCAGGAATAAATGTCCCAAATTGGGGAAAAGCTAACTTTGCTAAGTTGAGAAGTGATTTGGCCACAGTGGACTAGAAATAGCTACTTGAAGGTAAATCAGTGTCGGAACAATGGGAGGCATTCAAGGAGGAGATCTGGAGGGCTCGGGCTAAACATGTGCCCTTAAAGAAAAAGGGTGGGAATAACAAATTCTAGAGGCCCCTGGATGTCTAGGCAGGGGAGGATAAAGAAAAAAAGGGAAGCTTGTCATATACTAACGGCTAAATACTGTAGAATCTCTGGAGGAATATAGAAAATTCAGAGGTGAAATTAAAAATGATGTTAGGAATGCTAAGAGAAAGCATGAAAAATTCTTGGCAAGTAAAATCAAGGAAAACCCAAAGAAGTTCTATAAATATATTCATCATCATCATCATAGGCAGTCCCTCGAATCGAGGATGACTTGCTTCCACGTCAAGAAGTTCACAGATGTTTCAATGAAGGACCTAAAATTCCAGGTCCCGAACTAAATCTTGAAGGGTGGAAGATGCCTGTGCATGGATTTTTTTAACGTGTGGTGGCCGTTGCACACCAGCCACCACACTGGCTTGACAGAGCTAGGTCTTGGTCCAGTAGCAAGGATTAACCAAGATGACTGGAGACCAGCTCTGCTGCGCGCACCTAATGCGCATACATATCGCAATGTGAGCTGGCACATGCTGCCCCTGGGCCCTCTCCTTTCCTGGGCCCCGAACTCGCGCCTCTCCTGGGCCCCGAACACGTCCCTCTACAATCTCTCGCCGTTTCTTCGCCCCGACCTCGCCGCTCCTGCAGTACCTGCCCACGCTCCAATCACCAGGACAGGATAATTATATTAAGAGCAAGAGGATAATTAAAGAAAGGATAGGGCCTATTAGAGGCCATGAGGGTAATCTGTGTGTGGAAGCGGAAGATGTTGGTATGGTTTTTAATGAATATTTTGCGTCTGTTTTCACAAAGGAAAGGGGCAATGCAGATACTGCTGTCGAGGAGGAGTGTGAAATTCTGGATGAAATAAACATAGTGAGAGAGGAGGTATTAAGGAGTTTAGCAGCTTTGAAAGTGGATAAGTCCCCCGGCCCGGATGAACATAAGAACATAAGAAATAGGAGCGGAGTAGGCCATTTGGCCCATCGAGCCTGCTCTACCATTCAATAAGATCATTGCTGATTTGATCATGGACTCGGCTCTACTTCCCTGCCCGCTCCCCATAACCCTTTACTCCCTTATCGTTCAAAAATCTGTCTATCTCTGCCTTAAATATATTCAATGACCCAGGCTCCACAGCTCTTTGGGTTTTAGAATTCCATAGATTTACAACCCTCAGAGGAAATTTTTCTCATCTCAGTTTTAAATGTGCAGCCCCTTATTCTAAGACTATGTCCCCTAGTTTTAGTTTCCCCTATGAGTGGAAACATCCTTTCTGCATTCACCTTGTTGAGTCCCCTCATTATCTTATAAGTTTCAATAAGATCACCTCTCATTCTTCTTAACCCCAATGTGTATAGGCCCAACCTACTCAACCTATCCTCATAAGTCAACCCCCTCATCTCCGGAATCAACCTAGTGAACCTTCTTGAACAGCCTCCAATGCACGTATATCCTTCTTTAAATACGGAGACCAAAACTGTACGCAGTACTCCAGGTATGGCCTCACCAGTACCCTGGACAGTTGTAGCAGGACTTCTCTGCTTTTATACTCTATCCCCCTTGCAATAAAGGCCAACATTCCATTTGCCTTCCGGATTACTTGCTGTACCTGCATACTAACTTTTTGTGTTTCTTGTACAAGGACCCCCAGGTCTCTCTGTACTGCAGCATTTTGCAATTTTTCTCCATTTAAATTATAATTTGCTTTTCTATTATTTCTGCCAAAGTGGATAACCTCACATTTTCCCACATTATACTCCATCTGCCAAATTTTTTCCCACTCACTTAGCCTGTCTATATCCCTTTGCAGATTTTTTGTGGTCCTCCTCACAATTTGCTTTCCCACGCATCTTCCCACTGCAAACTTGGCTATATTACACTCGGTCCCTTCATCCAAGTCATTAATATAGATTGTAAATAGTTGAGGCCCCAGCACCGATCCCTGCGGCATCCCACAAGTCATTGTTTGCCAACCGGAAAATGACCCATTTATCTTGACTCTGTTTTCTGTTAGTTAGCCGATCCTCTATCCATGCTAATATATTACCCCCAACCCGATGAGCTTTTATCTTGTGCAGTAGCCTCTTATGTGGCACCTTATCGAATGCCTTCTGGAAATCCAAATACTGCACATCCACAAGTTCCCCCTTATTCACTCTGCTTGCTATGTCCTCAAAGAACTCCAGAAAATTTGTCAAACATGATTTCCCTTTCATAAAACCATGCTGACTCTGCTTGATTGAATCATGCTTTTCCAAATGTCCCGTTCCTGCTTCCTTAAAACTGGACTCCAGCATTTTCCCAATGACAGATGTTAGGCTAACTGGTCTATAGTTTCCTGCTTTTTATCTGCCTCCTTTTTTCAATCTGCTGGGACTGCCCCAGAATATAGGGAAGTTTGGTAGATTACAACCAATGCATCCACAATCTCTGCAGCCACTTCTCTTAAGACCCTAGGATGGAAAGCATCAGGTCCAGGGGACTTGTCTGCCTTTAGCCCCATTATTTTACCTAGTACTACTTCATTAGTGATTGTGATTGTATTAAGTTCCTCCCTACATATAGCCCCTTGATTATCCATTATTGGGTTGAAATGCAGGCTGTTGAGCGAAGCTAAACTAAGCCACCATGCTGCCAGGTGTGACAAGTCAACGAAAGCAACAAACTCACTCAAATTCCTGGAGGAACTTGGCAGTAAATTTCAAGTATCAGCTCTTCAGCAGGCTGTAAGAAAGCCTCCACACTTGGTCTTCTGTAAATCTCCACTAAATGACAGGCATCTAATATCAGGTTGGGTTAACTTGTAATCTGCATAGGACAGAATCATTTTTTTCCCAATCGCTGAAGCCATGTTATCGCCACCCAAATGTGAATGTGAAACCCTTGCAGTGTTTCCGCCAGACAGGAACTAAAACCCAGCCTGAAGGAAGTCTAATCACAGTGCGAGCAGCAGGGAGTCCGGGGACGTCGGAGGCCTACAAAAGATCCAAAGCGTCGGAGAGGCGGGAATGCAAGCAGCGGGGAGTCCAGGGATGTTGGAGGCCTACAAAAGGCCCAGCAGTTCGTGAGGCGGGAGTGCGAGCAGTGGGAGTCCGGGGACATCGGAGGCCAGCCGGTGCAGCTGCAGCAGGGAGGCAAAAAGAAGTGGAAAGAAATCGAAAGGTGATGTCACAGCCAAGGGGGTAAGTGATTGGCTGGTGATTGGTAAGTAGTTTTTCTTTTTCTTTCCTATTTCAGTAAGTAACATTTAGCATTGTTGTTGCCAATTTAAGTTAATCTAAGGGGTAAGACATGGCAGGAGAGCTCGGACACGTGTTATGCTCCTCCTGTACGATGTGGGAAGTCAGGGAAGCTTCCGGTGTCCCTGACGACTGCGTGTGCGGGAAGTGTATCCGCCTCCAGCTCCTGACGGACTGCATTGCAGCACTGGAGCTGCGGGTGGATTCACTCTGGAGCATGCACGATGCTGAGAATGACGTGAATAGCATGTTTAGCGAGTTGGTCTCACCGCAGGTAAAGGGTACATAGCCAGATAGTAAATGGGTGACCAACAGGAAGAGCAGTGGAAGGAGGGTAGTGCAGGGGTCCCCTGCGGTCATCCTCCTGCAAAAGAGATACACCGCTTTGGGTACTGTTGAGGGGGATGACTCATCAGGGGAGAGCAGCAGCAGCCAAGTTCATGGCACTTTGGGTGGCTCTGCTGCACAGGAGGGCAGGAAAAAGAGTGGGAGAGGAATAGTGATAGGGAATTCGATTGTAAGGGAAATAGATGGGCGTTTCTGCGGCCGCAACCGAGACTCCAGGATGGTATGTTGCCTCCCTGGTGCAAGGGTCAAGGATGTCTCAGAGCGTGTGCAGGACATTCTGAAAAGGGAGGGTGAACAGCCAGTTGTCGTGGTGCACATAGGTACCAACGATATAGGTAAAAAACAGGATGAGGTCCTACGAGATGAATTTAGGGAGCGAGGAGCTAAATTTAAAAAGTAGGACCTCAAAAGTAGTAATCTCGGGATTGCTACCAGTGCCACGTGCTAGTCAGAGTAGGAATCGCAGGATAGCAGAATACGTGGCTTGAGAAGTGGTGCAAAAGGGAGGGATTCAAACTCCTGGGACATTGGAACCGGTTCTGGGGGAGGTGGGACCAGTACAAACCGGACGGTCTGTACCTGGGCAGGACCGGAACCAATGTCCTGGGGGGAGTGTTTGCTAGTGCTGTTGGGGAGGAGTTAAACTAACATGGCAGGGGAATGGGAACCTATGCAGGGAGACAGAGGGAAATAAATTGGAGGCAGAAGCAAAAGATAGAAAGAGGAATAGTAAAAGTAGAGGGCAGAGAAACCCAAGGCAAAAAACAAAAAGGGCCACATTACAGCAAAATTCTAAAGGGGCAAAGTGTGTTAAAAAGACAAGCCTGAAGGCTCTGTGCCTCAATGCGAGGAATATTCGGAATAAAGTGGACGAATTAACTGCGCAGACAGCAGTTAACGGATATGATGTAATTGGCATCACGGAGACATGGCTCCAGGGTGACCAAGGCTGGGAACTCAACATCCAGGGGTATTCAACATTTAGGAAGGATAGGCAGAGAGGAAAAGGAGGCGGGGTGGCGTTGCTGGTTAAAGAGGAAATTATTGCAATAGTAAGGAGGGACATTAGCCTGGATGATGTGGAATCGGTATGGGTGGAGCTGCGGAATACCAAAGGGCAGAAAACGATAGTGGGAGTTGTATACAAACCACCAAACAATAGTAGTAAGGTTGGGGACAGCATCAAACAAGAAATAAGGGATGTGTGCAATAAAGGTACAGCAGTTATCATGGGCGACTTTTATCTACATATTGATTGGGCTAACCAAACTGGTAGCAATGCGGTGGAGGAGGATTTCCTGGAGTGTATTAGGGATGGTTTTCTCGACCAATATGTCGAGGAACCAACAAGAGAGCTGGCCATCCTAGACTGGGTGATGTGTAATGAGAAGAGACTAATTAGCAATCTTGTTGTGCGAGGCCCCTTGGCGAAGAGTGACCATAATATGGTAGAATTCTTTAAGATGGAGAGTGACACAGTTAATTTGGAAACTAGGGTCCTGAACTTAAAGAAAGGTAACTTCGACGGTATGAGGCGTGAATTGGCGAGAATAGACTGGCAAAGGATACTTAAAGGGTTGACGGTGGATAAGCAATGGCAAACATTTAAAGATCACATGGATGAACTTCAGCAATTGTACATCCCTGTCTGGAATAAAAATAAAACGGGGAAGATGGCTCAACCGTGGCTAACAAGGGAAATTAATGATAGTGTTAAAATCGAGGAAGAGATATCTAAATTGGCTAGAAAAAGGACTGGGAGAAATTTAGAATTCAGCAGAGGAGGACTAAGGGTTTTATTAAGAGGGGGAAAATAGAGTACGAGAGGAAGATTGCAGGGAACATGAAAACTGACTGCAAAAGCTTCTATAAATATGTGAAAAGAAATAGATTAGTGAATACAAATGTAGGTCCCTTGCAGTCGGATTCAGGTGAATTTATAATGGGGAACAAAGAAATGGTGGACCAATTGAACAAATACTTCGGTTCTGTCTTCACGAAGGAAGACGCGAATAACCTTCCGAATGTATTAGGGGACAGTGGGTCAAGTGATGAGGAGGAACTGATGGATATCCTTATTAGGCGGGAAATTGTGTTAGGGAAATTGATGGGATTAAAGGCTGATAAATCCCTGGGGCCTGATAGTCTGCATCCCATAATACTTAAGGAAGTGGCCCTAGAAATAGTGGATGCATTGGTGATTATTTTCCAACAGTCTATCGAATCTGGATCAGTTCCTTTGGACTGGAAGGTAGCTAATGTAACACCACTTTTTAAAAAAGGAGGGAGAGAGAAAACGGGTAATTATAGACTGGTTAGCCTGACATCAGTAGTGGGGAAAATGTTGGAATCAATCATTTTAAGGATGAAGTAGCAGTGCATTTGGAAAGCAGTGACAGGATCGGTCCAAGTCAGCAGGGATTTATGGAAGAGAAATCATGCTTGACGAATCTTCTGGAATTTTTTGAGGATGTAACCAGCAGAATGGACAAGGGAGAACCAGTGGATGTGGTGTATTTGGACTTTCAAAAGGCTTTTGACAAGGTCCCACACAAGAGATTGGTGTGCAAAGTCAAAGCGCATGATATTGGAGCTAATATACTGACGTGGATAGAGAACTGGTTGGCAGACAGGAAGCAGAGAGTCAGGATATTTGGGTCCTTTTCAGAATGGCAGGCAGTGACTAGTTGAGTGCTGCAGGGCTCAGTGCTGGGACCCCAGCTCTTTACAATATACATTAACGATTTGGATGAAGGAATTGAGTGTAATATCTCCAAGTTTGCAGATGACACTAAACTGGGTGGCAGTGTGAGCTGTGAGGGGGACGCCAAGAGGCTGCAGGGTGACTTGGACAGGTTAGGTGCATGGGCAAATGCATGGCAGATGTAGTATAATGTGGAGAAATGTGAGGTTATCCATTTTGGGGGCAAAAACACGAAGGCAGAATGTTATATGAATGGCGGCAGATTAGGAAAAGGGGAGGTGCAACGAGACCTGGGTGTCATGGTTCATCAGTCATTGAAGGTTGGCATGCAGGTACAACAGGCGGTGAAGAAGGCAAATGGTATGTTGGCCTTCATAGCTAGGGGATTTGAGTATAGGTGCAGGGAGGTCTTACTGCAGTTGTACAGGGCCTTAGTGAGGCCTCACCTGGAATATTGTGTTCAGTTTTGGTCTCCTAATCTGAGGAAGGACGTTCTTGCTATTGAGGGAGTGCAGCGAAGGTTCACCAGACTAATTCCAGGGATGGCTGCACTGTCATATGAGGAGAGACTGGATCAACTGGGCCTTTATTCACTGGAGTTTAGAAGGATGAGAGGGGATCTCATAGAAACATAAGATGACGGGACTGAACAGGTTAGATGCGGGAAGAATGTTCCCGATGTTAGGGAAGTCCAGAACCAGGGGACATAGTCTTAGGATATGAAATAGGCCATTTAGGACTGAGATGAGGAGAAACTTCTTCACTCAGAGAGTTGTTAACCTGTGGAATTCCCTGCCGCTGAGCGTTGTTGATGCCAGTTCATTGGATATATTCAAGAGGGAGTTAGATATGGCCCTTATGGCTAAGGGGATCAAGGGGTATGGAGAGAAAGCAGGAAAGGGGTACTGAGGGAATGATCAGCCATGATCTTATTGAATGGCGGTGCAGGCTCGAAGGGCCGAATGGCCTACTCCTACACCTATTTTCTGTGTTTCACAAAAGAGGAAATAGCAGAGGCCTCGACCATTATTTTCCAGTCCTCTTTGGATTCAGGCATGGTACTAGAGGACTGCTAATGTGGTATCCCTGTTTAAGAAAGGAGAAAGGGATAGGCCGAGTAATTACAGGCCTGTCAGCCTAACCTCAGTGGTGGGAAAATTATTGGAAAAAATCCTGAAGGATAAATCTACATTTAGAAAGGCAAGGATTAATCAGGGTCAATCAGCACGGATTTGTTAAGGGAAGATCGTGTTTGACTAATCCGATTGATTTTTTCGAGGAGGTAACCAGGAGGGTCGATGATTTTGGTGCGTACGATGCAGTGTATGTGGACTTTAGCAAAGCTTTTGATAAGGGCCCACATGGCAGACTGGCCACTAAGGTAAAAGCCCATGGGATCCTGAGCAAAGTGGCAAGTTGGATCCAAAATTGGCTTAGAGATAGGAAGCAAAGGGTAATGATTGATGGATGTTTCTGTGACTGGAAGGATGTTTCCAGTTCTGTAGCGCTCAGTACTGGGTTTCTTGCTTTTTGTGGTATACATCAATGATCTAGATTTGAATATAGGGGGTATGATTAAGAAGTTTGCAGATGACACTGAAATTGGTTGTGTGGTTGATAATGAAGAGGAAAGTCATGGGCTGCAGGAGGATATCAATCTATTGGTCAGGTGGGCAGAATAGTGACAAATGGAATTTAACTCTGAGAAGTGTGAGGTAAAGTGTGGTGAGGGCTAATAAGGAAAGGGTATACACATTAAATGGTAGGCCACTTAGAAGTGTAGATAAACAAAGGGACCTTGGAGTGCTTGTCCACAGATCCCTGAAAGTAGCAGGCCAGGTGGATAAGGTGGTTAAGAAGGCATACGGAATGCTTGCCTTTATTGGCTGAGACATAGAATACAAGAGCAGGGAGGTTATGCATAAATTGTATACACTGGTTAGGCCACAGCTGGAATACTGCGTGCAGTTCTGGTCGCCGTATTATAGGAAGGACGTGATTGCACAGGAGAGGGTGCAGAGGACATTTATGAGGATGCTGCCTAGAATGGAGAATCTTGGCTATGAGGACAGATTGGTTAGGCTGGGTTTGTTCTCCTTGGAACAGAGGAGGCAGAGGACAGACCTCATTGAGGGAAATAAAATTTTGAGGGGACTAGATATAGTGGATAGCAACGGCCTATTTCCCTTGGTGGAGGGGTAAATTACGAGCGGGCATAGTTTTAAGGTGGTTGGTGAAAGGTTTAGAGGGAATTTGAGGGGAAGCTTCTTCACGCAGAGGGTTGTGGGGGTCTGGAACTCACTGCCTGGAAATGTGGTAGAGGCAGAAACCCTCATCACATTTAAAAGATGCTTGGATGGGCAGTTGAAGTGCTGTAACCTACAGGGTTACAGACCTAGAGCTGGTAAATGGGATTAGATTGGCTAACCTCTTGCTGGCTGGTGCAGATACATAGAAACATAGAAAATAGGTGCAGGAGTAGGCCATTCGGCCCTTCGAGCCTGCACCGCCATTCAATTAATTCATGGCTGAACATGCAACTTCAGTACCCCATTCCTGCTTTCTCGCCAAACCCCTTGATCCCCCTAGTAGTAAGGACGACATCTAACTCCTTTTTGAATATATTTAGTGAATAGGCCTCAACAACTTTCTGTGGTAGAGAATTCCACAGGTTCATCACTCTCTGGGTGAAGAAGTTTCTCCTCATCTCGGTCCTAAATGGCTTACCCCTTATCCTTAGACTGTGACCCCTGGTTCTGGACTTACCCAACATTGGGAACATTCTTCCTGCATCTAACCAGTCTAAACCCGTCAGAATTTTAAACGTTTCGATGAGATCCCCTCTCATTTTTCTGAACTCCAGTGAATACAAGCCCAGTAGATCCAGTCTTTCTTATATTTCAGTCCTGCCATCCCAGGAATCAGTCTGGTGAACCTTCACTGCACTCCCTCAATAGCAAGAATGTCCTTCCTCAAGTTAGGAGACCAAAACTGTACACAATACTCCAGGTGTGGCCTCACCAAGGCCCTGTACAACTGTAGTAACACCTCCCTGCCCCTGTACTCAAATCCCCTTGCTATGAAGGCCAACATGCCATTTGCTTTCTTTACCGCCTGCTGTACCTGAATGCCAACCTTCAATGACTGATGTACCATGACACCCAGGTCTCGTTGCACCTCCCCTTTTCCTAATCTGTCACCATTCAGATAATAGTCTGTCTCTCTGTTTTTACCACCAAAGTGGATAACCTCAAATTTATCCACATTATACTTCATCTGCCATGTATTTGCCCACTCACCTAACCTATCCAAGTCACTCTGCAGCTTCATAGCATCCTCCTCGCAGCTCACACTGCCACCCAACTTAGTGTCATCCACAAATTTAGAGATACTACATTTAATCCCCTCATCTAAATCATTAATGTACAATGTAAACAGCTGGGGCCCCAGCACAGAACCTTGCGGTACCCCACTAGTCACTGCCTGCCATTCTGAAAAGTACCCGTTTACTCCTACTCTTTGCTTCCTGTCTGCCAACCAGTTCTCAATCCACGTCAGCATGCTACCCCCAATCCCATGTGCTTTAACTTTGCACATTAATCTCTTGTATGGGACCTTGTCGAAAGCCTTCTGAAAGTCCAAATACACCACATCAACTGGTTCTCCCTTGTCCACTCTACTGGAAACATCCTCAAAAAATTCCAGAAGATTTGTCAAGCATGATTTCCCTTTCACAAATCCATGCTGACTTGGACCTATCATGTCACCTCTTTCCAAATGCGCTGCTATGACATCCTTAATAATTGATTCCATCATTTTACCCACTACCGATGTCAGGCTGACCGGTCTATAATTCCCTGTTTTCTCACTCCCTCCTTTTTCAAAAGTGGGGTTACATTGACTACCCTCCAGTCCATAGGAACTGATCCAGAGTCTATGGAATGTTGGAAAATGACTGTCAATGCATCCGCTATTTCCAAGGCAACCTCTTTAAGTACTCAGTCCATCAGGCCCTGGGGATTTATTGGCCTTCAATCCCATCAATTTCCCCAATACAATTTCCCGACTAATAAGGATTTCCCTCAGTTCCTCCTTCTTACTAGACTCTCTGACCCCTTTTATATCCGGAAGGTTGCTTGTGTCCTCCTCAGTGAATACCGAACCAAAGTACTTGTTCAATAGGTCTGCCATTTCTTTGTTCCCCGTTATGACTTCCCCTGATTCTGACTGCAGAGGACCTACATTTGTCTTTACTAACCTTTTTCTCTTTACATATCTATAGAAGCTTTTGCAGTCCGTCTTAATGTTCCCTGCAAGCTTCCTCTCGTACTCTATTTTCCCTGCCCTAATCAAACCCTTTGTCGTCCTCTGCTGAGTTCTAAATTTCTTCCATTCCCCAGGTTCACTGCTATTTCTGGCCAATTTGTATGCCATTTCCTTGGCTTTAATACTATCCCTGATTTCCCTTGTTAGCCACGGTTGAGCCACCTTCCCTATTTTATTTTTACGCCAGACAGGGATGTACAATTGTTGTAGTTCATCCATGCGGTCTCTAAATGTCTGCCACTGCCCATCCACAGTCAACCCCTTAAGTATCATTCGCCAATCTATCCTAGCCAATTCACGCCTCATTCCTTCAAAGTTACCCTTCTTTAAGCACTTCAGGGAACCTAATATGGCCAGAGTCGTCTCCTGAACTAGTTTTGATCGCCTGAATGGGTCAGAGAGGAATTTTCCCAGATTTTTTTCCCCAATTGGACTTGGTTTTTATCTTTTTTTGCCTCTCCCAGGAGATTGCATGGCTCCAGGTGGGGTGGAATGTAAAATGTTGCAATACATGGGGTATCGCAGTTGTGTGGGGCGGTCTGGTTGGGCCGGATGATCTTTGCCTTTCCACTATTGTTCATAGGTTTATATGTAATCTTCAGGGCCTCTGACCGAGGCCCGTGTAGCTTTTTGTCAGCCGGCGTGGACACGATGGGCCGAAATTGCCTCCTGCGCTGTAAATTTCTATGCTTCTAAGGCATTCGATAAGGTGCCACATAAAAGGTTACTGCACAAGACAAGAGCTCACTGATTTGGGGGTAATATATTTGCATGGATAGAAGATTGGCTAACTAACAGAAAACAGAGTCGGGATAAATGGGTCTTTTTCCAGTTGGCAAACGGTAACTAGTGCGGTGCCACAGGGATCAATGGTGGGGCCTCAACTATTTGCAATCTGTAAGAATCGGCATCAACATCGACAGCATCAGAGTAAGCATTTTTGACTAAGTTTCGAATTTTGCTTTTTCATATTTCAAAAGAGCTGACAGCATGACTTGGGACAGGCCCAAACATTTTCCACAGGAATACACATCAGGTGTGCGAGGATAGTCTGGGATGGTTGAAGTGAGATGGAAGACCCTTTTGTTATGTAATGGGAACCCATCAGTGAAAGATCAGGTAAACTGCTCAAGCCATCGAAATGACTGAGAGACCCGGAGCGCAGGAACCTCAGGACAAAGGAAGCTATCTGGCCACCCAGACTCGTCGGAGCCTTTATCCCTAGGAACAGCCCAGTAACAAAGGCACAGGCCGAAGATGTGATTCATTGCTTTTAGTTGGATTGCCTCAGGCAAAGGACTGGTTTTTGGCGCGAGAATTCAGAAGCATTTTTCAGGTATAAGGGACGGCAGTTTTGCAGCCATCTCTCTCTCTCTCTCTCTCTCTCTCTCTCTCTCTCTCTCCCCTCTTCTACGCTTGCTTGCTTTGTTCAATGTACTCAAGGAACTAGCACTCCATCTGAGACGGAGAGAAGAAACCATCTACGAGCAAAGAGAGCCTCGCTACCTCGACTGGGAAGCTGACCTTGAGACTGGACTTGGAAACCACAGATTGGTACAAAACCAGAAGATACGTCTCATCGGGAGAAGCAGCGAGTAAGCCAGAGGGGTAACTGGTGAGCATTACCCCAGCCCACACATCCTTTAGACCATCGCGTAGTGTGAAGGGGTATCGTGTGTCCCAACCAAGCCTTAGGGGTTTAATGGGGAGGTTTCCGCGCGGATCATAGGCGTACGCACAGTCTGTTGGACAGATTCGATGGTGCCCTATTGAGCCGAGCAGGGGTGTTTTATTCGTGGGTACTTCGCGATGGGGGCCTGTTCAGACGGGCCAGTGTTGTGTGTTGTACTGTGGGGTCTTTTACACCACCAGGGTGTGTTTTACTGGAAGCAGGTGTGTGTTTTAACTTGAATAAAAACATTGTGACAGTTAAGACCGAAAGATCTGTCTATAAACTGTGTATTCTGTTCACTACTATAATTCCCAGGGTCTGGAACTGTTGTAAGCGGGGTGATTCGAAATCACCCAGAGCGAAACCACTTACAAATCTATATTAATGACTTACATGAAGGGACTGAGTGTAATGTAGCCAAGTTTGCTGCTGATACAAAGATGGGTGGGAAAGCAAGTTGTGAGGAGGACACAAAGAATCTGCAAAGGGATATAGACAGGCTAAGTGAGTGGGAAAACATTTGGCAGATGGAGTATAATGTAGGAAATTATGAGGTTATCCACTTTGGCAGGAAAAATTAAAGCAAATTATTATTTAAATGGAGAGAGATTACAAAATGCTGCAGTACAGAGGGATCTGGGGGTCCTTGTGCATGAAACACAAAAAGTTAATATGCAGGTACAGCAAGTAATCAGGAAGGCAAATGGAATGTTGCCCTTTATTGCAAGGGGGACGGAATACAATAGCAGGGAAGTCCTGCTACAACTGTACAGGGTATTGGTGAGACCACACCTAGAGTACTGCTTACAGTTTTGGTCTCCTTATTTAAGGAGGGATATACTTGCATTGGAGGCAGTTCAGAGAAGGTTCACTAGGTTGATTCCTGAGATGAACGGGTTGACTTATGAAGAAAGGTTGAGCAGGTTGGGCCTATACTCATTGGTGTTCAGAAGAATGAGAGGTGATCTTATTGAAACATATAAGATACTGAGGGGTCTCGACAAGGTAGAGGCAGAGAAGATGTTTCCACTCGTGGGGTAATCTAGAACTAGGGGCATAGTTTAATGAGGGGTTGCCCATTTAGAACTGAGATGAGGAGGAATTTATTCTCTGAGGGTCGTAAATCTGTGGAATTCTCTGCCCCAGAGAAGGCTGGGTCATTGAATATATTTAAGGCGGAGATAGACAGGTTTTTGAACAATAAGGGAGTGAAGGGTTATGGGGATTGGGCAGAGAAGTAGAGCTGAGCCCAAGATCAGATCAGCCACGATCTTATTGAATGGCAGAGCAGGTTCGAGGGGCCAAATGGCCTACTCCTGCTACTATTTCTTATGTTATGTTGATTTGTAATAAGATTTATCGTGTGTTACTGCTTTGATGGATGTAAAAATTCCTTTCAACTTAAACTATTCACATTTTGAATCATTCCCGTGGACTGCAGATTTTTTATTGTGTTTACATTTTTTTTATAAAAGCCAAGTATTATGGGGGGTTTGCTTCTCCCAGGTGTTCATAGCTAAACTTGGTTGCTGTTTTTCACATTACCCCATTGGTTATTTTGGTGGTACAGCTTCAAGCATTGGAAATATTTGGTTTATTGCATGAAGCACAAGTGGGACTCGCCTGGCTAAATATTCATCCCTGGCCACATCAGTTTGCATAACCTCAACATGAGCAGCACCTCTGTCCAGATTTCCTGGGGTTGAGACCAGCTTGACTGCTGGTTGATCCATTTCTGATTGTGCCCTGGAATCCGAGAGAGAGTGCCAGATGTTCCATTAGAGGCATATAGTTTACAACAACAACATCATTGCATATATATAGCACCTTTTAATGTAGTCAAACATCCCGAGTCGCTTCACAGGAGCGAATATCAGACAGAATTTGACAGTGAGCCAGGAGATATTAGGACAGGTGATGATGGTCTTTTTTAAGGAGTGTTTTCAAGGATGAGAGAGCGGTTTAGGGAGGGAATTGCAGAGCTTTGGGCCCAAGCAGCTGAAGGCACGGCTGCCAAAGGTGGGACAAAGGAAATATGGGATGCACGAGAGACAGAATTGGAGGAATGCAAAGATCTCTGAGGAGGTTACAGGGATATGCAAAATACTGGTGGCAGGTGTGCAGGCTCAAGTCAAAATGGTTGATTCACAGAGAAAGACGACTGCGAGACCATTGTATTGTGTTTTAAACATGAAAGTTATCTTTCAAAAATGAATGAAAACAAATGTTGATTTTATAGTTTTGTGCGAAGTATCCTACTGCTATTATTACGTTTGCTTAATCTTGTTTCCTTTTTTCTTACTAAATGTTTTTTGTAGATACATATTTCCTAAATTTACCCTGTGCTGGACTGAATTCCTAGAACTAAAAGTACGAGTCCCCTGCAAAACACTTGCATACGTGGAAGCAAACTATGGCAAGAACTGGGAAATTCCTGTAACCAGTTGGGATTGGAAAAGTTCACCATCTAATGTGCAAGAAAATGGCATTTGGCCTCCTGGGGACTGGGACGAAGTCATCCAGATACACTGAGTGTGGTTGAAACTGAAGTGGGGGGGGCGACGTTGATAAAAGAGGAACATTGATGCAACGAATGAACCATAACTATATGGAAAAGGGGGCTTCAGTGCTTAATTATCTCTGGTGGTAGAATTACCAATGTTTGAATATAAGGTTGTGCACTTGGTGCTGCACTGCCTGATCAGGTGAAGGCTATCTACTGGTGTCAATAGTGGTAAAGATTTCCCTTTGATTTGTAAAATAATCCTCTTACAACATAGAAAGCCAGTTTGGATACTGGCCTTCACCAAACTGAACTGACATATAAAACTAATTTTATTGAGCCTTAAATAAATTTCATGCTTAGAATAACCTGCCAGTAAAAGTTGAGATTTTCAATTATTTTGTGAATGTCATGCTACTGAATGCTACTTCAGATTAAAATAGTAACTTATTCATAATTTAAGAAATGCTATATTTATTCAGAAACTTAATTCTACAGTTTAAATAAACTAATAGGTTTTAGAGACAACACAGGAGACTCCTGGATGCAGATAATGTAGTACTATGATAAAAGAGAGCTTGTCTTCAGAACTAATGCACCTTTTCCTCTTTCCCTTTTCATTGATGTCATTATTTTACACCTTACTGATTTATGTATTGTCTCTATTACTAAGCAAACTTCTCCATGGAACAGTCATTCTAATGTGCAACTCATTTCAGTACAAACTGAGATTTGGACTCAGGGCGGAAAACTAAATGTAGGGCTACTGAGAGGCTTGAGATCTGGTAGAACCTCCTCCCTGTCTCGTACTTACAATTGCCTGTTTTTCTGAAGTACTTTTTTACGAAGATGCTCTTAAAACCTTAAGTTGTTATGCTTTTACTGAAAGATCCTCAGTATTAAATTTTCATTCTGAAGTTTATGCCGTACAGAAAATGTAGATCATGTTAGTAATATAATGAATTTGGAAGTACAGTAATATTTAAAATTGTACATCTGCCTAGGACAATTGTACTACCGTTTAATATATCTAGTATAACCTAGGTTATCGGAATATGTAAGATAATGAGGGGGCTCGACAAGGTGGATGCAGAGAGGATATTTCCACTCATAGGGGAAACTAAAACTAGGGGGCATAGTCTCAGAATAAGAGGCCGCCCATTTAAAACTGAGACGAGGACTAATTTCTTCTCTCAGTGGGTTGTAAATCTGTGGAATTCTCTGCCCCAGAGAGCTGTGGAGGCTGGGCCATTGATTATATTTAAGGCGGAGATAGACAGATTTTTGAGCGATAAGGGAATAAAAGGGTTCAGGGAAGTGGAGCTGAGTACATGATCAGATCAGCCATGATATTAAATGGCGGAGCAGGCTCGAGGGGCCAATGGCCTACTCCTCCTATTTCTTATAAGGCCCACATGGGGCAGTGGCCCACCCTTGCAAGACCCCTCTCAATGTAGACAGGACTCTTGGCATCTACCTAACCCAGCTGACCCAAGGCTGATTCCTTTATGACTCTGAGTCCCTTGCCCCTGCCCACCCCCCCCAAATTGATTCCAGCATGTGCCCAGTTATAGCGACAACCTCAATGTGCCAGTGAATTTTCTGATCAGTGTTCTGTGACAAAACTGCACAGCGATGCTATATTGAAACATAAAAATTTACAGCACAGAAGGAGGCCATTTTGGCCCATCGTGTCCGCGCCGGCCGACAAAGAGCCACACGGCCCTTGGTCAGCAGCCCTAAAGGTTACATATAAACCTATGAGCAATGATGGAAAGGCAAAGAGCACCCAGCCCAACTAATCCGCCTCACCACAACTGCGACACCCCTTATACTAAAACATTCTACACTCCACCCCAGCCGGAGCCATGTGATCTCCTGGTAGAGGCAAAAACCAGATTAAAAACCCAGGCCAATTTTGGGAGAAAAAAATCTGGGAAAATTCCTATCCAACCCATCCAGGCGATTGAGACTAGTCCAGGATATCACCCTGGCCGTATTCTATTTTCTTAAAAGTGATGAGGGTTTCTGCATCCACCACTCTTCCAGGCAGCGAGTTCCAGATCCCCACAACCCTCTGCGTAAAGAAGCCCCCCTCAAACCCCCTCTAAACCTTCCACTAACCACCTTAAAATTATGCCCCCTCGTAATAGACTCTTCCACCAATGGAAATAGACCCCTCCACCAATGGAAATAGACCCTTACTATCCGCTATGTCCAGGCCCCTCAATATTTTGTACACCTCAATGAGGTCTCCTCTCAACCTCCTCTGTTCCAATGAGAACAAACCTAGCCTATCCAATCTGTCCTCATAACTAAGATTCTCCGTTCCAGGCAGCATCCTAGTAAATCTCCTCTGCACCCTCCCTAGTGCAATCACATCCTTCCTATAATATGGCGACCAGAACTGCAATACTCCAGCTGTGACCTAACCAAAGTATTGTACAATTTAAGCATAACCTCCCTGCTCTTATATTCTATGCCTCAGCCAATAAAGGCAAGCATTCCGTATGCCTTCTTAACCACCTTATCCACCAGGCCTGCTACTTTCAGGGATCTGTGGACAAGTACTCCAAGGTCCCTTTGTTCATCTACACTATTAAGTAGCCTACTGCTTAATGTGCATACCCTTTCCTTATTAGCCCTCCCAAAGTGCATCACCTCACATTTCTCTGAATTAAATTCCATTTGCCACTGCTCTGTCCACCCGATCAGTAGATTGATATCCTCCTGCAGCCCATGACTTTCCTCTTCATTATTAACCACACAGCCAATTTTAGTGTCATCTGCAAACTTCTTAATCATACTCCCTATATTCAAATTGTTGATATATACCACAAAAAGCACTGAGCCCTGTGGAACTCCACTGGAAACATCCTTCCAGTCACAAAAACATCCATCAGTCATTACCCTTTGCTTCCTACCTCCAAGCCAATTTTGGATCCAACTTAACACTTTGCCCTGTATCCCATGTACTTTAACCTTCTTGACCAGTCTATCATGTGGGACCTTATCAAAAGCTTTGCTAACGTCCATATATACTACATCGTACGCACTACCCTCATCAACCCTCTTGGTTACCTCCTCAAAAAATTCAATCAGGTTAGTCAGACTTGATCTTCCCTTAACAAATCCGTGCTGACTGTCCCTAATTAATCCTTGTCTTTCCAGATGCAGATTTATCCTGTCTTTCAGGATTTTTTCCAATAGTTTTTCTACCACTGAGGTTAGGCTGACAGGCCTGTAATTACTCAGACTATCCTTTTCTCCCTTCTTAAACAAGGATACCACATTAGCAGTCCTCCAATCCTCTGGCACCATGCCCAGATCCAAAGAGCACCGGAAAAATGATGGTCAAGGCCTCTGCTATTTCCTCTTTTATTTCGCTCAACAGTCTGGGATGCATTTCATCCAGGCCTGGGGAATTATCTACTTTCAAAGCTGCTAAACCCCTTAATACTTCCTCTCTCATATTTATTTCATCCAGAATATCACACTCCTCCTCGATAGCAGTATCTGCATTGCCCCTTTCCTTTGTGAAAACAGATGCAAAGTATTCGTTAAGAACCCTCCCAAATCTTCCGCCTCCACACAAAGATCACCCTCGTGGTATCTAATAGGCCCTACCCTTTCTTTAGTTACCCTCTTACTCTTAATATATTTATAGAACATCTTAGGGTTTTCCTTAATTTTACTGGCCAAGAATTTGTCGTGCTCCCTCTTAGCATTCCTAATATCCTTTTTAATTTTGCCACTTAACTTTCTAAATTCCTCTAAAGATTCTATAGTATTTGGCCGTTGATATAACATAAGCGTCCCTTTTTTTCTTAATCCTCCCCTGTAAGTCCCTGGACATCCAGGGGGCTCTAAAATTATTTTTCCCAGTCTTTTTCTTTAAGGGCACATGTTTGGCCTGAGCCTTCCAGATTTTCTCCTTAAATGCCTCCCACTGTTTTGACACTGATTTACCCACAAGTAGCTGCTTCCAGTCCACCATGGCCAAATCACTCCTTAACTTAGCAAAATGAGCCTTTTCCCCAATTCGGATGCTCTGCGTCCACTCTGTGACATCCTTGACCCTGGCACCAGGGAGGCACAAAACCATTCGGGAGTCATGTCTACAGTCGCAGAAACGCCTGTCTGTTCCCCTAACTATAGAATCCCCTATCACTAGAGCTCTTGTTCTTCGTCCCTCCCCCCTGTGCACCTGGGCCACCCGTGGTGCCTTGGAATTGGCTCTGGCTGCACTCCCCAGAGGCGCCATTGTCCTTACCGATACTCAAGTGAATATTGATTTGAAAGCGAGATGGGCTCACGGGGGGGACTCTTGCCCTACCTGCCTAGCACACTTACTGTGTCTGGTGGTCACCCACTTCCCCTCCATCTGCACGCCTTTAAGTTGTGGGGTGACCACCTCCTGAAACGTGCTATCCATGTAGCTCTCAGCCTCGCGGATGCACCTTATTGACTCCACCCGCTGCTCCAGCTCCGAAACGCGGCGCTCGAGCAGTTGAAGCTGGAGACATCTCCTGCACACATGGTTGTCTAGCGAAGCGACCAGGACTTCCCACATACTGCAGAATATGCACTCCACAGGACTGAGCTGCACTGCTATCACTAGTTAGCCTTATCTAGTTTAAAATTTACTTAAAAATAGAGAAAAGAGAGCTACTTACCTCACCGACCTCTGTGGCCACCCGAACTCACTGACCTCTGTGGCCTCTCTGCCTCCGAACTCCAAACCTAAAAGAAATAGAGAAAAGAGAGCTACTTAGCAACTCATCTCACCGACCTCCCGACTCGCCGACCTCAGGGCCTTACCGACAAAAAAATATATATTTTTAAAAACGGATAAATGCGGATAGAAATGTTTGACAAATTTGCTGGAGGTTTTTGAGAATGTAACGAACAGGGTGGATAAAGGGGAACCAGTGGATGTGGTGTATTTGAACTTCCAGAAGGCATTTGATAAGGTGCCACATAAAAGGTTACTGCACAAGATAAAAGTTCACGGAGTTAGGGGTAATATATTAGCATGGGTAGAGGATTGGCTAACTAACAGAAAACAGAGAGTCGGGATAAATGGTTGATTCTCTGGTTGGCAACCAGTAACTAATGGGGTGCCGCAGGGATCAGTGCTGGGACCCCAACTAGTTACAGTCTATATTAACGACTTGGAAGAAGGGACTGAGTGTAACATAGCCAAGTTTTCTGACAATACAAAGGTGGGAGGAAAAGCAATGTGTGAGGAGGAGGCAAAAAAATCTGCAAAAGGATATAGACAGGCTAAGTGAGTGGGCAAAAATTTGGCAGATGGAGTATAATGTTGGAAAGTGTGAGGTCATGCACTTTGGCAAAAAAAAATCAAAGAGCAAGTTATTATTTAAATGGAGAAAGATTGCAAAGTGTCGCAGTACAGCGGGACCTGGGGGTACTTGTGCATGAAACACAAAAGGATAGTATGCAGGTACAGCAAGTGATCAGGAAGGCCAATGGAATCTTGGCCTTTATTGCAAAGGGGATGGAGTATCAAAGCAGGGAAGTCTTGCTACAGTTATATAAGGTATTGGTGAGGCCACACCTGGAATATTGCGTGCAGTTTTGGTTTCCATATTTACGAAAGGATATACTTGCTTTGGAGGCAGTTCAGAGAAGGTTCACTAGGTTGATTCCGGGGATGAAGGGGTTGACTTATGAGGAAAGGTTGAGTAGGTTGGACCTCTACTCATTGGAATTCAGAAGAATGAGAGATGATCTTATCGAGGCGTATAAGATTATGAGGGGGCTTGACAAGGTGGATGCAGAGAGGATGTTTCCACTGATGGGAGAGACTCGAACTAGAGGGCATGATCTTAGAATAAGGGGCCGCCCATTTAAAACGGAGATGAGGAGAAATTTCTTCTGAGGGTTGTGAATCTGTGGAATTTGCTGCCTCAAGAGAGCTGTGAAAGCTGGGACATTGAATAAATTTAAGACAGAAATAGACGGTTTCTTAATCAATAAGGGGTAATGGGGAGTGGGCAGGGAAATGGAGCTGAGTCCATGATCAGATCAGCCATGATCTTATTGAATGGTGGAGCATGCTCGAGGGGCCATATGGCCTACTCCTGTTCCTATTTCTTATGTTAATCTGTCAATTATACCGCACATTTTGCTTTAATGCAATATGATCTTTTTGTGGTGCATGAGCACCAAAATTGCAGTACGTAAACAATTTCTCAAACATCTGAATAATGCACTGTGGTCTAATCAGTTAGCCAGTGAGTAAATGTACTACAGGTACCTGGTGTAGTATCTGAGCCCCACAGATCAGGAGCTTTGCAGATTTGATCCTTGCTCTGTGCTGAGTTAACTGTTGTTGGCAAGCAAGGCTGTGAAAAGTAGTACAGTTAGCCTCTGTGTTTCCAGACTAGACTATCGGGCTGGTCGCCTTTTCATTGAGGGGAAAGATGCAGCATATTTTGTATATCAGAATTAAGTAATTGGGCCATTGCCTTGTATTTTTTGCTTAATTAAAAGGTGTTATCCCATTTTCAGGGAATATACTAGGGTAAGTATGGAAGTGCGAGTGACGCTACTGAATTATGTTTACATTTTGAAGCAAAGACTGCAAGTCATTCTGAACTGTTCAAAGTTCTTACTATGAAATCGATGCTGTATTTACCCATCGAAGACGTATTTTGCTACACACTCTGAATTATGAAAAAAGGTACTTTAAGTGGTTCCAACAAACATAATGCCTATGTTTGGATTAATTGTTGCATTGAGCACAAGATGAAAAAAAACAATAGTTTATAGAAACATAGAAAATAGGTGCAGGAGTAGGCCATTCGGCACTTCGAGCCTGTACCACCATTCAATATGATCATGGCTGATCATGCACTTCAGTACCTCATTCCTGATTTCTCTCCATATCCCTATATAAAAGAAAACACATGTACATTTTTGAAATGCGAAAAGGGCAAGCAAAATGATTCAATTTTGAGATGGGAGAAAGTGTTCAAAAACCTCGATCATTCTGTCCATAAGCCCAAAGGACTTTACTCCATCTTGCACTTTTATTTATCGTGCCAGTTTTGTATATATATGTGTGTGTGTGTGTGTGTGTATTTAGTGTAGATTGTGGAATTGTCCGACCTCAATTCACATGAAACCTAAGTTCACATGAAATTAACAGTTGAATAACTTAAAATGTGACGGGCTAAATGGAAAGTATTATAGCATGGCATTGACTTGACGCGCATTTCCATCTGGGAGGGTGCTGAGCACCTTAAGTCCCATCAACGAGAACAAGCAGAAAACAAGCGCAGACAGCGGAAGGAGCGTGCGTCAACTCAGGCTCCCCACCCACCCTTTCCTTCAACTACTGTCTGCCCCACCTGTGACAGAGACTGTAGGTCCCGCATTGGACTCCTCAGTCACCTGAGAACTCACTTTTTTTTTTAGAGTGGAAGTAAATCATCCTTGACTTTGAGGGACTGCCTATGATGATGATGTTTCCATCTTATTGCTACTTGCAAGTGGACTGGAATATGTAATGAATAATTGAATATTGCAGCCAGTCAGATATTTATATAGTCTTTTACGATTTTATTTGGGTAGATTTGAAATGTGTTTACCTAGCCAATTGGAGATTTCATTTATCAATACAAATGTGTAGAAAACGGGATGTACCGAATATAATGTACCTGGTCCATGCTGTTGTGAATGGGAGTGCACCCAAAATTTGCAAGTGTCAAACTTGTATAGGATCACATGGGAACTGGATTAGGTAAATTAAAATACTTGCTCATTTATTTTTCATGTATGTAATCTCTTAATCTTTGTATTCTGCAAATGAATCCCCTTTCTTACATATAAACCTGTCTCTGTTTCGTACAGCATGCTGGAACCACGGGAACGTTCTGGCTCTGTCCTGTACGAAGCTGCATTTTGCTGCCAGCGCAAAATCCCGTGCAAATCTTTGTCTGCAGCATCAATAGGGTTTGTTGTAGAGGTACCTTACCTCTTAGAAAATATATTTAGAATGCACCTTGAACTTTTACTGGTTACGGCATTATAATACCAGATCCTGTATTTATTGTACTTTCCATATTTTTAGTCACGTTCTAAACAATTACTGTACCTATGAGATCTTAACTTTATATGCATGTTTGGTACATTAAAATCTATGTTTTAGGAATAAATTGTAACTTGTTCCCTCTGTCATTATTTTATTGAGCAATGAATCGTAGTACATCTGTATATGAAAATGACCATTGCAGGTAACCGGGTTAGCCAGTGGATTAGCATTCTCTGTTCACCTCTGGATCCCAGGTTTAAATCTGGTTGAGAGGTGGGAGGAAGTCTTATTATTAGGCATGTGTAGTTTGGCACATTGCTGTCTTGTAAAGGTGAGTTAAGACGTCTGTTTGCCATGTCTAGACCCCCAAATGGTAAACATGGAAGCAGATGTACGACACTTTACCTGAAACGGTGGTGGAAGCTGATTCCATAAATAATTTTAAAAGGGAGTTGAACAGGCACTTGAGGCATTTACAGGGTTACGGACAAAGCAGGGATGTGGGACTTTGCACGAGAGCTCTTTCTAAGAGCCAGCACAGGCACAATGAGCCAAATGGGGCCTCCACTGCTGTAAATTTCTATGATTCTATGAACTTTGCATCTGATGATTGGGAGAATTTTAGAATTCAGTGAAGGAGGACCAAGAAATTGATTAAGAAAGAGAAAATAGCATATGAGAGTGAACTAGCGAGAGACCTAAAAACAGACTAAAATATTCTATAGGTATGTAAAAAGGAAAAGATTAGTGAAAGTAAATGTGGGTTCCCTACAGGCTGAGACAGAAGAAATTATAATGGGGAATAAGGAAATGGCAGAGAAATTAAACAAATACTTTGTGTCTGTCTTCATGGAAGAAGATTGCAAGCTGGTTAATGTAACCCCGCTATTTAAGAAAGGAGGGAGAGCGAAAACGTGGAACTACACACCAGTTAACCTGACATCAGTCGTCGGGAAAGTGCTAGAATCTTTTATTAAGGATGTGGTAACAGGGCACTTAGAAAATAATAATAGGATTGGGCAGAGTCAACATGAATTTATGAAAGGGAAATCATGTTTGACAAATCTGTTCAGAGTTTTTTGAGGTTGTAACTAGCAGAATAGATAAGGGGGAACCAGTGGATGTGGGTTATTTGGATTTTCAGAAGGCATTCAATAAGGTGACACATGAGGTTATTGAACAAAGTTAGGGCTCATGGCATTGGGGGTAATATACTAGCATGAATTGAGGATTGGTTAACGGACAGAAAACAAAAAGTGGGAATAAACGGATCATTTTCGGGTTGGCAGGCTGTAACTAGTGGGGTGCCGCAAGGATCGGTGTTTGGGCCCCAGATATTCACAATCTATATCAATGATTTGGATGAGGGGACCAAATGTAATATATCCAAGTTTGCTGATGATACAAAGCTAGGTGGAAATATTAGTTGTGAGGAGGATGCAAAGAGACTAAGGAGATATAGACCGGCTAAGTGAGTGGGCAAGAACATGGCAAATGGAATATAATGTGGAGAAATGTAAAGTTATCCACTTTGGTAGGAAAAATGGAAAAGCAGAGTATTTTTTTAAATGGTGAGAGATTGGGAAATGTTAGTTGTCAGAGGGACCTGGGTGCCCTTGTACACAAATCACTGAAAGTTAACATTCAGGTACAGCAAGCAATTAAGAAAGCAAACGGTATGTTGGCCTTTATTACAAGAGGATTTGAGTATAAGAGTAAAGACATCTTACTGCAATTATATAGGGCCCTGGTGAGACTGCATCTGGAGTATTGTGTACAGTTTTGGTCTCCTTACCAAAGGAAGGATATACTTGCCATAGAGGGAGTGCAACGAAGGTTCACCAAACTGATTCCTGGGATGGGGGGGATTGTCCTATGAGGAGAGATAGGGCTAGGCCTATATTCTCTAGAGTTTAGAAGAATGTGAGGTGATCTCATTGAAACATACAAAATTCTTACAGGGCTTGACAGGATAGATGCAGGGAGGATATTTCCTCTGGCTGAGGAGTCTAGAACCAGGGGTCACAGTCTCAGATTAAGGGGTAGGCCATTTAGGACCGAGATGAGGAGAAACCTCTTCACTCAAAGGGTTTCACTTTGGAATTCTCTACCCCAGAGTATATTCAAGACAGTGATTGATCGATTTTTGAGTATTAAGGGAATCGAGGGATATGGGGATAGTGCAGGAAAGTGGAGTTGAGGTAGAAGATCAGCCATGATCTCATTGAATGGTGGAGCAGGCTCAATGGGCTGAATGGGCTACTCCTGCTCCTAATTCTTATGTTTTTATGTTAAGGCATTGCAGAGAGATTTTTATATATTTTTCATCTTTTGAGGATTGCAACCTTTATCACAACCAGATAACGTGACATCTGTGCATCAATATTGATCAATGCACCACGACCGTACAACTAATAAGTAAGCAGCATTGAGAGGGAGTTTCTAAATGCAGTGGGTTGTTAAAACACAATCCTATAACATCTCTTTCCTGAAAAACTTCCTCGGCCTGGTTTAAAAGAATATTTTCCATTTCAGTTTAAAGTCGTAACAAAGGGCATTGGTGGAGGAATAGGAGCCATTAACTTTATTTTAATAAGGTTATTAAAGCTGAAATGTTTTACAAGACTGATCCAAATTTGGTACATCTTGCAGAGTTAAGCCATTTGTGATCTTGTAACAACTTATTTAATTATCAAATAAAATATGCTCAATTCCTTTGTGCGATCTATTTAATTACTCCACAACTACTATCAGGCAAAGCACAGTACATTCCCAATTGACTTTCTATGCCCTCTAATTTTCTAGCAACCAATGAGAATACACCACCTTCCTTGCCAGTACCATGCAATTAATGTTTGTGTACACGTAAAATCAACTTTCTTTCATTGTACAGTATTGAGCCCTGATCAATCTGTACATCAGTCAGTGCATTCCTGACACATTTTGCCATCTCAATTCAAACATCTGTGTGTTTCTAAGGCAAATGAGGCAGGTTAAGGACATATATCACTTTAGTGCACACAGGCCTGTTGCTGGAGAATCCATGATTTACTGGAGACTTAATTTCTCCCTCAGCTTAGATAACCAGGTCCTCTTCCCCATATCTCCCACCACTGCACCAAGGCACGCTAGCAAAGAATTTGCAGTAATTAAAGAGCAGACTGGGGTATTGTCTGCCACTCTTTATGTAACTGGAAGCACTTGCTCCACTGCAAGCTAAATAAGACCCCATCTGTATTTTAATATTAGTAATGACACAACAGTGGGTTTCAAAATCTTTAAATTTATTAGGTTAATTGCAAGATTTTGTTCCTGTGAATAAATGTGTAATTTTATTTGCAGCCTCGTTAACAATAACTGGCATTAGGGTTGCCAACCATGGTTGGACGTATTCCTGAAGATTTCATCATGTGGCCTCCAACTGCCTCACCCAGTCAAATAGCCTTTTTCTCCCATCTCCAATATGTTTACAACTAAGAAACTAAAGTGTTCAAGGAAAATAAAGGATTTTTTTTAGTGCCTTATGACTTTTCTCCTGGGATGCTCATAGCAGTGTCCTGGAGATTAATTTTTAATTACTGGAGGCTCCAGGGCAATCCCAAAGGGTTGGCAACCCTAACTGGTGCTTGTAATGATCCATTTAAAACTTGTATTTTTTCCTCTGGTTGTGTGCCTTTCCCAGGTGACTACATGGCTGCGAGTGGGGCAGGGATTATGTAGGAAGTGTCTAGTTGAAATGCTCCATCCAGCATGAGGTGTGGGGTGGTTTCCTGCCATCATTATTGTATGTTCTACATTAAAACAGGCCTGAACTTTTCCCCTGTCCATTCACATGCACACTTTGACTACCACTCCAGTCCTAAGCCATTCAATACTTTTCTACTCTTGCTCTTTCCTTTTCCCTTTATCCCTCCCTAACCGTTCTCTCCTGTCGTCATGCCTCCTTTCATCTCTCCTCTCTCGGATACTCTGCCCTCCCAAATCCCTACCCCAGCACTGACTCCGTGGACACACACTGGGGCAGCCATCACTGACCCTCTCCGCATCTTCCTCCAGAATGTCCGTTCGCTTGCGAACAAGGCCCTTCACATCCCTGAGCTTATCGTGGATGATTGCATTGACATCATGGCCCTGACGGAAACCTTGGTGAGGGACGATGACACCTTACCCTGAAATGAAGCCTCCCCGCCTGGCTATACCTTCCACCACTTGCCCTGCTCAGACTGCCTTGGTAGTGGTGTGGCTATCATCCCCAAATCACACCTTGGTCTGTCCTTCTATTCCTCCGGCACTTTCTCCTCTCAGCATCTTGTCCTATTCCACTCCTCTCATCTCTCATTTAAAATTCTAATTCCCTACCGCCCACTCAAGTACCATAAAAATTTTATTACCGATATTTCTTCACTACTTTCCTCCCTCTGCTTCTGCACTGAACGACTTCTCATCCTCGGTGATTTCAACCTCCATCTCAATTCATCATGCACGCTCTCCTCTGAGTTCACACGCCTCCTATCCTTCCTTAATCTCTCTCTCCATGTAAACTCCCCAACCCATATTCACGGCCAACCCCTCAACTTTGCCATTTCTCGTGGCCTCGCTAATCCCATCGTGTCAATCACAGATAAGGCCATCTCTGACCACTTCCTCGTATTGATCTCCACTCACATCCCCCTTCCATCCCTCCCCCCACAACCCCACCACCTCCTGTGTCCGCCCCTGAAAAAAACTCTTCCCGATTCTCTTACAACTATACTTAAGAACTCCCAACTGTCCAGCCTTCGGCCCACAATTCACCATGACATTTCTGCAGCTACCGGTCTGCTCAATCACACCCTCACCACCACCTTTGATGCCCTAGTCCCTGTTAAAACAACTACTCTCTCTCTGACCATTCCCCCCGGTACAGCCCTGATCTTCACTCCCTTAAGTCCAAGGGATGCAGACTTGAATGGATATGGCGGACAACTGGTTTAGCCATTCACTGCCATTCATCGCCAGATCCTGCTCTCATCTGCCAAAATCGTTCACTATTCCAGAATCATTTAGGAATGTAAAGATAAACTCCGGCTTCTATTTTCCATGGCTAACCGTCTTTTTAAACACCTCTCCCCATCTCCACCCTCACCTCCGACAATAAGTGTGAGGAGCTTTGTCTTTAAGATTGAGACCATCCGTTCGACCGTTTCTGTCTCCAAGGATTCTCCCTGCCCTAGCCCTGAACTCACATCTTTCTCCAGTTTCTCGCCGATCTCCCCTCATGACCTTTTTGAACTCATCCTGTCCATGAGACCCACTTCCTGCTCCCTTGATTCTATTCCCACCAAACTGTTGATCACCCAACTTCCTTTTCTGGCTCACATGTTAGCTGACATTGTTAACAGTTCTCTCTCCCTGGGAAATGTCCCCCTCTCCTTCAAATCTGCCATCATTATGCCTCTCCTCAAAGCAACAACCTTCGACCCCTCCATCATTGTAAACTACTGCTCCATCTCCAACCTCCCTTTCCTCTCCAATGTCCTTGAATGTGTTGTTGCCTCCAAAATCCGTGCCCATCTTTCCCACAATTCCCATGTTTGAATCCCTAAAGTCCGGTTTCCGCCCCTGCTACAGTACTGAAACGGCTCTCATCAAAGTCACAAATTACATTCTTTGTGACAGTGACAAAGGCAAACTCTTCCTCCTCATCCTTTTTGACTTGTCTGCAGCCTTTGACATGGTTGACCACTCCATCCTCCTCCAATGCCTCCTCCGATGTCCAGCTGGGTGGGACTGCACTCGCCTGGTTCCATTCTCATCTATCTAATTTTAGCCAGAGAATCACTTGCAATGGCTTCTCTTTCTGCCTCCGCATCGTTACCTCTGTGTCCCCCAAGGATCTATCCTTGTCATTTTCCACATGTACGCTGATGATACCCAGGTCTACCTCAATACCACTTCTCTCGACCCCTCTCTAAATTGTCAGACCTCTTGTCCGACATCCAGTTCTGGATGAGCAGAAATTTTCTCCAATTGAATATTGGGAAGACCGAAGCCATTGTTTTCAGTCCCCGCTACAAACACCATTCCCTAGCCACTGACTCCATCCCTCTCCCCAACTCCTATCTGAGGCTGAACCAGACTGTTCGCAACCTTGGTGTCATATTTGACCCTGAAATTAGCTTTCGACCACATATCCACAGCATAACTAAGAACGCCTATTTCCATCTCTAACATCGCTCATCTCAGTCCTTGCCTCAGCCTATCTGCTGCTGAAGCCCTCATCCCATGCCTTTGTTACCTCTAGACTTGACTATTCTAACACACTCCTGGCTGGCTTCCCACATTCTATCCTACGTAAACTAGAAGTGATCCAAAAGTTTCACTCACCCATCACCCCTGTGCTCGCTTCCCATTAAGCAACACCTCAATTCCAAAATTCTTATCCTTATTTTCAAATCCCTCCATGAACTCACCCCTCCCTATTTCTGTAAGCTCTACAGCCGCACAACCCCCCTGAGATGTCTGCGCTCCTTTTGAGAATCCCTGATTATAATCACTCAACCATTGGTGGCCGTGCCTTCTATTGCCTCGGCCCAAAGCTCTGGAACTGCCTGCCTAAACCTCTCCACCTCTCTACCTCTCTTTCCTTCTTCAAGACACTCCTTAAAACCTCCTGGGAGAGGCATAAAAACAGAATGGATGAGGGTTTCAACAACAGATAAGCTGATGCAGGCGCAGAGATGGGTGATGTTACAGAGATGGTAGGTGTTACATGGGTAGTAGGATGGATTGTGCAAATAGGGCTGGTGGATGTTTTTTTCTCAGGTCCATTAACTCCATTCCAGCAATACAAAATGCAATCAAATACACAATTGACTTATCCCCCTACCACACAATCTCCTGGGAGAAGCATAAAAACAGAACAAACTTGTAGCCAATTCAGGAAAATCTGGGAAATTCCACTTTGATCACATAAGAACATCATAAGAAATACGAGGAGTAGGCCATTCAGCCCCTCGAGCCTGCTCCGCCATTCAATAAGATCATGGCTGATCTACCTCAACTCCACTTGCCTGCACTATCCCCACATCCCTTGATTCCCTTAATATCCAAAAATCTATCAATCTCTGTCTTGAATATATTCAATGACTGCGCCTCCACAGCCCTCTGGTGTAGAGAATTCCAAAGATTTACCACCTTCTGAGTAAAGAAATTTCTCCTTATCTCAGTCTTAAATGGTCTACCCCTTATTCTGAGACTGTGACCCCTGGTTCTCGACTCCCCAGTCAGGGGAAACATCCTCCCTTTCAAACCCTGTAGGAATTTTGTATGTTTCAATGAAATCACCTCTCATTCTTCTAAACTCTAGAAAATCTAGGCCTAGTCTACTCAATCTCTCATCATAGGACAATCCCCCCATTCCAGGAATCAGTCTGGTGAACATTTGTTGTACTACCTCTATGCCAAGTATATCCTTCCTTACATAAGGAGACCAAAACTGTACACAATACTCCAGGTGTGGTCTCACCAGAACCCTATATAATTGCAATAAGACGTCTTTACTCTTATACTCAAATCCTTTTGTAATAAAGGCCAACATACCATTTGCTTTCCTAATTGCTTGCTGAACCTGCATGTTAACTTTCAGTGATTCGTGTACAAGGACACCCAGGTCCCTGTGAACACCAATATTTCCCAATCTCTCATCATTTAAAAATATTCTGCTTTTCTATTTGTCTTACCAATGTGGATAACTTCACATTTCTCCACATTATATTCCATTTGCCATGTTCTTTCCCACTCACTTAGCCTGCCTATATCCCCTTTGAAGTCTCTTTGCATCCTCCTCACAATTTACATTCCCACCCAGCTTTGTATCATCAGCAAACTTGGATATATTACATTGGTCTCCTCATCCAAAATAATTGATATAGATTATGAATAGCTGGGGCCAAAACACTGATCCTTGTGGTACCACACTAATTACAGCCTGCTAACCCGAAAATGAGCCATTTGTTCCTACTCTCTCTTTCTGTTCATTAAGCAATTCTCAATCTATGCTAGTATGAGCCCTAAGTTTGTTTAATAACCTCTTGTGTGTCACCTTATCGAATGCCTTCTGAAAATCCAAATACACCACATCCACTGGTTCTCCCTTATCTATTCTGCTAGTTTCAACCTCAAAAAACTCTTAACAGATTTGCCAAACATGATTTCCCTTTCATAAAACCATGTTGGCTCTGCCTAATCCTGTTGTTATTTTCTAAATGGCCTGTAACCTCGTCCTTAATAATAGATTCTAGCATTTTCCCTACTATTAATGTCAGGCTAACTGGTCTGTAGTTCCCCATTTTCTCTCTCCCTCCTTTCTTAAATAGTGGAGTTATATCTGCTACCTTCTGATCCACGGGAACCATTCTCGAATCTATGGAATTTTGGAAGATAATAACAAATGCATCCACAATCTCTATAGTCATCTCTTACAAAAACCTAGGATGTAGGCCATCCGGTCCAGGGGTCGTATCGGCTTTCAGTCCCATTAATTTCTCCAGTACAATTTTTTTTACGAACACTAATTTCTTTGAGTTCCTCATTCTCGCTAGACCCTTGATTTTCCATTATTTCCAGGAGGTTTTTTGCTTCTTCTTCCGTGAAGACAGACACAAAGTATTTGTTTAATTCCTTTGCCATTTCCTTATTCCCCATTATAACTTTTCCTGTCTCAGCATGTAAGGGACCCATGTTTTCTTTTGCTAATTGTTTCCTTTTTCATACCTATAGAAGTTTTTACAGTCTGTTTTCCCTTTCTTAATCAATTTCTTGGTCCTCCTTTGCTGAATTCTAAAATCCTCCCAATCCTCAGGCTTACTATTCTTTTTGCCAACATTATAAAGCTCTTCTTTTGATCTAATACTTTTTAATTTCTCTTGTTAGCCACGGTTGGACTATTTTTCCCGTAGTGTTTTTATTTTTTAAGGGAATGTATATTCGTTGCAAATTATCAATTATTTATTTAAATGTTTGCCATTGCTTTTCTACTGTTATATATTTTAACTGGTTTCCCAAACTAACTTAGCCAACTCGCCTCTTACACTTACATAGTTTACTTTGTTCAGGTTTAGGATCCTTCTTCACCGCCTGCTGTACCTGCATGCCAACTTTCAATGACTGAAGTACCATGACACCAGGTCTCGTTGCACCTCCCCTTTTCCTAATCTGTCACCATTCAGATAATAGTCTGTCTCTCTGTTTTTACCACCAAAGTGGATAACCCCATATTTATCCACATTATACTTCATCTGCCATGTATTTTCCCACTCACCGAACCGATTCAAGTCACTCTGCAGCTTCATAGCATCCTCCTCGCAGCTCACACTGCCACCCAACTTAGTGTCATCCGCAAATCTGGAGATACTACATTTAATCCCCTCGTCTAAATCATTAATGTACAATGTAAACAAACAGCTGGGGCCCCAGCACAGAACCTTGCGGTACCCGACTAGTCACTGCCTGCCATTCTGAAAAGTACCCATTTACTCCTACTCTTTGCTTCCTGTCTGCCAACCAGTTCTCAATCCACGTCAGCACACTACCCTCAATCCCATGTGCTTTAACTTTGCACATTAATCTCTTGTGTGGGACCTTGTCGAAAGCCTTCTGAAAGTCCAAATACACCACATCAACTGGTTCTCCCTTGTCCACTCTACTGGAAACATCCTCAAAAAATTCCAGAAGATTTGTCAAGCATGATTTCCCTTTCACAAATCCATGCTGACGTGGACCTATCATGTCACCTCTTTCCAAATGTGCTGCTATGACATCCTTAATAATTGATTCCATCATTTTACCCACTACCGATGTCAGGCTGACCGGTCTATAATTCCCTGTTTTCTCTCTCCCTCCTTTTTTAAAAAGTGGGGTTACATTGGCTAACCTCAACTCCATAGGAACTGATCCAGAGTCTATGGAATGTTGGAAAATGACTGTCAATGCATCCGCTATTTCCAAGGCCACCTCCTTAAGTACTCTGGGATGCAGACCATCAGGCCCAGGGGATTTATCGGCCATCAATCCCATCAATTTCTCGACTAATAAGGATTTCCCTCAGTTCCTCCTTCTTACTAGACCCTCTGACCCCCTTTATATCCGGAAGGTTGTTTGTGTCCTCCTTAGTGAATACCGAACCAAAGTACTTGTTCAATTGGTCTGCCACTTCTTTGTTCCCCGTTATGACTTCCCCTGATTCTGACTGCAGGGGACCTACGTTTGTCTTTATTAACCTTTTTCTCTTTACATATCTATAGAAGCTTGCAGTCCGTCTTAATGTTCCCTGCAAGCTTCCTCTCGTACTCTATTTTCCCTGCCCTAATCAAACCCTTTGTTCTCCTCTGCTTAGTTCTAAATTTCTCCCCGTCTCTGGGTTCGCTGCTATTTCTGGCCAATTTGTATGCCACTTCCTTGGCTTTAATACTATCCCTGATTTCCCTTGATAGCCACAGTTGAGCCACCTTCCCTTTTTTATTTTTACGCCAGACAGGGATGTACAATTGTTGTAGTTCATCCATGCAGTCTCTAAATGTTTGCCATTGCCCATCCATTATCAACCCCTTAAGTATCATTCGCCAATCTATCCTAGCCAATTCACGCCTTGTACCTTCAAAGTTACCCTTCTTTAAGTTTTGGACCATGGTCTCTGACTTAACTGTTTCATTCTCTTTCCTAATGTAGAATTCCACCATATTATGGTCACTCTTCTCCAAGGGGCCTCGCACAACGAGATTGCTAATTAATCCTCTCTCATTACACAACACCCAGTCTAAGATGGCCTCCCCCCTAGTTGGTTCCTCGACATATTGGTCCAGAAAACCATCCCTTATGCACTCCAGGAAATCCTCCTCCACCGTATTGTTTCCAGTTTGGTTAGCCCAATCTATATGCATATTAAAGTCATCCATGATAACTGCTGCACCTTTATTGCATGCACCCCTAATTTCCAGTTTGATGCCCTCCCCAACATCACTACTATTGTTTGGAGGTCTGTACACAACTCCCACTGGCGTTTTCTGCCCATTGGTATTCTGTAGCTCCACCCATACCGATTCCACATCATCCAAGCTAATGTCTTTCCCTACAATTGCATTAATTTCCTCTTTAACCAGCAATGACACCCAACCTCCTTTTCCTTTCTGTCTATCCTTCCTAAATGTTGATTTAGGGTCCTGAACTTAAGGAAAAGTAACTTTGATGGTATGAGGCGCAAATTAGCTAGATTAGACTGGCAAATGATACTTAAAGGGTTGTCGGTGGATAGGCAATGGCAAACCTTTAAAAATCATATGGACAAACTTCAACAATTGTACATCCCTGTCTAGAGTAAAAATAAAACGGGGAAGGTGGCTCAACCGTGGCTAACAAGGGAAATTAAGGATAGTGTTAAATCCAAGGAAGAGGCATATAAGTTAGCCAGAAAAAGCAGCAAACCTGAGGACTGGGAGAAATTTAGAATTCAGCAGAGGAGGGCAAAGAGTTTAATTAAGAAGGGGAAAATAGAGTACGAGAGGAAGCTTGCCGGAAACATAAAAACTGACTGCAAAAGCTTCTATAGATATGTGAAGAGAAAAAGATTAGTGAAGACAAACGTAGGTCCCTTGCAGTTGGATTTGGGTGAATTTATAATGGGCAACAAAGAAATGGCAGACCAATTGAACAAGTACTTTGGTTCTGTCTTCACAAAGACACAAATAACCTTTTGGATGCACTAGGCGACGAGGGTCGATTGAGAAGAAGGAACTGAAGGATATCCTTATTAGGCGGAAAATTGTGTTAGGGAAATTGCTGGGATTGAAAGCCGATAAATCCCCAGGGCCTGATAGTCTATATCCCAAAGTACTTAAGGAAATGGCCCTAGAAATAGTGGATGCATTGGTGATAATTTTCCAGCAGTCTATCAACTCTGGATCAGTTCCTATGGACATAGAAACATAGAAACACAGAAAATAGGTGCAGGAGTAGGCCATTCAGCCCTTTGAGCCTGCACCGCCATTCAATGAGTTCATGGCTGAACATGCAACTTCAGTACCCCATTCCTGCTTTCTCGCCATACACCTGATCCCCCTAGTAGAAAGGACTACATCTAACTCCTTTTTGAATATATTTAGTGAATTGGCCTCAACAACTTCCTGTGGTAGAGAATTCCACAGGTTCACCACTCTCTGGGTGAAGAAGTTTCTCCTCATCTCGATCCTAAATGGCTTTCCCCTTATCCTTAGACTGTGACCCCTGGTTCTGGACTTCCCCAACACTGGGAACATTCTTCCTGCATCTAACCAGTCTAAACCCGTCAGAATTTTAAACGTTTCGATGAGATCCCCTCTCATTTTTCTGAACTCCAGTGAATACAAGCCCAGTAGATCCAGTCTTTCTTATATTTCAGTCCTGCCATCCCAGGAATCAGTCTGGTGAACCTTCACTGCACTCCCTCAATAGCAAGAATGTCCTTCCTCAAGTTAGGAGACCAAAACTGTACACAATACTCCAGGTGTGGCCTCACCAAGGCCCTGTACAACTGTAGTAACACCTCCCTGCCCCTGTACTCAAATCCCCTCGCTATGAAGGCCAACATGCCATTTGCTTTCTTTACCGCCTGCTGTACCTGAATGCCAACCTTCAATGACTGATGTACCATGACACCCAGGTCTCGTTGCACCTCCCCTTTTCCTAATCTGTCACCATTCAGATAATAGTCTGTCTCTCTGTTTTTACCACCAAAGTGGATAACCTCACATTTATCCACATTACACTTCATCTGCCATGTATTTGCCCACTCACCTAACCTATCCAAGTCACTCTGCAGCTTCATAGCATCCTCCTCGCAGCTCACACTGCCACCCAACTTAGTGTCATCTGCAAATTTAGAAATACTACATTTAATCCCCTCGTCTAAATCATTAATGTACAATGTAAACAGCTGGGGCCCCAGCACAGAACTAGTCACTGCCTGCCATTCTGAAAAGTACCCATTTACTCCTACTCTTTGCTTCCTGTCTGCCAACCAGTTCTCAATCCACGTCAGCACACTACCCCTAATCCCATGTGCTTTAACTTTGCACTTTAATCTCTTGTGTGGGACCTTGTCGAAAGCCTTCTGAAAGTCCAAATACACCACATCAACTGGTTCTCCCTTGTCCACGCTACTGGAGGGTTGCTAATGTAACACCACTTTTTAAAAAAGGAGGGAGAGAGAAAACAGGTAATTATAGACCGGTCAGCCTGACATCAGTAGTGGGGAAAATATTGGAATCAATCATTAAGGATGAAATAGCAGCACATTTGGAAAGCAGTGATAGGATTGGTCCAAGTCAACATGGATTTATGAAAGCGAAATCATGCTTGACAAATCTTCTAGAATTTTTTGAGGATGTAACTAGTAGAGTGGACAAGGGAGAACCAGTGGATGTGGTGTATTTGGACTTTCAAAAGGCTTTTAACAAGGTCCCACACAAGAGATTGGTGTGCAAAATCAAAGCACATGGTATTGGGGTAATGTACTGACGTGGATAGAGAACTGGCTGGCAGACAGGAAGCAGAGAGTCGGGATAAATGGGTCCTTTTGAGAATGGCAGGCAGTGACTAGTGGAGTGCCGCACGGCTCGGTGCTGGGACCCCAGCTCTTTATAATATATATTAATGATTTAGATAATGGAATTGAGTGTAATATCTCCAAGTTTGCAGATGACACTAAACTAGGTGGTGTTGTGAGCTGTGAGGAGGATGCTAAGAGGCTGCAGGGTGACTTGGACAGGTTAGGCAAATGCCAAATACATGGCAGATGCAGTATAATGTGGATAAGTGTGAGGTTATCCACTTTGGAGGCAAAAACACGAAGGCAGAATATTATCTGAATGGCGGAAGATTAGGAAAAGGGGAGGTGCAGCGAGACCCGGGTGTCATGGTTCATCAGTCCTTGAAAGTTGGCATGCAGGTACAACAGGCGGTGAAGAAGGCAAATGGTATGTTGGCCTTCATAGCAAGAGGATTTGAGTATAGGAGCAGGGAGGTCTTACTGCAGTTGTACAGGGCCTTGGTGAGGCCTCACCTGGAATATTGTGTTCAGTTTTGGTCTCCTAATCTGAGGAAGGACGTTCCTGCTATTGAGGGAGTGCAGCGAAGGTTCACTAGACTGATTCCTGGGATGGCTGGACTGACATATGAGGAGAGACTGGATCAACTGGAGTTTAGAAGGATGAGAGGGGATCTCATAGAAACATATAAGATTCTGACGGGACTGGACAGGTTAGATGCGGGAAGAATGTTCCCGATGTTGGGGAAGTCCAGAACCAGGGGACACAGTCTTACGATAAGAGGCAGGCCATTTAGGACTGAGATGAGGAGAAACGTCTTCACTCAGAGAGTTGTTGACCTGTGGAATTCCCTGCCGCAGAGAGTTGTTGATGACAGTTCATTGGATATATTCAAGAGGAAGTTAGATATGGTCCTTACCGCTAAAGGGATCAAGGGGTATGAGTGAGAAAGCAGGAAAGGGCTACTGAGGTGAATGATCAGCCATGATCTTATTGAATGGTGGTGCAGGCTCGAAGGGCTGAATGGCCTACTCCTGCACCTATCTTCTATGTTTCTATGTTTCTATGTTTCCCGTTTCAGCGGAATTGACCAAAACCCATTTGAAATGTCCAGCACCGTAAATGCAGTTGCAGTTGCTGGAATACTCCCTGTCAGATCAGCTATGGCCGCGATTGTGGCGCGCAGGCCGGGATGTTTTTGTTGAGCACCCGATAGTCCACGGTGGCTCTCCACGACTGGTCCGGTTTCCTAACTGGCCAAAGTGGCGAGTTCATGTGTTTGGCTATGGCCTCAACACTTCCTGTGCTACCTGGGATCCCAGTGGCGTCTCCTAGTCGGGCTCTGCCTCTCTGGGGAAACTACTGCTTCTGTGGCTGTGACATGGGGTCCCCCTATACTCGGACCTCCACCCCCGTCACCCTACCACAGTCGTGCTTGTGTGTGGCAAACAATGCAAGGTTGTCCTGCACGTATGCCTGGTACTTGGCCGGGGTAGTATTGAACAATTGCTCGAGATCGTAACTCCCCTTTGGCTTCATGGTACACGTTACCTTTTCCTTCCGCTTTTCTTGGGATCACTACAACTTCTTTCTCCTTATCGGAATCCACTGCTCCCCAAAGGCAGTGATTCCTCAAATCCACATAAAGTCGGCCCCTAGGACTCCTGACCCCGGCTGTTCCCACTTTATTAGGACGCATTCACACCTGGTGTGGAGTGGTCCTAAATCCATAGCTAATGGCCTGGACATCGCCCCCGCCTGCTCGTTCCCCATAAACCCCAGCAGACTGAATGGAACCCTGCTGGACCAGGGTGAATCGGTCGGGTTACTCGCATGGATCATTGTGCTCGAAGCTCCGGTGTCCACCAAGTACTTCCCCTCTACCTTCTCCACCCCCATCCTCACGCATGGTCTACTCCACTCATTGTATGTGAGCGAACACAGGTACTCAGGCTGGGTGCGCGCTAGTCAGGGTGGTGGGATTACCGGAGCGGTCGGGATTTCCCTGCTCACGGCAGCGACTACCCTTCCCTGCTCTGGCACAAAAACTGTCCGAAGGACGGCCACCAGAACATCAAATAGTTCCGGGGTCGGTCTCTTCGCCTTGACAGGTTTTGTTTTAGGTACTGGAGGATCCCCTTTGCCTTGTCCCCTCCTTGGGGCCAGGCAGTCTCTCCTCCAGTATCCCATCTTCCCACACCCGAAACATGTCCTAGCCTTCCCTGCGCTAATCACTTCCTAATGCCATTCCTTTTTACTAGACTCTGTGGAAAGTATTTTTATCTAAGCTGATACCATACGGTATTTGTGTGCCTTATGATTAAAATGGAGTCCTGGCCCTTCCAGAACTTTCTGCATTTTAGCAGTCAGCTTGCATAAACAGCTAAACCTGCTGTTAGATGGCTTGTGGCCATCAGACAGCTAGGAGACAAGTCATGCTGAGACAAGTAACCCCCCATGGTGCTCTCCTATTGTCTACACTACAGGAATTCCATGTCACCCCACCCTTATCTTCTAGCCATTATCTCTTTCCGAGACCTCATCCATTTGATGCAAACAGATAAACTGACCAGGAAATTGAAACAATCCTGACACAATACAAGACAGGTGATAGCCCATTACCTATGACTCATGGAGTAATGGCCGTTTGGCTTTCTGATAACCCTGACAAAAGGAAATATCTGGATACCATGTCAGGACCAGGATATAGTAATTAACTCTTTATCTGTATTCACTGACTGTGAGACAGAGCAATACACAGGGAGAGGCCAGAACTTTGGTTTTACTGTATAAATATCTTGTTAAACTGAACCATTTCAGAGGTGTTCACTTAGCCCTTGACTGAGTGTGACCTACCTCTTGCGAGCAAGTAAAGAAAAGAAACTTCTACCGGAGCTGTAAGTGTCGGAGTCATTCTTTTCGGAGGTCGAGATTTCGACAACTCACTGGCCTTTATTTCATATACCTTGCCCTTTCTTGGTTTGACCTCCTCCTCTGAGCCAGTTTTAAAGCCAGGCTCATGTGACTGAGCACTCCGGCCTCCATATTCGTGAGGTCCTCTGCTTGCCACGGGGGTCCTGAGCCAATGGTTTCTCGGCCCTCCTGCAACTGTGCTCGATTGAGCACCCCACCCATGGCCATTTCGAAGACAGGCCAGAGCCTGTCTGCGAAAGCCTGAGGTGCTTCCCCTGCCAGTTGCAGTGTCCTCTCTACTCTAGAGAATGGACTACCCTGGGTGTGACCCATGGCTCTCAGGATTTCCTCCTTTAAGCCGGCCATGGTCCCCTGTCCCCATTTGGTCTCGGCGGACAGGGCCTGATACAGTTTCCCATCCAGGGAAAACAGCGACAGTTTGTGAGCCTCGGCCTCATTACACCCGTTAATCCCCCCAACCTGGTCCACCTCGGTGAAGTTAACTTGGGCACCCCCGAGATCATAGTTTGCAGCTGCGGGGTGGTGAACAGAACCACAAAATCACTTTGCAGCACGCCCTGACGCGCGCTGTCTACGGGCGGGCCGTACTTCTGCTACCGTATGGGCCACATCAGTCCCTTTGGCACTTCAAACGGTGGTCGGACGTCCCTACCCTGCCCCCAATCCTCACCATCTTCTCCTTCCTCTTCCCAGTCCACCCGAGCTTCCCCCGGGGCCATCAAGCAAACCATGCCTTTGGCATTGGCTAGAACTTGAGTCAAGCTTTGGATTTTTTCTTGGCAGTGCCCGTGATTCCCACTCTCAAACCCCCTACTGCTAGCTACCCTGTAAGCTGTCTTAATATCTCACAGTTGCCCCTCCAGCCCGTCAACTTTACCTGTTAAGCGGGCGTTCTCCTCCCGTACAGCCTGCTCGTTGAGCTTGGCCTTGGCGACCTGGCATTGCAGGTACTCTCCTGTGTTACGGGAGGTTTCCTCCTGAGTACACCTTTCCTGCCTCTCCTCACGTAACTCATCCACTAATCAGTTCCCCACTGTGGCCCTTGCGGCTGACTGCTGCTCTGACTCTTGGAGCTTACCAACCTGCTCCCCTGAGCAGCTGGACTTGCTTCTGCAAACTCAGGAGCCAAATGGCCTTTTCTTTTGCCTTTTTGTGCTCTTTACTCCCCGTCCACTCTGCAGCTTTGTCCTCTGGATTCTCAGCCGCAACAGGTCTAACACCCACTGCTATGTTATATTAACTTTACCGAATATGTACGAGGAAATCCTATCCCCCATTGCTGATCTCTTGACCTTGAGATCTTCCATGACTGTTCAGTCATAGCGGAGTCCTGCCCACTGTCACCAGATTCCGTAAGTGGTTTTTCCCCTGGTGGTTTCGAATCACCCCTCTTACAATAGTTCTAGACACCGGAATTATAGTTGTGAACAGTAATATACAGTCATAGACAGATCTTATTGGTCTCCACCATCACAATGCTTTTATTCAAGTTAAAACACACCTGCACCCAATAAAAACACACCCTGGTAGTGTAATACAAACATACACAGTACAACACACAGTCTGGCCTGTCTAAACAGGCCCCTAATGTAAAGTACTCATTTCTAAACTACCCCTGCTCGGATTCAAAATTGCACCACTGAAATCTGTCCAACAGAATGTGTGTACGCTTATGATCCTTGCAAAAACCTCCCCACTAAAACCTCTAAGGCTTGGTTGGGACACACGACACCCTTTCACGCTATGCAGTGGTCTTAAAGATGTGTGGGCTGGGATAAATGCTCACCAATTACCCCTCTGGCTTACTCGCTGCTTCTCCCGATGAGGCGTATCTTCTGAGTCTCCAAGTCCAGTCTCAAGGTCAGCTTCCCAGTCGAAGTAGCAAGGCTCTCTGGTGTTTCTTCTCTCCATCCCAGATGGAGTGCTTAATCCTTGTGCGTTGCAAGCAGGCGTAGAAGAGGGGAGAGAGAGAAATGATGGCAGCCACAATTGCCTCTCTTATACTTGCAAAAAATGCTCCTTTTTGCACCAAAAATCCGACTGCCATTTCCCCTGAGGCTGTCCAACTGAAAAGCAAACTCAAGTCTGTGCATGTCCCTTTGTCAACTGGGCTGTCCCTCGATGGGTGGCTCTGATGAGTCTGTGGTCAAATAGCTTTCCTTTGTCTTTCGATGGCCTGAAACCCTGGCCACTTTACTTAATGTCTTACTGATGGGTTCCCATTCCATGACAAAAGGCGCCCATCAATCATGCTGTTCCTGCTTTTAGCCATTCTCATTCCCACCCAGCTGATGTGTATTCAAGTTAAACATGTTTGGACCTGCCCCAGCCAGCTCTTCTGCTGTACACTGAATATAGTAGCAATGTCCAAAAAGTCCAAAAAGTGTTTTCGCCGAATTCTTACACTTCTGTCCTCCAGAGAGCGTTCTTGACTACTGTGTTATGTATGTTTAGCAGTACTGTAGCATTGGAAAATAAGTCTCGGTAATGGTGTATTTGCACAAGTTATGGTGACGATGTTGGGGGAATTGTTCATGCAAAGGGGTAGATGGGTTAGTAGTAAAAAGGTAACCTCGGTGTGAGCCTGGCTCTTGCAATTGGCAAAGGCAGGTCTTCAGCAACATCCTCGGTCTCCTAGACATCTTAACTTTAATCATGCTTGGTGGTCTCCTGCTCCAGTGGTCAATGCCAGTTCCTTGTTGTGCTTCAAAGTCATGGCGCTTGCAGCCGAATTTGACATGGGACACTTTGAGGTAATTTTTCGGGGTTCAGCAGCAGCAGGGTCAGGTGGGAAAGTATTTTTTTTTGACAGCGGCTCAGGATCCTGCTGTGAATCCGCTGCCACGTACCAAATGTCAGGTCTGTCAGTGCTGAGCAGACCCCACACGCAGTGGCGGGTGAGGCATTTCAGGTTATTATGACCTTGTTAGCAGAGGATTAACAACAGTGCTGAGCTTGCTTTTATAATTTATCAGCTCGCCAACGGGGTCCACACTGCTCGGTGATCACGTCTGTTAAGCTGGGTGGGAGTTGAATGGCATGGAATCATCTCATTACTTGACAGCTTGAAATGTGCTATAAAAGCTCCCATTTCACAGCTGTTCACTTTCCAAGCTCATGTTTACTGCATTTGGAAGACAGATTGAGCTTTATACAGGTTGCAAGCAATCTCTCTATCCAGTGTCACCTGATTGGAACATCCTCTCTCACCATTGACAGATTGCTTCTGGCATCTCAAGTTCACCTGCCATCTATTCCATCAGAATGGGTGCGGTTTATACTGGCTCACCTTGGTCCTCAGAATATGACCATGATCAGCCACAACACCAGCAACACCAGGCACACCGGCAACACCAATAACAACACCAACCTTCTCTGCAATCAACTGATGCTGCACAGGACACAGGGCAGCAGTACCCGACCACATTGCTGCCGGGGATGCCAGGGATGGCCTCACTATGGCCAAAATTACTTCACTTGACGCTATATATCCTGGCTACCGCATGATGTGCCAGGTTGGCACCACCGCACACCAGCACTATAAAGCATCTCTACAATGCCCTAGCCATTCCCTTCACACTCACCACCATTGCAGGGGGTACTATTATGTCTCACCATTCACTGCAACTCACTAAGCCACTTCCAAAGGTGTACACAAATCTGTCCAATAACGCAAAGTGTTGAAAATAAAGGTTTCAATGTTTGACACATTTACAGAAACTTTACATGAACAAGTGCCAAACCTTGTGTGTGTTGTTAGTTGGTATGATTGCACTAGGATGAGGGTGAGTGTGAGGGGTGCCTAGTGAGATGGGGATATGATAATGTAGATAGAGAGAGGGATGGGTGGAGATGTAACGTAAGTTGGTGTGAGTAAGGATGTGCAGGACTAGGGTAGGGAAGGCAGAGTGATGGGGATTGATGAGAGGCACAGCAGGATGAGGCTGAGTGTGGCTTTGTACTAATGTTTCATGATCTACTGAGATAATTGAAACATTTGCGGCATTACACCCAGGTCTTCCTAACCCCATCTCTGCTTGTGCCCTCCTCTGCAATGTGCAACCAGGTTGTGTTGATCTCCTGGGGAGGTCTCTTCTGTCCATGAGAAGGGAAGAGAACCTCCCTGGGTGCTGTGACTCCCTCCATAAGCATCTGGAGGGAGTCATGGGAGAGCCTTGGTGCAGCCGTGCACCTTTATGCAGTGTTCGTCTGTGTTAGCAGCGCCTCAATGCCGTAGAACACTGACAGCACAAATATCAAAATAAAGTTGTCCGTGGTCCCTTTAAGGAAACCGGCTGACATCACCAGGCCCGCTTCCTCTAATTGGCCAGGAAATGCGCTGGGCAGGCTTAGCAAGCCCAATCAGGAAATTCATTCTAGAGTCCGGGATGGAGCTCACAGCGGGGTAGGAACCTGCCACAGACTTCGCCGAGGTTCGTAAAATCACGGCCTTTGGCTGGGGTGCAACTTGGGACGCTATCATGGCCACAGCTTCCCTGGTGAACAGGAGTCTCTCTATACAGTGTTCCTCAGATAAGCCAAAACTAGAGGTCATAAGAATGAGCACTAGTTTTGGACTCCCCCACAAGTGAAACTAATGTAAAGGGTTGAGAATAGATGTCAGTAAGCACTTCACACAAAGAGTGATCAACACTTTAGACCAAGTTTTAAATGCAAGTTGTTTTTGTTGTCTTCTGGGTGAGTCAGCCATGGCTCAGTGGGTTGCACTCTCACCTCTGAGTCAGTAGGTTGTGGGTTCAAAGTCCCACTCCAGAGACTTGAGCACAAAAATCTAGGTTGGCATTCCAGTGCAGTGCTGAGGGAGTGCTGCACTCTCGGAGGTTCTGTCTTTCGGTTGAGACGTTAAACCAAGGCCTTGTCTCTCAGGTGGGTAAACCGAGGCCCCTCTGCCCTCTAAGGTGTCCTGGCCAATATTTATCCCTCAATCAACATAACAAAAACAGATTATCTGGTCATTATCACATTGCTGTTTGTGGGAGCTTGCTGTGCATAAATTGGCTGCCACGTTTCCAACATTACAACAGTGACTACACTTCAAAAATAAAAGTACTTCATTGGTTGCAAGGCGCTTTGGAACATCCTGAGATCATGAAAGGCACTATATAAATGCAAGTCTTTCTTTTTTTCTCCATTGGAGCTAAGTTTGTGCTGTCATTTAATAGGCAGCAAGGTGACATGATGAGGTTTCCAGTGAAAGGAGGCTCAGATGTGTCAAAGTTAACTCCCTCTTACTTACCATACTTACTATACTTACCATAGTTAATTACTCATGTGCACACAGTTTATGCTGATCACAAACTTCAACTTAATATATTCAAAAAGGAGTTAGATGAGGTTCTTACTACTAGGGGGATCAAGGGGTATGGCGAGAAAGCAGGAATGGGGTACTGAAGTTGAATGTTCAGCCATGAACTCATTGAATGGCGGTGCAGGCTAGAAGGGCCGAATGGCCTACTCCTGCACCTATTTTCTATGTTTCTATGTTTCTATCAACAATGTGCAATTACTATCAGCTGCTGTGGGCTCTGCTCACAGCTGCCCTCAGTTGGTCAATGAATGTATAGCACTTTGCAAAGTCCTTCATTCTATGGAGATTGATGTGATACCAGTACAAAGTTAATTTTTCCAAACAGATTAATGACTTTGAATGTCCAAACCTAATTCCCAGAAGAAATTCCTATGTTCCTAGATTTGGGAGCCAACATAGAATTATAGAATGATACAGCACAGAAGGAGGCTATTCAGTCCATTGTGCCTGTGCCAGCTCTTTGACAGAGTTATACTATTAGTCCCACTAAGACTTTGAAAAGAAAAGGAAGATTGAAAATGGGGTGGTAGTTTGCAAGGACAAAATAGTCAAGGGTGTTTTATTTTAAAGAGAGGGTGATGATGGCAATTTTGAAAGGGAGGGCGACAATACCTGATGAGAGGGAATCAATTACAATATAAGCTGGTGCAAGGGCCAGGAATGGAAGTCGGATGGTCTGCAGTTTAGCAGGAATTGAATCGGGGAGCAGGAGGGGGGTTGCATGGACAAGATGAGATCAGAGAGGGTATGATGGGAGATTGGAGAGAAACTGTGGAAAGATGTGAGTTCAGGGCTGGGAGAAGAGTCCATAAGCCCTTTGCTCTTTGAGCTTTGAGAGGGCAGAGATGAGGGGAGGAGAGGGGTTTCAGGAGATGGTTAGTAGTGAAGCTAAGAAACAGAGTTATCTTTGCATGCCAGGTGGATCCTGGAGTAGTGGGCAGTTTTAGCAGAAGAGGGTGAGGACTCAATTGTGCTTGCTGCAGTCCAGCCAGATCTGGTGTTGGATGGTTAAACCAGTTGTGAGCCTGCTGTGCTCAAGCCAGTGCCCCTTAGACTTGAGAGAGTGAAGATGGGCTCATACCAGTGGAAATAACAATAATAGGAGAGTGCAAAGGTTTTACTGGTGTTTTCAATGCTACACTAGTTCTAGACCTGTGAGTGATTACTGTACTGAACAGATGAATGAGTCATGGACAAATAACTCGGTCTCAACCATCAATGCTTTATTAAAGCTACCTCAACACATCAAAACTACAAGAAAATACAGTTATGATGCAGTACAGTCCAATATGCTGGCATGTCTAAACCGCCCCTATCATGAAGGACCCAACGTCTAAACCCTCTGCTCGGATCCACAGTGTGCCACCGAATCTGTACCGGCTGGCTGGGCGTATCCCTATGGTCCTCGCAGCAAAACCTCTCCACTAAAACCCTTCTAAGGCTTGGTTGGGAGAACACACTACACCTCCTCACAGAATGGCTGTGATCTTAAAGATGCGTTGGCTTACTCGCTGCTTCTCCTGGTGAAAACGTGTCTCTTCTGGTTCCGTACTGTCTATAGTATCCAAATCCCAGTCTCAAGATTAGCTTCACAGTGGAATAGTGAGGCTCTGGTTGCTCGTTTGTGGTTTCTTCTCTCTGTCCCAGACGGGGTGCTTGATCCTTGTAAAGGTAAATCAAGTGAGAGCAAAAGAGAGAGAGAGAGATGACCACATGGCCACCTTTTATATCCAAATTCTGTTTGCTTCTTCCGACCAAATAAAGTTTTTCCTTGTTTCGAAGCTTCTGTCTGAGTGGTCCATCATCTTAGAACTTTGTAAATGTGTAGTCCACTGATGGCTGGTGAAGGGTTTTCGCTTCCAACCGGTCTGGGCTTAATGGTTTTCTTTTGTTTATCTCATCCAGGTAATGGCTTGACCACTGACCAGTTTACATCTCTGACGAGTTCACATTGCTTAACAATGGACCCTCCATCTTTGCCCATTACCTGTGATGAGTTGCCCTCTCCTGGCCATTGTAACTTGTCTCAGACCACTCCCGCCCATCAGATGTGGATTTTTCGTGTACAACATGAAAAATTACCTGGGCCCCTCCCACAACAGTGGCTGCCAGCTCTTTTCTGCAGTGAGAAATATTAAAACGCAATGTCCAGATAATGCCCAACAATCCTTGGAGAGCCGATGCTTACACTGGGGACAAGGGCCTCAAAGGTGGAGGTGAGGGAATTGTTGAACAGATTGACAGCTGCAAAAGTATCATGGTGAATGGAGGGTCAAAGGCAAGGCAGTTGGGAGATTGGGAGCGTAGATGCAAGTGACTTTTTTTCCAGAGGTGGATAGAGAATGAGGTGTGATCAGAAGTGGGTAGGAGGATGTGTGTGGTGAGAGATAAAAAGAAGTTGGAGATGTACTGGAGCTGGATTTTCAGCTTTTCTGTTTTCAGGGTGGAAATAGCAGCAGGGCGGGAAAGTTAGCAGCCAGGAATAGTTTGCGCTTTAGTATTTAAGTTTGGGCATCTAGGCCCTGCCTCAGGGGGCGCAGCACTAAGGGAGGCATTGTACACCTCTCTTGGCTCAAGGAAGGGAAACTCCTGAGCTAAACAGCCAGGCTGTGAGTGTTCCGAGAGAGGCCTGGCGAGGTGGGGGGAGTAGAAAGGGGGTGGGGGGGGAGGCGGGTTGGGAAACCTAAAAAAAATCCCCACAAAAACATTCCTAAAGCATTGCCTACACCAACGCAACACAAAATTTAAAACAAAAAGCACTCGCATTTACTTTTGTAGTATTTACCTTTCTCTCCGCCGTCGGCATGGCTGGACCACTCTGATTTCCCAGGCGATCATTGCGGGTGCACTTTCGGGCCCTCCAGGCTAGATCCAAGACCATCCCATCCTCTGTCGTCGAACTACAATACGCGGATGATACCTGCGTCTGCGCACACTCAGAGGCTAAACTCCAAGCCATTGTCAACACCTTCACCGAGGCGTACGAAAGCATAGGCCTTACACTAAACATCCGTAAGACAAAGGTCCTCCACCAACCTGTCCCCACCATATAGCATTGCCACTGGTCATCAAAATTCATGGCGCGGCCTTGGCAAACGTGGACCACTTTCCAAACCTCGGGAGCTTATTATCAGGAAGGGCAGGCATCACCGACGAGGTCCAACACTGCCTCCAGTGCACCAGCGCAGCCTTCGGTTGCCTGAGGAAGAGAGTGTTTGAAGATCAGGCCCTCAAATCTGGCACCAGGTTTATGGTCTACAGGGCTGTAGTGATAACCGCCTTCCTGTATGGCTCAGAGACGTGGACCATATACAGCAGACACCTCAGATCGCTGGAGTAATACCACCAATGATGTCTCCGCAAGATCCTACAAATCCCCTGGGAGGATGGACGCACCAGAGTCAGTGTTGTCAATCAGGCCAACATCCCCAGCATCGTAGCACTGACCACACTCGACCAGCTCCGTTGGGTGGGCCACATTGTCTGCATGACCGACACAAAACTCCCAGGGCAAGCGCTCTGCTCGGAACTCCTACATGGCAAGCGAGTTCCAGGGGGGCAGAGATGCTACCGTACCACCACTTCACTCGACCCCTCCATGGTCTCTAAATTTTTTGTCAGACTGCTTCTCCGACATCCAGAACTGGATGAGCAGAAATTTCCTCCAATTAAATATTGGGATGACCGAAGCCATTGGCCCTGAAATTCCGTCCTCGCCGGGTCTATACGGAATACGTACGGACCCGATGAGGCCTCACAAAAGTTGTTTTTTACCGTGCAATGCGCATGTGCCAAAATCCGGCTTTTCCGATCTGTCAAGTCTTGACAGATCCTTCACATCCCCGGGAGAAGGACATCCGCGCAAGAGAGAGATTGGGCTATTTGTCCATCTCTTGCCCAGCGAATGTCCTTCAAACTCTTACACCTGGTAAAAGCAGACACATAGCCTACTTTTACCAGTGTAAGAGTTTTAAAACATATAAAAATAACATTTAAATACACATTTTTATAGTAAAAACCCTGTCCACTAAGATACGTTTATTTTAAACCCTATTAAAACACATTAAAAAAAACAAATATTTTTTTTTCTAAAACATTTAATTAACTTTAATTTCAATTAATTTTAAATATGTGTGGTGTTTTCTTTATTTATTATGTTGTGTTTGGATGTTTTAGGGGGTTATTCTCATTGATAATAATGGGAACTCGTAAAATCGGAGTTCCCCACCGAGGCATGCAGACGTTGACCCCTTACCGATTGGCAGGGATCCCCTCGTGAAATTGCCCA